>NC_141624.1:48921723-50194606 GCF_047967505.1 Dipteris shenzhenensis
ATCATAAGAGCCCAAGGCTCTGATCGCCTTGCAGAAATTGTAGCAAGGATGTGCACCTGGATATTTGTGATGTTCAAACCACCATGCATCTTAGGAGAACAAAGTTGATTCATTGAAAGCAGCCTGAGACTTTTTATGCCATGTTTGGAACGCCAGAAGATTTCTATAATGGCAGACTACCCGTTTGCTGCTATCTAGCCCCGTCCATATAGATTCCATGATCTAGCTTGCCTCCACGACTCTGCTGTCCATTTTCTTTCCGTACTGTCAGCCTATCATGTCCTCTTCTTTTCCGTACAGTTTCTCTTTTCCGTACAGATTCTCTGTTCCGTACAGTCCTGTGCCGTCAGCTTTTCTGTCGTCTTCTATTCCATACAGCTTCATTTTCTATTCCGTACTGCCAGGCTTTTCTATCCCTTGCTATCCCGTACAGCTTTTGTACTTTTTACCACGTACAGCTTCTGTATTGTGAGACCTTTCCATACAGTCTTCTTTCCCTTTGTCTCCTTCAACTCCATCACTCTTTCCTACTCCTTCCCTTCGTTCTTGCTCCTGTAATCCAGAGCCTCCCTTTTAGTTCTGGGTTCCTTCTTCTACAGCTCTCTTTCAAGCTTCTTCTTTTCTTGGGCCTTCTTTTCCTCACCTTCAAATCGCGGATTGTCCTTATGAAAAGACTTTTCAGAAGAGAGATCAGTGCAACACAAAAAACAAAAGCAGGTTATGGGTCAGGATGACCCCCTTTATGACTCTGCAGAGGCTCAGCTTGTCTATGAGGTGATGCATGAGGGTTTTGAAGACACTCGAAAGAGTTGGAAGAATCCAGTTTCCACCACGGGCATCATGGTGGACGTGGATGATATTTTTGATCCTGTCAAGGAATATGCCAAGCATGCCATTATTATCTGTTTTTCAGGACGTATGCTTGCTAGTGCAGATGTTGGTAGTTGGTTGACTAGAACCCTGGGTGGTTGCTATGTTAAAAAGGTTCATTATGTAGCAATGGGCTTTTTTGAAGTGATTGTGGCAAATGAAGAGCATAGACATATTTTATTGGAGCACTCTCCTCTCTTCTATGGGCAGTAGATGGTTCATGTGTTGCCCTAGTCACCTACCAGAAATTATCAGGCATTGATCAGACAGAAATGCCCTGTCTGGGTGGAAGTAGTGGATTTCCCTCAATGTCTGGCTTCTCTTTTGCAAAAAATTGGAGTCTCTCTTGGCAAAGTGGTTTGCCCACCACAGCCTAATGGCAATTCAAATAGATTTTGCATTTTATGGGATACAGACAATCCAACCCCAGACTCTTATTCGATCACAGTGAATAATGTTTCAATGGGCAATGCCTTTTATAAATTGAAATGGGGTCTCTTTGCAAGTGCTTGCTTTGAATGCAAGAAGTTCGGGCATATGGCTTCACAATGCCCTTCATGTGCTCCCAAAATGCCATTGTAGGCTGAATTGTCACCGCCTCCGAACAAGAATTCTAATGCCTCCTCTCTTATGAAGCCTAAGGGGGTAAAACAGTTTTTTCTGGCAAGAAAGCACCTGTTGCTTCGAATGGTGATGCTCCTCTTTTTGTCCCTTCGGCCTCTCATCCTCAAGCGGAGGAAAAACAATTGAATTATGCTTGGCAAACCCCAAGAAAAGTCATCTCACCTAGGAGACCTTCGCCCTCCCGGACTTGGAATGGTGCCTCCTCTTAGGGAAAAACACCAGCTGAAAACTCTGGCATTGGTGTGACTTGGACTGCGGTGACTGCTAATCATACCCTCTTTCCACAAGAGGAAGTTGCTGCCTTATTGTCTTCTCCTCAGGCTGAGTTTTCTTCTCAGGGCTACTGAGGTGGAAATGTAGAAATAGAACGCATTTTTGCTGTTGTACATACTTGTCCTATATCTGTAAATATGCTTGATCATCTTAAATGTGTCACTTTGAATGTACAGGGTTTGTGTGATGGTCGAAAATGGAAACTCGTTTGGCTATATATATGGCAATTGCAGCCTGATATAGTGGCTTTACAAGAGCATAATCAGCATATGTATGCTGGTAAATTTGGACATTTTGCTGGTTATGACATTTTCTATGCTGGAGAGCATTCTTTCTCTGGGGTAGCCTTTTTGGTTAAGCATGATCTTCACCCTCTTGTGACCTTCAATGATCACCATGGTTGATGGATGATCATACAATGCCTTGTTCAAGGCGACATCTTTGAATTTGCATCAGTATATGCTCCTCAATCTTTCAGAAATCAAGCTTTGATTTGGGATGCTTTGCATAAACATCCGTGGGGACATTATGGTTTTACTTATGGTGATTTCAATAATGCCTCAGAATCAGGAGATAATACCTCAGGCCACACTCACATGTTGGCTTCTGAAAAGCAAGCATGGTCTGATGTTTTGCTTCAGTTGTCTCTGGTTGATCTTTGGAAGGAATTGCAGCCCATGCTTCTGGGCTATACCTTTCAACATAATGCTCAATCTTCATATCAGGCACGCTTGGACAGATGGTATTGGGTTGATCCGCAGCATTCTGATGCCTTCACTTGTCAGCTTTGGATTGACCATGCTTTCACATAGTCTGATCATGCTCCTCTTTGGCTGAGGCTTTCTTTGCATGACTTTCCGGATGATAGATTGGCTTGCAGATGCCTTTTGCTGATAAATAATGGTTACCTTGACCATGCTGATTTTAAAGCCATGGTTTCTGATGCCGTTCAGCCTCTTTCTCATCAGATGCACATTGATCTGGATTATGCATGGTAGGCTTTTGTTGCAAGAATGCAAGCTGTTATTCGGGATTATGGTAAATCCTACATGCAGGCCACAAGGGAGTCTGTGAAGCGCGCACACTTTTTTTGTGGAATCTTTGAGTCATTATATTACCAAAAAAACTATCCTAGAAAGGGAGAGCTATAATACATCAAGAGAAAATCTCAGTGTAGGACAAATATACATCATGATCAAAGAATGAGATTGCAAGCAATCAAAAAGCGATTGCTGCAAAGAGTGTTTGAAGAAAGAGAGATTGGAAAAAACAGGATCACCAAAGACCCTATGATTGCGATCCTTCCAGAGAGTCCAAAGTGCCTAGTACCGAACCCAAACACACACACACACTTTTATTTTTTTTAGTGAAAACTTTTGATTGATTATATTACAAGAGTAGCGACCTCAAAATGAACCAGAAAACCTTCCCAAAGAGCCTGAAAAACTTCCCAAAAGGAACAGTCGGGAATCTCGCTCGCAAGCATTGCCGAAGAAGATCAATGAACTCATGAGAACATGGACAAAACCAGAATAAATGAGGCACAGTCTCCTGAGAACTCAAACATCTCTGGCAATGAGCAGGAGCAATGTGTCTACGAGCCAACATCTGTCCAGATGGAAAAATGCCCAGAAGCAATTGCTTGAAGAAGACCTGTTGCCAAAGAGGAGTTTTGTAGGCCCAAAGCTACCGCAATCTCTTTCTCCACCACTTGGCTAGGCGATACATTCGCCAAATAGAATTGCCTTTCTCTGAGACCCAAGGTTGAGGCAAAACTATTTTATACAATGCAGGCACCGTAATCTGAGATAGCCTAAAAGGGTGAGAAGAGAACCCTAGGGAAGTCAAAGCCCAATCCTCCAACCTGTCTTGAAGTTCCAAAGGAGGAATCAGAACAAAAGGCGAAAGCATATAAGCAATTTGTTGCCACAAAGCATGATAATGAGAGCCCAAGCCATACCGTGTAGCTGCCAAAGAAAAAGGTAGCATAGAGCCATCATCATGAATAACATCAGCAATGGAAGTGATGCCCTTGAAAGAAACAAAGTAGGAATGGTGAGGTTCCTGTAAAGCCAGTGGAGACTGAAAAACTGCCGATCAGTGAATGCTTTCAGCTCACAAAGAATTACCCAGCAAAGATTGTCGACCATGCCATTCACGATGAGAGAGGACGTGCTTCCAATCAAGAAGCAAACTGGAGACCAAAGGGCAGCCAGGCAAAGTGCCATCGATGCGATCAAATAAGAAATCCCAGTAATTGATTTGCCAGTGACCAAAGGCAAAAATACTGATATGTGTGACCAGAGATCTAATCATAAGAGCCCAAGGCTGATCACCTTGCAGAAATTGCAGTAACATTTTTCCCCTGTGAGCAAGGATGTGCACCTGGATATTCGTGATGTTCAAACCACCATGCATCTTAGGAGAACAAAGTTGATGCACTCAAAGCAGCCAGAGACTCTTTCTGCCATGTTTGGAACGCCAGAAGATTTCCATAATGGCAGACATGAAAGAAGCAAGATCTGCCTTGGTGAGCAGGATCAATGGCAAATAAAATTGATTATAAGCCACAAGAATGGACTGTACTATCTGAAGCTGAACATGCAAAGGCCATGTTGCCAATTTCCAATGCTCTATCATTTTCCGAAGCTTGACCATTACCCAATCAGTTTGTTGACGACGAGTGAGACCCCACCCCAAAGGGTAACCAAGATGACGAACAATGTGAGTGGGTGGAATGATTTCCCTGGGCTACAAAAGACTATGCGAGTCTTTAGAATGCAATTGAAGTAGCTTGGACTTTTGAAAATTTACATGAAGACTAGTTGCCAAACCATAAACAGAGAGAGCTTGCATCAAAGAAGAAAGATCATTCTGCGTATTCTTTAGGGTAAAGAAAGAATCATCAGCATAGGCTTGAGCAACCATGCTGCGATTTGCATTTAATTCCAAACCATAAAGGGAGCGTGTAGCCACGAGATGATCAATATATTGCAACATAGGGATGAGTAGCAATGGCAGACAATAAAGCACTCAGGGGACATCCTTGACGGACCGAACAACGAAGAGTCCACTCATCAGAGAGATCTCCAGAAAGAATGCAAGCTGCATTGCTATCCCTGTAAAGCTAGTAAATAATCTGCTGCATTTTTGTTCCAAATCCCAAAGCTCGCATTGTTTGCGAGATGAATTCCCATTAAACTGTATCAAAGGCTTTTGCAATATCCACCTGTAAGAGTAGAACATCCTATTGCGTGTATTTAGCGTATATAAGCATTGGCAATATTATCTGTGATATGCCTACGGGGAACGAAGCCATATTGCGAAGGATGCAGCCCATCATGCAAATAACCTTTAATACAATCAACAACCATTTTGGCTACGATCTTGTAAATGACTAGCATGAGCGTTATTGGTCTCCAATGAGCGAGCGAATCATGTATCTGCTTTTTTGGAAGGAGCTTGACAAGTCCTTTTTTCCATGACATAGGCATTTGCTGATTTTTCCATGCTAAATTAACCATTTGCAGCAAAGTAGGCTTGAGGATATCCCAAAAGGCAAGAAAAATTTCAAGAGTGAGACCATCCCATCCTGGAGATTTCCATCTGCCACAGGATTTAACAGCATCTGACAATTCTCTTTCTGTGAAAGGAATTTCCAATTCCATAGCGTGAGCATTAGAGAGAATGGGATGGACATGCTGCAAAAGAAGTTGGCGGGCAGACACAACTTGAGGAGAAAGAATGTCCACATGTCCAAAATGAGATGTAAAGTGCTGCACACAAAAAGCAGTAGCTCTGAGCGAGATGAGGACCGAGAACCATGAGGCATCTGGATCCGACAAATATTAGCAGCCTGTCTTTTGTAATCCAAACTTTTAAAGAATTGCTTGGAAGAGCAACCTTTATCCAAAAAATCCCTTTGCCGAGATTGGGTCTCCCATTTAGCAAGCTTTCTTTGATCATTCGATTGGAGACAAAATTTAGCCTGACATAATAGCATGCTTTCTTCCGATAAAAAAGGCCGAAGATGACTGAGTTCAGTCAAACTCTGGCAAGTGTGTTCAGCATGCTTCACGGTTTCCCGTGTGGCCTGCATGTAGGATTTACCATAATCCCGAATAATTGCTTGCATTCTTGCAACAAAAGCTTGCCATGCATAATCCAGATCAATGTGCATCTGATGGGAAAGAGGCTGAATGGCATCAGAAACCATGGCTTTAGAGCATCAGCCAAAGAGGAGCATGATCAGAGTATGTGAAAGCATGGTCAATCCGAAGCTGACAAGTGAAGGCATCAGAATGTTGCGGATCAACTCGATACCATCTGTCCAAGCGTGCCTGATATGAAGATTGAGCATTATGCTGAAAGGTATAGCCTGTAAGCATGGGCTGCAATTCCTTCCATGGATCAACCAGAGACAACCGAAGCAAAAAATCAGACCATGCTTGCTTTTAAGAAGCCAACATGTGAGTGTGGCCGGAGGTATTCTCTCCCGGTTGTGGGGCATTATTGAAATCTCCACAGATAAAAGCACAATGCTGCCATGGATATTTATGCATAGCATCACAAATCAAAGCTCGATTCCCGGAAGATTGAGGAGCATATATTGATGCGAATTCAAAGATGTCTCCTTGAATTGCGATTAGGTTGTGGTGGCCAAACCACTTTGAGGCTGCAATTTTTGGCAAAAGAGTGGCCAGACATTGAGGGAAATCCACAACTTCCACCTAGACAGGGCATCTCTGTGTGATCACTGCCTGATAATCTCTGGTAGGTGATCAGGGCAACACATGAACCATTTACTGCCCATAGAAGAGAGGAGAGTGCTCCAATAAAATCTGTCTATGCTCTTCATTTGCCATGATCACTTCAAAAAAGCCCCTTGCTGCATAATGCACTTTTTTGACATAACAACCACCCAGGGTTCTAGTCAACCAGTTACCAACATCTGCAGTAGCAGGCATACGACGTCCTGGAAAAAAGATAATAATGGCATGCTTGGCATATTCCTTAACAGGATCAAAAATATCATCCACGTCCACCATGATGCCCGTGGTGGAAATTGGATCCTTCCAACTCTTTCGAGTGTCTTCAAATCCCTCATGCATCACCTCATAGACAAGCTAAGTCTCTGCAGAGTCATGAAGGGGGTCATCCTGACCCATAACCTGCTTCTGTTTCTTATGCGTGTAAATCTTTGTGGTGGCCATGAACTCCTGGATAAGTAGAGATGACAGAGAAAAGCCCGCAAGAGGTCTATATAACAAAGAGGAAACAAGACTAAAAGGTGTAGGGATAGAGAAAAATTATTGATAGAGGCTGTTAGGAAAAGAGTTGAGTAGCAGAAAAGTACAAAACCTAGAGAAGAAGAAAAGAGTGACAAAAGCCCCGAAAAACACCCTCAAAACTCTCACACAACACACAGTTACGACGAGGGATGACGCAAACAAGAGCTGAGAGGAGGAGAACACACACACACACACTTTTTTTTGGGTGAAAACTATGACTGATTATATTACAGAGAAGCTAACCCAAAAAAGGGCAGCACAATTACATCATGAGAAAATCTCACTATATGATAAGTACACCTCATAGTCAATATAATGCGATTGCAAGCAATCAAACAAGGATTTTTGCAAAGAGTGCCGGAAAAAAGACGATCCTTCCATAGAGTCCATA
Organism: Dipteris shenzhenensis; assembly: GCF_047967505.1. Lineage (NCBI taxonomy): Eukaryota > Viridiplantae > Streptophyta > Polypodiopsida > Gleicheniales > Dipteridaceae > Dipteris > Dipteris shenzhenensis. The sequence continues at coordinate 48,929,173 of NC_141624.1, forward strand.
GTGCCCAGTAGCGAACCTAAAGAAAAAACAGATCAAATTCGTGTCGAGGCGGGTGTATCCCAGAAAGCCAGAAGAACTTCCCAAAAGTAGCACGAGGAAAACAAGCTCGCAAACGTTGCCCTAGGAAGTTTAAGAAATCACTGGAATGAGGACAATGCCAGAAGATGTGAGATACAGTCTCCTGTGAGGCCAAACAATGATGGCAAGCAGCTGGAGCAATATGTTGATGAGCCAAAAGCTGCCCAGAGGAAAAACTCCAAATAAAATTCTCCAAAAGAAAAACTGTTGACGGAGAGGAACTTCAGAGTGCCAAATTTGTCTCGATCTCTTCCTGCACCACTTGGGAGATCTTTCAATATGCCAAATCTGAGTCACCCTGTGAGAAGCCCAAGGCGGAGGCAGCAGTACTTTGTAAAGAGAAGGGACACTAATGTGAGACAACCTCAAAGGGCGGCATGACAACCCTGAAGATAAAATAGTCCAATCGTGAAGACAATCATGAAGTTCCAAAGGTGGGATGGGCTGAAAAGGCTGAAGCATACAAGTAATGAGGTGCCAGACGGAACGATAATGCATGCCCAGACCAAATTTTGCAGAACAAGACCTTGGTGTCGTAGCTGTCCCTGCTTCTTCTCCTCCTAAGCAATACGCTTCCGGCACTCACTCAGCACTTTATCTCCGGAGAAGCGCTTTTGCGCGCTTCACTTTGAGGGTTCTCTCTTTCTGGAGCGGGTTTCACGCCCCGCACACCATTTCTCTCGGGAATCGGGGAACCCATAGGGATATCTACCTCTACCATATAGGATCCAATGACTGTGGTAAAGAAACACAACCTCTTCGTACCAAGCTAGGTAATCAGGAGAAAAGGGATTTGAATCCTTAACCTTTGGTTTTGGCGGTTTCCTACAATAATTGCAGTGTTTCTTCTTCCCATCAGCAGGAGAGGAAGAGGATGAGGTACAAGATGTAGGTTTGGGCTTGCTGTAAATTTTTCCCCCTTTTCCTTTGCCTTTGTGATCAATAGCAAAGGCTTGATCTACATGAGTGGAAGCAGCCCTGTTTGGGCGACTCTGCTCCTCCTGCAGGAATAGGGAAACAAGCTGATCAAAAGAATAGTGGTTAGGGTTACCCATGGCCCTCAGCAGCAAGCATCCCAAAAAATGTATGGTTTGCCATTGCAAATGAAAATGGGTCCCCCAAAAAAAAGGTGCCTGCAAATGTCACAGCCTCAAGGCTACAATGCAAAGAGCTGGCTGCCGAAGTATTTGACTACTAGCTGCAAATGTCAGAACAAAAATGACAGCAAATGCCTGCAAGTGTCAATGCCAAGATGGCTGCTCAAACACTAGCAAAATGCACAAGTGTCTCTCCAAAAAATGACGTGCAAGAAAACAGCTGTCCAATCAGAGGACCCCTTGCAAAGAGTTGTCTTGCAAATGACCAGCCCAAACCAAAGGGCAAATGGTTGCAATCTGTCTGATGCAAATTGCTGGGTCTGCAGGATATTGGAAGTCTGTGGACAATGGTTTTCCTATGGTGCAGCTTTCAAGAGACCTTGTAATCATCCTATTGTCTTTATATGAATATTAAAGAAATACCACAAGGGGTGCCAATGTTTGGGGCCAATCGGTGTCTTTATTTCTGAGTAGGAGCACTCTAGCTCCCTGTGATTTAATATGTGGTGATTGTTAGTTTGATTATTTACTGTATATGATGTGGTTAAAGTGGATTCTACCACCCTTTGGTTACGGAAGGCTGGTTTCACTTTGTGTCATTCTTGTAACTCTCAGATGTATGGACACTCCTCTGTGAATATTTATCATTAATTCCGTCCCTCCTTGCATCACTCCCTTTGAGACGTGCATTTCATGGGAGATCTTCCTCTGGCCTAGCTAGAAGTGTTCTTCCACTGCTTTTAGTGTTGGAGTACTAGCTGCTTTTGCCGGAGCAACTATGACTATTTTTTCCGCCTTTCTACTAGTTTATGCGTAGTAGCTATATCACGTTGGGACAGCTATGAATGTACATTCTTCTTAATGAAAGGTTCTTTTACAAAAAAAGAGGGTGTGTGTGTGTGTGTGTGTGTGTGGGTTCGCTACTAGGCACTATGGACTTTATGGACATATAGGAATTGTAAAGTCTTTGGTGATCCTACTCTCTCTCTCTTTGGCTTTTTTAGGCATTCTCTCCTTGCTTTAGGACTCTTCTTTGTAATTTAAAGACAAATGGACTTCACAAAAAAAATGTGTGTGTGTGTGTGTGTGAGAGAGAGAGAGAGGGGGGGGAGAAAGACATGTAATTTAACGACAAATGGCCTTCACAAAAAGAAAAGTGTGTGTGTGTGAGAGAGAGGGGGAGGGGGAGAAAGACGTATGTATACAGAGATATGGATATATACGTCTAGGAAGAAACATGTACAAACATGTCTAAAAACACGGCAGCCAGTTTTTGTGGGATTGGGATGATAAGAAAGTTGAACTTTTTGTTTGTAAACAGGAGCTTAGTTGCAGGAAACGTCCAAAAAAGTTTAGAAACCCCATTTCCTAACATTTCCAAAATTTGGGCGTTTCTGAAACTTGGAAACGCCTAATCTACAAGTGTTCCTGAGGAAAAGCCGACAAGAGTAGGTATTGACAAGAGATGATGGCAGGCTTGCATTATCATGGGGAGTGCATAGTGAAGGCTTTAGAAGTAACACAAGACTCGGAGTAGACGATCTACATGGGTGACAACTAATTTCAATGCACTATACGAATCGCATCTTCAAGGATCATTTGCTATATGCCCTCCAAGAATCCAATTGCTCGCCTTGCGCACACGTCCAGCCTACCCCTGCCGTTTCCTATTAACGCAAATGGCGTTTCAGAAATGTTTCAAAGCTACCACGTTTCTTGCACAGAAACGTTTCGTTCAACATAGAATAGGAGTCTTTGTAGGGCATTGTGATTGCTGTAAGTCACTAAAAAGTTTCAAGATACATGGTGTATTTTGTAGAAAGTTCAGACATGAATTTGTGTGCTCTTCGAACTTCTTCAAACGAATTTGACTCCGAGGTTGATACGTGCAGAGGAATTCCATTTATGCAAGAGTTGACAAGGCTCTTAGAAATGTACGGGGAATGACAGAGGTATATGTCTGTTCCTGTCTACTTGTATTTGTATTTAAAGGGTTTTGGTTTTGGTATTCTGAGCTTGATCAAGGACTTCAAATGTTTTGGTCTTTTGGACAGACTATACAGGCCTTTGTTAGTGAGCACCTGAGGACCCCTCTTGGAGAGCCTGTCAAGAGCCAGTCGAAGAAGGCTGCTGCAGAATGGTGGCTTGATAAAATTTACAAAAAAACAACTAACCTCCCGGATCCTTTGCCTCATGAGCTTATTGAACGTTTGGAAGGCTACCTTGATGTGAGTTCATTCTTCGTTACCTACTGCAAATGATGAGAGAGAGAGAGAGAGAGGTCAGGCGCCTATGAGACCATCTAATAATACATCATGTGACCAAATCCCCCTTTAGTTGAAGTAGAGGTTACGAACTATGTTAAGCTGAAATTAAAATAAGAACTCACTAGATGTGTGGGGGGGAGGGAAGAAAAAGAGAGACAGAGACAGAGAGATTTTATGAACATCTTTGGAGGACCAAACAGGCCCTTGAGGCTAACAAGGCTACAAGTTGGGAGTGCCAGGAAGGAGAGTGTACATGTGTTTAGTATTTAGTTAAATAATCCAGAGACATGCATACGAAGACAAAAAAAGAGACGTGTAAGTTTCTGGGGTTCTTTTGCGAAATCACCTTTCCCTTTACCCATTTGCCTTCTTTTTTCTATGCTAATGAGCCAATGTTTTCTAGAGGCTTCCTTGATGGTAACGTGATTTCACTTCGGATCCTGTAGAAATTGGAGCAGCAGTTAGTTGAGCTCTCTGCCATGCTGTACAATCACCAACTACAGGATGCTCACCATAATTCTTCGGAAATCTTGAGGACTTCAATCTACACGCAGCAGTGAGTAGAACTCAGAAATGTGTCTTTCTTGTACAAGCAACAAAATAATAAGGGAAGCATTAGGAAAGGTTTATAAGGAGTTTAAAGGTTCGGGACATATTTCTGTGTTCAAAGACATTGAAAATGGTTAGCTGAATCTGTTCAATGTTCTTTGTGTGTTGAACAGATATGTGGATCATATGCTGATGAAAGGAAGAGACAAACTAAAGTGCTGCAGATTAGAATCCATAACTCCCATGCAGTCTTCTCAGGCTTTTGTCTATGGGGGGATCCTGCTTGCAGGATTCATTGTGTACTTCCTTGTTATATTCTTTTCATCTCCTGAACGATGAGAAAGCTTTGTTTGAGTTGACTATGCCGATTACCATCACCCCTCTCTTTGTCAGCAATGAGAGCTCAATGTAGAGGTAAATGCATCTATATCAAAAATACCACCCAAATATGTGGTATCAATTTCAATTACTTTTTTGAACTGTTTTCAATGCTGTCTTTGCTATAAACGCATCGACGTTTGTATCAAAATTTTGTCTGGAGACTCAGTTCTTTGTCAATCGTCCACAATATCTTCAAGATATGCTAAGCTATTGCTGGAAGTTCTTTTATTTAAAAAAGAAAGGCGGGAATATGCAAGCATGTGCTAACTATAAAGGGTTGTATAAGTAGGATGTCAAAAATAAATATTACTTAGAGCATATATTGCCTAAAATGGATGAGCTGGTGGAGTAGATTCAAGAAGCAAAATGTTTCACTTCAATTTTCAATTTTGAAGAAGAAAATCTTAGATTTTGCTTAATTTGCCAAATTTTGGCTTGCTAGAAATCATTCAAAATAATCAAAACTAGTTAAATTTCTAGAATCCAGATAGGAAGATATCTATAAGTAGTAATGCAGCTCATACTTTAATCCACGAGCATTGTTTTAATTTACTCAGCATTACAAAACTAGATGACGTAATTTCCTTATAGCCATACAAAATGAAGGGCTCATCATGCACAAAAGATACACAATGTTATGATAGTCCATTTGACACATTGCTCATGTAAAAAGTAGGGCACCCAAGGATATAATCTCCTCAATTGAATCTTCATAAGATGAAGATTAAATTGTGTGACTGGTGCTAAAGCTAAAGCTATAAACTAGCAATAGTTGTATCTTGTATCTTCATATTTTCTTCCCTTACAGAGTTAATAAAATTTTGAGTAGATCAGATGTCAACTATGTGTACTTATTCACTTCTAACGAAATGATACATATGGATAAGATCATTTGAGTTCAATACATCTGTGTTGATTTGACTTCTTTCAAATTCAATATGGTGAACTTGAAAAGATGAGATATGAAGCATACGTGGCACTTTCTGACATATGAAGCAATCGTGGCACTTTGATATGTTTGATCGTCATACATCAATCATGCGAAATACGTATGTGTTGAGCTAACTACTTTGGACATTCACGATTCTCAACATGGTGAACTCCAAGAGCTACGTGTCTCTTTGATGTGTCTGATCGTCGGCTTACCATGTAGGACAATCCTATGATTAGGTTAAAATGCCCAAAACAAACCCTTGGGAAAGTTGGCTATCGTCTTCTTCTCTTCAACTGCTAAAGCATGCTTTCAGACGAATTGGCACATCATAAGCACAAAGTTGCGTGCTTCCTTGGATTCTATTAGTGGTCCTTGCCAGACTAGCCTTACACATTGCCAAGATACCATCGAGATCTTAGCAAATCTATTCAAACACAATACCCAATTCTCTAGAATCTCATCTTGGTAATCAAACAAACTCAAAAGATATTATATGAAGATCCAGATCATCCAATCTAAGTATGCAAACACAATACCCAATCTTTAGAATGTCATCTTGGTAGGCAAACAAATTCAAAAAATAAACCTTATATGAAAATGCAGAGGATTCAATTTACATTTAGATAAGTAGAAATATCTACAATGAGTAAAGTCCAATCATCTTAAAGGGTCTTCTATTTTCCCTCCTTTATTTTTGTGATGCTTCCAAGGATGCAAGCTAGTGAAGTGTAGTGAAATTTGCAATAATGTTTCCTCCTTAATATGTAGAATATAATGAATGTGACACAATGAAGTTGTGTTTCTTTCAATCATTCAATTAGTACTTTGCAACTACTCAAAGTAATAGAAAATCTTTTACCTTTCCAATTCTACTTACATGTACTTCAAAATATATTATGTTCAAAATTGAAAAATTCAATATGATTTCTTAGGTTAAAAGGGGTGATATCCCAACTAAGCAAAGTCAAGAGATAGCTTCAAAATTTCATGTAGGGACTTGAACTCAAGACATTTTTTACCTACTAAGGGTCTTTTCACTGGGCTATAAGAAGATACGGTGAAAGAAATAAAGTAAGAGGTTTTTAAATAAGATACTATCAAAGTAAAGGGCTTTAAATTCTTACTCTTATAAATAAGAGGGGATGGGGCCCCTCCCTTATAAACAGATTGAAGTCCTCATCAATCACTCTCCTTTCTAACCCACCAGTCTTTCCTGCACCTTCCCTCCTAGGTTTTCCACTAATTTCTATGTTTTTGAATTCTTTTCATTCAGGGAGATCTACTAGCAATGAAGTTCCACTAAAGAAAATGTTCACCAAGGAAAAAATCAAATTGCATCTCAATCAACTACTAGATGGATGGCATGGGAACTATCCAAATGCTATGCATTTATAAGGAGGATTTTAGAAAAGTATCCCATCAACTCTTACCCAAAATCTTGCTTGTGAAAGGATCGTGTCATCTTAATAAAGCTATGCTACCCTCAAGTTATATTTCCTATAGACATACACCATGCATCAATAGATATTCTAGAAGGCAATTGGAGGGCTTATATGCTTCTTTTCAATATGCTCCTCCATCTCATATTGAGATAGTTGAGATAATCATCTCATATCATTCCCTCCATCCTCTTTTTGATATGCTTCTCCGTTGATATTGAGATGCTAGAAGTAGTCATCTCTCGTTACTCTACCTATTTAAGGATTGGGGGGGGAGAGAGTGGAGTCCACAAGATATGACTAACTATACACTTTGTTGTATTCCAAAGAATGCTAAATATATACATGTTCACCTATAAGGGTTAGGGTTACAGCTTCTCCCATGGACCCTACCTCGATGGTGCAAACATTCTCAACACTCGCTATTAAATTGTACTAGAATGTGCAGAGGGTCATGTACAAGATATCTTTTGATTTTTTGGCTCATATGATAACAACCAACATTAAAAAAGAAAAAAGAAAAATATAAGAGTTGCATGAGCACAAAGACTATGTAACAAAAGTTTGTACAATGAGGATACCTTAAACTCTATACATTTACATTCACTTCCCCCTCTTAAGTTGTGATCATCCTTCTCCTTTGGGAAGAATGCCCAAAAAACAAACTAAAGGCAAGATGGAACCATGCAATAAAGAAAGAAGTCCACTTGGTCAAGGAGTTAATTACTGTATGTTCCTAATGGCTAAGCCAAAGTTTTACATGCACAAGTCAACGTGCACTATGAAGTTGATCTATATAAGAAGTTAGATATGAAGCTAATTGGAAGATGTAGTCAAAAGTTTGTGAGACAAACAAGAATGTCAAGAATATAACTGGAAGTACCACATAAGATATAAGGAAGTACAATAAGTTTTGTCAAATAATGTGGGATAACAAAAAAGCGCATGTATCATTATAGGCAAAGGAATCCAAGGACTACATAACATTAGGGGAAAAAGGAGCAAGTATAGTACTTTGCAGATAAGAAACTATGCTCTATGGTAATGCTAAAAGGTCATGATAGTAGAATGCTATGGCAAATTTGATAGGGAAGGCTTGGTCACCTAGATATCCTCAATGTTCAAGTAAAATGAGTTGAATATACTTTATAATGGGAGTCTCTACACAACTATCAACATCAGATGTGGCTGAATCTATCATAAGCTCATCAAGAAGATGATTGTACTAAGGCCTAAAAGCCTTGATTGCAAAAGAGAATGTTGGAGTTATACTAGAAGCTTGTGAACTACCGAACACTAAATGACATAAAGGAATGGTATTTAGATAGACTAGTAGTCTTGGATAACACCACAAAATTATATCAAGTATGGAGTAAGCAAACACTACACATTTGTACGCTTGAAATATAGACATCAAAATACACACCTTGTGACTAATTGCAATAACACTGGTAACACTAGCAACATTAGTATTAACATGAAATCACCCACAATACTAACCATCTAGCCTGGTAAAGCACAGGGCCCTACCATGTTCGATGCGCTCCTATGGAATACTTTGCCACAGTCACACTTGACTAAAACAAAAATAATTTCCATAGCAAGAATATTGGAAATACAATTTTGTAACAATAAGGCCTCAGCATGAGACCCTTCCATCTATACCTAATTTCAAGGATTTGTGCCACATGCATCATTTGTGGATCGGCACTCACCACCACTTTGATCCACAGATCACTCATCAGCATGAGGACATTTTACATCACCTTACTTATGTCATATTGCATTTATCAGTGGATTTTCTTTTTACCACCACGTGTGATTAATATATTAGTCCTCAGCATGAGGAGATTTTTGTGCATCAGTCCAGTTGTGCCATTGTGCAATTGATATGATCAATTTTTATCATAGAGAATTAGTTGTAACAACTTAGACAATTGGCAGCTTGAGTACAGATGATGAGCTGTATAACAAGGAACAGATATAGTGAAGGTGAGTTGGATTTGATCACAGGATCGAATGGTTGCTAAAGGCCATGGGCCATATTGTAAAGTAATCGATATTAAGCCGTGGGCTAATTTATTTTATTAATTGTGGATGAGGACATATTAAGCCTTGTGTTGTTTTGAGCTCGTGGAGCTATGTTGAGCAATCCCTCTAATTATGGACAAGGGATGCTTTTGGATGTACTATTATTGGCTCTTTGCTTTGTTGGGAATTACAATTATAAATACTCTAGATGGGAAGTAAGAGCCACCATCTGGGGGATGCAGATTGGACCCCATGCAATGTTGCTCTCTCTTTCTCTTCTCTCCCCCACTTGTTTCCTTGTTCTTGGTTTCTATGGTTTTGGTAAATCATGAATTTGAAATCATGTTTAATCTTAATTTTTGTAACAATGATATTAGAGCCTGGCTATGCTCTCTGAGAGGCAAGCGACATGATTTTTTCCAATCTAATAACACATTTATTCGAAGAATTTTCTTCTTAATCATTTCAACTACTTGACTGCTAAGTTTTGAGTTCGTTTGCAAAAGCTCTCAAAGATTCTTTGAAAATCAATGCTACAATTGCAATTGACAAAAGCGGCCCACTTAGGCTTGTTCAAAGGGTATGTGCTAGTTCTTTTAAGGGGTTGGATTGCTATATTCCGACTTGATGTAAGAAATTTATGGTTGTTTCTTTTCACTACCTACATTCATGAATTGATAGAAGCAGTCTTTGGATAGGAAGATGAATAGCCGCATGACCAAAGATGACTTAATCTTAAGGCATGAGGATAGAAAAGATTCATATTCTTATAAAATGAATGATATTTGAAGTAATAATAGCATCATATGATTTCAAGAATGGATAACACCCACAAAATTGCATCATGGATTGTGTAAAATGATTATGAATATACGTTGAAACACTATCATTCCCCATTTTGCTCGATGACAAAAAATGATAATAGAAATTGCATAATGGTACAACTAAATTGATGTAAAAATTTCCGCATGCTACGAACTAATCTATTAATCACAAGTGGTGGTGAAAATGAAATCCAAGGATAATGCACTATGACATAACTAAAGTGATGTTGAAATGTCCTCATATGGAGGACTGATCTATTGATCACAAGTGGTGGTAAGAACTAATCCAAAAATGACACGCGGCATAAATCTCTAAAATTGGGTATAGATGGAAGGTCCTCATGCTACGGGCTTACCTACAAAATAGCATAAACTAAACATGGAGGATGATCCATGTGATGAATATGATGATCCATGTGATGAATATACATCACTAAAAACCAAACTATGATGATATCGATGGAACTATAATAGGTACCATGTCAATGGAGTCCATGTCAATATTTGAATAGTTATAAAACCATTATGGGATACATTACAAACTTGGGCAAAGGAAATGAGTAAAACCTTTTTAACATTCTGATCAATGTAAATGAAAGCATAGCTCAGTCTTACTGGTATTGAGTATATGCAATTGATCTCTCAAAGCAATCAATCTTGTATCAATGAAGAGATTATATATCATTATTTGCATCGCTATAGAGTGGAAAAAATTGCTAATAAAATGCTTATTCCTACCCAAGACAATTGATCTTTAGGGTGGGTAATGGCTTTTCATTTTCAAGTACCCATGAACTCATTCACATCATGCACTTTTTGAGGGAATACTTGTTTCTTTGATTATCTTGTCCTCACACACTTGGAAAAAGAAATATGTCCTCACACACTTGAAAAACATGAATGGCATTGGACAACTTCACAAGATGCTATCGACGTAGATGCGTGGAATTTTAAAGCATCAATGTAAAAAGCCCAAGTGTAATCTTCATTCTTTATCTTTATGATTGTTTTCAGTTGATGAAAACATATGTGCAAACATATAGAAATGTTGTTGTAATAATTGCAACATTATAGAAGAATAAGACACTCCCCACTAAGATATTTAGATCAAGCATATGCAAAAATAAAAATGGGTTGTGCAAACATATTGAGAATTGAATAAGAGAAATATATTTTGTTAATTCTAGTATGCAAGTTTCAAGTCCACAAGGATCTAACTATTATGGCCAATTGTGACCTATTTGGCCTATACCTATGCAAATCCATATGGACTCACAATGAGACACACAAATCCGATGGGACCAATAAATCCCTCTCAGGATCTCATAATACCAATCAGTATTTTCTTGAATAGTCGAAGCCATAATTAGGACCTGTAGAGACCTTGAAGATTTTGAAATATCTGCCACCTCATATTCCTTCTTCTTTAGGCATTCTTATTTAGAATAAAATATTATTGTTTACATGGCTCCACAACTATACTTTTACCAAGGAAACACAACAAGAGAGAAGAGGAGAACGTGAAATTCAAATCTCTTTGACCAACATCACCAAAATGCTTCATATATTTAGTGTTAATACTTGCAAAGGAAGTAGTACAACCCAAGAACTTTAAGTTGCTTTGGCATTTCCTCTCATTCATAAAAGAATCCAACTCGATATAAGCCTTGCTTTTATTTTTGTCATTTGTTTCATTATCCATGTAGTGTGATTTCAGTTAATTTGCATTACAATAAGCATGCATCTCTATGTCTATTTATGACATTCACTACTACTAGAAGTGACTCTTCAAGTCATTTAATGCATGATCAAAGACTAATCAACTCTTTTGCACAGGTCTTTCAAGCTCTTCCCTTAACCTTGTAATGGGGCTTTGAGGGCCCCAAAAGATTTCCTAATATATGTGGTCATGTATGAGCACAAATATTGTTCCATGGCTTTATGGAGATTCCTTTTGTGATTTTTTGCCTCTCCTAATAGTATTTATTAAAATGATTGCCCTCCTCGTGACATTTTTTAATAGCTACATGCCATTATATCCATGAGATCCCAATAGTATCCATAGTGTCCCATATGACACCATAAGGTCCCACAAGTATTCTTGAAGTCCCATATATAGTGCCATGAGATTTTGTAAATGTACAAGAAATCATGATGTCCCATGTGGATTGATTAGGGATCTCTGTCTCATATGGGATTGCAAGTCTCGTATGGGTTCTTATGGTCCTAGGATGTATAGGGACAAAATCAATAGGTAATTGTATAAAATCATGTTTGCATCATTAGAAATTAGCCCAATGCCTTCATATTGTTAGTGCTTGAGTGGCCAGATTAATATGCAAAGGTTACAAATACATGACATCATTTGTTGGATCACTAGATATGAAGCATGTTTTCCACCATTTGTATAACTAGTCATATGACCTATCATAGATATATTAGCTCTCGTTATGATCCCATAGTTCATATTTGACCTTCATGGATGTTAGAACAACCACCATCATCACCAACATCATCATCATCATCTCTCTCTCTCTCTCTCTCTCTCTCTCTCTCTCTCTCTCTCTCTCTCTCTCTCTCGTGTTGGCATAGACCTTTGATACAATGAACATTGTGTTGGCCCCAATAATGATGTTGATTTTATACACAGTGACTCACAAATGTGGGTGCAGGCTTGCGCTCACAAAGAGGAGGATGATCTCACAAGAAAATATCCCTAATGGGACATTGCCCAACTCTATTAATCTCAACTCTAGATGTAAGGTGACACATCATGGTGCTAGCTTAGTAGATGGGCTAGAGTAACTAGCCACTTGTTTAAGGTTACTGGTACGAGTCTTGCTCTAGTAGGCCTAGGCTAGGTGTTGTGTGTGCTCTCAGCCGAGGAATGTGTTAAGCATTTAGCCCTCTACATTTGTAGTTAATAGTAATGGATTGATTTCTTATAAATATGATTTCCTATTCGAAATTCGTTTTAGATAAAGTGGATTTTGAATGTGCTAGGGAGTGAGATGGGTCACTCTAGGTTGTGATCCTGCACTTGGGAAACTCTCTTCGCATGATAAACCTTTCTATTTTACAAACTTGCTCTCATCTCTTGCTCATGTTGGCTCATGTATGGAATCAAGCATGAGGGAATAAAAGAGGAGTGTGAGGGTGGGAGGTTGGGGGTTCTTACTGAGCACACTCACATTCACATGGCCTCTCAATCTACATAATTGGGACAATTTTGCTCATAACTTAAGCATTCAAAATCAAATTAAGATGAAACAAGAACCATTGAAAAAGGGTTAAAAATCTCTTTAAGACTATCATGTATGTGCGACCATTTGGTATGGCACTCACATGACAACCTTTGCAAGTGTATCTTTAGGGCTGAATGAAAGAGACTGTAAGATTTGTGTCTTTAAGGGCCACTAGTACAAGGATAATGTATTGGTGCTCTTGTTGGTCTAGAGATCTGTTGGCTAGCTTCATTTGCCTATTTAAGTTCCCAATTTTTTGAACATTAAAAGTTTTTCAACATTCAAGAGTGTGTTGCTAGTCATGTCTTGTCTTTATGGATGGTTACAAAGATCATGATAATTATTTTCTTTTGAATGCCAAGGTGATTATCTACATCCTTTGGCAATTTCATGATTTGCAATCGTATTACATTGGACCATATTATAGTAAATCACTGATTACCATTTTTTAATTTATTTAGTTTCAAACGTTTTATATTGGGTCTCCTAAATTAAAAAATTATTGATCTCCGGATGGGTGCATCTAATTTTCATGGGATTTGTTCCATGAGGTTTGTAATTTTGTGTTTCATTAGTGTGTCATTCAAAAACTGCATTAGATTAACAAAACTTCAAAGATTTGACACCACCTGCGGAGGGAACACACATGGACAGACATGCGGAGTCGCAGATCATAGCGCATGAGCACAGACATGTGGAGTAGCGGATCATAGATATGAGTGATATGGAGAGTAAGGCAAAGGTATCAGACAGGAGCATGCCGGTGAGGAAAAGGCCACAGAGATACGAAGAGAGAGAGAGAGAGAGAGAGAGAGAGAGAGAGAGAGAGAGAGAGAGACGTGGCAACAGAGCGAGAGCAAGGTGAGGATATAGAGAGGGTAGAACTTTCTAGAGGGAGGGACTATATCCTTCCCCCCACCCCAAAGACCCTTTCCCCCCATCTCATGCTAATGGATTTTTTTCTCTCATAGCCCCCCTATTGTTGTAGACATTCCTTGAGAATATCTTTGTACTTGTCCTTTATATAATTTCGAAGGATAGAATTGTGATTTTTCATTTCTCAATTACTTAATCATTTTTATCATGTTGATATGTTTCAATAAAAGTTTTATTCAAATACATGACAAGTGTTCTTATATTAGTTCTATCTTCAAGATTCGACTTGCATATCTTTAACTTTTTGCTACCATAATTAAAATTGAAATAGGAATGTTACATGGGTTTCCATTTGCAAATTCCAAAAGATATCCTTAAACAATGGCAAAAAACACATGTTTTTGCAAGTTTGTGTGCATTTTGTAGAAAATCACATATTCACCCTTCATGTTTAAATCATATAAAAGAACCGCTACTTCAAATAGGGAAAAGTTAGATAACCATTGTTATTCTTTGACATCATCAAAGTAGAAAAAACCCATGGTTACCCTTTTGTATTTCACGTGTGGATTTCATGGAAGTCACTACTATTAATGTTGATTCTAAATAAAGTTTAAGACTTTTCTCATTCATATTTCTATTGTTAAGTCCTTTTCAAATTTCATTCTTTATTGCATTTTAGACTTTTTGTTTGTTAGAAAAGATCCACTTTTCAAATTTCCTTGTATATTGCATTTTAGACTTTTTGTTTGTTAGAGAAGATCCAAAACTTTTACTTATGACAAAATAAATAGATTTGAACTGGCTGTACTTTCAATTAATAGAAATAGACTAGACTTAATAGCACCAATTAGCATGATAATACACCAAAGGTAAGTTGCTCCTCCATGAGTATACCTAGCTAAATACTAACTTGTTATGCTTACTACAGTTAGTATTTGTGCTAATTCAAAAGATTTATTTAGTAAATTCGAATTAATGTGCATTTGTATACAAATAAATTGACAATATAATTGTTGGGCTATGTACATGCTTATAAAATATGATTAATAGTTAACATCTCTTTAAATCTTAAAACTAATTGTGAGAATAGGAAATTATGATAAGATTAATTTATACAATACTTGTACATTCTTAAAGTTACAAGGATATGATATTATCAACTATAGATCACATTATTTGCAATCCTTAATGGTTTTGTTTTTCAAAATTGTTTTACTTAATATGTGTTCATGCTTTACTATTAACAAATTATCTATCTTGTTCATTGACATGTCTTGTAGTGAAAAAACAATTGCTTTTCAATTAACTCTCTCCTTACATCAAGTTATATGTATGGAATAAAATTTTGGCACAAAGGGCCTTTAAAATAGGTAGATGAGAAGTATAAATGAGCAAACTAATGGAGTAAATAAGCCCCTCCATTAAATAAGCCCCCTAATAAAAAAGAATTAATTTTTTTATAAATTTGTGGAAATTTGAGGAGGGGAGGTGTGCAAAGGCAAGAGGAGGGATAAACAGGTGAGTGATTACCAAAGGGGCTAGGCTAGTTGGCTAGTTAATTGGCTATATAGTTAGTGCCATGTAATCTAGGCTATAGGAGTTGCCAGATGGTAGGTTTGGATATTATCTGACATACATAGCTATAAAACAACCTACCTTAATTCTATAAAAGGCATGGCTGCCTCATTTGTAAGGTACTATCATCTATCATCATTTTATGAACCAAACTAGGTTTGTATAGTAGAGCTCATTGATCAAGCTACAATTCAATAAGGAATCAACTCCTTAACAAACCATCACAAGTCTATATGGTAGTTCTAGCCCATGAGTTACATTCCCTCAATTTTGAAGAGGTACTCTCTATTTACTTTAGCATTGCAACTCTAAACAAATGAATGAAGCTGTTGCTCTAGCCTAGGCCTCTTGCTAGGGTAGAACTCCCTCCTTGTCTAGTTATTTCTGCTCTAATGTTGGAGTAGGTCTAGTTTGAAATAGTTAGAGATAGCCAAAGTTAGGGTTGTTTCTATTTCATGGTATCAAAGCTTAAAAATCATGGGGAATTGTGGAAAAATCATGTCCATTTCATCTAAAATTTGAAGCATGTATTTATGGGCCTATGGCACACCTTTATGCAAATTTTTGCCACTCAAAAAGATGTTCCAATCTCTAGATGCCACGTATCAACCTGCAAATAGGTCAAATTTTCATTGTTATCAAATTGGAAACTCTTTTGCATCATTGTGATCGGAATGATCTACTAGATCAAAGCCTAAGTGATTGCTGCAAAATTTTAGGGAATTGGACCTATGTTTGGTGCTTGAATGTTGGAAACCAAAATGTCAAATGTGTTGCGATTCCATGAAGATTGCCCTAAGTTCTATTCTAATAAGATCTATTAAGTTGCAATAGCATCCTTAAGGGCTATACCAATTGACATTGCAATCAGCGTCGATTTGCCCAAAATTTTGGAGCAAAACATCTTTTTGCCAAGCACAAGTAATAATTTCTCTAAATTCCAATTGATTTTCGCCACTTTTGAAATTTCTATATTCTATCCTTTACTTACTCTCCTTTAAATCTAGTATATGTTCTAAGATTAGGGAAATATTGGAATTTTGAATTAGAATAGTGAGTTTTCTGTATTCCTAATGCCTATAAAGAAGTCTAGAAACTAGCCTAGAAGGCAAGTATTAAGTGATTCAGACCCTAGAATGGAGGGTAAAGAAATTGAATATTGAAGTTGAGATGGTGGCATTGCAATGTTGGGATTGGGATTAGTAGCAAGAGAGTAGGCTGAAGCTTCACTTCAAAGTAAAGAACCTAAGGGTAACAATCAAGTTTGTATAGAAGCTATCCATTAAGATAAGATTCAATCAAGTTAGGAGTACTTAATTCAAAGTTGTTTGGGCCATATGCTTCAAGAATTTAAGAAATTGACTAATGAAATCAAGCTCAAAAAATGAACAATGGATCGAAGGCTGAAAATCTATCTGCAACTACGAACAAGGGCTTTTATCATCTTAAGGGAAGCTAGATTCATGGAGGGAAAAGACCCTTGAGACAACCCCTGCTTTAGATGATGAACTTGAGCATGTGACTAATCCTGAGAGACTTATGGAATTTGCTAGGAGGGCTCACCATATGCATGGAGAAAAAGCTAATAAAGCAAAAGATACTTTTACATGGAGCAGTTTTAAAAAGTACCAGTCCTAAAATTCAAGTTTGATGTTAGAGATTTTGACGAGTAAAATGGGCTACCTTCTAATCTTAGATCAGTCCTCACATTTTAACAATATTTTCAAGTTATGATACCCGTATATTCTAAGGGGGGGTTACACCAGGACGGTGATATCAAAGATAAAATTATCCTTTCCAAATTAAAAGGGGAATCCAATTCACCCAATGAGTTGGAGGAATGCTCAAGCAAATCCAGTGAGTTGGAGGAATGGTCAAGCAAATCGAAATATTACTTTTTATTATACCAAAAAACGGATGAAGGGAAAATAAGGTTTGATGTGCTTGATCTTGAAGATCTTGAAGACTTTGCTAGATGCATCTACAACAAGATGGTGTAAGACTTTCATATCGCCTCTAGCCCGAGATCAATATATTTGTAGATGGTATGACTTATCTCAGCAAGAAACAATCAAGAATTATATAAAAAAGGTAGAAATTAGCTTTATTCATCCATGGCATTGATGATAGAAGTAGAATGCTCAAATTTATCCATGGACTACTTCCTAGTATTGCCTCAGATGTTGTAGCACAAAAACCAAGCACTCTTGAGGAGGCTATGTAGCTAGATAAAATGTATGAGCCCACCAAGTACAATTTGAAGGAGAAGAATCTAGGAATTGGCCATTTTGGCACAAGCTTTCAACCAAAGTCAGCCATACTGATAATAATAAGCCACCTATACCTTCTACAAGGTCTTCTATTCCTAGCTATCCTACTATTTTTGGTAGTAATATGGGCCATGCAAAGACCTATAAGGCTGAGGATACAAAGGTATCATTCAAGTCTCCCTCCAAGGATGACTTGAGTGATACAAATGAGAAGATGGCTAAGCAATTATCTCAGGCCTTCATTGATGCAAGGAAAGGAAAAGAATATGTGTTGTCTATGTGGAGAAAAGTGGACTGTGGAGCATCAGAGTGTATACAAAGTCAAGTTTGTGGATTCTATGCCATAAATTTAGCTAAACCAAAAGATATAAATGGACTATTTGTGGAGGACAGGGATATGTAGGAGTTAAAGTAACAATTTGTAAAAGTTTTTGTTGATCTTCCTCATCACCTACGTCCCAAGAAGAATATTAAACACTCAATTCTCTTGATATAGGATAAAACCAACTCATAAGGCACCCTATAGGCTTTCAAGGTCCAAGAGAGAAGATGTGGCAAGACAAATCAAAGAGCTCTTGGATAGAGAATTTATTACTCATAGTCAATCTCCTTTTGCTTCCCCCATCCTATTGGTGGTAAAGAGAAGGATAGTTTCATAGGATGTGCATTGATTATAGGGATCCAAATAGAATAATTATATAGAACAAATTTCATATACCAAGGATTGACACCTTATTTGATGAATTGAAGGGTGCCAAGTTATTTATAAAGATTGATTTAAAAACATGCTACCATCAAATACGGATGAAAGAAGAGGATGAGCCAAAAATAGCCTTCATAGTGGAACGAGGTTTATATTAGTCCAAGGTGATGGCATTTGACCTCACTAATTCTCCAACAACATTTTTAGCACTCATGAATAAGATCCTATAGCCCTACCTCTATAAATCTATTTTGGTCTTCTTTGATGATATATAAAGAAAATCCAAAGAGGAGCACTTTGGTGCATGTAAAGCAAGTTTTAGAAGTACTAAGGATTGACCTACTCTTTTCCCTCTCTTGGCCAAAGCAAGAAAATGTACATTCATGGCAAATGAGATGGGGTACCTTCACCATGTTTTCAGTAGCAGTGGGACTACAGTGGACCCAATAAGGTCAAGTGTGTAAGCGAATGGCCACGCCCTAAAAATACCACTTAATTGAGGTGTTTCCTTAGGCCTACCTCTTTCTATAGGAGTTTCATCAAGCACATGAGATGTAGGTTGAAAACACTATAAATATTATAGGCAAAACAAGTTTTGTCTTTTCAGCTTCAGAGAGAATAAGACTTTGTGAGCAAAAATTGTAGAAGCTCTTACTGACCACCTTAAAAAGGAGGCCTTGAGCTTAGACAAAAATTGTAGACAAGAGTGTTCAAGACATAAAGGAGGCCTTGACTCATATCCTTGTATGTCTAGACTTCTCTTAGCCATTTACTATTAAAGCTGATGCTAGTGGTAGAGGCATTGGGGCTATGTTAAAATAGGGACATAGTGTAATATCCTATGAAAGTCGTAAGTTAGATGATGAGAAGCTGAGATACCAAGTATACGACTAAGAGATGCATCACTACATATATGGGACTGATCATAGAACACTTAGATTTCTATCTCAATCCAATTAATCTCCTAAGTAGAGAAGGTGGCTTTCCATTGTGCACAACTAGATTTTGACATTGAATACAAATTGAGGAATGAGAATATAGTGGTTGATTTACTCTCTAGGATGTGGTCATGCAGTTTATCTTCTATAAGAAAAAATTATAAAGATGGGATCTATGGAATTCAAGAGGAATATCTTGTAGATCTAGCAGCTATAATTCTATTTTAGGACCTGTAAAATGTTCATATAGGGTTGTTCAAGACATATAAAAGAGTGAAGCAAAGTTTCTATTTGAAAAGATGTGTACAATTATGTGCAAAGATGGAAGCCTTGCCAGAAGAACATACAATTGGACCTTAGCCTACTAGCTAGTATGCTCCAACCTCTACCCATTCTAAAGGGGAAATGGACACATATTTTCATGGATTTTATTACAAGGTTTCCTACGGCTACTAGAGGCCGGAATAACATTTATGTTGTGGGTGATAGGATTACTAAGGATTCTCATTCTATACCCACCAAAACCCAATATGCAGCCTCCATGATTGCTTCCCAATTTATGGAATCAAATTGCATGGACTGACACAAGAGATTGTAAGTGATTGTTATGCCAAAGTCGTGGGACGTTTTTGCTGGCAAGAATTGTTCAGATCTATATGCATGCTTCTCACTCCTAGTGCAATTAATCATCTTGCCAAATGGAGGGGGTAAATAGATGGTTGGAAGAGTATCCCAGACATTTCCTTTTTGACACGCGGACGAGTTAGGATAACTTGCTACATTTGGCTGAGTTTTGCTAAAGTGGGTACCCTCGTTCGAACCCAATGGATGACTCCTTGCTGTCTTGCAGCGTAGGTCCTGAGTGGATGTGCCCTTAGTAGTGGACCATTTGGTGTGTGAATGGGTGGTGAGTGTGAAAAAAAAATAGAAAAAGAGAAAAAAAAGGAAATCAATTGAATATCTTTATAAAAAAATAAAGGCCTTTTCAATTGCCTTTCTTCTTAGGTTATGTTATCTGCATGGAATACTTTGTTGAGAGTAAGTACTTTTAGAATAAGTAGATTGGAAAGTAAAGATGAGCAGATTAATGGAGGAGTTGGGTGAGAGTCATGTTCATGTAGTCTAGTGGAAAGACCCAATGAGAGTAATATATGACCTTAGCGTAATTGGGCTATCTCCACCTTTTTGCCTACAAATGCAAGAATTCCTCCATTGAAAAGTAAAGGTCTTTTCTCCTTATGTCAACTTATGTGTATGAAATACCTTGTTGAGATTAAGGGCCAAAGTATAAATGAGCAAGCTAATGGATGAATTAGGTGAGAGCCATTAGGGGTAGTTTCAGAAGGAATATTTTGGATTACTTTTAGCAAACTATGGTGTGAGACAATTGTTGAGTAACTGCTATGGTCATAGACATCCAAAGTAGAGATGGAGGTGGGGATGTGCCTTCAAGTATGGTGTTGGGGTATGGGTTATTGATGATGAGTGGGTGATGCCAGTGTTGCTTCGAATTCAATGTAGCTCTGAGACTATGGTCAAGACTATCTCTTTCCTGTCAAGATAAGATTGGCAGCGATTTTCTTAATTGATTGGTCTCCAAAAAAGCATTGACATCACAAGGAAGGAACCTTGAGTACCAAGGATGAGTATACACCGCCAAAAGGTGCCTGAAAGGCGCCCAACGTGTGCCCAAGCTTCGGTTAAAACTCAGCTGTGTAAAGGGTG
The DNA here is from genome assembly GCF_047967505.1 of Dipteris shenzhenensis. Lineage (NCBI taxonomy): Eukaryota > Viridiplantae > Streptophyta > Polypodiopsida > Gleicheniales > Dipteridaceae > Dipteris > Dipteris shenzhenensis. The sequence goes on from NC_141624.1 coordinate 48,950,108, forward strand.
CTGCGCTCATCCACCCCAATGGAACAGCGTCGACCCATTAATGCGAGGATGAAAGTCCTTGGGCATAATAATGATTTGAAGATTGGATAGGGGTATTAGATTTGTAGTGAGAATCCGTGTGTAAGACGCAATCGTGAAGAGGGGGGCGCGTTTTTGAAATAAAAAGTGAAGCCGGCGGCTGGCCAACGGGCAGTGTGACGTCGTCTCTTTTAATGAATGGGTTTTAAGGAGGTAAGTGCCGAGTGCTATATATAACCTTCAACACCTCTGCTTGCATGAAGCCAGGAAAACGAGGACCTCAGTCCGTCTTTGCATCAAGAGTCAAGACACCCTTCCTTTCTTCCTTTGCCAGTATTCTGCTCCTCGCAGGAATCCCATTTTCATGTCAGGCTTGGGTATCCGTTCAACTTTCACAAACTTCCCTTTCACGGCCAGGCCTCAGATTTTGGATAGTCCTCGGTATCCGAGAGGTAGGGCTGATCTTGCCTGCTTATATAACCTTTGCTTTTCCCCGCTCGCCTGCTTAATGCCAGCCTTCGCCCCTTCTGCACATCCGATTGTTTTCGAGCTTGTGGGGTGGGGGCGGGGGGCTGCTCGTTGGACAATGATGTCAAACTTTGAAAAGTCAATCTGCATAAGCGTTGTGGGTCCATTTCGTTTTGGACGGGAGCCAGAGAAACGGGCTTGAAGGCTTTCTCAATGCAAGGTCCGTTCTTTCCAGCGCAGCTTTGCTATCTGGAACAGGTCTGATATGTGGGAAAACTAGTAGTGTGAATGCGAGCACCATCTTTCAAGATTCCAAAATCATCTGCAGGGTCCCTTCTTTCCAGCAATTTTGTTTCCAAACCATGCTTTTAAACTATCTTCTCATTACAAACACAAATCTTTGACTTTGTATCAGTTTCAGATGGTTATCAATTGAAAATTGTAACCATAAAGCCACCCAATATCTCAACGTGGGAATGTCGTGGTGGTCATGGGTTCTCGACTTTGACTTGGCTTAGTATTTGTGCATGTAGCGTGATTGATACCACGCATTCGCCTGCATGAGGGGGTTTCATTTGTTCAAATGTTGCCATGCCTATGATTAGGTCCACGATAGGTTAATTATTGCCAAGCCCCTTGTTGACGATTTGCCTTGAGCTGGTCTACACCTAGCATAGTGTCTATGTGGAGATAGCACATGCTCTCTCTCTATTTAGGTAGTTCCGAACGTGGAGGGAGCGTTCTTGAAAGAAATCTTGGAACATTGTAGTAGAGGCTCTGACACATTATTGGTCACGTGCACAAGCAGATGAGAAAATATGCAATTGATAGCTATCTGCACAGCTGCAACTTGTAATGTCTGATACATGCCCACCCTTTTATTCCATAGGTCCTGTTGAGTCTGAAGTGGACATCGATAACATGATGTCTCCCATGACTAGTGTGGTAAAATAAAAATGGGCACCGTTTGTTTTATTTTTAGAGGATGCTTTTGGGCATGCCTAGTTATCTATAGATGTAACATATTATCCTCTCTCTCTCTCTCTCTCTCTCTCTCTCTCTCTCTCTCCCCCTCCCCCCCCGCCCGGCGCATGCACTTTTTCCTTTCCTTGTGCTTTTTAAAACTTATCCTGTTTGTTATTAAAGTATTTGAACATGCTTTTAATATTTCTTTTCTCTTTTTGCATTGAACACAGAATGACATGGCTCGTTGATGGGCGGACATTTGCAAGGAAAGTTAAAAATCCAACTGATGGTGTGTGCAGGCATGGTGGGAGTGCAAGAAGTGTAGAATGCCCCTCTTGTGGCTATGTTTTTGATCATAGCAAAGTAAAGTACCGTGCTTACTTTTGGATGTTTCTGTTTGTCTAGACTTTCAAATGTTTGCTTTGGCCATTTTTGGGCCTTATCATTGGTATGTAGTGCCTTATTTGAAGGTGCTTCTTTGCATTGATTATATATTATCTTCATTTGAGATTTAAACGTTTCATAATAAATGCAAGCTTGACAAAGTTGTTGATGTCTCACTTGTCTCATTTGTATTTGTTTGGCTTCTTAATATGAAATTTATCAGCCCTAGTGAAAAGTATTTAATGTTGCTCAATAATCTTCCAAGAAGCAGAAAGTGCTATTCAGCTATGCTTTGCCAAAAATAAGGCACCTTTTTCTCTGATTGCTGTTTTTTTTTCCGTCCTTCAAAACCATAATGGATGGCTATAGAGTTTGCTTTTGCTGCCCTATGGTCTCAACTAAAATTTGATTATAGTCGGCACTTCATGTGGTTCCTTTCAGTCCTTACACACTGAATATCTCTTTGCAATGGTTATGAACGTATGCAGTTGACACCAGAGTGGCCTGGGCTCCCTGCTGGTGTGAAATTCGACCCGTCTGATCAGGAACTTCTTCAACATTTAGCAGCTAAAATAGGATTTCCTGCAACTAGGCCCCATCCATTTATCGATGAATTCATTCCTACCTTGGATGGGGAAGATGGTATCTGCTACACACATCCCGAAAAGCTGCCAGGTATCATAGTTATTACTCGTTTTTATAAAGTGATATTATGCTGCCAGTTGAATTGTTTTAACTGCCTTATATGGTGTTGTTATAGGGATTCGGCGTGATGGTAGCAGTATCCATTTCTTTCATAGGCCTACAAGGGCATACACTACAGGCACACGGAAGCGTAGAAAAATTCAGATGGATGAAGATTCTAGATTTAATGGTGAAACGCGTTGGCATAAGACTGGCAAGACCCGTCCTGTAATAGAGAATGGGAAGCAACTAGGATGTAAAAAGATCATGGTGCTGTATATAAGTTTTGGGAAGAAAGCCAAACCAGACAAGACAAACTGGGTAATGCATCAGTACCACCTGGGTGTACAGGAAGAGGAGACAGAGGGGGAACTTGTTGTCTCTAAGGTATTTTATCAAACTCAACCAAGACAATCTATAGTAACACGTAAAGGGGATGATGAAGATCCTCTACAGATGGAGTTGGAGCTTGCAGAAGAGCCTGCTTGTTCATTTCCTTACTCCACCACTAGTGTCATGACCACAAGCATCAACTCACGAGGGACACCTCCCACACCCAGAACTCCGGTTCCTCTTCAGCCACAGGCTGTTAAGCAGTACAAGGGACTGCTGGAGACTATATCTGAGGATGTTGATCGTCTTAATGCATCACTCTCTGTAAATCCTCGAAGTGCAGGCCATAATTCTGAGCAGGTAAGAACACTTTCTCTAAATTTTGGATCTCATGTAAATCTTTGGTAAGACTGTTTGAAAGTATTGATCATCTTGATGTGAAACCTTGAAATTGAATATAAAATACGAGAAAATCCAAGGTAGCTTGAGATAGTCCGTAAAGATAATGAGAACTTGAGCTTTCTTATGTGGAAACAAGCAAATCTTTCTGAAAACCCAAGACAGAGGGAGGGGGAAAGGAGAGGGAGGGAGAGAGAGAGAGTCTAACAACGTTCTTTGGAGACCCAACAGGTCTATGGAACAAGCGAAGTTGCAGGTCTAATAACTGCACCACTTAAAACAGATTATGAAATGAGTAAAACATTCACACTATATGTTTCTAACTCCAAGATTTTTCAAGGATTTTTTTCTGTGTTTCCAGATCTCGACGATGGGAGACATCTCAAAGAGATTGTAGAGAGTAGAAGGCTGCAAATTTCTTGATATCAAACATCATTCTAATGTCCTTATTGTTGCTTCAATAAAGTCATGCACACGCTTTAGCTTCTAAAATGCTCTTATGCATAGCTTGCAGATCCTCTTGTCTGAGCTAGTATTCCTTCATTGGCCAGTTTCAACTTCTAGGTCATGGGACTTGACTCTGCCTTGCATATCATCTGTCACGTATTTTATCTGGAGGTAGTTTTGTTTCTATTGAAGGCCATTTTCTCTTTATGTTTAACTCATATTTTATCCATCATGTAATGTTGCAGTAGCCCCTTTATTGGCACTATTACTGGTAAAGAGTGCATTTAAAAAAGACGATAAGTTTTTCGCTTTTCCTCCACTCTCTTCAACCTTGGCCGGTCTTGGGCTCCATGCTTCACGTCCATAGATTATCACTGCTTGTACTAGTGTGGTGTTACAACTGTTCTCTCATCATCCGATCCCACAAATATGATTTGGAAGCTGAAAGGCCTCTGTCTCTCAACGTGTATTCCAGTTGGAGTTATGCTCAAAGTTAGACTCCAGATATTTGTGTGCTGACAGAAGCTCTGATTTTCCCTCAAATGTCTTTATCTCTTGTCCCAATGTTTTGAGATTGGCACAATGACTTACGGCATCCAGGGGTCTTTGTAGCCAGGAGTATATTATCTACATATGATAATAAAGTGAGAGCACAGCACGGCTGTATAGCCTCATCCACAGAAAACGCAGACGGGTATGGAAGTATGGAATGAGTATGGAAAAATGCTCCTGGCTGAACCATACGTGGCCTTAAATTTACATAAAGGCCTAGGCAAAAAAGAAATGAGACTGCAAAGAAGGAATGAGGCTACAGAAGTCAAGGGTCGAGCTTTAGTGTGCTAGCTCTAGATTCTCAATGGTCAACTTCTTACTCTTCCTCTCCCTCGTCATCATCATCATCATCAAAAGCTCACTCCCCCTTCCCAAAAAAAAAAAACACGTATGTTTTTTTTTCAAATGTTTGCAAATGTTTGGCATCCATACCATATGTGTACTATGGCCTCATCCACTCCATCTTATCATTATACATATCATAGAGAATCACTGCTTATCTCCAGTTGTGAAACTCATATTATGCATAATGTATGGCTACAAGTGTAGAGCTTGAGCCTTATGCTAGAAAATCACAATTGTACAGCAAGATGTCACACATTATGCATAATGGCACATTCAATTACAGAATGAGCTTCAAATTATATATTATGAGTTTAAATTATATCACACATTATGCATAATATGAGTTATCACACATACTCCTCAATCATTAGAGCGATTTCTAATACTCATGTTATGCGTAATGTGTGACAACGCATCAGCAACTTTTGTTGTCCTTCCACCGAATTTGCAATTGGAATTTTTGCGTGGGTTCTGGCTTGGAGGCAACTCAAATCAGGCTGTTTGTCCTAGTGTATTGAACATTTTTCTCAAAGGTTCTCTATGCATAGCAAGACTTTTTGTCAACCAATGTATAATCAATAAAATGTACTATAAACTTTCTGAATTTACGGGCATAGTAAATCATTCATCAGCATGACAAATGTAGTTGGAGCATTGGTAATCCCAAGTGGCATTACCAAAAACTTATACTGCATAAATCTGCTTCTAAAAGCAGTTTTATGCACATCTTGAGCACAAATTCTTATTAAATGGTAGCCATATTTCAAAACAATCTTACTAGCAGTCCCTCCCCCCCCGAAAAAGACTTATATTAAGTACGAAAAAACCCGAAGCTCAAAGTGGAAATACATCATGCTGTGCATGAGGAAACCCCCCTGAAATAGGGAGCAGGAACCTCAGAATGAGTTGGAAAGAAACCAAGGTTGAGGTTGAAAGTGCCACCTCAACCCTGCTGTAATCTCTAAGAAAAAGGGGGAACCCTTTCATTCCCCAATGTATATAACCCTCCTGGCTGAGGCTGCCTGGGAAGAACCTTGCATGCTCGCCCAACTATCTTACTAAAAATACAGCACCAATAGATCATCAATTCTTGCCCTCGGATACTTGTGTTATCAGAAATATTATTCAATCCTCAATAGGTGGCACACAATTGAAAGGTACTGTCTCTAGTAAAATAAAAGATGAGGAACAGGCTGAATTTGCCTCAGCTTGAGGTGTTCTTCCAGCTACCCCGGCACCTCAGCTTCTTCGGTAAAACTCAGCGTCGTGTAAGGCATTCATAGATTCTACCCTTGGAACATTTTCAATCTTATGTTTAGCTTTTCTTTCAGATGTAAGGTAATTTATCTCTAAAAGGAAAAGAAAAACTTACTTGGAATCTAATTGGCTAATCACCTTTGTCTTTTAGCGTTGTGTTAACTCAATATAAAATTATGTGTTGCACCATCATCGAGCAATAAAAGGGCTGAATGTTTTTTTAGGTGACCCCAAGTTTTGAGCAAACTATGGGTTGAGCCTCATTTTTTGTGGGAGGGTCTCCACCTTGTGGGCTTTTGGTGTCTTCTTTGAAGTCTCCTTATTGCTGTTTGCTATGGCAGCTTGCTTGTGAGGACAGTCAATAGAACTTGTTGCCTTGCTTTCCACATTTGAAGCAACGTCCTTCGGAGTAATACCTTTGCTTTTGTTGATGAGATAGAGTATTAGAGATTTGGGAATCACTATTCTAAGCTCTAATACCAATGTAACGTCTCAGTGCTCTCTTAAAGGGGAAGGGGAAAGGTTGCTTTATCTAAGATGTCGGAATATTGTTGAGTTCATAGATTTGCAAGACAAAGACTGAAATGTACAATATTGCTTGAGAAAGAGGCCAAGATCCCCTGCCCCCCTTCCCCTTATCCAAGCTCTTTATTGCAAGACCAAGATTTTGAGGAAATCTTATCAATACCTTCCAAACTTGAGACCAAACTGTAAGGACTTATAGCCGGAGCTATGTACAAGACATGAAAATGAAGCTCAAGGCTGAGCATGTGTTCAGCATTGCTGATGTGGCAGGTCAGCCGCAGCAGGAGCTGTTGGAGGCAACATCTCCTGATGTCACGGTAGAGAGAGAGGGCCTTGCTTGTGGGTGTGCCCGCCCAATGAGTGAGGCTAGCGTAGGTAGAGAGAGGGCTTTTGTTGTGGGTATGCTCGTCCCTGTGCGGGTAGATCTACTTGTGTTGGCAGGTGCGTTTGGGGCAGGAGACTAGGCCCCAATAGTCCCTCATATAGGTGTTGGGTTGGCTGGTCGGCCATTAGGCGGGAGGGGGTCAGCCCTCTTATAGAGCTGCGTAGCAGTCTCTATGTAGAGGGGCAGGTCGGCCCTAGAGGGCTGTTGCCCAGCCGTCATATGGAGCCCCTAACGGGGGAAGAGGCAGCCTGGGCCCTGGTCGGCCCTTTGTCAGGGAGCAGTAGGGCTGTTGCCCAGCCGTCATATGGAGCCTTCCTAATGGGGGAAGCGGCAGCCTGGGCCCTGGTCGGCCCTTTGTCAGGGAGCAGTAGGGCTGCTGCCAGCCCCTCTTTATAGGCCTGTGGGCAGCCCTAGAGGTGGGTCAGCCCATCAGACCTGGTTGGCCCACTTACAGCAGTGGGGTTGGCCCCCTATGTGCAGCAGGTCGGTGCCCTAGCAGGCTGACCGACTGGGGGGGGATGGGGGCTATATACGTGCTTCCCCCCTCCCCTCATTTCTCATCTTCTGGAGCAGCAGATCATCATCTCTTGGAGGTCCTGGCAGAGGAGCAGAGCCTGCCCTGTTGTGCACCTGAGGAGCAGGGTAGTGGAGCAGTTCATCCACTCCCTAGTGCTCCCTTCACTTGGTTGTTGAGCTGTGTGTTCCGAGCTCTCGAGCAGCCCGTTGTTTCCAAGGTTTTCCCCCAATTGTAGCGGGGTTTTCTCCAAAGATCACTTGTAGTTCTCCCGGTCATCTCTTTCCTTCTCAGTGTGTGCGCGTGAGGCGTGCTCTCTCTCTCTCTCTCTCTTCCGTTCATTTCCGCTGCACTTCTCACAGGAGCAGGTCGGGTGGGGTCTTGTTCCAGTCAGTTGTTTAGCAGGCCAGGCAGCTGTGAAGTAGGCCAGTTGGCTGTGAAGCAGGCCAGTTCCGTGCTGCACATGATCTGCCCTAGGACATATAAAAGGACGAGTGTCCCTCATTTCTTATGAGCCCAGCAGCTCCAGTCTTCAGCATCGCCCATCCAGGTATCTAGCAGATCCAGTAGTACCAGCAGGGCCAGCATTCCTCAGGGAGAAGGAGAAGAGCAGAAGCCTGCGTCTCTCCATCTCCATCCTACAGGAAGTGACAGCCCTTCATCTATAGTACTGTATTTCAGCCTATAGGCAAACAGTAATAAGCAATCCCACATTCCCTCACATACACCCGCAGAAGCAAGCACATGAGTTTTGTGTGCCTTTCATTTCAATAAACGCTTCTGTAACTGCACTTACATAATGGGCTAGAGAGAGAGAGAGTGAATTAGTTCCCTTGCTTGTTACACCGCGTTTCCTAAAGAAGGGACTTCAGCCTTCTGAGAAGTTCTGAGTGGATGAAACCTCATTTTTGTCCTTTGTATAGGCAGATTGGTGGTTCAACCTGTAAATCGTGGCTGCACATAATGGGCTGACCCAATCTTCCTTAACCCAGCCTACCCCGGAGCCTACCGAGTTATAATCAGGCTGACCTGGCCTTGTCTTATGTTTGACCCCAGGCGGCTATTGCTGTAATAGCTTCGAATCTGTTCTAGGCAACTCCCAGGCCTACCATAGCCTGCCATATTGCAAGGCCTTCCAGCAGCTAAGCATGCTTTCCAGGGTGCTGCACATAAGTAGCCCATGTTGCTGTCCTTGCACTCAGATCTGCCGACATGGCAGGCTTCTCATGCCCATAGCTTGACAGCCCAAACCCTCCTCTTCTGCAGCTTGTCCTCTGTTGCCTCAGGGAGTTGACTCTTATTTTATGACAGTTCTCTAGTGAAAGCAACGATTTCCTTGTGTCCTCAAAATTTTTTTGCATGAAGTTTCTTGAAGAACTGCGTGGGGTCCTCTCCTTAGCTCCTAAAGTTTTCAATCTGTGTTTATATATATATATATATATATATTAGAGAGAGTGAGAGAGAGAGATTCATAGTAAACAGCTCTGCATTTTGACATAGGATTTGTTGTGCAGAGTGACGTGCCTATTGAGTGCACCACATCGACAATTTGCAGGAGTGGCTACACTGAACAGGCAAGAAAATGCATCCTATCAGTACTTTGAGTTAGATAACTCGTCTGTTGTGACTTGTGAGTTCAAGTAGACGTTTTGGAAGTGCTTGCTAACAGGTTGAGCTGACATTGTTTGTTCTCATAATAGACAGCTGCTTTCGAATATGTTCAAGGAAGCCCAGATCTCGGTGAGAAGGACACATGCTGCTCACTGGGGAAAAAGGAAAATCAAAGTGATTGTGAAGCTTTGACTATTGCTCAACATAAAGCTGGGCTCCAGACACCCCTGGTCGATATATCTGATGTGCCTGCTTTGGGGTCTAACCAGTTCTCAGATACTCTTGATGCTGACCTGATGAAACTCCTTTGCAATGAGGATCTCCAGGCAGATTTGAAGTTTAAGAGCAAAGATGAAGCTGCACAGAGTTTCAAGAGACTGGCTTCTGAAATTGGCTTCAGTTTAGACAGTAATGCTGGAGAGGATGTAGGGATGAAAGTTGATTCTGCTCTCGAAAATATTGTTCTTGATACACCACCAGATCTTCTTTTTGTGAGTATGATGGACTCGCACTGCTGAAAGGAATGGAACTGGATGGTAGTTGTTGAATTAATTAAGACTTGCATATCTAATCTGTGTTGTTCCCTGATGTGATGTTGGGCCATTTCTTGAAATGCAGGAATCTTTGATGAACTCCCAAGAAGCTGTGGACTGGCTTGGAAAGAGAAAATTTTGGAGTGATTCTCAAAAAACTTCAGGCTCTGATGACTTAAGTTCCTTTGATTTTTTACGAGACAGCCAATCGAGCACTTGAGTGTAATGGCTTACTTCATCACATATCTTTCCTGGCCCTAGGCCCCACTGCAAGTTGAACTCCTCGCAAGTATGTATGTACATATTGCCTTTTTGAGACGTGACCTTGTATCTATCGAGTGATATAAAGCAGCTCATCAGCGGACAAAGCACAGTTTTGAATATTTATGAGCTTGTATGTATTTTATTTGCATCTAAAGCGAGGTAGTAAAAAGTTTCATAAGGTCAGTTAAAACTTATAGAAAGATTTGTTCTTGTCGTAATTTACACTTTTGGATATTTAGTACTTCGTTAAAACAAGTTGTTACATGCATTCTTCTTACAACCTTTGAAATGACATGTAACATGTCCATTTTCTGCAGATAAACTTTTTGCATAAACAGATGATTATGTTCATGTAGAGGATGAGAGCGGGGCCTTCGTGGGGAGTGCCAAATAATGGAAAGTTCATATTCCCTTAATACCTTTGCAAAGTTATACTAATCAGAAGCCTTAGTGCAAAAACGCTCTGCAAAGATGGTGGATAAGAGGATTGAAGGCTACATTGGGGTGTGAGGGATTTACTTGAGAATGTCTTTCTCCAATAAGTCAACCACTTGCTCAAATCTTGCTATTATTGATCCTTAGATTCTTGTTCATTAATTAGATCTTGGATCTTGAGAATTACCATTTCTATATGTTCCATTTTTGTGCATCTTGTCAATTTCCATAGTGGCTTTGGAATAGGTTAATGGTGGGTGAGGTAGAGTCTAGCAATCCCTCCCATGATCTACCAAATCTAGGGTTGGCTCCGAAGCCTCTTTTGGCATCTAAAAACCTTTAGATACCTATGGAGGTGTTATTTGTATAGATGCTTTGGTGGGGCACACTCTTTAATGATGTGAACAAACATTGCAAGAGGTGTGACTTAGGCCAAAGCCTTGGTAAATCTAAATTCTAAGATCAAATGCCATTAAATTCAACCATGGGAGCCATTCCTAATATGGGGATTAGATTTTGTCAGTCCGTTCAATGTGGCTACATACCTAGGACATAACAAAATGGATTGAATTAAAAGCACATGAGAATATAGACAAAAGCACGACCACATTTCTTTATCAAACATTTCTTTATCAAAATGTCATGTAGATTTTGTTGTGATGAAGGGGTACACTTGTAACTTCACAAATCTAGATTTAGTGCACATAAAAAAGGAATTCCTAATTTAATAAGAATATAGCCAAGCTTAAGCAATCAATAAGGTGTAGGAATTGATCCTCAACGAACTGCCAATGCCAATGAAAATCAAAATGATTGGGATCACAAAATTCAAACAATACTATGGCATTACTTGAATGGCATTGCAAGTAACCACTCGATATACACCAATTTGAGCTCGCTTTCAGTTAAGTAGTTGCATTGCGAAATTTCTACTACTAGTCTAAGAATCAAAGTGCAACATACTAATTAAGAAGATGAAGCCTTGAAAAAGAGACTAGGGGAATTGATGAAGTTGGGTGATTCGGCTTAAAGTGTAGCTTGGCCACAATGTGGTGTACAAAAACAAAGAAAAACTAGCATGGCAAACACATCAAAATGCAATGATGCGTGTTTTTAAATCTAACCTAGCTATCCCATTAGGAAAAAAGGGAGCTCATTTTGGGGCCCTGTAAGAAATTCACTATTTTCTCTTTTCTCTCTCTACAAAAGCAAGAAAATATGGATACTTGCGTGAGAAATGTCAGTGTGAAAAGGAATAAATATATTCTTTCACATGCTTTACATTCAATGTTTATATAAGAGCAACACTTTTCTGTGCAGAATTTGGTGATTCTGACACCGCAGACGCGTCCGGAACGGCCCAAAATCCCAAAAACGGCACTGGAGACGCTGGAATCGGACATCCGGAGGCTCGAAAACGGCCAAAAAAGGCCGAAAAGTGGGATTTGCAGCAAAATGCGATCTGGCACCTTTTGAATCGTCTCCAGTGCCGTTTTTGGGGTTTTGGGCCGTTCCGGACGCGTCTGCAGTGTCAGAATCACCAAATTCTGCACAAAAAATAAATTTTTATAAGATTCAAATTAGATCACCTCATTAATGTGACATGTTTCTACGAACATATAGTACTATTTCTTTTTCTTATTTTCATCTTCTTTTGTTGAATTTTCAATGTTACTTTGGCCCACTCTTGATTGGTTGAGAGGCTATTTTCTCTCTCTTCTAAAAGGCCCCAAAATGAGCTCCCTTTTTTTCTAATGCTACCTCATGATTCTTTGGGTGACTCTTTGTTGATTCCCTCTTGCTAGTGTGCTCATCTTTCTCCCCCACTCCTCATCATATAATACAACACCTTAGATTGTGAGCTTTTGAGTATTTTTTGTACAATTTTTTTTGCAATTATTTAGGAGGTGTTTGAGATACATAGCTTACAAGTTTTATGTGGCTTATCTTTGTTGCTTCCCTTACCATTCTAGAGTGGATTGTAGTTGTTCATGGTGTGCTCTATAACAACGTCTTCAAAAGGGGAGCTTTTATTTTGATTGTAGTTGTTTATGATCTGCTCCTTGTAGGTTGATGATATCCCTCAAGGACTAAGACGTGGTAACTCTAGAGGGAGGGGGAGCCATTTCTGTTGGTCAAATGTTGAGCAGGGCTTGCAGGTCAGATTTAATCCTCATGGATGCTTTGTTGAGGATATGAAAAATAACGGTCGCTTGATAGCAAAAGGAAAGAAGAAGGGCAGGATGTTTACGTTGGATGTGGACATGCCTGAATTGAGTGCAGCAATGTTTGCACATGCGACCGGTGTAGTTGCAGATATTGATATCTAGCATAAACGCATTGGTCATGTTAATGTACAATGACTTAAATCAATGCAGGCCCAAAATATTGTTGCAAGATTGCCTAAATTCAAGGTTGCAGAAATGCATAAGGTATGTGAAGCTTGTCAATTTGGAGAACAGGCAAGGAAACCATTTCCTAGACATGCTCAAGAGAGTAAGAAGCCATTGGAATTAATCCACTCTGATGTGTGGACTACTAAAGCTGCATCTATTAGAGGCTGTCATTATTTTGTCACTTTTAAATCAATGCAGGCCCAAAATATTGTTGCAAGATTGCCTAAATTCAAGGTTGCAGAAATGCATAAGGTATGTGAAGCTTGTCAATTTGGAGAACAGGCAAGGAAACCATTTCCTAGACATGCTCAAGAGAGTAAGAAGCCATTGGAATTAATCCACTCTGATGTGTGGACTACTAAAGCTGCATCTATAAGAGGCTGTCATTATTTTGTCACTTTTATTGATGACTACAGCGAAAAAGTTTAGGTGTATTTTATGAAAAAGAAAAGTGAAGTGTTTGGGCATTTCAAAGGTTTTAAAGCTATGGTTGAAAAAGAAACAGGCCTGCAAATAAAATGCCTAAGGTTAGATGGAGGGGGAGAGTATCTCTCAAATGAGTTTGCAAGGTTCCTGTAGGAGCATGGCATAAGCAATAATATTCATGCAGTCATACCCCATAGCAAAATGGACTTGCAGAAAGGAAAAACATGCATATTGGAGAGGTATCTCGGGCCATGCTAAATGAAAAAGACCTACCAGATTATTATTGGGGTGAAGCAGTTGCTACAATAGTTTACATAATGAACAGGACTCCCACTGTAACAATACATGGCATGATGCCAAAGGAGATGTATACTGGTAGGAAACTAGATATTTCTCATTTGAAAATTTTTGGTTGCATTGCTTATGTTCATGTGCCAGATGAGTTGAGGTCCAAGTTGGATCCAAAAGCTGAGAAGTGCATCTTTATTGGTTATTCTCTGCAGCAGAAAGGGTATAGATGCTATAACCCTTCTACTCGTAAGTTTATAGTGAGTAGAGATGTTGTTTTTGATGAGATGAGTAGCTGGTATAAACCAGTAAATGTGATTGATGATGTAGATGCACAAAATGGTAATGCTGCACAAAATTCACAGCAGCAATCACAAAATATTAGTGGACCTGCAGTGTCCTCTAGCAGTGGTTCACATACTTTGCCATGGATAGGCAAATTGAGATCAGGAGAATCTCCTTAAAGCAATGCAGATAGTGGTATGCAGGTATCACAAAAAGGAAAAGAGAAGGTAGATCAGCCCATGTTTGATGTGAATGCAGGTCACGCTTATGTGGATGGTGAATCCAGTGGCTCAGAACAGAGCATTGACGATGAGTTGGGTATTCCTTCTATTGATACACCTGGAGTAAGGAAGACCAGGGATGTTTTGAAAGCACCTGGAAGTGAGCCTATTTTGCGCAGGTCTACCAGAGCTGGCCTGGCTTGCCACAATAATAACACTATCGTATACCTTTCTTTTGTTTATCTCTTGCAAGGAACGCGGTATCACCAGTGAAGAGATGCTCTTCACGTTTCTCCTCACTTAGAAGCAGCCCAACACAATCTATGAAATCAGCATCATCATCAAGCCTCAAAATGCGAGCAGTCTCATAATACCGTGAGGGAAGGCTCTTCAGCAAAATAGCTTTTTGATCATCCTCATCGACCTTGGATCCACAATCTCGTGTAGCTGCTTCAACAATGCTTGCATGTGGTTCAGGAACGTGGCTAGATCTTCTGAATAAGGGTACGAGACCTTCTGCCCCGAGGAAGTATTTCGAGTGCTCATTTGGGAGATAAGCAAATCAATTGAATGTGAATCTTTAGTGGTAGAGAGAATAAATCTTTGATAAAGCTTTTAGTAGATAAGGGTTCGATCTGAATAAGGGTACGAGACCATAAAGTTGCTGCTTCAGGTTGTCTTTGGAATGACACATCTTTACACCAAATAGAGCTTCGAGCATGGCCGAGTTCTTTGATGCGCTTTTCGTAACATCGAGGTGATGAAAGTAATCCTCACCTAGTGCTCTCCCCATCATGCCTATGGCCTTGTCATTTTCTTTCCTCCATACGTGCTTCTCGACTTCTCCAGTCGTGTGTTCCTTGTCGGTATCAAAGACTATTCCCCACAATCCTTTGTGCATAAACCATTATTTCGTGGACATGTGCTAGGTCGCAAAATTTCACCCAGTATACTTCACAATGGTTGCCCAGCCTTAGTCTTCTTGGTAGAACACCCAGATAGTCCTGAAAGCACGCCTCAGCCAGCAAATCAAGCCCAGTTCTTCCTCTCTGTACCGCTTATTTCTAGCTCTTCTCAACTCTTTTGGAAACACCGGAAAACAACTCTCTGATCTTCTCGCAATCCCTCTTGACATGCATTCCTCTGAAAATTCTCAGAGATTGACGACAGACACACGAGCTCTTCCTTCAAAAATTCTACAAGCCTCACTCAGATCACCCGCTTTGAATTGTCACAGGCCCTTTGAACCGTATTGCTCTGATACCACTGATCAGAGCAAAGCTAGACACCTAATTTAAGACTATATGCAGCATGGAGCTGCGACCTGTACAGGCACGATGGCCTTGACAAAGAGAGCTAGATCAGCATCATTTTGGAACTGTATGGAGAAGAAGGTCACCGCCGCCATGACCACCGCCAATATCTGAGAACTGCCAAGAGTCACCATGCAACATAGTATCTAGACCTTCCACCGAAGATCCTCCAATCAATATCCGCCAAGTGTCCCCATCATGCATGGACCAATAGTAATCACGTGCCGTAGATCTCTCATGAGGGTGCTCTTATACAATGTAAGAAACACTAAGTGAAAACTTAAATACAGAGGCATGGGCCTATAGAGTCGTGGATATCACTCCCTGTGGGTCCTATTGAATCACCACCCTTGATGGAGTGGAAATGGATAGGTACATAAATGGTAGCAAGATTAACCACTACTATAGGCCACTAACCCTATAAACCCTCCAAGCGATTCATAGAGAAAAAACACTAAAAGAGAAGTCGCTCACATGAAGCAGAAAGCTATAAAAGAGGCCTAGGCTAGAAATGCCAAACTAAAGCAAAAGGGCCTAATGACCTTGTACAAGGCCATAATTAAACATATTGACCCATATGAAGAACTAAGTATAGATCCTGCAAGGTTGCGTGTGCATTTGTAGGAAACGAAAGCTATGGTGCAAGCATTAGTAGATCTAGGAGCTAGCCACAACTTTGTCTCACAAGAAGTGTGGGAGAAATTGAAGGTATCCCTCAACCTTGTCCTAGCATCGATTTGAGCCATCAATGGCCAAATTCTTACCACTCAAGGCCACATCAATCTTAAAATATCCATTAATATTCATGTGGTAAATAGTTGATTCTATGTTTTGCCCACCGGTGCAAGCAACAAATGGTTTTGGGCAGAACATGGTGTTGGCTTGTCAATTTCCAAATAGATTGGTGGGAAAGAACAACTACCTTAACCAACGATGGCCATAACTCAATGGTATCGCTCTACAAGGACATGGTAGGTACAACACCTATACCTCTTTCAATGGAGCTCCCCTAAGGCCCAAAAGATATCGGTACATCAAGTTCTATAATTGAATCTCCCCATCTAGAACACCTTAAGTCCAAGGAGTCTTGAGAGACAAGGCCCAAGTACAAGGCCAACACAGTGTAAAGCAAAAGGGCATCCACAGTTCACTTGAATGCCTCACCTCAACAATCATCCTCCCCAAGCAGAAAAACACCTCCAAGAAGGCCAACTTCCATGAAACAAAGATGGGACCAATCTTGGGAGCCCAAGGTTTTCCTACTTACCCAAGGGTACTATATAGGCAATATGCAAATCTTTATACCAAAACATCACACTCAATACACGCCAATTCCAAGAGAGCCAAGGGTACCCTCCTATACCCCACAAAGAAGGAACAGACCAATGAGGGTATGGAAGTATACACTGCCCATGCCTAAAAGGTCAACATTAGTCTGACACTAACCTACTTCAATAGGAGAAGTAGCTTCACAAGGACCTCCTGTAGGTCCTTCTTCTTGTAAGACGACATGGACACCTAAATTCCCTTAGAGATATCAGTCTCAAGTGTCCCAAAAGAAGTCACAAAATGGCACCTCATCTACATCACCAAATAGCAACAACCACACAAAAACCTCCTCTGTAAAGCAAGGAAATAAAACAAGAACCTACCGCTAACATATCAAAAGTTCTCAACAAGAACCCAAGAGATTCAGTGGATAATAAAGCCAAGACGATTTGCCACAATCTCGAGCTAGGATGTTCCATCGTTCTTTGACCAAGTGGTACCACAAGAATGTGGGGATTAAAGGCCACTGTGCCTTAACCCCGGTTATGTACACAATACTCAACATATATATATGAATGACATAGACAATAAGGGTAGTTTAGCACCCAAAAAATCTATTGTATTCCTCTACGGATCTCACTCTCTTGTTTGTCCATGTGGAAGAACTAGCGGTTCAATGCCAATTGTATGAGGAGTGATTGGAGGTGGTGGCATGGCCAATGCATGTTGAGGGGCAGGCACCGCAATTAGGTGGTGAACCATTAGGAGTAGATTTTGTTATGCATGTGGCACGTGGAGTTGAGCCTCATCATCGATAAGCACAGTGACAATATCATCAATCTCAAAAGGGTCTCCTTCGAACGATGCACCCCGTTTAGACTCATGAAAGATTATAATGTGGGAATACAGAATGCATCGTGTGCATGTGCTATTAAGCCAATAGGCCTTCACACCTTGAGGGTGCCCGTAGCCAATAAATATGCAATGTTGTGAATTTGGATAAAATTTCCTACAAGTGTCGTCTGGTGCCTATGCAAAAGCTTGACATCCAAAGACTCATAGGTCATGTAGGGTAGGACGCTTATTTGTCCAGAGCTCATGTGGAGTGAGTCGTTGCAAATGGGCATAGATTGAGATGTTTTGAAGGTATGTTGAAGTGGCCATGGCTTTGGCCCAAAACTACGTAGGCAGACTAGAGCCAAATAACATGGAGTGAGCTGACTCACAGAGGGTCTGGTTTTTGTGTTCAGCAATAGGATTTTGCTCGGGAGTATATGGTGTAGTAAGTTGATGAACAATGCCATATGTATCCAAGTAATCTTTGAATACATGTGAGAAATACTCCTTGCCATTATCAAAATGAGGTACCTCGAAGAGCTTACATGTTTGCCGTTCTGCTTGATGATGAAATTGCTTGAAATAATCAAAGGCCTGATTTTTGTGATGCAGGAAGTACACGGTGGTGAACAAGCTATAATCATCGATAAGGTAATGAAGTAAGTTGCACCACCAAGAGAGGAATTTTGCATTGGACCAGAGGTATCAGTGTGAACTAGTGCTAGCGTTTTGGTGGCACGATGACCTTTTTTGTCTGTAAAAAGAGACACGAGTATGCATGCCCAAGACACAATGTTCACAGAATGGATCATTGGTTGTAAGTGTCGAGGGTAGACCATCAATAGTGCCATCAAGAGCTAGGCACCTCAGGTATTGAAAATTAGAATAACCTAACCTTTCATGCCAAAGATGAGCAGAGTTTGGAGATGAAGAGACAACCAATGCATGAAACAGTTGAGGGAAACTGGTGCCAATGGGATAAAATTGATGTGACTATGGGAAATTGCAGGTAATATGCATCATGTGAATAGTGCAAGAAGTACCCAAGAGCTGGATATCAGCACCTAAGAGTGCTGCTTAAGCGACAGAGAAGAATAGATTATTCCAAAGGCATGGCACATAGTAGACATCAGACAACGTGAGTTCTTGCCCATTTAGGAAATAGAGAACAACACTACCTTTACCATGAGCTTGAAGTTCAAAATGATCACCAAGAAACACCGTTAGGGGTTGCGAAAAACTTGTGTAATCCATGAACCAGGACTTTTGTGAGGTCATGTGTTGGGATGCAACAATGTCAAGGAACCAGGTGTTGGATACATGATCTACAAAGATAGGAGCATCTGTGGATGTACATAATAGATGGAGTGATGACATACCATTAATTGTTGGAGACGGTGTACGTGCAGAAGAGGCAAAAGCACTTGGAGACCAGTGCTTATTGTCTCATCAGGAAGACCTTGCCATTGGTCAATGAAATCTGGAACAGAGTCTCCTTCCTTGAGTTGAAGGAGCATCTTGCTTTAGTACTATATCATTTCTATACTCTTGTTGATTTTAGAGAGAGTGTTTTGCTTAAGGAAACCTATAATAACCTAAAGAGTGGTGTGTGAAGAAGGCGAAATGGAGCAGAGGAGGATGCCGATGTCAACTCTTGAGGAGATGCAGATGCTGAGTCTAGAGCAAAAAGAGTTTGTGGATCATGTAGCCAATGATTGGCAAAGTTGGAAGCTACTGATATACATGCATTGCAATAGCTATAGATGCTTGATGCTTAATGGCTCCTACCTTTGGACGTGACATCTCAAGGAGGATCCCATTGTTGGTGCACCGCAATCACTGTGCTTCACGGATCATTCTAAGGTACTTCTTGAGCTCTATGCTGTGGGAAATAATTGAGGTTGGGCATGTTGTGAGATAGGAACATCCATGTGCCGATCGATGATCAAGCGACAGTGCATGTTTTCTGACCCACGTGGGTACTCGTGGCATGGCCTTTGTGTTGTGTTCATGCACTTGCATGTCATGTGCAACTTATACACAGTCTTTAATATTAGCCCATGCTAGGACACTATTTGGACTCTTTATAATGTTCCCTCACTATAGATAAGGAGAAGATCTGTTTGTAAGTCTTGATATGAAATTAAGTATCACACGTCTACATGGAAGGCACTTATTGAGTGTATTCTTCCCGTAGTTTCTTGCATTTTGTTTTTCTTTCAATTGCTTGTTCTACATGAAGGTTCTTTGATTTCAATTTTCTTTGTTCCTTTTCCAAAAAAAAAGCACTATATGTATGTGTGTGTGTGTGCATGTGTGTGTGTGTGTGTGTGCTTTTTAAATGTATGTATGAATGAACGGCTAAATATATGTATGTACATATGCATACATATATGTAGTTAGTTGGTTACCACATCTTGTGCAATGCTTTAACTCATGATCTCTATGAATAGGAAACACCATAACTAGCTTAGTAGCGAAACCTTGGTCGCTGCTCACCGTAGATCTGATCTTGTAAGATCTCTTTGAGGAAGGTGGACTTCATGTCCATTTTATAGATTGGGCAATGGTAGTAATCCTCGCCATATGAGCAAACATCTCAAGGTAGTTCATACCTAGCTTCTATGCATCGACAAACTAGTGTTTTGCTTATCAAGGGTGCCTTCTGCTTGATACTTGGTCTTGTTTTTAAATCACAAACTTCTAAATATAGCAAAAATGGTTGGGAAAAAACAAATCATAAATCACCTTGAAAATGAAATAATGAAGAGGGTGATCAGTGTTGCTCCCTAGCTAGCTATCCTCAAGGCAGTGTGAGTGGAAAAAAGTGTAGCAGAGATAGAGATACAATAGACACTGATCAAAGGCAATGATAACTGTGTATATAAGAGATAGTGACAAGTGAGGAGGGCAAGCCTCTTATCCAAGTGACTAACCTAGGGACAGCCATGCATCTAACTAGTAATAGTCAACCGACCAAGTTTGGTGGTTGACTAGGGTTTGGCACATGGCCAGGCATCCCTAATAGGCTAAGCCACACAACCCTACAAATACACTTGGAAAGGTAGGAGGGTGCACATGTACAAATTCATGAGAGTCTTGTATATTGCCTCCTAGCTCATGATTATTTTTTTGTGGAGCTGCATGCGTGTTTAGTCTAGTGTCCACGTGGAGTATGTTGATGGAGAGTAGACCCTCTAAAAACTTTAACATCAACAGCTCGGGCTTCATAATAGCATTTGATGGAGATGCAGGACATGCTTGTCTATGTAATAGTAAAAGAAGATATTTTAGTAGGATTATGTGCTTAATCTAACCCACATTAGAAGGAAGATTTATGACTGAAAGGATATACAATTTTTTATTGGTATATATAAAAGTCCTTAGATCATTTATTTAGATATAAATAAATATATTTCAAAATCTATACTATCTAAGAAGAAACATGGATCTTCGTTGTTGTTTCAGAGATCTGCGATCCATCGCCATCGCCATCGCCATCGCCATCGCCATCGCCATCGCCATAGCCTTGTTACCTTCATCTCCTCAGTCCTCCCTCCCTCCTTCTACCCCTCCCGCGCTCTGCTCGCCATGGCGGAGCAGTTGACCGGAGAGCAGATCGCTGAATTCAAGGAGGCCTTCAGCCTCTTCGACAAGGATGGTGACGGAAGCATTACCACCAAAGAATTAGGAACGGTCATGCGCTCGCTTGGACAAAATCCTACAGAAGCCGAGTTGCAGGAAATGATAAATGAGGTGGATGCGGACGGAAACGGGACCATCGATTTCCCTGAATTTCTCAATCTCATGGCTCGAAAGATGAAGGACACTGATTCCGAAGAGGAGCTTAAGGAGGCGTTCAAGGTTTTTGATAAGGATCAGAACGGCTTCATTTCTGCTGCAGAGCTTCGTCATGTGATGACAAATCTTGGAGAGAAGTTGACCGATGAGGAGGTGGATGAAATGATTCGTGAGGCGGATGTAGATGGAGATGGACAAGTGAATTACGAGGAATTTGTGAGAATGATGCTCTCAAAATAGCCTGCTTGGAAAATATCGTTGAAGTTTTGTCGATTGTGTTCTTGGTGTGGGTGCTTTTTTGACCCAGTTTTGGGCTGTATGCATGTTGGAGCCAGAGCTCTGTGCAGCTTGTGAGAAACTTTCATCTCTAGCTCTTTTTTGTGGGGCATTGTCACTGGGACTTTTCATATCTTTTGGTACTGACCGTGCAACTGTTATTTATGCCATTGTATCAAGCGGGGTGGTTATCATTGCTACAAGTTGTCGCTCAAAAATTTTTTGATTGGGACCCAGGAGAGTGGTGGTGGCCAGAGATTGTGACAGGACAGGGGTCGACTTCCTTCTTCGCCTACAGCACGACTCTGGGCAGGCGAGTTCTTGGGAGGATGCAGAGCCGCCCCCCCACCCAGCAACCCAGCTGGTACGCACAGGGTATTTCCAGGTTCTTTTTGCAGGCATTCTGGAAGGCCTTGTGGGAGAGCTGGCGGCCGCGGAAGATCTCATACTTCCTGTGACTTCTTGCCCACAAAGGTCTTCCAGTGGGGAGCTGGTTGAGGCAGATAGGCCAGGACGGATGCTGCTAGATTTGCCATGCGGATGAGGAGTCACCAAAACACTGCCTGTGGAGTTGCACTCGTGCCCAGGAAGTGTGGAGGTGGACTTTCGGGATTCTTACTCGCGCAGCACCAGAGCTAGGATTAATCACTTGGGGCGCATTCTGTTGGTGCAGCACCGCACCTGGTCTTCATCACTTATTCGAGGCATGCCAGCAGGACCCCACTTTCCTTATCACACAGGGGACGTGGGGGCCGCTCGAGGGTATCCCGCAATACCTAGCAGAGGCTGATACAGGAGTTCGGGAGAGGCAGCCAGTCTGGGAGATTATTAGCAGCATTACAGAGTGGCACATCTGGACCTCGCGCTGCGCGCAGATCCTCGGTGGCACCTCCTTATCGACTGCCCAGATCATGGCGGAGATTTGGAGTGAGATTATCCATACCCTCAGAGGCCAGTGGGACCAGATTCAGGGAGACTCCCGGGCCGGTCAGGAGAAGTGGAGACGCTTCCTCCGGGCTTGGGACACACAGGACCTCTTCTTCGAGCAGACTACGCAGGGCTTTCGGTGGCACTACTCACCACCCCGATGGCTGTTCATTCACACTCGTCTTATCCCTCCGTGAGAGTATGATTTATTCTGCTATCTTTTAGGGTTGTGTCTAATTTGTGAACGCAGCTCGTCAGCTATAAGCTGACCTTTTGTATCTTGTTCTCGAAGTAATATAACTAGCACTGTTTTTTTCGACAAAAAAGAAGAAACATGGATTTTCTAAGTAATTTTTCTTGACCATAGTGGCTTTCAACTACATCTTCATTTGTAAGACATGCTTGTCTATATCATTGGTTTTCTATGCAAACTTGTATCTACTATTGGTGTTCACTAAGAGCTAAGAGCAATGTCATTGAATCTATTAATGCATGAAGCAATATTTATCTTCAATTTCAATTTTTCCTATGAGTTTTCTTACATGATATCTAACCTTGCATTGGGAAAAATGATGCAATTGATACTTGCTCTACAAGCCATCTTTTGATAGCTATCATGGTCTCACTCTTCAAAAGAAAGTGCTCTCCTCTTTATTACATTTAAAGTGGTTTATGCCAAAGTTCAATTGTCAAATTCTAAAGCTTTTGGAAATCATTAGTTTGACAGTCTCATATCAAAGCAAGCACACAATGTGTTCCAATTGGGAACACGGGACTTGATTAGCATTTGCATGCATACCATATTTAGAAGCATGCACAATTTTATGGGGAGAACCCATGCAACACAAAACTCTTGAAGTGTTTGGTTAAAATTACGAAACTTGCAAGTTGCTTTTGAATGTACTTTACCTTTGCCTTTTAATGACTACAGATGTGAATAGTTCTCCTTGGCTCCTGTTCACTATAAGCTCCAGCCACATGCATTCTCATGCACTCTCATTAGAGAAAATGGCTAAACTTCTTCATAATGCTTCCACATCATGTGCTTTGGTCAATTGGTTATCAAATGCCTTCAATGACTCTTTCAGGTTTCAAATGCCATAAATGACTCTTTCAAGTTATTTTGTTTCAACAAGTAGAGATAAATGAACTTTATAGCATGAGTGTGGGTTCAGCAATGGCAACCATTCAATATTGCTTAATGAAACTACCTCTACCCCAACAATTTCCTTATTGCTTTTAGAGACCAAGAAGCGAGCTATATTGCTTGGACAAAACAAAGTGACTCCCAGCTCTTTCGCCTGTGAGAACATGCATGCCTTAGGATCTATGGAGTGCTCTAAGGTGGATGGAACATATGTGGAGACATGATGAAGAGAATGCTCATGACATGTACCTCAAGTCAATGAGGTTCCAAGATAGATTAGCTTGTACTCATAAACATAATCTTGAGTGAATGTGCATTCTTCTCTCTTTTTCAATAATACATGATAGGCCTCTTATATAGAGAGTGCCCTTAGAATAGTTAACACTTGTGGGATCCTCTGATCCACATCTCTCCTTGTGGATATCCTCGATCCACATCTCCACATCAAGTAGTCCACATCCTAGGGTGGCTACTTTAATACATCGCTATCGAGATGTTGTTACCCAGATGGAGCCTTGGATGTTGCTGGCGCATTTGGTGGATTTCGTTAGAGGAGGTCATAGTCTTTGAGAGGCGGCTGCTAAGGTCGATAGGCATAGGCAGCTCTATGGAGTTTCTTATGGCAGCTTAGTGCCAGGTCGTTGGTGATGTGCGTGCATTTGCTCTTGCTGAGCTTAGGAGTAGAGTCCGCATTCTGTGTGTTGCAGATGGTGCTGGTCCTGGTCGTTGAGCATAGTGCCAAGTCAATGATGGTACCACTCCTCACAAATTCAAAGTTGAATATGCTGCAAAGATGGGGCTTATTGATGGTATCGCTAAGCTTGGGATAGAGATGGATGCACTTTCTCGAGGGGCTAGTGTGTAGCACAGGCTGGTTAATGCTTCACAAGAACATTAAGCCTGAAGTCATGTGTTGCTAGAAAGGTCGGCTGCAAGGAGTCATTGTAGTTTTAGCCAAGTTTTTTTGCTCGTTGCATAGTTAGATGTTAGTAGAATTCAAGTATGTAGCTTAGATCTTCTTGTAGATAGGATAAATAGTGTGACTTAGACCAGAGCTCTCTCTCTGTTTCTCTCTCTTTCTTAGTCACAAGAAATCTCAGAAAAGAAATGAATGATAGAAATTCCTCTTTCAAATGAATGAAGATCCTCTCAAAGCAGAAATGAATTGAACGGAAGGAGATTAACACAAAAGAATGAACTTGCAATCGCTCAAGAAGAAACTCTCACAAGAAGGATGGTGCCTCAATGGAAGATACAACCATGCTCTGATACCATGTGAAAACATGCATGCCTCAGGATCTATGGAGTGCTCTAAGGTGGATGGAACCTATGGGGAGACATGATGAAGAGAATGCTCATGACATGTACCTCAAGTCAATTAGGTTCCAAGATAGATTAGCTTGGACTCATAAACAGAATCTTGAGTGAATGTGTATTCTTCTCTCTTTTTCAACAATACATGATAGGCCTCTTATATAGAGAGTGCCCTTAGAATAGTCAACACTTGTGGGATCCTCTGATCCACATCTCTCCTTGTGGATATCCTCAATCCACATCTCCACATCATGTAGTCCACATCCTAGGGTGGCTACTTTAATACATTCCTATACCATACCTTAGCCTCTAATGTGTGCTCATGGCACCATATCTCAACATCACCTTGTCATGAGCTCACCTACCTTGTTTGCAAAATAAATTTCTATCCTATATGATGCATAGTACCCCCCCAAAAAAGAAGTACACTCTCCAAGGAATTGCAAACAAGGTGTATAGAATTAGGGTCAACTCCAAGTTGCGACAAGATCCATGCCACATAGATGGTGACATTATTCCCACAATAGAAAGGACATTAAGTATGAGACACACTATGTACAAGAAACAATCGATCAAGCACAAGTAGCAAACCTTTTAAAAAGGAAAAGAGGTACAAGCTATGCTCGATCCACATATGCAAAGAAAATTGCTAAATTTCCATGTCTATCTTGTGGTTTCTTGACATTCTCTTCTAAGTTCAAGAGATTAAATCCCATGATGAAACTCTTGTTATAGCAACATGGTCTCATCCTTGACAACATATCATTTATACAAAGAAGCTGGCACCCTTCGCTTGAACAACAAGTTGCTGACACACTCCACTAAAAACATGGCCATGGCAACTTGAATCAAGTACACATCTAGGCTTAATGACATCGAGGCACATTTGGTGGCAATCCAAATCTACTTTGCATAAATCCATGAATTATCCTATGATGGACACTTGAGCTTGTGTGGCAATGTTATCAATGTGTTTGTTGATCAAAAAGAGTGAGGAAAGATTCCTCCCACATTTCTTAATTTATCATGCAACAATCATTGTCTCTGTTAAGCACAAGCTTCATTATGTGCACAATTACATGAGTGGTCTTGTGTGTTCTAGCTTAACAATACAAGCATTGCATGAGCTTCTTAGCACCCCTCTTTACAAAGAAAAAAAAATTTAGCTAGATCCTCTTGAATGGAGAATGTATATCAAGCATGCAAGCATTAGAGTCACACGAAAACACTCATGGTCAAAGTGTCCACAAATCACTTGCAAGAAGAGTTGCATACTAATATCAGTACATGGAATATAGACAAGCCAACAAGTTTTTGACTTTGAAGACAAGCCGACAATCATTACTTGCTTAGAAGGATTTTGGCCTTTGGGAATATTCAAAGATAAATTTTGTGAGGAACTAGACTTTTCCACATTTTTTTATGGGGCAACCACGCACCTATAGTGTACCTACATGAACATATTAGAAATAAATAGCTGTCTTGGAATTAACAAAACAGGATAGACAATTTGCCATGTCCATAGAGAATCTGTTCTTCAAAACAATGAAAATCTTGGTACCTTAAGGCTTGTCTTCCCAGTGAGTGTGTAACGGAAGGATCAAACATGAGGCAAGGTGCTCCAAGTAAAAGATGCATTGCTTGTCACAAACATTGACAAATGTCTATAGTCAAAAGTTGGTTACTACAACTTTGTTCAGCTTGGAACATCCTACACTACAAGCATAGACTAAGAAAAATGTTTTTGCTATGGTCAAACAATGACGTTCTATGCCACCAAGAAATTATGGTGGCCCTTGGGGATTATTTATGCTCTTTGTAAATAGGGCCCCTCACTATTGAGTCAGCTAGCCTTAGCAATGACATTCATAACTTGGTTCACTTTGTTTCAATGACCATGGTGTAATACTTGAACAAATATGGATAGAGGAGAGGAAAAGAGTAGAGATGAGGAGAGAGGGCATAGCTAGAGAACACACCACAAATGAATAATTGTACACTAGTATTAGTTGAAAAGAATGAATATATACAAATCCCTTTAGGATTAGGATTAGGATTAGGGTTTTAACCCTTGTTCCTTTTAGCATTATATGTGTTAGTACTATGCACATACGATGACACATGATGTTGAGATGAATCCTCAATACCTTCCATCAAGATCAACATCATGACGTAGGCCTTTCTGATGATTATGGGGAATGGAAGAAGGATTAAACATTGGGGATGTCCTTCCTTCCTCTGAGTCAAACCAAGAGCTTGTCGGTGTTTCTTAAAAAGCTCTTTTCCAAGTGGTTTGGGTAAAGATACATGCAACATTCTCTTTGTTGTCACAATGTTGCAATGTGATGTCACCAAGTAACTCTCTTTCTCTAATAAAGTGCTCTCTGACATCGATGTGCTTTGTCCTAGAGTGATATATTGGATTCTTGGTGAATGCTTGAGCCGATTTATTATCACAGTATATTATTTTGGCATTATCTTATCAAAGTAATTTGTTTCTGGCAATAGTCTTCTGAGCCATATAGCCTCACATGCACCTATTGTGAGTGCCTTATATTATGCTTCAGTTGAAGACAAAAATAGTTGTTTTCTTGTTTGACAACCATGATATAGCACCTTGACCAAGGAAAAATGCATATCCTTGTGTGGATCTCTTGGTCTCATGGTCTCCTGCATAGTCACTATCACAGCATCCATGCAACCTTGGATGACTTCCTTTGTATTCTATTCCAAACTATCTTACGTCTCTGATGTACCTTAAGACTCTCTTGGCTACATTCCAGTGAGTTTGTTTTCGATTTGCCATAAACTATGCAAGTGAACTTACTACATAACAAATATCTAGCCTCATGATTGTAAGATATCTAAGAGATTCGATAAAATGCTGATAGTACTTGTCATTGATAGTAGGATTTTCTAGATCTTTAGCAACTTTCAAACTCTACTCCATGGGAGTGGCTACAATCTTGCAATCTGCCACATGGACTTCTTTACGAGATTATCCACATATTTTTGCCAACAAATGAAGGTGTTGTCTAAGTCTCTCTAGAACTCAATACCAAGATAATAGTGCATAAGTCCAAGATCTTTCATGTTGACTCTGCAGATAAGTCTTGTTAAAGCTTGCTAATGAAGCTATGAGAGCTTCTCATCACAATTAGATCATCTACATATAAAAGTGCAATAGCAATGTCTTCCCATTGAACTTTGTAGTAGAGAGTATGATTTGCATTGGACTTCTTGTATGTTGAATTAGCAAATACTTATCGATTTTGCTATATCAACTTTTGGGTGCTTACTTTAAGTCATAAAGGATTTTCTTGAGATGGCAAACTTGATGTTCTTTTCCTCGTTCAATAGACCCTAATGGTTGCTACATGTAGACTTCCTTGTCTAGATAACCATTAAGAAAAGCATTTTTTACATCTAACTGGTACACATTTCATCAGCTGAGTGTCACTAGTGTAGTCTGGCTTTGTTTCTTTTAATGCTTCCATCTAGATTATATTTCACTTTGTAAACCCATTTGTTTGCAATGGCCTTCTTTCCTGGTGGAAGGTTACACAAATCCCAAGTGGTGTTTTTGTACAAAGTGTCCATTTCTTCATTCATAGCAGTTTGTCATTCTGGCTTGTCAACTACTTCTTCAAAGAACACCAGCTCTTTTGTAGCTATGATGGTAATCATAAGAGCATAATCAATGGTTTCAATCTAAATTGATGTGACTTTTTGAGCATATGCCAATCTTGTTGGTGCTCTGCTTTCTCTAGTGGACCATCTGAGTTTCTACTCTTATGGAGGATCCTTTGACAATTCTTACACTCTTCTTCATCAACCTTGTCTATAGGTGATAAAGTAACTAGTGTGACCATCTCTTGTGTATTTGATTTTTCCCATTTGGATTCTTTATGAAAAATTAAAGCTCTAGAAATTATGACCTTTTGGTTGATGGGATCGTACTTATATGCTTTGTTCTCTTCACTGTAGCCAACCATGATGCATTTACGTGACTTGACATCCAACTATTTGCAATGATCATCATGTATGTGGGCATATGCTATGCAAACAAATATGCAGAGATGCCCAGTGCTTGGCTTGTATCTATTGTATGCTTCATCAAGTGTCATACCTTGAATCGAAACTGTTGGAAGCCGATTAAGCAAGTAGTTTACAATGGCAATTGCTTGTGCCAATACTAATTCAAAAGATTCTCTTCTTTGAGCATTACTCTAGCATAGTCTGCTAAAGTCCATTCTTCCTTTCAGCTATTATGTTCTGCTAAGGAGTATCAACACATGTGAATTGTCTTCAAATGCCATTACTTCTGCAAAATTCATGAATGCTGGAGACATGTATCTACCTCCTTTGTCAAGTAGTACAATCAACCATTGATGTTGCAAGGTTTGTGCATAGCCTCATACATTTGTATGAATCAAATCAAGAATACATCTTGCATGAGAGGTGCTTCTGCCAAAATTGGTTCTCTTTTATTTATGAAAGTAACCTATGTTGCAAACTTTTCCAAGAAGTTGTACCTTAGGAAAAGTGCCATATTTTGGTTTCTGAATTGCATCAAGATTTTGAAATTGACATGTCCATATCTTGAAAAGTGGCATCAACTATTGTTGAGCTAAGATGGCATGCAAGTCTGATACTTAAGCTAGCATTTTGAACAAGCATTCTTCCTTGACTGCTTTTCTGACTAGCTTATATCCTCTAGATTTGTCTCTAATTGTGCTTTCATCTCCGTTCGAGATGACTCGATAGTTGTGTGCCATCATTTGTCCAACTCATAAGAGGTTCTTGCTGAGCTTCGGAACATAGAGTACGTCTTTCACCAATCCTTTTGTACCAGTGAAATGTTCATAGGACAATGCCTTTCTCATATCTGTAAACCATTCCTGATGCTTTGTCATGTGAGATGATGCACTGTTGTCTATGTACCAAGGACCTTGATTTTCTTGATCGAATTGATGACTACATTTCCCTTTAGAATTATAATCAATGTCAATGTACACAGTGTCAGTCTTTTGCATATCCTCACTTGCAAGATACATTGTATGAGGTTCATTGGAATAATGACTGTGACTTGGAGGTCCACCATGGTGATTTCCTCTTCCACTAAAATTTTCTCTACTACTGCTAGATTGTGATAATGGAAGAGAGAGAGCAAGAGAGAGAGAGAGAGAGAGAGAGAGAGAGAGAGAGAGAGAGAGAGAGAGAGGGAGGGAGGGAGGGAGGGAGGGAGGGAGGGAGGGAGGAGAGAGAGAGAGAGAGAGAGAGAGAGAGAGAGAGAGAGAGAGAGAGAGAGGAGTGCACAAGAGATAGCTAACGATACACAAAGTTGTATTCTATAGAAACTAAGAATATTCACATGGACCTCTTAGGTTTAGGATTAGGGTTTGTCCCATAAACCTATGGTGCAATTTACACCATTCTCAACACTTCCTCTTAAATTGCACTACATAAGAAGAGGGTCCTTTACAAAACACATTTTTTAGATTTTTTGAATGTTGCATGATGGCAACAGAATTAAAGGTCAGAAAGATGCACAAGAGTGCAAAAAGAGCATAGCAAAAAAAGTATGCACAAAGATGTACAACTTAACCTCGATTCCTCCTCTTAAGTTGCAATTGGCAAAGACCAAGATGATGTCAAAAGTGTGCAAACTTATCAAGGGAAAGTGGCTCGGTGAAAATATATGTGACATGTTCTTGTGTCAAAAAATGTACCAGTTGATTTCTTCACTAAGAACTTTCTCACAGATGAAGTGATAATGCACTTCAATGAGTTTTGTTTTGGCAAGAAGCACTGGGCTCTTTGCCAGTTGGATGTTGCTCATATTATCTGAATAGAGTACAGTAGGGTCTCCAAAAATGTTTTCAATCTCTAAAAGAAGCCTTCTGAACCAAATTTGCTTCACATGTTGCATTGGTGGATCCTCTATACTCTGATTCAGTGGAAGACAATGCCATTGTTGGTTGCTTCTTGCTTTGCCATGACATAGCTATAGAGACAAGACTAAAGCAATATCCACTAGTGCATCTTTTGTCATTTACTTTTCCTACCCAATCAACATTTGTGTATCCATGGAAGTGTAAGTCACATGACTTGGCATAATGTAGTCCATGATCCCATGCACCATGAAGGTATCTAAGTACTCTCTTTACTGTAAGGAGGTAAGTCTTCTTGGGATTCTTCATGAACTTTTGAGCACACCAACTAAATAAGAAATGTCTGGCTTGGTAATAGTGAAGTAGTTCAAGCTGCCAACTAGCTATCTGTACTATAGAGGATCTGAAGCTAGAGAATTGTCAAGTGGTGGCAACTTGATATTGCATTCCACAAGAGTAGGGAATGGCTTGCAATCATGTAGGTAAAACTGCTTAAGTACCTTATGAGTATACTTGGCTTGAGATCTATCAAGGCATCTGAGTTGAGTTTGTTGACTTTGTAAGCCCATTTGCATCCTACAGGATTCTTTTGTGCAGGAAGATCTATCAAGGTCCAAGTCTAGTTTTTGAGAAGAGCATTGTACTCTTCATCCGTTGCATGTTGCCACTCAGGGACTTGCACTAAATCTTTGAAGGAGGTTGGCTAATCAAATTCCATCACGTTGTCCATGAATGTATAGTTGCTCTTGTAGGTCCACCTCTGAGGTGTCTTTTGATCACAAGCAAATCTTTTGAGATTGGAAGTAGAACTCTCAGGGATCTCAACACGTTGAGTTTGACTTTGTAAACCCATCTACATCCTATGGGCTTCTTTTATGCAGGAAGATCTATCAAGGTCCAAGTTTGGTTCTTGAGAAGAGCATTGTACTCTTCATCCATTACATGTTGCCACTCAAGGACTTGCACTACATCTTTGAAGGAGTTCAGCTCATCAAATTCCATCACTTTGGCCATGAATGCATAGTTGCTCTTGTAGGTCCACCTATGAGGTGCCTTTAGATCACAAGCAAATCTTCCGAAATTGGAAGTAGAACTCTCACGGATCTTAGTAATGATTGTGGTAGTTATTGCTATATCCACTATGTCAAGAACCTTTTCTTTACCTTTACTCTGAGTGATCACTGTGGACTACATACGATCTGACTCTACATGTAAAAAAATATGATGTATCATTGGCATTGTTGGTGGAGGCATAGTAGAAACTATAGTCCCTGGCTATCAAAGTATGATGAAGCCTCGTCAATGATAACATCCCTAGATATAATCAATTTCTACTTGACTAGATCATAGAGTTGGTATGCCCTCAACTCTACAGTATATCCAAGAAAAATGTGCCTGATTGACTTGACATCAAGTTTAGTCCTAAGTGCATTGGGAACATGAGCATAGGAAGGAGAGCCAACTACTCTCAAATGACCAATAGAGGGATTAGTTCCTATGAATGCCTCTTTTGATGTCATTTTTGCAATGAGCAATGGGGCTCCTATTCATCAAGTACATAGCAGTGTCACATGCTCAACCCCACTACTATCTCAAAACATTCTTCTCATCAAGCATGTAGCTATATGACTTTGCAATCACCATGTTCTTCTGTTCCATGACTCCATTTTTCTGAGTATATATGCATGTGGACTGATGTGTAATGTCATAATTTGTACAAAAGGCATTGAATTCTATGGACTTGTATTCACCCCCATTGTCACAATATAGGACCTTCAGGTAATTGCCAGTCTGCTTTTCTACCAAGGCTTTAAAGTGTTTGAAAGTGTTAAATGCGTGAGACTTCTATTTCAAGAAGTAGATCCAAGTATTCCCTGAGTAATCATCTATGAGGTGATGAAGTACAATGCCTTGCCAAGAGACTGTATAGAAGTCAAACCCCATAGTTTGAGTTCAAGATGTTGGAAAGGGTTGTCTGCGTTGCTTACCCATGCAACAAGACTCACATACATCTTTTTAAAAGTACAATTGTGGAAGCCCCTATACCATGTTCTTCTTTTTGAGGGATACAAGGCTTCTGAAGTTGAGGTGACCATATCTCTTATGCCACAATGTACTCAAATAAGCATCCTGACTCTGATGATGAGCACATCTAGGGCTCATTGGATCAGAATGGCAGAAGAAAGCTTGAACATTCTTCTAATTTTGACACCCTGAGCAATGATGGTGGATTCGAGATTCCTGACCTCTCTCACAGTGCATCCATAATTGTTGAAGATGGCTTCCATATCACTCTCAATCATCTGTCCAATAGAGAGAAGGTTCTATGCCATTGTGGGGACATAGAATGGATCTCAAATACTCCCTGTGGTGCTTGTATTACTGTGCAAGGATATGCTACTGATCCCTTAGTGTGTGTCACCCCCCATCACGACATTCTCTCTTAGGTCCCTATTAGGATAGAGATCGAAGAACCATTCTTCCTCAGGTGTCATGTGGTTGCTCCACCAGAGTCAAACCACCATGTGTCCTCATCCTTCTATGTTTGAGTTGTTGAATTCTCAGATTAAGCATATTGCAATATGAGAACTTTGTGTTGATAGTCTTGAGAGTTGTCTTCATCATAGGCATAGTGGATGGATTGCCGTTAATAATTATTGCCTCAATGAGAGTTTTGAGACTTGTTTAACTGGCCTGCATTGGCTAAATCCCTTTGTTTCTTCCTGTATTCTAGTTCCCAATGGCCTGGGATGCCACAATAGTTGCATTTTCCCTCTCGTCTAGGAGTACTTCCTCGATTTCCTCCTCTTCCAAAGTGGCATGTACCTCTAGAATTCCATGTCAGCCTCTGGTCGGGAGGACATGATTCTGAGTCGGGGAAGATTGAGATTATCTAACCTGCTATTGACTTTTGCCTTATTTGCTAGAGCACCCAAAATTATTGCCTCTTCCTCTATATGACCCTCTTTTGCCTCCTCTTACTGTGAAGGTGGTGTCATGATTCTTCGAATCTATTTTGAGATCGTCTCTAAATTGCTCCTGCATGAGCATGTCTGACATGAGTTGAAATGATGGAGGTGTGTCTTGAGAGACTAATGTAGTCATAAACTGCCCATAATTTGGTGCAAGTTCATTGATTGCAAGTTGACTAGTCTTTCTTCTTTGACCTCTTGTGCAAATGAAGTGAGATGATCGCAAAAGTCCTTTAATGTGAGTAAGAAATCATGACCTGATTCATTTGGAAGCATTGGGTTGTTGTTTAGCTTCAAGGTTAGAGTTAGGGGTTCCAACCCTTGTGCCTTTTAGCACTCTATGTGTCAGTGCTATGCACATATCATAACACATGATGTTGAGATGAATCATCAACTGAGATGAATCATCAACAATACTATGACCATAAATTCCAAGCTCTTACAAACTTGATCAGGACATACCCAAATATTCTAGGTGACATTGCTAACTACTTTTTTGTCACTAAGTTTCAAAACAAGGGAAACAAGCATCACCATGGCTTCCTTTGGGTCAAACAAGCTTTGGTATATGGGGTATTTACAAACCAATAGGTAGAATAATTTGTTGATCAATACATCACAATAGACATCTCTCAGCTTGATGTCTCGCATCAAGACATACAAACCCACAAACATATGAAGACATGCAATAAGCACAAGAAAGTATGCAAAGTTTGGTTTCCCATAACCACCCATGCATAGCACTCAAATCTTGCTATGCTTGCATGCTGAAACAAATATGGATGCTTGCAAGACAACTTGAAATACATATTGGGGTTTCTCTCCTAGCAATCCACTTTGCTCCTTAGCATTGAAGAGTTCTTTGAGCAGCTCAATCTAATAGAAGAAGAATACTTGCTTTACATGTAGGAACTTCACAACTAACTTCACTCTTAAGGGGACACTTGACAGACATAACATTAATCCAACCTTGTTAAGACTTTCACGGATCCACATGGAATAGCATCTTACTGCACTTCCCACATGATAAAAATTGACAAGGATATGATTGAAGCAGTTAAGGTAGCACTGTCGCAATGCTTAAGCATGCTTGCCGACAAGCGCATACAAGAGTCAACAATGACACTCTCAACACACAACACATTAACGCACAACAAGCTATTTATTTGTCTTTGTATTTTCCCCTAACAAGTAGTAGCCAAGAGTTTTTATACATTGACCCAAACTTGCTAAATGAATGTACCCTTCTATTTAAAAGACGAGCACAATTTGAGAAAATGGCCCCATCAAGCACTGACATTTTTATTATTAGCAAATACCTCCAACAAAAACCAAACTTACAAAACGTATGTCTTGTGGCCTTCGCCAGTGCGTACACCATCATTAATAGGAAAACACAAAAAAGAATTAGTGCAAACATTATGTTCTCAATGGTTACCAAAAATCCAAAGACCTACAAAACCACTATAGAGAGCTTTGCTTTTTTTTCTTGCCTATCGTTTGCAAAGAGCACTTGTTGAGTCATGCATTCCCCTCATGGCATGACATATACAAAAATGACAAAAAGACTTGATAGAGACCAATAGAAAATGCTTCAATGAACTAATTTCTTCTCTACGTACGATAAGCACAAACACAAACACAAACACATGCACTTCAAGGACAAACCCAATGGTGACCAACAATACTGATGCATTAGACCCTTCTCGAGAGATGAACTTGCTAAGAAAAACAAATCTATTCATCAACCTCAACAACTTACATACACACTCATGCAAAACATAGAGTGCTAGGCCTAAATCTAGAAACTAAACTCGGGGCAACTAGCTATCTTGGATGACAATGCTAAGAAAATGCTTAGACACTAGCTATTGGTTGCAACTGTTCTTGTTACTGCAGGGACAAGAAAACTTTCACACTGCTAGATGTGGTCGGAGCAATGACAAAACTTGGGACAAGACCTACCTAGGGCACTCTTGTTGGCATACAATGGAAAAGTGGCTTACAACATTGAGGGCACAACTATACACTCGGCCCTCCATTTGCTTCTAATGACTTCCATTTATACAAGCCTATCAACTGACAAACTCAAACACTATCTTCACACTACAAGTACTTACAACAAGTGGGCTACTGGTGTCCTTGATAGGCCAAAACACATTTAGTGGCATGCGACTATACAAAATTAAGCACAATCATGGTGACTTGTGTCAAGCATTCTCTACAGACTCCTGGATTTTCTTGGAGTAGCCTCCTACCCTAGCAATCATGCCTTCTTTTAGGAAAAACCACATGCATTACTATGAGCTCACAGAAGCCATGCACACATCTTGAGTCATATTCGCATAGCCAAACATTCTTGCGCTAACCTTTTGTCACTTAATGTGCAGTATTGCCGTCCAACAAAAAGGCATACAATAGCAAACCTTTACTACACAAATGTTGTTGCCAAAGAAAAACACAATGACGATGTCTTCAACTTGCTTGACACCCCTTCACATTTACTCAAAGCAAGTGACATAAGGCACAAAACGTGCAGCAAGACAATAAGCCTACCAAGTGAAGCAATAAACACTGGTGGATTGCATGCTACATTGAAACTCAAATTTGACATGACTATGAATATTTGCTCGAGCAACCTGGACATTTCCAATGGCCTCATCAATGGTGCGGATGGTGTCCTTAGAGACTCCCACATGACCACAAAACCTTTTGTTGTTTGCATTGAGTTCAATGACAAACAAAATAGGAGTGCATGACAACAAATTCCTCTACAACATCAACACTCCAAGAACATGGACACCAATCTTGCCAATCCTTGTTAGTTTCAAATCTAGAAAACCCATTGTCTTTCAATACAATTCCCCATCCAACCTGTAGCAACATGAACAATACATCATTCGCAGGGCCTCTCCATGGACACCCTCGCATTCGACCCTTCAGGCATTAAGGCACTTGCACTAGTTTATATAGCCCTCTTACAAGTACGTGATCCAACAAATCTTTCTTTTTGTCCTCTTCAAGCTTGAACAAAAATACATCAAGGTTGCATTGGAACTACACCATCTCACTCTCCTCACAACACCAGATGATTCTCCTCACAAGAAATTCCCTCTCTTGCCATAGCATCTTTGTAGCAACGATACTTTGTCTCTAGAAACAC
This sequence comes from Dipteris shenzhenensis, assembly GCF_047967505.1. NCBI lineage: Eukaryota > Viridiplantae > Streptophyta > Polypodiopsida > Gleicheniales > Dipteridaceae > Dipteris > Dipteris shenzhenensis. The sequence continues at coordinate 48,986,757 of NC_141624.1, forward strand.
ATATGGCATCAGCCCAAAACAAAATGCTTTCAAAACATCTCGCATAGTTAGGGCCTCGGTATTGCCACTTTCTACAAGGAGGAACTTCAACTTCTGCAAGTAATTTGCTCTGTTACAAACGAAGTTACAAACGAAAGATGTCAAAGCTTGCTCTCCAAAGCTTTAGCAATTAGCAATAATTAATATGTATAGATCTCCAACACACATCCTACTCAAAATGCTACAAACAATGCTACTAAGAGTAACCCTAACCACTCCAACATATATCCTTAGAGACACCAAATTTCAACCAATAGGGAAAAAGAGGGAATCAATGGTAGTTGAAAAATATCTATATAACCATTATAGGCATGTTGTACTGTATGTCTCTCTTTAATTAAGTGGCAGATATGTTCTCCAAACTATATGAATAGTGTAGCCCCTCCCTTGTGAATTACATGCGTGAGTGCGGGCTAGGGGTTGGAGATTATTGGCAATAGAAGTTCACAACAAACTACTCAATTCAGCACAAAAGAAGATCACAGAAGATCGGTAATGAATTAGTCAAGGGACAAACTTAGACTTTGGGTGTAATCTACGTGACTGTAGGTCCTACCCTATAGCCTGCGCGGAGGCGTTGGATGTCACATTTGTATGGTTTATGCAAAGCTTTCATGGAAGTTTCTTTCCTTTGGGAAACAAGATGAATCACATTCATGAGGCCTTCCTTAAAGAAGTGGTCATTATTCGTGAAAGAAAAGGGAGATTTCGTTGAAATCCTTTCGTAAGTTGTTTGTGATTCTTTGTGTTAGTGTGTGTGGTTAGTGTAGCATAAACTAGGGAATGGTTAGACCGATATACGAAGTTTCTTCCGTGTATATTATTTTAATTTGTGATGTTGTGGTCAAGGGTGAAACCATGAATCGTTATTTGTGTTGGAATGAATTGTTGCATTTTTTTATTTGACACGAATTGGTGGAATTTTTAACTTGCTCAGGCTTGTGGTGTTGTAAGCTATGTTGAACCAAAGACAAAACATGGAGCAATGTAGGTAAGGACTTACCTTGCATGATCATTGTCTGTCAGCACAAAATCAAGTTTCAATGATATCCTGTCATGTGCAATCTTTATATTAAAGATCTACGAGATTGTAAGCTATTCAAGTGAGACTTTCTCTCAATCTACTATCCCTCATAAAACTTTCTCAAGCTTTATGGAAGCTTTCACCATACTTTCCCTTTGAAAGCTATGCCTTCTTTCCACCTTACCAAAATGAGACTTCCTCTACCAACAACAAGAAGGCAACTAAAGGCACCAGGTTGATCTCTCAAAGCAACTATGACCAAGAAAACATAACCACTCACAACCTCAAGGTGCTTTCGTTCCGTTGCGATTCTTTTGGGGGCGAAGACCTACATTGATCTTGCTTCCAAAAGCAGCTTCAACAACCCACGTTCTAGGCATTATATGAAAATTATCACCCAACCATAGAGTACTCTCCTCACCCCCGAGCATCAAAGGTCATAGGGAAGACACATGGCCCAACCTGAGTAGACTTGCACAACCCATGCCATGGAAGTCCCATCCATGAGGAATGCATCAACCAAGCTCATCGATTATTGCCATGCCTCTAGTAGAAATCATTATCTAGATATTGATTAGTCTCCCCAATAGTGAGTTCCCCTATGCTAATATATAGTTATAATCCACCGCTATACAAGGTTTATCCCCTTCTAGACCTCCATCCATATATCACTCTAGTTAGGATTACTCATCCTAACCTCTTGACCCCCCACATTAGGATCTCGTGTGACCCTAGTTCATGGGTCGCTAGGAAACCAAGCTTAACTAGGGATGTAACAAAAATTAAAATATACAACTGATTGTGTCTTCTCTTGTAACATCCATGGGAATCAATTGCCTTTTTTACATGGGTACACACATGATTGAACTATCACCTTGAACTAAGCTAAATGTTTGAATCATTTCTTATGTGATCTCAAAAGCGATGTTCATCACTTTTCTTTGAGCATCTTGGCTATTCAAATTGTAAGCAAGCTTATAAGAATCCATTGAGCCTTGAGTCAATGTTATCAATTTAAATCAATATAGCAACTTTGTTCTCTTTATTTATAATGATCTGCACTTTCAAAGTGGGATTGTCTTTAATCACCTTAATTGCCTGCTCTTACAAGCCAATTTCGGTCTTTTTTTGTAATTTCACTAATAACTACCTTGTACATACTATATTGACATATACCTCTATGACTTTAAAAAGCAAATACACAACTCTTAAATTCGTGTTTCTAGATAATAGCATTGAACCAATTCTCACAATGTAAATCATGCTCATGTACATTAAATAAAAACACATGTATTCAAATGATTGTCAACCCCTTCATTTAGTCTATTACCTTGCTGAATTAAGGCCACTTTAAAAACCAACTTTTGCAAGGTGAAATTTGATCAACATATCCACCAACAATATAATCATTTTGATTTTACAGGCTTCAAAAGTGTTTTTGTATGAAGGCTAAAAAGGCATCCCACATGACAAGTGCCTTTAAAAAATATATTGCCCACCCAATGATAAGGGTCTGATATGTTGGTACTTTATGAGCCTAACTTGACAAGAATCTATATATATTGACTACATTAAATATGAATAACTTGATTCCATTGACTTGGTATTCACATCCTATGATCCCCTTAGAGAGGAAATCTCTTATAAGGTTTAGCTTTGATATGCATAGAGTTCATCCACACTCTATTGTGGTGGTATCTATAAAGTGATATTAAAAGAGAACTAGCATGATTTCTCTCACCTTACTCCTTGTGCCACCTAAGCTATAGAAATGTAGTGTAAGTTATCATATGTTCTAGATGTGCCGTACTATCCTTGCCTTGTGAATCGTGCCCATTTTCACAAGACTAACTAGGCAATGTTTCCACCTATTCAAATATCATCAACGTACTATAAATAAGCTTTTGCTTTACTAATTGCTTGGAGTACCAAGTTCTGAAAAGTTGGGAAAATCCAAAAGAATATTTTCAAAAGCTATTCATATACTTGAACATTCTACATGACAAAATATAAATATAAATATTCACGACAAATAAACCTTGTGATAACATTATTACCACAAAAGCGTAATAAAAATAATTTTGGGTGTTTTAAAACTAGAGAGCAATAATAGAGCCAATTGTCATCTAATCGAGTGGGTAGATTGACAAACATGTCTACATCTACGAGGAATCATTATGGTGCCTCCTTCACCCGAAGGCATGTACACACATGGACACACACATACATGTCCCACTAAACACACACACCAACTAGAACGCGCATACAAACCGTGCAATTGTGTCTATTCCAAAAATTGTTAGCATTAAGGAAAGCAAAATTATTTAAATAAAAACTGCCATTTAGAAGGACCCATACTTGACACGACAAGGTGTCGGCTGTGAATCATGAGCACTAGAAATGTGTTCTAAATAGCTTTGGGAATCCTTCCCAAGACTTTTGTGGAGGTCCTTAACTTGTGGATGACTTACAGGAAGGTTGAAAACGTCCTTCCTAGAATATGATCCATTTACAATCTTCTTTTCCTCTGAGGCATCGCAACCAATGCTATTAAGATTTCTCTCATTCTCATTTTTGTGTCACTCTCACCACTTTGAAGCTTTGTAATCTCTTATGATGGCTGTAGCATTGTGAGACCTAATGTGGAACTCAAGGCATCATGTGGTGCATAACAAGACTCTAGTGGACTTTGATGGCATACACGTTTTCCTTAGACACACAAGATTTCACGAATGGCTTCTTCTCTTTGAAACTCCTAAAAGCATGCCTTGATTCTGATAACATCTTGCATTATGTTTGTGTAAACTATCTGAAGGTGGCAGAGCTTTACATAGAAGTTGGCCATCTCTAAACATGATAGGTCTTTATTTACATTACTTCCCTTGTAACAGGGGGGTAGAGCGTCAAAGTTTCACTGTGAAGTTGTTCAAGATCTATCATGATCAGAAAGTGACTAATAGCATGTTTCTTATGAAAGGTCTTGTGCACAAGCCACAAGCTTTAATTCTGCAACATACCGAAGGGAAAGTAACTGCATCGGGTACCAAGTTGTGTGTTAGCAAGTGCAGATCTGTCGAGCATTTCTTAGACTACACTCTCTATCAAATACAATTACTGAGAGTCAGGCTGTTTAAGTATACAAGAGGACAGGAGCAAGCACATAAGATTTGAGATTTTAAAAGGTGTGCTAGATCCACAGTAAATAATATCGTTCATAACCTAAAACATCATGTACAACCCAAGAAATACTGGGGAAGCTCTCTTCATCTATACAAACAAATAAGAGTCACTATTAGCAGAACCTTTTCTGGATGAATGCAAAAGGGAAATAATTCTTTCTAAATTACACTCACAGGCTATATCTGAATATTGATTCAGAAATAACTAAATTTAGGATACCACTTTCCCACACAGCACTCCCACAACGGCACATGACACTCAGACATCTGTGTCTATTTTTTGCTAAGCCAGAGTCTCCGTTTGGCTTTCTTTCGCTCATCAGCCTACAGGGTGAAAAACAAAATCACTGTTAGCCTGTTGCATGCATGCACAAGAGCTGATGACTATCAAAATGACAATAGCAAGGCAGAAGGAACAACATATGTACGTAATACAAAAAGTACAAAAGCATTAGAATTCTCAAAGTACAATGAGAACATTGCTTCAGTTGATCCTTGGTTATTGTGTTCTACAGCTTTGGCACCCACAGCCCAAAAAATATGCCACTAATTATTCATGGTGAACATTAGAAAACATTGTTCCCGGACCAAAACCTTCCATGTACATTGGTAGTCAAGAAGACAACAAACAAAAAACAAAACCTTCTTAAAGCACTTTACAAATGACTTGAGATCAGAGAGCATTAGAATTCTCGAAGATCAGACCTCCAACAGCAGAGGTGCTGCCAGAGCAGTGAAGGGGCCTGCTTACCCACGTGTGGACGAGCAACAGTTACATCCATGGGCAACCTTGCTCCTCCAGACTCCCACCTAGGAGATTAGGCTAAATACAAGGACATGTAGTAGTAGGAAAACCTATAGTTCTGCAGGTGCCATTGCAACCCCTGAACCACTAGGCTTCCATTTAGCTGTACTTTGCCATATTAATTTTAAGAATCCCTACCTAGAATCCTGCAAATAAGAAATTGAAATGCACAAAACTTCTAACACGGTTAATATTTAAAATCACATACAAATCTAAATGTTTACCCATACATCAGATGCTTCCCTGAAAGTTGTCAGATGTGGGTTGTTCCTCCTACACTCTTGATCTCAAAATTCACATACAAATCATCAATCTTGATCCCACACAGATGATTCCCTGAAACTTGTCAGACTTGGGGTTTCTCGATTTGTTACTCCTAGATCCGGTTCATGTTAGCGTTTCAGGAATGTCTCCACAGGGCATTGAAAACAAAGCACTGGTTGTACCATGATTACTCCTATTCTATGAAAAATGATGTGCAGACTTTCCACTTTTCATACCATTGTAATGAACTTCCGCATTGTCAAAACCACCAAATCGCGTGTCCTGTGAAAAAAACAATGACAAGAAATATTAGATGGTTATCCTGACGTTTATGAAACGTCCATATACTCATGAAACCTCAGAATGTAAACATGAACAGCAAATGATATTCATTCCATGTGAATGCATATATACTACTGTCGCCACAGTAAAACTATTTTTAATTCTCAGATTTCAACTATTTCAGCATATTCCACATTTCAAGCCCTCACGAGTCACTGATTGAAAATGCAATTTCTCAAACAACTAAATTACTGCTTCCTATGCAAGGCATACACCGTTTTTATGGGATCATAAAAAAGACCCGAATTTATTAAGAGAAAAAACGTTCTCAATCTCAGCAATACATGTTAGAATAGAATATTACAATCTATGCCCTTAAGCTTCAAATTGGTCCTCCCCAATGGCACCTGGGCCAAGCACATCCATGCATACAGCTGGGTTTCAACTATTTCTATACACGTCATCGTGTGAAGTATCACTTGACCGGGGATTATCATAATGTGGTTCATCCCAGAGTCTATTTCAAGCATCAGTAAGGACTTGTTTCATTAAAAAATTGTGCAATCAGGTTACAATTGATAAAAGAATATGGAGAGGTCCCTTTGTGCATAACCGAAACCTGGATCTTGTCATAGGTATAAACAACATGCTTAACCCCAGAGATTCTTGGTATTTTTTCGTGGAGCATGTGACGAACAGAAAAATGCACCCAGCGCTTGTAAGTTGATTACTAGAACTACACTTAGGCCTTTGAAAGAAGCAACATTCATGGGTTCTATCTATCAGATACCAACTTAGTTAGGCTACCTTTCACTGTTATACTTCCACTACGCTTCTTCAATCATGTCTGTGTGCTGAAACTAAGAACTTATATTTTTTGAGTCATATTACTTAAAATGCAAAATTACGCATATAATCACCATACCGATTATCATCACACTCTAACAAGTGAATGATGCCCACACTGTTGCAAATGGCACACTGAGCATCCTTTCCAACCTTAATCTCCACCTGCCATACAAGTTTCAAACATGCGGTAAGGTGAAGCTATGAGCCCAGCTATTCAACAGATTTCCAATGACTTCATCCTGCCAATAGGTTGTGAGAAGAAGATATCTTACTGCTGACTCTGACACATATCTCTCAGTTGCCACTGGTTTTCTCCCGTTGTTCCGTTTGAGTTCATACACAGAGCGCTTCAGTGCTAACTGTGCTGGCTCAAAGGAAACTTCTTGAGAATTCTCAACCTGCCCAAATGATGCAATCATTCAACGTCTTGACATGATGCCAAGTCCTACCTAAACTGCCAGGGTAGGTGAAGACGGCATTTATAGAAGCTTGTTAAAGACTAACCACTAGCTTGACTTCAAAGATAGCTTGGCCTGCATCAAGATATTCAATAATCTGGTCCTTCATGTCCGTTTCTACAAACAAACAAAACTTCAGTATTTTCATTTCTAGCTTGGTTGTCCATTCATGCCAATCAGGTTATTAGAGACGTTGCCTCAATATATTGCAAAGCAAACCATGTGAAATATATTGAATAACCATCAAACAAAAAGAAGAACAATATCAACATTGACAAGCTTCATAGCAAGTGTTTGAATCTGAGGAAAAAGTACAAGATTCTCACCTAAAATTATCCAATTTTGGTTGTTAACAAACACTTGGACCATCTCACCCTGCAGGCAAATTGCAATCTATTAAAACTCGTCTCAACCAAACAGACAGACAGTACAACAAAACATGTGTGCATGCTTCAGAGACGAGGCAAATGTCACTGCGTCACTGGGGTTCGACTTACCTTTCTGTTTCGATCGTCCATGGGTGTGCACTCCAAGGACAGTATTGTATCAATATCGTCCGCAGTAATGGTATATTCAGGTTGTGCAGCTCCTGCCCAAATATTGTAAAACATATCTTTCAACGACAAGGGCAAAGAGCTCCACATACATTACAAATGAACGTGTTCTTTGTAAGTAAAGCATGGGTCTTGACTTCACCTGGTATGTGAACAAAACTCCCATCCCGAAAGTGACGAACCCACTGTTTGGGTTTAGCCAGAGCCACAATGAGAGCAATGCAGAAACAGCATCAGAAATTGAAAAGCTAAAGAACAGAAACGAACCAAGCAGAGTTTGAAAATGTGATAGACTGTGAGATTCTATTTCAGAAACCACAGTACAAAACTTTGACTTTCGTTCATGATTGAAATACTTTGCACCACTAGGATAAGATATCAAAAAAACTAATAATGTAGAAAACAGTCTGCATATAACCATAGAAGCAATCCTTCAGCTGTAGTTATATTCAGACTTCACAAGGCGTAAGGAGTACACTTACACAATATACAGAACTCACTCATACAAGGTGCACTCATACTCCAGAAGTTCCCAAAGATTATTATGGAGATAAATTATATATCAAACATGGAAAACCATCTCAAGCACGCTACAGAAACGGCTAGCACTTTATCTTTATAATTTACAAACCAAATACAACCATTAAGTCCTTCAAAGCCAAGGCAGCACCTGAAAATGACAAAGAGTAGTTCCATTGATGGAAATTCCACAAGCGTTAATCTTCTTTCCAAGCACAGCTTCACCATTGATACAAAGCCCCTCTATGTCTGGTAAAGGATCTTCTTCTGTCCAAAGGACAACAAAAAGAACAACAATTTAAAATTCAAAAATCAAAATCCCCCCCCCCCTCTCTCTCTCTCTCTCTCTCTCTCTCTCTCTCATGTGTATAAGCCATCCTTCCCCACCAAGTTTTGTAAAACCCGTGTGGGTTTTAGTGGTTGAGGCTCTGTTTCATGTCGTGGTGTGTGAGTGTTCGAGTCCTAGGAATCACTTCAGATGAGTCAATTTTTGGCTCCTTGGCATTGTTGCTACGAAGTAAAAAAACCTCTCTCTCTCTCTCTCTCTCTCTCTCTCTCTCTCTCTCTCTCTCTCGGGATTCAAAACAAGAATAAGAGGAAGAATCATAAACCATTGGGATCAAGATCGAGGTAGAGAATGTACAAAAACTGACCATGGATAGAGAATGGCATGGAAAGTCATACTTTCTGAATTGAAACTTTTGTGGCATTAGAAACATGGCAACATGAAGGCAATACATCCCCAGATATAGATGGGTGCAAGGAGACCTTGAATAAGGAGGAAAACACAGGAAGAAGGAATTTTGGTGGGTTGGCATGCTACATCAAGACGGTATACCGATATGAACATAAAAAAATAAATTAAGCATATGCAGCTGTCGTCCTCAACCTTGAATGACTGCCTGAATATACCTTTGTAAGACTAGAATACCTTTGTAAGACCTTGAATGACTGCCTGAATATACCTTTTTTGAAGTTCTAAAGTCCAATAATCTACACAGAAAATAAAAGAGAAAACGAAAGAGAAGAAAAAAGAGGTAACAATTTTTTTTGTTGAAACAAAAGGAAGACATACTTGGCAAGCAAAGAAACACTTATGTCGTCATCAGTGCCCAAGCATAACTAGCTATATTGGGTTTCTAAAGACCCGCGGAGTGTCTTGGGCAAACCCAGTGCTTACTAAAATACGTGAAATAAACAAAAGAGAAAGAAAACAAGAAAGGAAGAAGAAAGGAAGAAGGTGACCAAGCAAAAATAAACAAGCAAATCAAGAAACAAAATCGACCAAAAAACAGGAATAAAATCTCTCTCTCTCTCTCTCTCTCTCTCTCTCTCTCTCTCTCAGCCTCCCCATCGCTCCTGCTCAGCTTCCGTCACCCGCTCAACTCTCCGCTCAGCCTCTCCGCCTCAAGCCCCCCCCCCCCCACCGCTCAGCCTCTCCACCTCTCTCTCTCTCTCTCTCTCTCTCTCTCTCTCCCCCCCCGTAACCCCTCTGTACAGCCCTCCGTACAGCTTGCTGTAACCCCTCAGTACAGCCCGTCGTACAGGTCTGTGACCCCTTCGTACAGCTCCGTGACCCCTTCGTACAGCTCGTCGTACACTCTCCGTACAGTCCCGAAACCCCCCCTACAACGTAACAGCCCCGTACAGTTCTCCGTACCCTTTCCGAACATCCCATACCAGTCCATCGTACCTGCCCACACTTTCTCGCAGCAAGCTCCTAGGGTTTCTAAACCGGAGTTGGGCTAAAATCCCAGCCCAACTCGAGGGTTATGTTCAGCTAGGGAGTTCTAAAGATATGGAATGGCCTACCCTCTCCTCCAAATCCCCCTCAACTCCATCAACCTAACCTATCAGGACTCAGGACTCTACGGTTGCAGCCATGACACCCTCTCTATATGCACGCAATTACCAGCAAGAAGGGTCCAAACGCGACAGGAGTTATCAGATTGCCGCTGAATGCAAAGGTCGAGCAGGCACACCTCTAGCCCCTCCAAAAGTGTGCCGAGCTGTTTGGGATGGAAGCCTCCTTCATGATGAAATGGGCACGGAAGATCGGTATTGAGCCAATATCCACACTAGTACGACGACGCACAGATACTGACTACTCGCCCTCTAAACCCCCGACAAAATCACACAAAGCAGTCTTTCTAGGACAAGCACCCACTCACAGGAGAGCCTTGTTCCCGACTCCCCCATCATGAGCTGGACCATAGTGAGTTGGAATGTACATGGGCTCCACAACCGTGTTCGTAGCCAGCCGCAATACCTGATACTCCAGTAGGAATTGCAAAGGGCAGTGGTAGGACGGGCAGTGGACATCCTCATGATTCAAGAGCACATGTTTTCAGCTTTCGACATCTGACGACGCCATCACCTTCTCCCAGGGAAAGGTCCAAAGGAGTGGTCCCCTGCGGTAGGACGGAGTGGAGGGGTCTGCATCTCAATCTCACAGACTTTGGCCCAGAGGTCTACGTTCAGGGCAAGCTCATTCCAGGACGGGCAGTTTGGATGGGAGTTCGGACCGGAGAGTCCAGTATCGGGATCCTGAACGTGTATGCCCGGCCCTTTGGAGGAGGCTGTCAGAGTGTCTTCCGGATGTAGACTCCTAGATTGTTGGAGTTGACTTTAACAACCTGGAGTTTGGGGAAGACAAGCAAGGCGGAGTCTCTTTCGCCTGCAGTAGAGTGTAGCACCTGGGAGCAGTTCATTTTCATGATCAGTGGCAGAGACCCGTGGAGAGAGCCAGATGGACTGGGCACTACACAAAGGCGGATCTACCGAGATTCTGGCAGGTACCACAATGTCAAACCACTCTCCAGTGGTACTTCACTTGGATCAGCCCTGCCAAGGTCTCCCCCAGAAGGGGGTCCACATTCCACGACCTCCTGCAAGACGAGGAGATTCAGCAGGTCATGGCAGGGATTTGGGAGCAATGAGAGACAGCACCGTGTGAGGGCTGGGCTACGTGGGCGGCCGATGCGATTCACAGGAGCAAGGAGCAACTACAAGCTCACGCCCTTAGGCAGAGGAGTACCCTTTAGGAGCGAGAGCGGGCTTTGAGGAGAGACCTCGCCTCCATCGAGAGGCTCAAGGAGTAGGACCCAGTGTCTTAGTGGCTTAGTAACAGATTCGAGAGCGCTCGTCTCGAGCTCTAGGACACTAAGGTGCGGCAGGCTGAGTTCTCCTATCATTCCTCCCGAACCCGATGGGTGCAACAAGGAGACAGGATGACGAAGCAATTCTTTCATACCACTGGGTCCTAATTCGCAGGCACACAGCTATAGCATCTCTGGGACTCACAGGGCATCATGCACACTGACCCGCACGAGATTCTGGACATGGCCACGAGTTTCTACAACCAGCTCTTTCAGACGGAGAGGATGACCCCAGCTGGTCTTGTGACCCGAGAGCTAGTTTGGAATCACGTTCTGTAAGTAGTCTCGCTAGACTTATGCAGCAGACTTGAGGAGCCTTTCACAGATTAAGAGCTCTGGGAAGCCCTCAAGGGTCTCCCAACCCAGATGTGCCCGGGTGAGGATGGCTTGACTCCGGCCTTCTTCCAGAACTTCTAGGAGATTATCTCCACCCCTTTCCGTCTAGCTTGCCAGGAGATTTTTGACACAAGCCTTCTCCCTCAGTCTTTGAGCAAGGGGTGGATTTGTTTGATCCCGAAAGGGGGAGATCGGTTAGACATCCGACAGTGGAGGCCGATCACTCTGCTTGATACTGCATACAAGATCCTCGCCAAGGTCTTGAGTTTGGGGTTACAGCCCCATCTTGCCGACATAATCCATGACACGCAGACTGGGTTTGTCCAGGAGCATAGCATCCTGGACAACATCTTCACGTTCTGCAAGGCAGTGGATTGGTCTAGAGAGAAGTCACAGCCATTGGCCGTCCTTCTCTTGGACTTTGAGAAGACCTACGACAGGGTGGAGTGGTCTTTCTTGGAGGGCACTATGAGGAGATTGGGTTTCTCAGACAGATGGGTCAGAGGAGTTTCAACGTTATCTGGAGGGAGCTCTAGCCAGATGCTTATCGGAGGACACACAGGCGAGGCCTTTCCTCTCTCGCTCGGTCTGCCAGCACTGCCCACTAGCTCCCTCCCTCTTCTTGTTTGTGGTGGAGGCTCTGGGCTACTATTTGAGATCACAGGTGGCGGGTCTCACAGGGTTCAGGCTCCCAATCAGAGAGGAGGAGGAGCTTCTTGACTCGCAGTTTACAGATGACACGGCCTTGTATGTTAAGGGAACCACAGCAAGTCTAGAGAGAGTCAAAGGCGCCCTGGCTATCTACTGTGAGGCCTCGGGGGTACGGATCAACTAGACGAAATCCATAGGCTTCTTCACGGGCTTTGAGGAGACACAAGAGATCCGTGAGTGGGGGAGTGACTTTGGCTTCAAATGGATACCACGGGGCTAGACAGCGAGATACCTCGGATGCCAGGTGGGTACTGACATCACAGCAGAGCAGCAAATTGCCCTCGTCCTGGAGAGTGTTCGGCGTAAGCGTCTCTATTGGTGCTTGGTCAAACTCTCCCTAGCAGGTCGTGCCTTAGTGGCAAACCAGGTCCTTGCCACGGCATGGTATATTGCCTCCTGCTCGTGCTTTCACCGAGTATGCATTGGGCAGCTCCGACGGTTGGTACGGAACTTCCTCTGGGCAGGTTCAGATGGCACGAGAAGCACTAGGGCCCGAGTAGCTTGGCAGACGGTGATCATGCCGCAGACAGTGAGAGGCTTGGGTATCATTGTTTCGAAGATGCAGAGCAGGGCCCTTCTGGGCAAGTTGGTGGTTCATGGCCTCACCCCAAGCGCAGAGCCTTGGAAGCTCCTCTTACAGCGAGGGCTTCTGAGGAACACCCCACGCACTGGGGGACAGTGGCAGCCTTCACATAGATGGATCTTCTCAGAGGCCACCCTTACAGGGAAGGGCTCCCTCCTGATGAGGAGTCTTCACAGGATTTGGTAGAGACTAGCAGGGGGTCTCATCCGTGCTCCGCCCAAATGTAGAGAGGAGTTTGAGCGCCAACCCCTTCTCTGGCACCCAGAGGCCAGAGATCGGGAGGGACGTATGCTCGGACAGCGGACTCACATTGGTTGGGCGCAGTGGGACAGTGGTCCAGCAGGGTGTTTTGGTCATTGGAGCAAACTACCTATGGAGACAGAGGCAAGGCTTGACGCCCTAGCCCATCTGCGAGGGGCAGGGAAACGGATGGGCGAGATTGACTTAGCCATTCCTAAGTCCTGGTGGGAAGGACTTCACGTTCGGAGAGACAGCAGATGGTTGGGACAATTTCCCCGTACTGGTGTTCCCTTGAGGATGTTGATGCAACGCAGCAACACACACCCCCCGGCTTCTTCCATGTAGGACCTAGAGGCCTACTTCAGCCACTCACTGAGAGTGACCCTGAGATGGATGGGATACATTGGCAGATGATCAGAGTGGTAGGATGTTTGGGGAAGGAGTGGCACATTGACCCTCCCAGTATCTCATAGCAAGACGCCCCTAGATGGCGCCTTTGGCTGTGGGAGGGTAGACCCCTGAGGGAGGTCCAGTGGGATCCGAGGGAGTGGTTCTGACCCTCTAGGGGGGGCCTAGCTGAGATGGTAGATGAGGTGCCCTTCTTTTCCTACACCACACGGATTGGCAAGAGGCTTCAAATGGACTCCTCGAGGTGGGCCCCCTCAAGGGAGAGACACTGGGTGACCCAAAGAGTGCCCCGAGATGTGCGCTCCAGGTTTTGGACGCGGTTGTGGTCCAGCTTGCGGCCGAGGAAGATCTCATACTTCTTCTGCATGGCAGCCCACGAAGGCTTGCCCATCGGCCCCTGGTTGGAGCAAATGTGAGTGGATGGGTAGTGCCATTGTTGCTCCAATGGTGTCCTGGAGACTATCCCACATTGCCTATGGAGCTGTCATAGCACAGCGAGAATCTAGATGAGAGCCCTCAAGATCATGACATGTATGCAAAGTCTTCATAGAGACTACACCTGGGGGATGGTGGCTTGGTTGACAGGGGGAGGACACGCATTTAAGATTGATGAGATCTCCCCAGCCTACCGGATACAGAGTCAGAGCATCCACAGGATCGCACTCCACGAGCCAGTCCCCCCCGACAGTCTAGGTCCTCCTCCTACTAAGAAGGATAGTGTCTGGGAGGTGGTAGCCAGCATCACGGCTTGGAACATTTGGGTGGCTCGCTGCAGTCATGTGATGGGAGAGCACCTGGTTCCACCCTCGGCTCTGGTAGGATATCATCTACACTCTACGGTCCACCTCGGAGCGTGGGACTCTAGGCTCCAGGGCGACTATCAAGAGGCGTGCTCATTTCTGCAAGGCTTGGCATGCAGGTGTTTTCTACATCTTCACTCAGCAAGGGATTCGCTGGCAATATAGTCCCCCCACTTGGCTGTTAGCCCCAGTTCCAGAGATCTCTTAGGCAATGAGCCGGGTTTCTATGGAACATGCCGGTTTTCCTTCTTTCAGCCTTTTTCGGTTTTTTCCATACTAAGCACCTTCGGGGCTGCTGTCTTGTATGAAATCTTTCAAGCATTCATAGAAGGTTCCTTTCTTTTGGGGGGGGGGGGGGAAGTCGCGAGATTTACGGATCAAGCTGCTTCGACAATCTTACAAGTTGAAAGGGACCAAGATATGGATAGCTGAGGAACTTACACGAGCTCAATTGAAGAACAAGGCGACGGAATTAGCTTAAGTCAGGGCTGCTAGGAAGGATGGAAAAATGAGCAAATTATTGTGAAGGCATAGCACTAATCAAAGAGTTTAAATCCAAACCAAAAGACTCTCAGTCTTAAACCGCCGATGTATGGCTGATTACTTTTTCAGATTATGATGTAGGTATTCTAAATAATTGGGGTTGCTTTTGCACTCCCTGGGAGCTGCCATGTGCCCTCCCTAAAGCACATGTACTAGATGGTTTTTTGCTGTCCCATAGACCTGTTGGTCTCCCGTGGACATTAACAGACTTACTTTCTTTCTTTCTTTCTCATGTAGGAATGAAAGAAAGAATTTACAAAATGAAAGAATGATTCAAAACATAAAAACTAAATGGACCCCTTGTGTGCAAGTATTGCTTGAGCTGCCACCACGTGACGAGGAAGGCCACATCCTCTATGTCCTAGAGCTCATTATGGATCTCAAGGACCAGGTCCCTTGCAACAAGGTCTACACAAAGTACCTGATCAAATGGAAGGATCTACGCAAAGATGAAAATCATGGCAACCTAAGAACTCTGTGTAGGAGCACCTCTTCCTTGCACTACATTTCCCAAACCAACCTATTGAGCCATAATTCAGTCAACAGTTCAGACCCAAAGGGAACGATGCTTAAAAGCATGCTAAAGCAAGCTATATAGGCAGAAGGCCAAACTAATGATCCTATTCCACTTTGTAGAGGTGTAATAGATAAGATAATGCCTGAGTATCCAAAAGTCGCACCATTATCAAACGATAATTCAAAATCTGAGCACTCCTTCAAATCTGCATCAGGGACCACCCCCCACTAGGGCCTCATTGCAGGATATCAGTTGTGCATGCAATATAATACTACACAGATAAATCTTAAGCTAAAAAGTTTTTAAAACGTTCTACAAAACTTCTCAGGCAAGCAAAAGACTGAAACATACCATCAGAAAGAGATGAAGTTGGCTCTTCAGGAAGAGTGGCTAACGGAGGAGAAGGCCGCTCAACTTTTTCATGGAACTCTAGACCATAAGGCCCCATTGCATTTAGCTCATCGTCAGAGTTAGTATATGGCTCATTCATCTGTGGATGCCGGGCATTGCTGTAATCCATAGGAATTCCATGACCCGTTACAAACTGAGGTTCAGTTGTCCTGCATAGCACCAATTTTAACGTGAAAACAAGCATACGTAAGAACTGAGGTTCAGAAGGTATCTCACCACAGGTTCGAATAGGTGTTGACATAATAAAGAAAGGAATTAACATCAGTGATAAGGTTTATATTGGTCTGAGACACTTCGATCCACATGAAATCACTGTAGTGTTGAACAATATATCCAATAACATGAAATTTTACTGTACTGGAAAAGAAGATATAAAGATGGCTAGTGTTCGTTACTTACTGCCCCGAATAAGAGGGGTGCCTCCCGTCATTGGAGTCTGGATACTTGTCTGTGCTGAATGGATGACGTTGATTGGTCGCACCTAACAGTTCCCATTCCCTTGGGGTGCGGGTCAATGGAGATGTAGGTGAAAGAGGCCTTTCTGGTTGTGAATATGTTGATGGCACAATCTCAAGGCCACGAGAATCCTGTTCCCCCAGAAATATCAATACACACGACCAAACCAACTAAGAAAATCTCGTGTCTTTTTCGTATCCAGAGATATCAATCTAAAATAGTCCAAAACAAACAGGAGATTCAACTTCACCCATTGGGTGACTAGATTCAATCAGGTGATAAAACAACACAAATTTATAAATGACAGCTTACAGGAGAGTGAGGCACCCGAGACATTGGGTGAATGGGTGATGGAGAAGCAAAATGTTGATTTGGTTGATATGTTGGTGAGGTTCGCCATTGCTGCTTATGAGGCAGTGAGTCCTTCCTTCCCTGCATCTCTTTGCGTTAGCTCTTCAAACAGATGTGAATAATGCATGTAAAGGTTTGATAAGATGAGAAGCAATGGGTTACTTGTGCGGTTCTGAAGCCTATATTGGACATGATAGAAACAAGACAATGCAAGGCAACCACATGCTAAATCTGGTGTCTGATGTTTATTAAGTCACTCTCTGGCCCAAATGTCAGCACTCTTAGGTTTGCAAGTCTTTCCTGGTCTGAATCTAGTGATCAAACGGCAACAGTAGAAAATAGAACTACCATCAACGTATCAATGCCTCTTTAACTCCTTCAATCCCTTACAAAACGTAGTGTCGACATTCTTAGCTTCCAACCTTTTCCAACAAGGTAAGTTCATAAGTTCATACTTCATCCATTTAAAGCATAAGAAACATATACAAACAATATATATTGCCAAGCAAGAATATACCTCATCACGTAGATGCTGTACAAGTGCCTGCATGCAACCAAACAGCATGTCAAATTGTTTATTCCCAGAAAGGTAGAAGATTCATTTGTAGTCAAGCAATCCTTCATACTAAAACAGTAACACAAATATTAAGTGAACAATGTAGGATGGCGTCCACACACAGCAGTACTAAAAGGCACACACAATCCAAACTCAGTTATTACAAAGGGATGAAAGACATGTTCTAATGGCTTTGTGCCATTGGCTTGGCAGCATGACACTTTACATTCCCATACTATGACATCATTTCTATGTAAACAACCATTCAAACTGTGCAATAATTTCGTCAAATTTCTGGGAGCTTTTTCAACTAAACCGACGTGACACTATCATGCTGTATAAGTTGTGTAAGTAGAGCACAAGCATGCTTAGCTATGTTGGGTTTGTCCCATAGATCCTTTTGGGTCTATACGTGTGTGTGTGTGTGTGTGTGTGTGTGTGTGTGTAGAAACAGAACTGAAAATTGATTTGCAGTCCAGCAGCTATGCCAAAGTCATTCAGTGTATGCATCATGTGAGAAAGGTACTATGGACCATTTGGACTCAGAGACTGCATTCCAGGATGGGTCAACAGTTTCCTCAAGCATATATTTTCTTCAGAATGTCCCTCAAGCAATCCTCATATGACAGTTTTGCTGCAAGGGACTTGGATGCTACTAGCCTTGAAGTGTTCTCTATCTGTTTTTGAGTTTTTTACATTGGGCTCTAGTTTGGAGTCTAATGTCAGTGTGTGGGAGACTTCCCATCTTGTAAATTTATGAGAATATAGATACTCTGGATTTTACCCCAAAAAAAAAAAGTGTGTGTGTGTGTGTAGATTGTGTGTGCATGCGCGCGCACGTCCTCTTTGAACGGCCAGCCAAACACACCATTCCTACATCAAAGAAGTTTTGGGATACCACCACACAACATTGGCCAAATAGGTGCTAAACAAAAACACTTAGAGTTAGACAGTGCTAGCTACGCAGCTTATAATCATTGGTGCTGCTTCTACTATTTCATAGATCTTGTTGGGTCTCTATAGGGCATATATCCTCGTGTGTGTGTGTGTGTGTGTGTGTGAGAGAGAGAGAGAGAGAGAGAGATCCATTTACTTTGATGCTCCAACCTTTTCAGCCGGTTCCTCCATTGCATCTACAAGATCGTCTTCAAGACTGGACACTTTCTTCTGTGGGCTTGTCATGCCGTCCTCTGCAGTTTGCACATATTACTGTCTCTTCTCTTTATAAAGTTCTACTTCATCCACCATTTATCTCACAAAAGGCAAATCAGCTTTGGCATACTAATCATCCTATGAAATGGTGGCAGAAACGTTTGAGACAGATTTGGCATTCTAAGATTCCTCTCCATCAGCAAGTTTTCTTGTGGAGAGTTTTGTTGGGTGCTTTTCCTCATGGACAGCTCTTGGCACGACGACATATTGCTTCCTGTCGAAGATGTCTGGCTCTGAGAGAGACTATGTCTAATCTCTTTTGGCATTGTCCTTCCTCTTGTGCTTTCTTGGACTTCCTTGGGCAGATTTTGAGAGCTCGGTTTCCTCAGATTGCTTTTGGCAAGTTCTTCTACCTTTTTGGTGTACATCCACCCAGACAGGAGTTTGATTTCTTTTTTGTTTAGATTCGGTACTGGGCACTCTGGACTCTCTGGAAAGATCGCAATCATAGGGTCTTTGGTGATCCTGTTTTTTTCAATTTCTCTTTCTTCAGACACTCTTTGCAGCAATCGCTTTTTGATTGCTTGCAATCTCGTGTCTTTGATCATAATGTATATTTGTCCTACAATGAGATTTTCTCCTGACGGATTATAGCTCTCCCTTTCTAGGATAGCTTTTTTTGTAATATAATGACTAAAAGATTCCACTTTTTTTTTTAAAAAAGTGTGTGAGATTCAGGGAGAAATCTTTGAATTTGCTTCGGTTTATGCACCTCAATCTTCTCACAGTAGAGGTTTAATTTGGGCTGAAATGCAAGGCTACCCTTGGAGACAACATGCCTTTGTTTGTGGGGATTTTGACAATGCTCCTCACCAAGGTGATAATACTTTTGGCCATACTCATATGTTGGCTTCTGAGCGTCGTCATTGGTCGAATCTTTTACTTCAGCTCCGTCTTGTTGACCTTTGGAAAGACTCACAGCCAATGTTGCCAAGCTATACTTTTCACATAATGCTCAATCTTTTTATCGGGCTCATCTAGATCGTTGGTATAGGTTTAATCCTCAGCACTATAATTCTCTCACTGGTAAATTATGGGTGGCTGCTAAATTATGGGTGGATTATGCTTTTGTCCATTCTGATCATGCCCCTTTGTGGTTGAGGATCTCTCTTCATGACATGCCCGATCGGCTTACACAAATAAGACTACTCATTGTCAATAATAGTTATTTGGAGCATGATGCATACAAGGCCATGGTGTATGAGGCTGTCCACCCTTTGTCACAACAGTCTTGCTTTGGCGTTGAGTATGCATGGGAAGCTATTGCTAGAATGCAAGCAGTTATTCGCTACTATGGCAAAACTTAAATGAAGACTTTGAGACTCATGCTAAACACACCTGTCAATCCTTGACTGAGATGAGTCATATTAGAAATCTTCCTATGGAAGAAAATCAGATTTTATGCTAGGCTAAACGTGTTTTGCAATGCAATGACAACAGAAAAATCTTCAAGTGGGGGACAAGGGCACGACAAAGGGCTTTTTTGGACTAAAAAAGTTCATCCAAAGCCTCTTTTAAAGGCTTACATTATAAAAGGCACTCTCAAAGTATTTACCAGGTTCTTCTCTCTGATGGTGTTTGGACTTCTTCTTGAGCACAGCTTGCTACAGATTGTGTTCAACATTTTGCTGCTCTTTTTTGTAAAGCATATCCTCCTTCTCAGGAGGTTATTTCAGCAAGGCAACAATTATTACAGCATGTCACTCCCATTGTCTCACTCTCACAGGCCTTGGATTTGGAAGCTCCTTTCATTGAAAGAGAGTTAAGTGATGCTGTTAAATCATGTGGTAGATGGAAATCTCCTGGCTGGGATGGTCTCACGGTAAAATTCTTATTGGCATATTGGGATTTCCTCAAATCTCCTTTGCTGCAAATGATAAATACTACTTGGCACCATCAGTACATACTAGATTCTTGGAAGAAAGGGCTTGTAAAACTTCTGCCCAAGAAGCCAATCTGTGAATCATTGGCTGATTGGAGGCCTATCACTTTGATGCCTGTTATTTAAAAGATCATCACCAAAATGGTTGATCGTATCAAAGAATACTTGCATGAGGGCCTTCATCCAGCGCAGTATGGTTTTATTCCTCGCAGGCACATAACTGACAATATTGCAAATGCCTATATTGGGATTGAGTATGCCAAATATACTGAGCAGGATGTTCTCTTGTTGCAAGTAGATATTGCAAAGGCTTTTGACGCAACAAGTAGATATTGCAAAGGCTTTTGACACCATCCAATGGGATTTTATAGCTTAGACCATGAGAGCTTTGGGCTTTCGTCAGAAATAACAGCATATCATCTTTTGGCTCTATAGTGACAACAAAGCTACATGCATCTTGTCGGATACACTCTGGGTTGGTCAATTACTCGTCGTCAATAGATTGATTGGGTTCTTGTCAAATTAAGGAAAAAGCTGGAATATTGGACGTTAGCAACTTGGCCTTTGCATGTCCGGCTCAAAATTGTTCAATCTATTTTAGTGACATATATTCAATTTTACCTACCATTGATCTTTTTTACTGAAGGAGATATTACAATACATTCAATATTAGTGACATATATTCAATATTACATCCCTTGGCGTTCGAAGCATGGCATGAAAAGTTTGTGCTTGCTTCCAGTACAGCTATTATTGTTATCAACATTCATGTGCAAATTCTGGCTCATAAGAGGAAAATGATGCTACAATTTCTACAAGAAGATCATCCTTGGGCTGCAATGATGCGCTATTTACTTCTTCAACTCACTACTCCTGCATTTGGCTATTGGCAACCTTCTCGGTGAGATTTTCTGTTCGGTAATATTGAAGGCAAGGTCAAAGGTTCCCCTATTGTTACTCAAATGTTTTTGGATTGAAAGCATATTCTCTCACATCTGACTTGGCATGGTCGGGATTCCTTCCAAGGTAATTCTTTGCGAGCGAAGAATATCCACTGGTCCCAAAATTTTTCTCAGTCGTTGGCTTTGTAGGAGCCCAGACGTTCCTATTTTCTAAATTCAAAAGGAATTTCCTCTATGGCAGATATCATTCATGATGATGGCACTCTTTTATCTTTCCCTTTGGCAATTATGGTTTGGGAATGCATTATCGTCCTGTATGGCAGATCATTACTCGGATGCTTCAGCCATTTCAGCCAGGACCCCCTTTGGAACTTCAAGATAGGATTCAAGATTAGACTCTTCTACTAGCACACTCATCCATTCATCCTTTCAAGCTGTCTCATATCACAGTCTCCTCTTTATATTAAGTTATGTTGTCCCCACCATGGGCATTAGACAAGGCTAATCAAATTTGGTGTTTGCATTGTCCGGTCAAATGGTGGAGAAAAAGATTGAAACATATTTGGCACTCCAAGATCCATCTACGACGACAAGTTTTTCTATGGTGTGTTTTGTTGGGGGTTATTCCTTCTGGACAGCTTTTATCACGCAGCCATATTGCTCTGGCTATCTGTTGTAAGTGTTTAGCTCCAAGAGAATCTGTATCTCATATTTTTTGGCAATGCCCCAAGACACGGAGCTTCTTGGGCATCCTTCGACAGAGATTTGACACTGATATTTCCTCTGGCTTCTTTTGGCAAGCTTTTCTGGTTGTCTGGGATCTATCCTTGATGGCCGAATTTTGAGTAGTTGTTTACCTGGGTTCGCTGCTGGGCGCTCTGGACTCTCTGAAAAGATAGAAAACACAGAATCTTTGGCGATCCAGTTCTTTCTACCTTTGTTTTCTTCCGTTGTTCTTTGCAGCAATCGCTCTTCGATTGTCTACAAACTCACTACATAGATCATGGTGTATATTTGTCCTACATCGAAATTTTCTCTTGATGTAATCTTTTGGCTTACCAGTTTTTATGGGATAGCTATCTTGTGATATAAAGCCTTCAAAATTTTCACCCAAAAAAAAAACAAGTGTGTGTGTGTGCACGAGTGCGTGCGCATGCATGCGTGTGCGTGTTTTAGGTAGGTGGGTGGGTAGGCAGGTCGGTGTGTGTGTTTTACAATCCTTGCTCCACCTTCTTTGGACTTGTCATGTTACTCATGACTTCTTGCTATTTCTTCAACAGCGCCTCCAGGCCCGCTTTCCCACTACATGCTTTGGCAAGCTTTTTGAGATATTTGGCATTCACTCGCACCGGGCGGAGTTTCACCTTTTTTTCACCTAGGTTTGATATTGAGCCTTGGGACTCTATGGAAAGACAGCAACCACAATGTCTTTGGAGAGCCTACTTCTTCCATGTTCTACTATTTCCACATGTAAACTCACACAATCATTTTATGATTGCGTATCTGTTCGTCGAATAGACTACATTGTTTACTTGTCTTACAATGAATTTTTCTTGCCTCTTGTAATATAAAAATACATGGATTCCACCCACACAAAAAAATGTATGTGTTGTAGGTAGGTAGGTATAAAACAAATGATCACTGGCTTCTTTCAAAGAGGGCCCATGTAGAGTGGAAACTGTAGGATTAGTGAGGAAGACCAATGACCAGAGCTTGCAAGGCCCGTAAACGCTTAGGCACAAGCGCTCCAAGTCTCACCTCATACCTAGTACTGCACAAGAAGGGGAGCAGGAATCAACCTACAGAAGCTGCTGTGTACAGCTGACCAGAATGCCAATTAACTTTTTGACAGCCGCAAGACACACCCAAAGAACTGAACGGCAATCGATTACCAACATGCTTCAAAGATGATGGAGATGGGGGATCATTCACCATTATTGATGAGAGACTTAGTGAGGGCTGGGCTGATGCATTTTGAAGGCTATTGCTACACTCCCTATCTCTCTAAACTTTCCTGATCTTTCCTTTCTCGCTCGAAGTACAAAGGAAGAAGAACACTCTCTCTCACCATAGATCTCTC
The DNA here is from genome assembly GCF_047967505.1 of Dipteris shenzhenensis. NCBI lineage: Eukaryota > Viridiplantae > Streptophyta > Polypodiopsida > Gleicheniales > Dipteridaceae > Dipteris > Dipteris shenzhenensis. The sequence continues at coordinate 49,009,876 of NC_141624.1, forward strand.
AATCTCTCAAGAACGGAATTCTCTCGCTGAAGAACGGAAATCTTTCACAAACACTCAAGAAAAAACTCTATTTCATAACAGAAATCTCTCACGAAATCTCTCGAAGGAGATGAACGGAAATCCTATGGACAAAAATTATCTTTCATCAACGGAATGAAAGGATGCTCACTTAATCGGTCTCAATCTCTCTCAAGAATCACAATGCCTCAGCAGAAGGCAAGGGAGCTCTGATACCATGACAAAATGTGAAGAGGGGAGAGGAGAAGAGTGGAGATGAGAAGAGAGGGCACAGCTAGAGAGCACACCACAAATGAATAACTATACACTAGATTTAGTTGAAAATGTAGAATATATACAAACCCATTTAGGGTTAGGGTTAGGGTTAGGGCATCTAACCCTTTCCTTTATAGCACTCTATAAGTGTTAGTGCTATGCACATATGATCACATGATGTTGAGCGTGATCTCTCAACAGTGGTGTGTACCACGGATCATTATACCCCAGTGGGAACTCAGTGCAGCCTAGAACTCATTTGCTATTCGAGGTGTCATTATGGTTCGAGGCTCCAGGCTATTTGGTGCTCTCTTTGAGGTGAATCCCATAGTGCGTTGCTGGAAGGTCCACGGTTGCATCTTCAGATCATTGTGCTTACTATTAGCTCTGCAGATAGGTGATCAAGGTGATCAAGTTAGGCATCTCATAGTGAGGGAAGCCTACTATTGTGGGTGTGCCCGCCCAGAGAGGATAGGATAGAGTAGGCCTGGATAGGCTAGATTAGGCAAGTGTTAGGGCTGACTTGGGTGCCCAAATAGAGCCCAACCAGGGTGGGTCAACCGACTTGCTTGGTCCAACCCGACCCAGCCACGGTCGGGTCAGCCGACCTGGCTGGTCGGGTCAACCAACTTGGCTGGTCGGTCCAATGGCCAGCCAAAGCTGGCCTACCAGACTAGCTGGGGGCCTATGAAGGCTTCCCCCACTTCTCCACTCTGAAGGATGACAAGCAGTACACTGCAGGATCAAAGAAAGGTTCAAAGGAGCAAACACTGCCTTACCATTGTCTATCCATCAGAGCAGCAAAGTGTGTTTGTGGGGCATCACTACCCAGCCCAGTAAAGATCTAGCAGAGCACACAGGCTGAGAGTGTTTTGAAGGTTCCACGAGCAGGTAGGAGAACCATCTTGCAGCCACAGGGGTCCATATCTAGGCAGCACCCTGATGCTAGATGGTGGCACAATGTGCACACCTTTTTTACATGTTTTGGGTAAGTATTACTGTTTCTAACTCTCTCTTTCGAGCATAGTTGAGTTACTGTCTGCATCTCTCTCTATGCACTTGTACGCATTAAGGAAAGAAGTGTGATATGAATTAGCATCGTGTGGCTTTTGGGCATACATTTCATTATCTTCCGCTGTGGGGAGCTGGGGTAGTAGCAAGCAACCTCCACCTCTGTTTTCTATCAACACACAAGCATACAGTACCTTGCATATTTTAAGACATTTCTTAATCCATTTGAAGATGGGTGCCTGTGGAGAAAGGTTCTCTTGGGAAAAGCCAAGCACAAGCTGCCCCTGTGTATTTCGTGAGATTACAGAATCATTTGAGTCTTGACGACCGGTGGATAGAGAGGTTCATCAGAAGACAAACTGAATGACCAATTATCATCAGCAAGAAAACAAAAACAAATCAGTAGTTATAATCTAAACATTACCGCGAGAGAGAGCAACATGGTCACTATCTACGGTTTAAGGCCTATCACATCAAAAAAAGAGTTAGATATGGAAAAGGTTCGTGCAATTACCAGGAGAAGTGCTTAATGCTTGATATCTAAACTCTAATAAAACCCCTACCAACATTAGTTTTCTTTTGAATCGTCCTTGCAAAGAAAAGATTATACCAATAAGAAAAATCCATGGCTCCAGTCATATGTACAATTGAAAATTTAAGCTTTATTAAACAAGAACTTCACCCAAACCAGCCTTTAGAAAAAGAGATTCTCTTTGGTATTGATGCAATGTTTTGGCAGATGACGAACCTTGATACCACTGACAATAGAATGTGGATCCCTTGTTGCAGGCTGCAAATTGAATTCTGCCAACAGAGGCAAGAGCGAAGATGCATAGAAATTGATGTCCTGATCTGCAGCCTTTAACATAACAGTCAAGGAAATCTGATAAGGACTTTGAACTTTCATTAAGTCAAGTTTGTGTTGCCAGACTCATGCCAGTCCTTTACAATTCTAAACCTCCTTTGAACTCAGGCTGAGAGTGGTCACTACTGTGCAGGCGGAATGCATTGCTTAAGCAAGCCTATAAACAAAACAGGAAAGACAGTTCAAAGAGCTCTTTACTGTAATCATCTATTAGACATGACATAGAGGTACTATCAATCGCTACAACTATGTGAACCAAAAGCACTTAAATATTACATATTCAAAAAAATGCAAAATTTAACATATAGAAACTACGTTTAGTTATCTTCCTTTTTCCCCATTGAATTCTCATACAAAAAAATTACCCTGCATCAATATGAGTTCCCCAAATTTCATTTATGGGCAGAAGATGCCATGAACACCTGATAATTTCTTTGCTTGGTGGCTCCACTTCCCATGCCTTTTCCAAAAACATGAAGTTTGCCAATATTTGTTGGCATGGAAATAGCAACAGACCCATGGCCCATTGTGTGAGAGGTCGAGATGGTGAAGAGCGCAAAAACATGGAGATCTATTGAAATGAAGTTGCAAGAATCAAAGTACAAGGGGCTGTCAATATGATAAAACCCTAAAACCTTAGATTAACTCATAGTAGGGTTAAATTTCACACAAACCTAACTAACCGTGGTTAGGGGGGAAACCTTAGAAGGAAAAACTGCCCCTAAACCTCCTAATTGCTTAAAGCATTGGTCATTGCCTTAAATATTACAATATTTCCAACACCCCTTGAAGTGACAATGCCTTGGTGTACAAGGAGAAATCTCAATCACCGAATGGAGGTAAGCCAAAGCTTTGTGGAAAGCTTCATACTTTTCTCTAAATAGAGCCTTAGTGAAGAGACCTGCAATGTTCTAATGTGTAGGGTGCAGGTTCTAATGTGTATGGCAATAGATCAAACTAATATCTCCTACACGCGATCTCTCTCTAGCATACTAATAATGGATCTCAATTTGTTTCGTCCATGCATGACTGCAATAGCATTATAGCTGTTAGTGAGTATGGGAGTAGATGGTTGCAAACCACTACAAAGATCCATCATCAATCTCTTGCCCCATACACATTCATCTGTAGTTGTGAGGGATGCCATGTACTCAACTTCATTGCTAAATGGATTGTTTCTTGCTCAACCAAGAAATGCATGAACTGCCAATTAAGAAACAATTTCCACTCGTAGAGCATTTGGTATCATAATCCCCAATGCAATATGAACCACTGAAAGCATGGAAGTCACCCCTGGCAAAGGACAGGCCAAGAGATTGAGTACCCTGCAAGTATCTAAAAATAGAACTTAGAACACACTAATGCTATGTCATTGAGCTGTGCATATACCTGCCCAACTGGGCTAAAATGATCTAAATTTTTTGGACGGGTATTGAAGCGATAAATAAGGCATCCAACAGCCTGACTGTATATAACAGCATCAAAAGGTTCACCTGCATCATTGCATGGACAACCTAAAACCTTGCTCTGTGGGAGTTGAAATAGGCTTGCAATCCTGAAAATTAAACCTCTGTAATAGTCCCGGAATGTATTTTGACTGTTTGAGCACAATGCCTTCATTTGTTTGCATAAACTAAATGCCCAGATAATAATGTAACAACCCCAAATTAGACATCTCAAATGAAGTTTCAAGGTCTTTCTTGAATTGTGCGATTTGCTCGTGCCTATGAGCTGCTACATATCATCCACATACAGGATGAACATCAGCAAATTCTTTTTGTCCCTCTTGATATCAGGGGTACTTTCAATTGGACTATTTTGTAGACCCTAATTGGTAAAAAATGTGTGAACTTTCTCATACCAAGCCCATGGGCTTGTTTGAGCCTTTATGGAGCTTGGACACTTTGTGTTCCTGACCAGGTATCTGAAACCCAACAGGCTGACTCAATATACTTCTTCCTACAAGTTCCCATCGAGAAAATTTGTTGTAATATTTGGCAATTCTGGAGGGCTGTCTTCGTGAAATTGGACACATCGTCCAACATGCCTTCGACTGAGCACCTGAATCCAATGGGCGGATTGAGAAGGTCGGTCACACTATAGAAGCTATGCTGATGAACACAGGAAGCTGCAGCAGATGGCTGGAGCAGAAGCCCTACGAGGGCTGTGTATTGGCTGCCAGGTCCATGATATAGGCCCTGCAGGCAGCGACAGCAAAGAGCAGCATCAGGTCAGCGGGAATGTACAGCAGCAGGTCGGGGCAGTGCAGCAGCAGGTCGGAATTGTACCAGACCAGGTCAGTCCAACACAGTCTGGAGAAGTTCCGGGTTGGCAGTCAGAGCCAGTCTGCAGATCTGGTCGGCTGATTATAGGGGCATTCCAGTCCGATATTTTTTTTTTTTTCCCCAAAGAAAGGAACCTTCTATTAATGCTTGAAAGATTTCATACAAGAGAGCAGCCCCAAAGGTGCTGAGTATGGAAAAAACCGGAAAAGGCTGAAAGAAGGAAAACCAGCCTGTTCCATAGAAACCCAGCTCACTACCTAAGGGATCTCTGGAACTGGGGCTAACAGCCAAGTGGGGGGGCTATACAGCCAGTGAATCCCTCTCGGAGTGAAGATGTGGAAAACACCTGCAGGCCAAGCCTTGCAGAAACAAGCACGCCTCTCGATAGTCGCCCTGGAGCCTAGAGTCCCACGCTCCTAGGTGGACCGTACAGTGTAGAAGATATCTTGCCAAATGGCAACTAAGGTAGCCAAGGGTGGAACCAAGTCCTCTACCATCACAACGAGCCACCCAAATGTTCCAAGCCGTGATGCTGGCTACCACCTCCCAAACACTGTCCTCCCTAGGAGGAGGAGGAGCAAGGCTGTTAGGGGGGACCGCCTCGTGGAATGCAATCCTCTGCATGCTTTGACCCTGTATCCGGTAGGCTAGGGAGATCTCATCAATCTAAAACCCGTGTCCTCCCTCTGTTAACAAAGCCACCATCCCCCAGGTGTAGTCTCTATGAAGACTCTGCATACGTGTCATGATCCTGAGGGCTCTCATCCAGATCCTCGCTGCGCTACGACAGCTCCACAGGCAATGCAGGATAGTCTCCAGGACACCATCGGAGCAACAATGGCACTACCCCTCCACTCGCATCTGCTCCAACCACGGGCCGATGAGCAAGCCTCCATGGGCTGCCAGCCAGAAGAAGTATGAGATCTTCCTCGGCTGCAAGCTGGACCACAACCGCATCCAAAACCTGGAGCGCACATCCCGGGGCACTCTTTGGGTCACCCAATGTCTCTCCCTTGAGGGGGTCCAACTCGACGAGTCCATCTCAAGTCTCCTACCAATCTGTGTGGTGTAGGAAAAGAAGGGCACCTCATCCACCGTCTCAGCTAGGCCGCCCCTAGAGGGCCAGAACCACTCCCCCGGATCCCACTGCACCTCCCTCAGGGGTCTACCCTCCCACAGTCAAAGGCGCCATCCAAGGGCGTCCTGCTCTGAGATACTAGGAGGGTCAATGTGCCCCTCCTTCCCCAAACGTTCTGATCATCTGCAAGTGTATCCCATCAAGACTCCCATCCATCTCAGGATCACTCTCAATGAGTGGCTGAAGTAGGCCTCCAAATCCTACACAGAAGAAGCCGAGGAGCGTGCTGCCGTGCTGCATCAACATCCTCAAGGGAACACCAGTATGGAAAAACTGCCCCAACCATCTGCTGTCTCTGCAAACGTTAAGTCCTTCCCACCAGGACTCGGGAATGGCTAAGTCAATCTTGCCCATCCGTTGCCCTGCCCCTCGCACATGCGCTAGGGCATCAAGCCTCGCCTCTGTCTCTAAAAGTAGTCTGCTCCAATGACCAAAACACCCTGCTGGACCACTGTCCCACTGTGCCCAACCAATGTCAGTCCGCTGTCCGAGCATACGTCCCTCTTGATCTCTGACCTCTAAGTGCCACAGAAGGGGTTGGCGCTCCAACTCCTCTCTGCATCTAGGCGGAGCACGAATGAGATCCCCTGCCAGTCTCTGCCAAACCCTGCGAAGACTCCTCATCAAAAGGGAGCCCTTCCCTGTAAGAGGGGCCTCTAAGAAGATCCATCTATGTGAAGGCTGCCACTGTCCCCTAGTTCATGGGGTATCCCTCAAAAGCCCTCGCTGTAAGAGGAGCTTCCAAGGCTCTACGCCTGGGGTGACGCTACGAACCACCAACTTGCCCAAAAGGGCCCCGCTCTGCATCTCCGGATCAATGATACCCAAGCCTCCCATTGCATGTGGCATGATCACCATCTACTAAGCTACTCGGGCCCTAGTGTTCCTTGTGCCGTCTGAACCTACCCAGAGGAAGTTACGTACCAACCGTCGGAGCTGCCCAATGCATCCTCAATGAAAGCACGAGCAGGAGGCAATATACCAAGCCGTGGCAAGAAGGACCTGGTTTGCCACTAAGGTGCGACCTGCTAGGGAGAGTTTGGCCAAGCACCAATAGAGAAGCTTACGCCGAACACTCTCCAAGATTGGGGCAATTTGTTGCTCTGCTGTGATGTCAATACCCACCTGGCATCCGAGGTATCTCGTTGTCTGGCCCCGCAGTATCCCTCTGAAGCCAAAGTAACTCCCCCACTCACGGATCTCCTATGTCTCCTCAAAGCCCGTGAAGAAGCCTATGGATTTCGTCCAATTGATCCATACCCTCGAGGCCTTATAGTAGATAGCCAGGGCGCCTTTGACTCCCTCTAGACTCGCTGTGGTGCCCTCAACATACAAGGCCGTGTCATCTGTAAACTCTAAGTCAAGTAGCTCCTCCTCCTGTCTGATTGGGAGCCTCAACCCTGTGAGACCCGCCACCTGTGATCTCAAATAGTAGCCTAGAGCCTCTACTACAAACAAGAAGAGGAAGGGAGCTAGTAGGCAGCGCTAGCGGACCGAGTGAGAGAGAAAAGGCCTCACCTGTGTGTCCTACGATAAGCATCTGACTAGAGCTCCTTCCATATAACTTTAAAACTCCTCTGACCCATCTGTCTGAGAAACCCAATCTCCTCATAGTGCCCTCCAAGAGAGACCACTCCATCCTGTCGTAGGCCTTCTCAAAGTCCAAGAGGAGGACGGCCAAAGGCTGTGACTCCTCCCTCGACCAATCCACTACCTCCCAGAACATGAAGATGTTGTCCAAGATGCTGCGCTCCTGGACAAACCCAGTCTGTGTGTCAAGACCTTGGCAAGGATCTTGCATGCAGTATCAAGCAGAGTGATCGGCCTCCACTGTCGGCTATCTAACCTATCTGCCCCTTTCGAGATCAAACAAATCCACCCCCTGCTCAAGGACTGAGGGAGAAGGCCTATGTCAAAAATCTTGTGGCAAGCTAGATGCAAAGGGGTGCAGATAATCTCCCAAAAGTTTCGGAAGAAGGCCGGAGTCAAGCCATCCTCACCTGGGCACTTCTGGGTCGGGATAGCCTTGAGGGCTTCCCAGAGCTCCTCATCTATGAAAGTCTCCTTAAGTCTGCTGCATAAGTCCTGCCAAACTACTGTCGAAACGTGATCCCAAACTAGCTCTCGGGCCACAAGACCAGCTGGGGACATCCTCTCCGTCTGAAAGACTTGAATGTAAAAACCGGTGGTCGTGTGAAGAATCTCTTGCGGGTCAGTGTGCATGATACCTTGCGAGTCCCAGAGATGCTGTAGCTGTGTGCCTGTCGATCGGGACCTAGTGGTCTGAAAGAATTGCTTCGTCATCATGTCCTCCTACTGCACCCATCGAACCCGAGGGGAGTGATAGAAGAACTCAGCCCGCCGCTGCAGCTCAGTGTCCTGAAGCTCGAGACGAGCGCTCTCGAATCTGTCACTAAGCCACTAAGAACCTGGGTCCTGCTCCTTGAGCCTCTCGATGGAGGCAAGGTCTCTCCTCAAAGCCCGCTCACCCTCCTGAAGGGTCCTCCTCCGCCTAAGGGCGTGAGCTTGTAGCTCCTCCTTGCTCCTCTGAATCGCATCAGCCACCCACGCAGCCCAGCCCTCACACAGTGCCATCTCTGACTGCTCCCAAATCCCTGCCATGACCTACTGAATCTCCTCGTCCTGCAGGAGGTTCTCTGGAATGCGGACCCCCTTCTGGGGGAGACCTCAGCGAGGCTGATCCAAGTGAAGTACCACTGGAGAGTGGTTTGACATCGTGGTACCTACCAGAATCTCGGTAGATCTGCCTCTGTGTAGTGCCTAGTCCCCAACATAGAAGCGGTCTAATCTCTCTAGCAATCCATCATGTCTCCTCTATCCAAAGGAGAAGAGAAGGCTGCCAGGAGTCCTGCTGAACTCTAGGTGCTATGCTCTACTGCTGGCATCTCAGAGAACGAGGCGCCGCCTGCTTGTCTTCCCTAAACTCCAGGTTGTTGAAGTCACCTCCAACAATCCAGGAGTCAACATCCAGAAGACACTCTGACAACCTCCTCCAAAAGGCCGGGCGGTGCTCTCTACACGCTGGGGCATACACGTTCAGAATCCCAATCCTGGACTCTCCCATCCTAACTTCCATCCAGACTGTCCGTCCTGGAATGAGCTCGCCCTGATCATAGACCTCTGAAGCCAAAGTCTGTGAGACTGAGATGCAAACCCCTCCGCTCCGTCCTACTGTAGGAGACCACTCCTCTGGACCTCTCCCTGGGAGAAGGTGATGGTGTTGTCTGATGTCTGCAGCTAAAAACATGTGCTCCTGAATCATAAGGATGCCGTCCTACCACTGCCCTCTGCAACTCCTGCCAGAGTATCGAGTACTGCGACTGGCTACGAATGCAATCGTGGAGCCCGTGTACGTTCCCACTCACTATGGTCCAGCACATGAGGACGGGGGAGTCGGGAACAAGGCTCTCCTGTGAGTGGGTGCCTATCCTAGAAAGACTGCCTTGTGTGATTTTGCCGGGGGTTTAAAGGGCAAGTAGTCAGTGTCTGTGCGGCACCGTACTAGGGTGTATACCAGCTCAATACCGATCTTCCGTACCCACTGCATCATGAAGAAGGCTTCCACCCCGAATAGCTCCGCACACTTCTAGAGGGGCGAGAAGTGTGCATGCTCCACCTTTGCCTCCAGCGGCAATCTGATAACTCCTGTCGCCAAACCACACACCGGCTCCTCGCACGTAAAGCTCAACTGAAAGTTCACCTCCGCGCCATGGGCGTACTAGCCCGACGAGGGCCGCGGAGGAGCCAATCTAGAGCCCTGATGAGCCTGATCAGCAGGGGGGACCTGAGATCGTCCTTTTTCCTCCTCCTCCCCCTCCCCCTCCCCCCCCAGACCCCTCCCCCTCCTCTTCACCTCCCCCTCCTGGGTTCCCCCCGCCTCCTCCTCTCCCCTCAGCCCCCCCTTCTATCGTCACTCTCACCACTCGCCCCCCTCCCTCTGTTGCCGCCCCCCTCTCCACTTCAACAACAGCTTCTTCCACTTCGACACCCATGCCATCAGGAAAGGAAACGATGACGTCCCCTTCTGGTTCCTCATCGCAGCAACAGGTCCGCTCAGGGAGGGATCTTGAGGGACGAGACTCGTCGTCCCGGTCAGCAGCTCCCAATCTCCAGCCTGGGCATCCCTTACCGCGGGACTTCTGGAGGTTAGGACCTTGAAACTATCTGGAGATTCTGGACTTATACCCTCTACCATTGGAGGTAACGCTCGTGGTCCTTCAGCCTCAGAACGAGGGTTTGATTAGTGCAGTGGGATCTCAGACACACCCCATTTGGAGATTTCTGTTTGCCTTCATAGGGTTGGAGAAGTGGTCCTCGGAGGTGTTTGATGGTATTTTGGGTAATCAGATTACACTCATGATGGACGAGTGGATGGGGCCACACGGACTAGATCAGTTGGGGAAAGAAGAACCTTAATGGTTGTAGGATTCGAGGGTGCTGCCATAGAGCCCCTCTGGCCAGAGCAAGGGTCACCACCAAGGTTCTTCTTTCGCCTTAACAAGCACAAGTGCTCCCGCTACAGGGAGGAAGAAGAAAAAGAGGAAGAAGAGCATCAGAGGGGGAGGCGGAGGCGAGGCGAGGTGAAGGAGGGGGCAAGGATAGAAATGGAAGAAGGAGGGCAAGGAGGGCGGAAGGCGGAAGAGGAAGGAGGGCGAGAAGGTGAGGAGGGAGAGAATGAGGGAATGAGAGAGCAAGAGGGCGGAGAGGAGACGGGAGAGGGGGGGAGCCGGCACGGGAGAGTAGGACACGGGGGCGGAAGAGGCGAAGGTGGCGGGGGACAGAGGTGGAGGAGATGGAGGTAGAGATGGCAGAGGTGACGGGAGGCGGGGTGACGGGAGCAGGTGGGGGCGCAGCGGGCGGAGGGGGAGGCAGCAGAGGCAAAAGCAAGAGGGGTGGGCGTGGGGCGAGGAGGCGGGAGCAGAAGGGGCGGCGGGAGCAGAAGGGGAGGCGGGGAGGGCAAGGGAGTGCAGAGGGGGGCGGACGGGGTGAGGCAGCGGGGCAGTCAGGGGGGGCACGACGGCTCAGCAGGAGCTCACGGGGGAGCTCAGCTCGCCTTGAAAAAACCGGTTGAGCTCGTTGGTGCACTCCCCGCTTAGGTACACAAGTGTGGTGGCCGAATATTCTATTTATTTCATCGCTATCCGTTAAGCAGGCTGAGGGTGTTCTCATTGCCAACTTCTAAGAGTTCCTGCAGCTAGATCACTATTGTTATCTTCCAACAGGAAGTACACGAGTGGATGAGGTATAGGACTCGACTCCAACTCGAGCCTTCCAGTCCGATATAAGATCCCCTGCAGGGGCAGTTCTTTATTATAATGTAGAGTCTCTGATGCCTCAGTTTGGGCTGCAGTTCAAGAAGTAGAAAGGTCCAAAGAACTCGGTTAAAGAGCCTCAAAACAAACTGCAGTTCCAGCAGCAAGGAGGCCAGGAATCAGGAAGACTTGTACCTCACCATTGGTTGCAGACAGAAGCAGCAAGGAGGTCAAGAATCAGGTTGTAAACAGTACCTCACCAATGACAATCCACTGGAGCAGTAAGGTGGTATCTTTGAAGGGTATCTACTCAGCCCACTGAAGCTCTAGGAAAGCACACAGGCTGACTGTTTTGAAGTTGCCAGGAGGAGGTAGGAGAACAGTTTTGTAGTAGCTAAGGGCCTGCCTAGACGTGGACCCCTGGCACTAGATGCTGGTACACTGTTACAGTGTCACCACACCTTTGTACAAGGTTTTTTTCAGCTCTAGAACAATACATATTTCCTGTTTCTACTTTCATGTGCATGGTTCATTGATTGTCTGCATCTATCTATATTCACTTGTCTACACAACAAGGAAAAGAAGTGAGATTTGAAGTAGCGCTTTGTGATTTCTGGGCAACATTTACATAATCTTCTGTTGCAGGAGTGTTGGCTACAGCAAGCAACCTCCATCCTTGTTTCTAATAGGCTGAGTCATTGGAACGTAGGAACAGGAGTGCTCAGGTATCTATATGGTACGACCAACTAGAGGAACATCTAGACAAGTACCACACCGGGTAAGCACCGTTATTCAGATCGGTACAGTGGCACCGGACAGTCAAATAGAAGAAATGCATTGATGCTAGTGGGTCAAGGGCCATCTCATGGCTCAGCAGGAAGCAACCAACAACAGTCTTCTTCGACTACAGTAATGTGCAGAAAGAAAGAAAGAAAGAAAGAAAGTTTATTAAAGTCTTCGGAAGACCGATGGGTCTATGAAACTGTGAAAATCCTGATACAATGAGCTGTGGTAGTGGAGCTACTAAACAAGCGTCCATACCAATGCAAAATGCAAAAAATGCAGAATGGCAGTACTAAGTCCTAAGTACAACATAGTCATGTCGATGGTCAACTATATATCAATCTCAGCATCATCATCAATATCATCATCATCCCCAGCAACAGCAAGATATCAGGATGGATGAGGCAATGGAGGCATGAAGTCGGCAATAGAGTGCTGTCAGCCACTCAAAGGTGCGCTCCTGGCACGTCTCCTGGTCGTAGCTCTGCGTCTAACCAACACCCTCTAGGGACACGCGGCTCATGGGACGCAAAAGAAACTCAAAGTAATGTTCTGGAATGGCAGAGGTTTTTCCTGGCAGAAGGGAGCAGGCCTCAATGATGTGCTTGAGGATGTAGATGTGGTTTTTCTAGCAGAGACATGAGAGAGGGATACGCACAGACTACCTCCAATTCATGGGTACATGATACATTCCATATGCCAAACACATGCTAGCACAAGAGGGCAAGGAGGAGTTGCATGTTTGTACAAAGAGCACTTACAAGATAGTATAAGCATATGCAAAGATGACCCTCATAAATGATTCATATGGATCATGGTGAAAGCAGAGCCCTTACCACTTTACATAGTTGGGTGCTACATACCACACCAGGGGTCTACATACTATCAACACTGATAGAGATGCATCAGATCCATACGGAGACTTGTGCTCAGATTTGGTGGAATTCAATTCCAAGGGGAGAGTACTGATTCTAGGAGACATGAATGCACACATTGGGGACACCCAGTTTCAGTCACTTACAGGGCATGAATATGACAAAGATGAGCAAATCGAGATAGACCCCGAGTGGCACAGATGCTCGGAGGACAAGGAAGTCAATGCACATGGAGAGGCATTGACTAGCCTAGTGAATGGGCTACATATGATAGTATTGAATGGATCAGGCCTCTTTCCACATACAAGGGTTACCACATGTTTCCCAGCTAGTGGAGGATCAAGTGTGGTAGATTATGCTTTAATTTCACTTGATGCAGTACATTTGGTAATTGATTATATAATCAGCCCAAAATATCGAGAATCAGATCATACCCCCCTCTATCTCAAAATGCACATACCTCATTTGGCAGAAACTAAAGTGCATGCAACAAAGAATCGATCTTTTCGTATGGACATGGACAAGAGGGAGAAATATGCCAACACCACTGATGCTCTTATTAAGAATGTTTGCAGGCTGAATTGGAGCGAGATGAAAGGGACTTTACTCTCAGCTGCACATACAGTTTTGGGACAGAAAAAGATCAAGAGAGTATGCACAAAGGGCTTGCCACAAAACAAATGGTTTGATGATGAATGCATAGAAACCAGGCTAAAAATTAAACAGATGCGCTCACTATGAGAAAAAAAAGAAGTATCTGCTAGACAGAGAGTGGAAGGATGCCATTGATTTTGCTAAGAACCCGAGAGGAACATGGAGACGAACTAAAGGGAGATTAAAAGACATCATGGGAGATTTCACTGATGAGGAAATGCTCCAATATGTCAAGCAACTATACACCCATCCACATGCCTCACCTATGTCTACAAACATAGCTCACTACAACAGCCCACATATTCTCTCACTGGATGATGTGAATGAGGGCTTGAAGAAAATGGCCAATGGAAAAGCAGCTGACACATTGCATAGAAAGGCCGAGCTACTAAAATGGGCAGGCGACTATACACGAGAATGCCTAGTTTCGTTGATTAATGATGCAATTGCTAATGGTTTCCCCCCAGAGTGGCAAGAATATTGGGTAAAACCAATATATAAAGGTGAAGATCATAACCAGCTTTCCAATTATAGAACCATTATGGTAGGATCCACTATGGCCAAGCTCTTTAGCACAATCATTGAGACAAAACTTAGTTTATGGGCAGAACTAAATGGTAAGAGGGCCATTGGACAAGCTGGTTTTCGAAGAAACCTTAGCACTGTGGATCACTTGGTTACATTACGGGTTCTAATGGAAGAGAGCCGGTTACAAGGAAAGCCTCTCTATTGTTGCTTCATAGATTTCAAGAAGGCATTTGATACAGTGCCTAGGAACAGTCTGTGGGAAAGAATGGGCCACTTAAGAGTGCCAGATCACTTAAAAATAGCAGTTTTCAGATTATATGAGAGGGTAACTTGCCAACTCAAAGGTAGAAATGGATTGTCAACTACATTCCAAAGTAATATGGGGGTTAAACAGGGGTGCCCTTTGTCACCAACATTATTTGGACTATGTATTGACAGATTGGAAGAGTTGGTCAAAGAAATGATGCAAGAGGAGCAGCTAGAGGGCCCCCAAGTTTGTGCACACACCGTGCTACTGTTGTTATATGTAGATCATGTCGTCTTTTTCTCATACACAGTAGAAAGTATGCAGCGGATGATGCACATTCTACACAAGTTTTGTGTAGAGAGCGGCCTCATGGTAAATGTCACCAAAACCAAAATGATGATAGTAAAAACCATGCAGCCTGCAAACACCCCAAGTATTATGTACAATGAGCAGGAAACTGAGAGGGTAAATACATTCAAATACTTGGGAATAGATGTGCCAGCAAATCATAGATGGAATGATTGTGTCCACAGAAGGATTGATGCCGGGTGGGGGAAATATTATCATTTTGAAAATGATTGCAGAAATAGTGACACTAGGAGATGGAGCATCAGACGGATTCTATTTGATGCATATGTGGTGCAAACAGTGCTATCTGCAGTAGAAGTATGGGGAGGTAGCATTTCAGCATCAAAATGGAATGATATTGAAAAAATGCAGAAATCGTTTCTAAGAAGACATTTGGGAGTCAAAATTACCACACCATACTCAATCATGCTTATTGAGACCGGTGCAAGGCCCATTGAGCTGAAAGCATTGGAAAGGGTTTTCAAATACATAAAGAAGGTCAAGACCATGAAGCCACAGAGACTACCTATGAAAGCATGAGAAGCAAGTAAAAGACCTCAAAAAACAAACAAAAGTAAGATGCTGGCATCTGGTTGGTGGCAAGACATCAAGGGATGGTTCCAAAGATGGAAAGTAACATCCTACCTAGAGATTTCATCCGGGGAAATGGATGAGAAGGCATTCCATAAAGCTTTGTTGGGAGTATTGCAGCAAAAATGGCAATCAGCTGAAAAAAGGGCTAAGTATGAGTACTACTGTACACATATCAATCCCATTTATTGGGACACTTACTCTCAGGAAGAAGAAAATGCACAAAAATACATAACTATGCCCATACCTGCAAATGCAAGGAGAAGAATTGCACTCATCCGTACCCGATCACACTCTGGAGGTAGAGAAATGAGCTTGGGGGGATGTCTCAAGGGAACAAAGATTTTGTAAGTTGTGTGACCAAGGACAAGTAGAGACAGAGGCACATGTCCTCCTTACATGCCCATGGTATGCCACATAAGGAAGGACTTTAACAATATTACAGAGGAGCACAACACCCTCGCAAGCTTGCTTTCACATACCCATCTAGCCACTCTCGGTAATTTTATTGCCAAGACTCTCAAATATCGTGAATATTATATCACACAATCTATCTCGAAATAGTTGCTCTCTTATTCCCTTCCACAAAAGGAAGGAGACACTTGTATTGTTGTGCTTATGGGTCCCATGGGTCGGTCTCTCGGCCCCCGAAGGACAATACATTCTTCTTCTTCTTCTTCTTATTCTTCTTCTTCTTCTCTCTCTCTCTCTCTCTCTCTCTCTCTCTCTCTCTCTCTCTCTCTATATATATATATATAAGAGGAGGGCTATATTGACCCGCCAAGATATAATGGATTCGCCTATCCCATTCACTGAGGATCTTTGTTGGGCAGTTTTGGTCTCTTCACATAGACTTTGTATCAAGAGTGGCAAGGCAGAGGGTTACCTAGGGATAGGCGCATATGCACCTTGTGTGACGTACAAGAGATTGAGACAAAGGAGCATTTCATTTTCAGATGCCCAGTGTACTATGAGATTCGAGGGCACTTCTATTGTCTATTCAGAGATTCAGAGACAGCTCTGGGTTGTTATCCCACTTCCTCTCTTTTCCAGACCAAAGATGCTTGGCCACCTTCATTCACGAGGCAATCAAACACTGTAAGTGCCTACTTAAATCATAGAGACACGAGCAATGCACCCTGGTGGACTCTTCTCAAAGCATAACCACTGAGTTTTTCCAATTGGGCCACGCAGACTCCCACCCCACAGACCTTCGACATGATCGTGACCCAAATCCGGTGACACGACAGCTCAAGCAGAGGTTGATGCACATATTACACTTTGGGACATTCCCTCCTTGTTCAGAGTTGAAGCACGGCCGGAAGGGGTCACTGTAGCACTTGTTAGACGTAGAAGTATGACCAAGTGACATCACAGGACCACGCCCACATGCAACCGGCAGCATTCTATCTCTGATTTCATGCTCCCGCTCCCTCATCACCGTTGACGGGGGGAGAAATAGAGGGGACCTTAGCTGTGATACTAGAGCATATTTCACTTTGTAAATTGTTTTCTAATCACAAATGATCTGATGACGAGGATGATAGTGATGACGTAGAGGATTATTCTGATATATGACTCTGTAGCATTTAGCATAAGGCATTTTGTATGGGTGTTGATGCTCGGTCAGTAGCTCCACCCTTTCAGCTTGCTTGTATCAGGTTTCTCACAATCTCTCTCTCTCTCTCTCTCTCTCTCTCTCTCTCTCTCTCTCTCTCCAATGTTGACATAACCCATCGGATACAGAGATCAAGGAGACCATGTCCTCCGCCATAGCGAGAGACAACTCGACAGACGCAGATCCAGGACATCATTGGAGATCCACCATGGCATCAGGTTTCAAATTCTGAGCTTCAGCTTTCAGCTTTTGAGTATTGAATTTTCAGTTTGAGCTATTAAGTTCTTTAGCTTAGCATAGCACTCAGCAAGGGCCCTAGCGTGCCCTTTGCTTCAGCCCACATAGGCTTCTATGAGTTTCTTCTCTTGATATACTTTGTCCCATAGGCTCTTGAGGCCTTCGAAGGACTCTGCCTAGATGGAGATTGCCAAGATTGGCACTAGAGTCATCACGAGGACTTGCAGGCAACAGGGTCAGTGCAGCTTGGTATGCATGTGTTTCCAAATGGTTTGATAGCCAGGGTGTCCAAATGGATTGACTCCCGCCCTTCCAATACAGTTTGGATGCCCCATCCTCCCCTAATTCCATGAGATGAGATCAACCAGATCATACAGTTAGATCTGTTACGGCTCTATACAGCACGGTCTGGGGGGAGACCACGTACTCCCCACCCAGGTCCAGCTCTATCGCCATGCACTGAGGATTGCCATTGGACAAATGAGAGTCTTGTCCCATCAGTTGGCGAAAGAGGCAGGTAGAGCTACCGATATACTGAGAGAGCAACGGATATGCAAATTTTGCACACAAGGGGAGGTGGAGACAGAGGAGCATGCTCTATGCATATGTCATGCATATTATGAGATTCGAGGGCGGTACCACTCCCTATATCAGGAGGGGTTTGGGTTTGAACCACTCTCGCCTGATCCATTTTCAGGACGAGGTCTGTGTCAGTCTTTATCTGATGCAGATCCAACAACATAGAGAGACTCTTTTGAGATAGCTTAGACAGCCTGTGCCGACAGTACTACCTGAGCCAGAGATAGATGCAACTGGAACCGGCCTTCAAGAATCTAAACAGCGGTGATCTTCTCCTACTCTGTCTTAAACTTCAATTACAGCCATAAAGCAAACTTTATTTACTTCGACCAATTTAGCAATTCTCAGAAATAGACTTCAACAACAACAAGGGGAGGCTAGAATGCCCCTGCTCAATGCAAAACAGTACACAAGACACCCACTGGCCCCAAATGCTTGGCGTCCCTTTCTACATTTATTTACTCCTGAAGAAACGTGAAAAGCTTTATAACAAGGGCTCACCCTTGAATGTTCCTCTTCAAACTCTTCTGTCAAGCTTTGGGCATCTAATTCACGGTGCACCACTAAGATCCCACTGACAAGACATGCTTTGGCATTTCCCCTCTATCTGTGCCAATTGAAGGCATCAAGGCATCAAATGCAAATCCCCAAATTGTGCTCAAACAGCCTCAAGGCTTTCAAATGCATCCAAATGACCCTCTGGCTTCTTCCCAGGCACACCCTCTATAGCTAGGTGTCTACTTGAGCCTACAAGGCCCAGAGAGTCCTCCAAGCAATAAAATGCACAGCAAAAGCTTCCAAAAAAACAAAACGAAAATAAAAGGAAATCAAATACAACTGTACCCGCTGTCCATGGAAGAGGGGCGAGTTCTTCTCTTGCACCTATCCCCTGTCCAGGCTCCCAATAGGGTGCACGTAACTCCCAGCCTCAGGATAAAGAGAAAAGGAGAGGAAGAAAGCGGAAGGAAGGCAAGAAAAAGCTCTAGAGGAAAGATGGTCCACAAATCTACCCCGGAATGACTACCTCGGGATCTGCGCCTGAGTCCTCCTAAGAGAATGTGCCAAAAGCAGCAAGGAAAACTCCTCTTGCAGCTTGCACTGCTCTAGAACAGCTCCAAAAGCCACCACACAGCCAGAAACACGTGCAGAAAGGTCCACAACAGCAAAAGACAACTTCAGGAACTTGCTGGAGGCGGCTCCTTACACGTCCGTACGGATTCCATACAGCCATATGGTGGATGTCCGTACGAAATTTTTGAAAAGTCAAAAAATCACTTTCGGTACTTCCTAAAAGTGTGTACTAGCCTCTGAACAGCTAAAACAGGCTGAAAACAGCTTGAAACAGCTGAAACGCCTCAAAAACAGCACAAGAACAACTGAAAACGTCCAGCACAGTCTTCTCCTTCTCCCAAGCGTGGAAGATGCTTCCAAGAGAGTGAGGGAGAAGGGAGGGAGATGGTACGTGAAGGGGAGCACATACATTTGCATGCATGCCACTTGGACCTTCATTAAAGTCCTAACCACCATACCAAGGACAACGTTAGTTGTCCTTGGGTCCAACTTTTAGACCCCTCTTTAATGCCTTTGCCTTGCCCCTAGGACCTAGTGGGTGCACTTAGAAATTACCCCTAGGGTTTCTAGGAAGTCTGCACTTCTTCGAGCCAATCCCTCACGGCTAAACTATTACTATACTTAACCATGGTTAACCTTGGGTTAAGCACGGGCTGAGTTACATTAGACTTTTCATGTCCCCGTGAGAGCAACCCAACAACACGTCACAAATTTTTATGCCTTTGAGTCAGCCTCGCGGCACCTTTGTCTAATATGCCCATGAGGGCTCCAGAAGATGTTAATCTCTCTCTCTGACCTGTTGGTCTCCCGTGGACATTAATAGACTCTCTCTCTCTCTCTCTCTCTCTCTCTCTCTCTCTCAAACTGATGTAATGCAGGCCGATCATCTTTTGTAGTAGACCGTAGCTAACCTATAATAACTTTGTGAGTGCTATACACACTCCCAAGAGACTCTCAGTCTATAACTGATGTTTGGTGTTTATCTTTTGATGTGTGTTTTGTCCCATAGGCCCGTGAGGCCTCCTGAGGACGTAACAGCTGATACCATGATGAGTGTAAGGCTTTATGCCGTCAGCTCAGATTCAAAACCAAAAACAGTCTTTCGAGCGAACCAGAGACGCTACGCGAGTATCGTCGGCTGGTACGCAGAAAGAAACTAGACTTTGTTTGTCGAAACGAGGAGAAGCTACTGAACATTCTACTCAGTAACAACTCTAAGGACTTTTGGCGGAGATTTCTAAAGGGGCGGTCCCCCTCACCACTCACTGACACTCAGGTGTGGTTTGATTATGCACGCACACTCTATGATATCCCAAATCAGCCAGTCCCTAACCTCTCAAATATGCCACGCCCCACATCCTACACCCTCTTCACTAGAGGGGGGGTAAAGGATGCCGTAATGAAACTTCATAATGGCCGAGCTCACACAAACTTCATATCGAGAGCGCAAAGCAAAGCGACTACCTAGGGAGAGGCGCATATGCACATTGTGTGACATGCAAGAGGTTGAGACAGAGGAGCATTTCATCTTCAGGTGTCCTGTTTACTATGAGATCCAAGAACGTTTCTACTACCTCTTCAGAGATAGCTATGGGATTTTGGCCCGTTTCCTCTCCTACCCAGACCAGCGATGTTTGGCACGTTTTATTCATGAGACACTTAGACACCGCGAGAGGATACTCCGAGCACGGAGCCAGGATCAGACTTCTTTCTCAGCTAATCCCTCTCAGAGCTCTATCACGGAATTCTTTCAGCTAAACCACGTAGATCCCCGCAGGATGAGGCCTCGACATGATCGTGACCCGAAGCCGATGACCCTACAACTCAGACAGAGGATTGACACACAGATCATACTAGGGGACATCCCCTCCTTGTTTAGAGTCAGAGCCCGACCAGCGGGGGTCACAGTGGCCCTGGTTAGCAAAGAGCTACGACCAGGAGACGTGCCAGGATTGCACCTTTGAGGGGGCGACAACACTCTATTGCTAACCTCATGCCTCCACTACCTCATCCATCTTGACATCTTGCTGTTGATGATGATGATGCTAAGAGTGATATATAGTCGACTATCAACATGACTATGTTGTACGACTATTATCAACATGACTATGTTGTCGTTAGGACTTAGTACTACCATTTTGCATTTGTTGCATTTTGCATTTTCAGAGACCATGTATTCCGTAACAAGGTCTACATAGAGTATCTTAACAAAGTCGCAGGGACTCCCTGAGGATGAAAATTCATGGCAGCCAGAAAGCATTGTCCAGTACCACCCCTATGAGATCCCGCGAGATGTGATCAACCAAATCATATGGTTGGATCTATTCCAGCTCTATACATCACGATCTTGGGGGGAGAAACCACGAGTTCCTCACCAAGATCCGGTTCTACCATGCTCACTTCCTAAGAGTATTAGAGGATTGAGTGATTATCAAGCCCCGGTATCCGGAGGACACACAGGTTTCATACGCACACAGGATTGCAATCAGACAGATGCACGTCCCGTCCCATCTGCTGAGGATCGAGGCGAGGAGCCACAGGCACACCTAGAGAGCGATGGATCACATTGACAGAGATGGAGACAGAGGAGAACTTCCTCTATACTTGCCCTGCCTACTATGAGATCCGAGGACGGTATCACTGTCTTTTTCACAAGTGACATAGGTTCAAGGTACTCTCCCAACTGATCCACTCCCATGACCTTGTGATTGACAGTGATGGTGCCATACTTGCCAACCTGCGCATTGTTGGAGTGGTAAGAATGGAGAAATTCCCTGATGTATGTGGTCATTGTAGGACTGTCCTCCATGGATTGTAGACGTTCATACAAACTACCAAGACCCCTTTGCTCTAAGAAATCTTTTGCTGTGTTGGAAAGTGCTTAAGTCGATGGAGGTGGCCACACAAGGTCTACATTGGCCTCTATTTGAAGAGACACGACAACACAGAGACCTTTCTGCTACAGATCAAATAGCAAGAGGCCTTCCAAACATGTTAACACATCTCTCTCTCTCTCTCTCTCTCTCTCTCTCTCTTTACACATGCGCCGTGTGCACACATTCACACGCGCATGCACACAAACTATAGTCATAGTGCACACACACACATGATAGAAATACCAAAAACACACGTACAAAACATAGTGCACATACATAGACTATAGTACACAATGCACATGCACGTATGCATGCAAAAGACAAAAGACAAAACCCCCAAAAAAAACCAATCTAAATTTTAATTTATTTATTTTTTATTTAAAACAAGCTTCGTCTATAATATGCCACGTTTCACGTGTTCGTAGAAACGTCTCTACTTGTCGTGTTTCGACTTGATGATCACTGTGAGTGAGGCAAACAAAGCTGCATGGCTATTACCAAGAACCTAGTGTTTCATGCTTGGATAAAGCACATCAAGGTTCAGTATCATTTGATCGGAGGAAATATTCCCACTCCTTAGGAATAAACGTATCTCAAAATCACGTTTCTTCCCTGTAGAGATAGACAAGAAGAAAGATGTGAGATGCACATATCAAACGATGAAAATAACTTACTTGAAGCTCGGATGTAAACCGAGCGTTCTCCTCCAAAGCTTCCTGCTGGATTGCCACCAACTCTTGTTGATATTTTTCGATATCCTGTAATAAATGCCAACTCTTTGAAGAGAATGCTGCCTCACTCTTAAAATGATCAAAGCAAAAGATTTAATTTCACCAACCAAAACAAAAATTTCACTGACCAAACGCATCTCTGAAATTCGTTTCTCCAATCTAAACTTTTCATGGACCAGCTGCAGCTCCTGATATCCTTAAAAGCCACCAGTAAAAGTTACATTACAAAAGGCCAACAAATGGTGATAGATTGGGCCACCTTAACATCAGCCAAGTTAAGAAAGCATAGCTAGTTTCTTGCATGCCTTTATTCGTGCATCCGACAGAACTTTTTGCAACTGCATGATCTCCTCTTGAGGCCTGGGGGTACTTTGTACAAGCTCCTGTAAATAGATTCTATAAAAGCTTATTACTCCTGATCTAACAGGCTAGCCTTTGAAGTGCTCAATAAACAATGAAATAAGTTTAGAACCTGGCCAACCTAGTCTACAATAAAATGCACCTTCATCCATAAGCCGTTGGATGGGACCGGTTCAGCCATATGTTGTACATTTCCTTGGCTTCCCAATTGAATTCTGCTCTCATCCGCTTCTCTGCCAACTCTGCTATTCAACAGATGATAACTTAGCATCTGTTCCAGACTGGATTTATGGACTAGATAGTGTCTGAGATTTATCTATCATGCATGGTATGGTATGTAAAAGCATATGAGTCAGTTTGCTAGAACATTTGGTATGAATATTGAAATTGAGGTCACCCAGGTCACCCATAACGCACACAGAAGCCATTGAAATTCGGGCAAAACTCTGTCGGACTTCTTTTTCTAGATTCACACAGGTTGCACACACATAATTTAAGTCTCACTTCATGTTCAGTCAGTTTAAGGCATGCAAAAATGTGCAGTATAGAAAATCTTTGCGGTGTCTATCCAACAAAAATTCTTCATATTATCACAATTTGGCATGTCTGTTGAAGACATTTTTTTACATTTTTAATTAGTCATGTTCTTAGCTATACAACTGTTTTTGGCACAGCTCTGTATGTATTAGTAAGCAAGCTCAAGAAGATGAACCCTTTTCGAAACCAAAATGTCATACGTGTGTGCATACACAAACAGCATCCTCTCAAAAATGCATTACCTAACAGTTGGGTGACTCGCCCACAGAAAGTACACAAACTCAGGTACAGTACCAACCTTCAAAGCTCAAGCGAAGCAAATTCTTGTGGCCTCAAGCTTCTGAAAGAAACTCCAAACTTATAAAAAAATAACCTTTGACAGGACACTTCAAATGGAACCTGTAGTACATCATCAGTACCACAATTGCTATAGACTACATCTCATTCACAGACCAATATGCTCAGAGTAATCTTTCCATATAGGAAGACTTGGCAAAGGCTAGCACTAAAAAGCTAAGGCAATTGCATGCAGCCTGTCAACCTCATTCAATCATATACATAGGCAAAGCCAATTTAAACCTTTTAGCATGCTCATTAAATATGGTCTTCACAAAACACTTTGAGACATGGACGCACCATTCAAGCAAGAACGAATTATCATCAACCACCGTCTCCAATATGCCACCTTGGGAAATCACACACCTAATAACATTAAACTATATGCCTGCAAGCTTCATAGGTACCAAGGAGCACTGTTCCCTATGAACCACCGTTCTGCTTAGGATGATTATTAGGAATGCCTAGGGAACGTAGAGCATACGGAACAGTGATTGAAAATCTAGGTAGCATCCCATACGACCAAAATAGGCCTGCTCTGCTGCTGTTATAATCTGCCATTCCTCACGCTCTACCATGTGCTCTCAGGAGACAAAGGCTGATCGTGCACAGTGGCATGTCACAGATTTCTATGCATAGTGGTGGAGCCAGGGACACACAGAGCACACACAATGCAGAGGTTGACCATAGCACACACGATGGAGGCTCAGCCCATCCAAGCTCTACTCATAGGGAACCGTCCGAGCCGAGGTGTCACTCTTGATATGGCCCACCAGATACAAAGATACGCCCCCTGCCACAGCGGGAGAACCTGTCAAAGACAGATATGAGACATCTTCACAGCTCACGAGAGACATCATGGCACCTGGCTACGTATTTTGACTACTTTTGAGTTTTGAGCTTTCTTATCTTTTTAAGTATAGCACTCAGCAAGGGCCCTAGCAAGCCCTTTGCCTCCCCACAATGGCTTGTATGAGTTACCCCTGGATTGTAATTTGTCTCATAGGCCCACCAGGCCTTTCAAAGACGCTAACATATCTTTTTTTCCTTTCTCTTGAGGAGCTTCAGTGGCTTCAATGATTGAGGAGAATGAGGCCATGTACTTTCTTTAACAAAGGGTAGAGGCTAGACTTTCCCTCCTTGCAAAACTGGCCAACCTAGTTTCTAGCAGGGTCGACTAGCCCTCTTTGCTGCCCATTACCCGTCCCAAATGGCAGACCGTCAGATGGGGCCAGATCCTAGCTGAACTGTCGATCCTGGCAGCCTCTGGCCAAACCTGTATGTGGTCCGATCAGTCTCTGTACATGCCCAGACCCAGGCTGCATATTGCAGGACTGGTTGGCCAGCTCCAGGACCATTTGCTGGCTCTAGAAATAGCACTCACCTCCAGCCAAATGGTCCAGCCATCCCATGTGGCCTGTACACTTTTGCTGCCCACCTTGGCAGCCAAGTGGCCTGCCCACGTGAACAGCCCACAGTCGTGCCTATGTGGCAGCCTGTTTGTTTCCCACATGGCCCTCACTAGTGGCTGCATATCTTCCAACGTGGCATCCATAGCTAGTGCCCACGTGGCAGCCCTTGCCTCATGCAGATCTGCCCATGTGGCACCTCTCTGCTGTGCCCACATGACATCCCCTTCATAGCCTAACCCAGCACATGCAGCCATCAACAGGCCACCAAAATGTGTGAAATGCCGGATAGGAAAGTATTTCACAGCAGGCCAATAATAGCCTTAGATTTGGACGTACATATTTGCAAGTCCCTGCCAACAAGGAGGCCCTCACATGCTGCAGCCATCTAGAGCAGCACATTACAGCTAGTCCCATACACCCATGATGCAACCAATCCAGCAGCCTTCGCACTAACCTGCATCCAGCAGTGTGATAACTGAAACCAGATTGTGCTGCATCCAAGTGCACAGCAGCCCACGTAGCCAAAGCCAGCAATGCAGCAATCTTTAAAGTAGCCATCAGTGGAAATTCTGGCTCCAATTCAAGAATAGCCCTCAGACTGATTTATAGACATGACTCAACTGAAACAAAAACACAACACATCCAATCATGTTTCAGAGCAGACAAGAGAAGACAGGAAAAACAGCCAAGTTATTGTACATGAGTAATATACCTTTGTAAGACTAGAATAAGTCCAATCATACAAATTTAGATTTTTTTGTTGTTCTAAAGATCAAAAATCTACACAAAAAATAAAAGAGAAAATGAAAGAGAAGAAAAAAAAGAGGTAAACAAAAACTTTTATGAAAAACAAAAGGAAGACATACTTAGCAAGCAAAGCAACACTTACGTCGTCATCAGTGCCCAAGCATAAGCAGCTATACTGGGTTTCTAAAGACCCGCAGAGTCTCTTGGGCAAACCCAATGCTTACTAGAATAAGTCAAATAAATAAAAGAGAAAGAAAAAAAGAAATAAAGAAGAAAGGAAGCAGGTGACTAAGCAAAAATAAACAAGCAAGTCAAGAAACAAAATCTTCCAAAAAATTGGAATAACGCTCTCTCTCTCTCTCTCTCTCTCTCTCTCTCTCATTTAAAAGATAAAAAGCTAAATGGCCCTTTACACTTATGTATCGTTTACTACAAAGAGGCAAAAAAACATTTCTAACTTAGAAAGCACAAGCATACTCAAACAAACTCTCTTTTGAAACAAAGAAAAATGGGCTATTCAGCTCCCCACTTTTTGTTTTCAGCTTATGTTCAATCATTCTAAACATACATAAGGCCGATACACCATAGATAAAAGACTTCATATCTAAGATTGTGCATACTTTTTTCATTATTTTCCTTGGATTATACCTATTGTGTAATAGTAAAGTGATCAAATTACTACATTGAGCGATAAAAGACTCCTTAGTTGTACAAAGGCAGGAAAATCTATGGAATTGGGAAGAAATGACTCCATATTTTGCCAAATCAGAAATGACTCAATATTATTGTACATGACTAAAACTAAGAATTGTACCTGCTAGGAGACATGGACTTTGCAGATGGAGAAGAAGGTTGTGAATAGCCACCATCTGGAGGATTTATAGCTCTGACCGTGCCATTGACACGCTGACTTGGGGCGTAATGCGGCCCTTGTAAACCATGAGGAGGATAGCGATAAGGGTTTTCAGAAACCATCTGTGAATTTGGATGAACTATCAAAGAGCTCTGAGAATCTCCTGAGATACCATTCCCTGCCCCAACATCTCTGCTCAGTGTAAGCTGATTGGATCCTTGTCTCAGCCCCTGTCTTTCAGACGTATTAGCTCCCACATGTTGCAAGCCCACAACATTCGAAAAGCCATCTTGAGATGGAGAGTCAGTATGCCTTGAAGCAACATATTGGTCAACTTTCTGCACAATAGGCATAATACATTTCATCCTGTCAAAACACTACGTATTTACAGTCATTCACTGCGACTTAAATATAAGGATATCTCTAGCTCAGTTTATAGAAAAAACAAATTCTTACATAATTTTGCAGCTCCCATTCTCTGACCCTGAGAGCAGACCTCAATCGCTCATTCTCTGAAATCTGTATCAAACAACTTATTCCAAATTAACATTTAGCTAGCAAATTAGCTGAACTTGCTGCACACTCAGGACCCTCGTACCAATAAAATTTTTGCAACTGGAGCATTGGCTAAATGGAGAGAGAAGGAGAGAGACAGAGAGAGAGATTCATTGATACTCAAGATCAACAGGGTCTAAATTCAAAGGGAAAGTTTCTCCCTTGCATTAAACTGAAAAACAATGAAAAAGTACATAAGATCAGGAGGGTGTAGAAAAATAGAGAGAAAGACTTGCCAGGATAGAGAGCTCACAACACATGCACCTCATACACATTCAAAATCTGTAAAAACTCATGGCACACAGTAGGAAGCATTTGAGCTGCCATACAAAACCTTTGTCTGCTCACACAGGTTGGGCACAATCAAA
Source organism: Dipteris shenzhenensis (assembly GCF_047967505.1). Classification (NCBI taxonomy): domain Eukaryota; kingdom Viridiplantae; phylum Streptophyta; class Polypodiopsida; order Gleicheniales; family Dipteridaceae; genus Dipteris; species Dipteris shenzhenensis. The sequence goes on from NC_141624.1 coordinate 49,037,027, forward strand.
GAAGAAGATCAATAGCTGTGAATTTATTGCATCATACAAAAGAGTAAACCATGTACAAACCATCACTGTAGGGTTCCAACCAGGATGAGGAACCTCTGCTACAGCACATCTCCAACTCCACATGCCTCAATAAGAGGCTTAGGTAGACTAGGGTAGGCAGGAACAAGTCCAAAGGGGCAGTGGACGTGGGGAAAACTGCACTTGAAGAGCTGAGCGGGGAGAGGTTTATATAGGGACTGGAACAGCCTGTGGACTGGCCAACTGCCAGTTCTACAGGCCAGCTTGTCAGCTGAACAGCCTGGTTGGCTGGCCTACTAATAGGCTGCCGGCGGACTTGTGAGAAATGGAAGAAAATTGCACAACAGTGGAAGGGAAACAACTCTCTGAATCGCTGCATTAAGAATTAGAAAATGAAATGAAGTAAAAGGGTATAAAACCCTAAAACCCTAGGATGAAACCAAACTAGGGTTAGAAGTCATAAACACATACTAACTCAACCACTAACCATGGTTAAAGGGGGAAACCTCAATGAGGGAAAAAGTACCCCTAACCTTATTACTAACCTAACATTGACCACTGCCTTAATGTTTCTAACACCCCCTATAGTGTCAATGTCCTCTGTACAAAGGTGTGATTTCAATCACTAAATGGAAACAAGTTTAAAGCTTTGTAGGAAGCCTCAAACTCTTCTCAAGTTACTGCCTTTGATGAACAGATCAGCCACATTCTGATGTGTCAGGCAAAAGATCAAGCTGATCTCCTCTACATATAACCGCTCTCTGACATAATGATAGTGAATTTCAATGTGCTTCATGCGAGCATGAAACACTAGCATGCTACTGCAATAGCGCTCCGATGTCAGTGAGATTGTTCTTGTGAAAGCTGCGCTGTACTCAGTTTCACAAGATGAAGTAGCAACCATTGATTGTTTCTTACTCAACCAAGGAATGCATAAATGTGCCAAAAAGAACCAGTTCCAGCTGGTCAACTGCCGAGTGTCCAACCCAATCTAGGTCACGGTAAGCATACAGCTGCAAGTCACTTCCCCCCCTCGGGGAACAACAATCCAAATGACCATGTGCCTTGCAAGTAACAAAATATATGCTTGACAGCTGGCAATGTATTGTCCTTGCGCTGTGCATAAACCTGCTCAACTGCGACACTGCAACATGAATATGTGGCCTAGTACTGAGTAAGTGGATGAGGCATCCACCAGCTTGACTGTAGATACTGAAGGTACGAAACAAAGAGAGAGAGAGAGAGAGAGTGCAGGTACAAGACGAGTCACTTCAAATCTTAGATAAGATGAAAATACACAAGTACAAAGTACTTGTACCTAGACCTAGGACTAAGTGTCCTAGGTGTCACATAGGACTAAGTGTCCTATGTGGCCTAAAAGGCACTAACACTATAAGTGCCTACACTTATGCCTACAAGGCACATACCATGGCCTATAGGGCATCACTAGAACCACCAGAAGATGGCCTACAAACCCCCCTCCATGGGATGGGCTGAAGTACTCTGGAAACATCTCAGAATACCTGGTAGTTTCTGGTCATGGTGGCACATGTTCATCCAAAAGGATATAGCCACCTATGAATGTACAAGGAATGTCCGATCGTGTAACAAAGGGAACCAAGTGTAAAGCCTGTCGGAAGACTTCGAACTTGGGACGAGAAAGTGCCTTTGTAAACATATCTGCGATGTTGTCCTTTGTGGGAAGATAGGACAACTCTATGTCTCCAGTTGACAACCGCTCCCGAACATAATGATAGTGAACTTCAATATGCTTGGTACGCACATGAAACACTGGGTTACGCGCAATGGCCAAAGCACTCTGGCTGTCAGTGTAGACAATAGTGGAGGATGTCTGGCAAATACCAAGATCTGTAAGTAACTGTCGAAGCCAAACACACTCTACTGTAGCAGCAAAAGCTACCCTGCACTCAGCCTCACAACTAGACGTGGCAACTGTCGGTTGCTTCTTGCTGAGCCAAGAAACACATGAATTGCCCAAGCAAAAAACAATTGCCAGTATGTGACACTCTGGTGTCGGAACATCCTGCCCAGTCACTATCCGTGTTAGCATGCATGGTAAGTGAACCCTGATCACCGTAGAAGAGGGCTAAATCCTGAGTGCCTCTGAGATATCTGAAGACTCTCTTCACTACCTGCCAATGCTGTGAACTGGGCATGTGCATGAATCTGCTGAGCTGAGATACTGCATACTGCAAGTCAGGTCTGGTGTGACATAAATAAATAAGGCATCCAACAGCCTGCTAATAAAGAGTGATATCATATGGTGGGCTCCCATCATGAGCTGAGAATTTGAAGCCAGGGTCCACTGACTTTCATGTGTGAAAGTGAAGGCTTCCTGCCTTTCCATGCTTCATAAGGTGTGATAGTCTTTAATGCCCGTGTAGGTGATCTATTCAGCACATAGTTGGCACACATTATTGCATCAAGCCAAAATTTATTGGGCAAAGACTTGGCCTTAAGCATGCATCTAGCCATCTCCATTGTGGACCTGTTTTTCCTTTCAGAAACAAGATTCTGCTGAGGAGTGTAAGGAGTAGTGCATGAGTGAATAATGCCCCGTGAGGATAGAAATGCATCAAACTCCTTTGACATATACTCACCCCCCCTATCTGTGTTGAGGGTGACAAGCTTGCATCCTGATTCATTTTCAACCATATTCAGCCATCTCTGAAAGCATAAGAAAGCTTCAGATTTGGCCTTTAAAGGATATACCCAGCAATACCTTGTGAAATCATCAATGAGAGTCATGAAATACTTGTATCCTCCAATGGCATTTGTCCTCATTGGGCCACAGACATCACTGTGTACTAGCTGCAATTTCCTTTGTGAGAGTTTTGGACAATTCTTTTGAAAAGGAAATCGATGCATCTTACCCAAAAGACAACCCTCACACACATGTTTGGAAATTGTGTGAGTCTGAGGTACATCATTTGCCATCTGCTGTGAATGTAGCTTTGCAAGAGCTCTATAATTGAGATGGCCCATTCTCTCATGCCAAAGATGAGTTTCAGCAAGCTGTGAATCTGAAATAGCCAATGCTTCAATAGAAAGTGCAGCTGAAAGATAATCAAGGTGATAGAGCCCTTTCTGCAAAGTGCCAGTGAGAACTATGGCATTGTCATCACGAAGATCATATACTAGGCATCTATAGCCATCAAAAATTACTCTGAAACCTGAAGTAGCAATTGCTGAAATTGAAATCAAGTTGACTTCAATGCCAGGCACAAAAAGAACATTTGTTAGAGTGACAGGATGGCTGGAAATGGATGTGAGCTGCACATCTCCAATTCCTTTTACAGCATATGAAGCATTATTAGCACATGTAACAGTCCCCCCTCGAGGTGCATCAGCTAGAGAATGAAACAACTGTCTGCAAGATGTGACATGCTTGGAAGCACCACTATCAAAGTACCAGGACTGAGCATCATTAGCAGTAAAGAGTGCATCAGCTTTGGACGGATCAAATGAGCAATGGACAGCCCATGCCCAATCATCCTGAAGAGCATGTGCATGTGAAGCATCTGCTGGCTCATGGGATTCAATGGCATGTGAGGCATTAACTCTCAATCCTGCTTTCTTTTTCTCCGAAGCAATGCGCTTCCTGAATGTCATGCCAGGCTTGCGACAATAGTTGCATCTTTTCTTCTTTCCCTTATCTGCTGTATTTTTAGATGCATGGGAGGAATTGCAGCTGCTATGCGTAGAGGAATTGCAGCTGCTATGCGCAGATTTTGGCTTGCCCATAGGCTTGGAAGCCTTGCCTCTTCCTGTCTGCTGTGAAGCAAATGCATGATCAAGAATAATGGCTTGTCTGTTAGCTCTACTTTGCTCTTCCTCCAAAAGCAAAGTAACTAGCTGGTCGAAAGAATAGTGGTCTGGATTACCCATGGCCACTAATCGAAGGGTTGTAGCAAACCCTTGATATGTATTTGGCAGTCCATTCAATGTGGTACTGACAAGCTGTGAATTTGGCACCACCTCATCAATGTTAGCAAGCTGTTCCATGAGGTCTTTGACCTTTGTCAAATATGCATCCATTGACTCACCTTCATTCATATTCACTTCCTGTAATTGCCTTCTCAAATATGCAACACGAGCTTCATTGCATATCTGATAGAGAGAAGCCAATTTATCCCAAGCATCCTTTGCTGTCCTGCAAGACCGGATGTGTGGAATAATGATTCTTTTGCATGATAAAGCAATGCATGAATGTGCATTTGCATCTCTTGCATCCCATCTTGACTGTTCTTGAGTTGGAAGAGTAGCAGCAGGAGTGCTAGAGGAAGAGGCAACAGGAGGAGTACCACCTGCAGAAGGACCAGCAATAGAAACAACCACTGTAGCATTGGCTGGCCTCCGATCAGCCCCCGAAACAATATTCCACAAATGCTTTGCAACAAGAATATGTTTCATGAGATAAGACCACATCTTCACGAAGAACTCCAAATAAATCTTGATTGTTCCCAGCCATAGCAACTGTGATACCCTGTAAAAGACCTGAAAAGCCAAAAGCCTCAAGGCTATCACTGCAAAAAGCTGGCTGTCCCAAAAATGACAGCAAATATCTGCAAATTTCTGACCCAAATCAACAGGCAAATGCAGATCTGACCCAAATGTGACTATGACAGGCAATGTTCACTGCAAAAACAGCAAATTTGGCAAAAGCCCCAAATTTATTTAGGGCAAATAGGCCAAAAAGAGGGCAAATGTAGAAAAGCCCCAAATTTTGCTGAAATTTTGCAAATGTGACCCAATGTATGATAATCTGACCCAATGTCCTGCAAATGTAACTGAATGTCCTGCAATCTGACCCAATGTACTGCAATTTAAACAAGAAATTGCAGACTAAATCCCAAAACTCCAATATTCTTACAAGAAATTGCAATCAAAGGAGGTGAAAGGAAATGAAATCCCCAAATTTGCCAATGTCCTGCAAAAGCCCCAAAACTGCAAATGTTTGTAGATGACTGCAGTGAGACCCAAAAAGGGTTATAGCAAGCAGGAACCAAGAACCTGGTTCAAGCCAATGCCAAAACAGGTACGAAACATGTAGGTAGAGTCGCACGTGTGAAACTGTACGGAAGATGTACAGTGGCTGTACGGTACAACGTACGGCGATGCAAGTACTGAGGTACGGTACAACGTACAGCGATGCAGGTAGGCTCCCACTGAAGGTACGGTACAACGTACCACTAAAGGTACTGTACAACTGAAGGTACGGTACAACGTACAGCGGTGCCACTAAAGATACGGTGCAACATACAGCGATCCTGAAGGTACGGTTGTACGGAGCAGGTGACTGAAGGTACGGTTGTACAGAGTAGGTGCGACGGGCAGAAAGGCTAGCGATGTAGCTAGGCGGCAGAATTCGGAATTTGTACGAAAGTCCATACAATCGTACGGATTGTACGGATGGAGCGCAAACTGTTGAAATCTATGCGTGATGCAGATCCGGAGGCAAGGGAACAGGTCCGGTAGCGCTCTAATACCACTGAAGGTACGGAACAAAGAGAGAGAGAGAGAGAGAGAGAGAGAGAGAGTGCAGGTACAAGACGAGTCAACAGAACAATCACGTCAAATCTTAGATAAGATGAAAATACACAAGTACAAAGTACTTGTACCTAGACCTAGGACTAAGTGTCCTAGGTGTCACATAGGACTAAGTGTCCTATGTGGCCTAGAAGGCACTAACACTATAAGTGCCTACACTTATGCCTACAAGGCACATACCATGGCCTATAGGGCATCACTAGAACCACCAGAAGATGGCCTACAGATACTGGTATCATCCATTTGGTTTGTGATCTCTCTCTCTCTCTCTCTCTCTCTCTCTCTCTCTCTCTCTCTCTATGTGACTACACTTGTTGAGACAAATTCTTATTGATACCATCAACATGTAAAACATCAATTATTGTGAAATTCTTTCCCATCATTTGTTCTGGACATCACTAAATAATAATACACAATCATTGGCTTAGTCCATATATGAGAATATACTTAACTAGTACATTCCTTGCTGTAAAATCTTATGCATACATATAGTTGTCATAGTCCTCCACCTTCATTTATTTGATAGTGGCTCATTTCTACATTGTGTCTATGACTCAAAGGGTGGACACTCCTTTTCTAGGTTGTGCCTATGACTCTAAAGGGTGGACACTCCTTTTCAGCTTGTGCATCATAATGGCTTTACTCTTTTAGTCAAGAGCGGTCGGTTGCTTTTGGAGTTCAGCATCAGGTTGATCTTCTATCTCCCCATTGAAGAATGTGGACTTCACATCCATCTGCAATAGTGGCCATCCATGATCGGCTGCTTAAGACCACACAGTTAAAATGGTTGTCATGTGGACTGTAGAAGCAAAAGCCTCATCATACTCCAGCCCCTCAACCTAAGCATACCATCTTGCCACCAACCTAGCCTTGTATTTGTCCGAAGTGCCGTCAGATTTATACTTGGTCTTATAAATTCACTTGGTCCTCTTCAAATGTCCAGCAACAAGGTCCCAAGTCTGATATCCACAGATTGAATGAATCTCTTATAAAGAAAGTTCTTGGAGATAAATAAGACAACATTGAAGACGAAAGATAGCTGAAGAAGAAATATATATCACCAAAGGAACTCAATACAAGAGAAGAGATATCTACGAAAGAAACTGTGGAGGGAGCGAACAGCAGTCCTCCAGAGCAGTCAACTGAAGTGGGCTCTGCACTAGCTCCACAAGTTGGAACTGAACCAGATCTGGGTCAGCCACCTATTGCCAGAAGAGCAAAGGTTTGCTGCAGATCTGCAAAGAAGGGCAGCAACAATAGAGGAGTAAGTCGATGCTGATCTAGAGCAGCTGCAGGAGAGGATGATGGAGAGCGAAAGCAGAGGAGGCAGAGAAGTTACTGGAGAGGATGCAGGAGCAGAGGCAGAGGAGGCAGAGATGTTGGAGAGGATGCAGGAGCAAAGGCAGAGGAGGCAAAGATGCTGGAGCGCAAGTGTGCAGCAACCTGTTCCAAAAATGATCTGGTAGCCAGGGGGCTATTGCCTTTTATAGGCCTGACCCAAGAGGTCGGCCAGGTGGTCGGCCAGTTCCAAGTAGGCCAGTTCTGGTCGGCTAGTAATGGTTGGCCATTTTTGGCCTTTCTTGCCACTTGTTTGGCCCTGGCCTTTCTGGCCACTTGTTTGGCCCTGGTTTCTGCGTTTGGAGATTGCATGGCTTAACACCCCCTCTCAATGTCCAAGGTAGAATGGTTCCAGGGGTAATCAAAAAATGGTTCCAAGGGTGATCTATCCTCTTCATCAACTTTTTTTTTTTTTTTTTTTGGTAAGAGGGTTTTCATTTAGATGGAGATGCCTACAAAGTAGGTTTTCATCTTCGCTAAATGCCCAGTAGTGATGGTACAATCATAGAGTACAGAAAGAGAGGTGCTTAAGGAGTGCCCTCGCAGGGATTTGTTCACTTCTATTAAGCACTAGTATACCCAAAAAAAAAAAAACTGCTAAGGAGAAGGAGGCAGTACACCAATCCCAAGCCGTGGGCTAAGATGCTCAAGAATAGGTCGGTTAACCCGCTTGGTAAGAATGTCAGCATGATTATCGGCAGCTGGAACATATATCAATCGAATAGTATCCAGTTCCACTTGCTCACGAGTAAAATGAAAGTGTACGCCAATATGTTTGGTGCGGTTGGAGAAAATGGGATTGCCGGCGAGAGCGATGGCACTTTTGTTGTCAACGTAGAGGACCGTTGGTTCAGTACAAGGAAAGCGTAGCTCTCCCAGAAACTACCGGAGATATATGGCCTCTGTGGTACAATCATACAAGGCCCGGTATTCAGCCTCAGTAGAAGATCCAACAACAATTTCTTGTTTACAGCTAGACCAAGAAACAGGTGCCAAGCCGAACGAGAAAATGTAGCCACCATGAGAACGGCGATTGTCCGAGTTGCCAGCCCAGTCGGAATCAGTGTATCCCTATAGTGTTAGTCCTGGTTTGAAATGTAAACCACAAGAGTAAGTACCATATATGAACCGTAAGATACAAATACATGCATGCCAATGAGTGTGCTTGGGTTCATTAAAGTACTGACTGAGAATAGAAACTGAGTAAGAAAGATCCGGACGAGTGTGAATGAGCCAGAGTAGCTTGCCAACAACCTGACGATAGAGATGTTCATCAAAGGGAGGAGACTCCAAGTCCTTTGAGAGCTTGACTGTGGGATCCAAGGGAGTGGCAGCTGGCTTAGGCTCGTGGGGGATGATCTGATCAAGGAGTTGAAGAGCATATTTCTGTTGAGAAACAAAGATACCACCAGAATGCTGGACAACTTCCATGCCCAAGAAATAGGAGAGAAGACCAAGATCGGTCATCTCGAATGTGGTGTTGAGTTGTGTTTAAATGGATTGAAGCGTGGTGGTGGTAGAGCCCAAAAGCAAAAGATCATCTACGTAAAGTAAGATAAAGCAAACCCCCTCTGAAGATTGATGTATATATAAATTCGGATCAAAAGGAGTGGAATGAAACCCATTAGTTTTGAGGGAAGGTGTCTATTCGGTGGAACCAGGACCGAGGTGCTTGTTTAAGCCCATAAAGAGCTTTGCGGAGATGGAATACCTTATTTTCATGGCCACGAGGAGAAAAACCTAATGGGGGAGCCACATAGACTTCCTCATCGAGGTAGCCATTGAGAAGGGCACTCTTGACATCCATCTGATAGATAGACCAGCTGTGATGAGCGGCTAGAGCGAGGAGGAGGCGAAAGGATGTCAACCGAGTAGTAGGTGCAAAGGTTTCCTCATAATCGATACCATGTTTTTGGCGAAATCCTTGCACTACTAAGCGAGCTTTGTACTTGTCCAGAGTTCCATCTGCTTTGAGTTTTGTTCGGAAGATCCACTTTGTTCCTATGACCTTTTTGTGACTGGGTCGATCGACCAAAGTCCAGGTCTCATTGCGATCAATGCTCTTAAGCTCCTGTTCCATGGCAAGATGCCACTCAGGATGTTGAGCTACTTCCTGCCAAGTGGCGGGTTCAGAATGTACAATATAGGCTGTGGTAAAAAAGGAGGCAGTGGTAGCAGAAGAAGCTGTCCGGGCAGAGCAACAAGGACCGGGAGGAGGAAGTTCTAGGGAAACAATCCCGGAATCCTTCATAGTTTGTCAATACCAGCGTGGCAGCGGGTCCTAAGAAGAGGATCGAGGAACTGGAGAAGCAATGGGTGGGGAGAAAGAAGTTTCGGGGAGAGAGAGAGAGAGGTTTCGGGGGGAACGGGAATAGGTGCGTCATCAATAGGGAGAATAGAGGAATTTTTTAGAACATCTCTTTCATCGAAGACCACATCACGGCGAACCAAAACTTTGTTTGTGCGAGGATCAAATAAGCGATAAGCTTTGGCTTCAGCTGAGTAGCCAACGAGAAGTAGAAGTTCAGCACGAGGTTCTAGTTTACCGCGAGTATCATTGGGAGTATGAGTGTACGCGCAGCATCCAAAGAGGCGGATATGAGAAATAGAGGGTCGGTAGCCATAGAAAGCCTCAAAAGGCGTCATGTTCGGAATGGGCTGAGTAGGGCAACGATTAAGGAGATAGACAGAAGTGTTCACCGCTTCCGGTCAGAGACGTTCGGGCAACTCGGCTGCAAAAAGCATGGAGCGTGCCATGTTCATGACTGTGAGTTGTCTGCTTTCGACACGAGCATTTTGGGCAGGCGAATTAGGAGATGTGAGATGGCATCGGATACCATGCTCGTGAAGGAAGTGAGTGAATTCATGGGAAATGAATTCACCACCATTATCACTACGAGCAATCCCAATAGGCTTCCCTGTTTGATTCATGACCAATCGAGCCCAAGTAGCAAAGAAGGAAAAAGTTTCAGATTTCTCTTTCATGAAGAACACCCATTGATATCAAGAGTAATCATCCACAATTAAGAAGAAATATTGTGAGCCATTTAATGAAGGAACAAGAGATTTGCCACTAATATCAAGGTAGATTAGACGCAATATCTCACTGGCTCGAGAAGTGGAATGAGGAGGAAAAGGAGTTCTGCTTTGTTTGCCTAATTGGCATGGACGGCAAATATCTTTGGCTCGCAATAATTGAGGTAGGCCATCAACCAAATGATCCCGAGACATTTCATATAAAGAGTCATAGGACAAATGTCCCAGACGATAATGCCACAACCGTTCTGTGTCAGTTGGATCTTTCAGGGTAGCAAGACCATGAAGCCGATGAAACTCAGAGCCGGTATTGGAGGGATTCTCAAGAAATTGTGTCATGAGGTACAGACCATGAGGTTGGGCTTCGCCCTGAGCTAAAAAGAGTCCCGATGTCTCATCTATGATTTCGACATGCGTCTTTGTAAATAGCACCGCACGGCCAAGAAGGCAAAGTTGATGGACGGAAAGAAGATTGACCCCTAATTGGGGGACATAAAACACTTGATCCAACTGAGCAAGATTGGGGCCTTTGTCCGGGAGAGAGTTATTGCCACAGCGGACTCCCCCTGTTGCCGGTTCGCGAGAAATGAAGAGATCACGATGAGGGGTCATATAATGAGTGGCTCCACTATCCACAATCCAAGGGGCTTTATGGCCACATGGTAGAGTATGAAATGCTGATCCAGATATGGATTGGGAGGAGTCAAGCTCGGTGATTTGGATCAAGGCCTGGGAAGTGAAGTCTAGAGAATCTCTAGTGGACCAGTCAGACAGGCCTTCGGGAGTGATGAAGGGAGGGGATGGGGTGAACTGATTAGTGACATGGCCCTATGGTCTCCAAGGGCCAGCGTTAGGTGGAGGAGGACCACTCCTAGGGCGCCAGCGAGGTGGCAGAAGAGTCGTGTTGGGGGGTTGTGGGAGAATGCCTTTGGCTTTGGAGCGACATTCATCATCAACATGCCCAACTTTCTGGCAATACTGACAAAACCGGTTCTTTTTGGGAAGGTTGTGCCAGGCGGGTTTAATACCAGAGGAATTATTGGAGTCAGGAGTGGGAGAGGGCTTCCCGGAGCTGAGTTGATCTTTTTGAATCCTGGAGAGAAGAGCCCCCTCTGAAGCAGGAACACTATGTTTTTGGTGAACCTGAGAGTAGAGACGAGCATAACGCAAGAGTTGACATTCGAACTCATAAAAGGTAGGAAGGGAGGGTTGAGAAATGATTTGCTGCATAAAACTAAAGTACTTAGGCAGGAGTTTGTTCAAAAAGAAAGTAACTTGGTCATCCTCGGATTTGGGAAGACCAGTTGTGAGCAAATTCAGCAATTAACCGCTGGTAGTCTGCCAACTTTACCTTGAGATCATCATCAGCAGTGATCTGGAATTGTTGGAGATCGTGGTCAAGATTGATGCGACGAGTACAATCTCGGGCCGCATAGCAGTCAGTGAGATGTGCCCATCGCTTAGAGGCAAGGTCAAAATGCTGCAGATATGTGTGGACTACAGAGCCTATGATAAGCTGGAAACCAGAATAGGTTCCCTGTTTCACACATAGATGAGATTTTTGACAGCCTGAGAGCAGAGCGCATTTTAAGCCGTATAGAGTTGAAGGGCGGATGCCATCAGGTAAGGATAGCACTGCACGATATTGATAAACTGCTTTTCGTACATCTCAAGGTTTAGGGTTGACTGATACTCCATCCACCTTCAATCAAATAAAGAGCATAATATTTTAAAAGCATAGAGCTTTTTGTGGGGACTTTCTGTGAAGACATCGTAGTTTTCAGCTAAGATGAGGCAATCTCTTGATATAGATATGTTTTCTAGATCACATAGTTCTCGAGGGCGAGATTAAAATGGATTCATCCCATTATGTCCAATCTGTCAGAAGGCAAAATATGATGGATCAAGGCCGAACGGATTGGGACATTACATTATTTGGACTGTGATAGACGGATTTAGTAAGCAAGCTCACTTTATTCTGTGCAAGAAAACCTTGAAAGCCCTTGAAGCTGCGGCGTTGTTTATCAAGTATTTTTATGTGCATCATGAAGTCCCTAAGACAATTGTTTTGGATTGTGATAACTTTTGGTGAGCACTTTTCAACAAATTAAGGACCAAACTATAATTTTCTTCTTTTGATCCAGAGACAAATAGTTAGAGTGAGGCAGCTAATACAGTATTGCTTGAGCTTTTGAGGCGTTATATTCGTGATCACCGCAGCTCTTGGAGAAGTACCTGCCATTGTGGAGTTGGCTTAAAATAATACAGTCCATTCATCTACAAGTAAGTTGCATCTGAGGCACAAAACCAAGGTAGTCATGCCGAAAGAGCAATGAACCTTTTAGAGGATGTGGAACATCCACTAAGCTTCCATACTCATCTATAGGGAATTTACACCCTGAGTTCCTAGAACCTTCATAATAGGCTTTGGGGTTGAGCCTTGGATAATGCTGGATTTTCATCCAAACAAGTCTACATAGGAGTTAACAGTAAGGTGAACGCACTATCGAGAACCAATAATCTTTGAGCGTATTCCGTTTCAACCCAACCACACATTAGTTAGCATAGAATGAACCCTAACGTTGGTTTCAATTCGAGTGAATTCTGAGAAGTCTAGTGTGTGTTATGGCCTTAGAAAGGCTAGGGTATATTAATTTACTAGGCCCACAATGTGTATTAAAATGTGTGCATGGATAGAGGGGTTTCAGGGCTATTTAATTAAACTATCTAATCATTATTCCCAATCCTGTAGCTTAGGTCTTATCAAAAACACATGTATTTATTGAAAACAAACTAAAAGCCATATTTAGCTGAAAGTTGCTTTCATTAGTTCTTCTACATTTCTGTCAAAAAAGAGGGGTCGAACTGATTTCATTTTTCACTCTTGCATGCTTATTGTGAGAACTAAGGCTGCCCTTGCAAATACCAGCCAGCTACCTTGTGCACCCTTTCATGCAAGACCATGAGTTAGGCTGTATACACAGGAAAATTTTCATTTTTCAGCCATAGCCATCTCTTTCAAACCTGATTTTCATGCCATTTGTTCCTGTGCTTTCTTCTTAGCTTCGTCCACACCCTGGTAGTGAATTCATTGGAAGATTCTAGCTCTAGGGTAATTTCACCTATAGTTTTCTGGTGCGGTCTACTTCCAATGAGATTGGGCAGGCTGTTTCCCTTTTTGGCGATAGCTCTCTAGTTCTATCTGCTCCTGTGCATGCATCTTGACAGGTCTTATCCCTTCCTACTTGGATTAGATCTTTTGGGAGCTTTGGATCCATTTCGTGGCTGTTTTCTACTTCAGCCTGTTTCACATTCATCATCTGGCAATTGCAATTTGTTTAAGGACCTTTGCTGCATATTGCATTTAACCATGGAGCATCATTTCAATTATTACACTGTCTGGCTTTTTCTGGCAGCATCTACTCAGCGTTTTGACAGTTTTGAGGCTGCTTGCAGATTGATAGGAGTGTTCTGCCAGAGTTTGGGTTTGTTTGAAGTTTCTGCAGTGGACTGTGGTTCCCAACTAGATCTTGTGTTTCTGAAATGAGATACTTACGAGGCTGCCGTGGTGATTGTTTCAGTGCCTTCATGGAAGATTGGTGGTATTTGGCATCACCTCGCGCTTTCAGAGTTCTACTTACATATTGGCTATTCTAGAGGTGTTCTCCTTTCTTATTTCATTGTGTAATCTCCTCCTGTTCATAAAGGAGTGATATTTAATTAGTTTCCTCCTAGGGTTTGCTTCTGGTTCCGTCCAGGGCTCTGGAATATTATTGTAGTCAGAAAACCAGCATTATTGGAATACAAAAATATCTGGGGTGCTTATTTCTGGCAAGAGGTGATCCTCATTCGCACCCCCTATGCAATGTCACTGTTTCAGTATTCCATTTCGTCATTCCATATGCTTTAAATTATGGAAACAACATTCAGTTGATGTGAGAATATTTGATTGATGGAGGCTCAAATCATGATCATCGATCGCTTGGAAAATTGAAGACAACCTTTATTTCCTAAGGGCTTGTCGTTCTACAGCATGGGATTTATTAATAGCATTGTTTCAATATGTGCATTACCTCTTCATGTGTAATGTTAATGAAAAAAAGGGTAAACATCTTGAAGAGATGGCACTGTTCAAATACGTGACCAGCACATTTGAATTATCGTCTGTTGGTGAAGCACGACTCGCAAAGAAGCCAAGTATCACATGGTCAATCAATGCTGAAAATTATGTTAAGTGGTTGAAGAAAGGGATGCAATGCATAGGCATTCAAAAACACAACTACAAAGGGGGCAGATCATGGGTTTGAGCCTTGGTGCTCAATGAGTGTGAACACAGAGTGGTACTGCCTAACTGCCATCAACAGGAAATCAGGAACCAGCGAATGTGGAGTCTGGACACCAATGCGCTACAGGCCAAATTATCCTGCAATGCATTGCATTGCCCCTTTCTCAAAACGTACAACACAACCACCAACCCAACAATTAGCCAACCAAAGCCACACTACCACCCCACACATTGTATAGATAGAATGCTAGGGTTCCCACTAGCTACCACAAACTTCGGCTGGCAAAGTACGGCCAGATCTGCCAACGCCTCTTTTGTACTCGTTTGTTGTGTTTTTTCCTGACGCCCTTTACTTATTAGGCGGAAGCTGCCCAGATTGCAAAAGATGGCTCAATTAAAATCCAACTAACATGGGGGAGATGAGGCTCAGTGTTGAACTCACGCACGTTTTAGATGTAGGGGCTCGGCCTGGCTGGCCTTACATCTCAGCAATCACGTAACTAAAAAAACACTTGTACCCCACGACGTGACAGCATCTGCGGGAATGCCACATCCTCCAGCAACACGCTCTGCTCCCCACGAGTATTCTGGGAGATGAGTAAAGAGAACTCTACTTCTGGCAGCAAGTAGTATCCCATCTGCAAGTCTAATTAAAAAGTATTGCGTCTGTCGATTCAAAACTCCTACAACTTCCACTTAAAATGTCTCGTGCAGTTCCCAATCTAGATTGCTGCCATCAAATTCTAAATTACAATCGGTCCCTTGTACAGTTTACACACCAAGCACGAACACGAGTAGCGAGCATTGTTTAAGGACTTACCTGGTCACGCAAAGCAGAGGCTTGATCTCTTAGAACAGACGCAGCGGCCTCGATAGCATGAACGACTAGCTCTTTGTTAGGTCCAGGTGTTTGCCTCCCTCTTACCGATTGAGCCATCTCTATCCCTGCCAGCGCATCTGCCAATGCCGATGCGTCTTCGGCCATATTGTTGGCAGGAAAAGATGGACCAACTGTTTGTGGTCTGGGGAAACCAGGATCCACTGGTCCTCCATAATAATCCAGAGGACCAGCTGCACCGTAAGGCCCTTCTCGACCATGAAATGCATACTCCGCGGGCGCCACGTGAGCCATCTGGGCTTCAACTATGCAAGCGCTGCCATAAACTATGTCCAAAGTTTTCCATTCACGCCAGGCACATGCAGATCCGATCGAATTCGGCCTCTGGAGCAAGTTTGAGATGAGTAATAGTGGAGAGCGAGCAGGAAATCTAACAAGATGGAAAGAGCTGCCGAGAGAGGAGGGGTAGCTCCGTGGATCTCATGAAAGCAGAGAAAAGGGGAAGGGCAAGAGCAGGAGCTTGACTATCTCCCCACGGCTGCAGGAGAACAAGTATAAAGTTGCATTGACCCAAGCACAAATGCCCATGCCATGTTGGCATTGCCGCTTCGGTCAAACTGAGGGGTTGACCATTAGTTGACCTGTGTTTGCGTGATGCGGTGGGCATTGGGTTGGGACATGTGCAGCACATTCCATCATGGGGAAATGGGGAAAAGGTTAGATATCATAACGTTTTAGTGAAAATGTGGATTTTATGTCATTTTGAGCCCATCCAATGCTTACCAAAAAAACTTTTTTCACACAAAACCGAGGCTTGGTGCACGCGCGGCCCTCCTGTTGGTAGGGCCACACGGAGGAAGAAGTCGAGCCCACAATAGATGTGCCCTCACGTGCTCAAAAATGCACCTTCAATTTTGAAGGTGCCAAAAGGAGCAGCGATGCAAAGGTAAATGTCTACCAACAATGCATTTCTAGCCTAGTGTGTACAAGCTCTAACAGCTCACTTATTTTGTGACTAGATGACACCTTGGCATGGAATTTCACAAAACTACCCCGGTCATAACCCCTCTAATCAAGCTCTCCTATATTTCCACATAGTTCTACACTTTTATGTAGCTTTTAAATATTTCATCTTCAACCTCAAATATCTAGCTCTTTTTAATGCCCTCCCCAAATCTCAAGACTTGGCCTTTCATATAGATAGATGCATATGGGTTTACCTAAAATTATAAATAGCTAGCCCTTGCTAGGAAATGGTGTGGGTGCCAAAGTGAAAATTCTTTCTTAGATTATGCACATCTCGGTTGACAACCGAGTATCGTATGGAGGATAAATTGTTAAGTGCATAGCTCCCATTCAATGGGTCAGTTGTTCTTTTTTACTAAAAGATATTGGCTTTTATTACTTAGAGAAAAAGTATAAACAAATTTGTGGCTGACTACACGAGGCAAATTGCCTGCAACGAACGCCATCCCGGCTAACTTCCACCCATCCCTTTATAAAACCAAACTAATATCAAACAAGCACATACCCACTAGGGGATCTCTTCTACTCACCAACTTTCCCATATCCGCCATAACACAGTCCTGGCCCACCACTCTCCCTAAACCCCATTCCCACACCCTTACTAAACACCAATTCATTCCGAAACCCCCATAAAGCCAACAAGTCTATTGCATGAACATGCTATTGTGTATACGGCAAGCCATTCGTGTCACCCTGGAGCATCAGCCTCCAATTGGTACGAACACAAAACCTTCCCATCAACCCCACCTTCCTGACAACTACGGTAATACGCAACCAAAGACTCTTAGACACATCCCAAATGCATAGTACCCTCAATACACCTTCCACATGGTGAACAATACAGATCGACCTTCGCCCATTTCCTCGTCCTACCTCTGAGAGGGAGCCACTTGTGCGTCACCTTTCAAGTAAGAAAACTCGCCCTCCCCATCATACCACCTTTCCATATCTTAGTAAATCTTTGCTTCCACTATCTACCTGATCTTCTCAATTTCCACTTTTCATTCAACTTCAACATCAAAGTGTGCGCTACGTAAGGTTCCTGTAAATAGCCCTTGCTAAAATTCTTTCTGAGACCTGACAATCCCACGTTCCATTGATTTCCCCTCCATGCCATAGATGCTATACAGCTCGTTCATAAAAGGCCTTATGCATTGATATGCAATGGGGTAAATAGTTCTACTAGGATATTGATCACGAAATCTCCCTAGCCATCTATGTGATTAAGGATACCACATTTTCCATTTGATGCAAGTAATGATGCAGAGGTAGGTGATGTCATAGTACATGACATAAATGAGACATTCACTAAAATTTTGGCTCGGTTCAAGGGTTGCTGACGATTGAGATAACCTAGAAGAAGATAATGAATCTTGAGATGCCTTAAATGATCTCATAGATGATGTAAAAGCATTGTAGCACCAACCTACTTAAAACACACCTCATTCAAATATGCCAATTTACTATGCTATTAAGATGCTCGAGTATACACAATTCACTTGAGCCATGACACTTCCATACTCTTGCTACCTCTTCCTCTCTCATGCTCCATTTACCTATTGTATCAAAGCCTTTTTAGCCCCTGCTCTCTAAGCTATTGCTTTCCTCAATCCATGCTCCCCTATGCATTTCTTTGAGCTACCACCTGTATGTAGCTATTAGCTACTATTGCTCACGGTCTTTTTACTTTTGCAGTCGTTGCTTACCAACAAGAGCAGCATGTCATCTAGCATTGGCGTCCAACACTCACTTACAAAAAGACATTGTCATTTATAAATTGATGAGACATCAATTATTCATAACTGCTACTTAACTTCTACACAGGAGCTGACAGACCTCTACTATTGTAACCTTCATTATTGACAATCATTGCTCTTAAGTTGCTAAAGAAAAATGCTACAATTATCTTGAATGGCTATTTGACATGTACTCAATATTCTATTTAATTGATATCACCAGCTACTTTTCAATTATCTACTACTATCAAATGAACCTTGCCCCTTACCTTTGCTTATACATGAGAGATGCCACCTTGTAGATTTCTTCTATAGCATGACAAGCTCAGCATAGTCAAATATAGTTGTAAGCTAAGCATTAATATTGTTTTCAATAGCATTGCCTCTACAAATTATCACCTACTCCCCAACAACAATTTCCTATTCAATTGCATTTGTTTCTTTGTTCATTCACATGCTTGTAGATGTCTTATCGGTGTGTTGGACTTTGATGTGGCTAGCCAGGGTCATTGTAATAGATGCCCCTCCTACTACTCCTTTATGATCTAGTGTTTGAATAATCTAATAGGGTTCCTAAGTAGGGTTATGTGTATAGAACGTTGTAAGTCATCATATTAGATTAGAAAGTGTGCACATTGTGTAGTGTTGTATTGAGTGACAACTACCTTCATCCTCTCCTCTCCCACCTTTAGCAATCCTCTCAAAAGATGCTAGCAGTTTAAATAAATATTGGATCACGTAGGATGCCTAGTTTGGGTGTTATTAGGCTTCCCTTTTCCCTTGAAAATGATGTTGATATGGTGGCTAATATACTTGGTCTAGTGTTGCATGTCTCTATCGGCTTTGATTCTTTTGAACAACTTTGGACACTACTAGATAAATTTTGACATCAAGATTGGAGGCAGGAATCAAAGGATTGTTTTTGGACCCTTTGTAGATGCATGCTTCATATGTAAAGAGTTGGACACTGAGCTATAAATTTTCCCTTGAAAGCTTCTAGCGTTACTCTTTCCCCTTCTCTTAGGAATTCCAAGTTAATGCTACCCAATTCTTTCCTATGCTTATCAAAGAAACTGCTATTTCTAAAGGATAAAGGAAAAGAAAATGGTTGGAAAGCCTTAATGTTTGTTTGGCATTGTACTAGAAAAAGGATCGGAATGCCCTCTAGCATTTTATCTAATGGTGTTCATTGACACTTCTAAGATTCATCAAGTTTGGTTGAAAATTATTTTAGCTAGAGAGAAGCTAGTTTGAGACATTGCAATTCTTTGAGTTGCCTCTTGGTATTTGAGAGGACTTTGCTCCCATAATAAACAAAAGGCACGTTTTATAGTTGTCAAAAAGTTTAAAGCATCTATTGTCTACCTGTAGGAAATCAAGTTAGAGGATGATGCTACGTGGCCAAGCTGGCCAGGAGTAGCTGGCCAGGAGTAGCTCTTGTGCCATGTGGTAGCTCCCATTGGAGGTGCGTAAGCAGGTCATTGTGGCAAGCCTATATGGCCACCTTAGGGCAGCATATTTGCAGGTGTCCCCCCCCGGGGGGGAGGGGAGCCCATTTCTAGGCAGAGGTGGCCAACCTGCTAGTTGGCCACCTAGGTCTAGTGGTCAGGTTGTGTAGGGGATGGAGCAACCCGTATAATCCCCTATAGACCACCTAGGCTTGGTGGTCAGGATGTGTAGGGCAAGGAGCAGCCCCTATAGACCACCAAGGATGGGTGGTCAGGCTGTGTAGGGCAAGGAGCAACCCCTATAGACTACTTGGCAGCCCCTCATCGGGGGGCAAGGTGAGGTAGGCCAACCGGTTGGCAACCCTCAAATAGGGTAGGAGGGGAGCCCCCCTTATAAGCGTGTGTGTGGCAGCCCCTTGGGCAAGTAGGGGGTTGACCCACCTACAGTAGGGGTCGGCCCACAAACCAACATGTTGGTCTTGCAGGGGGCGGGGGAGTTAGGGAGGGGGCTGCCTACATATACGCCCCTCCCACACTTGTTTGCATCTCTCAGTTTGGAGCCTTTCTGCCTTTCTATAGTGGAGGTTGTCCCCATCGTTCTAGGGGGTTTTGTGATCCCTTGTAGTCTTTTTTGCTTTCTCCTTTCCTTCTCAGTTCTGTGTGTGAGATTTTCTCTCTCCATTTGTGTCCAGATCCTCTGCACTTCTCATATCGTATCAGATCCATGATTGGCTAGAGACCCAAGGAGTGGTTAGAGTGTTGAGGCAGCAAATTGAGAGGAGGTTTTTGTGAGGAGTATGGAGATGTATGGACCATACGGGTGTCAATGAAGGCGTGACTTTGAAGCATGTTTTTAGATTTGAAAGGAGGAGTTCTTAACGGTTGGGACAGTTAGGCTCTCAGCCTCTTCATTTGGTGAGCCCTTATCGCTCCCAATCACTCCAATTAATTACCACCTACATTCTACTGGGACACGCATTAACGTATGCTATCCTGCAAATTTGTGTCCATATATGCAATTAAGCTATCCTGCCTCTCCCTCCCCCACTTCCCACTCCATCCATGCCTCTCCATCCCTCACCACTCAGCCCCACTCCCTCACTCCTCCCCCTCGCCTCTCACTGCGCTGCCACTCTCTCCCTCCCTCCACTCCCTCCCCCTCTAGCCTCTCCCTTCCTCCACTCCCTCCCTCCTCCCACTTGACCCCCCACGCCTTGGCCTCCCCCCCTCCTCCCATCGTCCCCCTAACACCTCTCCCTCAACCCTTCCCTCCCCTCCCGTGGCTCTCCCTCTTGCTCCCCTCTCCCACTCTCCCCCCCTCTCCACTGCTCACAATTATTCCCTCCCCCCTCTATATAGGCTCCGAGATGCAGCTTGGAATGTTATCAAATGAAGGTTCTAGCGTCTACGCCACCACCATTTACCCGCATGCGTCACTGCCTAAATCAATCAGTCCGCCCATCAATTATGCATAGGTTAATTTGCAAAACTTACCTTAATTGACCATCGTGCCCCCCTCCCCCCCCCCCATACAAACAAATTAATGAATAACGAGTTTTTCCTCCCTGGGGACCTGATTACCTTCAACATTCACTTTTGGTGATCTATTACATCAAAAAAGAAAAGAGGAAATAGATTCAAAAACCCCATTCAAGTGGGGGTTTGGTTGATAAATATTTAGCACTATCATTACATCGTAGGTCACATCATGGTGACCTACTCGCTCAACTTTATTTTATTCCTATTTGTTTTGGGCCATGGAGGCTAACTAACTTATGTTTGTCCATGGATCAATAATTTATTTGGGTTAATTAATTTATTTTAAGCTATGTGTAAGAGGAGTGCACATTATTCAAGAGGGTAGGATTAGAACCCACAATGTTTTATTTCCCACATGTGAGCCCTACCACTAAGCTATAGAGTGGAAGAGTAGGCCTTCTCCTAACTAAGATATTATCAATGGTCCCTTTTCCCCCTCTCTTTAGTATGCGCCTTCTTCTTCTTCTTCTTTTGAACTCACCCACCCAACTCACACACACGGTTTGAGGCTATCGAGGGGCACCCGCCCTGCTCTACCCCCAATGGGGATCAAACAAGGGCCGTCGCCCTGGTAGGCTAGCAACCCTACCACTGGGTTGCCACAACTTCCTCTTTGCCTTCTTCTTTAAAGCCCCCTTCAAATGGTCCCTATTACCCCTCCCCCTCTAGCAAGTGCCTTCTTCTTTAATGCCCCCTTCTTAAGTGGTCCCTTTTAATTGAAACTCCTCCCTCCCCCCCTTATCCCTTAGTTTAATCATGCCCTTTTTCTTGTCCTTTTCACCCCTATTCTCTTCTCCACAACTAATTAATGAAAATTTCTTATTTTTCAACATCTTGGGCACCTATTGGCCGACTGGGGGGTCCTTATGGCTATGATCAAGGAAGAGATACCAAATAGGTACTGCCAGATTGAATTTGGGGGTAATTAATTAGTTTGTGTGGGGGGAGGGGGAAGTAGGATAAAGGGGGGAGGGCTTGAATTAAATAAAGGGGGAACTGGGAGGGGCAATAATTAGTCTCATTGAGGGGAGGGGAGAGGTTGAATTCAATAAGGGAGGGGCATTAGTGGGTAAAATAAGATTTTGGGTTCGAATCTTTTCTTGAAAGGTTAGGGAAGGCCCCTCCTTGGACATAGTCTATGCATAACATAAAAGCCCCCCCCCCCCCCCCCCCCTCCCTTCTCCCCCACTTTGGACATCAAAAAATAGAGGAACATAGCTTAACTAAAGCATAAATAAATTAAGCCACAGATAAACATAGGTTAATTAAGCCTCCTTGCTAGTTGAAATTAGTACGAGAGGTGAATAACCTATAGTGATGCCAAGGTGAATAACCGCTAGTGATGCCACTAGTTATGGTAGGCAACCTATAGGGAAATTTTTCCTTTTGGAGCCCTCATGAGGCCACATGTCACAATCTCTTAGACGTTGATCTTTGAACTTGTGAATATCTAATGGTGGAAATTGGAAATCATATAGCTTTTTTGCTTTATTAGCACTGCCCCTAACGGGGCAGAGCTCTAGCTAACTACAAAGTTTCTTTTTGAAGACCCTTTGAAAGCGGATCAACTCGAGTTCTATTCAGCCACTGGGGGCAGTGCTATAGGCACGTGTGTGCCCTTTGTTTGCTTCAATCTTTGGGATGACAAATTTGGCACCACACAACGATTGAGAAAACTTGGAGGCAAGTGGTTTGCTTTTATGGGGCCTTAAGCTTTTTGGCCTTTGTTAGCCCCTAGGTGCCCGCTCCTTTGTGAAGGACGTGTTGGGAGGAGGCGGTTGATCATCACCTGTGAGCAGCGATCATTAGCAAGAGGATGACATTCCCAACTGTGTGTGGCTGGGATCCAGTGATTTAAAGCTTTGAGTCAGCTACATCAGGGGGCAAGCTCTTACACAATTTCCCAACCCTCTGATATCTAACCCTCGTGATCCAATTTGGACTTTCGACATTGTTGTTCAATGAGAGAGAGAATATCATACCTTAATTGGATTTCCTTTTCAACTTATGTATAGCATCAAAGTAGCTTTGCAAATAGAGATTGAGACACCAACTCTAAGACTTGCACATCAAAACAAATGTCAAGGTGGAAGAGGAAACTAAAGGTAGAGTGATGTAGCTAAGGGTCATGAATGAGACCAAGAGGGACTGGTATGCAGAAAGAAACTAGACCTTGTTCGCCAAAACAAGGGGGAGCTATTGAACATTTTGTTTAGTAACAACTCTACGGAACTTTGGTGGAGATTTTTAGAGGGACGGGCCCCCTCACCACTCACTGACACTCACGTTTAGTTTGATTAGGCACGCACACTTTATGACATCCCAAATCAGCCAATCCATAACCTCTCACATCTGCCACGTGCCACATCCTGCACCCTCTTCACTAGGGGGTAAAAGGATGTCGTAATGAAACTTCATAATGCTTGAGCGAAGGATCATGAGGGACTATGCACTGAGTTCATTGCATATGGGATTAACCTCCTAGCCCCGATCTTAGCAAAGCTCTTGAATGAAGTTGTTTGTTTGGGGTTTCCACGCACCTGGACCATAAACACTATCTCACCCATCCACAAGGCGGAGGATCCCATGAGCCCAGAGAACCACAAGACCACTATGATTGGACATGTCATGTCCAAGATTTATGCATCAGTACTTCTAAGGTCAGCAAATTTATGGAGTGTCAAGGACTTAGAGCAGTAGAATAGGCTAGATTCCAGCGTGATCATGGAACCATGGACCACATTCTCACACTCAAATGTATCATCGAGGAGGCGAGGGCACAGAAGCAGAGGGTTTATTGTTGCTTTGTGGATTTCCACAAGGCATTTGACAAGGTTCCGAGAGCCTGCCTTATACGGCACCTACAGGATATTGAACATTGCCTACGGGTTGCAAATAGACGAGGATCATTTGGAAGGGGATTGTAAGGATTTTGAGCACTTTTATTACATTCCTCTTCTCTATGACTTGGGGCTCAGTGGCTTGTCTTTCTCTTTCAAGGCCTCAAGTCTATTATGAGAGACAACTTTTATTGGGCTCTTTTAACTTATCGACACTTTGTAGCATCGTGCTATTTGGATGATGTCCCCTTTAGCCCTTTCAGACCTAGGCCTGCCTCTATAGATTCTTATTGGGAGATATTGGCGAGCATTTTGGCATTACATATTTGGAGAGCCAGATCCATCGAAGCTATGGATAGGTCTTAGGTTCACCCTTCCCACACTATGGCTAGTATTTGGTCAAATATAGTACACGTGCTCATGGCCATTTGGGTGAGCATGCAGCGCTCCTCTTGGGTAGCTGCTACCCGTAGGGCTACTTTCCTTTGGGAATAAAGTGGCTCTCATTTTTCTTAGAGACCACAGCAGGATTTTAGCCTCATCCTTGATTTTTTTCGCTCGAAGGAGCTTTTATTGGCCAATTTAAAGCATTCTATTCCTATGATGTATTCATGAAGATAGCAATGGTCTGTAATGCCAACTCAACATAGGACATCTTTTTATAAGTAATGCTTGCGCAAATCACGCTAGGAGCATTCAACAATATCTCCTATGATATTTCTCTTGTGGGCAACAATGAAAGAATGTAATGATAAAGAACCTTTGGTAAAGCCTTCCTATAAGGAAAGACTTTATGATAGAAACCCTTTGAAGCGATCTCAAGAAAGCAAATAAGTGAGATGAGCTTGTTGGTACTAGATCGGATTATTGGAACAAAACACGAGATAAAAATCTTGATTGTTGTCCGCTAGCAGTTTTATGTAATTGGAAGTAGTAAACAATTCAATGATCATCGGGTAAATAATCGATCTACAATGTCTCCCTCACCAGCAATTCAGCAAAAATTACAACACCTTGGGTTGATCTAGTATCAATTTGGTGGAAATTAAAATTACAACACCTTTGAGAGATCCCATATGTCCAATTTCATGGAAATAAAAATTACAATACCTTCGGCCTTGAACTGGTTATTGTTCACAACATTTAGTAGTAGCTGAAGATTCTCCCTTCAATTGGGCTTGTATATGTTTTGAATTACCTCAATTGGATTTGTAGTGATTTAACACTCACAAAACTTGGTTCGATAAGAGATACAAGAGATAAGGGGCTGCTAGACACATCGACGACAAATATTTCATGCCTTTAGAGACCAAGCGAATGGAAACAAAAAATTTGAAGCCTGGAAAGGGAGGATTGGAATCCTTGATGCAATAGAATGCCTTGGCAGGGAAGGGAGCAACGAGTCATGAAGAGAAGAAGCTAGGGGAAGAAAGAGTGGCGCTCAAGAATCAAGACCTATGAGGCAATAAATCCAAAATCGTGGACCAAGCAAGATCCTCAAGGACAAACCCCTCTAAGAATCCGACATAGATTATCGTTGCTTTTGCAAGAACTTTATGCCTTTCAATTCCTTCATTGGGTGCAGACAAATATTCAGTTGTCCATCAATTCAGACGTTCAAAGCCTGCAGGTTCATTGATAGGTTGGTGGAGGGAGTTGAACGGGAGGAAGGAAACTTGCAATGGACTTACCAAGTTCGACTACGATTACGACTATTGACATTCAGGTAATATGCTAGGATCTTATCCATTCGCGAGACTTATTCTCGGTGCTAGTATTCTCGATGTTTATATTCTTCGCGCTTATATTCTCGACGCATGGGGAAGGGCCCGTTCCCTCAGATTATAACTATTTGGGGCCACCTCCCCGCCCACACTGTGTGGTTATAATAATTATATATTATATATTATCATACAAATATTTTTAATTGCTTGTCCATTTAAAATCGCTTGTTTCAATCTGAATTCTTACAACATTCCTCTCTTTTGATGCATGTTTTCGATGCGAGGGAGCAAGGAAATCCAAGCTAGATGCAAGATCAGAATATATCGACACCTTCATATGATTGTAGTCCATGTGACAATATTGCAATCAGGATCAATTATGAGCTCCTATGAGCGTCGCCTTATTCATGTATTTGTGGACTTCAACTCCCAAAGTGCACAAACAATATGGCCAAGTCAATAATAAATCACCACCCGTGACATTTGCAGAGAGCCCATGTAGTGTCTCATGTCCACATCTTTAAAATATTTGATAAAATTCTAGAATTCAAGTTCAATTTTGAGTTAGTAGTTAGGCTGCCTAGTTGAGTGCTTGTAGGCTATGAAGTCATCATCAAAGAAGTGAGGAAGCGCTTGCTTCCCTAAAACTGTTGAGTGATGGGCACCATTATTATGACCAGGTGTCTGAATGGGATTCGTTTATGGAGATAGCTTCACTTGATCCACAGACATAAGACTCCATACGGACCAAACAGTACGTCGTCAGATGACGTCTCGACTCGTGAATTTGCAGCCTCCGTCTGAGTCGTCTGCACTGCACTTAATTTGCAACCTTAATTTGGAAGAAACTGCGCTTATTTGACGATCCCGCTTCGCAGGTTGATGGAAGTTGCAAATCATCGGCTGTCGTTCACCGGCTCGAGGGGTGCAGTTTCACATGTATTGTTCCTAAAAGAGAGTAGACTGAATGATAGACGCCTCCATGCAAATTACTCGATCCGTATGGTTGAGGCTATGGCTCGCTCGCCTCACCGCTCTGCGAGGCTGGCATCGGGCGGCGTTCATATATCAAACCGAAGTATTATGTATAACTTTCGTGCTCCATCCTATGGCCTCGCGGTAAGAACGGAACAAGGTTTAGCATGGTTTATCAATTAGTAAGATCAGTGACGAATTTTACTCTTTCGATTTTGGCATAGCCGTCAAAGGTGATTTGCGTAGCTTTCACGGCCAATTTGACGTCCTTCACTAGAGTATTGTAAATAATGCAGTATTCAATAGTGCGCCTTAGTGTATTATTTTTAATGTTCTTTTAGGAGGACGACTTTTACGTTCAATTGCGCTATGCATATGCATAGCGCGATTAAGCGCATGTCTTGAGACTCTGTTAGATGATACTGAGGCGATAGCATGATAGAAAATTAGTGGACGTGACATCGCAGATAATTTCGTGACGTATAAAGATTCATACATGCTTTTACTGCTGGTAGGACCAATATCTTGGCGTGAGAGATCTTAGCACTATATGCACTGCTCATATGGTAGTTGAGCATGTCGCTTGCTTATTCTTTCGAGGATTTGCCATGAGATCTAATAGATAGATTAATTTTTGGTTTCTGTGATGCACGTTTTGGATCTTCTTCCAATATTATTATTTATCCTTTCAGAGAGAGGTGAGCGCTCCTACTGATGAAACAGTCTCCCAATGTGATGGTGAATCCATGTCTAAGATTCAGCGTAAGACAAAGATCGTGTGCACTATTGGCCCTTCTACCAGCACTCGAGAAATGGTGTGGGAGCTTGCAGAGAGAGGGATGAATATTGCTCGCTTAAATATGTCTCATGGAAGCCATTCATCCCACAAGAGAGTTATTAATCTTGTGAAGGAATATAATGCACAGTCAGCTGACAACGCAATTGCAATAATGTTGGATACCAAGGTTGAATAGTACTTCCATTCTATATGGATAGGTTGCTTGGATTTCATTTCAATTGTCATCTTTAGTTTCCCACTTAGTGTAGGAAAAAGCATATATGACACTGTGAAACTTTGGTATTTCATGTATTGTCACTTATCGAGGTATTGAACATTTTTGTTGTGGGATTTGGGAAAATTTCCTAGTCTTACATTCGTCATGCATATTTCGATACTTTGCAGGGTCCTGAGGTGAGAAGTGGGGACTTGCCACAACCTGTCAAACTTGTTAAAGGCCAGAATTTCACCTTGACAATCAAGAGGGGGGTGGGCAGAGACACTTGTGTCAGTGTAAACTATGATGGTTTTGTCGACGATGTAGAGGAAGGAGACACTCTTCTGGTAGATGGTAAATAAAGCTTTGAATCATTGGAATGTTGGAGCACTAACAGCTGCCTGTAAAGAGGATTATTTTAAATAGTGAAGGTGATCCAGATACAGATCTTTTTACATGAGAGTTGAGAGCGTAACACTTTTCTCTACAGATAAGTACACTCTTCAACTAATGACTTTGAGAAGGGTGAATTACGAATTTGTGCTCCAGTACATTTAAACTTACCTCTGAAGGCAGCCACTGACCTGAATAATGTTGCTATGCTTAGAAGACAACTTATCTCTGAAGTCAGCCACTAACCCAAATACTGTTGCTATGCTTAGAAAACACGATACAAAAAAAAAGGTCATATCTCTCAATCAACCTACATTGTGATAGTTGACTGGCATTCATCTGGACATAGCGTGTCTTGGGCATTGTCTATGTTAGCATGTATGCTTGAAATAATATGGCTTCATATTTTACAAATTTTGACACCAGGAGAGCTGGGAAAACAATTAGTCTCTTTTCATCCTTGTGGGTAACAGTTTGTGAAACAAGGATATTCCAGCCCAAGCCCGTGCCTCAGACATGTCTAACTGATGTTGCAGGAGGAATGATGTCACTGCTAGTGAAGTCCAAAACAAAAGATTCAGTTTTCTGTGTAGTACTTGATGGAGGAGAGCTGAAGTCCCGTCGACACCTAAATGTGCGTGGGAAAAGTGCTACTTTGCCTTCCATAACAGGTGAACTCTTCCTGGATTTATACTTTGATAATTGTGGAAATGTTGTGGGACAGAAAATTTGGAGCAAATATGCTTGCCTAACTGGACAAAATAAACAAGCCTAATAGATTAAATAAAATGGGAAAAAGAGTAAGCAGGGATGCCCATGGTGCTGGGCTGGAAGTTGTGGATGAGGATCTGGGGTGCCCTTAATTTGTGGAACACTTTTGTTGCCATGTCAGTCATTCTGCCATGTGTGTCAGGTTTTGGCCATAATAGCAGCAGAACATTGCTCGTCAAACTGAGAATTGGGCATGGAGAGGATACCAGGATTCAGGATGGTGGAATGTCGTATCATATCATTTCATAACTTGTATGTGAGGTTCGGTTGCATAACACACATGCATACATATATGTGTACATCCCCTTGTTACCTGCTTGAGCGGCATTTTTTACACCATTTCCATCAGGAGGGACCCGATGCTAGGTTTCTTTGGATCTGATTACGGTGCATGACTGGTCGAGATCTCTTCGTAGGGATCTGCTACTTCCCACCAGAGACATCACACTTTGCTGGGGTAGTGCGGGAGGAGGCTGAGACATCACCGTACACACCTCTCCACCAGAATATCATGGATTTCTCGAGTTGCGGAGATGTTCTCCTAGTTGGAGACTTCAATGCGAGGACGGGGACACGCTATCACAAGTATCCGCTGATAGGCAGGCCCCTGTTACCTCCTACGGATATGCACTTCTTGATCTAGGTACGGTGCATGATCTCATTCTCTATACAGGTCTTGAGCGATGGCCCCTCCTCTAGTGGCTTCACCTGCTTTCCGCATGGAGGAGGGTCTAGTGTGGTTGATTACATCTTGGGATCCCCTGCCTTCACATTGCACATCACGGACTTCTCTATCTCACCACCTCCACCCTGGGCTGATCATACATATCTTTTCTTTAGCATCACCACTCGCTACCTTGCCACACCACCCACCACAGTACCCACTTACTCTACCTATCATGACACACACTTTGATCACAACCTCTCACCAAGATACTTTGCATGACTCTACATGTTACTCACCTATATTGATCACATATCTCTTCTAAAGGATCGTGCTGCTCTAATTAGTTGATCACTACACGAGGCTGTCCTTCACGCCTTCCCATACACCACATGCTCCAACCACCTACCGCCTCTTGAGTACGATGACGAGTGTGAGGCTCTTTGCCGACAACTCTGATTCGAATCCAAAAATGGCCTCTCGAGCGAGCCAGTATTATGTGAGTACTGTCATCTAGTCTGCTGGAAGAAACGAAACTTTGTTTGTCGAAATGAGGAGGAATTACTGAACGTTCTGTTTAGCAATAACTCCAAGGATTTTTTGCAGAGGTTCCTTGAACGGCGATTCCCCTCACCACTCACAGTAAAACCAGCCTTCAGTTAACTAAAGGGCAGTAAGAAGATGGTAGCCTAGCCGTATGGAATATAGATAACCTTAGACTGAGCTCCTGCGAGCTTCCCCCTCCCCCTCCGTACCTCTACCTCCCCCTCCCTCGCCATCCCCGCTCACCTCCGTCTCACCCCCCCTCGCTCCTCCGCTCACCCTCGCCACGCTCACCCCCCCTCCCCGCTCCGTCCACGCTCACCCCCCCTCCACGCTCACCCCCCCCTCCCCGCTCCGTCCACGCTCACCCCCCCTCCCCGCTCCGTCCACGCTCACCCCCTCCACGCTCACCCCCCCTCCACGCTCACCCCGCCTCACCCTCCCCGCCTTGCTCCGCCCCCCCTCGCCACGCACACCCCCCCCCCCCCGCTTCGTCTCTCCCCTTGCCCCTCCGCTCCATCCCTCCCCGCTTCCGCTCCACTCACCCCCCCCCGCCTCCCGCTCCGCCCACCCACCTCTCGCCCCCCGCCCTCGCCCCCTTTCGCCTCACCGCCCCTCCCTCCGCCGCTGTCCGCCCGTCGCTTTTTTTTTTCTTTTTTTTCGCCTCCCCCGTCCCTTCGCTCTTTTTTTTTTCTTTTTTTCTTTTTTCCACCCTTCCCCCCGCCCCCCGTCCGCCTCTCGCCCCACTCCGCCTCTCCCCCGCCCCCACTTCCGTCCCCGCCTCTTCTCCACCGCCCCCGATCCCCGCCCCCACTCCTCCATCCCGCGCCATCTCCGCTTCCTGCCCCCCATCCCGCTTCCTCCGCCCCCCGCCCTCCATCCTTCCCGCCACACCCAGGCTCCACCCTCCCGCATCTACCCCCCTCCCTTTTTGGGTGGCAGCCTTTTCCTCATCGGAAGCCTCGCAGTTTGTCTTGGCGGTATGGCGGCCCCTTGCCCGGAACCGGAGGCCCAGACGGACCCTCCCTCTCCAGATGCCTACCGCGTCATCCTGACAGAGCAACAATCATCTCGGGTTCAGGAGGTTGCCAATGACTTTGCCCTTACCTCTGTTTATGGCAGAGTCATTGGACATTCCCCCTCCAGATCAGCCATCAGGGACTGGCTCCAGTCCACCCTCATGCTAGAGGACGGCCATATTGAGGAGGTGGCCCTTATGGGAAGGGGCATCTTCTGGCTCAAACTCTCCAATGCGAAAGCGGCGAGCAACTTGATTGCTGGCTCCCCCACGACTGTGGATGGAAAGATTGTCATGATAGTCCCGTGGTACCGCGGGTTTAGCGCGGCGGATTTTGATGCTCGGTTCCGTATACCTCGTCATCCAGTGACGCTAGTTTTTCCAGGTCTTGCTGCTGAGCTACGGCCGATTGTCAGGGACCTGGGCTCCCACTTTGGCTGGGTTATGCACGATACTTTCGCCGATGCGGTGACTACGGCAGGAGCCCCCCGAGTCCGTGTGGCTGTGGCGGATCCTGCGACTCTCCCGACAGTGATCGAGATCGTGACAGATGCCGGCAGCATCACCCAGAGCATGGTAGTCACCGGACAGCCAGGGCAGTGTTTGAGGTGTCACGGCTTCGGGCACCTGGCGGCTGTTTGTCCACACTTCGCCAACTCTTCTCGACCCCCCCCGCCCCCCCCCTCTCCGCCCCCTCCCCCCCCCTCCGGGCAGCCACGCCAGGAGGAGCAGAGGCAGCCGGAGCCCGGACCAGAGTTAGCTGGCGGCTGGACTGAGGTTAGAAGGAAAAGGGGAAAGAACAAGAAGATTTCTGATAAAGGCAAAGAGGCTGAGGTTACCCAACCTGCAGTTGCACCTCAGAGACCTGACAGGCAGCCGCCCCAGGGACCTGGGAGAGCATCTTCTTCGACGGTAGCCCGCCCTCCACAGACTCAGGTCCCCCTCTCCTCCTCTCCCCAGCCTCTTCCCATTCAGCCCCAGGCCATCCCCCATCTGCACCCCACTTCTCCCGACCCGCAACTTCAGCCCCCCCCTCGTCCTCCTCAGTCTTCTCCCCCTCCTTCTCAGCCCCAGTTCCAGATGCATCCCCATCCCTCCCCCCCCCGCCTCTTTCAGCTCTCCCGCAGATCTAGTTGCACCGACGATTCCTCAGCCGAGGGCAGCCCCCAATCCCCCTCCTCCTCCTCCTCCACTAGTCGCCCCTGAGGAGTCTGTGTTGCCTATTCCCCAGCCTCCTCCCCCTCCCCCTCGGCTGGCAGGACACCCTGAGTCTACACCTTCACCGGAGCAGGCTTCTCTGTCCGCTAGCCCCTCAGTAGCAGACTCCGACGGGCCTCAGCTTCAAGAGAGAGAGCTCCCCCGCGACTTTTACAGATCTGGCCCCTGGGACTACTTGGATGTGGCCGACCTCGGGACTTTCCCTGCTTGCCTCGACATCAGTATCTTCCTGCTCCGCAAAGGGGCGGATGGGAAGATAGCCGCCTTGGCCCCCAGGGATGGCCCTAGCTTTGCTTTCACGTTCCTTAGCGACGGCACCGAGACCTGGACAGACGACTCGGTATGGGAGGCTCTCAGGGAGCAGACACATGCTCAGGTTTGCTCCTGGATAGGCCCGTCCGGTGGGCAGCTTCTCGAGACTCAGTGGTCCGAGGGTGACGTGCGCCTGCGGTGGCGTTGCACCGCCAAACGCTTCAGACTGATTGTGATCCTCAGGCCCCCCCTGTCTTGGCCCCTCCCCCAAGAT
Organism: Dipteris shenzhenensis; assembly: GCF_047967505.1. NCBI lineage: Eukaryota > Viridiplantae > Streptophyta > Polypodiopsida > Gleicheniales > Dipteridaceae > Dipteris > Dipteris shenzhenensis. The sequence goes on from NC_141624.1 coordinate 49,069,529, forward strand.
GTCAGAGCCTGGACCCCTCAGAAACTCCGCGCTTTCTACGGTATGACCACCTCAGAGATCTCGAGCTGGCTCGAGAAAGCTTTCGTTCATGGTACCAAAGGCCTCTCGCCTTTGCTGAAGGTGTTGAAGGACGGGCAGGATGACCCCGCCTCCCCCTCCAAACCTTCCCATAAGCGTCAGCGTCTCCACTCCGAGATGTCAGCTTCTTCTTTGACTTCGACCGCGAGCAGACAGCTGTTCGCAGCCTCCCAGCCCTCACCATGAGCCTACACCTCGTTTCCTGGAATGTGAACGGGTTTCACTCTTCGGGAACCCGTGGTCCTAGGAAGCTCATTTTGAGACAGGAACTTCAGCCAGCAGTGATAGGTCGTTTGGATGTACTTCTGCTCCAGGAGCACAAGCTTTCTGCGGCTCACTCCCGCAGATGCGGGAAGATTCTCCCTGGACGTTCTCACACTTATTGGGAGCCCTCGATTGGCGCACTGGGGAGGAGTGGTGGTGTTTGTACCTCCGTGGGCGAGCAGCTAGCCCAGGGAGTTTTCGGTCATGGCACGCTGATTCCAGGCTGTGCCCTTTGGGTAGGCCTGGAACTGGAGGGATCCAGAGTTGGAGTCCTCAACATTTATGCTCCCACAGATCTCCGTTGTAGAGCCACCTTCTGGAGGACACTTACAGGGATTCTCCCAGACATGGATTCCTGGATTGTTGGAGGTGACTTCAACAATCTGGAGACCTTGGAGGACCAGCAGGGCAGAGGACCGGAGTTTACAGGTATGTCTCAGGCAGAGCAGTTAGCTTGGGACTCTTTTATCTTTGCGACAGGAGGAAGGGACAGTTGGTGAGACCCGTCCTTCCGACGCTGGCACGGGAGCTTGGACTTTTCGTGGGGCTTCCGCAGGGAAGGAGGCAGACTCCTGGAGAGGCTGGATAGATTTTATGTTAGTGATTGGGCCATCGGCAGAGGCGGTCAGGCGGGTATAGTTCCAGGGACGACACTGTCCGACCATGCGCCTGTGTTCTTATCATTAGATTCGGCAGCTCAGTCCCTTCCCCCCCGCTCATGCCGGATTCCTGACTCCATTTTCTCGAGGGAGGATGTGCGCATCAGTATTTGCAGTCTTTGGGACAGAGATTGGGGCGAGTGCGTGGATCTGGTTGGCTTGGTGGCGCAGGCTTTGCAGGAGTCCAGCCAGATCTGCCAGCTCGCAGCCCTACAGGTTCGACAGGATTGGTAGGGCAGAGAGAGAGCTCTTCGGAGGGACCTCGCCTCCATTCAGCGACTCCAGCAGGCTTCCCCGGGCTCGGAGGAGCTTCGGATCCAGGCCCTTCGAGCCAGAGCCCTTCTGGAGGAGACACTCCAGCGTCGCTCAGAGTTTTTCTATCACGCCTCTCTCTCCTTCTGGGCCCGGAAGGGTGACCGGATGTGCAGGGAGTTCTTCAGGACGCATGGCCAGAGAGCTGCAGGTGATCAGCTTCAGAGTCTCAGGACAGCGGATGGTCACATCGTTACGGATCCGGGGGAGGTCTTGGGGTTGGCCACTGACTTCTACAGGACCCTCTTCCAGCAGGAGCTGCTTGCCCCTCGTACTCGACGTGACCGTGAGGAGGTGTGGAGGCACATTCCAGGGTCCAGCCTAGCATGCAGGCGACGTTGTTGGCACCGTTCACCATGGACGAGATGGTGGAGGCCTTGATGGCCATCGATGGAGAGAAATGCCCAGGTGAGGATGGGCTATCCCGGGCATTCTTCACCTCCTTTTGGGACCAGATCCATCAGCCCCTCCTTGCAGCTCTGCAGAGGATTTTCAGCAGCGGTCAGATGCCAGAGAGCCTTTCCTCGGGACTGATTTGCCTCAACCCGAAGGGAGGAGATAGACATGAGATCCGTCAGTGGCGCCCGATCACTCTCCTTACCACTGCCTACAAAATCCTCGCCAAGATGATCAGCGCCAGAGTTCGGCCTCTACTCCCATACCTCATCCATGACACTCAGACAGGCTTTGTCCAGAATCGCAGTATCCTGGATAATGTCTTCACCTTCTCAGAGGCGGCGGAGTGGGCTCAGCACAGCGGATCACACCTTGCCATTCTACTTCTCGACTTTGAGAAGGCCTACGATCGAGTGGACTGGTCCTTTTTGGAGGGGACTCTGGAGCGGCTAGGTTTCCCAGCGGGTTGGATTCAGGGTATCTCAGCTTTGTACAGGACAGCTTCTAGCAGGGTCATCATTGGAGGCAGGATGGGTGAGCGCTTTAGCTTGGAGAGATCAGTGCGTCAGGGCTGCCCCCTTGCTCCTTACCTGTTTCTCTTCTTCGCTGAGGCTATGACTTACTACCTTCGGGCGAGGTCTACAGGGATCAGGGGTATTCGCCTTCCACTCCGGGAGGACACGGAGCTTTTGGACTCGGAGTACGCAGATGATACAGCCCTGTATGTCCAGGACGATGAGAGGATGCTAGAGAGGGTGCGGATGGCCCTGGAGGTCTTCTGCTCGGCCGCTGGTGCGAAAATCAATTGGAACAAATCAGTTGGTTTTCTCACAGACCCCGGGGCATGTTCTCAGTGGGGGAGGTTTTTGGGTTTCAGATGGATTCCACGGGGACAGACCGCTAGATACCTTGGTTTTCAGGTTGGCCTAGACATCACGCCAGCTCAGCAGTTTCTCCCGGTGCTAGACTCCATCCGACGGAAGCTGGCTTTCTGGAGCACTGCTAAGCTTTCCCTTGCAGGTCGTGCCCTGGTAGTTAACCAGGTCCTCCTAGCCACGGCTTGGTATGTGGCTTCCTGCTGGTGTTTCTCGAGATCCAGCGTGGCACAGCTCAGGAGACTGGTTCGGAACTTCCTTTGGTCCGGGGAGGATGGTCTTAGAGATACCAGAGCCAGGGTTGCTTGGCAGACAGTCATTCTTCCGCAGGCTGAGGGTGGCCTGGGGGTCATCGATCCAGAGCTTCAGAGTCAGGCCTTGTTAGGCAAGCTTGTCATCCGCGGTTTGACCCCGGGTTGGCAGACGTGGAAGATGTTATTTCAGCAGGGAGCCGGTTCTTGTGTCCCGCGTCGAGGTGGAGAGTGGCTAGCGTCCCTCAGGTGGATCTTCACTTCCGCCCCGCTCACTCAGCCCCGTTCCCCACTCGTTCGTAGCCTCCTCATGGTTTGGAGGCGGCTCCGCCTCAGTCTCATTCAGTCCCCTCCTAGCTGTCAGGAGGAGATCGATCGCCAGCCGCTTATCTGGAACGGTCAGGTCAGAGATGCCGAGGGCCTTCAGTTGGGGGAGAGATCACATATCAGGTGGGATGGCTGGATGAGGGGGCCAGCCCGGTCCCTTCGAGTTTGGAGGGATACGTACAGACATCTGGAGACGGCTGATCTTGCAGACGCAGCTGGAGGTGCACGTGGAGCCCAGGCGAGACGCACGGAGATCGACGGCGCAATCCCAGCTGATTTGTTGGTTCCACCTGAGCCTCAGGTCCTCATGCCTGGTGACGCCCGCTGGCTGGGACAGTTCACCCCCCGTGGCATCCCACTGGTGATCGCAGGACGTATGGATGACTCCTCTATCTCCTTCTTCGCGGTTGTTGGGGATGGACGACTCAGGAGAGAGGAAGCGCTCATCGACCCCCTACTCCCATGGCAGAGGGTTCGGGTCGTAGGCCTTTTGGGGAAGGTCTGGCATACCGATCCTAGCATCGAGCAAGACCAGATGCAGCTTTGGCGTCTCTGGCTCTGGGAGGGGCGGGCCTTGGCAGAGCTTGATTGGGACCCAGGAGAGTGGTGGTGGCCAGAGATTGTGACAGGATAGGGGCCGACTTCCTTCTTCGCCTACAGCACGACTCTGGGCAGGCGAGTTCTTGGGAGGATGCAGAGCCGCCCCCCCACCCAGCGGCCCAGCTGGTATGCACAGGGTATTTCCAGGTTCTTTTTGCAGGCATTCTGGAAGGCCTTATGGGAGAGCTGGCGGCCGCGGAAGATCTCATACTTCCTGTGGCTTCTTGCCCACAAAGGTCTTCCAGTGGGGAGCTGGTTGCGGCAGATAGGCCAGGACGGATGCTGCCAGATTTGCCATGAGGATGAGGAGTCACCAAAACACTGCCTGTGGAGCTGCACTCGCGCCCAGGAAGTGTGGAGGTGGACTTTCGGGATTCTTACTCGCGCAGCACCAGAGCTAGGATTGATCACTTGGGGCGCGTTCTGTTGGTGCAGCACCGCACCTGGTCTTCATCACTTATTCGAGGCATGCCAGCAGGACCCCACTTTCCTTATCACACAGGGGACATGGGGGCCGCTCGAGGGTATCCCGCAGCACCTAGCAGAGGCTGATAGATACAGGAGTTCGGGAGAGACAGTCAGTCTGGGAGATTATTAGCAGCATTGCAGGGTGGCACATCTGGACCTCGCGCTGCGCGCAGATCCTCGGTGGCACCTCCTTATCGACTGCCCAGATCACGACGGAGATTTGGAGCGAGATTATTCATACCCTCAGAGGCCAGTGGGACCAGATTCAGGGAGATTCCCGGGCCGGTCAGGAGAAGCGGAGACGCTTCCTCCGGGCTTGGGACACACAGGGCCTCTTCTTTGAGCAGACTTCGCAGGGCCTTCGGTGGCACTACTCACCACCCCGATGGCTGTTCATTCACACTCGTCTTATCCCTCCGTGAGAGTATGATTTATTCTGTTACCTTTTAGGGCTGTGTCCGATTTGTGAACGCAGCCCGTCAGCTACAAGCTGACCTTTTGTATCTTGTTCTCGAAGTAATATAATTAGCACTGTTTTTTCTTCAAAAAAAACTAAAGGGCAGTAAGCTGTAACTATCTTAGCATTCACATCATTAACAGCCACATTGTTTCCACTAGCTCAGGAGCAACTTCCCATGTACTTCTTGGGGGAGTTAGTCAAGCAATGGAAAAGGACAATGAGTATATACTGCCAGTCCCTAGTGTCAGAACTCTCCTTTGGGTGAAGAAGTTTGCAATCGAAGAGCGCCAAAGGGAGAACCAGTTGCCCCATGATGGGCCATGGGTTTTCTACATGTTCACGAGCTGCTATACCAGAGCTGAGTGGCGAGGGTGATGCGCCAGTCACAGGAGGGACCGGATTGGAGAGGTAGTGCCAAGCAGTAGCAAAGCTGTAGGAGATAGCAGTCGAGCTGCTACAGGTGGCTAGGAGTGTCGTACGGGCAGCAACGAGTTGTTGGCGAGGATCAAGAGTAGGCGCGAAAGCAGCAACATGATGCTGGCAGAGACCAATAGCGAGGAAGTGCCTTGGGCTTGGACAGTATGGTGCTAGAGTCCGTACGATGGTTGTGGCAAAAGAGACACAAAGGGAGGGGCCGCGGGATTAGTGTGCCCCTACCCTGTAGTCCACTACAAAGGCAACAAGCCATTGCGATGCAGAAGAAGGGCGGGGCGCACAAGGGAGGGGGTGGCGGGAGGTGAGCTCGCAGGTAGAGGCGTGAAGGGTGAACTTCTCCCTAGCAAGATCTTTTGGAGTTCAAGGTTTAGAAATTCCAGAGTTCAAAAGAAGGCTCCAGGGTTTAGAATAGAGTACATGTTGGAGAACTCGTCTCCCTCATAGATGTTGGAGGATAAGTATTGAGAAACTAAACTAGAGGCTCAGGGTTCAGAGGAAGCGTAGGAGTGGGAGAGAAGGAATTTGTAAGAGCAAAAGGGTTGGGGGAGAAAAAGAAGAAGAATGGCGGAGGAGAGGGAAGAGGAGGTGTTGCAAGGTTGGAGAAGGGGGGAGTATGACCAAGCTGTTACAAAAGGTGCACTTGAGAGGCTTGAATGGCTTTGACTTGCCATGTGCTGGTGTAGGCCTGGGCTTCCATTTGCTAGTGGAGGCAAGCACCTCTATAGGATCTGAAAAAGAGATCGGAGAATCTTTGTTTTGGCGATCTTTTTCGAGAAGAAGAGTCACCATATCATCAAAGGTAGTCGTGGCAAGCCTAAGTATTTCAAGAGTATGCTCAAAGCGAGTGACTCCTTCCATACTCTTCATGAGGACAGCCATTTTGTCCTCGTCGTGTGGGGGACACTTCAAGCTGGAAAGTTGTTGCACAAGAGATTGCATTTTTGCTAAATGTCCACTCAAGGTATCACTATCCTCCATTTTCAAATTGTAAAATTGCAACTTCAAGAAAACCTTTGAGTTTGTGATTTTGTTACCGAAAAAATTCTCGAGATGCGCCCGTATTTCCTTAGCCTTTGATTTGAAGTCGATGTGGTGAATCAAAGTATTATCGAGGCAAAGTCTGATGATAACAATAGCTTTTGAGTTGTGTTGCTTCCATGCTAGCACATGAACCAACCACATCGGCAAAACAACTGCATTTTATATGATCTTGTGCTATGGCTTGAATTAGTTGCTTCAAGTTCTCAATTCAAATGTTTAGAACTTTTCTCAAATCACTTGTACCTTAATGGAATCTTCTTTATGTTACATTTCAAATATGCGCAAGAAAGAAGTATGGCAAATAGATGCACATGGCCACACATGTAGTACTCATTTGTGAGCATGGAAGGATATCTGGGAGTTAGAAGTATGATAACATCCTAATGGGATGCAAGGGCCTACTTGGTCTCTACACCTACGAGGCAAGCATCATATGAAGAACAAATTCCAAGGTGAAGCTTGAGCAACGTGTGCGAAAATGATGCAAAGGCCTTTCTATTGTATGAGAGCCATTGCTAAACACAAATATCTACTAGAGATCACAACATAACATAAAAAATTATGTAATTGAAAGCAAGTGTGCCCAAGCTCTCTTTTGTGTAAGCATGGGTACACGTGGGTGCATACAAAGCTTGTAGGGAGTTTTACAAGAGGAAAGAGCTTTGCAAACGTACCCATGAGGGCTTGTGAGAGGGGGTGTGGGCTGCTTCTGGCCCTAGTCAGTTGGAATTCTGGCAGGCAAGGTAATAGTGTGGAACTATGGACCAGATGAGTTCAAGGTTCACTGCTTGGTGGCGCAAAGACTACCGACCTAGTGTGTATTGGCGTTCAAAGTCCAGAGTCCCTGGCCACTAGAGAATATAGGTCATGGTGTGTACCATAGATTATTATACCCCATTAGAAACCCAGTGTGATTGGCTTGGGAAATTACAATTGAGGAATATTTGTTTTCTGGTCGAGGTGGCATTCTTTGTTCGAGGCTCCAGGTTAGTTGGTGCTGTTACCAAGGTGAATCCTGTATGCCGGTGCAAGAGGGTCCATGGTTGCATCTTCATCGACTTTTTTCACTAGATTATATGCTCACTTTGAGCTGCAGGGAGGGTATTGGAGTTATATGCACCTCATAGTGAGGGAGGGCTTATTGTGGGCACCCGCCCTTTTCAAGATAGAATTATGTGTGGACAGATGCCTTTTCCAAGGCTGTTGGGGGGGCTGTAGCTCAGCCTCTAGGGCTGGCGGGTCAGGCCTCTTTTGGCCTTGACCCTGGTTGCGTCAACCCAACCTGCAGGTTGGGTCAACTGACCAGGCTGGTCGGTTCTGACCCTGGGGTCAGCCTATTTTCTGGCCCTGGGTCGGCCTATTTGGCAGGCTGTAAATAGCCCTGCCCTCTCCATTGTTGGCATTTCAGCTGGAACATTTCTCTCCTCTTTTGGTGTATTCTCTTGTTGTATATACAGTTGCCATTGCCTCATCTTTGTGTCGAGGCTCTCTCTCTCTCTCTCTCTCTCTCTCTCTCTCATGTTTGCTTCTGCACTATACCGCTCTCACAAAACCATGGCAAGGTGTAAGATGCTTCGTTGAATATAATTGCTGCATTGTCATGTCAAACCTCTAAATGTAGGGAAGGGACATCTTGAGAAAAGAAAGCAATCTACAAATTAAAAGATTGTGTTGCTCAATCATGTCCTCCAGAACGTGATCCATGGCCAACCATACTGTTCTAGCCAAATCAGAACATCTGTATAACTCTGAGTGTTTGGAGCTATTCCACATTTTCACTCCAATTTCTGCAATATACACATTTTATCTGGAGTCGAAAGGCTCAACAAAATGTCTCCTTATTTTTGTCATGTGTACATACTTTTGATTCTGGGCATTTTCATTCACGACCTTCCCTGTTTATGGACACTAAAGCTGATTGTGGGATGCATTTGTATGAATTGCTGGAGGTTCTGAGTGAAGCCTGAGTTTCATCACTCAAATTCCCTTTGCTGCATGATATATAGTACTCCTGGAATTTCTCAAGAGATATAATCATTCATTATTTAAATGTTTTTATTCCTATGAGATTATACACACCAAAATGGTAGACATGATCATTCTAGTGAAAGTGTATTAATCTTTGTAACGGAGATTTTGTTTTTTTTCTGGAGAAGATAAACTTTCTGTAAAGGCTGTTGTTCAGTAGGAAAATATCATTGCCTTTCCTCCAATTTATTATTACTAAAATCCCTTGAATTGGTTTCTTGTATGAAATATAGCAAGAGGAATCTTTGTTCTGTAAGAGTCGTGCTTATCTAACAAGACATTTATTGTTATCAGACAGTGAAACTCACAGTTGAAGTATCCTTGTTTTGAGATGACGCAGCACTTTTTTTAAAGCCATTGATGCGAAAAAATATATATTTAACATATTATCGTTGATGAAATTCTTCTATTATGCAGAGAAGGATTGGGAAGACATCAGGTTCGGAATTGAAAATGATGTGGACTTTTATGCAGTCTCTTTTGTAAAGGATGCACAGGTAGTCAATGAATTAAAAGACTACCTTAAAGGTAAAGTCGGCTGCTTAGTGACTGTTTTACTACTGTACAGGAGACGAATTCATGTTGTTCATGTTGCTATTTTCCAAATGAATCATGAAGGAAAATCAGATCTGTGATTTAAGTTATTGTTTTTGTTTACTAAATAAGTCCTTATCGGGCTGGTATAAATACGGCTGGGTGAGCTCCACTTGCGATGTCTCTCTGCTTTTTCATGCATTCAGGTTCCTAATGACCTGACATACCATATTCTTTTTGGAGCATTAAATTGATAATCCCCTCTCTTGGAGTTACCTTTGTTTCTAAAATTCCATGTCCTCTTCTGATTGGAAGGACATACGGCTGTGTTGAAGATGCTGCTGCTTTATGATTCTTAGAACGTCTATCAGGACTATGTGAAGGGTTACTTGTTGCTTGATGATTTCTTATGCCAGCATTGTATCAATTTCCACCTTGATCTCTTTGAAAACCTCTATCTTAGCCAAAAATGCATGTTCATGACTTGTGGAATTTGAAGTGGAAAGCCTCCGCATCTGCTCTTGCATAAGCATGTCAGACATGACTTCAAAAGTTGGTGGAGCATCTCTTGTGATTATTGCAGTCACAAACTGCTCATAGTCTTTCCCTAGACCATCAATACAATTTGAACAAGTCTTTCACTCGTAGTTTCCTATCAAACTAGGTAGTAAGGAGTCCGAGGGTCATCACACTATACAACACATAAGATAGTAGGTTACCTAATGGAAGACATTTTTTAATTTAGTGGACTTACATGCTATTTATGGAGAGAGAGTAGTATTTTTAAACCCCTCCTATGTAATTTGCTCATATTGATGGCATACTTGATGAGCATGGTAGACCACATGGCACCTCTCACTACACGTAGTGGTCTGGGTGGGAGAGGGGCCCTGCCTCTACTGTGGGATCCTAAAAAAGCTTTCAAAAAGTTCCAGAGGACCGTAAGGCTCAGTTAGTAAGCAAAAGGAGTGCAGGTAGAATAAAGCAAATTGATACAACCATTCTAGGTGGATTGGATGGATACACATGATACACCTATTTCATGTTTCAATTGGATGGGAGCTTTCACAAGAGTGGGCCTTCCTCCATAGGTTAGTGCTTTTCTTGGTGCAGATGAGGATGCCATCGTTTTTGATGTCCTTGCGCGAGGCAGGCTGTCTAGATCCACGCATGATGTTTTATTAGAGGTTGCATTTCAGCCTATCAGGATTGTTGGTCTTGTGGATCATGGTTTAGACTCAAAGTGGTACATAGACCCTTACCTGCATCTCATTACATGGGTGCATGGAGATTGTGGCTTTATGGGGTTTCCCATAAAGTTTTTACAATGGGATCCTGGGGAATGGGAGTGGATTGATGAAGGGCACCGAGAGAAGAGCCTCCCCTTCTTTCGTTACACTCTTAGCAATGCCAAGAGATTTTAGTTGAGTTGTAAAGGTTGGAGGCCATCCAGAGCCCCCCATTGGGAGCATTTTGAGATTTCTGCTGACTTAGAAAAGATCTCTTGGAAAAGACTCTGGAAATCCCTCAGGAATAGAAAAATCATTCTTCTCTTTTGGCTTTTGTTCATGGTGGGGTTGTAGTGAATCTATGGAGCCCCATGTTCAGAGCTAACCCTACTTGTCCTCGTTGCTCTTTTGTTATGGAGTTAGGTTAGCATTGGTTATTGGATTGCAGACAGGTGGGGACTATTTGGAGGGGGATAGCCAATATTCTTAGTATGCCACTTGGAGTGTCACATTATATGCAGTGGTCTAGATGGGAGAGGGGACCTGCCTCTACTATAGGCGCTTGGCACGCCTTTATGAGACTTCCAAAGGATCAGAGACTTTAGCAGTTGACCACCTCAGAGGGAGTGCACTCAAGATACAACAGCCATTCCGCCAGAGTGGATTGACACAGATGGCATGCCGCTTACAGAGTCCACTTGGTGGGGAGCGTTCTCAGGGACGGGCATTTCGTTACAGATTATTGCATTGCAGGATGCACATGAGGATACCCTTGTCTTTGATGTTCAGTCGGGAGGCATACTTATCAAATCTTCTGATGATATTCTTTTGGAGGTTGCATTTCAGCCTATCAAGATTGTAGGATTCATGGAGTGCGGCAGGGATTCACACAATGGTATCTTGACCCTGATCCTATTCTCCTTGCGCCGGGGTCTTGGAGACTCTAGCTATATGGTGGTTCCCCTATTAGGTTCTTGCAGTGGGACCCAGGGGAGTGGGAATGGATTGATGAGTGGCACCGAGAGAAGAGCTTTCCTTCTTTCGCTACACAGTTAGAAATGCCCGGAGGTTTCAGCTCAGCAGTAGAGGTTGGAAGCTCTCCAGAGTGCCACATTGGGATAGTTTTCAGATTTCCACTGCTGTGTGGAAGAACTTTTGGCATAGGCTCTGGAAATCCCTGAGGAATAGAAAGATCACTCTTTTCTTTTGGCTTTCTATTCATGGAGGGATTGTAATGAACCTGTGGAGATCCAGGTTCAGGTCTGACCCTACTTGTCCTTGTTGTCACATGGCAGTTGAGTTAGTACAGCATTGCCTTTGGGAGTGCAGACAGGCGAGGACGATCTAGAAAGATGTTGCTAGGATTTTCAGCATCTTTCATACAACACCTTTCTATATGACCTTGGGTTCAATGGCTTGGTTATCTCTTATTGGCCCACATGTGTTTTTTGAGGGACATGATCCAGATCCAGCTTTCATTGTACGGTGAGACTCAATGGAGTCTTGTTCCCTCTAGGATTTTCCCCTCACTCCTTTCAGAGCTACTCATGCCTCAGTAGACACGTCTTGGGAGATTTTGGCTAGCATTGTAGCTTGGCATATTTGGAGAGCCAGGTGTACAGAGGCGATGGAGGGTATCCAGGTTCACTTTTCCCAGATTATGGCCAGTATTTGGACTGACACAGTACACACTCTGATGGCCATTTGGGCGAGCATGCAGGGATCATCCAGAGCAGCCACTGCCAGGAGAGTTACTTTTGTCAGAGTTTGGAGGGGATCTCCTTTCTTCTCTAAGTTTCCTTCAGGGTTAAGATGGCATTTTCAGCCTCCGCCTTGGTTCTTTATTAGTTCACTTTGAGCTGTTTTTTCCTCATGCATTGCATGATGTACTCCCGCATTTGAGCTTGCTCTCGCGGTTTTCATTCATACTTAATGAAGTAATTTTCTTGAAAATAATATATAAAATATTCTTAGTACTTTTGTTCGTTCCGCCTTCTTCATGACTTGGGGCTCAGTTGCTTAGCTCTCTCTTTTGGGGCCCAGGTCTTTTATGAGACATGACTCCTCTTGGGCTTTATTGATTCAATGCCACTTAGTTGAGTCATACTCTCTGGATGATATTCCTACCTCACCATTTAAAGCTGTGCATGTGTTTGTGGAGTCTTCATGGGCGATATTGGCAACTATTGCAGCGTGGCATATGTGGAGAGCTAGATGCATAGACTGCATCTTACACTTTGCCAAGTATATGGACTGACACTATACATACACTAATGGCCATTTGGGTGAGCATGTAGGGGTCCTTTCGCGCAGTTTCTACTAAGATAGCTGCGTTCTTTAGAGAGTGGAGGGGTTCCCCCTTCTTCTCTGAGTCTACTACAAGGTTGAGATGGCATTTTCAGCCTCAATGTTGGTTGTTTCTCACCTCTTTCGGAGAAATTTTTTCTCATCCATTGCATAATGTATTTCTACTTTGAGCTTGCTCTCGTGGGTTTGTTCATACTTAATGAAATTCTCTTTTTTGCAAAAGGAAAAGAAGTTATCTAATATAATTATAAGATTGCCTTCATGGTGAGCAGCAGCGTGGGCAGCCAGAACCAACGTGTGCAGCTAGATGGCGGGCAGAGAGGATAGCTACATGGGCAGTAAGAGAAGCTGTGTGAGCAGCTATAGCTTAGCTTCGTGGGCACCAATTGGAGCAACAAAAGATGGAGGTGGAGATGAAGATAGTGACAGTAGGCTGAAAACCATCATCCCGTGAACTCAAGAATAAAATCCGCGCGCAAGAATAATTTTCATCACTTTTTGCAAGAGCTATATCTTTTCATAGAAAACTCGGATTGCAATGATGTAAAAACGAAAATTGTAGTACTCAAGGTCCTTTACAACTTTCCTGAAGACAAAGTCATGATTCTGCTTCTAGATCTAGATAGAAGCGTCACATCGTCCGCAGGTCACAGAGAGAGCAAGAGAAACAGCACAACTCCAGGACATCTTTGTAGCTGAAGGAAGGAGAAGAGCTCACCAAGGAAAGGGAACAGAGGTGGCAGAAGCTCAAGTTGGAGAAGACAACGTTGGAGGAGAATCCCAATGTTGATGAAGCCTTCAATGGAGAGGAGTAGGGAAGGGGAGCTCCTCCAAGAGAAGAGAGGGCAGCTTCTCTTTCCGGCCACCCTCTACCTCATGGAGAAGCAAGGAGGAAGGGAAGGGCTAGGAAGGAAGGCTTTGATACCATATGAAGAGACATGGAAGCTAGCTAGGAACGGAATGGAAATATGGAAAGCATAATGAAAGTTAGAATGGAAAGGAAAGAAAGTACAAATGCAAGGCAATAACCAAAATACTCACAATGTATTGCTAGCTTGATGTTGACTGTTGTAATAGACAATAGACAAGTACAACACTATATAGTGTGACACTAGACTCTTATCAACCCAGGCAGGGTTAAATCTTTTTTAACATAAGATTCTATTGAAAAAGGCAAAGCTATAGCAATGAAAGTTGAAAAAGAAGCTTCAAGGGTGGATCCCGTAGAGTCGGGGATCTGGCCGAGGATCCCGTAGGTGTCACGCCCAACGGCCCATACATTGTCTGGTAGAATTTCTTTATTAGAGGACGCCTTACAACAGATTCTGGCTCAGCAACTGCAAGTAAATGGAGGGCAATCCGAGCTTAGGAAAATGGTTCATAGTATGTCTACTAGAACATATCATGAAAAAAAAGGTAAAGCTCCAATGGAGCCTGAAACCAGTGTTCATACGGTCAAGCCTAGGAGGGCTAAGGTACCTAATACTGTTAATTATAGGCAAGAAAAGTATTATGGTCAGATGTTTGACCATAGTTCTGATGTCACAGAAACCTGATTGCACAAATGGGAAGAGGCTTTTGCATTTGTGTAATCAGGAATGACATGAAGAAAATCCGCGAGGCCACCCACATGTTTAATGAGGTAGCGGATAGATGCTGGATAAAACAGCAAAGGGTAGAGTAGCATCCACTACTTGGGAGGGGTTCAAGAAAGAATTTAGAAAACACTTGTGTAATTAGGAATGACGTGAAGAAAATCCGCGAGGCCACCCACATGTTTAATGAGGTAGTGGATAGATGGTGGATAAAACAGTAGAGGGTGGAGTGGCATCCACTACTTGGGAGGGGTTCAAGAAAGAATTTGGAAAACACTTCTTGCCTCCTGACGAAGCATCCCGAGCTTGGGATCAGTATAGAAACCTTCGTCGGAGAAATTTATCAGTGGCTGAATACACTGTTAGAATATGAAGCCAAGTTGAGTCAGTTTGGTGTGTTCTAGTGTGTTCTAGTGTGAGTTCTAGTCTAGTATGTCCTACGGATGCCACGTGTCACATTGGGAGTTATCCTATGTGTGTGTGCAGCTCTGAAAGGAGTGAGGGGAACATCCTGGAGGGAACAAGACTCCACTGAGTGTCGCCGTACATTGAAAGTTGGATCTGGATCATGTCCCTCGAAAAACACCTGTGGGCCAGTAAGAGATAACCAAGCCACTGAACCCTAGGTCATGTAGAAAGGTGTTGAATGAAAGATGCTGAAAATCCTAGCAACACCTTTCCAGATCGTCCTTGACTGTCTGCACTCCCAAAGGCAATGCTGTACTGACTCAACTGCCATGTGACAACGAGGACAAGTAGGGTCAGCCCCGAACTTGGATCTCCACAGGTTCACAGCAATCGCTCCATGAATAGAAAGCCAAAAGAAAAGAGTGATCTTTCTATTTCCGAGGGATTTCAAGAGCCTACGCTAAAAGCTCTTCCGCACAGTTGTGGAAATCCGAAAACTATCCCAATGTGGCGCTCTGGAGGGCCTCCAACCTCTAATGCTAAGCTGAAACCTTCGGGCATTTCTAATTGTGTAGCGAAAGAAGGGAAAGCTCTTTCCTTGGTGCCCCTCATCAATCCATTCCCACTCCCCTGGGTCCCACTGCAAGAACCTAATATGGGAACCACCATACAGCTTGAGTCTCCAAGACCCCGGCGCAAGGAGAATAGGATCAGGGTCAAGATAACACTGTGAATCCCTGCCCCACTCCATGAATCCTGCAATCCTGATAGGCTGAAATGCAAATTTAAAAGAAAATCATCAGAAGATTTGATAAGTTTGCCTCCCGACTGAACATCAAAGACAAGGGTATCCTCATGTGCATTCTGCAATGCAATGATGTGTAACGGAATGGCCGTCCCTAAGAATGCTCCCCAACCAAGTGGACTCTGTAAGCGGCATTTGAACAGGGTCAAGAGTAGTCTCATCTGCACATGGAACTAGGACAGGGATGTCCCCTGCTTGAAGAGACGGGTCCATGGCCCCGTCAGTGGTAGCCTAAGTTACTAGCTCACCAACTCCGACAGGCAGAAGCAAGACGTGCTGACTGTCCTGTCCACGTTGTAGAAGTACCAAGACGAGAGGCTGATAGTCCTGGCTGTGAAGTCGAAGGTCTAGCAGCGCGTGAGGTAGTAGGAATTGGTCATGAAGAAGGTCTAGGTCGGGTGAAGCTATGAGACGCACCCGTGGATCTTTTTGGTCTTTTCTTTTTCCTTATCTAGATGTATTTGATTATGTATGATCAGACTTAGGATTCAGCATGGGTGATGATGCTCGTTTCAGTAGCTCCACCCTTACTGTGATTTGTATCAGGTTTTCTTTCAAGTCTCATAGACCCATCGGTCTTCCAAAGACTCTAATAAAATTTCTTTCTTTCTTTCTTTCTGGCAAAGTGCCCAAGGGTCCTACAAATCCTACACTGATCCTGTCTCCCTGCAATCTCGACTCTCTGTCTAAAGAAGGAGCCATTTGGACGCTGAAGCATAATGTGGTCATCCGAGATGTTAGGGTCAGAGACAATGACCCTAATACGCGGTACCCCATCAGACCTGACTGCCTCTGCTGCTGACGTAGGCATCTCAGGGAGAGGGGGGATCTCAGTAACCACTCCAAAGGCGGCTCCAATGGAATGTAGCAGTCGATGGTACACCTAAGGAAGGCCTAGAAATGAGTAGACCTTCCTTAAAGCTATACACTTGTAAAGCTACGCATGTGTATGCAACCAATGTACTCATGAGTTCCTACTTTATCACTCACAAGAACATACAGGATGGAGAGGAATGGAAAGAGATGTACATCCAATGCGACCCAAGTTTTACTTGTGCTCAAAAGGGTTACACCAAGCCTTGAAGCGCTCGTGCTTGCTGGCGAGCCCACAACAACACTCGTTCACTGTCAAACACCCAAGACGTTGAGTCCTCAAGCTTCTTGTAACATTCCTTTTAACTTGTGGATTCTAGTTCCAAGAATTGACCCTCAATCCACTCATTCACACAATGTAGAATGGAATGTAGCACCTCAACAAACCATACATGGGCACATGGGTTGGGCCCCATTAGGACGTGGGCACATGGCTCTCACTGGCTCATGGCTCCAATGTGTACAAGAGAAAAGTGTAGTTCCCTAAAAATCACCACCAAATTCTAATTCATACATGAATATACCCTCAATGAGACTCAAATCCACATCACAAGAGAGAGCCTCCAAAACCATGGACAAGATCTTTGAGAGTGATTACTAGCACTTACAACTCTATTGTGCGTGCCATCTAGCACTTGAAACTCTATAGTGAGTAGCACTTGTAGCTCTACTATTAAGTCGCACTTATAGCACTTACAAATTACTTGCGAGTAACTGCATCTTCTCTGTGAGTTCTAAGTAGCACTTACAAGTCTATTGTGAATGCCAACTAGGAGTTCTAGCTCTATGAGTCAGCACGTTTCCCATACTGAAATCATGCAAACTTATTGCATGATTGTTTAGTGGATATAAAATGGTGGTATGTACAAGTTAAGCTCCTAGTGTGTACGTCATATCAGGTTTATATTAATTGTGTGCAATGCTATATACCCACATTCTTAATCATGCAAATGTATTTGCAAGAATTTGTCTCTACTTGGTTCAAGCCTTTTCTGTTCAAGCATGTTGTGGGTGTTGTCGATCATGTTTTTATACTTGGTTCAAGCATGTTGTGCATGTTTTCATGCACTCATGTCATTAATGCCTCCCTGCTGTAAAATATTTGCAGGTGTCCATTTTCTTTTTTTTATTTGATAAGATTTTGAAATTTGAAAGACACCTGCACAATAGTTTCTTCTAGAAGTGCAGCTTTCTTCTTTACCTGCCCTATGTGATGCTTTGGAACTTGCAAAGTTAAAAGTTTGGCATCTTTCTAACAGGTTACGGAGCAGAAATTCATGTCATTGCAAAGATAGAAAGTGCTGATTCAATTACAAACCTTGACTCTATTATCAGTGCATCAGATGGGGTCAGTTTCATTACTTTTCAAAAAGTATGGATTACAAGTTTGAGTCAGTGTTTCACACAAATATTATGAAAAGGTAAACATTGTTTAAAAATAAGGGTGGAAAACCATTCCCAGGATTCACAAGATAGCTACACTCAACCAGGCAAATTCATACAAACGACACTCAAAGAAACAAAACTTTGATGATAGGCAAACCCAAAACACTGATGCGGAAAAATCATAAAAACTTCTACATACATGAAGCATGTAGGCCTCAAAAATTTTCAGCCGAGCTGCACCTGTGCCAATATATGAAACTCAACAAGGGTGGGTAAGTTGCTACTACACATTTAGAGCTCCAATAGGTGAGAGCTCTCTGGAATTCCTCTCACAAAGTGGTACCGCAGAGCACGTTCTATAACAAGGCTATTGGAGCAAACAGGTGTCACAAAGCTCAGCATTTTACTACTGGGATATTCTTGGAACCATGGAACTCAATGTTTATTGTGTCACTTATTTTTCAAAAACAAAAAAGCATCTTTAAAGTCACTTGATGAGCAGCTTCTGTATAAATAGTCCTAGTCAAAGAGCCATACATGATCAAGCAAAAGTGAGTTGAAACTTTAGAGTTGAGCTTAGTCACAATAAGAAACAACAGAAATTATACAGGTGAGTGACAAATGGCAGCCAGATCCTAAGGACGATTGCAAGAATAAGGCATCATCATTGCCCCCTTTGTACGTTCACATCACACAGCTCATAAAAATATAATGTATCATCATTTCCCCGTTTGTACATCCACATCACACAGCTCATGAATTCTTTCACATTGTGACCACAAAAACATGCCTAGTCACCCAATCTAGAATGAAGGAAGTAGTGGTGATATCAGAGGCTGAGCTGTAGTAAAGGTAAACAGATCCCAAACAAATTATGGACAACCTTGTAAGTATCCCAATCCTCTAAGCATTGGACTACCAATGTGTATGGTCACAAAAAACATGTTTCACTTGTTTTTTTAATAAAAAGACTTCTATTAAGTATAAAGAAACCCCAAGAGCAAAGCTCGTGCAAAACATGAGAAACGAGACACTCTAAATAGGAAAGTAGTGTGCTCATAAGATAGAGCTAGAAAAACTCAAATGTCGAGGCTGAAGTGCCACCTCAACCCTGCCATGATCTCCGAGAAAAACAAGGAGCCACTCCAGTCCCCGAGGAAAAGTGTCCTCTTAACAGAAGCCGCCCGGAAAGACCCCTGCATGCTCACCCAGATGACCGTCAAAGTATGTATAGTATCGATCTAAATGCCAGCCAATGTGTGTGGAAGGTGTATCTGGGTGCCATCTAAAGCCTCTATGCATCTGGATCTCCAGTCTTTTTAAGCATGTGCAGGTCTGTAAGGAGATTGGGGAACATCATCCAAAGAGGATGACTCAACTAAATGTTGTCGAACTAAAAGAGAGCCCAAGAAGAGTCATGTTCTCATAAAAGACCTAAGGACTGAAAAGAGAGAGCCAAGCTACCGAACATAGGTCATGAAGAAAGGAGAAGAAACAAAGGTGCTCAAGAGACTAGCAAGCCCCTTCCTGATGATCCTCACGTGTTTGCAATCCCATAGACAATACTGAATAGAATCCTTAGCGAAAAGGCAACGAGGACAAGTAGAGGCCACACCAAACTTGGTCCTCCTCTGGTTCATTGCAACCTCCGTGAAAAGAAAGCCAAAAGTAAAGAGGGATTTTTCTATTCCTAAGGAATTTCCAGAGACTCTTTCAAAAGGATTTCTGAAAATCAGCAAAAAACTAAAAATTCTCCCAATAAGAAGCTCTCGTGGGTTTCCAACATCTAAGATTGAGCTGTAATCTCTTGGCATTACTGACCATGTAGCGAAAGAAGGGGACTCAATATCCTACAATCCACTCCCACTCCTCGGGGTCCCACTGCAAATACTTTATGGGGACACCTCCATAGAGATAAATCCTCCATGAACCTTAGGGAATGTAATCCGGGTTAGGTCCTAATACCATCTTAAGGCGAAGAAACACTGCTCCACATGACATTGAATCCTGATAGGCTCAAAAACAACGTCCATTACGAATATCCTCGTCTCTAGATGTGGACAACCTGCCCCAAAATCAACATAAATAACCAAGGCATCCCTATGTGGACCTTGTCGTAGTGTTATGACCTGAAGTGGGATATAGATTGCATAAAAGCCCCAAGCCAACAAGTAGAGCAATGGTGAGGTCTGTCATCTATATCAACCCAATTCAAGGGAATGGCTGCATTAATCTGCTCTATTCTTCTTGCACTTTCTCTGAGGTGACTTTGTTGGAATATGAAGCCAAAGTGAGTCAAAAATGAGTGTACTAGGTGTCTAGGGGTTGTTTTGCAGTCTAGTGAGTCCTAGACATGCCACGTGTCATATTGGGAGCTATCCCATATACACTATGACTTTCTAGAGTCTAGTGTCACACTATATAGTATTGTACTTGTCTTTAGTCATTTAGATCAGTCAATATCAAGCTTTATCTACATGTGAGCATTTCGGTTATTGCCTTGCACTTGTACTTTCTTTCCATTTTCCATTATGCCTTCCATTTTTCCTTTCCGTTCCTACAGCTAGAGTGGTACTCTCCCAATCCACATGTTTTTTCATTTGGTATCAGAGCTAGTTGTCCTCAAGGAATGAGGAGGCCTTGAAGCCCATCTCAGACCTATGGAAAGGCTAGCTCCTCCACTCTAGCTCCTTGTGAGCTCCTTGTGAGCTCCTTGAGCTCTTCTCCTTTACTTGAGCCTCACTGTTGAAGATCTTGAAGAAAGGACTTCACCAACATGAGCTTCACCGACATCTTCATCAACATTGGGTGTCCTCGATCTTCTGCAACAATGAGTTTGACATTGGCTTCTTCAACGGGCTGCAACACTTCAGCCAGCTACTCTTTCTCAACCCGCCATTTACAGCTACTCTCTCTCAACCCGCCATTTCTCTGCATTTTTGTCCTCCATCTTTTGCAAATAGCCGCCATTCTCTGAGCTTTTTGCCCGCGCAACTGCTGCTGTTGCTTGCAGCTCTTCTCCTATGTTCCGATGTCCTTCTTTGTTGCAAGTAACCACATGCTACACCCGCAATTTGCTTAGCTCCCCACCCGCTGCCAGCAACAGCCTTGACGCCAGCCCACGTTGGCTCCTTGTTGCTGCACTGACCCACCGTACATCCACGTTGGCTCCAACTTATCTGCAACGCCTACCTCCTTGTAAGAAAACAATACAACGTCTGTCCTCAACAGATAACATGATCTCGTATGCAAGAGAGAAAAGCAGATAGTATGGAGAATCAAAAATTTGATTACTGTAAAACTGATACAATAGATGGCGCTGCCTCCCAACTGTGCGCTCTTGTGTGCGAAGCTTCGATGGCGTGCTGGAAACAGTAGAGGACGGAGGCTGGATGCTAAGGAATCAGGGTTGCTATAGCGAGTGATTATGATGGGCTTCACGGGCTTGCTCTTATATAGCCACCAGTCGTAGTCGGTTAGACCCAATTGGGAGACCAACCCAGTCGGCCCAAAACGGCCGACTGAAGGTCGGTCCCGAAATAGGCCACCGACCACACGTTAGAACCGTGGCGCAGAATAGAGCAACTGACCTATGGTTATTGTTCGGCCCAGAGCCATCTGGGATCATCTAGGGCTCCAAACAGGTCCCGCAATCTAAGAGTGGGCTGCCTCGGGAAATGCTCCGTCTACTCTCAGTGCGGTCAGTCATGGGATGCCTTCCCGCACTTGCATGTAGCCTAGTTGGCAGTGTGCCAACTCTATCTGAAGCCGTCCAGCCATCAGGCCACACATGGCCCCCATTTGGTGTTCAAACTAGGACCTACCGCGGATAACCGAGCTACTCAAATGCCTTCTCCTCATATGGGGGGCTTACAAGTAGAGTTAGCTGGTTCCCACGTAGTTACCCGAGAGTGGAGCATTGATATCTAACACCCCCCCTCAATGTACACCCGTAAGTGAACTACTTTTTCAGCCCAGTGCCAAGTCGATGAAGATGCCTCTCCAGCAAGTCTCTTCCAAGAGCCTTCGTGAAGATGTCCGCAGCATTCTCTGTAGTCAGACAGTACACCAAGTCGACCTCTCCATCCATGATGAGCTTGCGTACAAAGTGATATTGAATCTCAATGTGTTTTGTGCGAGCGTGGTACACAGGGTTCTTGGCAATTGCCATGCAACTCTGATTGTCACATGATAACTGCGTAGGCTTGTTCTGCACTGCAACCATGTCTCCTAAAATCCTCCTCAACCACACTACCTCACAAGAAGCAAAACATGCTGATTTGTACTCAACCTCGGTAGAAGAAAGAGCAACTGTGGGTTGCTTCTTGCTGACCCATGACACAACTCCAGATCCAAGTGAGAAACAGTAACTTGTCACTGATCTCCTACTGTCCACGTCTCCTGCCCAATCCGAGTCACAGCATCCGGTCAAGGTGTTGCCCTTGGTATAGGTGATGTCATAATCAAGTGTGCCTTTGATGTATTTCAGCACCCGCATCCCTGTCCTCCAATGGTTCTCCCGGGGCTTATTGGAAAACCTGCTAGTACACCAGTTGCAAAACTGATGTCCGACCGTGTATTGCACAAGTAAATCAAACTACCCACAAGCCTTCTATACTTCGCTTCGTCCTTCAGTGGTGATGAATCCTTGTTTGAGAGCTTCACGTCAACCTCCATAGGAGTGCCAACTGTCTTGCACTCAGCCATGCCAAATGCCTTCAGTATCTCTCCAGCATACTTCAGCTGTGAAATGAAGATCTATTTTGGCTCTTGCCAAACTTTAATCCCCAAACAGAAATGCATAAGTCCGAGGTTTGTCATTTCAAACTCTCTTCCTAGCAAATGCTTTGTATGCGAGATCTTCTCTTCATGATTCCCTGTTATGACAAGGTCGTCCACATAAAGGACCACGATCATACACCTGCCTCCTTCTATGTAGATATACAAATTTGCATCAGATGGGCTCCTCTTGAACCTGTTTTGCAGAAAGTAGGCATCAATCCGTTGGTACCATGCTCGTGGGGCTTGTTTCAGCCCGTAAATTGCCTTCTTCAGTTTACAGACTTTACCTTCTGAACCGTGGATCACAAAACCTGATGGTTGTTCCATGTATACCTCCTCCTTGAGATCTCCATTCAGAAAGGTGGATTTTACATCCATTTAAAACACGGGCCAACTTTCTTGTGCTGTTAAAGTCAAAACACTGCGAATTGTGGTTAGTTGAGCTGTGGGAGTAAATGTATCCTGATAATAAAAACCATGCACATGTGCGAATCCTTTTGCCACCACAAGCCAAGAGCCTTGTACTTATCCAACGTGCCATCGGACTTGTACTTCATCTTGTACACCCACTTGGTGCCGATTACCTTGCATTTTGATGGTCGATCCACAAGGTTCCAAGTGTTGTTCTTCATTATGGAGCCATACTCTGACTGCATAGCCTCCATCCACCTATCATCACGCTGTGCTTCTTCAAGACACTTGGGTTCTTCAGCACGGATCACCTCTGTCATCAAAGCGTAGTTGACCAAGTGCTCTTGCGTCCTTCTTTGCTCCTCTAATGTCTTGGACCGGCGGTGTTCGGATGGTTTCTCCTCAATGGCTGGAGGTTCTCTGCCGTCCAAAAGCTGCTTTACCCACTTCGGGAATGGCCGTTGCCGTTGTGGTTCTGCAGGCTCTTCTTCCTCTTCTTTATCTTGAATCCTCCCAAGCACCGTTGGGGGAGTTCGGTCTGCTGTTGGTGGTTGTACTGGATGGATATCTTGGTCCTGGTTGTTTGGAAAGGAAGCATCCTCCTCCAGTTGATGCGGCTATTCTGAGAAGACCACATCGTGACTTACGATTACCTTCTTGGTAACAGGATTATAGAGACAGTAACCCTTCGCCTCTTCACTGTAGCCCAAGAAAATACACTTCCGGCTCTTTGGTTCCCATTTGGTCCTGTTAGCATTAGGGACATGCACAAAATAGTGACATCCAAAAACTCTGAAATATGCAGCTGAAGGTTTCTTACCAGAAAAGACCTGCAGTGGAGTCATCCCGTTCACAGCCTTCGTGTAGCTACGATTCAGAATGTAAACTACCGTGTTACATGCTTCAGCTCAGAAAGTCTTTGGCAAATCTTTCCCTTTCATCATACTCCTGCCCATTTCGCAGATGACGTGCATCTTGCGCTCTGCTACTTCATTTTGCTGTGATGTATGTGGCGGGGGTTTCTGCCTCTTGATCCCGTGACTTTTGCAGTAACTTTCGAATTCACTTGATGTGAACTCACCACCTCTGTCTGATCTCAACTTCTTCACCTTCCTCTCTGTTTCTTTCTTGACCATTACATGCCATTCTTTGAACTTACTAAAAGTCTCATCTTTAGTCTTCAGGAAGTATATCCATATCCTTCTACTGTAGCCGTTGATCAGCGTCATGAAGTAGTAGGAACCACCCAAAGCTTCCGTCTCCATCTTTCCGCAGAGGTCCGTGTGAACGAGCTCTAGAGGAGCCTTTGCCCTACTGGCCTCTTTAGGAAAGGGCTGTCGATGCTGCTTGCGCATCATGCAAGCTTCACATACATCGGGCAAATCTGTAATTTTTGGTAGGTCTGCAATCATTCCACTTTTATGCATCTCCTTTAAAGAACTAAGGTTTAGATGACCAAACCTCTCATGCCATAGCTTAGTGTTGCTCACATCGGCTCGAGCACTGAAAGCTGAGAGTTCGTAGATGTTGTTGCGCCATGTACCTTTACCAATGACCTTCCCTTGAAGATCCAAAATCTGTGCGCCATTTTTATCGAAGTGAACTTTGAGGTCCCGATCTGTGATCGCAAAAATGAACAACAAGTTCCTCTTGATATCTGGCACATAAAGAACATCGGACAACTGTTTTACAACTCCATCTGACTTTAGAGCAATCGTACCTTTTTCTTTTGCTGGACATTTTGCATCATTGCTGACTGCTACTAGGACGTCATTTCCTACCGGATGTAGAGAGGTATACCAATCCTTCCGACTGGTCATGTGGTGCAATGCACCACTGTCAATAATCCAAGGTTCATCCGCAGGTGCATGAACTGCCTCCGTGCAAATCTCCTCAATTGCTACGAACAGCTCTATTGGTGCTGCCTGCGAGCTGTTGCTGGACTCTTTCTTTACTCCGTTCTTCTCATCTGCAATCTTCTTCCGGCACTCATTCTGCTTGTGCCCTGCCTTGTTGCAATAGAAGCACTCGATCTTCTTTCTCTTTTTATCATCAGAAGAAGATGGGTTACCAGAGTCCTTACCCTTACCTTTCTTTGATCCAATCGAGAAAGCCGACAGTCCTCGTCTTTTGACGCATCTCGTCCTCCAGAAGCATTGCGCAGATATCAAAGTTGAGGGGCGGATTTCTGTTCTGCGTATTCAGCGCCGTAACAAGACGGTTGTACTTTGGTGGGAGAATCCGTCGTGCTAGATTCTCGCTAGTGATGGTGATGCCAATCGCATTCATCTGATTGCATAGATTCTTCACCCTGGTGATGAACTTCTCTGCCGTTTCAGACTCATACAGTTTCTCATTCGCAAGTTGAGTCTCCAAATTCTGAATCCGCGTCTGATTCGTGGTCTTGTAATGATTTTTCAAGACCGTCCATGCCTCCTCCGCTGTGGTGACATGTTGAATTAACGCCATGATAGAATCACTTACACTGCAGACAATAGAACACAGCGCATCTGCATTTCTTCTTGTCCACGCGAGAATCTGATCCGCAGTTGGTACTATCTATTGTCCCGCATTAGCTAGATTCGGTCTCACAACCGGCTTCACATCCATCCTAGTAGCAGTATCCCAAAGCTCGTATGCGCTTAGGATGGTCTTCATTTTAAACTTCCAGAGTGGATAGTTAGTGCCGTCCAACTTTCCGCTTTCGCCGAACGGTGGGATTCGCAGTCTTGCAGGCTGGGCCATCTCTCACAATCTGCTCGCAAATAGAAACACACTACCAGATCTTCTTACTAGAGCCCAAGCTCTGATACCATGTAAGAAAACAATACAACGTCTGTGCTTAACAGATAACAGGATCTCGTATGCAAGAGAGAAAAACAGATAGTATGGAGAATTAAAAATTTGATTACTATAAAACTGATACAATAGATGGTGCTGCCTCCCAGCCGTGTGCTCCTGTGTGCGAAGCTTCGATGGCGTGCTAGAAACAGTAGAGGACGGAGGCTGGATACTAAGGAATTAGGGTTGCAATAGCCAGTGATGATGATGGGCTTCATGGGCTTGCTCTTATATAGCCACCAGTCGTAGTCGGTTAGACCCAATTGGGAGACCAACCCAGTCGGCCCAAAATGGCTGACTGGAGGTTGGTCCCGAAATAGGCCACCGACCACACGTTAGAACCGTGGCGCAGAATAGAGCAGCTAACCTATGGGACGCATTTGGCCCAGAGCCATCCGGGATCATCTGGGGCTCCAAACGGGCCCCGTAGCCCGAGAGCGGGCTGCCTTGAGAAATGCTCCGTCTACCCTCAGTGCGGTCAGTCATGGGATGCCTTCCCGCACTTGCATGTAGCCTCATTGGTAGTGTGCCAACTCTATCTAAAGCCATCCAGCCATCAGGCCACACATGATCCCCATCTGGTGTCCAAACCAAGACCTATCGGATAACCGAGCTACTCAAATGCCTTCTCCTCATATGGGGGCCTTACAAGTAGAGTTAGCTGGTTCCCGCGTAATTACCCGAGAGTGGAGCATTGATATCTAACACTCCTGGATCGAGTGCGCTTGCAAGCAGCATTTCAAGGCCATTGCTTGCTGGCCTTCTAAATAGATAGAAGTCGAAGATTCAAGGTCGGAGAAGCTGCAAGGTTCTGCTCCAATCATTGCACCTTCAACAGATTCATTCAGCTTTAACTTCGAGCTCTTTCCCGCGCTTCAATTGTTCAAGTGCTGAACCTACCCAAAGTCAGTTTGCTGCCATGGATTTCTCTAAGAACAACTTAGCTTATTGGTCAGAACTTTCTCATTTGGCAAAACAAGATGAGGCTTCTTCTCATCAAAGAAGGAGTATGGAATTTGGTAAGAGGAAAAGACAAGGAACCATCCTCTGATGAAGAAGAGGAAATTGTAACTTGGGAATATCTCAACAACAAAGCTCTTGCCCTCATCGGTTTGACCTTGGCTGATCGAGTTATTCACCATCTGGATTTCGGTTCCACTGCACATGGATTGTGGAACAAAATGGAACTTTTATTTGGTTCCTGAAGGTTGGGTAATCTGCCCTTGCATTATGCATAAAAAGAATGAAATAAATTGTGGTGTGTGTTGGGCAATAAAGGTTCTCTGCCTTGGACAGTCCTCCTAACAAGATGTATTAGTTTTCCTGTTTATTTGTGTGGGGCTTCCTACCACTTCATGTTATGAAGCCATGGGGGGATGTATTGGAAGGAGTCCTTCCATTGACGAGTTCTCCATTGTTGAGCCTCTGAGCCATGCTTGGTAGAGCCTCTGAGTGTGCCATGCTCTCCAGCCTCTAAGCCTATTGTGCCATGCTCTCCAGCCTCTCTTAGTCTTTTGCATCCATGCATGCTGGGCCTCTGAGCCATGCCTCTGAGATTGCATAGGCTAATAGTTGGATGTTGTCATGGGTGTGGCTTCTCTCCTCTATTCTCTCACCTTGCCTTCATGGGGGGTTGTTGGAATATGAAGCCAAAATGAGTAAAAAATGAGTGTACGAGGTGTCTAGGGGGTGTTTTAAGTCTAGTGAGTCCTAGACATGCCACGTGTCATATTGGGAGTCATCCCATATACACTATGACTTTCTAGAGTCTAGTGTCACACTATATAGTATTGTACTTGTCTTGAGTCATTTAGATCAGTCAACATCAAGCTGTATCTACATGTGAGTATTTTGGTTATTGCCTTGCACTTCTACTTTCTTTTCATTTTCCATTATGCCTTCCATTTTTCCTTTCCGTTCCTAGAGCTAGAGTGGTACTCCCCCACTCCACATGTTTCTTCAAACTCACTAATTGAAATTTACGATCATTTAGAAGGTGTTTTAAATTCTTCTCCCAACTAGACCATTGCATATAATGAGAAGTACCAAGTGGTCTGCCATAATCATCAAGTATACTATCATTCCACATGACAAGCTGCCTATCAATTTCTTCCAGAGAGGTAGGAGAAACTGTTCAAAGAGTACCCTTGAAGCTGCCCCAAGGTTTTAGGATAGCAGCCATAAGAGGGCAGGGAGGAACCTTTAGATCAATTGACTTATAAATCCATCTAGAGTTGTCCATCCAATCCCTATCCATGGAAGGATAATATGATTGTATGCATTGAATGAAAAAGTATTTCAAGGTTCCTGTCCTGGCAGCAAAGCCCCTCGGCACAGCAAGGCCATGCACTGCAAGTCTGGATCAATGATATTGAGCCCCCCTGTCCTCACAACAGGGAGGATGAAGGTCTTCCAAGCACCTTGGCTCTAGTGTCTACTAAACCATCTAGCCCACTCCTTAAAGATTCTTATAGGCCTTTCGAGCTGGGTGGTGCAATCTCATGAATGGCATTAACAAGAGCAAGCAAGCCATGCTATGGCCAACAATACCTAGTTGACAACCACCACCCTCAAAGCAAGATAAAGTTAGGTGGGACTCCAAAAGAGGGGTTTTCTCGTGTTTCTCTCCAACACAAGAGCTGCGAGGGGGAGACACCGATGCCGACCTAGCAGCACAAGTGTCCACCAAAATACACCCTTTTTTTTCCATGAAGAAGATTTCTATTAAGTATGTAGAAATATCCCCTTGAATCCAAGTAAAACTGAAATCAGCCCTCCAATCTGGAGTTTTCTTGTCGCTAATCTAAAATCCATTGGATTTATTCCAATTAATTTGTGTACATGCTACAAAACAAAATAAAATCCAAGGCTGCCCTGATGGAAGTGAGATTCTGTGAAGTAGCATACCAAAAAACAGTAGTCAGGAGAGCACACGAGTCCATGCATATACCAATGCATCATCTCTCTGGAGTGACTAGTACACTCATCATAGAGGTCCCGTGGTAAAAAAACTGTCAACACACTTGCAAGAGCAAGCGGAGCTGCTGCTCCTCCCCGTGAGCTACTGCCCTCCCCTCTCCCTCTCTCAGCCAGCCCCCTCTCCCTCTCCCTCTCCCTCGCTGCCCCCCCCTCTCCCCCCCTCGCTGCTCCTCCTCTCCCTCCCCTCTTGCCAGCCCCCTCTCCCTCCTCCCTCTCCCTCCCTCTCCCCTTCCTCCTCTCCGCCCTCCCTCTCCCCCCCCCCGCTACCCCCTACCTCTCCCTCCCCACCCAACCTCTCCCCCACCCGTCAGCCCCCCCGCCCCCCTTCTCCTCCCCCGTCCCCTCCCCCATCATCCCTCTCCCTCGCCAGCTCCCCCCCCGCTGCCCCCCTCCCTGCTGCCCCTTTCTCCTCCCCCCTCCCCCGCTGCCCCCCTCCCCGCTGCCCCCTTCTCCTCTGCCCTCCCTCTCCCCTGCCAGCCCCCCTGCCCCCCCCCCTTGCCCTCCCTCTCCCCCCCCGCTGCTCTCCCCCTCCCCGCTGCCCCCTTCTCCTCCGCCCTCCCTCTCCCCCGCCAGCCCCCCTGCCCCCTTCTCCTCCCTTGCCCCCCTCCCTCCCTTACTCCCCCCCCCCCGGGGAGAAAAAAAAAAAAAAAACTCCTCCCTCTCCCTCCCCACCCCCTTCCTCCCTATCTCAGCTCCCCACGCCTCCCCCTCAGCCTACCTCTGTCTCCCCTCTCTTTCTCCTTCTTCCTGCCCCTCTCTTTCCCTTCCCTTCCCCTCTCTCCTACCCTCTCTTTCTCCTTCTTCCTGCGCCCGCATTCAGGGCGTCCTGGGTAGTAGTTTCATGGACGGAGCTTTATCAGTGTTGGAATCGGCCTTTTCACATCGATTGGCGAATGGATCCCCATTTAGCCAATTTCCATCCACCTCCACCGGCCACGAGAACCGTCATTTTTTCAGAAGACGAGCTGCAGCAGCTCAAGAAAGATGTGGAATTAGAGGGCTCCACATCACTTTTCGCCCGTATCTTTGGGTCACACCCTTCTAGATCACAGGCTAGAGACAAGATGTTGGCGGCGTTACCAGGAGACCTCGCCCCTCACCTCAGGGATATTCGATTTTTGGGACGTGGATTCTTTCAAGTGGTTTTCGACTCCCACGAGTCCACAGCCCTTGTTCTCAAAGCTAATCCCTTGGCTTTGGGTTTGAGGAGGATCTTTCTTTTGCCCTACACCTTGGGCTTCGATCCGGTCGAGGAGGACAGGCAAGTCACATCATTGTTCATTAGGTTTCCTGGTCTTCCTCAGGTCTACCATCGACTCCTTGCCACTATCGGAGCCACATTCAGAGTGGTCACGGAGATCCCCTCCCTTCCTGGCATGCCTTCTTCCTTGGCAGAGGCAGTCAGTGCAGACGGGGTACCTCGTGTTAGGGTCATTGTCTCTGGCCCTAACATCTCAGATGACCACATTATGCTTCAGCGTCCAGACGGCTCTCTCTTTCGACAGAGAGTCGAGATTTCAGGTAGACAGGACCAGTGCAGGATTTGCAGGACCCTTGGGCACTTTGCTAGAGACTGCCCAAGGAAGAGAAAAAAACCCAAGAGGTCTTTTGGTGCGGCTTCTTCACGTACTACCACGACTGCACCTCCCCAGCACCCTGTACCACGCACTCCAGGACCACCAAGAGCAATAGGGCACCCTGCTTCGCGCACCCCAGGACCACTAGGGACAGCAGGGCGCCCAATGCCTGCAGCACACCCAGTACCACGATGGAGAGCTATCAGAGCGGCTCCCTTATCTCAGGAGGAGACTTTTGATCCTGTTCAGACAGACGCCTTCCAGACTCCAGAGGTGGATGTTGCTGCAGCCCCAGATACTACAGTTCCACATCAGGAGGGGCCTTTAGATCCACCAGCCCGAGTCACTTTGGTCTCTGACCCCTTGGTTTCTGACCACGAGGGGACTACATGTACTTCTTCCCTGCAGACTGTTCCTGCCACAGTCAGGACAACCGAGAAAGTGCAGGCGCAGATGAGGGCTCCTGATTCCTCTTCACCCCAGCCACAGGCCTCCTCAACCCCCAGGTCCAGTTCTGCTGATAGAGGCCTGGTAGGTTCTTCTCCTCCATCTTTCACGATTGCAGGTCTTCTTCGCACTCCTCGGCCAGACTTGCTTATCAGGAATTCTTTTTCGGCACTGGCAGATTCGGCGACTTTCATGGATGATGAGGAGTTTGTGCCCTCCACCTTAGGGGTCCCGGTCATTGGGATTTCTTCTAACAGGGCCTCGCTATCAACAGGTGTGGGGATCCTTTCACCTATTGAGTTTCCTGCCCTCAGCAGGCGTGTTTCGGCCCAAAAGCTGGTCTCCTCTACTAGGTCTGGTAAGCCTTTCCATCCAACATCCTCCTGTCAATGAGGATAGTCAGCTGGAACATACAAGGCCTAGGCGGAGTTCCACACCGTCGCCGTAGGCACCTAATCCAGAACCAGGTTCATCCAGGCGTCATTGGAGGTGCTATTGATATCCTTTTTATCCAGGAACACAAGCTGGATGCGAGTGATTGCTCTAAGTCTGGCAAACTGCTTTCAGGACATACCTTTTGGTTGCCTGCTATGGGCACAACGGGAGGTACTTGCATTTGGGTCTCTCTTTCTATTCTCCCCTTGGTTGCTGGTCATGGTATTATCTCCTCTTCTAGAGCTCAATGGATCATTATTTTGATTGGAGGGCGTAAGATTAGTCTTCTCAATCTTTATGCTCCCAACAACAGAGGGGAGCAGATCTCCTTTTGGAAGGAGTTACTCTCTTGGGCCCCCATTGCAAATTCTTGGATCATTGGTGGCGACTTCAACATGGTTGAGTTGCCTTCAGACAAAAAGGGAGGCAGACAGGTGGAATTCATTCTTTGGAGAGGGCAGCCTAGGATGCCTTTCTCTTTCAGTTCAGTGGCAGAGACACTTGGTTGGATGATGCCTTTCATATTATGCCACAGTCACTTCTGTACTCTGGGTCGAACAGGAGAATACACATGCCCATTCATGCACGGATTGACAGATTTTATGTAGAAGATTGGGCACTTAACAGAGGAGGATCTGTATGCATTTCTACTGGGGTTTCCACCTCAGATCATTTTCCAATGGTGTTGCAGATTCTTGAGTCTCATCGGAGAGGACGCTCTGCCAGTGTCAGGATTCCGGATGCTTTTTAAGAGGAGAGCCTCACGGAGGATATTTTACAGATTTGGGTTTCTCACATACAGGGTGGAGCTGTCCATCCATCTCAGATAGCTGCAGCCTTATCCGGAATTAGTGACTATTATCATTCAGTCGCTGATTCTAGGAGACGTGAGATTCTCAGATGTGAGATTGGTATGCGCCAGCAGTTAGCATCCCTTGAGAGGGAAGAGCAGAAGAGGCCCACAGATGCTTGGATTTAGGAGCGCCTTGCAGCAAGGGCTCATTTGTAGACATTGTTGAATCAGAGAGCAGAGTATGCCTTTCATGCACGGGAATCCTTTTGGATTCAGATGGGTGGCAGGGTCAACAAACACTTTTTCTCTACTCATGGGCCTAGACATAGTAGAGAGTGTGTTTCGCAGCTTGTTGACTCAGACGGGGTGTTACAGTCAGATCCTGATGCTATCATGAGTGTAGCTTCAGATTTTTTTGCATCCCTTCTTACTGCAGATCGAGGCACATAGGCCATTGATGATGCGAGAGAGGTTATTTGGCAGTGTATCCCTGTATTGGTGAAGGATGAGATGTATGTTTCTCTGGATGCACCTTTTACCAATGGAGAATTCAAGACTGCATTACTTGCCCTTCACAAGGGCAAGTGCCCAGGTTCAGATGGACTTAACCCCTTCTTTTTTATTACTTTTTGGGAGCAGATTGGTGATCACATTACATCAGCCCTGCAGGGCGTGTGGGACTCTGGTGAGATGCCGGACTCACTCACAGATGGTCTCATTCATCTCATCCCAAAGGGGGATAATAGGAATCTTGTGTCTCAATGGAGACCCATCACTCTTTTGAGCACTTTTTACAAGATTCTAGTGAAAGCCATTAGTCTGCGGTTACAGGTTTTTCTTCCAGATTTGATTCATGACACGCAGACAGGGTTTGTGCATGGCAGAAGTATTTTTGATAATATTTTCTCATTTTGGGAGGCCTCAGAATTGGCCATGCAGAGCCGCCAGAGATTGGCCATTCTACTCTTGGACTTTGAGAAAGCTTACGACAGAGTAGACTGGGATTTCTTTGAGGGCACTCTATCTCGCTTTGGTTTTTCAGATGCATGGATTAGAGGAGTATCCTCTCTCTACAGATCAGCCCATAGCCAGTTGCTCATTGGGGGGTAAGAGGGGACAGGTTTCAGATTTCGAGATCCTTGCCAGGGATGTCCTCTTGCCTCGTTTCTTTTTTTGTTTGTGGCGGAGGCTATGAGTATCTACATTAGATATCAAGCTGATATTTATGGGCTGAGGCTTCCTATCTGCCGGGAAGAAGAGCTCCTGGATAGTGAGTTGGTAGATGACACGGCTGTTTTTTTGGCTGCCTCCTCCAGGACACTCACTTCCTTCCAGACAGCCTTGGATTTGTTTTGCACGGCTGCAGGTGCACACATTAATTGGCATAAATCTAGTGGTTTTTGGATTTGCGAGGATGACACCCTGGATTGGGGTAATGATATTGGCTTCACTTGGGTACAGAGGGGCTTCTCCGTCAGACATTTGGGCTGCCAGGTTGGGGTGGGCATCTCTCCCTCACAACAGTTTGCTCCGGTGTTGGAAAGCATCAGAAGAAAGCTCCTTTTCTAGAGCTCATCCAAACTTGACTTGGCCTCCAGGGTGGTGGTGGTTAACCAGGTTCTTCTAGCCACAACATGGTTTGTATGCTCTTGTTGGTGCCACTCTAGGGATTGTATCACTCAGCTTAAGAGGCCTGTACGAAACTTTTTATGGAGTGGTCTAGATGGCACAATTGATGTTACAGCCAGGGTGGCTTGGGAGACCTTGATTCTTCCTACAAGAGAAGGGGGTTTGAATATCATCGACCCAGATCTACAGTGCCAGAGCTTTACTCTGCAAGTTCGTTGTGAGAGGGCTTATGCCAGGACAAGAGCCTTGGAAGGATCTTTTTATCAGATGCATAGAGTCTCGCACGCCCACTTCAGGAGAGGATTGGACACACAGTACTAGATGGGTTTTCACCATAGCCCACCTCAGGTCTCCCTCTTCCCCTCTTATGGTTGCTATCCTGAAAGCATGGGCCAGCTTCAGGAGTACTCTTCGCAGGATTTCCCCATCCACCTGTGAAGAGATTGAAAGGCAGCCTAGCATGTGGAATGATAGGATTTTGGATGAGCTTGGCAGACCACTTGGAGCTTCTCCTTACATGCAGTGGCCAAGATGGGAGAGGGGCCCTGCATCTACAGTGGGAG
This sequence comes from Dipteris shenzhenensis, assembly GCF_047967505.1. NCBI lineage: Eukaryota > Viridiplantae > Streptophyta > Polypodiopsida > Gleicheniales > Dipteridaceae > Dipteris > Dipteris shenzhenensis. The sequence continues at coordinate 49,103,317 of NC_141624.1, forward strand.
CATGGAAAGCCTTCAGGAAGCTTCCTGCAGACCAACAGGCCTAGATGGTTCTTAATCTCAGAGGGAGTGCAGGGAGAGTCCAGCAGATTGATGCAGCCTTGCCCTTGGATTGGGTGGACACAGATGACATGCCTATTACTTGCTCCACCTGGATGGGAGCATTTTCCAGATTGGGAGTTCCTTTACAGGTGATTGCTTTTCTTGATCCACATGAGGATGCCTTAGTATTTGATGTTTCTTCGGGGGGCAGGCTGTCCAGATCCTCAGACGAAATCTTGTTGGAGGTACCGTTTCAGCCAGTCAGGATAGTGGGCTTCACGGAGCATGGCTCTCTTTCACAGTGGTACTTGGATCCTGACCCGCTTCTCCTCGCCCTTGGCTCATGGAGGCTGTGGCTCTATGGAGGTGTCCCAATGAAGTTTTTGGAGTGGGACCCTGGGGAATGGGAATGGATAGATAAAGGGCACCGAGAGAAGGGCATCCCCTTCTTTCGTTACACGGTCAATAATGCTAGGAAATTCCAGCTCAGCTCTAGGGGTTAGAAGCCTACCAGAGCTCCTCATTGGGAGAACTTTCAGATTTCTGCTGACTTGTAGAGAATTTTTTGGCAGAGGCTCTGGAAATCCCAGCGGAATAGAAAAATCACTCTCTTCTTTTGGCTTTTTATTCATGGTGGGATAGTAGTGAACCATTGGAGGTCCAAGTTCGGAGCTGACCCTTCTTGCCCTCGCTGCCTTTCTGCTTTGGAGACAATACAGCACTGCCTATGGGATTGCAGATAGGCGAGAATCATATGGAAGGGGATTGCAAGACATTTCAGCACTTTTGTTCGCCTACCTTTCTATATGACCTGGGGATCAGTGGCTTGGCTTACTCTTTCAGGGCCCCAAGTATTGTTTGAGAGACTTGACTCCTCTTGGGCTCTTCACATCCGACGACACCTTGTGGAGTCGTGCTCTCTAGAGGATGTTCCGGCCACTCTTTTCAGGGCTGGTCACTCCTCGGTCGACTCTCCATGGGAGATCCTAGCTAGCATTGCATCATGGCACATTTGGAGAGCCAGGTGCACTGAGGCTTTGGAGGGTTCTCAGGTTCACCCTTCTCTAAGTTTGGCACATATGCCATGTTGCCCCTTTACCTCTATTTTGAAGCAATGAGCATCTGCTTGAGATCTCAGGCTGATGCTATTGGGCTGAGACTTTCCTTGGACAATGAGCTTGTTGATGACACTACTGTTTTTTTTTTTCCCTAAAAAAAAAGACTTCTATTAAGTAAGAAAGAAACCCGCTAGAGCAAGCTCTGTGCGGAAATACACCATGCTAAGCATGTAATAAAAACACCTTAGAGGAATGAGGTAGAAAGAAACCAAGGCTGAGGCTGAAAATGCCATCTCAACCCTGTAGAAGTATCAGCAAAGAAGGGAGAGTCTCTCCAATCTCTGAGAAAAGTAACTCTCCTGGAGGAGGCTGCTCGAGATGATCCTTGCATGGTCGCCCAAATGGCCATCAGAGTGTGTATCGTATCTGTCCAAGTATTGGCCAAGATCTTCTATAAATCCAAAATCTCTCTCCCCTATCCCCTTTGATAAGCACCTGGTTGTGGGCTGATCTATAGAGGCGATGCAACTCTCTCTCTCTCTTTTTATATACATATATATACATATATATATGTATGTATGTATGTATGTATGTATGCATGCATCATACATACATATGTATGTATGTATGTATGTACACACATACATACATATATGTATGTATGTATGTATGCATGCACATACATATATGTATGTATGTATGTATGCATGCACATACATGTATGTATGTATGTATGTATGTATACACATACATACATACATACATATGTATATATACATGTATATACTATACATATGTGTATATATATATATATATATATATATATATATATATATGTATATACATGTGTACATATATACACATGTATATACATATGTATAGTATATACATGTATATATATATATATATGTATATATATGTATGTATGTATGTATGTATGTACATGTGATTCCACCTTAGTTGGAAACCCGGTGATAGGGAGTTATAGTGTTTCAAAACTTAACTCAGATTGTTCCATTTTCACAACTTCCTTGCAAGACTTCCTCAGGAAGTTTGTCACCAAGTCCTACTATAATGGAGGAAGGCCATGGACTCAAGAGCCACCATTTCATGGCAGCAGCATTAAGTTGGGGTTGCATTTCCGGGCTACGTTACTCCTAAGGTTTGCCAAAGGAAGGAAAAGATAGAAAGGGGACATGATGCCACATGAAGGAACTGGAAGAAGGAGGAAAGGAGACAAGGGAGCTAGAAGGAAGGAAGCATAACTAGAACTTGAATGAAATGAAATGGAAGGAAAGGCAAGAACCAAAATGAATGACCAAAACCTCCACCGGGTTGATTGATGTGACAAGTGAAGGTACAATACTCGTATAGAGTGGACACACACACTCAAGTATCATATGTATATGGGATAACTCCCAATATGCCACCTCACACAACGACTCATAAAACTAGTTTCTAGTATACAGTAGAACACACTCTTGACTATGATTTATCCAACACAAATAGCAGAAAAGTGATCGTGCCACGTGTGCCGGAGAGCTGCCGCTGCTCCTCACCTTCCCCTTGCTGCCCTCTCTCAGCCTCTCCCTGCCTCTCTTCCCCTCCCCTCTCTCCTCCCTCCCCTCAGCCCCCTCCCTGCCTCCCCTCTCCCACCTCCCTCAACCCCCTTCCCGCCTCCCTACCCCCTCCCCTAACCCCGCTATCTCCACCCCTGTCCCCTACCCCCGTTGAGATCGTTGGGAGATAGGATCAGTGTAGGATTTGCAGGACCGCTGGGCACTTTGCTAGAGATTACCCAAGGAAGAGAAAAAATAAAAGGCCCAAAAGGTCCACGGGTGTAGCACCTCATAACACCACCTTGACTGGACCTCCTTCACGATCTACTGCACATCCTACCACTTCTCCTGCTGCTGGACCTTCCACCTCTCGCCTAGGACCATTTGACTATAACCTCTCATCTTGGACCTTCTGCTACTGTGCGACCAAGACCGTTAGCACGTCCTATTCCAGTCGTCCCCCATTGGGTGCCAGTCAGAGTTGTTGAGCCTGTTCCACCTCAGGATGCTACTGATGGCACCATGGACCCTTGTAAATAGGAGATATTCCCGCCCTTGCTGATGTGGTTGCTCTTGTCCCATCAGATATTCATGTGAAGGAGCTTCCTTCTATGGAGCAATTTGTTGCCGAAACCCGTGCCATACTCCATGCTAATGATACTTGTTTGGCCGAGCTTCATCAACGCCAGGCCGAGCTCCATCAGTAGCTCCCTTTCTCTTTTGCTCCTCTTTCTTCACCTCTTGATAGAGGCAAGGGATTATCACTTCTACTCCACCATCCACAAGGATCCTCTGCACTCCTGCACCAAAAGCATCATTTAGGAATTCTTTTGCAATTCTGGCAGAGATGGCAGAGTTTTTTTTTTTGCCGAAAAAACAGTTCTAATTATATTACTTCGAGAACAAGATACAAGAGGTCAGCTTATAGCTGAGATGGCAGAGTTTGAGTTAGAGGAGAAGTTTTTACCCTCTACCCTTGGGGAGCAGCTTGTTCAGATCACCGTGGATAGAGCTTCCCCTTTTGCATGTGTGAGAGTGCTTTCCCCACTTGACTTCCCTCCTCTTGATAGGAGGAATTTTTCCCAGGAGAGGGATATCTCCACTACCAGGTCTGGTAAGATTTTTCATCTGGCCTTTTCCTCTTGCCAATGAGGATTGTCAGTTGGAACGTTCAGGGCCTCAGAGGTGTACGCCACTGTCGTCATAGGTAGTTGATTCATAACCAACTTCATCCAGGTGTTACTGAGGACCCCATTGATATTCTCATGATTCAGAAACACAAACTGGATGTCAAGGATTGTGCCAAGTTGAGTAAGCTTCTCTCAGGCCATTGCTTTGGTCAACCGCCTTGGGCACCAGGGGAGGTACTTGCATTTTTGTTTCTTCTTCAATGCTACCCTTGGTGATTGGACATGGGATCGTAGCTCCCTCTAGAGCTCAATGGATCATTCTTTTGATTGGTGGACGTAAGGTTGGTTTCTTAAACCTCTATGCCCCCAATTCAAGAGGGGACCGTGTCCTTCTATAGAAGGAGCTGCTTTCTTGGTCTTGCATTGCAGAGTCTTTGATCATTGGGGGTGATTTCAACATGATTGAAATGCACATAGATAAAAGAGGAGGTAGGGGAGGTGGTATCCATTCCCTAGAGAGAGCAGCCTGGGATGCCTTCTTTTTTTGGTACAGTGGTAGCGATGCTTGGCATGATGATGCTTTCCACACTCAACCGCAGTCACTCCTGTTTTCTTGGTCGAATAGGAGGTTGCAGATGCCTATCCATGCACGGATTGACATATTTTATGTGGATGATTGAGCTTTGGATAGAGGTGGGACAGTATGCATTACACCTTGGGTGTCCACTTCATATCATTTTTCAGTTGTTCTGTTTGTTTCAGATCCTCATGTGAGGAGTCATGCTAGTATCAGGATTCCAGATGCCTTCTACACAGAGGAGGGCCTCACAGAGGTAGTCTTGCGGACTTGGGTATCTCACATGCACGATGGGCAGCTTTCCCCATCAGATATAGCTGCAGCCCTCTCAGATATTAGCAACTTTTTATCACTCAGTTGCTCGTATCAGGAGAGGTGAGATCCTCATGCAAGAGATAGGTATCTGCCTACAGTTGGCTGCTCTTCAGAGGGAAGAGCAGAAGAGGCCTACAGATGCTTGGGTTCAAGAGCGCCTTGTTGCAGCAAGGGCTTTGTAGGAACAAAGTGGTGCGGACAGGCTTGTTTGTATGCGGGCACCTCAGAAATTTTGAAAAATGTTGAAATCGGACCTCAAAAGGTCAAAAAATAGCTGCTGGACTGTTGGAGCTGAATGTGAGAACCAGGAACGCGCATTGGAGCACCAAGCTTGCGGGAGTCTAGAAGCAAGTGCGGGAATGGGCTCTAGACACGGAAGCGCTCTGATACCAAATGTAGGAACAAAGTGGAGACAGGTTGTGAACACAAGTGAGCAAGAGTGCACACACAAGAAAGCTCCAATAGAAATGTTCAAATAAAACAATACAAGTACTTAGTATATATAGTACCCAAGTACTATTGGTCAACCATAGGGTTGACTTTATGCCTACAACTTCATATCTTTGTAATCTCTTATAGGCTTCAATAGTAGTCATTGTTAGATTAGAGAGCAGAGTATGCCTTTCATGCCAAAGAGTCATTTTGGACTCAGGCGGGAGGTAGGGTCAACAGGAAGTTCTTCTCTATTCTTGGCCCCAGACATAGTAAGGAGAATGTTTCACAGCTTGTTGACTCAGACGGAGTTTTATAGACACATCTAGATGCCGTCGCCACAAATTTCTATGCCTCCCTTCTTATAGCAGATCCTGACACACATGCTCGAGATGATGCTCGAGTTGTTATTTGGCAGCACTTATCTATGTTGGTGACTGGAGATATGATAGTCTCACTTGATGCACCATTCACCGACATAGAGTTCAGGACTGCTCTCTCTAGCCTTTACAAGGACAAGTGCCCTGGTTCAGATGGGCTTACACCCTCTTTCTTTATTTCATTTTGGGGATCATATTACCTCAGCCCTGCAGAGCATTTAGGACTCAGGTGAGATGCCAAACTCACTTACGGAGGGCCTCATTCATCTTATCCCAAAAGGGGATTGCAGGAATTTCGTGTCTCAGTGGAGACCAATTACTTTATTGGGTACCTTGTACAAAATATTAGCAAAAGCAATCAGCCCACGTCTGCAACCCTTTCTTCCAGATCTTATACATGATATGCAGATGGGATTTGTGCATGGTAGGAGCATCTTCAATAACATCTTCTCATTTTGGGAGGCTTCTGACTGGGCCATGCATAATGGCCATAGGCTTGCCATTCTACTCTTAGACTTTGAGAAAGCTTATCACAGAGTAGATTGGGGCTTTCTAGAGGGTACCCTTGCTCGCTTTGGATTCACAAATGCATGGATCAGAGGGGTGCCAGCTCTCTACAAATCCGCCCATAGCCAGGTTCTCTTTGGTGGAGTCAGGGAAGGCAGGTTTCAGATTACCAGAATGGATTCCCTTTAGCCCCCTTTCTCTTTTCATTTGTGGCCGAAGCTATGAGCTATTACTTTAGATCTCAAGATGATATTATAGGGTTGAGTCTTCTGTTGAGGCAGGAGGATGAGCTATTGGATAGTGAGTTGGCAGATCATAACTTTTTTTTTAAATTGGATGCGACAACACAGACACTCACCAGGTTCGGGACAGCTTTGGATTTGTTTTGCACTGCAGCAAGGGCTCATATTAATTGGAACAAATCCAATGGCTTTTGAATTGGTGATGAGGACACTCCAAACTGGGGGATTGACATAGGATTCACTTGGATTCAGAGGGGTGTTTCCATGAGGATGCCAAGTTGGGTTGGGCATTTCTCTAGCACAACAGTTTACTCCCGTGTTGGAGAGCATCATAAGGAAACTCATTTTTTGGAGTTCTGCCAGACTTGACCTTACATCTAGAGTAGTGGTTGTGAACCAGGTATCATTGGCTACTGCCTGGTTCGTTTGCTCATGTTGGTGCAGTTTAGAGGTTGTACATCTCAGCTCATGAGACCTATCATGAACTTCCTTTGGAGTGGGTTAGATGGCACCTCAAATATTGTAGCCAGAGTCGCTTGGGAGACTCTCATTCTCCCCACCAGGGAAGGAGGTCTCAATATTATTGATCCGAACTTGTAGTGTATGGCCTTCCTCTGCAAGTTTGTAGTGAGAAGATCGATGCCTGGACAGGAGTCTTGGAAAGATTTTTTCTTACACAACATTCAATCTTGTACACCTTCTCACAGGGAAGATTGGATGGATAGCTTGAGATGGATTTTTACTTGAGCCCATCTTAGATCTTCCTCTTCCCCTCTCATGGCTTCCATTCTAAAAGCTTGGGGCAGCTTCAGAGACACTCTTCGGAGAGTTACACCCTCCTCTCACAAAGAATAGACAGGTAGCCAGTCATGTGGAATGAATCTTGTTGAATGAGCATGGCAAATCACTAGGAGTGAGACATTATATGCAGTGGTCTAGATGGGAGAGGGGACCTGCTTCCACTATAGGTGCCTAGAAGAGTTTTAGAAAGCTTCCAGAGGATCAAACACTCTTATCAGTTGGCCACCTCAAAGGGAGTGCAGTCAGGATGCAACAGATGGAGGCAGCCATACCAACAGACATGCCGATCAGAGAGTCCACTTGGATGGGAGCTTTTATGGGGACGGGTGTTCCCTTATAGGTTATTGCCTTGGAGAGGCATCTGCCCTGAAGTTGCTATTGGCTGCTGAGTTGGCGGTGGGGGGTTGGGCTCCTTAGGGTTCTGAGTCAAATTTGTTATATGCTCGTGTTCACTTGAGCTTGTGTTCCCGTTGTTGGCATTCTTGTAATTTTGCCACTTTTTCCTACTCTTGAGGAGATCCTTGTCTTTGATGTTTAGTCGGGAGGCAGACTTCTCAGATCTTCAGATGATATTCTTTTGGAGGTTGCCTTCCATCCTCTTAGGATTGCAGGTTACATGGAATGGGGCATGGACTCACAGTGGTATCTTGATCCTAACCCTATTCTCCTAGCACTGGGGTCTTGGAGACTCTGGTTATATGGTGGTTCCCCCATCAAGTTCTTGCAGTGGGACCCATGGGAGTAGGAATGGGTTGATGAAGGGCACCAAGAGAAGAGCATCCCCTTCTTTCGTTACACAGTTAGAAATGCCAGGAGATTTCAGCTTAGCAATAGAGGTTGGAGGTCCTCTAGAGATCCTCATTGGGAGGTGCAGAAAAAATTTTGAAGGAGGCTCTAGAAAGCCCTCAAAAATAGAAAGATCACTCTCTTTTTTTGGCTTTCTATTCATGGAGGGATTGCAGTGAACTTGTGGAGATCCAGTTTTGGGTCTGACCCTACTTGTTCTCGATGCCACACAACAATTGAGTCAGTTCAGCATTGCCTCTGGAAGTGCAAACATGCGAGGACGATTTGGAAGGGTGTTGCAAGGATTCTTTGCATATTTCATAGAGCACCCTTCGTCATGACTTGGGGATCAATGGCATGGTTATCTCTTACTGGCCCTCATGTGTTTTTTGAGGGACATCACTCATTGTGCCTTTGCCATATAGTTGCTGCACATTCAGTTGTATGCTTTCTCTCTTATTGCACCTCAGATTTTTAATGGGAGTCAAGACTCCTCGTGGCCTATCTTGATGCAGCATCAAGGTGCAGTTTTGCAGACTTTAGGCCATCTCTTTCTCTCGGTACAGACTTGAATGTACTTCAGGGGACTCTTGTTGGGAGGTCTTACTGAGTATTACTGCTTAACACTTTTGGAGATCTAGGTGCATAGAGGTTAATGATGACACCCAAGTCCACCCAGCTCATACCTTGATTAGCTGTTAGCTAGATACTGTACATACGCTGATGGGTACTCGGTCTGCCTTGGCCTTGAGGAGGGTTTTTCTTAGAGAGTGGAGAGACTGTTTGAGACCATCAGCACTTACAGCCACAATCCTGGTTTTTATCTAGTTTTTATGTGTTCACATTCTATGCGTGATATTTTATCAGAGGATTCTCATGCTGTGTTTATGACCTGAGTTTCTTTTCTCGGATGTTTCTTTCATACTTAATAGAAGTCTACTGCATGAAGATTTTTATTTTTACTTTGTATTTTTATGTTCTCTTACTTCCATTATAAACAATGACTTTTTCAAATTTATAAACTGAGTGAAGAACATGTAACAAATAAACCCAACATATTACAGGATGTTTGGAATTCAGAGTGGTATAGAAAATCAGCTCCATGGTGCTTATTGTGCTTGCAGGTAATGGTAGCTAGAGGTGACCTTGGAGCAGAACTTCCCATTGAAGAGGTTCCATTGCTTCAAGTAAGAAATATCGTTGATTATGTCATAGTGCTGCTCAGATATTATCTGAGCACTTGGCTCCTTAATGAAGAAAGAGTCTTACTGAAGTCTTTACTGTTTTAGGAGAAAATCATAAAAACGTGTCAAAGTTGGGGAAAGCCAGTTATAGTGGCAACTAATATGCTAGAGAGCATGATAAACCATCCAACACCAACACGAGCAGAGGTGTCTGACATTGCAATTTCAGTACGTAAAGTGGCGGATGCTATCATGTTGTCTGGAGAAACTGCACATGGAAAGTACGTTTCTTGTAGCCATAAAAAATGTATTTATTTGGAGTTGCACATTGAAAATTTCTAATATGTTTATTCTGGATTTTTTATAGGTATCCCCTGAAAGCTGTAAAGGTAATGCATACGGTGGCACTGCAGACAGAATCAACGATTTTTAAAGAGTCATGTTTGGTGAACCTTGGTCAAGCTTTTGTGGTAATGCATTTGTCAAACTTTTAAGCTAGTCTGATGTACTTTAAAGAGAATAATCTTCCTGATATCCTGCCTGCTGGAAATTACTTGCTCTGTTTCTACTTTTAAATTCATGTGCAATTTCTACTGCTACCTTATAGTCTTTTGTCTTCGGGATTTTTCAGGATCCTATGAGTGAGATATTTGCTTTTCATACCATGATGATATCCAACACCCTTGGCACATCAGTCTTGGTGTTCACACAAACGGGATTCATGGCTATGCTGTTGAGTCATTACCGGCCAACTGGCACAATATTTGCTTTCACAAATGAGTATGCTTCGTCTCTCCAAAATTCTTTGTTTTACAAGACTGCATATATTATCATATAGAGCCCCCCCCCCTTCTTAATGAAAAGACTTCTATTGAGTATGAAAAAATCCCCGAGAGCAACACTCATGGCAAAAGTATATCATGCAAAATAATATACCTTGAGTTGGTTACTAACCTGCTCTTCAAGAAGAGCTAGCAAAGCACCAATTGCACCAAGTTTGATGATGAAAATTCCATCTCACGAGTCACACCTATGGTGGGCTATGAGAAAAATGGGGATCCAGTCCACTCCCCGATGAGGGGGAAGATAGGCCTTGTGGCAGTGGCTGCCCAGGATGACCCCTACATGCTCAACCAAATGGTCATTAGAGTGTGTATCGTGTCTATACAAATAGTGGCCAAGGGTGGACTTGGGATTCATCAAGTACCTTTGTGCATCTGGGTCTCCATATGCACCATGCTGAAACACTCGCTAAGATCTCCCAAAAATTATCCATCGAGGCATGTGCAGGTCTATAAGGTGAAGGGGGAACATCCTCCAGAGAGCATGACTCAACTAAGTGTCGTTGAATCACGAAGCCCTAGGTCATGAAAAAGGAGTGGGCAAAAGTACTCAAAAGTCTAGCAATCCCCTTCCAAATTAACCTTGCCTGTCTGCAATTCCATGAACAATGCTAAATGGACTCCTCAACAAATTGGCAGCGAGAGCAAGTAGGGGCTTATCCAAACCTTCACCTCCATAGGTTTTTTGCAATCCCTCCATGAAGAGAAAGCCAAAAGAAAATAGTTACTTTTCTATTCCCTAGGGACTTCCAGAGCCATCTCCAAAAAGATTTTGAGAAAACTATAGGAAATTCGAGGATTCTCCCAATGAAGAGCTCTGGTGGGCTTCTAGACCCTAAGACTGAGCTGAAATCTGATGGCATTGCGAATGTTGTATCGAAAGAAGGGAATCTCTTCTCATGGTTCCTTGCATCAATCCACTCCCCCTCCCTAGGGTTTCACTCCAAATACACCTCCATAAAGCCAAATCTAGCCCAAGGGAATGTGATCCGGGTTTGTACCAACTTGAAGTCAAGAATGACCCAAAACTCTGATAGGGTAAAAAACAAAAGGATCTCATCCTTGGATAGAGCGCTGGTAAGGCTTGCCATATGTGAGAACCCTGTTCAAGGGTAGGGCTGCATCAATCAGCTCAATTCTTTTTTCGCGTGACTTTCTAACTAAAGCTTATGATCATCCAAAAGTTTTTTGAAATACATTCAAGAGCCCATAGAGGAAGCGGGTCCTCTCTTCCATCTCGACCACTGTATGTAACTAGAAGTACCAAGAGGTCTGCCATGATCATCAAATATTTGGGGCAGCCGTTACTTGCCCTTGTTGCCTTTGTATTGAGGAGTCTATTCAGCATTGTCTATGGGATTGCAAACACGAGAGGATCATTTGGAAGGGGATTGCCATTCTTTTGAGCACTTTTGTTCCTTCTCCCCTCTTCATGACTTGGGGTTTGGTGGCCTAGCTCTCTCGTTTTTGGGGCCTCAGATATTTTATGAGAGGCATGATTCTTCTAGCTAGACAACATTTGGTTGAGTCATGCTCTTCGGATGACGTTTCGAGCTTTCCTTGTAGTTCTGCACATGCACATGTATATATGTTCCTGGATTTCCTTACAGACGTGCACATGCCGTAGTGGATACTTTTTGGGAGATTCTGACAAGCATTTCATCATGGAATATTTGGAGTTCCAAATGCATAGAGGCTTTGGATGGCTCCCAAATTCAGCCCTATCACGCGTTGGGTAGCATTTGAACAGATTTTGTATGCACCAAAGTGGCTTCTACCAAGAGGACAATTTTCATCAGGGAGTGGAGTGGCTCCCTATTTTTCTCAAGTCCACCACAAGGTTTGTTAGAACATGAAGTCAAGTTGAGGTGGCACTTTCAGCCTCAAACTTTGGTGCTTTTCTAGCTCTTTGGTGAGCATGCTTTTTGCCCATTGAGGATGTTTTTTCTCATGCCTTGCATGATGTATCTGTAGCTCTGCTCTTGGGGTTCTTTCATATACTTTGGTGCTTTTCTAGCTCTCTTTGACGAGCACGCTTTTTGCCCACTTAGGGTGTTTTACTCATGCCTTGCATGGCATATATCTAGCTCCACTCTTGGAGTTTCTTTCCTGAAAAAAAAACCTCAAAAATCCTGAGAGAAATTAGGAGACGTGTTAACTAGGATCCTAGTGCCTCTGCAATCCTCCGATGGGATATAAAGATATCTTGTATCTGCCTCTATTGGGTCGCTTCTCGCTATGGTTGGGGCCATAGCCTCCGTGATCTTTGTATTCGGTGGGCCATCTCAAGAGTGATACCTTGACTATGATTCTCTTTATCCAGTGGGATATAAAGACATCTCGTATCTGCCTGTGTCGGTTCATCTCTTGTTGTGGTGGGGGGCGTGGCCACCATGATCTCTATATCCGTTAGGCTATCTCAAGATTGATACCTTGACACTGATGGTCACCTCTTAGAAGAGCTGGGATAGACTGGACCTCCATCATGCATGCTTTGGTTTGTCTCTGTCTTGTGTGTGGGCTTTGTGGCTTTGGCCATTATATATATATATATATATAGAGAGAGAGAGAGGATTTAATATTATTGAAGTCCTACAGCAAAGATTACCAGTTGCATCTCTACAAATGGCTGTTAATGGCATACTTTTCATGTGTTTCACCCAGGATAAATCTTGCAAGGGTAGTCTTCTTTTGTGAATCAAGTTCATGTAATAAGCCTGTTTGTTTGACCTTTGCAGTAGAAAGGTGCAGAGAAGGTTGGCATTGTACCATGGAATCAGGCCAGTATACATGTCCTTTTCCGATGACGCTGAAGAAACATTTTCTGAAGCTATATTGTTGTTGCAGGTGAAGCATTCAGCTTTTTTTTTCAGACTGTTTGTATGCACGAATTACATTTTTTAACATAATTCTTCAAGAAAGAATTGAAGGACATATAAGGTGGAGCGCATGTGATGCCTGCTTCGAGCCATTATTTGATATGGCATACATACATCTATCTTTAGAACTGGAATATAGTTTCCACAATATTAGGAGGAGCTTAACACTTACTCTAATTTTTGTACTGAACAATTCCACTCCCAACCTGAAGGCCATTTTGATAAGAATAGCAACTGTTTTCATGCACTTGCATTTTAACCTTATATTGCAACAGCCTTCCTTGGATTATACAATCTTGATTGCACTCTAGAATGAACAAATTCAGCCTCCTTTTGTTAGTAGCAAGGCATATTAGGAATCATACATGAATGAGGGTGAATGAAAAGCGTGACGGAGATTCTGGGGCTGTCATAGCATGAATGAGTATGGGTGAGTGGGATGAGGAAAGGATTGGAAGAGAGAGAGAGAGAGAGAGAGAGAGAGAGAGAGGGAGGGAGGTGGGGTAGGGGATGGGACAGCAAGGAATATGACAGTTTATGAATCGAAAGCACAAAACAAGAACTAGAAAGGAGGAAAGTCAAATGAGTATCAGGCTTAGAAGGGTTTGAGATTACAGAAGTACACAGCAGACAGAAAACGGCAAGGACACCATACAGAACTAGAAAAGAAAAAAGCGGCAATCAAGAAAACAACCGGGCTGAAGCTGAGAAGTAGATGACCGTTTCCACTGAAGTAAACGATTAATTTCCACTGAAGGGAGTTGAGGCCGTACAGGCCTGCCAGCATTCCCTGGCTTGTTTGCCCTCCATTCCAGCCTCTCCTTGCTGCCAACCCTCGCCATCCTCTGTCTCTTGTCTATATTTGTTGTATGACTGACCGTATAGACATACGACAGTCATACTATCCTGATCACCGTTGTCTGAGGTGGGGTCTCATTCTCTTCCAAAAGTAGGACTGCAGGTCTAATACCACTGTACAAGGAGATGCATTTCTTACTTCAAGACACGAAGGAATGGAAAGTGATGTGGTTCAACATGAGAGGCATACATATGCTCATGGTGCGAGTATATTACAAGTGCTGCAGTACAAATACATAGAAGGTACTCAGGACGAATGTACAAGAGATCCCATGGAACAACTACATCGGAGGATGAATGGTTTTTTTTGCAAGAAAGAGACTTCTATTAAGTAAGAGAAAAAACCCGCGAGAGGAAGCTCAAAGCGGAATACATCATGAAACCATGAGGATAAATAAACCCCCTCAAAATGAGGTGGAAAACAACCAAGGCTAAGGCTGAAAGTGCCACCTCAACCCTGTAAGAGTCTTAGAGAAGAAAGGAGAATCCTTCCATTCTCTGAAGAAAGAAGCCCTCCTAGCTGAGGCTGCATGGGAGTCTCCCTGCATACTCGTCCATATGGCCATCAAGGTATGTATGATGTCTGTCCAGATACTAGCCAATGTGTGTGAGGGATGAACCTGAGTTCCCTCCAATGCCTCTGTGCGTCTGGCTCTCTAGATATGCCAGGCTGCTATGCTCGCCAAAATCTCCCAAGAGGTATCCACAGAGGCATGTACAGCTGCAAAAGGAATGTGTGGTACCACATCCAAAGAACAGGACTCGACCTGATGACGTCGAATTGAAATGGCCCGAGAAGAGTCAAGTCTCTCATAGAAGACCTGAGGCCCCGTAAGAGAAAGCCGAGCCACTGAGCCCCATGTCATAAAGAATGGGGAGTGGGCAAAGTGATTAAAAATCCTGGCTACCCCCATCCAAATCATCCTTGCCCGTCTACAATCTCATAAGCAATGCTGAATCGTCTCAAAAGCAGAGAGGCAATGAGGGCAAGTAGGGTCGGCTCCGAATCTGGATCTCCAAAGGTTCACTGCAATCCCACCATGGATAGAAAGCCAAAAGAAAAGAGTGATCTTTCTATTCCTGTGGGATTTCCAGAGTCTCTTCCAGAAGCACCTCTGCAAATCCGCAGTGATATCAAATGCCTCCCAATGAGGAACTCTGGAAGGTCTCCAACCTCTACTACTGAGCTGAAATCTCCTGGCATTACTGACCGTGTAGTGAAAGAAGGGAATGCTCTTCTCTCGATGCCCTGCGTCAATCCACTCCCACTCTCCAGGGTCCCACTGCAAATACCTAATGGGAACTCCCCCGTAGAGCCAAAGTCTCCAAGATCTAGTGGAGAGAAGCCGGGGGTTTGGGTCAAGGAACCACTATGAATTTGATCCCTCTTCCTCAACTTTTCTATAGCTCAGTCTCCAATGACTTCGAATATTCAACTGCATCGAAGTCTCATCATCCTCTGACCATTTGGTGGCGTCATAACTCCTCCATGGTGCAACCTCCTAGTGGTTGTGTCTTGTATTGAGGTAGACCAAGTGGTCTCCACATCTGATCCCCTGAAATGTCAGCAACCTTATTGGTCTTCATCTTTAATGTCCTAGTGACCATATGGTGTCTTGGTCAAGTACAAAAGTCACCTAGCTGTATAAGAGACCATCACTGAATCCCTTCTAAAGCCATGCTTGTTCCATGGGTCATATGCCATTCCTTGTACAAGGTCTCTTCTTATTCCATGGGTCATGGTCTCTTCTTGTTAGGTCTTCAAGTTATCCCTTGTGGTCAGGGTCTTCGATTCCTCTCTTGTACCTGGAGGTCTTTAGGTCATCTTTGTACAAGGAAAATAACCTTCCAAATACCCTATAACATCTTCCTTGACACTATCATTCATTGTCCCAGTGAATGAAAGGGCTATTGTAATTTTTGCATGCCAAGTGAGTGATGGTAACTGTGACCACACAGTCATGTTAATCAGCTTGCCATATTCCTCAAGCGGTGCTTCATGCTTTGATCCTTGAGTGATTCCAAACCTTTCACTAGGTAAGAGTATCAAGGGTGAGGTAACAAGTGGGAGACCTGGTGGTGCAGGAGCTGGCTTCAAGGGCCTCTTGCAAGGAGATGGTGAAAACATTATCCAATTCCTCCTCCTCAAAACATGCTAGAGGTATCCTTTCCTTTATACTAGAAAGGAGGTATTGATAATCCTGATTTAGTAAGCATTTTTGTGCAACATTGGAGACTGATTATCAGTGGGGGGCACTCAATAAAAAAGGGTTAGTGATTGTTCCTCAAGCATTATTCTAAGGTCTTGTGTCAAGCAAGTTGCCTCCTATAGCCTGTACCCCTTGCACTTGTGAATCCTCTACTGCCACTGTGCCTATGCATTATACCACAAGAAGCTATAACTCGGGGTGCAGCAGTTGATGGCTGACAACAACCTGCTAATGGCAACGGCAGTTGAGCCTGTACCTTGTGAGTGGTCAGATTCTAGTGGTGGCTGATGTATCTATTGATGGTCCCATATGTTGTGATTGCGGGAGTTGTGTACTCCTTGTAGATGTGGAGTTGACCAGAATGCACCACTTAAGAGGATTTAACCATGGGTGGTGGCCTTCCCCCCTCAGTCCCATTGGGAGGCCATGGTGACCTTGAATATACATATGGGCAAGAGACCCTCTAGAGCATACCTCCCATGACTTTTTGGGGGCTCTTAAGAGGCCATGGTGGGCTTGAATATATATATGTGCAAGAGAAGACCCTCTAGAGTATACCTCCCAGGACTTCATCCCACATACAATTGAAAGGCCATGATGGTCTTGAATATATATATGGGCGAGAGAGCCATCCAGAGCATATCTTCTGGGACTTTTTGGGGACTCTAAGAGGCTACGCATGGCTATGGGATGGGGATTGGGACCCCCACACATGGTGCATCTACCCATTGACATGTGGGCCCTTCTGGGGCTCCAACAGCCAACTGATCTCAGATGCAGGTGTCTTCATGATCTGCTTCAGCTACGAGAACAAATTATTTAAGAGAGTGGAGAGGCAGTCCTTTTTCTCTGAGCCTCTTACTTGCATGGTGTGGCAATTTCAGCCGCAATCCTCGTTTCTCTCAGGATTTCATTTCTCATGCCTATGATGTATCTGTGCTTTCAGTTCTTGGCTCCTGGCCGTTTCTTCATAGTTAATAGAAGTCTTTTTCAAGGAAGAAAAGATAAGGCCAGACAGAGAGGTGAAGGGCAGGAAGGAGCGGGAAGATGAAAAGGACTGAGGGGAGGAATGCCGGAAGGAGGGGAAAAGCCCAAGTGAATGCCAGGAAAACCCCAAAGGAAAGGGAAAATGGGCTGGCAAAACAGCTGTCACAGGTTGAGGGAAGAATTCGGAGGGAGAGGCAAGCTGAGGAGGGAGCAAAAAGAGCAGGGAGGAGGACAATGGGGGCTGGGAGGAAGAAGCTCTGTGTCATAGTAGGATGATCCGTCTTTGCTCAGGTCATTGGTTTCACAACTCAGCACAATTAGGTAACGTATTTACATACAGGGCTTGTAAAGCAAATGCATGAGTTTGCAGGGATTATTTTGAGTATTCACAGATCTGTTTCATTTTTGGAAATCAAAACCAAATCAAGCTGATAGTACTATCAATTGTGATGTCTTTCTTTGCTGCACATGAAGTAGTTTTGTTTGAAACCCATTCATGATATTGAGGATAAATAAATCACCCATTTGGGTGAATGATCTTTCCAGAATGCACACGCATCCCAAGTCAGTGAAAAGATGCATGAATCATGGATTGGGGAAGGGGGCATGTGATGCTGTTACTCTTACAATAACAGAAGTTAGTTAAAAGTGTGATGGTTTCTACATTGATATGGTCCCTAAGAAAACGATCCAGAAAATCATCATATGTCACAGTATACTCATATGTCACGGTATGCTCAAAATATGTATTCCCTAGATCATTTTTGAAAATATCTGATTCTATCTGATGTTGGATGTGGTTTCTCCAGAAATGTGGGATGCTGAAAGATGGAGAGTACATTGCTATTGTTAGGAGCGGAAGGCAGCCCATATGGCGTTCGGAAGCTATACACCATATTGAAGTGAGAAAGATCAATTGTAGTGTTGACTAATCTCATGCAAAGGAGCATTTGTAGCAGTGAATTATTTGTCCCTCAACTTTCTCACATATTTGTGCTTCAACTTCCATTCAGTTGTCTCGACTGAAATTCAAGGTTATTTGGTTGTGATTTAGAATTTGTGGTTTTCAAAATTCAATTCTCTCACACCCCCCCTAAAGCAAAAAAATTCACAATGACAAAACATTCACACCTTCAAATATCAAACCTCCAATACCTATCTGTATTGTAAACCCTAAGATAGCAAGCATAACCCTACAGCCTTCATAGTCTAATTTCTGAATCATGCAAAAGGTCATCATCTAGATGGTATAATCTAGGGTATAGAACAGAAAACATATAGTTGTAGCGCGTAACCAAGATGATCTAGATCAACATTAGTGATGACACATCTATTGGAACATGAAGTCAAAGAGTGTTCTAGGTGTGTTTTTATAGTCTAGTGAGTCCTATACATGCCACGTGTCATATTGGGAGTTATACCATATGTACACTTTGGCTTTCTAGAGTCTAGTGTCACACTCTATAGTGTTGTACTTGTCTAGTGTCACATCAAGCTTTTCTATCATGTGAGTATTTTGGTTATCATTGCTTTGTACTTTCCATTTCCTTTCATTGCTTTCTAATTCTTCCATTTCTTTTCCATTCCATTCCTCCTACCATGTGCCTTCATGTGGTATTAGAGCCATGCTCCTAGCCCCGTCTTTCCTTCCCCTTCCAAGAGGTTATCACGCCAACGGCCTTTGGTCTCCGGTAACAGCTCCAGAAGGATAGGAACCCCTCCCCTCAGACAATTTATGGCGATCACGGTGGGGCATTGCTGGTGTTGAGTAGCAAGAGGGAAGTGGAGTTCTAGGGTCCTAGAGGAGAGAGTTCTTATGCCGAGTAGTTTTGATACCCTTGAAGGAGTGAGTGAGAGAACTAGGAGGTACTTAAGGAGAGTGGAGAGGAGACTTTCGACTGACCAAACTAGATACAAAAAGCATTACATGAGACGGAAGTTCACAAAGTCCTTAGGAAGAGCATAAAGTGAACCTATTGGAGTTGTAGCTAGAGCAAGTAACTTCATCGAGACTCTCATGGATTTGGACCAACAAGATCGGTGGTGGTCAGAGATCCCGACTCCGGAGAAAACGAAGTTCAAAGCGGGGAATAAGTGAAAGAAGAAAGTACTAAGGACGAGGGCTCCTCGGACATGCATCAAGGTCAAGACAGTTCCTTAGCTCTTGTTGCAACGATGTCTTCATCAGCAGCCACTTCAACGGGAGTAGTACCCACTTCGGCATCAGACTTGACATCTGCCATGCATAACCCTGGTCCTTCGAGTCTAGTTTCTACATCTGTGACACGCATGGGTTCACCTTTTGCTCCGACGTCCCTACTGTTGCCATTATCTCTACCCTTCCCTCCTTATCCATTCTACATGGCTTCGACCCCTTCCTTCTCCTTCCCAACTACCTCCGCATCCCTATTGACCCCCACATTCCCCATGTCTTCACCATCTACTTTCGCAACGGTAGCGCCTGCAGCATATGCAGTACCATCTATCTCTACTATGGCTACATCAGTAGTAAAACTGCACCAGTGTGGTCTCCTGCACGGGGTGTTGTCTCATCATCCACTCCACCATATGTCTCCTTAGTACCCACATTGAGTACTACTCCATCGGCAGGCCATTCTGCTCTTCCTTCCATCTCAGCTCCCGGGGTGAGTACGGTGGTTCTCACTCCTGTCAGTCCTGGAGAAAAAGCAAGACTTCTTGAGTTATTCAACAAAGTCCATGTGAAGACTCAGAATTTCAAAGGTCACCTACATGAGGATGTGGAAACTCATGTGAGGAAGTTTCTCATAGCATGCAAAGCCAAGGGTGTGGAAAATGAGCATGCCTTCCTACACATCTTTCCTTCGTCATTGGAGGATGTAGCGGATGTATGGTATAGCCAATTTTTGGCTGACCATTTTCAAACTTGGACAACTTCTTTTTTCGTGAAGAAATTGACAGGCAGCCCGTCATGTGGAATGATTGCATACTAGATAAGCATGGTAGATCACTGGGCATGTCACATTATATGGAGTGGTTTAGATGGGAGTTGGGACCTGCATCCATGGTGGGTGCTTGGAAAGCTTTGAGGATGCTTCCAAAGGATCAGAGAGCTCATTCAGTTAGTCACCTCAGAGGAAGTGCAGCCAGGATGCAACAGATAGACGCAGCCATACTAGTGGAGTGGATGGATACAAACCATTTGCCTATTTCTGAGTCCACTTGGTTGGGGGCTTTTTCGAGGACAGATATCCCTCTGCAGGTTATAGCCTTGCAGGATGCACATGAGGATACCCTTGTCTTTCAAGTTCATGTAGGAGACAGACTCCACAGATCTTCAAAGGATATTCTTTTGGAGGCTCCTTTTCAGCCTATCAGGATTGCAGGATACATGGAGATGGGTAGAGACTCAAAGTGGTATCTTAATCCAGACCTTGTTCTCTTGACTATTGGATCTTGGAGGATTTGGCTATATGGAGGTTTACCTATTAGATCCTTGCAGTGGGATCCAGGGGAATGGGAGTGGATAGTTGCAGGGCACCGAGAGAAGAGCATCCTCTTCTTTCGTTACACGGTCAGAAATGCGAGGAGATTCCAGCTTAGTTGTAGGGGCTGGAGGCCCTCTAGAGCTCCTCATTGGGATACTTTCAGATTTCTGCAGAGATGCAGAAAAACTTTTGGAGGAGGCTTTGGAAATCCCTTAGGAATAGGAAAAACACGTTATTCATCTGGCTTACTCTTCATGGAGGGATTGCAGTGAACCTGTGGAGATCCAGGTTCGGGGCTGACCCTACATGTCCTCGATGCCACTCAACAGTTGAGTCAGTGTAGCACTGCCTTTGGGAGTGCACTCAGGCGAGGACTGTTTGGAAGGGTGTTGCCAGGATACTTTGCACTTTTCATAGAGCACCCTTCTTCATGACTTGGGGATCAGTTGCTTGGTTTTCACTCACTGGTCCACAGGCTTTCTTTGAGGGACATGACATGGATACAACTTTCTTTGTTTGACGACATTTGTGGAGTCATGCTCCCTCCGGGATCTTCCGTTTACTCCATTCAGAGATCCCCACGCTTTTGTAGATGCATCTTGGGAGATTTTGGCTAGTATCACAGCATGGCATATTTGGAGAACCAGATGTACAGAGGCTTTGGAAGACTCCCAGGGTCACCCTTCTCAGACTATGGCCAGTATTTGGGCAAATACTATACACACTTTGATGGCCATTTGGGTGAACGTCCAGGGAACCTCCAAGACTGCTACTGCTAGGAGGGTTTCTTTTCTCAGAGTCTAGAAGGATTGTCCTTTCTTCTCTGACTCTCCTTTAGGGATGAGGTGGCATTTTCAGCCACCACCCGGGATTTTTGTTTGCTCATTCTGAGTTGTTTATTCTCATGCTTGACATGATGTAGTCCCGCACTTGAGCTTGCTCTGTGGTTTTTATTCATACTTAATGAAGTACTTTTCTTGAAAAAAAAAAAACTTGGACAGCTCTAAGGGAGGAGTTTCTACAGACTTTCAAATTGGAGAAGTTTGAACATATGATTGTCTAGGAGTTTTCCATTGACACCATGAAGCCTGGAGAAAGCATCTATGAGATGTACACAAGGATGAGGGTCTTGGTGGTGAAGATGTCTGTGCCACCTAATGATGCTGTCATGAAGGGATGGCTTTTGAAAGCATTACCCCCTACCATTGCTATAAGGCTGGTTGGTAAACTCCTTGAACATGCCTCACTTCAAGAGGAAGCTGTCAAGATGGAGTGGTCACAGTTAAGTTTTGCCTCATCAACGACTACGAACACCCAACTCCCAAAAGAGGAGGGATCATCCGCATGGTAGCAACTGAAGGAGTTAGAAGAAATCAAAGAAGGCGTGAAAAATCAAATAAAGGTGGATGGCCAGTCGTCCTTTGAGGCCCAGATTCGAAGTGCACAGAATGCAAGGGTTTTAACCATGGTTACTGGGAGTGTCCCTCCAAGCGTAAGGTACCTACTTCTACCTCATTTTGTACATTTTGTGAGATCCATGGATATGATGTCTCTTAGTGTAGGTACCTCAAAGGATTAAGGAAGCTTCTCCTATAGTATACTTTGGGGGAACCTCTAGTTGCTACAGTCAACATAATGGTACCCATAACTTCTAGCCTAGCACCACTACCTCCTGCTCCCCCTCTTGCATGAGCATCTAAGCCACGTCCTCCTTCTGTCATGCTGCCTCCATTGCTTCCGACTCCCCCTTTGCTCCAAGCTCCTACATCCAATTCAATTGGTGCCCCTTATTTCTATCCTCATCCTTACTATGCACCGTACCAACCACGTATGTCAGGAGGTGGCTATGGACCCCCTTATCAATGTGATCAAAGGGGTGGTTTCCGAGGTGGACATGGAGGTGCAGGCAAAGGTACAAACTTTAGAAGACCCATCATGTGTTACAGATGTGGTGAGTGTGGCCACTACCAAGATGATTGTACACAGCCATTCAGGGGACCCTCTTGTACACAGTGCAACACAAGCGACCACTACACCAGAGATTGTCCCAATGGAAGAGCGGAACCCGCATCCCAAGTGAATATGATTGATGTAGTAGTGGAGGGGGAGGGCAACAACCTCCATTTGTTCAGCGGAGTGTTGGATGTTGTAACACGATCATAAACAAAAGGTGACAAACATAAGGATGACTCAGAGTCAAGACTGGAGACCTCAGCACCAATTAGTTTGACAAGTGTTTTCCCACCAAGGTCATTCTCCCCCTCCAAGGTACACAGTACGCCTAGGAATAGACCACCCTTGCTCGTGATAGTGATTCAGAAATGAACTTGAAGGGCACACAGCTATTAAGGTCAACCACTAACTTCGGAAGTGACTCATCCTCGGATGATCACTCTTTGCCTTTGATGTATCAGAAGGTGGTAAAGACAGTCACGAGAGATCTTCAAACAAGTTCTGAAGTTGAAGGTAGCACACCTCAGTTTCCGTCCCGCAAGTCCAGAACTGTGAGGTTTGCAACAGAAGTGACAACCCTCGGACAACACAAGGAAAATGAGGCACAAGTAGGTCCTTCCACTTTTTCCCCAACCGCACTCAACAGAGAAGGGGCGATGGGGAAAAGACCTGGTCTTGCCTAGCCAAAAGGAAAAGGGGTGATGGAAGAGACACCATAGGAGACAATGACTCACAGTTCAGACGTACATCCACATCCTTGTGTAAGCTTCGACCCTTGACCAAAGGCTAGGAGGATGAGGTCGCACAAGGCTAATACTAGTGTCCAGCAATGCTCCCTGTTTGAAGATCTTATGAGTTTCAAGCCCAACATCACTCTACGACAACTTTGTCGGTTGTCCCCCCAAATCAAGCACATCAGACCATTACATTTCTCAACCTCCTTCCAGGAGGTTGACATAAGGGATCCACTCCGAGTGAGCCAACACTTGACGGCTCAGCATGGGTCTACACCAGACCACTTCTCTACCTACATTGCCCTCACTTGTGAACAGAGTCCCAAGCTCGCAGTGGAGATTCATGGAGCAGAGCTGAAGGACGTCTTCCTTGATGGTGGGGCGGCCGTGAACATTATGTTGAAAGGTA
The DNA here is from genome assembly GCF_047967505.1 of Dipteris shenzhenensis. NCBI lineage: Eukaryota > Viridiplantae > Streptophyta > Polypodiopsida > Gleicheniales > Dipteridaceae > Dipteris > Dipteris shenzhenensis. The sequence goes on from NC_141624.1 coordinate 49,126,666, forward strand.
CACTCCAAAAACTGGAGTTGAAGTTGACAAGTGATGTTCACTTTCAAGTACGCATGGCTGATCATCGCAAAGTAAAACCAATGGGTCCAGTCAAAGGTGTTCACATGAAGATTGGCGGAGTAACTTTTCTCTCCAATTTTATTGTCCTTGATATGACCGAAAATGAATAGATTTGCCCTCTCTGTCTTGATAGGCCATGGTTGCGGTCCGCAAAGGCCATTCAGGATTGGTCAATTGATGAAGTTCGGTTGCCTCTGGGATCCACATCCCTTGAAATCGATATGGTCACAGGACAAGCAAGCACATACCAATAGAATTGGGAGAGGGGGATTTTGAAGAATAAGCCGAGCCGAAGAGGAGCATTGGGCTTGTGGGGACTGGTGGCCCGTGGGTGGTGACCAAGATAACATTGAGGAGAAAACCTTGGAAGGATTCGAAAGTTTGACCTACTTGTTGGATCGAGCTGATCAAGAAGACGAGGAAGGTGTCATTTTGCATTGCATGGGAGACCTGGGCTCCTTAGCCGTCAACATGGTGGAACTATGCCAACAAGAAGATCAGAAAATGGAGCAAGCAGGATTAATCTACCCAGTGGATTACTCGGATTGGGTGAGCGAAATTATCATTGTATCCAAAAGAGAGATTGACAAACTGAGAATATGTGTTGACTATCGGAGTTTGAATGCTGCAACACGATGTGATAGGTTCAGTGGCAGGACATGCTTTATACTCATTCATGGATGGATATAGTGGGTACAACCAAGTCCGAGTGAAAGAACAGGATCAGCCCAAGACTACCTTTGTCACTCAATGGGGAATGTACGCCTATCGAATGATGCCCTTTGGATTATGTAATGCCCCTGCAACATTTCAACGACTTGTCACCAAACTCTTTCAGGAGAATATCAGCAAGTTTCTTGAGGTATTTCTAGATGACCTCTTTGTTTTTAATGGTAAAACTGCCTCCCATCTTGATCCGGCCATACAAAATGATCATCTACATAAGTTGAGATGGGTCTTTGATAAGTGCAAAGAAGTGCAATTGTGTTTGAACCCTGACAAACGATTCTTTCTCGCACTCCGAGGTGTTCTCCTTGGTCATATTGTTTTTGCTGAGGGCATGACTACTGACCCCGCCAAGGTAGAGGTGATTATCTCATTGCCTATCCCTCATACACCCAAAGAGGTGAAATCTTTCTTAGGGCATGTAGGCTATTACCGAAGGTTCATACGTTTTTATGCCGACATTACTGTTGCACTGACAGAAGTCTTATATCAAGACCGATCTTTTATTTGGGCCACCCCACAACAACTAGCCTTTGATGATCTGAAGCATCGCCTCATGAAGGCCCCCATCCTCAAGCAGCGAGATTGGTATGTCATTTTTCATGTCCATGTGGATGCTAGTGGGTGGGTAGTAGGTGCTATATTGGCTCAACCTAACTAGGATACCATTCGCCAGTCGACAACTCAATGGAGCAGAACGCAATTACAGTATTTACAAAAAGGGAGGGTCTCGGCATGGTTTATGATAAGTTTGTGATGATCGCTGATCATCAAGCTCTTAAGTATTTATTGAATAAGCCTACTCTTGGTGGCCGGTTAAGTAGATGGATTCTTCTTTTTCAAGGATTTGAATTTGACATTGTGGTGAGGGTTGGCAGACTGCATCAACCTGCAGATCACTTGTCCAAGTTACATTCCAGGGAACCACCCAATGGTATCAAAGATCAATTACCCGATGCAGGCCTTTTCGAGGTGATGGAACTACCCAATGAATGCATGTTTGTGGTGAACTGCTTCCCACCATGGTATGCCAACATAGTACACCTCTTGTCTATAGGTGGCTTTCCTCCAGATCTGACTCCAACAGAGAAATGCAAAGATCCTTCAAGCTTCCTCTTTTAAATTGATTGTAGGCCAATTGTACAAGCTCGGGAAGGACGAGATCTTGAGACGATGTGTGCTTCCTTACAAGACACAATCCATTCTTGAAGAGGCACACGTTGGCATAGGTGGAGGACATATGGCCTCAAATGCTACTACTCGGAGGATCATGCGTGCGGGGTTCTGGTGGCCAAAGGTCTTCTACAACTGCCATGTTCATGTGACCCGATGTGATTCATGTCACAACGAGCAGGCTCCAAGCCTACAAGGCGCGAGTACCTTCCTCTCCAACCATTCACTTCAATGCCCCCCTTATATTGTTGGGGATTGGATTTCATTGGGCCCATCTCTCCAGCCACATGCTAAGGGAACGAGTATGCTCTGCTTGCCACCGACTATAGAACCAAATGGGTCGAAGCCAAGGCAGTTAAGAACTGTATAGCCCAGGTGGTAGCCACATTTCCATATGACCAAATCATATCTTGGTTTGGCTGTTGTGTTGAGTTGATGAGTGATAGAGGATCTCACTTTCTCAATGGCATCATTGTTGCACTGGCTCACATGTTACGAATAGTTCACAAATTTTCATCTCCCTCCCTATTACCCATGTGCCAATGGTCTAGCTGAGAGCTCAAATCGCACAATGTGTGGGATCATGCCTCGTCTTTGCCTCAATTGTTTAACAAATTGGGATGACATACTTCCAGCTGCTTTATTCGCCTACCGAGCTGCTTACAAGGCGAGTACTGGGGGTATTCACCCTTCGAGCTGTCATGCCTTATGAATTTCATCTTGACACCCATAGGGTGCTTCCGGACAAAATTTGCAACTTTGAAGCCTGCACAATGGAACGCTTGTGGGATTTGGAGGCACTAGTAGAGCATCAATGTGAAGCAGTCTTCGCTTAAGAAGTGTGGCACTAGTAGAGCATCAATGTGAAGCAGTCTTCGCTTAAGAAGTGTGGCAGAAACGACAGAAAGCATGGCATGACCAAAACCTCAGGAAGAGGGATTTCAAAGTTGGTGATTTAGTACTCTTGTATTCCAGTAAGTTTCTCAAACACAAACCTAAGTTTGAAAGTGGTTGGAGAGGCCCACTTTTCATTACAAAGCTTATCCCAAGTGCAGGAGTCTACTTGGTCACTTTGGAAGGCAGACTCCTACTTGCACCAGTGAACGTGTAACACATCAAGAGGTACCATGTTCAATGAGGAAACACCCTCCTAGTCCTTGTATATACACTCTAGCCCTCCCTCCCTGGTGACACCTTCTCTTTCTACCATGTATCACTTTCTCTCCCCGCTCCCCTCTCGCAGCCTCTCTGCCCCGCTCCCACTGGCGCCACCCCCCCCTTCTCGCAGCCTCTCTGCCCCGCTCCCCCTCTCGAAGCCTCTCCCCGCCCCCCCTCTCGCAGCCTCTCCGCTCCCCGCTCCCCCTCCCCCTCTCGCAGCCTCTCCCCGCCCCCCCTTTCGCAGCCTCTCCATCCCCCCTCCCCCTCTCGCAGCCGCTCCCTGCCGCTTGCTCTCCCTCCCCCTCTCGCAACCTCTCCCCGCTCCCCCTCTCTCTGCTCTGCCCCCCCTACCGTAGCCTCTCCACTCTGCCCCCCCCTCCCGTAGCCTATGCGCCACCCCCCCCTCTAGTAGCCTCTCCGCCCCACTCCCCCTCTCGCAGCCTCGGTAGGGACCTGCTGCCTACTCTCGCTTGCACTTGGCCTACTGTCCCGTGGTCTGAGGGCCCTTGTCAACTGCAAGCCTTGGCTTGCCACTGGCCTTGTGCAGGCCTGCGCACCCCTACAGCAATGCTGAACAAGATCTGTCTCTACAGGAAATCATGCACCTGAACAAGTCCTACAATGGCCCACAAACCTAAACAGTCTCCGAAGCCAATTGTGGGAGAGATCACAAAGCGCATCTCTAGGAGTAGATTAGCAATAGATAGCCAACCAGTCCTGAAAACATCGGGTGCAATGGGCACCAATGCAGTTCCTTCTCCCGCAGCCATCATCTCTACTCCGACCACTGCCTCCCCCACCAGTGTACCACTCAGCCTGCCCCCCACAGGAGAGGGTCATAGTTCCTCACCCCCCACACAGCTCCCTTCTGTCTCCACCACTCTTATGTCCCCCCTTCCCCTCACCTAGCAGCCTTTCTCCACTCCCCTGCCATATACAGCCAGCCTATCTCCCATGCCCCCTCAGACATACGCCATGTCCCAGTTCGCACCGCCCCGGGTCCCACCTGAGATGATAGATTACATCTTTACGGAGCTACATTGACTACGGGATCATACCATAGCACAAGATCAGCTTATTCAGAGCATGTGCCAGGAGATCACTCACCTCCATCAGGAGGTTGTCTCTCTCACTGCTACAGTCACAGTGGCCCCACGCACTACACCAGAGGTGGAGGAGCGAATCGCTACCATCCAGACTGCTATTGCGGAGACTACCAGATGGGTGGACGTTGTGAGACGGACACCGAAAGCAGTATTCTCAGCCACCATCGCCGAGCAGGAACAGAGGGCCAGTAAAGCTCTCAACATCCGAGTACGAGGTATCCCCCGCTCACCCCCTTAGCAGACACGACTGCTTTCATGACCTCTACCCTCGGCCTCGTCGAGCATGGGATCGAGCATGCATGGCGCACAGGACGGGACCCCACGCGCCCACAGCCACTCATCATCCGATTCAAGGATACTCAGGCTCGATTTGCAGCACTCAGGCAGCGTGCTACACTACGGGACTACCCTACTATCTTCATGGATGAGGATCTCACATCTATGCAGGTGGAAGAGCGGCGCACCTTGCTTCAGCAGCGAGATATAGCCTGTCAGGAGGGGAAGTGGGCTATCGTTCGAGATGGCCGCCTATTAGTTGGCCCTCGCCGCCAAGCCCCACTAGGTACTCCAGACACGGTAGCAGACTCCCCCCCCAAATAGGGAGACATGGTCTATGAGATTCAGACTCAGCACACAGTACCCTTGGCATGCACCATATGGAACTGTAATGGTACCCTATGGTCTGACCCTGGGAACTTCTCAAAGTCATACACTGGACGCGACATCGTTTTCTATACAGAGACACATCAGAGCCCCGAGCGCCCTCTCCCCTTGGTCAGTGGCTATACCTGGGAGTCAGTATTCCGTGAGGAGACCAGATATACTGGGGGGGTCCGAGGATCAAGCGGAGTTGCAGTACTCCTTCGTTCAGCGCTCACGAGCTTGATATCCATGGTTAGACGGGATGTCCATGCCCGTTACCTATGGCTCCGATTTCGATGCCCCTCCACACACGACCTCTTTATTGCAATCTGCTACTTTCCTCCTAAGACATCACATTTCGCATGGATGCTACGTGAGGATACGGGGGTATCCCCCTATCTAGATCTCTACTCAGACATTGTGGAGTTCTCCAGATGCGGAGAGGTCCTCCTAGTTTGGGATTTCAACACAAGGACAGGTGCACATCAGACATCACTCTTGGACTTCCACTTAGATCCGGTCCTATTACCTGAGATGGACATAGAGGACTTGGGCTTCCCTCGCTCCTCGGCTGACAGTTGCGCTCTCGTTACTGCGTATGGGTAGGCTCTTTTGGACCTTGGACGTATACATGATTTGGTCATCTACAATGGACTAGACCGGTGGCCTACCTCCTCTGGTTTCACATGTTTCCCACATGGCGGAGGAGCCAGTGTCGTCGACTACATTTTGGGATCTCCTGCTTTAGCCCCACAGATCACTAACTTCTGCACTGCACCCTTACCCCCAGGAGCCGACCACACTTACCTGTTCTTTCATATCCTTGTGCCTCGAGCCCCTCCCAGCCACACCCCGTACTACACTACCTATCATGATATACACTTGGATCATAACCTCTCACCTGATTACTCAGCCCACCTAGCCTCCCTCCTCAGACACATAGACACAATACGCTCTCTAGATCACCGAGCCACCCTTATCACCCACTCCCTTCACAATGTAGCTTGCCACATTTTTCCTTCCACTACTCGGTCCACCCGCCCTCCACCCGCTGGCTCCACCCCTTGCAATAGCTGGTATGATGATGAGTGTAAAGCATTATGCCGCATACTCTGACTCACGACCCAATGAAATGCTAGGGCCAACCCACATCTCACCAGGGATTATCGTCGACTAGTCCATCGCAAGAAGCTAGCCTTCCTGCGCCAGAATGAGGATATGCTACTGAACATTCTGTTTAGTAGCAACTCCAAGGATTTCTGGAGGAAATTCCTAGAACGCCGATCCCCCTCCCCCCTCACAGACACTTCCCTCTGGCACTCCTACGCACGTACACTCTATGATATCCCTGATCAGCCTCCTCCCGACCTCTCAGCCACCCCCTGCCCCACTTCTTGCACCCTCTTCACAACCCATGGAGTCACCCACGTAGCGCTTAAGCTTCACAACGGCCGAGCTAAGGATCATGAGGGCTTATGCACAATGGCATCAAAACTCTAGCCCCCATCCTAGCAATGTTGTTCAATGAAGCTGTCTGCCATGGGTTCCCCAGAGCGGGTTCCCCAGAGCCTGGACCCTGAACACTATCACACCCATCCACAAAGCAGGAGATCCCATGGATCTAGGGAATTATAGGACCATCATGATTGGACATGTTATGTCCAAGATCTATGTATCAGTGTTAGATGGCAAGGTCAGTGCTCGCACAGAGGTACAGGGGCTCAATGCATCCGAAAAGGCCTGCTTCAGGGCGGATTACTCGACTTACGACCACATTTTTACACTTAGAGGGATCATTGAGGAGGCCAGACACAGGAGACAGAGAGTATATTGTTGCTTTGTGGATTTCCGCAAGGCATTCGACACCGTTCCCCGCGCTCGACTCATTAGACGCCTACAGAAGTTAAGCTATGACTCAGAGGGTTATCTAGGTAGTAGTAGCTCTCTATAAGCGGGTGACGGGCCAGGTCAGGATTGGCACTAGCTGGACCCCAGAGATCACGAGCACTATCGGAGTCAAACAAGGATGTCCCTTGTCACTGACTCTATTTGGCCTCTACATCGACGAGCTCGAGACCACCATCAGTACACTCGGAGGTGCAGGCTGCTCTCTTGCGGAGGCTGTCATCCAGATTCTCCTATACGCAGATGATGTAGTACTGCTATCCTCTTCTGCTACTGGTCTTCAGCGACACCTGGATGGACTTCAAGTCTTCTGTGATACACATGACTTGAAGGTCAACCTTGGGAAAACCAAGGTGATGATCTTCAACACTTCCAGACCCGCTATGCACCGAGAGCAGTTTCTCTTCACCGGCGACCCTATTGAGATAGTTGACTCTTACACATACTTGGGCGTTGTCTTCTTAGGCCCGATCTTCATGATGCGCCCGGCCATGTAGGCCAGGATCAGCCCGGGCTACGCCGCTCTTGCCAGGCTGGAGCGACAGTGCTACCACTCCCACTTCCAGGACCCGCGGACCAAGTCTCTCCTTTTTGATTCTTTGGTCTGCCGACCTTTCAGACACAGAGTGGGCTCGAGTCGAGTGCCTACAGATACTAATGTTTGCTCGGATGATCCACAGCAAACCATCGGTACCACACCAGATCATTCTAGCAGAGTTCGGCGCCTCACCCCTACAGCTTGATGCGGCTTTTCAGGTTATCACTTATCTCCACAGAGTCAGGGATTTCAGCTCCTCCACCGACGGTCGCCTGTGCCTACCTTGGCTAGCCCTATCCTCCTCTATGGCCTTATCTGTTGATGGGGACCATCGATGTTGGTATAGTTGTCTTTCCAGTTGGTTCACCCGACTGGGCCTCGACTTAGACCGGTTGCCTCCTTTTCAGTATAGTCTCGACGCTCCACCATCTCACCTCTCCCCCACTAACCAGGAGGTCAACTGGCTCATTCGAGCGGATTTGCTCCAGCTCCACACCTGGCGAACATGGTTTCTTCACTCCGAGCTTCCTGTGAAGCTCGACCACTACCTCCAGATCTCACAGGAGGGCTTCATCACACCTCCGGGTTACACATAACTTCATCTACCACATGTGCTCTGGATCTCCCTCAGTCAATTTAGGGTTTCGTCACACTGATTACGGATCGAGAGCGGACGCGCAAAGGGTATCCCATGAGAGGGTCACCTTTGCCCACTTTGCGACTTGCAGGAGATCGAGTCGGAGGAGCACTTTGCTTTCAGATGTCCTATCTATTATGCCATTCGAGGCCGGTACCATTGCCTCTTCCGTGACGGATTTGGCCCCCTCCCACACATGCTGTAGTTCTCGGATCAGCGATGCCTAGCCGCTTTCTTACATGAGATGACTCGCCACCGAGAGACCTCTCTCCGAGCATGATGACACGTGCAGCACACATAGCGTGAGGACACCCAGCAGCCCATCACTGATTTCTTCTAGTCACAGGATACCTCTCCTCAGTCTAGCTAACGACGTGGATGTGAGCGAGAGCCAGAGCCATGACAGCTATGCCAGCGGACAGACTCACACATCCGAGTCCATGACATCTCGTCTCTGCTCTCTGCCTGCCCCACCAGGGTTACTGTTGCCCTCATCCACAGGGCCACCCGTCGCCCTCGACGACCGAGCTCGACTAGGCCGCGTGACGTCAGAGGCCAATCATCTATCGCAGGGTTTTTCCCGGCCTCCCCTTTGACGGCCCCTCTATGATTGGTCTCTGATGATCACCACCTGCACATATATATTGTATCTCCCCCCTATGCCCCTTTTTTGGTGCCCCCCCCTTCTTTTTTGTTCTCTCTCTAAGTGAGGCCTCCCCTTTTCACCCAATGTTAGTTTCTCTCTCTAAGTGAAGCCTCCCTTTTCACCCTGTGTCACTTTCTCTCTCTTAGTGAGGCCTCTCCTTTTCACCCCATGTTACTTTCTCTCTCTAAGTGAAACCTTTCCTTTTCATCCTGTGCCATTTTCTCTCTCTAAGTGAAATCTCCCCTTTTCATCTCGTGCCACTTTCTCTCTCCCAGTGAAGCCTCCCCTTTTCACCATGTGTCACTTTCTCTCTCTACATGAGGCCTCTCATTTTCACCATGTGTCACTTTCTCTCTCTAAGTAAGGCCTCCCCTTTTCATCCCATGTTACTTTCTCTCTCTAAGTGTGGCCTCCCCTTTTCATACTGTCACATTCTCTCTCTCAGTACGGCCTCTCCTTTTCATCCCGTGTCACTTTCTCTCTCTAAGTGCGACCTCCCCTTTTCATTGCATGTCACTTTCTCTCTCTAAGTGTGGCCTCCTCTTTTCATCCCGGATTACTTTCTCTCTCTAAGTGAGGCCTTCTCCCACTGTCATGTTGAACCTCTCTCTTGAGTGCGGACTCACATTTCACCCCACCCTGTGTCACCTTCTCTCTCTAACTAGAAACTGCCCTCTCCACCTTGGTGTCACTTTCTCTCTATAACAGAGTACTCACCTTCCACACAGGTAGTAACTTCTCTTTCTAGAGGGGCTTCCCTTTTTGAGTGTCACCTTTTCCATCTTAATGGGAGCTCTCTCTTACAAACTCCTTCTCTCTCCACCCTATGTCCACCCCCACCTCTCTCTTACAAACTCCTTCTCTCTCCACCCTATGTCCACCCCCCACCTCTCTCTTACAAACTCCTTTCCTTTTCACCCTATGTCCACCCCCTACCTCTCTCTTACAAACACCTTCTTTTTTCACCCTATGTCCAACCCCCTACCTCTCTCTTACAAACACCTTCCCTTGCCACCCTCTGTCCACCTCTACCTCTTTCTTACAAACACCTTCTCTTTCCACCCTATGTCCAACCCCACCTCTCTCTTACAAACTTCTCTTTCTACCCTCTGCCCACCAACCCCGTATCTCTCTCTTACAAACACCTCTCTTTCCACCCTATGTCCAACCCCCTACCTCTCTCTTACAAACACCTTCTCTTTCCACCCTATGTCCAACCCCCACCTCTCTCTTACAAACACCTTCTCTTTCCACCCTATGTCCACCCCCTACCTCTCTCTTACAAACACCTTCCCTTTCCACCCTCTGTCCACCTCTCTCTCTCTTCCAAACACCTTCTCTTTCCACCCTATGTCCAACCCCCACCTCTCTCTTACAAACACCTTCTCTTTCCACCCTCTGTCCAACCCCCTACCTCTCTCTTTAAAACACCTTCTCTTTCCACCCTTTGTCCAACCCCTACCTCTCTCTTACAAACACCTTTTCTTTCCACCCTATGTCCAACCCCCACCTCTTTCTTACAAAACCCTTCCCTTTCCACCCTCTGTCCACCTCTACCTCTCTCTTACAAAACCCTTCCCTTTCCACCCTTTGTCCACCCCCTACCTCTCTCTTATAAAACCTTTCTCTTTCCACTCCATGTCCAATTCCCACCTCTCTCTTACAAAACCCTTCTCCTTCCACCCTATGTCCAACCCCTACCTCTCTCTTAAAAACTCCTTCCCTTTCCACTCTATGTCCATCCCTTACCTTCTCTTACAAACTCCTCTTTCCACCCTCTGTCCAACCCCTACCTCTCTCTAACAAAGTCCTCTTTCCACCCTATGTCCAACCCCCACCTCTCTCTTACAGACACCTTCTCTTTCCACCCTATGTCCAACCCCCCACCTCTCTCTTACAAACCCCTTCTCTTTCCACTCTTTGTCCACCTCTACCTCTCTCTTACAAAACCCTTTCCTTTCCACCCTCTGTCCATCCCCTACCTCTCTCTTACAAAACCCTTCTCTTTTCACCCTATGTCCAACCCCCACCTCTCTCTTACAAAACCCTTCCCTTTCCACCCCCTGTCCATCCCCCATCTCTCTCTTACAAACACCTTCTCTTTCCACCCATGTCCAACCCCCTACCTGTCTCTTACAAACACCTTCTCTTTCCACCCTCTGTCTGCCCCTACCTGTCTCTTACAAAACCCTTCTCTTTCCACCAACCCTCACCTCTCTCTTACAAAACCCTTCCCTTTCCACTCTCTGCCCACCCACCTCTTTCTTACAAACACCTTCTCTTTGCACCCTATGTCCAACCCCCTACCTCTCTCTTACAAACACCTTCTCTCTCCACTCGATGTCCACCCCTTACCTCTCTCTTACAAATTCCTTCCCTTTGCACCCTATGTCAACCCTCTACCTCTCTCTTATAAACACCTTCTCTTTCCACCCTCTATCCACCTCTACCTCTCTCTTACAAACTCATTCCCTTTCCACCCTCTAACCACCTCTACCTCTATCTTACAAACACATTCTCTCTCCACCCTAAGTCACTCCCCCACCTCTCTCCTACCAATACTTTCTCTCTCCACCCTAATAAACACTCATCTCTCTCTCTTACCAAAACCTTCTCTTTCCATCTTCCATCATCCTTGCGATGCACTTCCAACTAATTTTTAGCACTTTGTAAAATTTGGAGGATATGCTAAATTTGGCAAACATGCTATTTTTGGTGGATTCGATTAAAATTAGCGGTTTTGCTTTTTGGCTCTCTCCCCTCCATCGGTTCTCTCCACCCTTTTACACATTACACTCAAAAGCACTATTTGCTAATTTTAGCTTTCTTGCTTTTTTGTCAACTTTTCTCTTGTTTTTTGACAACCCTCCCCCCTATATATATCGCCCTTTTTTCTGTCACCTCTATCCACTCTAGCCTTGCACGCCTCCTACTAGCGCCATCTCCTCTAACGCATCTCTTGCTCCAGCTCTAGCCATCCTTGGGCCTTCCGTCATCTCCTCCTTGGGCCTCTACTTCCTTCTAGGCCCTCTCTTCAACCAGCCTCTCCATCCCAACAGAATCTCTAGAGTCCTCTTGGCTTCTAACTCTTGCTTCAGCCTCTACGAACTATCCTTGCCAGCCCACCTGGTCAACTAGCTCTCCCTCCTTCAGCTTCTTTGTGCATCCTCTCTCATCTCCATCTTTAGCTCCTCTCCATCATCAGCTCCTCTCCCACTCCTCTCCCTCGTCAGCTCCTCTCCTGCTCCTCTCCCTGCACCCTCATAGCCTCTCTATGCACGAACTCTCTCCCTCTCCACACAACTCCCCCTCCTCAACGCAAGCCCCCCCTCCTTCCTCATCGCAACAGCCTCCCCCTCCTTCCACATGCCTCCCTCTCCTCCCTCCCTACAACTTCTACGTAGCTAGCCCCTCCCTCTCCTCCCTTCCTATAGCTTCTATGCAACCAACCCCCCCTCTCCTCCCTCCCTACACCTTCTACGCAGCAGCCTTCACCTCCCTCTCCTCCCTCCCCACAACTTCTACGTAGCTCTACCCCCCCTCCTCACTACCTCCCCTACCCTCAAGGCAGCCCCCTCTACGTACCCATCTATGTCCCCCTCACCCGCCACCCACCTTCTATGTCCCCCTACCCTCTCCTGCCACCTTCTACATCCCCCTATCCTCTACACCCCCTACCCACCACCATCTGTGCAGCCCTCTACACATGCCCTCCTACCACCTTCTACATCCCCCTCACGCACCCCCCCTCCCTTAGTGCAACACCCCCTCCCACTCCTCTCTTAGCGTAGTCCACCTCCCTTCCTACCCTCTACGTTGCCCCCGCCTCCCATTCCTCCCTCAACTTTGCCCACCTCTCTCTCTCTCTATCCTCTACATCACCCCTCCTCCCACTCCTCTCCCTCAGCACAGCCCACCTCCCTCCCTACCCTCTACGTTCCCTTCTAGCTCTCTCTACACCCCTCCCTCCCTATACCTCTACATCCGCCCCCTCCCTCTACCTCTCCACACGGCTACCTACTCCTTCCTCCCTCTCCCTTTACTCCCCCACTCTCCAGGCAACTTGTCACACTCCTCTCCCAAGTAGCATTAGGCCCTTCCGGCCACCAGGCTCCTATCTTGTTGGACTCGACATCACCACCCCCTCTTCACTCCTTGCCACTCTAGACCTCGACATCGACACCTTTGCCTCTCTATATGGCGCCATTGTTCATGCTTGCCTGTGCCCCTCGCCACAAGTACAAACCCAAATTACCCTGAGACGCTCTATTTGTGGACTTTCATTTGGCTCGAGTAGCCTGCAAAACAAGATTAGGACCACCCTCCATGGCATCACCCGGCAAATGCACCACAAATGACCAGGGTGCTGGGTCTACACCACACAGCACTTCCAAATGCCCTAGAGTAGCTGCAGATTCACCTCCCTCCAACATGATCACTATCATATTAGATGAGGACCTATCCCCTTTTTTGAGTTCCACTGATTCACATCATGGAGGCTTTAACTATTTGCCCTCCACAGGTACTATCAAGACAACATCCAAGGCATCCAATGGGCGCAGTACTGGTGATGGTGATTTGGCCCAACAAAGTACAGCTGGCGACCTTCCAGTCCCTACTTCATCCTCCTTGATCATTCGAGTCGTTTTCAAACCTTTCCTTGATCCCACACTCAAGCGGTCTAGCATTCTGTCTCCCGATGAGATAGCCCGCCAAGTCCCTCACGGAGTTTGATGGTGTCACACTTCTGCTAGTGGACATCCAAATGTGTAATGCGTTTATTCAGTCTTATGACTTTGCAACAGACACATTTGGATTCTTGAATTCTCGTCATATGTTTACTCCCAGTCTCGTATTCACATACGTCATGTCGTGGTTACAAAAACAAAAAGGCAACAGAAAAGGAGGAAGCAAAGGAGTTGGGAAGGGCTAGATAGAGTGGTTGGCCATGTAGATGTTTGGGGGTCATAGGAATCAACATGGATGAATGAGGAGAGGGCCAAGTGCATGCACGCATGCATGTGCACACATGTGTTTGTATGTGAATATGTAAATGTATGTATGTATGTATGTACATACGTATACATGCCATTAAGCAAGGAAATATGAATGTATGTATGAATAAATGTTAATAAGGTGGGAAGCCAGCCTACTCATTTGCCAATAATTGCAATAAATAGGCTTGAAGTGGGTCATGGAACTTGAATACCACATAACCTTGTTGTAGGCTAATACCCAATGTATGTTTGATTCTAGAAATCTATGAAGATCTATGAGTAAATAAACTATATAATAGTAGATATTTGGTGCTATGGGTAAAGGAGTGAGGAGCCTACTATAGACAACTTTGAAACAAGGTAAATTTCATTCAAGTGGCCTACCCAGTTGAAACATATTCCCATTGTGACATGTAGTGGTAACAAATGAGGTAGATGCATCTACCTTCACCACTGGATTTCTTCAAGGTCTTTGCACTGACATTGAATGCCTCTAAAATTATTCATTCTTTGGCTCACACGCAAACCCTACATGACAAAAAGCAAAGTGTCAAAGCAAAAAATACCACAATGTTCCAAAGACAAGCATCCAACTTAGAAACTGGAGTTTCCTTTGTCCTCGTTTCCCCCATCACATGCACCAAATTTCTTCTCCAAATCTGATGCAGATATTCAATTAGCATCGATAGCAACAATCAAAGTATAGAGCTTAGAAAGTGACCTTTTTGGAACGTCATATTGTCAATCTCCATAGACTCAATAGAGAACTCACATTTCGTGGTTACCTCCATCGGCAAAAGATGCAAAAACACAAACGCAAAAGAGAGATGATGAGAAGAAGCACATGTAGTTTATTGCTGAACGAGTCATTGTATTACACACAACACTTATTTCATTAATTCTGGACTTGTCAATGTACAAATTCATTTTTACATATACTTTTGGACTAGTTTTCGGATAAAATTTAAGAAAAAACCAAATCTTCAAAGCACATATGATAACATAAAAACAAGCATTTTTTTGATATTTTTAAAGGAGATGAAACTAAAATTATAAAATTTAACACAGCCTAGATAAGTTACACGAAAAAAATAAGATTCAGCAGTTGTAAACTCTTTTAATATTTATAATGATGTTAACAAACACCTTCAAAAGTTACACTATTTAGGAAACTCTCACAATATTTATAAAGAAACTGTCACAATATTTATAAAGGTGTTGACAAACACCAAAAGTTACAATAAGCCTAAGATAAGTTACACCAAAAAATAAGATTCAGTAGTTGTAAACTCTCTTAATATTTATAATGGTGTTTAGGAAACACCTTCAAAAGTTACAAGTAGAAGTAGCAAACTCTCACAATATTTATAAAGGTGTTGACAAACACCAAAATTTACAATAAGCCTCTCACTAGAAGGCAAATCTATTTTCTCTTATGTATTGTAACATTTAACATAAGTAAAAAAAACACTATCATTAGTCAACACAACAAGATAAAAATATTCAAGGACTCATGTTTCTTTCTACATGCTTTACAACAGAATAGAGTCTGATGAATCCTCTTGGGCTATGATGCTCTAAGAGTACATCGAGTCTCTACTTCTTGTGTAGATGGTGTACATTGAGTTTCTACTTCTGGTGCAATCGAGATAGACTCAATCTCTTCCTCCTTTGCAAGATGTGATGTTGTAGATGCACATTGAGTCTCTACTTCTTATGTAGGAAGAATGCATTGAGTCTCTAATTCAAGTGGAGACTGTAATGCTTTTACTATAGACTCATTCTCTGCTTGAGGTTGTGATGTAGAAGGAGACTGAATTATCTCTTGTTTTTCTTTGGCTCCCTCAGGTTCTTTATTGACATCATGGTGTTTCCCAATGGTAGCAGTTAGGTAGTAAACAATCTTAGCCATAAAATCTTGTAGCTCAAGCTTTGTATATGCTTCTATTGAGACATGTTCAAAAATTTCATTGAGGAACAACATTAAGTTGTAGGCAACTCTCCACCCGCTACTAAACTCGTCTTTCTACTCCTCTACGAGGTGTGTCTGGAAATTTGGTTGGTTTGGATGCTCCTTGATTTTTATAATCACAGATACTAACTTGTTTGCAGACCTGTCCATCATGACATATGACAAAGTGAATTTGTGTACTAAATAGTAAGATGCATGTTCATAATTATATGATAAAAGAACACTTCCTTGAACACCCCGTGAAAGCCTATAAATGAATTGACAAACCAACAATGGTTGTCATTAAGATCCCATACTATTAGGCTCCAATGTGAGCTACATCACCAATAAAGAGCAATGAGATTTATCACAATATTAAGGACTAATTGACACAATATTACAAATAAAAGAGTAAAAGAAAGGTTGAGATGATACTTACTTCTCAATAAAAGAGTAAAAGAAAGGTTGAGATGATACTTACTTCTCATAATATGGCATAAAGATGACTAGCATGCCATTCAAGTCTAAAGGTTGTAGCATTGAACAAAATCCACCATCTTCTTGGTATCACTAAGTACAGCTGAAAGGAGAGAATTAAGCATACACACATGATTCTATACTGATCTAGGAAAGTGATATAACCGTACTGTAGCAATAAATAAACAAATGCTAGAAGCAGATTGAATCAAATGATTGAAGTATCAAGCCAAGAGATGTTCATATCAAACCTGAGGATGGCCATCATGACTTTGTCATTAGCCTCTTTCAAAGGGTCGGAGAGGATTGTAACTTCCTCGCTACCAAATGTCAGAATATGAGGTCGCTTGATAATGATAACCCTGACCTCAAAAGAGCTCCCCATTTCATCCAATACAGCGGTTATATTAGGACAACCTATGCGTGTAGCAACCAATGTTTCCTCTGGATGCTCCACCACATTATCAATAAATGCCTTAATGGTAGATGACATAAATGCATGTAGATGCAAGTCTGTATATGTTGACAATGAGGTTTCACTGCCACTTAAATTAAAAATTTAAGTAAGGAGCAAAAAGCACTTATATATCGACTCTTCACCCACAATTATGGCCATCATTCTACTTCACTATGGGGCATGTTACATACTCTATTTGATCTTCTAAGTCACCTTCCATTTGCATAAGTGCATCTATAGCACCTACCAACTTCTACCATCTACACATCAAAATAGATAACATAAACGAATGTGCGCATTGCATAGGATGCATCTCATTGAAGTAATTGTGACACATGTAGGTTATACTTACTCTGACACACTGCCATAGATAGATGCTATTGAATTGACAAAGAAACATTGCTTGGCTAAGATGTCCACAATCATCAAGCTCCAATGCGAGCTGCATTATCAATTAAGAATAATTATTATTTGACATAATCCTCCACAATGTAAGAGATAAGCTAAGTAAGGATTGATACTCACTCCTTGTGATATGCAGTAAAGATAACTCGCGCCACAGTCAAATCAACAGGTTGTAACCACTTAAAAACATCATCTATGGTCTTTTGCTTATTGCTAAGTACATTAGAAATAAGAGGATCTAGCATGTATGCACATCTCTGTATATATAGGGGAAGTTGTTCTAAAATCATACTGCAATAAAAAGAAAAGAATATTAGTTCATTTGATCTAATGGAAATACAAAAGCATAAAGTCAAGAAAAAGCTTGTGTCAAACCTGAGGATGGCTATTATGACATTGTCATTAACCTCTTTCTTAGAGTTTAAAAGGATTGAAATGTCCTGTTCATCGAATAGAAAAGTAAGAGGTTATTCTCGAACTTAAAATCTAACTTGAAATGACTTCTCCATCTGCTACAAGGTATGATTATTTTCTAGACTCATCCGATGGATAGCGAGAGCAGCTTTGCTTTCTTGGGATGAGCTTCCTATATTCTCTACTCCAGCTATGTCCTCCTCATCCTCCTCCTTTTCCTCCTCCTATAAAAGGATAAAATAATTATGAGATTCAAAATTTTAATCAATTATAATTAAAAAAAGGATTTTAAATAAATTAAAAAAATTAAGGATAAGTTTTCATACCTCTAGATATCTTCGTGGTCTTTTTATGTAACCTTCTGAGGCAAGGTCAATGTCATATCCATCTCCTTCAGCTTCCTCACTATCGCTGGTGTCCTTACTATCATATCCAGAGCTTTCAGCATTTTCATCCTCTTTCTTGCTCTCATCATACATGGCCATCTCTATGTCAGCATCCTCTTCATGTGAGATCGAACCTTTCTTATCATACTTCATTGTGAGAGAAGCCACGGTATCAAGGTATTCCAAGCAAGTAGGGCTCTAAATAATATTTACATGGTGTCCTTTTCTTATAAGAGCTTTAAACAAATGTCCCATTCGACACAATGTGACTTCCCATCTAGGCGGCAGTAAAAATTCCATCATACTAATTAAAAGATCGGCACTTTTTGCTAGCCTTTCATAGTGATTGGCATTATGATGGAGGGGACTTGGAGCTTCATGCTCTTCTAGCACTAGTTGCAATCTCTTTGCATTCCCTCTTATGTTGTTCTGTAAGGAGTGATCATCGTAAGGGCTCTTCATGCACAAGAAAAAGGTTTCAAGACTCTGTATCTTGAGACCGCATTCTCTCTTATCCCTCTTTCTTGAGTATATACCATTGTAAATCTTAAGCTCATTGCCATATTGTTTTTCTAGCGTAGCAGACATTTTTTCCTTGTCATCTTTATCAACAAATATGACTATGTTACATAGTCCCACTCTACCAATGGTGGTATGTAATATTCTATCAAGGAGTTAACGAATGTCATCTGGTGATATTTCATAGACAAAGAAAAGTTGAGGCCTCTCCCAAGCAGTGTCGTCGGATAAGAAATCATTCAATGAAACTCCCTTGCACTCAACACTCTTTCCAGACTCTAAAATGATCTCATGTATGAAAAAAAGCCCTTGTTCAAAGATTTTGCTTTTCTAAGAGTGTGCTTATTAATGACTTTTTGTGCATATGCAAGCACATTTTCCGGAATGTCACTTGCCATAAAAGGAGTAATTTCAGATTCATCATCTTCTACCTTCACCCAGTTGTGTACCCAAGCCTTTTGTTTAGCCGACAGTAAAGCTGATGCCATCTGCCTCACAATGCTATGATCAACTTTACATTGGCTAATTGGAATATTTTTTTCTACGGCAAATATTCAATTGCACTCTTTACTACATCATGCTTGACCTACTAGATGATGCAATCTTCCATGCAATGACCTTTATCCTTTTTGCCAAAAAACCATTCTTTGGACATTAATTTCTCTGCAGCAAGACTTGCGTATTTGTCTAGCAAGTTTCTTAGAGGCCTTCGCATCCGAGCTATTATCTCTTTTTTCTCGATCTTCTTTGCCTTGTCTTTAATCAATGATGGAGCCTCATATGTGACATCTCCATTTTCACATGCAAGACACACTTCTTTTATCTGATGAAAAACTTCATTACTACAGAAAAGTATGCTTTTGTAGTCTTGATACTTGTCCCTTACTATCTTAAAGCTTGTAATCACCTCTGTTCTTTCCTGCTTTCCCCTTGGTACAATGGCACTCAAGCATGTGTAGAAGTCAACAAGATTATGTGCTTCCACTTTAGTTGCAGTTCTTTTGAGAGTGGTCACAAGAGAGTTAAAAGTTCTCCATATGATCCTACCTTTGAGCAACATCTTTGAAGTGGAGGTGATCTTTCATAGTGCATGAATGTCATAATTATGTCTTTCCAACTCAATCAAATATTTTTTCTCGTTCTTGAAGATACAAATGCGTGCAGAATAGTAGTGGAATTAAGGCACACTCACGAAGGTTTGATAAGTAATTTCTCCTTTGTTGTATGTCTCTCTAGAATGTCATTACAAGCATATGCATAGTGTTGACTATCTATTGCCTCAAATGTGCAATGAGCTAAGAAATTTCTCTTGGTATCCTTTATATGTCGTTCTAGATCATTCACTGTGAACTCTGTCCTTCCTAAAGTGAGGGAACTTGTTTTTCAAGGAACTTAGTGAATTGCATCTCAAAATCTATAAGCTGAAAAAATTTGATGGATTGACTAAAATGTCCTTTGACTAGCCAAAATGCCCTTGGATGGATTACCAAATTAGAAACAATTGGGTTTTTCCCATCAATCAAAGCCTGAAAAATCTTTTCAGCATAGACTGTATCTAAGGTCCTGCTATTGGTGAAGATGCCTACTTTGACCACCATTGAAGCATGTATAACTTGAGTCTTCTGGCCCCATATATATCCTAGATCCTCATCTGTCACTGCCTCATTCAAGTGAAGATTTAGGTTCTTCAATGATAACATTTCTGCTTCTAAATCTGAGTCCATTTCAAGACCCTCTGCATCCTCTTCTTGTTCTTTCTCTTCTCTTCTTTGCTCTTTTTTATAGATGAACGACCTCTTTTTCAAGTTATAGAACTTGGAACTGTAGCTCATGAAGTACTCACCTTTTGCATTTGACGTCAGGGTTTATTTTTTAGGGGCTCTATGTGAACTGCTTTAGATCACCCTACTTCTTCTTTTATTGCCTCCACTTCAAGTATACTCAAGGGCCACATTTGTTCTGTTATTCCATCAACTTCATGAGTTGCACCATCTAAGTGAGTAATAATACCATGAATGAGAGATGCATGTGCATGTCCTGTCTCATCTGATGCATGTCCCATCTCAGCCAATTCAATTCTTGTCTCAGATGCATGTGCATGTCTTGTCTCATCTGATGCATGTCGTGTCTCAGCCAATTCAATTCATGTCTCAAATGTAGATTCCTTATAAGCATCCACGTGTACAAGACCCTCATCCAATGCTACAATGTTTTTTGTCTCATCCACTCTAGTTCCTCTCTCATTTGTATTACTCTGAACCAAGTCTACATGGTGTGTCTCATCACTTCCTTTCTCATGTGTGGATTCTTGCACCTTAGGTCCCCCAATGAAGTTGAAACTTATTCAATGACACCCTGAAAGTATTCAAGGATTATCTTTGACTGCATTTTTCTTGCTTCCTCAATGGGAAATTCCTTCCACACATGTTGGAGGATCTCCAATGTAAGAACCAGTTCAAGAAATCTATGTGCTTTTGGCGACGGCATCACAAAGTGCATTGCATCTTTCTTTAAAAGAAGAAACAATCTATTGCTCATTCTTGACTTTGTGTAAATCATCATTGTATTGCTATCTTTTTCAATTTTTATTCCTAGTAAGGTGCCCCCTTGAATCAAATTGCTCTTTGAGAAAGATACATCTGATGCCTGCTCATCTTTCTCCAACTCTCTCTTTATCATCACTAGAATGAGATTTCCTTTACTCAGTACCAAGGACCATGCTTTCTTTGTGGTGTCAACAACGGTCCAGTTTGTGAAGTCCTTTGGGGCATAAATCCTTTCATTGTGTTTCAGTGTCATACCATTGACAAATGCTGTAGCCTCAAGATCCATCCTATATTAAAGCATAACAAAAATTTTAGGTACAAATAATATAATATATTTGCATGAAAACTACAATTACTTTGATAAATCAAAAGTACAATGAGTCCCATTGATACACCTCAAGTTTCATTCTTCCCAATGGTATAAGTGTCAATTTCATGCTTTGGGAATAGCCCAAAAGGCTTTACAAGACTTAGATACATGCATAAATGTGAAAAAAAATAAGGATTTACAATGAACTCGTGAATAGTGTAAAATGAAATAAAGTACAATCGAATACAAATCTAAAGTCTGTTTGATACAAGTGCAATATGCTCTGTCAACTCCCACAACTGGTACAAATATAATCTGCTCTGTCCACTCCCATAACTGATACAACTATAATCTGTTTCGTCCACTGATACAACTTCCAATCGTCTTGAAAGTTTTAAAACCTTGACCGTTACTTAAATGGTAGGGTTGTTGTGAGTGTGAAACTACATGTGAACGAATGGACTAACTCCGATTAGGAACTAGTCGAGAAATTTTAAGCATGGCTTTGATTGGTTTTTTTGGAGTTCTCTCCTCTAAGAATAAACTAATCTATGCTAATTTAGACCACACCAATCATCGAAGCGAATAAAAGCAAGAAATAATTTCTTTTCCATTGTACTTTTTAATATGCTTAGGTTGCAAGTTAAAAGCAATAAATAATCTCTTTTCCATTATTCTTTTTAATATACTCAGGTTGTGAGTTTAAAAAAGACAATTACTATTGAGACAAACAATTTAAAAAATGAGAATATTTTTCTTTACAAAAACTAATTTATTTACAACTCATAAGAATTTAACAATCACATTAATAAGAAGTTAAAATCTTAATAAATTTAAATTTGACTTTATGAAAAATAATAAAAACTAAAAATTCAAATTGACTCCAATTTCTAAACCCAAAATCCCAAACCCTAAATTTTACCCTAACCCCCAACCTCAAAACCCAAACCCTCAAATCCTAAAACGTAACCCCTAAACCCTAAACCGTTAACCCAAACCCCCAAACCCTAAGCCCTAAACCCCAAACCCTAATCCCTAGACCCTAAACCCAAACTCCCAAAACCCTAACCCCTAACCCCTAGACCCTCAAACCCTAAAACCTAACTCCCAAACCCCAAACGCTAAACCCAAACCCCTAAACCCTAAACTCTAAATCCTAAACCCAAACTCCCAAACCCTAAATCCTAAACCCAAACCCTCAAACCCTAAAACCTAACTCGTAAACCTTAAACCTAAACCCCCGAACCCTAAACCCTAAATCCTAAACCCTAAACCCAAACCCCCAAACCTTAAACCCTAATCCCTAAACCCTAAACCCCAAACCCCAAACCCTAAACCCTAACCCCCAAATCCTAATCCCTAACCCCCTAAACACTAACCTCAAACCCAAACCCTATCCCCCTAAACCCTAATCCTAAACCGTAAACCCTTAAGCCTAAACCCTAAGCCCTAAACCCTAAACCCCCAATCCCCAAACCTTAAACCCAAACCCCCAAACCCTTTTTTAATTCAACTTAATTTAACTTAAAACCAATAAGAATTTTAAATTCACATTAATAAGAAGTTTAAATTTTGACAAAGTAAATTCTTATTAGTTTGAATCACAAAATTTGAAATATAAATAAATTTAATTTAACTCAAAGTTTATGAAAAAATTCAAAAATTTAAACATTAAATTAAGAAAATAAGACTTAAAATAAAAAATTCAATATTTACGTAGAAGAATATATTAATTCTCCCTAAAAGGAAACAAATTAAACTAATAATATACTAATGTAAGTTAAACTACTTTTAAATTTTCAAAAAGGTGGGAAATTCAAAATTATACTTTCTATATTCCAATACAAAATACATTTTTTTCTACTATATTCCAAAAATTTTAATTGAGAAATTAAACTACTAAATTGAAAATGCAAGTGAAACTCATTTTAAATTTTAAAAAAAAGAGAATTTTAAAATTCAATTTTCCACAAGTTTGTCTTTTGACACACTTTTCAAGTTTCCACACGTTTGTCTTTTCACACACCTTTCAAGTTTCCACATGTTTGTCTTTTCAGACACAAGGGTTCATAGTTTAAAAAAAGGCAAGAAATTTAAAATTCAAGTTTCCACATGTTTCTCTTTTCAAACACCAAGGTTCATAGTTTTGTTTATTTAAGTTTCGACTAAATCACACACCAAGGTAGATAGTTTTGTTTGCAAGTTTCCACATGTTTACATTCTCCTTCACTATCTCTCCTCTAATATCCCTCATTGATCGTAGCTCCCACATCCCTCCATCAAAATATCTCTCCTCTATCCCTCCTTGATCGTCGTGCACTCCTTTCTGCTCCTCATTGGTAAGATTTTCTATCTCTTTTATTCTTACTCTCTCGCTCCCTCTCTCTCGTACTCTCTCTCACTCCCTTTCTCTCTAAATTTTCATCTCTCATCTCTCTCTCTCTCTCTCTCTCTCTCTCTCTCCACTTCATTTCCTCTCCCCTCTCCTCTTCGTTTCCTCTCGTCTTCATTTACTCTCTCTCTCTCTCTCTCTCTCTCTCTCTCTCTCTCTCTCTCTCTCGCATGCCTCTCTTCCTTCACCTCTCTCTCTCTCTCTCTCTCTCTCTCTCTCTCATGCGTGTGCCTCTCTTCCTTCACCCCTCTCTCTCTCTCTCTCTCTCTCTCTCTCTCTCTCTCTCGCACGCGCTGTCGTGGCGGCAGTGCACCTCTCTCTCTCTCTCTCTCTCTCTCTCTCTCTCTCATGCCACGGCAATGCACCTCTCTTCGTTGACCTCTCTCTCTCTCTCTCGCGCATTGCCGTGGGAGCGTGCGTCTCTTCCTTCACCTCTCTCTGTCTCTCTCTCTTGCACGTGCATTGCCTCTCTCTCTCTCTCTCTCTCTCTCTCGTGTAACACCTCTCTCTTTCTCTCTGTGCCGTGGTAGCGCGCCTCTCTTCCTTCACCTCTCTCTCTCTCTCGTTGCCACGACAACATGCCTCTCTCTCTCTCTCTCTCTCTCTCTCGTGCGTGCGTGCGTCGTAGCAGCACGCCTCTCTTTCATCACCTCTCTTTCTCTCTCTCTCTCTCTCTCTCTCTCTCTCTCTCTCTCTCTCTCTCTCGCACACACGCGTGCTGCTGCAGTAGCGCACCTCTCGTCCTTCACCTCTCTCTCTCTCTCTCGCTACCGCAGTAGTGTGTCTCTCTTCCTTCATCTCTCCCTCTCCCTCTCTCCCTCTCTCTCTCTCTCTCTTCACCTCTCTCTCTCCCTCTCTCTCTCTCTCTCGTTGAAGAGATAGTAGCACTTTCTCTCTCTTCCTCTCTCTCTCTCTCTCTAAATGTCTCCCCTCCACCTTTCTCTCTCTCCCTCTTCTTTCTCTCTCTAAGTTTTGTCTCTATACTAAAAATTCAAAGGATAAAATTTAAAAAAACTACCTGGAAGAAAGTTGAGATGTATGCTTGTGCTTGCTTTTGCTCTTGCTCCTCCTTTTGCTTCTCCTCTTGCTCTTCCTTGTTGGAATGAGAGAAACAATGAGAGGAGGAGAGTATATATAAGAAAAGGTAGGGTTTTAGGTGCTTCTCTCTCATTGGTCCTTATATATCATTGTCTCCTCTCCCATTGGCCTCTCCATCACATTATCTTCTCTTTTATTTGTCCCTCCATCCAAGTTACCTCTCCCTCTCCTACCCACTCCCACTCCCATCCTCCCACCCCCACCCCCACCCCCACCTCCCCCACTCCCACTCCCACTCCCATCCTCCCACCCCCACCCCCACCCCCACCTCCCCCATTCCCACTCCCTCTCCCACTCCCACGCCCACCTCCCCTCTCCTACTCCCACTCCCACTTCCACACCCCCACTCTTCCTTTCAACCACTCCCACCCTCTCACCTCCCACTCCCATTCCCACATTCCTACTGTCAATTCCACTCCCACTTATGAATCCTAATGAAAACTATTACTTAAATGAATGATATTACTGAAATCAATCATAGGGTTTAAGGTTTAGGGTTTGGTGGTTTGGGTTTAGGGTTTGGGGGTTTGGGTTTAGGGTTTAGGGTTTGGGGGATAGGGTTTAGGGTTTGGGAGTTAGGGTTTAGGGATTAGGATTTAGGGTTTGGGTTTAGGGTTTGGGGATTAGGGTTTAGGGTTTGGGAGTTAGGATTTAGAGTTTAGAGATTAGGGGTTAGTTTTTATGGGTTAGGGTTTAGGGTTTAGAGGGTCAAGATTAAAATTTATGGTTTAGGAATTAGGGATTAGAGTTTAGGGGTTAGGGTTTAGGATTTAGGGTTTAGGGTTTCGAGATTAGGGATTAAGATGTAGGGATTCAGGGTTAGGGCTTATGATTTAGGGTTTGGGAGTTAGGGTTTAGGGTTTAAGGTTTAGAGGGCCAAGATTAGGGTTTAAGGTTTAGGGGTTAGAGGTTTAGGATAAGGATTAAGGGTTTAGGAATTAGGAGTTAGGGTTTAGGGTTTTGGGATTAGCGATTAGGGCTTAGGATTTACGAATTAGGATTTAGAGGTTTAGGATTTTTGTTTAGGGGTTAGGGTTTAGGATCTAGCGTTTAAGGGTTAAGAATTAGGGTTTTAGGATTAGTGATTAGGGGTTGGGGTTTATGGATTAGGATTTAGGGGTTTAGGATTTAGGTTTAGGGATTAGGGTTTAGGGTTTAAGGGTTAGGGTTTAGGAATTAGGGGTTAGGGTATAAAATTTAGGGTTTTGAGGGCTAGGATTAGGATTTAGGGTTTAAGAATTAGGGGGTTAGGGTTTAAGATTTAGGGTTTAGGATTTAGGGTTTAGGGTTTAAAGTTTAGGGTTTAGGGGTTTAGGGTAAAGAGTTAAGGGGTTAGGATTTAGGGTTTATGGTTTTGAGGGCTAGAATTAGGGTTTAGGGTTTAGGGGCTAGGGGTTAGGGGTTCTAGGTTAGGGTTTAAGATTTAGGGTTTAGGGTTTAGGGCTTAGGTTTTAGGGATTAGGTGTTAAGTTTTAAGGGGTTAGGGTTTAGGATTTAGGATTTGTGGTTTTGAGGGCTAGAATTAGGGTTTAGGGTTTAGGGATTAGGGGTCAGGGTTTAGAATTTAGGGTTTAGGGAGGTAAGATTAGGGTTTAGGGTTTAAAGAGCAAGGATTAGGGTTTAGAGTGTTTGGGATTAGCAAATTGCTAATTGCTTAATCTTAAATTTTTTATTGAAAACACGGATTTCTAAATAAGACCTCCCATATTTTTAAAACAAGATCTAGATTTCTAAATAATTAATAAAGTAGATTATTGAGAAGAGACTAATGTTCTTTATAATGGTTGTTACAGCTTGTTTGCAAAGGAAACTCACAAAGGAGATGGCTACAAAACTTATTCCGGGAACATAGGTGATTCTATGTTGCAAAAGAGAAGTAGTTGTATTTGCTACAATCCGTGAAAGTGATCCAAATTCTATTTGTCACTTTAGAAGACTTGGCAAAGATAAGGTGGCGGTTATCGTATCAAGGATTCTTATTACACATGTTGAGCTAAAGCATAAGTGTGGGGATATGGAAATCCTTGGAGATGTTATGCCCTATATGACTTCCAACAAAGTATTTATTGCATGGGACAAAGATGAGACTTATCCAACACATGTCATCAGGAATACAAAGTGCATATCTTTGGATTTTAGGTTTTACAAATGTTATCATTTGCAAATAAGAACGTAGCAGAAGGTCAAGTCTTGGGATTTGAACAAGTGGAACAGTGGACATTTGCCCATATGAGAATTCAAAAAGTTACTAATGATGGTATGGATGATAACTCAATCTCATTGGATGGTCCCTACTATGAGGTAGATAAGGATTTGAGATGGAGCATGCAATTTTTAAAGATTGAAAAGACTCGGCCTGTGGTTTTTAATGATAAACATAATGTATACTACAACATCAAAGAATTGAAAGAATATGCCAATGTGTCAAGCTCTATTCCTTCAGAGATGGATGATTCCAATGCACTCAACTATAGCACTGACATCTTATCAAGAGTTAATGAGTTCATTAGTACCAAGAAAGAAAAAGATTTCACGAGTGATGCCTTATCTGGGGTGGATGAGTTCATGCACATTGAGAACTTGGGCAAAGATGTCAAAAGTGAAGAATCAACAAGCATGGATGGCTTCATGGATACTAATAAAGTTCTTGGAGTCAAACCAAGTAACTATGGAATTATGGAAATCATGCACGATGATATAATGAGTGATATTCTCTCAGGAGTAGAGGAGTTTCAAGACTATGGAGTTTTTACTCTTTTTCCATGGCTTATTTGACACTCCCAAAACATTACTAGTCCTTTTCGCGTAGACAGTAGGTCATCACACTAGGTGATGACCTATTGTCTCACCTAGTGTGTTGTATCCTATTGGGGCAAAAATGGGTATACACACACACATACTTACTATTCTCCTTTTTCTTTTGCATCCACTTAATTTCTTAATTTTCCCTTTTCCTATTTTTTCTAATTCTTTTTCCTTCTATCTCACAAACAATCCCTAATTTTTCCTGATTCCTCCTATTTTTTTTCAATTTCTTTCTTAAAGCTCTAAAATATTATCTCACCCCCCCCCTTCCCTACATCTTTAACCAAATTTCTCCTATTTTCTTCCCCATGTTTTCCTCTTCCTTCCCCATAATTTTCCCTAATTCCACTTGATTTCCCTTTATTAAATTTTTAAAACTAACTTTTTAAATTCTTTTTCCTTTTTTGCAAATTCTCTCTAGGCCCCTTTTTTACACCTTTAAAGTCCACATCAAGGTGTCTAAGTATGTGTTTAAGCCACTATTTTATTGTGACCCTAAATAACAAGGGAGGCGTGTTTATGACATCTATCTTCCCAATTGAAGTTAAGCTGGTTCTTACCATGTTTTCTTGTTGGATGGTGGTAGGTATGCAGACTCTTCTCTTCAATAAAGAGATGCTTATTAGGACTTCACCAAGCTCTATTTTTTTTTGCAAAAACATTATTGTCATTTCTTATCAAAGCTCTTATATACTTTTTATGTAATTTCGTAGGTGCTTTATCTACATACTGAAACTCTTCCTTAATTCTATAATGTTCTCTTTCTTTTCTTTACCTTGACTCTTTTGTCTTTTCACTATGCAAAAGGGGTTGTTGTCTTAAGAGTCTTCCACACACACACACACACACACGCACGCATATATGCACACACACAATTCGATCAATGAAGGTTTCCCACTCCCTCTACCCACATCTTTTAGCTAATTCTCCCCTTATAATTTGTCCCCTCAAGAAGTAGACATTTCTTTTTTAACACTTCTTCCTTTTTCTTTCACATTCACACCTTTGTCTCCCTTTTTTATTTTTACCTGTGCTGTCAATACAAAGGTTATCCTATCCATCATGCATTATATTGCCTTAATTTTTTGAAGTGTATTTATTATAACTCATTTTAGAGCTACCGAGGCAGCCGTGTTGAATTGATTCCTTTCTCCATGATTTTTATTTTTACCATATTAGATGGATTATGATTGTTTAGTACTACCATGGTGCAAAAACTCACTTATGCTCATTTCAGAGGTCCATAGCAGGTATTGTTGGACTATTTTGTCACATCTACAAGGCTTTGATACATTAAAAACCTAATATATTATTGCATCCTATGATTGGATACAAAGCATTTCCTAGCTTGGATACATGTCAAAATCCCCTTTCATATTCAAGTGAGATTGTGGCCTTGCTAAAAATTATATATATGCTTTGGCAAGGTTAATGATGGTTTTTTTTAATGGTGGTAATAATACACTATGTTTCTTGATTTATCATATGTTTTTATCCAGTAAATGGTGTTGACAATTGATGTTGCAACTCTATAGGTAAATGTTTTGAGTGCTACTATGAATTGATCCTCTAACAATGAACTAATTTAATGCCACTTCTTCTTCGTGCTTCTCCTATCAAGCAGATATGGAAGGCTCTCTTTTGAACTGCTTTGATGATAGTTAATGTTACATGTCATTGGTTATTGTAAGTTCTATAGATTTGTTTTTTCGATCCCTGATAACATATCATTACTGGTTTTTTCAATTACATACCATGAGTTGCTTATTGGAAAAGCCAAATGATGCTATTGGTTTAGTATGATGCATGGAATTTATATTGTCTCTTATATTGTTTTATAGATTTGTTTCTTTGATTCCTGATAAGATATCATTACTAGTTTTTTCACTTACATACCATGAGTTGATTCCTAGCTTATTCGAAAAGCCAAATAATACTATTCATAGAAATTATACGATCTCTTAAATTGTTTTATGGATTTGTTTTTTGGGTCCTTGATAATATATCATTACGTTTTTGCACTTACACACCATGCGTCAATTCCTAGCTTATATTCTCTCTTATGATTACATTTGGAACCCTCTAATGATATTGTTGGTAATCCATCTATACTTTCAAGTTCATGTTTCAATATTTGGGTTTCCTTAATGATAGTTGTATAGTTGGTCTTACAAATAATCTTGGGAAGTAGAGTTGGATATTGCCATGTTTGGAACCCTCTAATGATAGTGTTGGTGGTTATCCATCTGTACTTTCAAGACAAATGAGAATATTTGGGTTTCCTTAATGACAGTTGTACAGTTGGTCTTATAATTAATCTTGGGTAGTAGAGTTGGACATTGTTACTTTTTTGGGGTAAATCTAGGTTGTTTTGATAATTCTTTGGTAGTAAGTTACTGCAACCATGGAGTTGTTCCACCGATAGGTCTTCAGGAGTGGTTTGAAGTGATGGTGTTCGTTGAAGTTGTGATCTTTTGGCTTTGTTCACTAAACGAAGTACAATCCCGATCAACCCTACATTCTTCGATCCTTGGATGCTTAATGGAAGTTACAAGTAAATAGTTGCATTTGATAAAAGCCATTGACATATGATCCCATTAAAATTTGGATGAAGGAATTTGGAAGCTTCCAAAACTTTGAAGAGACAAAGTAACAAATTTGCTCTTAATCATGTCACTCAAACCAAGCTCAATTAAAATACAAAGCACTAACTAGAAACAAAACCCTAAATGGTGTCAAGCGGTTCCGTTTCTTGGCCTCATCATCCGCCCTCTATTTATCTCGCTAGCTGCAGCGCCGGAAGCCTTCGTAATTTGGAGGAGTAAAACCACCAATTGACAGCCTAAAGAGGTATAGCAAACCATACATTTCCGTTTTTGTTCATGGTTGATAAATTTGCTGTATCTGCAGTGCTTCATCTTGTATCATGTAATAATTTTGCTGGAGACAAATAGGGCCTGTGGAGGAGGAGGTTAGAGAAGGATCGGAGCATTTTGAATCTACTTTCGCGCAGATTTTGCAGTCTATGGTCAATCCTGCCTTTTCTCTTCTTATATTATTTCTAGACGGAGAGATTCGAAGAGGAGACCGTGAAGTTAACTGTTGTCTTACTCTGGACATGAGATTGCCACGCAGGAGAAGCTCAGCATGACGCTTGACGACCTGGCGTCCCAAAGGGGACGACGCATCCAAAGCGGCATTGTGGGTAAACGAGGATTCCGTCGCAGTTTCCCTTACAAGCCCTTTCCTCGTGATAGGGGTTATGCCCGTGATTCCAGGTGATCATTTGAACTGCTGCCTTCAATTGGTGCGGAGGAAGTTGGAGTTTGTGTGGTGCTCGTGGGAGGAGTAGGGAAGGAGAGGGGGAGGAGCATTGCATTTCGCAGTTGGAATCAAGAAGTATAGAAGCGGTTCATGTTGGTGTCTATTTGAAGGGAATATAATTGGGAGGAGGGGTTGACGTGAAGACTTTAGGAGTTTGGAAGGATGTCAATGTGGGTGTATCATAAAGGAGAACTGTGGCAGCGGGAAGTGAGAGGGGAAGGCTATGAAGAGGCGTTTGATTTGCTGACGGATGAAACTTTTGGTCCCTCTCAATGGGGACGCACTGTTCGAGGACCGAGGATTATCTGGAATTTTCAACATAAATAAGGCTGCTTTCCTGCCGTGTCTACATGGTGCGGGTTTGAATTATGGGGGTTGTTCATCGCATTGGTACAGGAAACATGTTTTTTTCGATGATACACTTTCCATGTGTTAGAATCTTGTCTTTCAAATACATGGAAAGATGTCGAGTCAGTCATGCTCTGTGGTTGGTAGGGAAACATGTTTTTTTCGATGATACACTTTACATACGAATCTGGTCTTTCAAGTATCGGCTACATTTATTGGCCCTGTCTACCATAAGAAGATCTCGAGTCAGTCATATTCTGTGGTATCTCCTTTGTGTTTCGCCATCCTCCTTCAACAAAGGATTTTTACACCAATTCTGTCATCGTGGTATTGCGTTGGTATAGAAGTGGATTTTATTAATGAGGGTGTCCTTTGTGTTTGAGTTGAAGGATAATCTTACCCAGGTGGAAATGCAGGGAATTCAAGTTTGTCACAATAGTAGGCTGCTAGAGAACTGCAACTAATGGGCCTGTGAAGGATGACAAAAAGATGCATTGCCCTGGCAGATCACGTATCTCCCTTTGTTGTACTTCAATTATTTTGAAGTTTTTTAGGCAGACTTGACGGTAGTGAAGGAGATGGCTAGACGTAAGTATAGTTGTGCTTCGCGGTGATATCATTTAAGAGGGGCTTGATGGAATTGCAATTTGTGGGGGAATATTAAGAAGTTAAGAAATTTATATAGCTTAGTAGCGATCTCCATGTTGTTGCAGCTGATATTTCCACTCGTGTCATAGCGCTAGCATATTTGCTTGAAACTCTTGCTTCTGCAATTTAATTGTTGTGTCTTATCAATATCATTCGAAGATCCGTGAGGATTAATGGGGCAACATACGGTGGATTTAGACTGCCTTTTGATAGATTATACATGTCGGGTACATGTATCGCTATGGCCTGAAGGGGTATTTTTCAGACCCTTTACATGATACATCAATACCAGATGAGCTGTGACTATAACGCTGCTCCAGGTCTAAAGATGTGTATGTGTGCGCCCCCCACCCCCCCAAATACCAGATGAGCTGTGACTATAATCCTGCTCCAGATTTAAAGATGTGTATGCACGCGTGCGTGCACGCACACTTACACGCACGCACGCAGTGTTGGAAAACAAACCTACACTTGCCTGTGACATAGCACATCTACTAATGAATGCCCCACCAAGGGGGCCCTTTATAAGCTTTGTAGCCTTCCAGTCTGACTGACGTCTGCAGACTGTCGATCTAGCTGACCAGATGCAGGTATTGCTGACCTGGCACAGACTGGGCCGATCCAGTGTGTATGTTACCTGCTGCTGCTGGCTGACCGGCCCTGCTGCCAGGTGGAAGTCTGCTGCTGGTTCGGCCCTGCTGGAAGCCTGACGACTGACAGTCTGCTACTGCCGCCATACTGTGACCTCTGCTGACCTGTCAGGTCCATCCCAATGGCCATGCCATGAAGGCACCCCTTGCCCTCTAGATGGGCCTATGGCTAGTCAGCAATCGTTATGTCCTTCAGGGGCAGCCACGTGGACCAACAAAGTGGTTTTCTTCCGGTCCTGGCGTAGGGCTGTGAATAAGCCAACATTAGGGCTGGCTACGGGACTTAAAAACCCCGTTGCAGCCGGTCTGCTGCCCATGTGGCAGCCTCTCTCAAAACCCCTACATGTACCCATGTGGCACAATTTATATTCAACAAAATCCTAAATTTGTAGGATTGGATATATTCTAGTCTTACAAAGGTATATCCTGTAGGTGTCAAGCCTTGTTGTTGGTTGACGCTACCTTGTGCAGGAGAGCAGAGGCACTTGCAATTGCTGAAACCAGCCCCTACCATGATCCTCAAGGCGGGATTGCATTAAAACTGTTGTCATTGCACAAATCGAGCCATGTGTAAGTTGTGCAAAGTTTGTACTTGGGCATCCCTCGGACTTCGCTTCCTGTCCATGATCCAGAAGCAGTACCTAGAGAGAGAGAGAGAGATGATAATGATATCTATGGGACTGGTGATCATTATCAAACAAAGAGTTATCTTTTGCATCTGTTGAAAGAAAATACTATAGACTTGCTATGTGGTTAGTACTTGTTGGGCTAGCTTGTGACAGTACCTGGGTGTTCTAATAGATTTTTCAGGTTGCCTCTCTTGTCATTGTACCTTTCTCTGATGTGTGCATAGGCCCAACATAGGAGCACATGT
Organism: Dipteris shenzhenensis; assembly: GCF_047967505.1. Classification (NCBI taxonomy): domain Eukaryota; kingdom Viridiplantae; phylum Streptophyta; class Polypodiopsida; order Gleicheniales; family Dipteridaceae; genus Dipteris; species Dipteris shenzhenensis. Next base: position 49,159,858 of record NC_141624.1, read on the forward strand.
TGCTCATTTTCCACCTCCCGATCTTACATATTCTTTCTTCTTTTGGGACGCTAGATCTTGCCCACCTTCTTCACCTCGAGCTGGTTCTCAATTTGCATATCAGATTCCTTTCAAACATTGATATGTGTTCCCTAAGGTGTTTTTTGCATCCCATAGTTGTCCATTGGATTAATTTCCTGTGTATTGCACCTGGGTCTTGCCATAATTTTTGTGGCATCTTCTATGTCAGTGACTCCCTGATCTCACACGCTTGCTCTAGTATATCAGCATCTGTCATACCACATAATTCCATCCATTTCATCCCATCTCGGTGTCATCCAGTGGTTTGTGTAGCTTCTGGCCCTTTCAAGAGGTATCATACCCATCTTAGCCAGTAGGATGGGGTAGAGTGTTTGAGCCTTGACCCTCAACTCTCCTCTTGCGTGAGCCCAGGAGCCCATGCTGGAAGCTGTAAAGGATTTCTGTTTGTACAAGCATAGTGTATACAAACTCTCTCATAGGTGTTCTTCTTTCTACACATGCATTCCACTTGTAGTTGTCTGCAAACTCCAGCCCTAGATATTTATATGAGCTGACTGGTTTTAAAGGCTTCCCTTCGAAATTGGCATCAATCTGTTTGTTGCGACTCCCAGTCACCATGACTTTTGTCTTGGCTATGTTGACCTGCATTCCTGAGTGTTTGCAGAAGTCACTTAGTGCATTCAAATGTGGTTGTACCTTTTGTTTGCTTTTTGCAAATCTACGTAGATAAGTGATGGTAGAGCATATCTTGCAATTTGGACACCATATTTGCTGTGTACTCTCATCCAATCTTCCAGATCATCGATAAAAAGACCAAAAAGAGTTGGCGAGAGGGGGCAGCCCTGTTTGGCCCCTATGTCACTGCTTATGACAGCTTTACCTTTAGAGCATGATCCATCCACAAGTAGTTGTGCTAGCTCAGCTAATACTTTAAACGGTATGTAGCCTCTTTGAGCCCATGGGGGACTGAAGCTGTTCAAGTCTTTCCCATACTTTTTTGTGTGGGACTGTGTTGAAGGGTTTCTGGAAGTATACAAAAGCAACAAAATACCACCTCTTTTTTATGCTTGGCTCTGGTCTATTGTTGAGTGTTTGGGCCTTGGATTGTGTTGGGACCCCCTGTGTGTACGCCCATTTACTGACTTTTTACTTAGGATAGTACGGCCGTACAGCTAGGCCATTAGGCTGTTCACCATGATTGTGCGGGAGTTCTTTGCCATCTTGCTGTCTGGTGCAATTCGAGTGAGTTACAATTCTGGGGGAAATCCTTCTACTAGGGCCATATTCATAGATTGGTGAGCATTTTCTTTGTGTTCGTTCCTTCCTTATGTGAGCATCTCCGCTACTAGCCCTTGTGTGTTTGGAGCCTTCCCATTTGCTAGCCTTTTCATCCCTTTCCTTTCGTCCTCTTCTGTTATGATGTTATTTGCTACCTTGATGGAGAAGTCGTGATTTGCTTTCTCTTCCCCCCTTTCATAGAAGTCTTTGAAAAAAAATGGTATCATAATTTCGCATCTTGCTTTCCTCTCTTGAGGTGTGTTGCCATGTAATTTTTGAAAAAACTTCATGGGGTTTTGTTTTAGCAACTTGAAACTTTCGAGTTGTTGCTTACTTTTAAAAGATAATATCTTTTTGTTTCTCACCACCTGTTTGTATGCTCGAGCTTTGCCCTCTTTCTCGGTTGTCTCTATTGTTGTCCCGGCCTTGTTGTCACTTGTTGGCTCAGGCGAGCTATTGGTGGGTGGGGTCTGAGCTACCCCAAGATGGCGAGCCCTCGCCAAGTGTCCCATTTGCTTGCAACAATTGACAGTGTCTTGCGAGGCTAGAGACCTTGACCCTTTGTCAAAGCTCCCCCCATTCTAGTCTCATCTCCTTGATAGGATTTTCGAGTACTTTGTGATCATGGTGAGTTGCAGAACCCCGTCATATGTAAGAACCAAGGCTACATTAGTGGGTGGGGACTCCAGCATTACATCAATGCAATATCCGATGGAGGACTTTATGGAATGATACTCGTGTAGGAGCCCAGAGAAGCAAGGAATCGTGGCACGTGGTGCGTCATGTCCATGTCGTCAATTGTAAACCCACAATACCACGGTATACGAACACTAGATGCAGTGTGAGAAAAATGGGACTCTGCTCCACCAAGGCCTGGGTGGTGACGGGGGGGAGCTCAGCTAGAGAAGAAAGACACCTCTCCCATAGATGGAGGCATCGCGAAAATGGTCACCCTAAGGCCAAGCAAGATTGGATCCAATCACGAACCTATCTCCTTTCAGGAATGAGACCAACAATACGGCCCACCAATTCTTTGTCTTGGAGGAATTGAAAGTGTCATGTGCATGGATTGGTATTTGACGTGTACTGGGTACACAAGACTAGCTTAGGTAGCCTAGGGAGGCTTAGGGCTAGGCAGGCTTGATTCTCGGGTTGAGTGGCAAGGATACGAATCAGTTAGAGGTCTTCGCTATTTTTGGTGCATTGGGACCGAGTCTATATAAGGGACCCAGAGGTTCAATTCTCAGAGAGCCGATGGGAGCAAGTCTCGTTCCCAGGTGCTAGGTCTGATCCTAGATTGAGTCGCGGATGTGCGCCTGCATCTTAGTGTAGCCCAAGGCCCAACAGCAGATCCCAAGCCTCTAGGTGCCACTTGGTGTTATGGGGCACCGGGCTGGTTAGGATCTGGTTGGGAGTTCGTGCCATTAGCTCAGCTCGTGGCTCGAAGGGGACATCTCTTGATTCGGGATCGCATCTCATAGATGTCATGGTTGGGTGGTGACTTGTGAGCAGCCTGCTCAGATTCCTCATGTTTGGTGTGTCCTTGTGTTTGCTTGCAGAGCAGAGGTTTTAGGAGTGCTAGGGTCGTGTCAGAAATGCAATCTTCGTCCGTTGCCTGTCCTTCAGGGAAAGTGTAATGATTAATCCAAATGGCTGTGGGAGTCGAGGGAGCTGCCATGTGAGCCCCTCTTGCCAGACGAAATGATCACCACCAATCGGCGATTACGTTCCCTTGGATCAAGAAACAAAAACGCTAAGCTTGCTAGCAAGAGGAAGGAGAGGTGGTGAAAAAGGGAAGAAAGAGGAGAAAAGAGAGGGAAAAGGCAAGGAAGGGGGGAAAGGAGGGGCTGACGTGCGACCAGCAGGGCCACAAAAAGAACATCCGAAGCACAAAAAGCAGCAGCCAAGAGGAGCTTTGCTGGCAGGCAGGGGGTGGAAAACCCCCCTGTGACCAGGCTATAGTGCAACCCAGGCTGGGGGGGCTGCAGCTGCTGTGTGCAGCTGCCAAGAGGACTGCCGTGAAGCAGCACAGCAGCAAACAGAGGGGAGACAGGGGGGGAGGCGGAGCAGAGACAGAGACAGAGAACACAGATAGAAGGCGGGGGAGGCGGTGCAGAAGCTGGAGGAGGTGGAGGAGAAGGCGGAGGTGAATATGTGTAGAGTGGATGAGAAGGGGTGGAGAGGCAGAGGAGAAGATGGGAGAAAGCGGGTGTGGGGGAGAAGGGAGGGAGAGGTGGAGGAGGAGATGGGGGAAGGCGAGCAGGGGCAGAGGAGGAGGAGGGGGGGGGGGCTAGCAGGGAGTGCAATCAGGGACAGTCTCATGTGGTTTGTTTTCACTTTACCTATTGGGCATATCTTGCATATTCTTTGGGGAAAGTGCAATCCAAACGGCTGTGGGAGTCGAGGGAGCTGCCATGTGAGCCCCTCTTGCCAGACCAAACGATCACCACCAATCGGTGATTACGTTACCTTGGATCAAGAAAAATAAGCGCTAAGCTTGCTAGCAGGAGGAAGGAGAGGTGGTGAAGGGAAGAAAGAGGAGAAAAGAGAGGGAAAAGGCGGGGGAGGGGGATAAAGGAGGGGCTGACGTGGGACCAGCAGGGCCACAAAAAGAACATCCGAAGCCTGAAAAGCAGCAGCCACGAGGAACTTTGCTGGCAGGAGGGGGTGAAAAAACCCCTTGTGACCAGGCTATAGTGCAACCCAGGCTGGGGGGGCTGCAGCTGCCAAGATGACTGCCGTGAAGCAGCACAGCAGCAAACAGAGGGGAGGCACAGGGGGGGAGGCGGAGCAGAGACAGAGAACACAGATAGAAGGCGGGGGAGGTGGAGCAGAGGCCGGAGGAGGTGGTGGAGGAGAAGGCGGAGGAGAATATGTGTAGAGCGGACAAGAAGGCATGGAGAGGCAGATGAGAAGGTGGGGAGAGGCAGAGGAGAAGACGGGGAAAGCGTGAGTGGGGGAGAAGGCAGGGAGAGGCGGAGGAGGAGATGGGGGAAGGTGAGCAGGGTGGGGGAGAAGGCAGGGTTTGTTCTTTTTGCTATGTTTCTATTTAGTACCGTATTGACATGTTTGAGTCAACTACCCATTTTAATTTTGTACCGCTTAATGCCCAATCTGCTTGCTTTGTTTCCCATCTTGCAGATGTAGTTTAGATGAAACGTTGTATTGATATGATTGGTTAACATGGTAGACAAACCCTCATTAACGAGGCAGTAGCCCATATAGGTCTTTTGGGACATGGAGACACCTTCACGCAAATGAAGAGGCATGAGACTAGGAACCTTATCATTTGAGGAGGGTAGGAACATGGATTATAGATATTGAGGCTGCAATCCTTTGGGCTTGATAGTCTGTGAACGGCAGTTACATAGCAGTCTGTGAAGTTACAGTTACAAGAGCCTTCAAGGGCTTTAAATGTAGGCGAAAGCGTCATTCTTCTAGCATCATCTAGTGCAGCACTTCGGCAAGCAGCCTCAACTGCGATCAGCCCCTCTCCAACAGCCCCTTGAGCCGCCATGGCCTCTACATATCTGGTGCTTATATGGAGGGACTTTTCAGCCATGAGCTATAGCCAGATTCCATCATGAGCAATAAACCCTCGCCTGCATAGTCAGTTCTAGTCTCTCCTCTTTGAGAATCTAGATGTTGTACTCCCTCCCCTTCATTGAGGGAAGCTTCCAGTGTATTGAGTGGTCCATTGGTGATTACCAAGTGTCTAACATAAAGCTAGTAGCTAGCATAGAGTCTCAGAGCAACTATCTTATGACAATTCATGTTATGCTATCAAACCGTCAATTTATGTTAGCTAGCATAAAGTTTGTGAGATGAAGTAGGGGGTAGGGCATAGAAAGTAGGACACCTTGGGTGTCTTCTACGTTACATAACCTCTCCACGATTCCCCCTCATCCTTCAGTCTTGGTGGGAGATTTGCCAGATCTAGCAGGACTAAGCAGTGTGTGGTCTCTTACCACTATTAGCACGACTGGGCTCTCTTACCACTATTAGCGTGGCCAACTGCTCCAGGGCTGTCTTTATGCATGCCTACTGGCCCTTCTTGCTGGGCCAAGCATATAGCTTCATAAATAGCTCATGTGGCTGATCCATATGCTACCCACACGACAGGCCATTGTTCTTTCCTCCTAGATTTGCCTGTGTCACCAATATAGTGTACCCACATGGTAGCCTCTCTGACACAATATCCGATGCAGATGTCCTGCCCCCCTTCCTTTCCATACTCACATGGGGGCTCACAGGTGGGGCAGTGATCCAACCACTCCAACAAGGCCAAGGCATAGCCACAGCAGAGCATAAGTGCCCAAGCCAGCGAGGCAGTTTGCGTAGAGCTGCCGTGCAGGCAGGGCCTTAGTCTGCCTCAAGTGTGGCTGAGACAGACCAGCAGTCTGTTCCAAAGTCGGTCTGGAGCAAGGAGGGGAGCCTATAAAAAGGGCCCTCACCCCTGAGTCATATCATCCATGATCAGCTGCAGCTCAATCCCATCCCTCAAGCAGTATGAGCAGGGAGTATGAGAGGAGGAGCAATCTGCCTCTGTCCACTTAAGCCAGTGCCTTCATCCTCTCTAGAAGGAGCAGTCAGCCTATGGGCAGTCGTAACTATTCTTCATTTTGGCTCAGCTATTCAGAAGTACTCTACAGAGGGGGGCTGGTTGTTCCCAGTCATGTGTGCTTGTACCCTCGTTCCCAGGTGTGTATTCGTGTGATTTTGCGCTCATCACACGTGAGATTTTGTACAGTTAGCCCTCAGTTAAACATTGGCAGACTTGTGAACAGAAGATAGCTGGCATGTCTATTATTGCCAATTAAGATTATAGAGATTTAGAAGTCAGGGGTGATGGATATCAAAGTTGCTTCTGGTGTGCACCTAGTTGTTGCAATAAATCAGTACATGAGCTGTTTCCTCCTGCAAATCAGTTTTTCTCAATTCTTGCTCTTCCTTTTGTCAGTTTCAACCTTAAGATCTAGATAATTACGGAACAAAACTCCCTTTCTCTAAATGGCCATAATGTCACTCGTTCTGGTGTGGAGAGAGAGAGAGAGAGGAGAGGGGGGGGGGGACAGTGGGAATTGTTTTTACAAGATGCTAAACATTCTAAAAAGAGAACCTGAACCAAATTGTGATTAGCTTAGCTAAGCAAGCCTTCATCATGTCTTAGTTAACCCTTTATCTCTTGAATTTTGTGGAGAGGTTTGTGAGTAACTGAGTTTGCTCATGTGTTGATAAGGGCATGCACGCCTATTTGCTGATTTACACCCTCTTGCTTCATTGTTCAATTGGTGATGGTGTTTCTTTTTCCTTGAATTGTCTGGACTTGTCAACTAATTCATTTTACATATGCTCAAGAAACCTTTTTATGGACCCAATGTATGGATTATGAGTCCTCTTGCTTCTTTTGTACCTGTATCATTGAATCATATAGAGGGGTCTCACTACTGGTCCTATTTGCGTATCTATCTGGTGGTTTCCAGACCATTCGCTGTATGGAGATGAGCCCTCTATTTACTCGTTTCAATCATCTTTTAGAACCGTTTCTTAATGGTTTGGTCAATCTGCTAAGCATTTTCAGGAAGTTTATGATTTTTGTTGTGTTTTGCATCAGACCCTTAGAGCTGTGCAACAACTGTAGACGAACCGGACACTATGCTCGAGATTGTCCAAATGCTGCAGTCTGCAACAACTGTGGGGTGGCTGGGTAAGGCTAATATTTTTCAAGTTTTACTGTTTTTTGTATGTCAAACAATACCATTGGTTCTCCATTTGATAATAATGGCTTCATTTTTACAGACACATTGCAGCAGCTTGTCCAACAGAGCCTTTGTGCCGGAAGTGCAAAAAGCCAGGGCATGTGGCAAGTGACTGTCGCAATGAACCTGTTTGTAATCTGTGTGGGAAGCCTGGTCACCTTGCAAAGTCATGCATGGCACGGGAAATAGGGCTGCCAAAATCCAGCCTCTGTAACAATTGCTATAGGTCTGGGCACTTGGCTGCTGATTGCCCAAATGAGAAGGCATGTAACAATTGCCGCCAGTCTGGCCATCTGGCTCGTGACTGTATGAACAGCCCAGTCTGCAATAATTGTAGCGAGCCTGGTCATTTGGCGCGAGATTGCCCGCGGCTTGTTCCCCTAGGCCGACCTGGTGGGAATTTTCCTGACCTCTTTTGCCGCAATTGTAATCAACCTGGTCACACCAAGAGAGACTGTTTGCAAGTAATTATATGCAATATCTGTGGGGGGCGTGGGCATATCGCGATGGATTGCCCATCTGATCCAATGGTTGTGCGTGGTCTACGCCGCCGCTGATAGCAGCTTAGAACACAATTTTCTGGTTGTTGCTTGCTGTTGGGGTGCATTGACAATGTCAGGATTCTTAATGTATGGTTTTGATCAGCTGCCTTACTTTATGAGCTGGACTATATCTAGAATGGTTATGGTTATAGGTAGTTTGGAGGGTGCAGTTATTTAACATTGCATGTAATTTGAATATGAAGATCCTTTGCTTTTGTGTAATTTATTAGGCATGAGGATATCTGCTGATGATATGCATCAGGCAGGTTTACAAATGTTGCTGAAGTTAGTTAATGCCTACCTTCTGCCTGGGGGGTGATTCCATTTTTCTGCTCTCCCTAGATCTATTCAAGTTTTACGTTCACGTCTACGTTTATGTGTCTTAAATTTTGTAAGATCACTTCTGTGATCTTTGATTTGCATAGTTAGCTCAAGCTTTTTTGCTATATGGGAATGAAATTGCATTGAAAGCCTGATACTAGGTTACAAAGAAGTCAAGTTGGCCCACTTGGGACATGTAAACCATGTAGAGATTTACACCCTCCATAAATTCCACTAGGCAAATAGAGGTGCTTTATAACTTTTTAAAGGATTTCTTGGAATGAGAAAGGTTGGAAAAGGAAAATTTAGAGTAGCTTGTGTCTGAGCATAATGAATATGTGAGAAGAATGTACATGGAGAACAAGTTCATTATGATGTTCTGCTTTTAGTTTCTAGTCCAAAGGAAAATGGTCACCTTGTTGTCCTTCTCATATCTTTTCTAACTAATTGTGAAAATCTACTTTTGAAATTACCAATAACTTGCATGGCTGTAAAATTATCTTGCTAATGTTGACTGATGAGGACCACAAAGGAGATTGGAGAGCTATAACAAGAGCTTTGAATGACATATAGGAGCAATTGAGTGGAAAATGTACCCTGAAAAGGCAAAGTATAGAGGGTGGAGAGCTTTTAGTTTTAAAATCTATGATGAAGTACACGATTGAAATCTACCTTGACCTTTACAAATTCTCTTCCTCTTTCTTCTTCTTCTTCTTCTTCTTCTCTCTCTCTCTCTCTCTCTCTCTCCCTCCCCCCCCCCTCTCTCTCTCTCTCTCTCTCTCTCTCTCTCTCTCTCTCCCTCCCTCCATCCCCCCCCCTCCTCTCTCTCTCTCTCTCTCTCTCTCTCTCTCTCTATCTCTCTGAGCATGAACTCTCTCAATAAACTCAAAAGCACTTCATTCTCCTGAAGGCATGACTTGAGCTATGAAGCTCAAAACCAAGGACTATCTAAATTGGTTCAAAGTTTAAAACCTGAGCTGCACAAATGACTTGATACAGATACGAATATGCCTCACACAAGGTAGATTGGATTCATTTAAAAAATTTGGAGATTGCTTTGAAACCATGCTAGAAGATAGGGAAAGAGCGATAGAGAGGTGCACACACATAGCCAACATATATACCACATTGAAATAAAGATAAATTGAGTATATATACAATATGACTGTTTAAGGATCCCTCCCTCTAGTCCACATAGTTCGGATATGTGATCTAGTCTAGTCCAGCATGTTGGTTTTGTGTTCCAAGTTTCATGTGTTATCTCTAATCTAGTCTAGTTCTTTGTTGTTATGCTTGTTTTGTGGTTCAAGTTGCATGTATTATCTCTCTAAAGTTAATTTAGTATACATTAGAACATAATATTACATGCAAGGGAAATGCATTACTTGTAATGTGAAGCTCTAGAATATTTCTCTAGTACTGTTGGACTTGGACACGTTGTAAGTGTTGCTTTTGTTGTACATTTTGGTCTTGCTAGCATAGAAAATTTACCATTGTGAGTAAGATAGCTTATATTGTATTGATGTGCTATAGTATGATAAAAAGCAAGACTAGTTCTTTTTACTTCTTAAGATATGAAAAAGTAGAATTGCTATGACAAATGTCACAAGCAAAATTCTATTTGTTACATATGCTTTTAGAATAAGCACTTTTAAAGAGAAAAAATTTGAAATTATTAAACACTTACCGCCCTCTTTTTTTGGAAACAAAGTAGCAAGATTTATCGACAAACACGTATATATTCTAAACCCAATTTTATCATGTTATAGGTTAAATGAACTAAAGTGTAAATGATGTACATCTTGTGCATATGAAAGAGGAGACCTAATATGTAGGAAGGCTCATCCAAGAGTTTGAAAAATTGGTGTTCTCACATGCCTTGGGATGAAATGATCATCTTTTGATCCAGATTGTTAGGAAACTCCTATGATTTAACTTTTAAAAAAAAAAAATCAAACATCATTTAGGCCCTAGGGTGAAGATCTAGTTGAGAAGCACCATCTCATGCATATACAATGAATTTTTCATTTCTCAAATGCAAGAATCATAAGATTTTGTACATCATCTCCTCAAATCAACAGTTGTACTACATTATTTTACTTGGATCAAATTTGGATGTTTCGAATATCTACTTGAAGGTACAAATTTGAGCTAGAAAATGCATGCATTATTCTCCTGGGTTAAGGAGTTGGGGACTCATAAGGTGGAGTAATTAATGACTTTTATATTAAAATTTGGACAAAGGATTCAATAGCCCATCCATTTGTATAAGTCAAATGTCCCATCATAGCTTCCCTCTTGGTTTCATGGTCAATTATTCATTTGCTTAATGTTGGATACTTGTAGCCAATAGTATGATAGTGTGTCATTTGGTTATATTAATTAAATGTTGGTTAGCAATTCTAAATAGTGCAAGAAAGTAATTGTTAGAATGTTTATGAAAGCATGGTTGGAATGTTTATCCAATATTGGTTGTTAAGAAAGTAATTGACTATTTAATTAAGTGTTGCAAAAAAGAAATTGTTCATGTTCAATCAAGTATTCTAGAAAAGTAATTATTTCTTTAAATTGTTGTGTGTTTCAACATTTACTTTTAATCTTCATTTGTTATCATTAATGTATAGATTTAATTTGCTTTAAGTGCTTCCATTCTATGTTGATTTATTTTAATAGCTCACTTTATGTCCTTTGCATTTTTTCTATGTTGATATATGATGTTGTTGCTATGTTGCTTTATTTGTTAATTTCTATTGCATGATTGCATTCAAATTGATATTTATAGAATTAAATTAACATCAACATAAGGCATGTAAAAAATTAAATACATAAATGCAAAAGCTCAATGGCCATGGCAATAAATAAAGCTCCTATAGTTTAGTACTAGAGCTTACATGGTCCGTGTCAATAAGCTCAAAGGCTAAGGTATATTTCTCTTAAGCCAAGACCATATATATTGCTTCCATAATCAAATATCTATAAATGGAGCATATATAGGTCCTATGCAAGTAACCAAAATAAGAGATAAATATGGAATCTATGGTGGCATGGCAAGGCATAATAATTACAATGTTAGAAAAAGGCACTAGTAAATTAGGCATTGAGCACCTGCAAGCTATCCAAGCTCTCTAACACAATGGGTTGAACTACATGAGGTCATGCTAAGCGGTGCCAACACATTTCTAGGTCCATATTTGGACCCAATCCTAGATCAATGCTACATGTATGTCAAGGTCCTCTTGTCACAATCATGCATTCAATCCATGTAGTGTCATTGGCTACATCTTATGTGCAATAATTGTTCTTTGTGCATAACGGTCAACCCTACCTTGAAAGCATTATCTCTACTTCAGTCATTTTGTATTTTGTGGCTTGCAGCTAGGCTACTTATTACTTTAGAGATCCTCATGCTCCATTCAATTTCTCTATGATAAATGTGATTGATTGATAGTCACCTTTGGGCAAACCCTTATTCCAGGAGTAGTCTAGACAGATGCCCTTAATGAAATGTACTATCCTCTGTTCAAACATTGATTGGCTTGAGGGTAAGCCTTGCTCCCTCTCATCCCTTTGAAGTCTTCTTTTTCTTTAAGGCCACTTTGGCTTCTTGTTTCATCATGCTCAAGCTCTAAAGGCCATATCACTAATAGCTCTTACTTTGTAACAAGTTTGTTGACATCCTTCTAATGCATACTTGACAAGTCAATACTCATAGAGTAAGCTCTCCATTTGACAAAATAATTAATTATGAAATTGAATAAATTATGCAAGCTAAATTGTAAACCTAAAGGATTTGCATATTCAAATGTGTGACTAATGAAATTTTGGTATATTTTAGGATTTGTAGTTGCAACTCTTTGCATTTCTTTGAATTATGGTGTGTTTTTTCATCACATCTTTCGTTCTCAATTGCCTTCTTAATGGTGCTTGCATGGCACATATCTCCTTCTTAGGCACCTTCTCTTGTGTCAATAGACCCTTGCTACTTCCTAGACCTTTTGTCCCTCTCCACGCAGATGTAGAGGTTGCTCTTCTTATGACATGCTTATGGATAAAGAGGCAAGGATGTGAGGTTGCAAAGATCCCCATGGCAAAGATTATGCATCCATGAAATTAATACTTGTTACTTCTATGTGATGTAGGATGCAAGATGCAAATACTTTGCATGCTTAAAGCTAGACACACATAAGTCCACATTTAAAAGACACACAATTATGGTCCACCTAATTTCCATACAAATGCACATCTATACATGTAGAATCCAAACATACACATGAGGTCACTTTGAACAAATTCATGTTGATGCTTGTGATTTTTTTTTTTTGAACAAGAACAACACCATAACATGAATTATATAAACATTTAATGCCCCCGACACCTTGTCACTTTGAACAAATGCATGTTGATGCTTGTGGCAAATTGTTTTCATAGCCCCACCCCTTCACACATTCTCTTCTTCTCATCATCTCTAGTGCCACTCATACCCTCTATCTCCCTAAACTTCACGTTGCAGACCTTCCCTGTCTCGGCTATTGCTCAGCTTGTTTCTAGCTCAGTGAAGTCACCCATACTCTCCCACCAGCATTCAGTGTGCATCCATGTAGTCTGTAGGGCCCTTGTCCCAAAGTGGCACCTTAGCTCGTAGCCTAAAGCTCACAACAAAGGCTGTGAGGAGCCACAGGCTCCTCATCTCGTGTTGGAATCTCAAGCAACTAGGTGCAAACCAACCCTTGCTCCTAGCTGGTCATATGATGGCATAGGTTTGGCATGGCAGGCCTCTTTACTAGCCAAGAAGGGAAGTGCAGCATATAGATCTCTCTCTTTGCTATCCGAACAATTGAAAGGGAAAGGAGTAGCCCCCCCCCCATGGGTCTTTCGACTGTGATAGCATTGGTAAGGGCTCCTAGCCCTCAGTAGGAACCAACATTGTGTGTTTTGCACGAAGAGATCACTCCAAGCTCACATCAGTGAGACAAAAACCAGATCATTGGTCTTTCCCTAAAGCCAGGCTAAAACTTCTATTTTTTTGGACTGCAGCTTGCATTCCTCTGGCAAGTTGGTCTACTTTGGTCATTCCTTCCCTCCTTCCTTTGGTAGCAGAGCATTAGTGTTTGTTTTTTGGGGAGAAGAGTCTTGATGGTGACCTCTCAGTCTTGCCAAAGGAGCTCCCATGGTAGCATCCTTGACTCCCAAAGTGTTTAAGATATGCCTCTCCCCCTCAGACAAGCAATAGGTTTAGTATGTAGTGCAATCTCTTCAAGGCTAAGCAGTGGTAGGATAGATCATGGGTCTGACACCTTTGAGGAGGCAGATTTGAAAGTGGCTTTAGGTGAGTTTTAGCACTAGATGGTGATCATATTTAGGAGGTTACTATCTATGGTAGGGGTGTTTTTGTTCTATAGCTGAGTTGTCCCAGCCACATCACAACCCCTTGTGGAGTAGAGTTTGATCTCCATGGGACTGCACTTGGTTTACCTTATCGCTTGGTACCACAGTTTTATAGTGGAGGGTATGGATACGACACATCATGTCCCCCGCTTCTTGATGATGCTGTGCTTTTTGAGGCTCTCGAGGGAGTACATGCCCATTCTTTCTTCGATAGGGGGGGACTTTGGCATGGTGTTGGAGTCCCCTCTAGGGACAATAGCTTTAGTAGTAGTTGATGATGTGGTTCCCAGGCTCAACATAGTTGTGGAGAACTTGGAGCTCCATCCAGAGATTCTTCTCAAGACCCTGGATGGGGGCACACTTCAATAGAGGGTAGAGATCTCTCGGCTCCTTGGACAGTGCCTTTGGTGGTGCAGGCAGCTGGGGTACCTAGCCCAAGACTACCCTAGAGGCCAAGCACAACCCCCTCCCTCTGTTGAGAGTTGTGGTGCCATGAGCACATAATTAGAGGCTAAGGTAGGTGCTAAGGAAAGAATCAAAGTAGCCACCCTAGGATGTGGACTACATGATGTGGAGATGTGGATTGAGGATATCCACAAGGAGAGATGTGGATTAGAGGATCCCACATGTGTTGACTATTCAAAGGGTTCTCTCTATATAAAGAAGCCTATTATGTATTGTTGATGATAGAGATTGCAATAGATCGATTGTTGTCTACCTTATGTCTCTCTCATGGTGTTATGATCCTCCTTGACCCCTCACTTTGTCACCCTCCCCTTCATAGGTTTGACAAAGTCAGTAGCACAAGACATGTGAGGAGAGGGACTAGCACATCATGGGTGATGCCCTTGGAGGGTAGGTGGATCCTGGTAAAAGGAAAGAAGAAGGTGAGCAAGTAGACGTGGACGAATCAGAGATAGAGGGCCAGACATAGGACAAGGGAGCAGATAGAGGAGTAATAGTCAGCGGACCCACCCACAAGGCATCCCTCCCCGTCAGGGGTGACAGCGAGGGTTCCTACTCCAGCAATGATGGACCCTTTGAGCGTTGAGCATCTAGGTAGCCACAGCCCACACCACAACAGCATGCATCAAATTTTTTGATAATAGAGGCTCCCCAAGAGAGACCCTCCTAGGAGATTGAGGAGGGAGCAACAATGCCGATAGAGTAGGCCCTAGCATAGCAACATGCATCCTCATCTTCTTCAGTGGAGCCTTCCCCCTGTGCTCCCCAGCCTCTAGATCCTTGCCCCCCTTTCCCCTTCCCCCCTTCCCCCCCCCACTTCCCTCTGTCCTTGTCCCTTGCTCCACCCTCTACAACTGAGTTAGCTGGCCCCTCCTCTTCCCAAATCCCTCTTGCCCCTCAGCCTCGAGCAAGGGCAAGGGCTTGGCTTTGAACCCAGCTCCTCCTCTGGAGTAGCAGGTGGGATCCCCCCTCAAAGGACCCGAGACTCATGACAAGAGTCAACGGACAATAGGTCTTCTACTCAAGCTTTGGACCCAAAGCTTTGAACTAGATGTCCCTTGCTAAGGGAGTTTGGGCGGTTGGGAACTATCTTGTGATTCTGGACTCTTATCCTATGTCTCTTGAGCTGACTGTCCTCATTTTGCAGCCTCGCCAAAAGAGGGGTTCATTCAGTATGATTGGCTTCATCTAATTTGCCTCCACAAGAGAGGAGAAGTGGATGTCGGATATGTTCAATGACATGATAGAGGAGCAGCAATCTCGTATGATGGATGAATGGATGGGGCCGTATGGTTTGGACCTGTGGCTCACCTACAACTTATTACCTTTCTTTAAGCTTGGTTTCATTCTAAAGTGGCCAGGCTCTCGGTCTGCTGGTAGTAGGGGTGATTTGGTTGTCCCACTTGAAGATTCATCTGATGTAGCAGCGTTGGATGCTACAGTAGTGCGCGAAGGCATTTGGGGCATACTTTTCCTTTATGATGCAGTGGGCTCAGAAGGTGGGTGTTGCGACTCTAGTTCATAGGCACACTGACATTGACTACTCTCCCTCTAATCCCCCATCAAAATCATAGGTTTAGAGATGTCTGACTTTTCAGAGAGATGGACCCGAGAGGCCTTAGCCCTCTATAAAGGGAGTTCCACTTAGGTGACGATTGGTTTCCCCATAGGAGAGGCATTTCCTCGATCCTACTTGGTTGAAGAGGGTTTCCCTCTTGCCCCATTTCTTTTCCTCTTTGTGGCAGAGGCCATGGGTTATTTTCTACACTCCCAGGCTGTAGGCATTTCAGGCATGCAGCTCTCGATCTGATAGGAGGATGAGCTACTAGATGCAGAGTCTGTGAACGAAACAACTCTATTTGTAGAGGGACCAAAGCGAGCCTTTAGGTGGTCAGGGAGGATCTCACCATTTATTGAGAGGCATCTAGAGCACATATCAACTAGACCAAACCCATAGGTTTCTTTATGGTCATGGAGGAGGTTCAGGAGGTTCGTTCTCCTCAATTTCTCTTCTCCTCTCCTCTCTCCATATTTGTTCATGGTATCAGAGCACTGTTGCCTTCCACTGAGGCATCACGATCCTTGTTGATTGAGAGATATTCTTTCATTCTGTTCACTTCTGTTGAGTGAAGGATTTTTGCCCATTTGAGAGAGATTTTCATCCATCATTTTTCATTCTTTGAGAATACTACGTGACGTTCATTATTTCTTTTGAGAGATTTTTGTTCATTCTCTGTATTCCCTTGAGAGATTTCTGCTTTGAGATCCCTTATGAGAGAGAGAGAGAGAGATTTGAGATCCCTTGTGAGAGATAGATCCCTTGTGTGAGAGAGATTTTTTCTTTGAGATCCCTTGTGAGAGATAGATCCCTCGTGTGAGAGAGAGACCTTTGTGTGTTCCTTAGTTTATTAAGAGATATCTTAGAGAAGTTCTTCTCCTTGTGCAAAGAGAGATGTTCTCTACTATCCTATCCATTTTGAGAGTTGCTATTCGACTCCACTCTACAACAAGATAAGAGGGGACTTTGCATAGAATCCTACAACTACAAAGCAACAACAATTCACAGGTGTTCGTGACTCAGACAAGAAAACAACTTATGAGAAACTACTCTACATGCATTTGTCTACAAGCAATCTACACTCTCACCTAGCAAACGTGACTTTGCAGAGTAGAATCTATAACTATAGTTTCAATGATGGACAAACACATCATAGATGACTGCAGCAACAACAAGCACCTATGCAAATGACCAAAAGCAAGACTCCTAGCAAGCAATGTGACAATCAACATAGCAAGCAACAACTGACAGCACCAAACACAATCAGCATAGCAAGCAACAACTGACAATGCCAAACACAATCATTACAACAAGCACCTAGCAACAACAAGTGGCTCTACAACATCTACTCGACAGAAACACATGCAGCAAAAGTGAACTTAGGAAAAAGCCACACAATGCACATAGTAGCGACCCAACCACATGATGCAAGCAAAGCAACAAAGCAAACAAGCTGCAAACGATGCCAAGTAGCCACCATTGACCACAACAAGCAAGCAAATTGCAAGCAACATCATGACATGGACCTACCTTCAATGACTCCAAAGTCTGCTATAAGAGGCGAGACCTCAAATAGAAGCATTGGTGAGGAAGGAAAAGACAACAAAATCTGAAAGATTCCATTAGCATCTGCAAAAGATTTTGGAGCATCTCCTTCTAACACGTGGCATCATCTCTTGAGGATAGGATTGGTCAACGAAACCTTGGAAGGTTGGTCTATCTTGTGATAGTTGGTAGATTGGTATCCACATGGTAGGGTTGGTTAAGTTCTTAATGCATGGCAACCTTATCTTGCCATGTCACTTTGTCTAAGGCACCGATGCCACGTCAGCACTCTGACCTGGTTGCCATCATGTAATCACTAACTGCCACGTGGTAGCCACCTACCACATCAGCAACCACATCATCCACACCATCAATTGACAAGTCATAGTAACACGCCACCATTGCCACATACGTAGCCATGTCATCTACCACATGAGATTACCACCTCACCTGCCATGTGGCACACTGTCCCTTGGGACGCACACTTACCTCTTGCCAAGCATTGCATGTGCACACAAGTGACACCTCATCAAGGTTCCCTTGGCACTCCCCTTGGCAAGCACACTTCTCCATGTGAACATAGTGGCCACATCACCTTGCCACATCATCATTTGCATCCTTTTTGCCCCTCCACCTATATCAAGCCGTATCTCTTGATCTAGGAAGAATTTGAGGGTGCTCCAAAGAGGAAAAACGCTTGATTTTTCATGGCCTATGTGCTCTCATATCACACACACATTTTGATGCAAGTATCATACAATTTTGAGCCTCAGCGATACAAATCCACTTCTTACATGCACATTAGCCTCTACATCGACATGTATGATTTTCAAGGTGACCTTGAAGTTCTACAATGTGGTCTGAAGTACATATATCTAATCCTAAAGGACTTTGCAAAAGCCATGAGGTACTTTAGGTCCCATATCCCATAAAAATTCAAGTCTCATATTCCAACTAAAGATCATTTGTCACTACAACATCAAGCTAAAGAGGATTCAAAGAAACAAAAAGAAAGCATCCCTTCCATGACATCATCATTCAACTTTGGAAGGCACTGTGGTTTTCATGACTTATGATCTTCAGTTGAATGCTATCCCATTCCCTATCTATCTATCCTATACAGAAGTACTGTTAAGTGCAGGGTCTAGAAGTACTACTAAGTGGTCCTTAATCACTTATAGGTGGTTTAGAAATGAGTCCTTAAGTGTACTACTTAGTGGTCTCGTAATGCTATTAAGTGGTCCTTAAGTACTACTATGTGGTCTAAAAATACTATTAAGTGGTCCTTAAGTACTTCTATGTGGTCTAGAAGTACTATAAACTATTCCTTAAGTGCTAGTTAGTGCTCCATGATCAACGAATGAAATCACTGATCAAAAGCCTCTCTAGGGGAAGCCATGAGTGTAGGAGGATGCTCAAGAAGATGAAAGAGGAGGCTATGGAATGCAAGGTTACTCAAAAGTGGGAAACTGAAAATGTAAAAATGACCTTAGAAGTGTACTTTACAAAATGGGCATTGCCCTTAAAAATGCTTTTAATTTAAATATTTTTATATTTATTGTTTTTACTTTGGAAATTGTTTCTCTCTCTCTCTCTCTCTCTCTCTCTCTCTCTCTCTCTCTCTCTCATTGTTTTTGCCATCTCCCTCTCTCTCTCTCTCTCTCTCTCTCTCTCTCTCTCTCTCTCTCTCTCTCTTTCTCTCTCTCTTCCCCCCCTCTCTCTCTCTCTCTCTCTCTCTCTCTCTCTCATAGACTCGCAAGCTCTTTCAAGGACATTAACAATATGATTATAGTACATTTCCTATTTAACATTTTACTATATGGGCTATGTGCAACTAGGGGAAACCTTGACGTTGTTTTGAGCTGTAATATGATGGTGTTTTTGTATTTTTTGATTATTGCAAGTTTTAAGGTGGTGTTTATATGTAGAGGGGATATTCTCTAGAAGATTGACACAACATGACTAAAATTTGGACCACAAGCAATGAGAAAAACCATAGCATGAATTAAGAAGGATCAGTCCTCCCAACTTTGCGAACTAAGACAATGATGTATACACTTGGTGGTCAATGAAGTGTAAGGAATGAATTAATTGCATTAGAGGAATAATATAGACATGACTTGTTGCATGGTTACATAACTCCTACAAAAGAGTTGATTTGTTTACTATGCACTATATTTGACTTAGTCATTTTTATGATGGATTGTCATGTAAAGAGTAGACAGAAGGAAAAAATAGATTGTATGGAACACACACACACACATAGTGCAAATGCATGCGTGCACGTGCACACACACACACACACACACACGTGTATGCTTTTTTAGAAATATTAAATCCTGGACTTACCATCAAAGCTAGACCATGACTTTAATCTTTCCTTGTTCAAACATCGGCTAGTCCTTGAGAAACTGCTATTAAAAGATAATGTTTTTTAATAATTACTCGTGGGACTTTGCATGGAAATGCGCATGGGAGATAAAACGTTGCATGAATATAGACCGACTGGGTCGGCCTGAATGCATCGATGGCTATGTAAGCCTCCCACTCAAACCATAGCGACTCAAGGTGCAACTTTAATACCCTGGGATAGAGCACAATGCTTGGTCGTTTCACTCTCTCATATGATAGCTTCTGAGCTATACTACCTCCAGTACTCTTATTCATTCATAACAGAAGAGGCAAGCTACGTATACTCATTGTAAGGCAAAGAGCTGCTGATGTAGACATCCATGAGACCTCTTAGCTCTTATGAGCGTAGGGAGGCTCTGATCCTGACACAATCCAGGGATGAGACACGGCTCATATACGCTCTCTGATCTTAGCTGGTAGTTATCTTATCTTCATTGCACGAAGACATATTCGATGTTGAAAGTAACTCTGCCTTGAGCCGTGTACGTAGAAATCATGCTATCCTGCTTTGCATAGGGATAGGATAAGAAGGTGGCTGAACGATCAAATTGTGTGCCAGTTTACTACAAAAGCATGGAAAGATCTAGCGGCGCATCTAAAGGCCTGAAGACTACATGTTGTTGATGGAAGGTTTCTACGATGGAAGCAAGCCAGGTATACATTGATTGACACCCAAAAAGCTATGCCAGGAACATGTATTCTTACTGGTTGTCTACCTTGTAAAAATGTGCATGATCTGAGAGAAGTGGCACACTAATTGTCATATTTTAAAGAAGCTTGCAAGCTAGTTAATGCATAGAAGCCATATGTGAGTCATATTGATGCTCCCTTGCTACAGTTTAAGCATGATAGCTACACATAAGAGGTATCACATACGATCTCAAGAGTTGGCCACTAGAGTCTTCAACATGAAAGGTGGGTGTGCAAAGATACTCCAAGCATCTACAAAGTTACGTTTCAGAGTCACGAGGAGTACACAATCACAACCAACTACTTTGTGCCCAATCACCACTCCAAGATATGACGATCTGTGCTACCAACGCCAGTTATCATGATCTGCGCTCCAAGATATGATGATCTATGCATGCTTATCAACACAATTGTTGACTGACTATAAGGGGTAATCTAGAGACCAATAGGAGTTCCTTTTCAAATCTATACTTAACTCTTTTATGGTTGTATGTGATCTCATGATCTAATAATCTAATGACCTACTGTCGATTATCATTACTGTTTGGACCCTGGTGAAGCTTTATAAGGGCTAGTTGGTGGTCAAAATTGATGCTCACATGACAAGTACGCTTACTATAATTGGATTTTCAAACCTTGGTCGGAGCACTCAAGCCAGTAAGAGGTAACTACCATCTCAAATAGCATGAATTTTTACACTAATGATAGGGTGGAACACTCAATGCTTTACACCACTTAAAACATGGTAATAGTGAGTATAATGCCAATATAGTTCCTAAACATATACCATTTTTTCATGTGTATATACATAAATGACATTTTCTTGTTCCAAAAATGGAAAATAATCAGGGATTCACTTGGATCCCAAACGTGAGTTGGTGGAGACTCAAGAAAGTCATACTTTACTTCTGGCCTGAGGGGCTAGCCTTGTTGTCTAATATTCTAAAGGTATGATGATTTTTTCACTAGGCATATTATTGTCATATTCCTATAGACATGAATCGGTACCACTGGATGTATATTACTAGATGTCATTAAGTGGTAATCTATATGACTAAATCCTTGGTCTCTATAAGAATCTTGTTTGTAGCTTCAATGGAGATAAAACTTTCTTGATATCAGTCAAGACTAAAATTTCTTCCAACCCTTTTCCTGGGGTAATTTGTAAAAATGTGTTTCAGAAAGTGTGAAAAGCTCACACCATACACATGGAGCATCTAGATGCCTGTGACTCAAATATTGAGGTGCCGCAGAGTGCACCACCATCCAAGGTTGATTCAATTTTGCTATATTAGAATAACCTATGATATTGTGACATCGATAACAAGTGGAGCTGTGCATTGAAGCCTATAGTCCCACAACAAATAAGGGTTCTTGTTCTAACTCGTCCCTGTTGTGGATGGATGCAGGTGAGTGGAGCTCCTTCAATATCATTCGGTATTAATAATTGAGCAAAATTACATGATTTTTTCATAAACTTTCGTTGTAGAGATTATCTTATCACAAATTGTCTTGATTGATAAGTCTAAGATGGATAATGTTTGTCTTGAAATCACACACACACACACACACACACACACACACAAATTTAGTGCTCTTCACACAAACACACACACTTGCACAAGCATTTGGTGCATAAACACATTGTCCACAAAACCTTTTAACAATTTCTTCTCAACCGGTTCTGGTTATGTGTGCAGGGAACTATCTCTCTGATGGATGATTGAGTTCTTATAGCTATCAAGATCATGGATTCTGCTTTGTTCGTGATTATGGGAACTTAAACTTTGATGGAAGATTGAAAGCTTATACATGGATCCAATTTTTTGAGTGTGATCAATTCTTATAGATGCTTCAGTTTTTGTTTTAAACTTAGTGGCTTACATAACTATTTTTGCATTACCTTGGACATTGCACTAATATAAATAGTCTTATCCCCTTGCCTTTCTTATGTGTTATAATAATTGCTCGAGTTCCCTTTGTTTAAGAATTATTTATCTTGGATAAATAAATAAATAATTGACCTTTCTTGGTATGTCTCCCTTGTTTAGGTGCTTTCCTAACTTAATTGTCTTGTTTTATACATACAATTTTTCTTTAGTTAACCTTTAATTTTCTATTTATTGGTCCTCTCTAAGATATAGTTTTTTAGGACAATTATTACGCAATTCTGCTAGGACCCATGGTATTATAGATGTAATTCGACAACAAGCTTTCAGTGTTTTCTTTTTTTCCCCCTTATAACATAAGTTAACCATGTTTTTTTTTTATAATACTTTTGGTTTCCCCCCTTTTTTTTAATGCCATTTATTGATATAGTTATTTAGTTATACACTATGGACTTCTCCCCTATAATATTCCCATTTAGCTACTAATATTTAAAAAAAACTAGCATATTTTTTATAAAATTTTCACTCAAACTTTGTTCCTATTGGTTTATGACTTAATACTTACATGTAAGTTTCTTTGTACCTCATTACGGTAAGCTACTAACTAGCTCGCTTGTAACTAAGGAGAATATTTAGCTTAAACTATTACACTCACTAACTCATTTTCCCCATAAACCATACCTCCCTTCTAATTCAACGTTACCTTGCATTTAACAGCCTGGTCCCTTACCTTAGAACCATTTCTCTAGATTTATCGCCCATGTTTGCCACTTCTTTCTTGTCCTGCAACCTTCTTATATTCACATGGCTTGCTTATTTTGCTCATATTGTCGTGCCTCTCTTCCCCTTCGTGGTGTTTGTTGGTCTCCTCCTCGCTTGCTTCATATCCCTCTTTTCCTCACTGTGCAATGGCTTCTACGACCTCCCTAGTCAGTACTTTAAGATTTGTACCTGCTCCCTCCTTCTAAACTAAGACATACTCTCCCCTTTGCTACATATTGTTGTCGTACTTAGTTATGGGTCTGAGTGATGATAGTCCTCTTGCTTTTCTTCTTGGCTCATTGTAGCTACTCATATTCCACATCCCTTCGCATTCACGGTTATTAATTGGGACTGGTTGACACACCTTTTATTGTGCATTGCTGGCTTTTGTGCTACATTTCCTTAATATAAGCTATGTCGTGCTTCAGAGTAATTAGTTTTAGAGACCTTGGCACTGACTTTCGCATCGCTTTTAGTTGCTTGGGCTACACCTACTTTTTGTCTACCCTTAATTGATGACAACGAGCTCTGTTTTAGCGACCTTCTTCATTCCAAGTTTCGATAGCTCTCCTTTTTATGTTAAATTTTCATAAATGATCCATTGCTTGGACTTTAGCTACTCGGACGTCACTGTACTTGATAATGTGCACGGTTTCATTCTCTCTCTACTTCATAGTTTGTAGATTGGTTAGCACCTTATGCTACTTTTACTTACCTTGTGACCATCCGTTTTTTCTAAGAGTCAACCATTTGGTTGACCTTGGTCATTAAGTGCTTTTTGAGCCTCCTGTCCTCTGTTGAGCCTTTTTACTAATTAGTGTATCTACCCGTTATGGTCGGTGTTCGCTAATTTAACATTTCTTTTCCTTGTTCTAATTCTTTTCAGTGTAATTTTTATTGCTTTGCTTGTTAAGGTTTTTTTTGGTTGGTTGTTTGGTTTTAGTCTTAAAAGTTTTTCATGAGTCTTAAACCCTTTCCTCCCTATCCCTTGTGCTGGTAAACTATTTGATACTAATGATTTCTTCATGTCTTTCCATAATTGTTTGAAGCTCCCGATTAACATCTATGTGTACCCTTACATACACATGCTCACACACATACATGTACACACATGCTTTTACATACTCACACTTACTCACACACACACACACTCACTCACATATGCACGCATGCACATACACACACTCTCTCTCTCTCTCTCTCTCACACACACACACACATCATCTTCACACTGGCACTGCTTGCTAATACCTATATAATTCATTTATACAATGCTTGTAGCCCCTTATTTGTAATATGCGTACTGATGACTCATACTCACACTTATAGCATGGTGTTCATTCTATGGTTAATGTAGGGTACCACTAATTTGGGGGAAGAATGATCTAATGAGAGATCATACATGAAGAAGGGTTGCCGTCTACATGACTTATGTAAGGAAAATTATCACATTTACTTTGGTTTAGTATGGATTGTCTCTTTCTGACGTAGTGTTGTGACATTCTATGGTTGAGTGGTGTGTTTTCATTACTTAATTTGGGTGTGGGTTTTGAATTGTAATAAATCTTTGAGGTAGTACTCATGAACATTTAAGCCAAAAAAATCATTATGGTCTCTCTACGTGTATGATGGACTTCATATGTATTCAAAGTCATCCTTGGTTTCATTGTGTTTTCATTACTTAATTTGGGTGTGGGTCTTAAATTGTAATAAATCTTTGAGGTAGTGCTCATGAGCATTTAAGCAAAAAAAGTCATTATGGTCTCTCTACCTATATGATGGACTTCATATGTATTAAAAGTCATCCTTGGTTTCATTTCAACTACTGCAATTTTCCTTGGGGACTCTTCATGGGATATTTGAGGATACAATTGGGGATCTCCCAAATAATACTATTATGATGACCTCCTCACTTGGTACTATGCTTTACAATTCTAGAGTATATATTTTAAATTCATAATTAATTGTCTAGCTTTGTGTACTCGATCGTATATACAATTGTTTGGAAGTTACTTGCTCTGAATATATAATCTAATGCCTCGACTCTTTTAGTATGGTCTGGTAATTTTTATACATGATGCAACCGAATGCTAATGTTACTACCGGAATGACATGGTATGAATAGAATAAGTCGATCAGGTGATAAGATTCGGCATTAACATTTTTTGGTGGAGCTCTACCTAGAATGGTGGCGAGTTGGTTGCCTTCTCTTCTTCCTGGTGACCTACTTTCCCTGCCCTCTAACTGGTCTCTCGGTGTTGGCAAGCCTCTCCATCCTAGTCTACTCTTGATAAAAGAACATCAGCAATGAGAGTTTCTGTTTCTGCCTGGCCAGGTTACTCTCCAGAAAGAAAAAACCTTTGCTGCTCGGCATACTCCCCTCCTCCACCGGGAATTCAATCGACACGATGGCGGCCTGTCAGGTACGGTTGTTTTTACATAGTCCAAGTCCTTTACGTGTGCACAATAAAACAGATGCGGTGGTAACTGAGCCTTCTCAGGCGTAGCCTTGCTAGATCTTGCTACTCGTACATGGCCCTTCGGTGCTGCACATCCCTTTGTTGCATGGCCTTCATCGTGTGTTGCCTACATGGTGTTCCCTTTGCTCGTTCCATGGATTCTCACGTAGGTGTAGTCCTTCGCTCCTTGGCTTCTGATGCTCTTGCTGCGGCCTTGATTAGCAATATACAAGCTCGAGCCACAAGTAACCCCCGGTATGAAGCATCGATGTTCAACCCTGCATGCATTTACGGTGACCTCTTATGAGTTTTGCTTCAAACGGGTTTATTTCCGTCTCTGCTGTCCTACAAACACACTTGGCATGCTTCTAGGTGGTGGACTGGTTGCGCTTCTACTCCACAACATAACCTATCCGGAAGCCTCTATAGCCCAGACCTTGCCTGATATACTCTACGTAGTCTCTCCATAATGTGTCCTGTGATAAGTTTAAGGTTTCTACTCCAGATTTGTGTATGAAGAAGAAACCATTAAGAACAACAATACTTCTACAAAAGAAGAACAAGCAATGCATTCAATTCCATGCTCATCACACATTTTTTTGGTAACATTACAAAGGACACAATACTCTAAATTTCTCACCATATTGGTGTATGATACATAATTGCCCCTGGAATTATGTTCCAAGGAAAAAAGAAAATAAATACTTTTGCTACATATTTGGGGTTTCGGGAAATGTTTTCCTGTTGCTGAAAATGACTTGCAAATTGTCATATGAAAGCATGGGTTGGTGTATGAACATGTTCGCATTAGCATCCATCCCAAACACACGGAGGTACACAAAATACAAATGCTTGCATGCAAGGAATGCCTTCCCTCTGTCACTCGATCCATGAAATCCCAACAACTACATGGGCTCTTGGCAAAGTCGACATTATAACTTCCCCCCATCACTCTAGAGTTTTCAATCTCTATCTTGAAAACTTCATGTTTCAAGGCTTTCAATACTGTATGGTCTTGTACTGTTGCTTTTAGAGCAAGGGCGGAATCGATCCTTGTAGATGCAGCTTCCAAGACTCTCGGTCGATATCTTGATGTAGATGCATTCGAATGACACTCTATCGGTGCCTTGTGTAGAACAAATCCTCTCGTCTCTAGGGACTTTATCTCATTCTCAGTGAGATTTGTTCCACGAGCTACTGGCCATACTTGCGGAACTCTAGGCGGGAAAGTTTTGATCCAGGAGCATATATTCCAACTATAGTCCATGTGGTCATTGTAGAACCACATGTATTGCCTTTGCGAGCCCGCTTGATTGCTTGGTTGCCCTTGCGAGGTGGACCACTCAATCATCCCGCAAAAGGATGGAGCTGGCACTCCTACTGATGTGTTCTTGATATTTTTCTTGCACTTCCTCTATCGTGCCCCTAGCCGTCCTTGACATTGCACTCTGCTGCGTGGTGGAATCCTTCTAATTGCCCATATGGTATTGTGAACTTCAATCTCCACCACCGTCTCTAAAGATGTATCGACCATCGTGGGCTCTGTTTCCACTTGTTTTGCTGCGCTTTCAAAGTTGAGTTGTCTTGCTCCTCTCGTCCGAGGCTAGTTTATTGCCACAAATTCTGGCCTATGAGTGGCATTTTTCTCCTCTGTTGTCACCTTATTGATGCTTTTATGCTTACGAGCCACTATAATGTTGTCGCCCCTAAATTCAGGCTCTTGATGCATAGGAGTGCCGCTCATGACACCCTCCACCATCCTCGACATTGCTACAGGGGTTGGGCTTTTCCCTTGCTAAGCTCGCCTTGCAAGGTTCTCTGCACTAGGGCCGCCATCATGGTACTTCCCTTCAATGAATGTGTGTCTCTTGGTGCTTTGCAACAACGCATTGGCCAAGTCACTGACACATGCATCATATAGATTCAACGTCCTCTTGAATCCTTCAATAGCCAACCAACTTGCATGTACAGACTCAGAAGGATTTGTCATGGGCACGTGCGATATGTCCGCGTCCTATCAAGAGTGAAGTACAGTGAATGGTTCTTTTGCAAAATTTGATGGGAAAATAAACTTTTGTATTTGTGAATGGATACTCACACCAACAAAGTGCTTCCGCCAACGCAGATATCAAACATGCCACTAGCTTAGCCAACAATCCATCATAGGGATGTTCGAATTAGAACCTTTCCTGTGGCCCACCCAGCCCGAATGTACCTTTACTGTGTTGCATCCTCCTCTGTCGATGCACACCTCCACAATCAGCACAAGAATTTGTGCTCCTGTTGGAAGCTCCTATGCATGTACTGGGAGGTGTGGATTTATAGGCTTTGCTCCCAATGGAAAAGGCAAGACCTTTCCTGGCCATGCATCACGTTCTTTGGTCCATTATTGAACATTGTTCATACTTCCCTCCAGTTCGTGCCAGCCTTGTTTGCCATGAAGCCTTTAAAGTCCGCAATGGGGTGCCCACACTTCTCCATGACATAATTTAGCTTCGAACAGAATATGATATGAGCCTTAGTGTCCTCTTTCATCTCACACATGACAACAATCATCAACTCTTGGACGCTGCTGTTGGGATATCTCAAGGTGTATGCCTCAGGCACACCTTATGTTTCTTATGTTTCTATGTGTGAGTGCTAGAGGCACAGTTAGGTGCCCACAAGCACAGTTAGGTGGTGGAAAAGCCACATAGGATGATTGAGTGAATCTAGGAGCAGATTGAGGAGATGATTGTGGAGCTTTGAGGTCATCAGTGATGTCAGTGACCTTGTATGAGGTGCCTACTTAAGGACCTCTTTCTTCTTCATTCTATAAGCAAGTATTCTGATTTTGTGTCAACTCTACTCTTTCCTTTCAGTGCTCCAACAAGGTATCAGAGCCATTTGATCCCCCTTGAGCCCATTTCTGCCACATCATCATCTTCTTCCTCTTCTTCTTCTTCACCATCTCTCCCTCTTTTTCCAAAAATTTGCTTGAGCTTGTTCTCCTCCGATTCTCACCCATTTCCCACGCCCTTTCTGCTGGAGATCCCTCTTGTTGGGGCGAATTTCGGGCTGTAAGCAATTGAAGAACTATGCACTCTGCTGGTCGCCATTGCACGAAAGTCGTCGATTCTTCTTCCTGCGATTTCTCTACGCTTGCTCCGTCTTTGTCTAATTCCTTTTAGGGCAAGCTTCTCCATACCTAGGGCTACCTTGTGCTGAAATCTGAGCAGCAATGGCTGCATATTACAGGAGAAAACAGAGAAAAACCAGTCGACTTTGTTCAAGAAGGTGAAGGCGACCTGACGCATATTTTCGCCTCTTCTTCCCAGAGGATCTACTGTGGTATACCAGCTTTCTTTTGCCTCAGAAAGCCCCCTTTCTTTTGCTTTGAAGAGTGTGCTATGAGCCCTCCAAGTTCAGCTCTCTAGTTTTGACAGTTTTGACATGCTTTTGAAAATGATGCTACATAAAATGCTACTCTAGCATTTCTGGTCTTTTGAAGTTTTCAATAACTTCACTACAAGTGTTGCTTCAGTTTTGTTTTGACTTGCTAGACGTGGTTATGATTGGAAAGTGTTTATTTCATCCACTTTTATGAAGCATGTAAAAGGAAGCATCATTGTTTAAAATCTAGTCACTACTATTTGCTACATCAAGTGCTCATCCTTTGGAAGTATTTCAGTTTTTTTTTTTTGCCTTGTAAGAGAGATAGACACTGCCCAATATCTGGGTTAGACCCTCTCATGGCTACCTTATATAATCTTGAGAAGTTCAATGGAAAGGGCTTCCATACATGGCAAATGAAGGTAAAATTTGCATTGATGCGGGAGAACTTATGGGGACTTGTCAAACCTACTCCTACCGCTTCTTCTACGGCCCCAAATGCTGGACAATCTTCAACTCCGACACGACCGGCAAGGGATCCAGCAAGAGAAGAAAAAGCATATGGTATAATTGCTTTAGCTTTGGGTGATGATTACATACATCATATCTCTGACTTGGAGTCCCCATCAGAAGCTTGGCAGAAGCTTGGCAGAAGCTAGACTTGATTTTTGGTGCAAGCTCTCACATATCTAAACTATCACTTAAAATCTCTTTCTTTGAATTAAAGATGGCAAGTGATACTACTTTAGCTGCTCATGTCAACTATATGCGGAGTCTTATGACTCAATTAGCTTCTATCAACTCTCCTATCACCCCTGATGATGCTATGGCAGTCTTACTTAAGAGTATGCCTGAAAGTTTTGATCACATTGTTAGCACTTTGAAGAATCTTCCCAATCCTAACCTTGAAGGCATTATCTCAGCTCTCCAAGAAGAAGAAAGACATATGGAGCTAAGGAAAGGCAATGACACTGCTTATGTTATGAAATTCCAGAAGGGCAAGTATACTCCTTGCAATCACTGTGGAAAGACAAATCACCTTTCAAAGGACTGTTTCAAAGTTAATCCATGCAAGCACTGTGGCAAGAACAACCATCATGAGAAGTTTTGCAGAGCCAAAGCAAAGACAGAAAATGCAAATCTACTTACAGTTAATGAGCCTCCACAAGATGAGGCATCCTTTGAAGATTATGCATTTTAAATCATCTCTATGTATGCTCCAGATCTCTCTTTTTATGTCAAGGTACTCAGCCTGGATAGTCCTCCAAAATGAATGAAAATAAACTATTGTGTGTTGTGTGTTTTGTAAACACCTCTGGTCACCTTATGATGTAGGCCATGTGTATGTTTTGTTCCATGGTACCTCCTGCAGACATTGTGTGCATGTACATGCAAGGGAGATAACCATTGGAAGGTCTTTTTGTATCCCTTTTTTGTTTACCTTACACCCAAGGGAACCCTTGCTAGCATGAGAACCTAGCCATAGATTTATCCTTGACCACCATGAGATGGCATGAGAAACTATGAGACTAGATGTATCCTTGACATAGCCTGAGGCATTTCCTTGAGGGGAGGTTTGTTGGGATATCTCAAGGTGTATGCCTCAGGCACACCTTATGTTTCTTATGTTTCTATGTGTGAGTACTAGAGGCACAGTTAGGTGCCCACAAGCACAGTTAGGTGGTGGAAAAGCCACATAGGATGATTAAGTGAATCTAGGAGCAGATTGAGGAGATGATTGTGGAGCTTTGAGGTCATCAGTGATGTCAGTGACCTCGTATGAGGTGCCTACTTAAGGACCTCTTTCTTCTTCATTCTATAAGCAAGTATTCTGATTTTGTGTCAACTCTACTCTTTCCTTTCAGTGCTCCAATAGCTGCATCATACAACTAAAGTTAGGCATAAGCATCATCCTTTCGGTGCTGGAGGGAATGTAAGAATACTAGCATTTGCCTTACCTCGGATCATATACGTGAGCAGTCATCATTGTCCACCCGCATATGTGCCATACATGGTCAAAACATATCCAGCTATTTTGTAGATCTTCACCACTAGTGCGGTGCATGTGGTTCACCAGATCTTACCCCGAAGCAGGCCCTGTTGTTGACATCTTGAAGATAAAGCATCTGCTTTCATCATCGACCGCTTGATCGGGGAAGAGGCTCCCATGGAAAAATTTGTAAGCTCATATTTGCTTCAGCTTCAAGAACCTGGACTCCATTCCTTCATCACTTTTAGTGCGAGCACCATGTACCATGTGCTTGAACCTAAGCCAAGTTGTCCATTCGACTAAGCATTATGTTGCTTCTAAGAATGTAAAGAAAACACATTTGTATGTAATTGCCATTGGGTTGGCCCTGTATGGTTTACCTGTGCCTTTGGACAAGAGGCTCCAACTCCTCAACCATTGCCATCAACTCATTATCCCCGTAAGGAAGATGCCTGGGCCATGAAGGAGGGCACTTGAGACTTTTTTTTATTGTGACTACCATCTATTGCATGCCCATGTGGAAAAAGAGTCTCGTCATTTCGGGCCCCGCTATCATGTAGTACGCCACACATTCACATTGCTTCAAAAGAATGGGGAACCTTTTGCAAAAGAAATAGGCTAAGGTTCCCAACCCAGTAGCAGACATTCCAATAGCTAGAATGTTGTTGTTCATTTTTCCTACACCAAACGAGAGAAGATTATAACACGCAATCAAAGAGACACAGTCAACATTCTCTAACTCAATTTCTTGGCAATGGGTGTGCTATGGACCGACCATCCATGCAGTGCGGTTCAACAGAGAGTGGGCGTTCTTGTCAAAATTCTTATTTTATATTTGGGAAGGGAACCATCGCCACACATGGTGGATGACCGAGATAAGGACATGTAAGTATTGTAGTCCATTGATTTGGGTGATTCAACATTAGTAGCCATGTTTCATTCGTTTTCAACTCATGAATTCTTTTTTTTGTTTTGAGTGCTAGCCTTTCCTAATGACGAGCGCCGGCATATATGCATCCAATGCCGTTTAGTGGAGGTGCCCTCGCAAGATAAAGGAGAGTTATTGTTTGTGTTATCATGGACAAACAGGTGAGTTTGATGATTCCTGATAAACGCACTGTGTCTTTAGCTACCTCGCCCTCGCTAAAGGATCATTTAATATGTTGCTTCTGACTCTAGGCTAGTACAGAAGGGAGTTGTCACCACCACTTTTTCGAACCTCATTTGCGAGGCCAGAGTGTTGGGTTCTGTATCAAATGTGGCAATCCACCAAAGATTGTCAACTGAGCAGAAACAATGGCTAGACGCCCATAGGAAGAAGGTAGCTACGAAAGTGCATTGGTATAAAAACCCTCTTCCAGTCATCGCATAGGTGATGTGGAAGGTAAGGATCAATAATGAAACACTTTTCCCTTTCCTTCTCTAGTTTTCGTAATATGCTTGATGACAAGGCAACGAATGCATGTGTAGGACACGTATGACAAACACTTGCATCCATTCATGCATAGCCGAAGTGAGTTGTTGGATGTTGACTTTTGAAAGAAATGGAGCGAGGCGTACTACAGTGTGAACGACAAGCTCTTGAAGCGTACATGTTGACTCCTAAAGTTGATTGACCCTGCACTAGGGGCAAGATGGTACAAGTAAGTGAATCGTCAAGATTCGATGTAGAATGACAATGATTAGATGACAAGCTTGTGTACGAAGCGATTGTTTATTGAAACCACTTTCGGTTTGCAAGACTATCACCACTCTGGACTGGGGATGAAGCTTCTGAGGGTGATCAACGAGGAGAGGCTATATAGCCTCGCAACATCGGGGTTGACCAAGGATGATAAAGTAAGGTCTATGGAAGCATTTGCAAGCGACGACAAGGGCATTCTCGAGCGTATGCTTCAACACACCCTAAACCCACGATGAATAGGCTACTTTGCTTTTGAATCATGTTGTCATTGCTCAATTGATGAACAGTTGTTTTGGGTGCTTTTCTACATATGGAAGTGTGGTTTTCAGGACCCGGCTGAGATAGGAGACACTGTGGTCCAAAATGCATGAAGCTGGACTCCACATTTTTACGATGCTGGAGAGATTTCTACTCAATTGAGTGTGATGAAAATAAGTTCTTCAGACACACGTAGGAAACCAAGTGCAAACACAGGGAACACCTCTTCATGCACGTCCACAAAATTTTCAAGCCCGGAACTACCTTAACATCCCAGGAAGGTGCAAAGCTCGCAAGTTGGAGGCATGTGTATCGGTATGCATTCATGACACGTTTTTTTGTGAGATGTATTTGTGTTTCATAGTGGAGAGACTAACCTGGCAGGCTTGGCCTTTTGGATGTGCCAGTTTCATGTTTGCAGAAGTGGCGAACCGGGCTGTGAGCCATTTGTCAGGCGAGTGCGAGGATTGGGCCACAATACTGGTAGGCTTGGCCTTTTGGATGTGCCAATTTCATGTCTGCAGAAGTGGCAAACCGGCGGGCTACGAGCCATTTGTCAGGTGAGTGCGAGGATTGGGCCACGATACATGATCCGGATGCATCAATGTATGAGGAGTTCTAGTTGGATCAAAAGTGGCCGCAGGAAGTGTACAAGAAGTGCCCACTATTCTTGGATTACCCGGAAGAGGAGCATCCATGAGAGGAGACAGAAATGTACATGACGTACAACAAACTGGACTCCGAACTTTGAACTTCAAAGATCTATTTGCCAATAGGTGCGGCAATCAAAGCTTTGGTCTAGACTCTAGAGTCCACTCCAAGCAAATAGACCATACTACCGTAGATGGTAGAACCAAGCAGCAAGCTGCTGCTACTCTTACACATACTAGACTGGCACGAAATAGATCCCAAAATGGCATGAAACCAAACTCCATAGAACTACGGGGATGACAACCAAAAGAGGAGATAGCGCACTTGATCTATGGCTCTGCCTCTGGAGTGCTCTCGAGTCCCTTCAATTTACCTCACCCTTCAAACTAAGCTTTCTACACTGAGCACTCCAAACTAAGCTTTGTCCATGTTAATCTTCCGCAGATTTGGCAGCATCTTCAAGACACACTTATTTGGGTACCCATCAATCGTTGTGGTGTAGTAAGATACTAGGCAAGTTACTTTCGCCAATGCAGGTTGCAGCTTCATTGCAATCACGTCCCTTATCCCCTCCCAAAATTGAGGCGAAAATAATTATAAGCATCATTATACCATGTGTATGTTGTAGATAGAAATATAGTAAGCAAAAAGTGTGGAATAAGCAAAGACACCGTAAAAGGCAGCAACAACAATTACTAGCAAAGAAACAATGCACAAGCTAGCCCATCGACATCTACGACAAGTACACAACAAGCTACTAGCAATAAGCATAGTGAAATGAGACATATGCACAATCGAGACACAGAGAGGATAGATTGTTAGGTGCCAACAAGTAGGTTAAGAGGAGAATTATATATATATATATATATATATATATGCCTTATGGGAAGAGCTAGGGAGTATCTAGAATGTTGATTCTCAAGGGGCAAAGAAAAAGATTCACTAGCACAGTGCATGCACTGATGAAATTATGGGGGGTTTAGTCTCATGGGCTTTAAGTGGCAAGTAAAAGGCTTCATTATAATGAATCACACTTGGCACACAACATCAGCAAAGGCACCACCAAGCTACAGATTACAACTCAACCAATGATAATGGCATAGACTGGGGTAAAGGATGGGACTACATGGAAATCACAAAATAACATGCAATGATTGCAATGAGACATATGCACAACCAAGACACAAAGGAGGATAGATTGTCTGGTGCCAACAAGTAGGTCAAGAGGGAGAATTATATATATATGTATATATATGCCTTATGGGAAGAGCTAGGGAGTAGCTAGAATATTGATTCTCAAGGGGCAAAGAAAAAGATTCACTGGCACAGTGCATGCACTGATGCAAGCATGGGGGGTAGGTCTCATGGGCATTAAAGTGGCAAGTAAAAGGCTGCATTATAATGAATCATAAGGTGTCTGAAACTTTGGTGATGGATCTAATGGATATTATCAAATTTCAAAAAGGGGATAGAGTGCTAGAAGTAATTAAGAAATCCAAGTAGCAAAAACTTTATCTAATTCTCTACAATGGTCTACTCAGATCAAGTATTGCAAAGCCTTCTATTTATCAAAGTCATTGGGCATTGCCTATAAATTTGTTGGTTGACAAGGAAATTCATGCAAGACTATTCAACATGTTGAGCTAAAATGGGATGTTACTAGAGAGATGATGCATGGGTAGATCAATATGTTATTGAGCTAAATAACTAGCCAAGGCAAATGATACATGACCCATTAAATAATTATTTCTATCAAGAGCAAGCCACCACACATTGTTCATCATACCAAGATCCTATTAAATCGCTTTGGAGAGTTGATTCAAGTTGAGATAAGGCTGTCTTGGGTCCAAGAAATTTCATAGGGCCATAGAAATATCCTAGAGCCATTCGGATCCATTAAGCTTGGGTGGGAGGTTGTATAAAAGAGTTTGCATCATACATCATACCTTCTACTAAAACATAGCAAGAATCCACTCACTTAGAGAGAGACAGAGATTCCACACATGTACATGCATTAGGACTCACAATCTATTGTTACCATCGAGTCAATTGCTATGTGTGTGTACATACCTACTACAAACTTTATATAAAAATACCACATAACACACATGTGAATATAACACACACACACAAATCTAGGGGTAAGGGGCATGAACAACCAAATAGGTACAATAGACACACTGCTTGAGGGGGATCCATAAGGAAGGGAAGCACAACGCTAGAAAGAGAAAGGGGGGGGGGGCACACAAACAAATACACATGAAGGGGATTTAGGAGGAAGGGACACATAAGGTTAGGAAGAGAGAGGGGCCCATGCACACACACATACACACAAGGGGGGGGATAGGAGGGAGGGAAGACACACGAAATCTCACTACATATGAGGAAGAGAGCTCGGCAAAAGAGGAGGGGAGGGAGGGACACACATGCACTCACGCTACCCGAGGGGGAAGAGAATTGGGTGGGCAAAAGGGGATATGGATGAGAGAGCTCCAAAAATGACATATGTTTTTCTTTTGTTATTGTTCTATTAGTTAATATTGTGCACACAGACAAAGATACAAAGCCATAAAGTAGGGGGACAAGAGCAAGACACACACATGCACATACAAGTGCACACACTACCCTGGGGGGAAGAGAGGTGTGCTTTGTAGTATAGGGTTTTGGGGGAAATCTAGGAGAGAGAGAAGCATAAGGTCTTTTGTAGGTTAAGGGTTTGGGGGGGGATCTAGGAGAGAGGGAAGCATAAGGTTGGGAAGAGAATGGGGAAGGGGAGGTACATAGAAAACACACACGCGCATGTGCGCACGCACGCACACACAGAGAGTTGCTCGGCCTATAGTACGTATTCTACAAATTTCGCATTTTAGGGCACTTCCGGTTGGTGATCCATTAGTTAGCAAAAGATTGGATGTTATACTGGTTCGTATTCCCTCTCGTGAGCACATTTTATAAGCCAGGTAGCCAACAAGTCATAAACATATTTTGTTATACAATCGATCATATTTCAATATATACGAGTTGCTATCAATTGACTCATTAAATCAATGAAGTTGTGGCCATTGATAACTGAAATTGAATAGAGTTTCTCTATATTTCAACTGGATAATGGAAAGAGATAATCCACACACACACACATTTATGTATGTGTGTGTGTGTGTGTGTGTGTAGAGAGAGAGAGAGAGAGAGAGAGATGCATGCAATCCTATGAAAAAACCTTTTTTACAACTGAAAGCAATGACAAAGCTTAACATAGAACTAGCTTTAAAAATCTCTAGGAAGCATTTAGATATTAAGATCTATAACTTTCATTGGAATGAAAGGGAGCCTATAATCCCAGGCTAGAGACCCGACGGAGCGGGTCTCTAGCCCGTCGTAGACGCGTCATGCTACTCGTTGTTATAATTGTACCATACAAACATGACAGATGATGCCATTGAATATTTTACAATGTGCCTGAAATTCTTGAAGGGAAAAAAATGAAGTTCACATTTTTCCATACAACAAAGATCCTTAAAATTTTAGGACATACTTTCACTTTAAATAATCTCTTATTAAATTATCCTTCAAAATAAGCATTTGTTGATACACATGCACTTCTCAATAGCAAAAAAATCTTGCATAAAAGCAATTGTATATAGTGCCAATTAATAGAAGACTCTTCATATTTATAAAGTTGTGCTATTGAAATACGTAGTAGATAATGCTATTAATTGTATTGCAATATGATTGAAATTTCATAAGGGAAAAATGTTCAAGTTTGAATTTTGGAATAAAATAGAGATTCTAAATAATGACTCTTGATAGTATTAAAAGCTTGCTACTGAGATACATAGTAGATAATGCTATTGACTATATTACAATATGTTTGAAATTCTAGAATGGAAAAATGTTCGAGTTTGAATTTTTTGAATAGATTAAAGACTCTAAATAAACGTTCAATTATGAGCATGAAAATATATAAAATTTCTAGCATACATATTTTCCAAATAAACACTTCTAAATAGTAATAAAATTGCAATCAAATCAAATATGTAAATTGTCACTCAGCAAATAATTCTCCATATTTGTAGATTGTTCAATTCTACACATTTCTCTATCAAATTATGCTTGGAAAAAAACATCTCCTACAGAATACAAGCACATATTTTCTCCAGTAGATATATTTTCTAAGTTAACACGTCTCCATACCAATGAAACTAGCATAAAACCCAATCTATAAATTACCAATCACAACAAATGACTCCACATTTATAGAGATGGTATTGCATAGATTGTTCAATTATAAATATTCCAAGGGAAAAAGTAAAACAAACTATATTTGAGAAGCCATCAATATAATATGACATTTTTCACACTTCAAGATGAAATGAATCTTGAGGCAGCTTCTCAAAGTTCAAAACAAAATAGTAATTCCTAAAATTTAGCACACAATTAGGATGTGAGTTTTTTCTACAAAACTACAATTTAAAATTAAGATTCTTGTTACACATGAAAACATGCAAGTTTCTAGTTTGAGGGTATTCGACAATCTTCCATTGGATAGAAAATACTTCAAAGTCAAAGGTTGAATGTTACAACCCGTTATCCCCCCATTATACATATTACATTTTGTGCATTGGAAAAGTATATTGATGTGCCTATTCTCTCATACCCAATATTCACATTAGTGGAGTTGCATACATACAACCTACCGATATAAAGCAATCTACTTCAAACATCATGCTTTTAAAAATAAAAAAAAAAACTCCCCCAAAAAAAAAACGATCAACATGCTTGAATAACTCCTTATCAATGTATGGCTTAATGGAGTTTTATTTTCTACATTCCAAAAGTAATTCAATCGTATTTTTTTACAATAGAGTCTTGACATTTGTAAAGTGAAAATCCACAGGATGTATCAAATACTCTTCCAGTACCTACAATTTATGGTCTTAGAAATTGTGCGAATGTATCGTTATAACAAAACTATTATACGTGATACTTTAGGTTCAACATCGTACAAAACCATATATATATATATATATATATATATATATATCACGTACATGTTACTTTAAGTTCAACGTGATTGATGTCTAAACATTGTACTTTAGAAGAGGTTAACTGATTATGGCATTTTTGGGATTCTTTTAACTCCTCGCAAAATGTAGATTCTTATGTACTTACAAGTACTGGATGACAGTAGTGGAGAATGCTATTAATTTATTGTATTGCAATATGCTTGAAATTTCATAAGGGAAAAATGTTCAAGTTTGAATTTTGCAATAAAATATAGATTTCGAATAATGACTCTTCGTAGTTATAAAAGCTTGCTACCGAGATACATAGTAGATAATGCTATTGATTGTATTATAATATGTTTGAAATTCTAGAATGGAAAAATGTTTGAGTTTGAATTTTTGAAATAAAATAGAGATTCTTAATAAACATTCGCTTGGGAACATGCAAATATATAAAATTTATAGCCAACACATTTTTGAAATTAACAATTCTAAATAGTAATACAACTACAATCAAAGCAAATCCGTAAATTATCACTCAGCAAATAATTCTCCATATTTGTAAATTGTTCAATTGTAAACAATTCTCTATCAAATTATGCTTGGGAAAAAACATCTCCTACTGAATACAGGCACATATTATCTCTAGCAAATTTATTTTCCAAGTTAACACGTCTCCATACCAATGAAACTAGCATCAAACCAATGTATGTAATTAAGATTCTTTTCCATTGGATAGAAAATACTTCAAAGTCAAAGGTTGAATGTTACAACCCATTACATATACTACATTTCATGCATTGGAAAAATAGATTGATGTGCCTATTCTCTCATATCCAGTATTCACATTAATAGACTTGCATACATACAACCTACCAATATAAAGCAATCTACTTCAAACTTTATGCTTTAAAAATTTTCAATAAAATCTCAAAAAAATACATATGAATCAACATACTTGAATAATTCCTTATCAATGTAATGCTTGATGGAGTTTTATTTGCTACATGCCGATAGGTGCCCACAATGTTGGAAAATAGGTATTAGTATTTGTGGTGGGGTGCGTGAGACATGGTTAAGGTAAGTGAAAGAGCCAAAAATTAACTTAAAGGCTAAAGGCGGTGCAAAATTCGAAAAGCAGGAGTGAATTCTCGAAACCTCCAGAAGGTTCTTTCATTGCCTCTGGCTCCTCCACCTCACTTATATCTGTGCCTCTCTTGTAGCCACTCTCACAGACTCTCTCTCTCTCTCTCTCACACACACACACACACACACACACACACACATTTCTTTTCCAAGGAAACTAATAATTTTTCTGCGGTCTTCTTCATTGTTCTTTTCCATTCCTATATAGCGTTCCTTAGTGATCTTGTTCCTTAGTGGCCTCATGCTCATTTCTTATCCACCTTCTCATAGATCATTCTCCATCGACTCATCAGATCTCCCTCTTTGCCATGGGATCTTGCGTCGTAAAGCCTCAAACCTCTAGTCGAGTTGCATCCTTTGTTGCCCCTTATTCCACTTCTCTACACTCCAAGCGCCCTCGCTTGCCCTTGTATGGAGCCGAATTGTGCCCATTCACTTCTAGGCTCAGGATCGCTCTCTAGTTTAAAGGCTTGCAAGTGAAGAGTGTGTGGGCAATGCGGATGAAGTGAAAGGGAAAAAGTTGCAACTTGTCAAGTTCATGGTATCGGATGGAAAATTTCCTATCTTACAACATGACGATCGCAATGTGTGGCTCATCAAATGAGATTTTAGAGTACATTGAAGCGATGTTTCCTAAGCCGAGTCTGCTTCACGGGGGCTCTTTCATAAAGGATGTGCAAGAATGGGTTGTATACGTCCGAGACACATTCAGCCCGCTCATCGTTCAAGTGTTATAAGACGGAGACTCGTTTTCTCACAAAGAACAAGCAGCTCGGTTGCATGTCGCTTTTGCAGAGGTCGATGGTGCAATTGCTAAGCATAGCGCCAAGGGTCACTTCTTCTTTGGTGATAGATTTAGTCTCATAGATGTGTATCTCATACCCTCCCTTCTGTTGGCTCGCCCCTTGCTTATTTCTACGGTGTTGACATAAATCCTTCAATTTCACACCTACTTAATAACTACATTAGGAAAATGACGACGTTTCCCAGCTATTCACCTGTTAGTATGGATCTCGGCTTGATTCAAATGTCGGCCCTTGCTGAAACTGCATCCCCCCCATTGATAGCACTTACCATGTTACAACATGACAGTATGCTGGCTCACTTGGACAAGCTCGTTCATTCAGTTGACGAGCTGATGGTGGCTACGATGCAGACTGCAAGGTCATTGATCTTGTAAAAGGAAGTCTTATCAAGAAGCTAGAATGTAAGGCATGCCTTGCCATGCATTTTCAGAGTTATTATTTTTTTGTTCGGCACCATCATAAGTGCCAAATTTCCCAAGTTAGGAGGAGCCCAATTGAGTCTAAGTAGACTCGCTAAGCAAAGGGGGAAACAAAGGAACTCATGGATGTCTTCTAGTGCATATTTGGGCTTCTTTATTTGTGGGCCCTACTTTCCTTGTTGAAAGCTTGGGTCTTGTTTGTGTTGCGATATTTAAAGTGGGAAGTGTCATCAAATCAAATTCAAATCTGAGAGAGAGTGTGTGCGCTGTCTCATGATCAAAGGTCGGCACTCGACTCGTCGTCTCGAGTGGTGTGTGTGAATGCTGAGCCTGATTGTCGTTGAGCGGCTGCACGCAATTGGCTTGGTCCTCCGCTTTTCGCGGCTTGCGTTTGCCTTACGCACGTGCCGGAGAGTACAGCACGTCTTTCCGAATGCAACATTGCCAGTCGCCCGACCCCTGCACTCGCACGCCCTTGCTTCCCTCGGGAGCCTCGGCAGATTGCAAGGCGGAAGACACACAGTTCTCCCTCGAAGATCGCCTGTTGTACTTCACCACCAAAGCAGCAATGTCCCCCTCAATGGCTGATCAAGAGCCGTCCATGGGCAACGATGTGCCAGTAAGGGTGCTAGACTCTGGCGAGCAGAGGCTGAATGAACTGGGCTACAAGCAAGAGCTGCGTAGAGAGATGGTAATTCAACTTTACGGGACATTCAATTTCTGTAGCAACTAGTTCCTAAATTTCCTTTTCCGAATCGCCCAATGTTCATCAGGAAGTTAGCAAAGATTTCTGCACTAATTGAAATTGTTTTTTGGTGATCTTGGATGCAGACGCTGTTCAAAACTTTGGCTATTAGTTTCTCTACGATGACCCTGTTTACCGGAATTACTCCCCTTTATGGTTCCAGCTTTGCATATGCAGGTCCTGTGGGCGTTGTTTGGGGCTGGGTTATCGTCACCTTTTTCACTTGGTTTGTAGGCGTTGCTATGGCGGAAATCTGCTCTTCATTTCCGGTAACATGATCAAGTTATGCCGCCAATAAAATAAACGAATGGAATTACGAGTATATGATCATTTGCGATCGCGAGAGAGAGTGAATAGAGCGGAAGCGATCATTGAGAGAAGGTCATAAGAGCTTCATCGTCATTGGCGTATGCAGGTTATAATTATAATGTACGCGACTTCTCAGCTGTCTGAATCTCTGCCTTGCCGATAATTCTTGGGTGGCTCTCTTATAATTATTTCCTTTTCCTTTGAGACTTGGTTGTCCTCTTATTCTTAAACCAGCATTCTTTATTATCATGGCCGGGCTTTAGGTAGATGTTGCAGAATTGTGATCGCTACTTGCTTTCTGTATGCCCAGGCACAGAGCGCCTGTTACCACTCTCAGATGTACCTCGAATACCCAGTTCTTAGAACATCGTTGGCTTTATGGTGGGCGCCTCCTCCTGCATCTTCCATGGAACCCGGGAGAGTGGGAGTGGACTGATGGGACCACTCCCTACAAGACATTCCCTTTCTGCAACTACACAGTTTGGAATGCCAAAGGAGGCTGCTCCACCATGTCATCCACTCGGAGAGCATGCTGGAAGTCAGTTGGTGTCGCTTTGCTTCTAAAGACCCACTTTCGGAGACGACTTTGGATTTTCTACAGAGAGAGGCAGATTTCCATGTTCTTTTGGCTCGGTGCAAACACCTGGAGACAGACTTTTGGAGTATGCTTGAATGCTCGAGATGCCATTCAGCCTTGGAGTCCATTCAGCACTGT
The DNA here is from genome assembly GCF_047967505.1 of Dipteris shenzhenensis. Lineage (NCBI taxonomy): Eukaryota > Viridiplantae > Streptophyta > Polypodiopsida > Gleicheniales > Dipteridaceae > Dipteris > Dipteris shenzhenensis. The sequence goes on from NC_141624.1 coordinate 49,202,042, forward strand.
ATTTGGGGATGTAGAGAGGCCCAGAGGATTTGAAAGGGCATTGCACGCTTAGCATTATGAGAAGAGGCACCCTTTACATCACTTGGGGATCTATGGTGTGGCTCAAACCCTTCGGTCCACAGATCTTCTATGAGGGAACAGACTTGTCTCATGGCCAAGGGGACCTCCTAGTTTATCAGTCTAGAGCCCCTCTCCCCATAGACTCGTCATTTGTGAGTGATCTAGATGCACAGAGGTCTTGCAGGGGACCCGGACCTTTGCCTTCCAGTTTAACATAGTGATGTAGTGGAAAATCATATCCTCATGGCCACTTGGAGTTGAGTTCAGGGCTCCCCACGTGCAGCAGTAGCTGGAGAGTGGCCTTTACCAGAGATTGGGACTATAGTTTATTCTTCACAATCACAACCATAGGGCCTACATGGAAATTCCACGCTCCGGATTGGTTCCGCTAGCCTCACCTCATGTCTACATGATGGGATTGGAGGATTGTCAAAAGATTTTATGTATTTTGGTCCTTCTTAATAGACGTTCATTTTCTTGCCAAACAAAAAAAACAAGCAGAATTTGTTGTAGCTTCTTTGAACTTAGCATTGCTTGACCTTCTTTAGTTTTAGAAGTTGATATCTATGATAACTGCAGCAACCTCTTCATATTATAAGAATGCCTCACCATACATGAATTGGCTAAATATGGAGCATCTGTTTTGTGTTTAGCTTTGTTTCATGCCTCCTTTAAACCCGTTCTCCTCATTGCCTCTTTCTCTCTTGCTGTCCTCCTCTTTCTTATGAAGGTGTGTGTACACACTGTTTTTTTTAGGGGGGTTTCATTTAGAAGTATGTACATTCGTAGCTGTCCCAAAGTGGAACAACTACTACTCAAAAAACTAAAAGCAGCAATAAAACACTTCTAACTGGGCCAAAGGTCGGTCTCCAAGATCCTGGAGAGACTGATGCAAAGAGGAATGGAAGAAATGATAAATACCAACCAAGGAGTGCTCGTATAGTCGAATGTTACAAGCAGGATATAGTGACCATAGAGCCCAATAGCAACACCAGCAAAAGAACTAAGCATAGTTAGGCGCAGAGGCATATCTGCCAAAGAAACAGAATGGCTGGCCAAAAAAAATGAGCATGAAGACTAGTCCTCAGCCTGGGAACATAATCACCAGCAGTAGGACAGGTTGAAAAAAGGTGCAGCACAATCTCCCTTGGACGTGAGCAAGTAGGGCATGCCGAAGAAGTTATACACCTAGAGATCACACTGGTAAAGGCCCTACCAAATAGTGCCACAAGAAAACCTGCTGCTTGAGAGGAAGGTTACTACCCTAGATGCGCCGAAGACAAACCTTCCACCAACTGAGAGACTTGTTTAGATGCCAGAAATGATTGCCATACTCTTGGATCCATGGCTGTGGAACTAATATATGATAGACTTTCTTGGCAGAAAGATTTGCAAATGAAAAAGGGGTGTAACCTGGAAGAGCTCTATCGAACTTCCAATCGGATAAAGGAAGAGTACCAATCAGATAAAGGAAGAGTAGTAAACAGATGGTGTAAAGGCTGAAAAGTTGCAGCATAGTAGAGAGAATGCGCCAAATAGGACTGTTATGGAAACCTAAACAATACTGTCTCCTGGCCCGAGGAAAGAAAGAGTGCAGCCTTGATCCACATCATCCACTGTAGGAACACCCAAGCAATGCAAAAAGTATGCCTTCTAGGCTGAAGATGGGCTAAAGGGGGAGCAAACACGTGGCTCCAATATAGGCTCTGCAAATGGAGGGTGTTGCAGGTTCTGGAGGTCAATCTGACCAATGCAAATAAGCTAGAAGTGGCTGCCAATCATGAATTAGGCGCGTGGAAAAGCGACAGCTAGGAATACGACCATGGAAGTGGCCAAAAGTAACATCAGAGGTAGGTGGAATTCAATGGCCAAAAGCATCTGTACTGAAAGAGGCAATTATACAAGAAAGCATATGAGCCCATGGCTGATGCTGCTCCAAAAAGGGGATCAAGAGTGTGGGCTTGTGAGCTAACATATGAGTGTGAATATTGAGAATGTTTAGACCCCCATGCATCCTTGGCGAACAAACATAATTGCATTTGAGAAGACAGAGCGCCCTACGATCATGTCTGGTGTAGCAAAGGCATTCCATAACCTTAGAGACCAATTTTTTAATGTCCAGAGAAGATTAGGGAACAAGCGGCAAATAAATATGCACATATGCACAATCGGAAGGCGAACATGCAGTGGCCAAGTTCAGCTTTTGACAAGGCTTTTGTAGCACCCTCTCTTGTGGCAAAGAGATATGCCATCCAATAGGTTAACTTAAATGGCCCACGACCTGATTAGGAGGGAGCAAGTTGCCAAGCCACAAAAAGCGATGCCAATCACACCCACATAGAGGTAGAAGTTTTGATTTACTGAAATTCACTTTCAACCCAGCTGTAAGACCAAACAAATCGAGTGCTTGCATAAGAGGCCTAACATTTGCTTCCAAGTTCGTAGAAAGAAAAAAGAATCATCTGCGTAAGCCTGGCTTACAAAAGGTGTGCCTCAAGGAAACTCAGTGCCGAATGCTTTTTCAATGTCCACCGGCATAATCAACACCTCCTGATGGGTGTATTTGGCATATTTAATGCCCACGTAAGCATTTCGCAATATTGTCCATGATCTGCCTACGGGGCACAAAGCCATACTGAGCAGGGTGCAAGCTCATATATAAGAAATGCGATATGCGCAAGACCGACATTTTGGAAATTAGTTTATACACTACAGGCATCAATGTGATTGGCTGCCAATCTGATAAATATTGGCATATGGGCTTATTTGGAACCTAAGCAACAGTCCCTTTTTCTGCGAGGAAGGCATAGTCCCAGACAGCCAAGCAATATTAATCATGTGCAACAGAACAGGGCTCAACTGACCTCAAAATCCAACAAAGAACTCAACTGAGAGGCCACCCAACCCGGGGATTTGGAGCTCCCCAAGTTAGATGATGCGGCATTCAATTGTTAATCAGTAGAAGGTAGCTCCAGCTTATGTACATCTTCCAGAGAGAGAATCGATCGAACATTTCAAAGAAAAACATTCTGGGCATCAACCTCTACAGGTAATGCCTATCAGGAATGCACTAGCTTGCCACAACCTAGCCCTGCAGGAATAGCCTTGATATTGTAAATATGTACATAATGATCGAATGCTTCATGTATATTGTTTAGGGCCTCTATAATCTATATAAATGGAGGTTGCTTTGGGATTACATTACTGCTCACAAGCTATACATTGTATGTTTGTAAGAACATAATCAGGACTCTTTTCCGGGCCGTGAAGGTTTCTTTGCGGGATTTCACATCTATTATGGTCCTTTTCAAGGGTTGCTATGCTGATTCATCATGATTTACAGCCACAAATGGTATATACTGACCGGCATGGTCGTTACCTTATTGTCAGCTGCTTCATATATGGGGATATTTATGAATTTGCTTCAGTTTATGCCTCCTTTACTTCTGCGGCTCGGGCTGAAATGTGAAATCATTTGGCAGATTATCCTTGGAGGGTAATGCTTTCATATGTGGAGATTTTAACAATTTTCCTGCCACCAAAGAATTTTAGTACTTGTTGATCTCACATGACGCGAAGAGAAAGGGATGCCTGGACCCTTATATTTGATACTTTACATAATTGTGATCGCAGCATCTTATGCCTGCTACTATTTGGTACAATTTTCATCAAATGGATGCACTTACTATTGGGCTCGATTGGATCGATGGTACATCCTCCATGCGGCACAATTTGATGACCTTTGGTCTGCCAGTGCTTGACGTCCGGCTGCCTTGCAAAAGATTTTTATTGGTAAATAATTCTTATTTGAAGCACCTTGCCTTTCAGGTTATGGTCAATGCTCTCATTCGTAGACTTGTATTCTTGGGCATGGGATCGTTCCTCTTTGGACATGCAGGATTTGATCAAAGCTTATGGCAAATGCTACCTAGGGGACCTGCGTCAGAAAGTAGTAGATGCAAAGGCCCTGATTTGGCATCTTACTTCCATGGCGCAGCAGCGCCAATTGTCCATGGATGATTAATCTCTCTCTCTCTCACACACACTATTTTTTTTAAATAGTGAAAGCCATGATTGTCTATATTACAAGAAAAACCACCTCAAAGTGAGGAGCTAGAAACTACATCAGCTGAAAACCTCTGTATATACTAAACACTAAACACTCGCGCACACTTTTTTTTTTGTAATATCCAATGCAGTATATTTATATGCTCATAAATTTACATGATGGGAGGTCTCAGAAATGGAGAGTATCCCAAAGATCAGAAACATAAAAAGAAAAGCTCTATGCAAGAAGCATCCATATCACCCTCATAGCAGGCATCATATAAGGATTGCCGCAATGAGGCTCGGAAATATTCATATGACTTGTGAATCTGCCGACCCAAGTATGCCAAATTATGCTCACTCCAGATTGTCCAAAGAGCCCAATATCTCACTTAAGAGAGAAATAGTGAGTATTGAGACAAAGACCTCATAAATCTGCCAAAGAGTTAGAAATGTTTCCCAAATCTGTGACTCGGGAAACGGAGCCGAAGATAATCTGAAATTCTCCTGAGGAGGATCCTAGAACACGGGCAGTGCCAAAGCAAATGAAGAACAGTCTCTGAAGGAGCCTGACATCTTAAACATGTGGATGGTGCAATGCGATGTTTAGCAAGTGTGACCCCCACTGATAATGTGCTTGTCATACATCTCCAAAGAAAAAGTCTTTGTTTCAATGGCATTTTACACTTCCATAACATCCCGAGATTCTTCCGCCACCATGAGAGGGGCTTCCTTATATGCCACAGAGAATTAGCATATTGCTGAATCCATGGAGCAAGCTGAAGAAGCCTGTAGGCTTTGATGGAGGTTAAGGCAGGAAGAGGAATAGGATGAGTGCATGTAGCAGAGGGTTGCAATCGTGCGCGCGTGCGCACACACACACATTTTTTGTGAGAAGAAATATTTTATTGCTGTAAAATAATTACATTCATAGTTACTTCAAAAGCGGAGTAACTACTAGTCTGAAAGCAATCATAAAACGATTGCCGCATAGATCGTTCAAAAAAAACAAAAGATGGAAAAGTAGAATCACCAAAGACTCTATGATTTCTCTCCATCCATAGAGTCCACAGTGCCCAGTAGCGCATCCAAACAAAAAATAAATCAAAACCCTGTCTAGCTAGATGAAAATCAAATAGCCAGAAGAACCTGCCAAAAGTAACAGTAGGAAATCTTGCTCGAAGCCTCTGTTGAATGAGAGCGAGGAAATCACAAGTGTGTGGACAGTGCCAAAAGATGTGAAGCACAGATTCAACAGAATGTAGACATCTGTGGCAAATAGCCGGAGCAATATGTCTATGTGCGAGTAACTGCCCAGATGGAAAAATGCCAAGTAGGACTCGCCAAAGGAAAAGCTGTAGCCGAAGAGGGACTTTATAATGCCAAAGGAGACGCAGCCGCTTTCTCCACCACTTTAGTGGGCGATGCATATGCCAAACAGAATTTGCTCTGTCAGAAATCCAAGGCGGAAGTAATAACACTTTATACAGAGAAGGCACTGTGATATGTGAGAGCTTCAAAGGACGGGCTGAAGAGGAAGAAGAATGTAGAGTCCAATCCTCAAGCCTAGCCTGAAGTTCCAAACGAGGTACCGGCAAGAAAGGTTGAAGCATTTCGGAAATTTTATGCCATAAAGGACGATAATGAGCTCCCAAACCATATTTGCTAGCAGTCATAGAAAAAGATAAAAGAGTGCCATCATCCTGAAGTAAATTCGCCACAGAAGGAATGCCTTTGAAAGATATAAAATAAGAACGCCTGGGTTCTTGTATAGCCAAAGGAGGGTGGAATACTTTGGACCAATAAATATTCTCAGCCCTCAAGGAATTAAGAATCCCTGCCATGCCATTCCAAGTGGGATAAAATATGCTTCCAATCAAGAAGCAAACGAGAGACAAAAGGGCAGCCTCTGATCATGCCTTGAATAGAGCCAAATAGAAAATCCCACTGTGTAGGCTGCCAATGCCCAAAAGCAGAAGTATCAATATGCAACAAAAGAGAGCGGATCATGAAAGCCCAAGGCTGATCCCCTTGCATAAACTGCAACATCATTTTTCCCCTGTGAGCAAGTATATGCATTTGAATATTGAGTATGTTCAGATCCCTGTGCATCTTTGGAGAGCAGAGACGATGCATAGAGAGTAATCTGAGACTTTTCTTGCCATTTTTTGAACACCAGAAAATCTCCATGATAGCAAACATAAAGGAAACCAGATCTGCCTGAGTGAACATGATGAGAGACAGATAGAATTGTATGTATGCTATCAAAATGGATTGCGTTATTCGCAATCGAACATGTAATGGCCAAGTTGCAAGCTTCCAATATTCAATTTTTGCCCTCAACTTTGTGAGCACCCAATCAGTTTGTTGAGAACAAGTGAGCCCCCCCTAACCTGGAGGATAGCCAAGATGTCGAATCAATTGAGAAGCTGGTACAATTTCCCCAGGCCACAAAAGACTATGCCAGTCTTTAGCATGCAACGGCAGTAGCTTTGATTTCTGAAAATTGACATGAAGACCAGTAGCCAAACCATAGATAGAAAGAGCCTACATAATCATGGAGAGATCGCTCTGAGTATTTTTCGGGGTAAAGAAAGAATCATCAGCATATGCTTGAGCGATCATGCTATGGCTGCCAGGAATTTCCAATCCGTGCAACATGCCAGTGTCCAAAAGGTGGTCCATATATTGAAGCATTGGATGAGTGGCTATGGCAAATAGTAAAGCACTGAGGGGACATCCTTGCCGAACAGAACAACCAAGAGTCCAGGTTGTAGAAATATCCCTTGAAAGTATGCATGCAGCTTTACTATCTTGATATAGCCAATTGATAACTTGCTGCATTTTTGTGCCAAATCCCAAGGCCTGCATAGTTGAGGAAATAAAGTCCCACTTAACAGTATCAAAAGCTTTGGCAATATCAACTTGCAATAGCAAAACATCCTGCTGCATATATTTGGCATATTCGATTCCAACACAAGCATTAGTAATGTTATCTGTGATATGCCTACGAGGAACAAAACCATATTGCGCAGGATGCAACCCATCATGTAAATACCCTTTTAGCCAATCAACAATCATTTTGGTAGTAAATTTGTAAATGATTGGCATAAGCGTGATAGGTCTCCAATTAGCCAAAGATTCACAAATTTGCTTTTTTGGAAGGAGTTTAACAAGACCTCTCTTCCATGTGTCTGGCATTTTCTGATTTTGCCAAGCAGAGTTCACCATATGCAGCAATGTATGCTTCAAAAGAGGCCAATATTCTAGAAAAAACTCAACTATAAGACCATCCCATCCTGGAGATTTCCATCTACCATAGGATTTGATTGCATCTAACAATTCTCTCGCAGTAAAAGGTTCCTCCAATTCCAAAGCTTGAGTAGTGGAAATAATAGAAGAAACATGCTGCAAAAGTAAATTTCTTGCAGACAGAACCTGCTGCGAGGGAGGATCTGTAGAACCAAACTGCTGAGAAAAATGATGTACACAAACAGAAGCAAGCTGTGACCGTGATGTAGTCCATGAACCATCAGGTAGAAGTACTCTGCAAATGTTTGTTTTTAATCTCTTCTGATGCAAGCTTTTAAAAAATTGTTTGGAAGAGCAGCCTTTATTTGTAAAAGCATTTTGTCTTGCTCTAGTCTCCCATTTAGCCACTTTCCTGTGATCATTGATTTGAAGACAATTTTTAGCTTGGCATAGTGTTGTTTGCTCATGCAAGGACAAGGGACGAAGATGATTGAGTTCAGTGAGGTCTTGACAAGTCAATTTGGCCTGAGCAACAGTTTCCCTCAGAGTCTTCATGTAAGACTTGCCATAACCTCTAATTACAACTTGCATTTTGGAAACAAAAGAATCCCATGCATTATCAATATCAAAGTGGCTCTGAGAAGACAGAGATTGATATGCTTCAGTAACCATTGCCTTGAAAACAACATGCTGCAAATAGCTATTGTTGACAATCAGATGTCGCCTTTGAGGGAGGTAGTCTATCATCTGGCATATCATAAAAAGATAACCTCAACCATAACGGTGAATGATCTGAATGCACAAAGGCATAGTCAATCCACATTTTGCATGTAAAATCATCATTTTGTTGTGGAGCTACATCATACCAACGATCCAGACGTGCCTGATAAGAAGAAAGGGCATTATGTTGGAAAGTGTATCCTGGTGACAAAGGCTGCAATTCCTTCCAAAGATGAACCAAATCAAGATGCATCAATAATTGAAACCATGCATGCCTTTCAGGGGTTAACATATGAGTATTTCTTGATGTATTGTCACCTTGTTGTGGAGCATTATTGAAATCCCCACATATAAAAGCATGATATCTCCATGGATATCGTTGCATGGCGTCCCAAATTGCACTTCTATCCCGAGAAGATTGAGGTGCATAGACAGAAGCAAATTCAAACACCTCGGCTTGAAAGATGCATTGAAGAATAATCCATTTGCCTTGATTGTCATTTAAAGCAATAATTGGCTGAAGCTCATGCTTAATCAGAAAGACTACACCTGAGAAAGAGTGCTCCCCAGCATAGAAGATATCATAGCCACAGTAATGACGTGTCTTTCCTGCATAGACATGTTGATTGTGTTCTTGTAATGCCACTATATCAGGCTGAAATCTATTGATATACAGTCACACAGATTTCCATTTCCTACTGTCACACATCCCCTGAACATTAAGTGTAAAGCATTTGATATGAGCAGTCATATTTACAGATATTTATAGGAGAGAAACAACTATATACAGCAGCAACCTTCAGGATGTCAACCCTGCATTTCTACCTCAGGGTCAGGGCCTCTTCCTTGAGAAGAAACATCTGCCTGAGGAGTAGACAGCAAAGTAGCAACCTCTTCTTCGGGGAAGAGGGTTCTGCTAGCGGTCACTGCAGCCCATGTGATCCCAATTCCTAAATTGACCTCTGGAGAGTTTCCACTAGAACATGCACCATTCCAAGTGCGAGGGGGTGGAGGTCGTCGAACAGAAAGAACTTTTCTTGGACTTTGCCATCCATCAATTGGAGTTTTTGGTCCTTTTGCTGAGGGTTGAATAGCAGGAAGCGAAGGGGAAGAAGCAGTCTCATTTGAAACCACTGGAGCTTTGCCTTTATCTTAATTCGCAAAAAACTGTCCATTACCTTTATTTTTATTCCCAATAGAGGCAGGAGCATCCTATTGGGCATCTGAAGAGGCAAAGTGGCAGGAGGCATTTTATGCTGACTCATTGGACACTGCGAAGCCAATGTGCCCAAATTTTTTACATTCAAAGCAAGTCCCTGCAAATAATCCCCATTTCAATTTATAAAATGCACTTCCCATGTCAACATTGTTCACCGTGACTGAATAAGACTCTGGTGTGGGATTATTAGTATTCCAGAGAATGCAAAATCGATTAGAGTTGCCGTTAGGCCGCGGTGGGCAAACCACTTTGCCTAAAGTTGCTGCAATTTTAGGCAAGAGTGAAGCCATGCATTGCGGGAAGTCTACAACTTCAGGCCGCGGTGGGCAAACCACTTTGCCTAAAGTTGCTGCAATTTTAGGCAAGAGTGAAGCCATGCATTGCGGGAAGTCTACAACTTCAACCCAGACCGGACATCTGTGTCGGATCAAAGCCTGAAAATCCCTTGTGGGAGACCATGGCAAAACGTGCACCATTTGCTGCCCAAAAAAGAGTGGTGAATGTTCCAAAAGCATTTACGTGTGAATCCCATCTACATAATGACCTCAAAAAAACCTCTGGCTGCATAGTGTACCTTCCGAACAAACGAGCCAGCTAGTGTGTGGGTCAACTAGTTGCCTACCTCTGCAGCAGGTGGCATCCGACCTGGGAAAAATAAAATAACTGCATTTGAGACCAACCGATGGAACCGAGTCTTTCCACTCTTTCCTTGTGTCTGCAAATCCTTCATGCATGACATCATAAACCAGTTGTGCTTTAACAGAATCATGCACTGGGTCATGCTGACCCTCAGCCTGCTTGTGTTTTTTGCATTGAGCCGATCGATCCTTTTGAAAAGTTTTTTCATAAGAGTATTCAGCCATGTCTTCTGAAGAAGATGGAACCCAAAAAGGGGGGTATCTGTAAAGTGATAATAGAGAAAAAACAGTCCTAAAAAAAAGCCCACAAAGAAGAAGAAAATAGTGTATTTGCAAGGAGAAGAAGGGGAAAGAGAGATTTAGGGATTTAGAGAGAAGAAAATACAAGTTCTGTAGAAGAAAAAGAGAAAAAAACCAGTAAAAGTTCCTATATTTCAAAAAAAGAAGGGAGATTCTGGCGATGGAAAGAGTACACAGGGCCCAGAAACCAAATAGGAGAGAAAGGGGAAGAGAGAGCCCTTAGAACCAGCGTATAAATGCAGTCCGTGAGCAAAACCCTGCACAAAAGCGACCCAGGAGCAGGGAATCAACTGGCAGCAGCAGCCCGAGCAGGGCGGGACAGGCCGTACAGGTCCGTACACCTGTATGGAAACTGTACGAAGCTATGGCGGGCTGTATGGCAGGTAATTAATGCCCCAAAACACCGTTTTTTGTACTCTGATATGGCGCAGCAGGTAGCTGAAGCAAACGGGCTGGTCTGAAGACGCTAGGGAGCTGATGGGAAGGCTGGAGCAAGGGCTGCAGGTCCTCTCTCTCTCTCTCTCACACACACACACACACTTTTTTTGGTAAAATCCATTATATTTATATTCTCATAAATTTACAATATGGGAAGTCTCCCACACACTAGCAAAGAACTCCGAAAGAGAGCCCGATAGAAGAACTCAAAAACAAGTAGAGAACACTTCAAGGCTAGTAGCATCCAAATCCCTTGCAGCAAGACTGTCATGTAAGGATTGCTTGAGGGACATTCTGAAGAAAATATATGCCTGAGGAAACTGTTGACCCATCCTAGAATGCAGTCTCTGTGTCCAGATGGTCCATAATACCCAAAAGCGAGTCCAATGAAAGAAAAGGAGTAATGGAGACATCTGAGATGAGAGGCATCCAAACATCCAGAAAAGTTTCCCAAATCTGATAGAAGGGAACCGAAGCCGCAGTAAATGAGAAACATGAGTGATCAATGTGCGAGAGTGCGGGCAAAACCATAATAAGTGAGGAACTGTCTCGCGGGGATGAGAGCAACGGGGGCAGAAAGGAGAAGCAATGCGGCGTGCTGCCAATTTCACCCCAATGGAAAAGGCTCCCACTATACATCTCCAAAGGAAAAGCCTCTGTTTCAATGGCAATTTGGCTTTCCAGATTTTCATGAGTCGGGATTGCCACCAAGATAAAGGCCTATCCAAATTCCAAAGAGTGTTGGCATGCTTGTCAATCCATGGCTGTGGAAGAAGAAATCTGTAAACCTTCGAGGAGGTCAGATTGTGTATTGAGAGCGTATGGGTAGCAGGAGGTATGGAAGTCAAATTCCAGTCCATTAATCTGTCCTGTGCAAACAGTGGAGGAACCGGAACAAATGGCTGCAACATAGTTGAAAGTGTTCTCCAAATGGATCTATGATGCAGACCCAAGGAAAATGTCCTGCAAGCTTGTGGAAATGAAAGTGTATAGCCTTGTTGATCCACAACATCACCAACAAATCTTATGCCCAATTTCATGAGATTATATGCTTTGATAGGTGCCTGTAAAGCGAGAGGCGATGCAAACACCTTGCTCCAATGGATGCTTTCCAATCGAAAAGAATTACCATGATGAGAGGAAGCACCTGTCCATTTTGCATATGAAAGAATTCTCTTCCAATCATGAAGAAAAGCAGTAGAAACAGGGCAACCAGGAATTTTTCCCTGAAAGGAAGATAAAACTGCTTCCCAGTGATCTGTAATCCAATGCCCATATGCATGGGAAGCCATGTTTCCACACATAGCTGCTAACATAATAGCCCATGGTTGTTTTTGCTGAAAAAAATCAGCAATCATAGTGCTCTTTCTTGCCAACATATGAACCTGGAGATTGAGAATATTCAGCCCCCCATGAGTCTTGGGTGAACAAATAGACTGCATAGGTAGTAGTCGCAAAGCTTTTTTATGAGATTTGCTTTTCCAAAATATCTCCATAGCTTGGGACATATAGGAAGCCAAATGCTTGAAAGACCAAGGAAGAAGAGGCAAATAAAATTGCACATATGCCATAATGATGGACTGTACTATCCGGAGTCGAACATGTAGAGGCCAAGTGGACAAATGCCAGTATTCCAGCTTCTTGTTGATCTTTTGAAGCACCCATTTGAGCTGTTGTTGCGGAGTAATATTCCAGCCAATGGGGTATCCGAGATGTCTGACAATAGTAAGGGAAGAGATAATGTGGCCTGGCCAAAAAAGTGCATGCCAATCAGCTTCTTTCAAAGCTAGAAGTTTTGATTTCTGAAAATTGATATGCAGTCCAGCAGCTATGCCAAAATCATTCAGTGTATGCATCAAACGAGAAAGATCACTTTGAGAATTCCTTGGCATGAAGTATGAATCATCAGCATAGGCCTGTGCAAGAAAAGACTGTGCCCCTGGAATTTGCAAGCCATGAAGCTGTCCTGTATCTGCCAGATAGTCCATATGCAAGAGTAACGGATGGGTAGCAATGGCATACAGTAAGGAACTAAGAGGGCAACCCTGTCTCACTGAGCGAGTCATAGTCCAGGTTCTTGACAACCCACCACCAAGCAAGCACTGTGCCGTGGCGTGAGAATAAAGCCAGTAAATGATGTGGACGAGTCGAGGGCCAAATCCCAATTTTTGCATAGTTTGAGAGATGAAATCCCAATGGACAGTATCAAAAGCTTTCGCAATGTCTACTTGCAGAATGAGAACATCTTGTTTAGAATATTTGGCATACTCAATCGCAAGCAAGGCATTGGAGATATTGTCAGTGATCTGCCTTCTGGGGACAAACCCATACTGCCTAGGATGAAGTCCTGCTTGCAAGAGGAAGCGAACCCTGAGGACAATCATTTTAGCAATGAGTTTGTAAATGACAGGCATGAGGGATATAGGCCGCCAATCAGCCATCGTCTCACACAACCTTTTTTTGGGAATCAATTTAACTAGGCCATGTTTCCAGGATGGAGGAAGAGATTGTTCTGCCCAAGCATGATTGATCATTAGAAGGAGAGTGTTCTTGAGATCACCCCAAAATGCACGGAAGAATTCAACAGTCAGTCCATCCCAACCAGGGGAGCTGCTTTTGCGTAGATGACTCAAAGCATCTTCCAGTTCACTAAGCATAAAAGGCTGCTCCAATGCATGGGCCTGTTCCCGAGATACTATGGGCTGAACATGCATAAGGAATTGAGACCTGGCTGCATTTACTTGCATCAAATGATCAGGTTGAGAAGAAAGGAGATGCTGAAAATGACTAGAACATTGCAATTCCAAGTCTGATTTGGAAGTGGTCCAGGTGCCATCAGCTTTCTTGATCCTGCAAATATCCTCCTTTCGCCTATCCGCATGGAGACTTTTAAAAAAGGCTTTGGAGGAGCAGCCCTTATCCAAAAGGGGTTTCATACGAGCTCGGATTTGCCACTTCTTTAATTTGCGAAGATCATTTTGATGGATGATATGGACCGCATAAGCACAAGAATCCTGTTCAGAAGAAGTAAGCTGCCTATGAGAACTGATTGCATCCATTTGCTGCTTGTGGGATTGAGCCCATTTTATCTTGAGCCGAAGGTTTTCCATGTAACTCCGTCCGTAGTCTTGAATAACAGCCTGTAAGCGATGAGCAAGAGTGATCCAAGCAAAATCCATATCCTCCTGAGCATGTAAGAGGAGGGGACGGACAGCCACTCTCACCATGTTCTGAAATTGTTGATGAAGCAAGTAGGCACTATTAACATGGAGCAAGCGATGACCAAAAAAAGGCATATCATCTGTCAGACGTGCTATTGATAATGTCAAGCATACTGGAAAATGATCAGATAGCAGGAGGGAGTGATCAATCCGCAATGTACATGTAAAATCAGCATACTGCTGAGCATGCAGCAAATACCATCTGTCAAGTCGAGCCCAGTAATGAGTAAAAGCATTGTGATGATATGTATAACCCATATCTGTGTCCCTTGTTGAGAGCCATAGATCTTCTGCATGCAGAGATGAGAGCATATCTTCCCAATGTCGGAACTCAGTGGGGATCATGTGAGAGCGATGAGTAGTATTGTCTTGGGAGGCAGGCGAATTGTTAAAGTCTCCACACAAAAAAGCATTGGAAAGCCATGGGTATTGTTTGAGGGAGGCCCACATTTGAGCTCTAGTCGCAGAAGTTTGTGAGGCATAAACAGATGCTATTTCATAGAGAGTATCCTGCCAGGTGCACCTGATCACCATCCATCGACCCTGAGGATCATTGTGGGCCACCGTGGGCTGTATATCATGTTTTACCAGCATGCAAACCCCCGAAAAGTGCATTGTACCAGCATAAAAAATATCATAACCAGCATAGTGGCCTTGCTGGCCAGCCAAGAAGTGTTGGTTGTGTTCTTGTAAGGAGATCACATCGGGATGCATTCTATGTACATAATGCCAGAAAAGTCTCCACTTATTGACATTGCAAAGACCCTGAACATTGTATGTAATGCAAGTAATTGAAGTAGACATAAAAGATATGTACAGTCAAACCAAAAGGCAGAATAGAGTGTAAACTGTCAGGCCTCAGCCATGACATCAACATCCACCTGGGCTCCTGGATCATTAGCTCTATGATCCTCATCATTATCACATACAGGGATGCCTCTTTTTAGCACATCAACCCACAGTTGAGAAGCAAGGCTGTCAGCAGGGGAAGAGGTCTGACCAGGGGTAGAAATTGAAGCATCCCAATGGCGAGATTGTAGTGGACGTGGTTTGAGAGCAAAAACCTTTTTGGGTTGCTGCCAGGCACCCTGGGGAGAGACATGAGATTCTGAAATTTTGCCCTTACCCTTATCTTTTTGCTTAGCTGAAACCTGAAGTACATTTTCTTTGGGAGGGACAGATTTGAGAGCCACATCACCCAGTTTGGTAGGCATTGCCTTAGACCCCGAGGCATAAGTCGGAGGGGGAGTATTTTCTGGAGCAATAGCTGTGGGTGGAAGCTGATGCAGAACTGCAGGACACTGTGAGGCTAAGTGGCCAAACTTATGGCATGTGAAACAAGCACCTGCAAAAACTCCCCATTTCAAGTCAAAATATTTTTCACCAAGGGGAACATCCTCCACTTCTACCGCAATGGAAGGAGGGGTTGGGTGATCTGTATCCCAAAGAATACAAAAGCGATTGCGATTACCCGAAGGGCGGGGTGGGCATACAACTTGCCCCAAAGTGGCTGCCAAACTTGGTAACTCAGCCCTCATATAGTCTGGAAAATCCACTACCTCAACCCATACGGGGCAGTGATGTCGAATGAGGCTGTGGTAATCTTTGTTTGGCGACCATGGCATGACATGCACCATTTGTCTGCCATAGAAAAGGGGCGACATCTCCAAAATCTGCTGGCGATATGAGGCATCCGAAAAGTGCACCTCATAAAAACCCCTAGAAGCAAAATATACCCCTTCAACAAAGCAGCCTCCCAACAATGCCTGAACCCACTGAGCCACATCATTTGCTGAAGGTAACTTTCCTGGAAAGAAGATGATAACTGCTTGCTGAGAGAATTTTCGAAGAGGAGCAACCAATGATGGAAGCTTCAACTTGTATTTGATGGCCGGGGGAGGTTTGGCCCACTCCTTCCGGCTGTACTGAAATTCATCTTTAAGCATATCAAAGACATAGTGAGCGTCGACCGAATCTGTAGTAGAAAAATCAACCTGTTGTCTTTTGGAGTCCCGGGTCGACTCCTTACGAGAGTAGCTTTTGAACTGATCTTCCATGAAGAGAAACAGGGCAGGATTGAAGGAAGGGCGGAACAAAGAAGGGCTGTACGGACGAAGAATAGGCTAGAGATGCGAACTGTACGGAATGAAGGAGGAGGCAGGGAGAGTAAAGACTGTACGGATTTCAGAAGTGGAAAGGGCGGCTGACGCAGCAGGCAAGACTATATGTACGGAAAAGGGCAAGTGGTACGGCGGTGCAACGGGGAAGATGGCGTAGGGCAAGCAGACGCGACGGAGCAACGCAGGGAAAGAGAAGTGTGGCTGTACGGCGTCCGTACAAAAGTACGGCGTCCGTACAGTTGTACGGGCAGAGCAGGAGCGAGCGGAAGAACGCAGGGATGAACAGAAACGCGACGCGGACGTGTACGGAGAGCGCAGGGATGAGCAGAGACCTCGAGTCGTGTTCGTTACTCTCGCACACTTCGTCTCCCTCGCCGTCGTCACTCCTCCTCGACTCGTCGCCTCACCTCCTCTCAGCTATTCACACACACACACCACCACACACACACACACACACACACACACACACACTGTACACACATTTGTTGGGGGTGAAAACACTGAATTTATGATAAAAAAACTTTTTACAATGAGAATAGCCTGGAAAACAGACTATTCTGAAAAATCAAAAGCAGTGGGAAAACACCTCTAAAGTAGATACATCTAAGTCATTCTCATGACAAGCATCATACAGAGATTGCCGTAATAATGTTGTAAAAAACTCATATGGTTGAAGCAATGGATTGCCTAAGAAAACCTGATTCCTCTACTTCCAAGTAGTCCAAAACGCTCAAAATCTGACCCAATGAAAAATGAGAGAATATTGGGCCTGTGCCGGAGTCAATCTGCCAAATAACTAGAAAAACTTCCCAAATCGATGACCTAGGAATCTCAAGCGAAGACGGTGGGAAATGCTGTCCAAGAGTGCTTTAGAGTGAGGACAAAACCAAAGAAGATGTGGAATTGTCTCTGCAGAAGTAGAACACCTCAAACACTGAGGATCTGCAATCCCACAGTTGCCCAAAGTGACTCCCACTGGAAAAACACCCACCAAACATCTCCAAAGAAACAATCTTTGCTTTTTATGGGACAGTGACAAGCCTACACCTTCTTCAATTGCAGATGAGGTGGAGGAGGTTCAGATGGGAGAGAAATATTTTGAGTTGAAGTGGGGGGTCTTTGCAGGAGCTTGCTTTGCATGTCACAAGTTTAGTCACTTGGCATCAGAGTGTCCTCCTGTTCTTCATAGACCTCCTCCAACAGCTATGCCTCAAAATAATGCTCAGCCTTTGCCTCACAATGGAGGGCAGCTTCCCAACATTTCAACCAATACTACTCTGGATAAGGCATCTAAATCAGCAAATGAGCATTGATAAAGGTAAACACTCCTACAAAGGCAAAGGACAAAGGTAAAGAGAAGCTAAAGGATAAGGATACTCCAGAGAATGAAGGCTAGCAGCAACCTAAAAAGGTTATTTCTTTAAGGCAGAGACCTTTGCAATCCAGACACTGGGGTGCCTCTTCTCCCACTCCTGGTCAGGCTTTCAGTTCTCAGGTCTCCCTTGCCACTAGATTATGGACATATGTCCTAAAAAAAGGTATTCCAATCTTTGATTTAGCTGATGCTCCTCCTTATGAGCATGGGTCTCAACAGGAGGCATAGGACATGGCAGTGACTTGATGCTTTCTCACATTTCTTGTACATATGCATACAGCTTTGAAATGTCTTTCTTACAATGTTCAAGGCCTCTGCAATGTAAATAAATGGAGGCTACTTTGGCATTATGTACATACTATGCATCTAGATGTGGTTTGTTTGCAAGAACATAATCAGCATGATATGGCTGGACAGCAAGGACACTTTGCAGGATATGACATTTTTTATGCAGGCACTTTTTGAGTTTTTCAGGAGTATGCATCTTAGTCAAGCATGACTTGCATCCTTTGCTGGCTTTTAATGATCAGCATGGCAGATGGATGGTATTACAATGCATGGTTGAAGAGGATATCTATGAGATTGCTTCTATGTATGCCTCTGCTTTGCGTGGACAGATGTGGGATGCCATCGGTCATTATCCTTGGAAGTCTAATGCCTTCATATGTGGAGATTTCAATAAGTCCCCTCATCCATAGGATAATACTACTCACAAATCTCATATGATACCTTCTAAATTTCAGAAATGGGAGGAGATGCAGAGTGCTGTGCAGAAGATTTGTGAAAAATCTCTCAGCCTCAAACACTGGGATTCACATATCATCAAACTGGGCAAGATTGGACAGATGGAACCTATTGAATGTGCAGCAGTTTAATGCTTTCACATGAAATTTGTGGGTTGACTACTCTCTTCAACTGTCGGACCATGCGCCCTTGTGGTTGGACTTATGTTTTGCTCAAACAGTAAATGATTTACAGCCTTCAAGTGCTAGAATGCTTCATGTGAATAATGCCTACCTTTCACACAAGCAATTGCAGGAAGCCATCTTACTTGCCATCCGGCCTCTTCGGTTGCGTGCTTATGAGGATTTGAATTTTGCTTGGGAGAGTTTTGTATGCTGCATTCAAATGATTATTAAGGATTATGGCAGGTGGCATGTGGCTGATTTACGACATCAGATCCAATGGGCTACACAGCAATGTCAAAGCCTCACTCAAATTAGCCATGAAAGCCAGCTTACTCCTCATGAGATAGATATTCTTTCATCTGCCTGGAATATCTTGTCTCAAAATGATCAAAGAAAGCTTCGTAAATGGCAAGTTAGAGCCAGGGTTAAGCCCTTGTTGGACAAAGGCTGTTCTTCAAAATCCTTTTTGAAGAGTTTGCATGCAGGAAAACAAAGACAATCAATTCAAAGGATCAAAAAACAGGATGGTTGCTGGACACAATCTCAATCCCAACTGGAGGCTGAATGTGTACATCATTTCAAAAACATTTTCTCGGAGCCTTTGCCTTGCTTTGATCAGTTCCAAGCTTAGCGCAGATTTTTGAATCGTGTCAGCCCAATTATTGATTCAAAGGTTGTTGCAGATCTTGAAAAGCATTTCTCAGACACTGAACTTGATGATGGGCTTTTTGGGCTGATCTGAAAGATATCATTCTTAAAATGATTAATTTGGCAAGAAAGGCAGCTGCCTAGTTCTTGGAAGCATGGCATAGGAAAATTGGTTCCTAAAAAACGGTTGTGTGAAACTTTTGCTGACTGGAGGCCAATTACTCTCATGCTTGTCATTTATAAGCTCCTTGCTAAGATGATTGTGCAGAGAGTTGAAGGGATATTGCATCATGGATTGCCTCTGAGGCAATATGGTTTTGTTCCGAGGAGATAGATAAATGACAACATTTCCAATACACTTGTTGCCATTGAATATGCTAAATATACTTCACAGGATGTTTTGATTATGCAAGTCGATATTGCTAAAGCTTTTGATATCGCTCACTGGGATTTTATCTCTAACACCATGTCCAAGATGGGCTTTGGACCTAAATTAATCCATGTGATCTATCTGTTATATTCAGCTTCCACTTCTCAATGCATACCTGTAAAGCACTCGTCCAGGACATGGACTTTGTTCAGATCTGTGCGGCAAGGTTGCCCCTTTAATGCTCTGTTGTATGCAATTGCTACCCATCCGCGTTGTTGTTATATATGGATTATTTGACTAACTTGGGATAGTTGCATGGTCTTCAGTTACCTGGAGCACAATCTTTTTTGGCACATGTGTATGCTGATGATTCTCTTTTCATGCCTCAAATATTCTTGCTGAAATCAGGCTTCTCATGAGCACTCTTTCTGACTTTGGATTGGCAGCTGGTATGAATATCAATTTTGATAAATCTAAGCTTTTACCATTGAAAGCTTGTGATTGGCACTCGCTTATTTGGCCTGGTCAAATTTTCGGATTGTCAGACATCTAGGGTATCTTGTGGGCTGGAATATTACCATCAAACAGGAAATGGCATGGGTTGTTGAGAGATCACGCTCAACATCATGTGATCATATGTGCATAGCACTAACCTAATAGAGTGCTATAAAGAAAAGGGTTAGATGCCCTAACCCTAACCCTAAATGGGTTTGTATATATTCTACATTTTCAACTAAATCTAGTGTATAGTTAGTCATTTGTGGTGTGCTCTCTAGTTATGCCCCTTCTCCTCATCTCCTCTTCTCCTCTCCCCTCTTCATATTTTATCATGGTATCAGGGCTCCCTTGCCTTCCGCTGAGGCATTGAGATCCTTGTGAGAGAGTGCGAGAGAGATTGTGAGATTGAGAGTTCTCTTGAGTGTTCTCCGTAAAAGTCCCCGATGAGAGATCTTTATTCATCCTTTTATAGAAAATTTCCATCCATTTTGAGAGAAACTTTCGTCCATAGGATTTTCGTTCATCTCTTTCGAGGGTTCGTGAGAGATCTATTGTCAGAGAGAGATTTTTGTTCGATCTTTATGAGAGAATCCGCAGCTCCCACAGAATCTCCAAAGATCCCGAAGCATCTTTTAAAGATTCCGGCTTCCCACGAGCTGACACGTGGCATACCCTGGTTACCTTATCCATAGGACCTTCACCCCTCGGTCAAAGACTTGACATGTGGCACCTTATCCTGCCACATCAGCAACCACCATCGACTGACACGTGGCATTTGATCTTCCACGTCACACCCTATTTGCCACCTCATACATGCCACGTCAGCACAAAGGGTCAGCTGCCTGGTCGGATGTCTGACCGTAGTTCCAATATCATAGAGACTTGGTTACACAAATGGAATGAAGCTTTCACCATTTGTGAAATCATGAATGATATGAAGAAAATCTGCGAGGCCATCCATATGTTTAATGAGGCAGCAGATAGGTGGTGGATAAAACGGCAGAAAGATGGAGTGGCATCCACTACTTGGGAGGGATTTAAAAAAGAATTTAGAAAACACTTCTTACCTCCTGACGAAGCATCCCGAGCTTGGGATCAGTATCGAAACCTTCGTCAAAGAAATTTATCAATGGCGGAATACACTGATAAGTTTAGAGAAAGTGTAATGAAAGTTTATGAACCTCTACCTCAATTAATCTAGGTAAAAGATTTTATCTTTGGATTGAATAATCGGATCAAGATGGAAGTTCCGGCTAAGTATGCGAACACGTTAGATGAAGCAATTGCCATAGCCCTGAACTATGAAGATGCCAAAGGGAACAGACCAAGTGGGTTTGTGCAGGTTGGGACTCGGTATGAGTACCGGAAGAAAATTGGGTTTAAGAAGAAGTGGATTAGCAAAGGGAGTGCCTCACAGCCTAGTGGTCAAGCGAAGTAGGCGAAGCCAATCGAGACTCCTAAACCAAGTACCACCATTGGAACGAAAAGAAAAGTAACACCAATGGCAGCCCGGGCTTGGTCGAAGTCTTTTTTGAACCCAGAGCAAAGAGAAAAAGCGAGGAGAGAAGACTTGTGTTTTAGATGCCTTCAACCTCATCAGTGGAAAGATTGTCCACGAAACAAGGATCGTCGGATGGCTAAGATGGTGATCTCAGAATGCGACGTGGAAATGGAGGGAAGTCCCAGAGCAGAACAAATGCAGATTCTGTTGAAAATGGGGAGAGGGTGAGAGACACTCATCACATGATTGGAGACAGGAGTTGAGGCACAATAGCTGATGTTGATAGATGGATAAATTGTAGCGAGTACATGGCCTCATTTATAGGCTGGGCAAGCCTTATCTTCCCACACTGACACCTCATAGATGAGGTCACACACAAGAGAATCTAGATCCTATAATCTAGGGGAGGAATCACACCTACCACATGAGGTGGCACAAGTGGCCTCAAGACTCTTCACTCACACAACTGTAGGACACTCCTAGGACTAGGAGTGTCAAAAACTAGGAGTCCTAGGACCCTTCGGAGCTAGGGTCAAAAACTAGTTTTTGACACTCCTAGGACTCCTAGTTTTTGACCCTTCGGAGCTAGGGTCAAAAACTATAACATCATCCAGACTATGCATCCCAGGCAATAATTCAGAGGTTGAACCAAGCACTCTCATGGCTTAGGTGTCAACGTGATCAGAGACTCAAATCTGAGCATGGATGCATGACCAACTCATAGGTCTAGAGAGTACACCAACATCTTGGAACTCAGCCAGGCCTGATAAAGGAAAGACATAACAACCCCCCTGCCTTCTAACTGGATACATGGAAATAATTGGAGCCTTTTATAGGACAAGGCACACAAAATGACAAATTATTACATCATTTTAGGGGGACTACCCAAGGCAGAGTACCTAACACACACATGACTCTAGAAAGCCCACTCTTCATCTATCACCTCATGGAGGAATAGACCAGAAACAGCAATAGTGCAGGCTTGTTCCTCAGGTCCAGAAGGTGTAGCTTCATCGTCTTCGTCCTCGCTCTGCTCCGCAACCAGATTGGCATGTTCTTTGGCTTGTACCTTTGCCATCTTCTTGAAGCAACGATCCTCTGTATGGCCAAGCTTCTGACAGTAATTACATTTAAGAGGTTTTCCTTTCTTCTTGGGCTTATTCTTGAGAAAGAATGCTTTGTCAGGTTCAAAGGAAGATTCTACTTTCTCTGTAAGCCTACGGTCCTCATCAATGAGATGAGCTACCATATCCTTAAAGCTCATATTGCGGCTGATTCTTAGGACAGCAAGGATCTCACTGTACTTGGAAATGTCTTCAATACTTGAGAGAAGTACAGCAACTTGATCATCATCTTCAACAATGGCTCGGATGGCAAATAATTGTTGGAGAATTGACCCAAGATTGCTCAAGTGTTCATTGAGGGTTTCAGTTTCCTTCATCTTGAGCTTGAAGAGTTTTTGTTTGAGAAAGACTTTGGAATTATTGATCTTATTTCCAAACAAATTCTCTAATTTTTCCCAAACGTCATTTGCACTCTTATCAAAATCCACATGGTGGATATGGTTGTCAGCTAAAGCTAGGCCAATGATAGCCATTGCTTTGTCATTTTGGTTTTCCCACCAACTGATTCTAGCATCATCACTTTGGGGTTTTGGCTCCTTGCCATTGGTGATATTCCATATGCCTTCTCACATAAGAAGAAGCCAGGGTTTCGTCTGCCAAGTTGGGAAATTGCTTCCTGAGAATTTATCGATGAACGAGGAGATTTTTATGCTATCCATTGGTGGGAAGGTCTTAGCTATTATTACAACCAGTGTCTAAATCCCTTATAATGTTTACTAAAAAAAAAATAGGCACAGAGGAGACCTCAGATTATCAAGAAAGAATGCTGATTTCAGCCTTCAGAAGCATAACTTCAGGAATGGATTTGAAAGACATGGAGCTATACTAGATACATGCTTCGTCAGTAGCTAAACAAACAGCACCTTCTTCAGTTCACGGTCAGCACTTCAGTGGTCGATTCAGCAGAAGCGGCATTAAGAGGAGAAGATGCCTGTGTAGGTGATGCTGTAGCTGGGCTAATTGTGGCTGAAAAAATGCAGACTTGGATAGCGTCTTCAGAAAGCATGGCATGGCGTAGGTATATAGCAACGTGAGAGAGTCGCCCGTCGTAAGAGCTTCAGCGTGGCGCAAACATCATAGTAGAGAATCGGGTCAACAAGTAAATTCAGAGGTGGAACCTTGTGAAAGTCAATACCTCGTGCAGGAAATGAGCAGCAACCAATGAAGCGGGGAGCCACAAACTAAATCCACGGGCAGCCATGAATTGAAGCAAGATAATTTGTGAACTGATCAAGAGACCAGCGGCAGATTGCTGGAGCAAATCGTGGGCATGAAGCTGGAGCAGACATTTGAGCATGAACAACTGCAGCAGTAAAACGGCCTGACTTCAGTTCGAGGAGTCAGGGCAGCAAATCGTAGCAAAGAACGGCGCGCTGTTTGCAGGGCATTGGGGCAGAATGCTGCTGCTGGAGATTGCGCAGGAGGAGAGCTGAGAGGCGACAGCAGCAATGGGCAAAACTGAAGCGGCCATCAGGAATCTTGGGATAGAGACTGCGGGCAGAACTGGAACGGCCTGCTTGACAGCAACGTGGAGATGGCGGGCAGAATTCCTGGCTGAGATGGATGCGTGAGCAGATTGCGAGGGAGGCCGACTGCTTCAATGTGGCTTCATCTCCACAAGACGCAGTTGCAGAAGCAGGCGACAAACTGAGCGGGGGAGCGTGTAGAAATGTGCAGGGACTTTCTCCATGGCAAAAGAAGAAATCGTGACAGCGTGTTGCTCTTCCAGAATCGTGGTGCAGGATACTCTCAAGGGCTGAGCGATGGCGGGCAGAAATAGTACGTGGAGCTACCCGAGCTCTGATATCATTTGTTGAAAATGGGGAGAGGGTGAGAGACACTCATCACATGATTGGAGACGAGCTAAGGCACAATAGCTGATGTTGATAGATGGATAAATCGTAGCGAGTACATGGCCTCATTTATAGGCTGGGCAAGCCTTATCTTCCCACACTGACACCTCATAGATGAGGTCACACACAAGAGAATCTAGATCCTATAATCTAGGGAGGAATCACACCTACCACATGAGGTGGCACAAGTGGCCTCAAGACTCTTCACACTCACACAACTGTAGGACACTCCTAGGACTCTAGGACCACACACACTAGGACTCCGATAGTTCCAACAGATTCAGCTAGCGGGATCTTCTCAAAGGTCAGTACCTGTTTTGTTATGTGTGTCTGTTGCTAGCTAGTAACTAGTGCACCTAATAATGTCCTGTTAAAGCCCGTAGCAACGGGGTTTACAGCCTTTAACGATACAGAGTTAATTAAGATGAAAGGGCAAGTAGCCAATCATGATGTCATTGTGTTATTTGACTCAACGTCAAGGCACAATGTAATTAACTCCAAGCTTATAAAGAGGCAGAAATTAAAGACTAGCCCATCTGACTATGCATGTACAATCAGAATGGTAGACGAAAGTTCAACTGAAGGATGGGACCAAAGGGTTACCTAGTTGGAACTTCGAATTCAAGACTATACTGAGAAGCTTGATTTTGAAATGACAAAGCTTGCTCACGCTGACATAGCCCTGGGTAAGGCTTGGCATTCTAGGAAGAATCCAGCCATAGATTGAAAAAAGCACATTTATTAATTCAAGATGAATGATGTGATGTATGTCTTACGAGCTGAAAAAGATATACCTCAAGGACCGTTGGTTTTTGTAATGGAAGTTCTAAAAGCTCAAGAAGAGTTTATGTTTCTTTGTACAGCATCAGTAGAGCCAATTGATGGTCCTTCGGCTAGTACTGATGTTACCCAAAATGGAGAGATGGCCAAGTTGGCTGATCAAATAGTAGAGGAGTTCTCTGATTGTTTTAGGTATCTTATGGGTTACCTCCAGAGTGGAATGTTTAGCATAAGATTGAACTGATCCCGGGGGCAGAACCTGTAAATAGACCTCCCTATAGGTTAAGTTTACCGAAGAAACGGAGGTGCGAAGACAACTGGAAGAATACCTCAAGCTAAGGCAGATTCAACCCAGTTTCTCACCTTTTGCTTCGCAAGTGATTTAAAGAAAAGAAAGACGATACTTTTCGCCTCTGTATAGATTACAGAGCATTGAATAATATCACTATTAAGCACAGGTATCCCAAGGCTCGGATCGAAGATTTGCTAGATGCGTTACATGGGGTCGTAATTTTCAGCAAGATAGATCTTAAATATGGCTACCATCAAATCCGTATTAGAGTCGAGGATGTGCATAAAACCGCTTTTAGAAGCAGGTTTGGACATTATGAGTTATTGGTAATGCCGTTTGGACTTACCAATGCTCCAGCTACATTCATCATGCTTATGAACGATTTACTACGTCCGTATATCGAGAAGTTTGTACTACATTTTATAGATAATATTCTTGTGTTCAGCAAAAGTATTGCTGAGCATCACGAACACTTAAGAATAGTGTTCAATACTTTCAGGAAAGCCAGTCTTTTGTAAATAAAAAGAAAACTGTACTGTGTATGATAAGACTTGAATATTTAGGATTCATTATTACTCCTGAGGGGATAGAAATGGATCCAAAGAAAGTGGCTACGATATTGACTTGGCCTATCCCTCAGAGTTTGACCGCTTTGCGATCATTCTTGGGATTTTTCCAATTTTATCGAAGGCTTATCAAAGGATATTCCGAAATAGTATCGTCATTGACTGATCTGACCTCAGATAAAGTACCTTTTATATGGGGACCGAAACAACAGGAAAGTTTTAACACCATAAAACAAGTTGTGGTCTCAGAACCGGTGTTAAAAATAGTTGATCCCCTGAAACCGTTTTTCCTTGAAACCGATGCAAGTGGCATTGCGGTAGGAGCAGTTCTTCTCCATGAGGAAAGGCCAGTAGCCTTTAAAAGCAAGAAGCTTTCTCCCTCTCAACGAAATTGGCCAACTCTGAAACATTTTTGTAAACAACCTGACTTGAGAGGCCGCCAAGCTAGGTGGGCAGAACTCATTCAAGAGTTTAACTTGACGATTTGGTACCGAAGAGGAAAGGATAATAAAGTAGCTGATGCGTTGTCATGCATTATGCATAATATGAGTTTCACGGTATTAGAAAGTGGTCTAATGACCGAGATTAGAGAAACTCAAAAGATGGACGAGTTCATCCAGAGCTTTTAGCCTAATGCTCATGTATTTAAACCCAGAGCTTTTAGCCTAATGCTCATGTATTTAAACCTGGAGAAAAGGGTGACCTGGCATCCTGAAAAGACCAAACTTATGCAAGATATACCATAAGAGATGGTGTGTTGAAAAGAAATGGCAAGGTAATAGTATCTAATCAGAATGATCTCAAGCAGAGAGTCATTCAACAATGCCATGATAGCCCATGTGCGAGACATCCAGGAGTCGAGAAAATGCATGATCTCGTGAAGCGAGATTTCTTTTGGCCGAAAATAAAAAAACATATTCATGAATATGTGACACGTTGTTTTTCGTGTCAGGTAAGTAAGGCAGAGCGGGTGAAGCCACCTGGACTTTTACAACCTTTGGAAATACCACTAGGTAGGTGGGAGAGCATTTCCATGGACTTTATTGTAGGTCTGCCTATGACACAAGGTGGATATGATTCTATCCTTATGGTACTTGATCGTCTTACCAAGATGGCTCACTTCATTCGAACTAGAGAGTCTGTTAGTACCCCGCAAGTGGTGGATTTATTTATTTAACATATATTTTGTTTGCATGGATTACCCAAATCCATAGTGTCAAACAGGGATGTCAAATTTACCAATCATTTTTGGACTACAGTGTTTGAGACACTAAGAACTAAGTTGGGAATGAGTAGTGGGGATCATCCAGAAACGGATGGTCAGACAGAAAGAATCAACCAAATTTTAGACGATATGCTTAGAGCATATGCGTCATTGAGGCAACATACATGGGACAAGTGGTTGCCATTGCTAGAATTTGCCTACAATGATAGAAAACATTCCTCTACAAGGTTTAGTCCGTTTGAGCTGAACTATGGTTATAGACCAGCGAATCCAACTACAGTTGGAGTACCTCAAAAAGTGCCTAGTGCCGCAAACTTTGTGGTTCAGATGCGGGAGATGCTAGCACTTTTGAGAGCTAACATCCGCCAAGCTATGGATAGAGCTAAGGCGTATGCGGATGAAAATAGATCCGTTAGAGAATTTAAGGAAGGAGAAAAAGTTTTTCTCAGAGTTCCTTCGCACTCTTAAGTTTTTGACTGCAAGAGAGTGTACTAAGTTATCATCTCGATATTGTGGGCCGTGATTAATTCTAAAAAGAATCGGCAAAGTAGCCTATAAATTAGAATTACCACAGGGTTGTAAGGTGCACCCAGTGTTTCATGTTTCTCGCTTAAAGAAATTTTTGCATACATGTGACTCACTAATCGAGGGTGTTGTTTTGTTTCAGGAGATAGAGGATAATGCAGGACACAAACCAACTAGAATCTTGGACCAAGGAACGATGCAAGTACGCAATCAGAAGATACCCACGGTGTTGGTTGCATGGCATGGTTTACCTCTATCAGAAGCTACCTGGGAATCCGTATACCAATTACGGAGAGTGTTCCCAGACTTTATCATGGAGGACGCTGATGCCTGAAGAGGGAAGGAATATTACGCTCAAGTTGAGGCAAAAGGGTTAGTTGACATTTTTCTTTAAAGAATCAATGTTTGTATTATATTTGTTTGGGCTTCACGTAATTGATCAAGAAAGGAATCAAGGTCAAGGTCCTTGGTGAGGGTGACATGGCGCAAGACTAGGTGGATCTAAGGCTAAGGGGTCTAAAATGTGCCAAGGGGCAAATGATTTCATTGTTATGCCAAGAGAGGGGTAAATGATGCATTGAGGATATGCCCTCAAATGTAGACATGTGACATACTAGATCCATCTAGGAAATTGGGGCTTGGTGGAATCTGCATGCTGGAGCCTTCACGTATGTGGGCTATTCTAAGAGTTTGCTACCACCGAGGTTGGGTGGAAGGAAATTTACGTGTGCCTGCCCCGTGATTGACTGTTGAGCTGACAAATTGAAGAGAGTGATCGTCATATTGCGGTTGAGCTAACACATGCTTTTCTGGTACTGTAGCTAGCATTCTGTATAAGCGTCCTTCCATGACACCTTTACCTACTAGCTGAAATCTTCCTGTGTCGGAATTTGTCGTTGGATGGTAATACTCTGGACTAGATTCTCGTATCCCTCAATTAGTCCATTCAAGATGACTTAAACCATTTCTGCGGGGTTCATAGTCTCTCCTGCTGCTGCGAGTTGATTGTTGTAGTCTTTGATCCGGAGTATATAAGCATGACCAGTTTTACTACTCTTGCGAAAACTCTGGTTGATTTGGTTTCTCAGTGTGAGAATCCTAGAAGTGTTCTTGGACTCATAGAGAGCTGCAAACATATCCCATGCTTCTTTGGATGTCTTGATGGTGTTGAGCTATCCTAGTATGACATCTTGCACATTCTGCTTGATCATATGATATGCATACTTATCTTTCTTATCCCATTCTGCCTGCGCTCAAACAATGGCAAGATCTGCTACAGGTACGAAAACTGTTTGTGTAGTTGGAGATCCCGCTGCTGGTGCTGCGACAACAGGTGGAGTAGAGCGACTATTCCTGGATCGTTCAATGATCTAGGTGTAGATCCATCGACATACTCCCATTTGTCCTGAAGTACAAGAATGGTCTCCATTCGGTATTTCCATGTGCCGTGATTGGAGTTATCTAGCTTAGCAGATGCCTCTAGATTGAGGTTGCTAGTCGTAGACATGGTGCAAGAAATGTACTCAAAGTGTCGTGAAAATCACTGTCTGAATCAACTACAAAACACTGACTGTAGCAAGTGAAATTTGAACTGTCGATGAAGGTTGAACTGCAATATATAATTACAAGGCTTGTGGCAAATGATGCTAGAAATAGCCAAGAGGCTTTACAAGGCTAAAATGATGTACACAATGGGGTGAAATAGCCAAATAGGCTTTACAATGATAACATATATGTGTGAAATCAAATCATGTGCTATCTGCCCACTAACCAATCGGCAATGCCTCTGAACACTCTGAAGTCTGCTCAGTGAACCGTGAATGTCAGGTTTCAAGTAATGTGATGATGTGAAACCGTATGTAAGCGTAGGGACTGACTCCGAGTAAGAACTACTCAGGAATTTTAGGCATGGCTTAGATTGGCAACTTGGGAAAATTTAACGCGTCCCCTCTATGGCGATCTAGTCTACTTTGATCTAAATCTATACCAACCGTCGATCGATGAAAGAACAACAAATAATTTATTTTCTTTGGTTCTTTTTACGTGTTGGGTCAGATGCGTCGATGTAGAGGCTAATGTATGTGTAGGAAGTGGATTTGGCGACGAGGCTCAAAAGTGAGTGATACTTGCGCCGAAATGTGCGCATGATGTGACGAGCGCGTAGAGCACGAAAAATTGAACGATTTTCCTTTTTGAAGCGCTCTCAAATTCTTTTTGAATCAAGAGATACTACTTGATCTAGGTGGAGGGGCAAAAGCAGTGCAAATGTGCTCGATGATGATGTGGCAGTCAGGGGGTCACATGTAGTGACTGTGCTTGTGGAGCAGCCCTGTGCTGAGGTGGCAGGAATAGTCACATGCAAAATGCCAAGCAGGAGGTCAGAGTGCCACTGTTGAGGTGGCAAGATGATGTGACAGCTGAAGTTAATACTTTTGTGGCCTATAACTGGCAATATTAGGCACCTTAGTCCTCCTAGGATCGACTGTATGAACACTGGTTTCAGTTTCCATTGAAGATTTACCTTTCTCTTCACGAGATGGTCTAGTAGGCATACTATGAACCATTTTCCTGAGCTCGGATTGCCCTACATTTGCTTGTAACTATTGCGCTAAAATCTATTGCAAGGCATCGTCCAATAATGCAATTCTATCAAATAGTGTATGGCCTGCTGAGTGCGACACCTGCGGGGTCGGTCGGACTCCTGATTCTACGGGATCCACCCTAGAAGCTTCTTCTTCTACTTCCATTTAGGTCGATAGGGTTGTTTTTTAAAAAATAAAAATAAATAAAACACCACCTAAAACTGTATTTACAAATTGCTTTTCAATCTCATAACCACAAAAGGTGTCTAAACGGGCGTAACCATCAACTGAAAATAGCTGAGAACCAAGATGAATATCTTTTCCCTATACTAGGGAAATATTTGCAATCTCAAATAACTCAAACACCGAGGGCAAATAACTAGCATATACCACAACAAAATTTAACAGGTATAGAAAGCTCCTTGGTCATATTTTTGCTGCATGAAGAGATGAACTTGTCCGTGCAAGCCACTCCATCTCTTAGTCGAACTCCTTGAACGAATTCATACATATGAGTAGATCCACGAGACCAGCCTCTTCTCTAGTTTAAATATGTGATGTCGATTTGAATTTTGGCTAGTGCTGACCAGACAGGTCTTCGTGAGCATAGGCGTTTATCTTTTGATATGACTAAATGTAACCAAGCTTCCCCAATAGCGGTTCACAGCAACGTACGTAGCTCTACTAGCTACCGAGCCCACAACTTGCAAAATCAACAGTACTATCGTATCCAACACCCTCTCACATCATACGACGTTGTGGCTCCAACTTTTGTCGTTAACCAAAATACCACTTGATTCATCTCGAGAAGTGAACCTCCTATGCAATAGCTGAACGAAGGTTTTTTTCACACCCAGCTCCTGCGATGCCTAGGAGCCCTGAAGGCAGCAATCCATGTCCCTTCACGTGCGCCACTCAATCCAAACAACAAGCAATCAATTGCGCCGACCTTGTTCGAGACTCTGTGAGCCACCGTAAATCCTATATGGCCTTACTACGACACCTCAGGAATCAGCCCCAAGAATCACGATTCAAGTTCCTTGTATACATGCAGTTCTTCAGCACAACAGACCAAGGAAAGCCCGACACACCCAACGCTGACAAGCAGCGACGATGATGCCAATGAGAACCACTCCCTCGACACCTCCTCCATACGATTCTTGATATCACTAGCGACACTCAGCAGATGGAATGTGTATCAACTCGATGTCAAGAATGCATTTCTCAATGGTTACCTAGATGAGGAAGTCTACATGCAATAACCAGCAGATTATGTTGAACCAGGAAAGGAGAATAAGGTTTGCCATCTCAAAAAGAGTCTCTACGGCTTAAAGAAAGCACCTAGAAGTTGATACAACAGAATCGACAAGTATTTTGCTAATCTAGGATACATGAAATCCAATGCAGATCATACTTTCTACTACAAAGTTCAAGGGGAAGACATTACTATTGCACTTTTATACGTAGATGATCTGATTGTGACCGGAAGCAAGGATAGCTTCATCCAAAAGCTATAACAAGACTTATCTGTAGAGTTTGACATGAAAGATCTTGGACTTATGCACTATTGTCTTGAAATTGAGTTCTGGAGAGATTCAGACAGCACCTTCATGAGTCAGCTCAAATATGTTGATAAGTCTTTTGAAGAAGTTCATATGGCAGATTGCAAGATTGCAGCCACTCCCATGGAACAGAGTTTGAAACTTACTAAAGATTCAAAAAAGCCTACAGTCAATGACAGGTACTACAGGCAGCTCATTGGATCTCTTATATATTTGACTATCACACAGTCAGATATTTGTTATGAAGTAAGTTCACTAGCATAGTTTATGGCAAATCCAAAATAGTCTCATTGGAATGTAGCCAAAAGAGTCTTGATATACATCATAGGTACAAGACAGTTTGGGATAGAATACAGAGAAAGTCATCCAAGGTTGCATGGATACTGTGATAGTGACTATGCCGTAGATCATGAGACCAAGAGATCCACATAGGAATATGCATTTTTTCTTGGTCAAGGTGCTATATCATGGTTTTCGAACAAACAACCAACTGTTTCTTTGTCTTCGACTGAAGTAGAATACAGGGCACTCACTACAAGTGCATGTGAGGCTATATGGCTCAGAAGACTAATGTCAGAAATAGATTACTTTGATGAGTCAAAGCCAACAACAATATACTGTGATAATCAATTGGTTCAAGAATTGGCCAAGAATCCAATATATAACTCCAAGACAAAGCACACTGATGTCAGAGAGCACTTCATCAGAGAAAGAGTATTACTTGGTGACATCACACTGCAACATTGTGATAGCAAACAGAATGTTGCAGACATCTTTACCAAACCACTCGGTAAAGAGCTTTTCGAGAAACACCGACTAGCTCTTGGTTTGACGTAGAGGAAGGACATTCCCATTAAAGGGGTGTGATGCAATGTAATGTTTAGTCCTTCTTCGATTCCCCAGAATCATCATCTTGAGGGAAGGCCTACTTCATGATGTTGATCTTGAGGGAAGGTGTTGAGAGATCATGCTCAACATCATGTGATCATATGTGCATAGCACTAACCCAATAGAGTGCTATAAAGGAAAGGGTTAGATGCCCAAACCTTAACCCTATATGGGTTTGTATATATTCTACATTTTCAACTAAATCTAGTGTACAGTTAGTCATTTGTGGTGTGCTCTCTAGCTGTGCCCTCTCTCCTCATCTCCTCATCTCCTCTTCCCTCTTCATATTTTGTCATGGGTATTTGAGAAGCTTTATCAGAAGTTGGATTATTAGAAATTATCCACATGGCCACTACATGTTCGCCTCAGAATTGTTCAGTCCATTATTATGGCTCATGTTCAGTTTTATTTGCCCCTTTTACACTTGATTACTAAAGATCTCAATACTTTTACGTATCAGGCAATGGAGCTCTTTTGGAAGACAAAAACTCACAGGAAAGGTTTGAGGCTGCTGAAAGTGCACTTTATATGTTCTCCAAAGATGCATGGGGGTCTTAACATTCTCGACATCAGGTATCATATATTAGCGAGAAAGATTACCATGCTTCCTACCTTTTTTCAGCAAAATCAGCCATGGGCTATCATGTTGGCAGCCATGTGTATGAACATGAGGACAAAGGCATATGGGGATTGGATTACTGATCATTGGGAAGTGGTCATTGGCAAATTTCATGGCATTATCCCTGGCTGTCCTTACTCCTCTTCTCTATTACAGGATTGGAAGCGAGTGCTTTCTAAAGTTAAATGGTGTCCTGTCAATTCAGCTCAGGCCAATTCTCTTTGCCATGAAAGTATACATTGGAGCTCAAGTTTTTATCTTCCCCTTGCCTTACAAGAACCGGTTAAGGCATACAATCTCATGAAACTTGGGATTCATTACATTAATGATGTGGTGGATGTTCAGGGGAATATTTTATCATTTCCAGATGCTTATCGTCGATTTTCCCTTGGTATGCATCATAGACCAATATGGAGGAAAATAAGCAGTTTGTTGCAGTACCTACTCCCAATTCCACCTTATGATGGCTCCCTCTGACTTCAAAATTGGTAGCTCATGCCCTGTAATCATGGATTACACCCCATTTCTTTGCAAGCCATTTCTTCTATAAAAACTTATAGGCTGATTTTGCCTCCTCCATGGATTGCGCAGCATGGGAATAGCCTCTGGCATCTGCACAAATCTCTTTCATGGTGGAAGTCAAATCTCAAAGTAGTATGGAGAAGTAAGCTACCAGTGGGTCTAGGAGGACATATCACTTGCCCCAAAGATGTAACCAATCCAGGCAAGTCCTCATGCATATAGTCTATAAAATCAACCAATTCCACCCATACTAGGTAATGGTGCTTGATCCAGTTCTGATAATCTTTATTGGGAGATCAAGGTAAAACATGTACCATTTGTCTGCCATAAAACAAAGGGGAGAATTACAATATCTTTTGCTTGTAAGTGACATGAGAAAGATGTACTTCATAAAAGCCCTGGAGGCAAAATATACTCCCTCAACAAAACATCCACCCAACAAGGCCTTTATCCACTATGCTACATCATTAGCAGCAGTAGGGATTCTTCCTGGAAAAAACAAAATTACAGCAGTCTGTGATAGCTTTTTCAAAGGATTTACCAACGAGGGAAGCTTCAATTTGTACTTGACTTCTGGAACAGGTTTGTTCCATGCCGGTCTACTTTGAAAAAATTCCTCATGAAGCGTGTCAAAGACATAGCGTGCACCCAGATTATCCTCTGCAAGAGCTTCTGTAAGTCTTCGTTTGGGATCAAGAGAGCGATCCCTATGCAAATAATGCTTGAGTTGAGGGTCAGAATCCATCACAGAAGAGGTGAAGGAGGAGAACTGAAGCGTAGAAGAGGATATGGACAGCGTAAGGGATATCCACACACCCATGTAAGCCAGTACTGAAAAAAAACACAACAAAAGTTCGAGTATTAAGAAGGGAAAGGAGAAGAGGGTTAAACAAAGACAAATCTAAGGAACTTTTGGTGGTGATGCAATGATGAACAGCAAAAGACGAGCAAGAAACGGCGAGAAGGCAAGAAGAGCAGTGTGGCAGGCTGATTTCGGGATCTGCGTCAGGGTTTCGGGGCTGCAAGGACAGACGAAAACTGTCCGTACAGTCTGTACGGACAGTACGGATTATGTATAGAGGGCTGAAGATGCTGAAGAAGATCAGCTGGGCTCAAAGCAGGGCTCACTGAATCCAGGTTGACATGGGAGCTCTCTCTCTCTCTCTCTCACACACACACACACACACAATTTTTTTTGGTAAAATCCAGTGCATTGTCACACACACACACACACTTTTTTTTTTTTTGGGCAAAATCCAGTGTAGTGTATTTATATTGTCATAACTTTACAAGAGGGAAAGTCTCCAAAAAATGGAGAGTATCCCACAGATCAGAAGCATAAAAAGAAAAGCTCGATGCAAGATGCATGCAGATTACCCTCATGGCAGGCATCATATAAAGATTGCCGCAATGAGGCTCTAAAATATTCATATGACTTTTGAAACTGGCGGCCCAAGTATGCCAAATTGTGCTCTTCCCAGATTGTCCAAAGCGCCCAATATCTCACCCATGAGAGAAAGAGGGAGTATTGAGATAAAGGCCTTCTAAATCTGCCAAATAGCCAAAAATGTTTCCCAAATATGTGACTCGGGAAACGGAGGCGAAGAAGATCTGAAATTTTCCCAAGGAGATTGCGAGTAGACGAGCAATGCCAAAGCAAATGAGGGACAGTCTCCGAAGGAGCGTGACACCGTAAACAGGTGGGTGGTGCAATGTGACGTTTGGCAAGTGTGATTCCCACTGACAATGTGCCAGTCATGCATCTCCAAAGTAAGAGTCTTTGTTTCAAAGGCATTTTACACCTCCATAATAGTCGGAGATTCTTTCGCCACCATGAAAGGGGCTGCCTGATATGCCATAGAGTATTAGCATATTGATGAATCCAAGGGGCAGGTTGAAGAAGCTTGTAGACTTTGATGGAGGTCAAAACAGGCAGAGGTATAGGACGAGAGCATGTAGCAACGGGGAACAATTGCCAATCCATTAGCCTGTATGTGTCAGCCACAGGGGGAATAGGTAGAAATGGATGCAAGAGATCAGCAATTTTCTTCCATATCAATCCATGATGCATTCCCAAAGCACAAAGGGCAGTGGCCTGAGGAAAAGATAAGACATGGCCGTGATCATCTACCACATCATTGATGTATCTAATTCCCAATTTCATGAGATTATATGCCCGAACCGGTTCCTGTAAAGCAAGTGGAATGTCAAAAATGGCACTCCAATGAATACTTTCTTTCCTCATTGAGTTTGTCCCCAAATGATTATCAGGAGCCCATTTGACTTTAGAAAGCACTTGTTTCCAGTCCAATATGAGAGCAGTAGAAAAAGGGCATCCAGGAATCTTCCCGACAAATCTCCCAATGACAACCTCCCAATGATCAGTAGTCCAATGGCCATAAGCAGTTGTCCTCGTGTTGACACACATGGATGCTATCATACAAGTCCATGGCTGCTTTTGACAGAAAAAGGTATGGAGCATAGTCGCCTTCCTTGCAAGTACATGATATCTGATATTTAATACATTAAGTCCTCCATGCATCCTAGGGGAACATACCATTTCCATCTTCAGCAGTCTCAATGCTTTCACTGCAGTTTTTGTCAAAATGATTGTGTATAGGCTTCATGGGATACTGAATGCGGGCCTTCATCCTCATCAGTATGGGTTTGTGCCGCGAAGACAAATCTATGACAATATCTCCAATGCATTGACTGCAATTGAATATGCCAAGTACTCGAATCAAGATGTACTCATATTGCAGGCAGATATTACTAAGGCATTTGACACTGTACAATGGGATTTTATCTCTCAAACCATGACAAAGCTGGGGTTTGGTCCCAAGATAGCAAATGCAATCTATTGGCTTTATTTTGGATCTACTTCCTAGTGCATTCTCGGAAGTCATCTATCTCGGTCATGGATATTGGGTAGATCAGTCCGACAGGGCTGCCTCCTTAGTGCTCTTTTCTATGCCATTGCGACTCATCCCCTATTGATGTATCTTGATCATCTTACAAACACAGGACAGATGACTGGTCTAAAATCCCTGGGGCTGCATCTTTTTTGGCACAGGCATACGCTGATGATTCCTTCTTTATGCCACAGAATTCTCCTCGGGAAGTCAGCATGCTTATGACCACATTATCTTTGTATGGATTAGCAGCGGGATTGCATGCCAACTTTGACAAATCCAAATTGCTTCCCCTGAAACAATGTGACTGGCATTCTATTCTCTGGCCTGGTCAGATAGTGCATTCCAAAGATGTAGTCAGGCATTTGGGATATCCTATAGGATGGCATATCACCAGAAAACAGCAGCTAAAATGGATATTCCAAAGACTTCAACACAAATTGCAATATTGGAAAATTTCTACTTGGCCACTTCATGTCAGGCTCAGAATCCGTGTCAGTAAAAGGTCTCTCAAATAAAAGAGCATCATCCATTTCCACTATCCCAGAAACATATTGAAGAAATTCAATCCGCGCATCAGTCATTTGATTTGATGGGGGGCCAGGGGCAGAGAACAGTGTGTGGAAGTAATTTTGGCATTCATCTTGGAGATCAGAGAAGGAGTGCGTCCAAGAGCCATCTAGCTTCCTTACCCTTAGACATGAGTTTTTCTTTCGAGAGGCATGCAGTCCCTTGAAAAAGGCTTTGGATGAACAGCCCTTATCCATAAGGGGCTTCATTCTTGCTCTAATCTGCCATTTGTGCAATTTCCGCTGATCATTATCAGTCAGTTTGATCCGGGCTTGTGAGAGGGAATCATTTTCCGATTCAGAAAGAGGCCTTTACTGTGAAAATTCAGTCAACTATTGTGCTGTCCTTTTTGCCCATTTGACCTCGTTCCTCCATGTAGCCATGTGCCAGTTTCCATACTCCCTAATGACATTCTGTATACGAGAGACAAAGCTGTCCCAAGCATAATTCATGTCCTCCTGAGCATGCAAAAGCAAGGGATGAATTGCAAATCTAATCATTTGCTGGAAATGTTGATGTCGAAGGTAAGCCTGATTAACATGCAATAATCTGCTGGAGAAAGTCGGCAAATCATCCAGTGGCATACCAAATTGCAGATTTAACCATAATGGGGCATGATCTGACAAGCCCAAAGAGAAATCAATGTGGAGATGAAGGCTAAAATCTGCATATTGTTGTGGATAGAACAAATACCATCTGTCAAGCCTAGCCCAGTATGTAGTATATGCATTATGATGAAAAGTATATCCAGGCGCTGACCCTTGTAGAAGCAGCCATAGATCTTCAGCCTGCACAGAAAAAAGCATGCTATCCCATTTCTGTCTTTCCGATGAAAGCATATGAGATCTTGAAGTGGTGTTATCTCTCAGCAGAGGAGAATTGTTAAAATCTCCACAGATAAATGCATTGGATCTCCATGGATATTTGCTTAAAGAATCCCATAGAGAAGCCCTCATGGCAGAGGTCTGGGGGGCATAAACTGATGCAAGCTCAAAAATGTCACCATTGACATTACATTGTATGACTATCCATCGGCCACTGCTGTCGTTGAATGCTAGCTGGGGCTCCAGTTCATGTCTGACCATCATGCATACCCCTGAGTAGGTAGTGGTACCAGCATAATATATATCATAGCCGCCAAAGTGATCATTATGACCAGCCTTAGAGTGTTCATTATGCTCTTGCAAACAAATAATATCTGGCTGCATTTTATGTACATAATTCCAGAAAAGCCTCCACTTTGAGACATTGCAGAGGCTCTGTACATTGTATGTAAAGCACTTAAGTGTTTGATGCATGAAAGAGATATATACAGGAGAGTATAAGTATAAAACAAGATATCAGAGAGGCAAAGCCTCTGCCTGCATGGGTTGCAGGCTTTCATGATCCATAAAGGATATGGCATTCTCCCCTTCTTCAGAGTCACATATCGGAATACCCTTCTTCAAAACCCCTACCCAATTTTGAAGGACTGGAGCTGAAGTGGAAGCCTGTCCTGGTAAGGGAGAGGAAGCATCCCATTGCCAAGATTGAAAGGGGCGTCGCTTCAATACAACCACCTTCTTAGGCTGTTGAAAACCATCCCGATCTGTCCCCACAGGTTCCTTCATCTTCTCTTTTTCTTTTTCTTTCCCTTTTCCAACAAGTGATTGCACCTGATTAAGTGGCTTAGCATTCTTTGCCCCATTTCGATTTGCTACCTTGGCTTGCAAATTCTCATTCTTTTCCCTTGTCTGAGGCGGCAAGGCATTAGGAGGGGGTTGATGCAGTACCATTGGGCATTCAGAGGCTAGATGCCCAAACTTGTGGCAGGCAAAGCAAGCGCCTGCAAATACACCCCATTTCAAGTCAAAGAACTTTTTGCCCAATTGCACACCCTCAACTTCCACTGCAATAGAAGGAGGGGTAGGTGTGTCAGTGTCCCAAAGGATGCAAAATCTGTTACGATTTCCCATGGGGCGTGGAGGACAAATGACCTGTCCCAATGAAGCAGCTAGGCCAGGCAATTCTTCATGCATATAGTCTGGGAAGTTAACAACTTCAACCCATACAGGACAATGATGACGTATCAGACTTTGGTAGTCCTTGTTTGGGGACCAAGGCATGGCATGTACCATCTGCTTCCCGTAAAAAAGGGGAGAAAGCTCAAGGAGCCTCTGCTTGCACAAAGCATCTGATAAATGCACCTCATAAAATCCTCTGGAGGCAAAGTAGACACCCTCAACAAAGCATCCTCCAAGGATAGACTTGATCCATTGCGATCACTGGCGGCTGGAATTCTTCCTGGAAAGAAAATAATTACCGCAGTTTGAGATAGCTTTCTGAGAGGATTCACAAGGGAGGGCAATTTCAATTTGTATGTGATCTCCGGAACTGGTTTGCCCCATTCCTGTCGTGACTGCTGAAAGTCATCCTTAAGTGTATCAAACACATATTGAGCCTCCATGGTAAGCTCATCATCCTGTGAAGCAGGCTGAGAAGGACGATGCTTAGCATCTGTAGTTCTTTCTTTTCTAGCATATGTACAGACATCGGGACCTGAAGCCATGATTGAGGTATGGCAAGGCAGGAGAGAAAAAGAGTGAAAGACAAAGCAAACAGAGATAACGAACGGAGAGGCACTGGGAGAGAATGCAGATCAGTACGGCAGAAGCTGAACAGAGGGGCTGTACGGAAGGGATAAGCTGTACGGAAGGACCTGTACGGAAAAGCCTGTACGGAAGGACCTGTACGGATAGCCTGTAGGAAAAAACGGGAGGAAATATACGGAAGTGACTGTACGGACGAAGATTGACTGTACGGGAAAAGCTATACGGAGGAACCTGTACGGAAAGTGGGAAGAGAAATACAGGGATTCTGTACGGACAGTTGGTGCTCACAAAAAAGTACGGAATTGTACGGGAAAGAGTAGGGTGGTACGGGGAGGCTGGGTGTACAGAAGATGGCGACGTCGTACAACAGGGCTGACAAGGACGTACAGAATGTACGAACAGACAACGGGGTGTACGGGCCTGCACGCCAGGGGAGTCCGTACGATCGTCGTACGGACGTACGGACGGAGGGGGAGAATCCTAGCGGGTACCTTCGTCTCACCGTCGCTCACCGTCTCTCTAGACACACACACCACACACACACACACACAGGCACACATCACACACACACACACACACACACACACACACACACACGTGTGTATAAAATGGGGAACTTGCAAGGGAGGGGAGGGCTAGGAGCAAGTGCAAGCTATTTTCTGTTTTATTAATTCTTTTGATAGTGTCCCTCTCCAAGATGCTCTTCCTTAGTTTCTTATGCTCTCTTAATGTAGGTTTCCAAGCCTTCTTTTACTTCTTTAAATATTATAATATTTCTTCATGCACGTACTTTCATAGAGCACATCTTTTTCAACTCTACATTTGTCTTCATGAAGGCACGCTATTACCATGATTATAGTTCCAATGTTCTACATCATAGAGCACGTGCCATTATTGCAATAGATTTAACCTTTTGAAGCAGTCATTGTTGTAGGATTGCGAGTACATTGCTTCAGGCTTCCTTCACCATTGTACCTCAATGGCTCATTTTTTTTCTCTTATGACAAATGGTTTGCCTCCACTCTTCTTGGATTAGGCAATCATATATTTGGAAGCTAAGGTTGATGGCTCTTGCACTAGTCACTTATGAGACCTATTTGGTGACAAAGTATATTTGTGCAATGTTTTGGAACTCCTTATCTCCATATTTAATGAGTGATAGAAAGAAAGTTTATTAAAGTCTTCGGAAGACCGAGGGTCTATGAGACTGTGAAAAACTTGATACAATGAGCTGTGGTAGTGGAGCTACTAAACGAGCATCCACACCACTAGAGTACATTGGTAGACTTATGCCATGGAAAGGTAATTAACATGCATAATTGGGTTTGTGGCTGTTTGCTCTATTGATCTCAGGATCTAGTCTCCTACTGTGTGAAAGCACGATATCAATGTCATGTAAAGCTTTTTCATAGGACCACACATGTAGGATTGACATTACTCACATGATCATCTATTAGGCCAACCCCTATCAGTATAGAGCTAGTGAACTTCTATTAAGCTACAAGAAACTAGATAAGATCCTGTAAGAGCCTTATATAAGATCATGTGTAAAAGAAATGAGGTTGTCATAACCAATCTGAAAGTGGAAGTGCCATGAATTTATTAGGTGTAAAGCGTGGTTCCAGTATCTCATGATGGAATCAGCTCTCATTTTATTGAGAAATTAGATCGAGCGAGGACATGAACTATCATCAATGGAAGCCACAGGGAACTCTCTCTTTGTACAAGTATCTGGCTTGAAATTCAATGGCAACCATGTGTTTGGACACACGCTGGGAGGGATTCTTGAAAGGGCAGAAGGTTCTCTTTACAGAACTTGGAATCTTTTCCTTGCATAGTTCTGCTTGCTTTGCTTGGATGTACAAACAGGTAGACAAAGGAACATAGTTGAAAAGTGAGGGTTTATGAACTTTGCAATAGGATAATTGATGAAAACCACTGTACAAAAGAAATTTACATTTAGGAGGAAACTAAGAGAAGACATGATTTAGAAAACAGAGAATCAGTTTATATGGTTATTTTTGGTTTGCAACCATGGTACGATGGATCATATTTTGGAGCTGCAGCAAGGATTCAATGCTATCATGCTTTGCTTGCCCCAGAACCCATTATGGCTGTGACAAGAATATTAGTGCAGTTTTTGTATGTCATTTTCATTTCTGTACAACTTCAAAAGGAGTTAGGGTAATTGAATTAAAACATTTGAAATGAAATACTTTTCTTGAGTTCTGCAAAAGTAGCTGCAAGGTTGGCACTGAGCTTTACAATTACTGTTGAAAGCTAATTCAGGGTAAAGTGCGAAGTGGCTGCAGCATTCTCATGTCTACAACTTTTTTCTTGAATCCTGAAGATAGAGTGCGAGGGTTTTGCTTGATCTTCAACTAAAATTTGACTTATCAATGAAGTTTAATTCCATCTTTGCTTTTGCAGACTACTGGATCACTTTATTTTTGGGCTGCTCACCTTGCTGGACCAAAGTGGGGACCTTTTGCTTCATGGTGCTGTGCATGGCTTGAAATAATTGGTCTTGTCGCAGGGATTGGAACTCAGGTGTGTGCTTTTCCTCTGGGTTAAGCCTTGAGTGAGTTCCTTGTCTTAGACCTTGGCATTCTCTTTATACACTTATAGAACCGACCTTACAGTCCTTTTCATTTTGCCCCCTTGCAGAACTGTCCATACTGCAGTATAGAGGGCTCACATAGCTTTCCTTTTTCTTCCTTTAATTCTCATCATGAAATTCTGTTCAGTCTGGCCCTTTAGCATAGTGTGAAACGTATGTAGAGAAGGTATTGTCTAGTGATGGCTTCAGGCAAACTGCTACGACTTGCGTATATCAACGAAACAGTGTATGAATGGCTGCTTATGTGCATCATTTGTTTGTATCTCGTTGTTTGGTAGACATTCTGTGGTCTTTTTGCAGTTGAGTTCCAGCTATCACCATTGCTATGTGCTTGTACTCTTATAGTCTAGTTTACTAAGCTCGCACTTGATGTTGATCCAGACCTATATTCCATCTAATCATTTTTGCATTTATGAAGGCTTATGCAGGATCACAAACTCTGCAAAACATAATTCTTCTAAGTACAGGAACTAATAAGAATGGCGGTTACTTTGCACCTCGAGGTGTCTTCTTGGCAATGTACATTGGATTGACATTGTTGTGGGCCACATTAAACACTTTTGCTTTGGATGTCATCGCATACATCGACATTGTTTCCATTTGGTGGCAGGTGCATTTGCATGCCTAGTTTGTAAATATTTGCACCAATGGGCAGTTTCGGAATGTGCTTTTAGGATTTTGTTATGCTTTGATTAGTTTCCCCCCTGAGCGCCAGTCTTCATCATGGCCTGTCTTGCTCTCGTCTCTTGGAATTCTTTAAACAGACCTTTCTTTAAGTTTATGATCAGATGTGTATTGGTATGTGGATGGGTTCATCTGTGATGACAACATACGTGTATAGATTGATCTACACTGACATTTTTGTGCTGCTGAAGTTTGGGGAGATTTTGGAGTAGCTAGTTTTTGCCATGCAGGGTGGACTTGATAGTTGGTAACCTTATGAAATTCAGGACGTTTAAAAGTTCACTTTTGCTTTGCTTTACATGAGAAGTTTGGGCATGTCCTTGTATTCATGCCAATATATATTTATGAATATTCTTGCCATAGCTTTCTGAAAACAGGCTACATGTGTCCTGAATTTGCTATGAGGGATACATTCCTAGTTGCATGACAAGTAACTTGCATAAAGAATCAGACAATGTTTTGTAATCTAGATTTGATCATTGAGGTATGTTCTCACCAATGCACGTGGATTATTCAGTTGTTCTTTGGGGTCATGTCGTGAAAAAGAGGTCACCACGACATTGAAGAGAAGGAGCTCCAAAGGCTTCTTTGGTCCATTTTGTCAAAGAGACCTCGAGGCTGAAGAAAAGGAGCTCTAAAGCTCATTCAAACATAGGAACTCTGTTAGTAGGACTAGGAAAGTGGAAACATAGGAAATCTCCCTCCCTAGCAAAGGTTTGATACCTATGACAGGTGCTCTCCTATCAAATGCCAGAAGCAGTAGTCTCTTAGTCAATTGCACAGGTTTGGGGAAAA
The DNA here is from genome assembly GCF_047967505.1 of Dipteris shenzhenensis. Taxonomy (NCBI): domain Eukaryota; kingdom Viridiplantae; phylum Streptophyta; class Polypodiopsida; order Gleicheniales; family Dipteridaceae; genus Dipteris; species Dipteris shenzhenensis. Next base: position 49,246,067 of record NC_141624.1, read on the forward strand.
AAAGAACCTTTACTGAATAGAAAATGGAGAGACTACAATGCCTACAAAGGCATTGGTGATATTATGACTAGGGACACATAAGAAAAGGGATTACTTAGCTATAAGCGTAAGAAGTTAACATCAATGTAACCAACAGTTGCGAAGCGTTGTCTGAGGGCTGAAAAGAAAAGCATTGATAGAACTATAAAAATCTACCTCCACTCACTTGTACTCATGTAAGATGTCCCTTAATCTACCTTGAGCTTCTCACTTGCTTACCTGCCTCACTAGACTTTTTACTCTCTCTCTCTCTCTCTCTCTCCACCCTCACTTTTTACTTTCTCCTTGTAAGAGAGAGAAAGTTTATTAACTCTACATAAGACCAAAGGGTCTATGAGACTGAAAAGAAACCCCTGTGACGAGAAATAAAAGTAGTACATTGCGCTGTCACCTGCGAGAGAAACGGATAAAGGGGGAGCAAACACTGAGGAGAATACCCTGGTCATCTTTCAATTGGTCACCCGCCCCTAAGTGGTTGGACCTGTGTATGCTGTCTGTGGGACCAACATGACTAGACGACTGAGGAAAGACAAGAAGAGCTCGTCTAATAGTGGCTCAGGATCTAGCGAGGGCTGGCGTCAAGAGCGAAAATCAGTGATAGAATGTTGCTGTTGCTCGGCTTGTCTAGGTAAGGCTGGTGTTAACCAACGCTCCACCAACTAGTCACGACACCATCTAATAGACTATGTGCTTTGTCTGATAGCGGACCACAGCAACGTACGTAGCTCTACTGGCTACCGAATCCACTACTTGCAAAATCCACAATACTACGCTTTTTTTCACACCCAGCTCCTGCTTGCGGCACTACCCAACAAGACACTCATCTTTGAAGTACCAGTATCAATAATGTTAAAGGATCTCCACGTAACGCAGATATCAAAACACAAACTTCTTTTAAGTAGTTTATTGTGGATATCTAGATCAGTTTCCCTGGCCCTAGGCTAGTTGCAGATTGACGAACGGAATCACAATAATTATTAAACTAGCCCGTACTCACAAGCTCCTGCAATCCCGTCTTCCACACCTTCAATCAACGACGAAAGATACCAAAATATTATAGTCAGCTAGTCTTGAAGGTAACCACCCGTAAACCAGCGTGTGCGCCACTCTTTGCCTTTTTCTCTGATCCCGTAAGACAAGATCCCCGCTCCTCTATTGGCTTCCCAGTGGTAGCATGCTAAGGCTTAACGAAGAATCGGATCAACAGCCTGACATTCCGCCACGCTCTGCCTGCTGAATACCAAAGCCCAAGACCTCTCTCGATCCCCCTTTTCCCAATCGCCTGCTGCTCTGATACGAAATATCACGAATAAACATTCAAAGGCCTAACTCTCTTTTCCCAATCACGGGCATAGGCACATATTTTCCTCCCAGCCAACCTCGATGGTACCAAGCTCACATAATCTCTTACGTGAAAGTTCCTACTTGTCAAATTCCAACGAGACCCAATTCCCTAGATGGATCTAGTATGCCACATGTCTATATTTTAGGGTACCTCCTAAATGCATCATTTACCCCTCTCTTGGGATATCATTGAAATCATTTGCCCCTTGGCACATTTAATGCATTTATACCCCTTAGCCTTAGATCCACCTAGTCTAGTGCCATATCACCCTCACCGAGGACCTTGACTTTGATTCCTTTCTGATCCTTTACGTAAAGCTCAAACAAATATAATACAAACATTGATCCTTCAAAAGAAAAGGTCTACTGACCCTTCCGAGGTCATGTCACCTCAACTTGAGCGTAACAATTGGCTTCGGTCACTACAGAAAAAATCCATGATCGTGCTCTAGCTGGGCTCGTCTGATCCCTTGTGTGCTCTCCTTTGTGCATTTATGAGCTGATCTCTGTGTCTCTGGGCCTCAAGAAGGAAAATAGCCACCTTCTATTGATCTGGATGTGCTAGGAACTCTCTGAATGGGCCAAAACCGGTACTGAAAGAGACAGTGGTGCCGTCCACGGATCTCATAGTATATGGGGTATCTGAAAGCATAGTGATCCTCTGTCTTGGTCTCCTGCATATCAGATAAAGTGCAAATCCGTCTCTCGCGTGGGATTCCCTCTGCTCGTCTTGTCTCAACTCATAGCCTGTGTGAAGATACTCCAAAATGACCCATCGAGATCCTCAATGTATGTGGGAGATGATACTGGGTGTACTGCCCAGTCCCCCACGCTGATATCCTGCTGATTTCTTCTGCTACTTGCCATGCAAAAAGCCACGCAGACAGCGTGGCTGTTCCAGCATCAGATCTGCTCACCTGCTCGAACCACGCAGGCAGCGTGGCTGCTCCAGCATCAGATCTGCTCACCTGCTCCAGACAGAAGCTGCCACGTGGACCTGCGGCAGTTCCAGCCTTTGCAAACTTGCTGTCAACTCCACGCAATCCTCATGTCCAGGTATGCTGTCCAGGTATGCATCGTATCTACAGTGCGCTGACTCCTTGTTTTGGGGACTCACAGGTTGGTCAGTGACACTCCGACACAGACAATGGAGCTCGCAGTTGAAGCTCCTTTATATTCTTGCTGTCTTTGGTCTTTTGATTGTGGTACAGGTATGGGGCGGTGGCATATTGAAGAGAAAATCCATGACAGAGTCTAGAATGGAAGAGAGAAATCCATGTGTGATGATTTCAATAGGCCAACTGTCGGAAATCGCTTCTCATAGTACCAAAATCGACCCTTGGGCAAGCAACCATGGTAGAAACACTGATTGTATCCTTCAGGCTGAACATGCCTCGTGCCCTTGGGGCTGCATGTATATGATAGCTTTGAAGCATGTGGACCTCCTTGTCGTGCACTTGCTCTCTACTTAATGTACAAAGGATCTTGCTACCCCAAAGATAGCTCTATTTATTTCCTTAAGCAAGTGAGCAACAAAGCCATTGATACCATTTTTTGATGGTCGTCAAATATTAATTGGATCAAGAGGGAATGGATCCCCTCTTTGTGTTTTAAGAGTATAATACTTAAGAACACATCATGCATGTCAAGCGTGTACTTGAGTTCAGGTTATATCAGGCTTATGCTCCTAACAATCTATGACCAAAGAAGTTGCCTATGACCTTGATAGGGAGGTTTCTATCAAGAAGATCTTTGGAGGGATGTGGTTAGATATTCTAGACCCGAGTCAGCAAAACAAAATATGTAGTAAGTTTTTGCTGGTTATTGTAGGGCCTTGGACACCGTTTATTGTGGCTTTTATCATATGGTTGTCTTTGACAGCATGTAAGTGGTGGCTGTTGGAGGTGAGCATCTCTAGGAGAGGACCAAGTATATGAAGGCTAGTCTATAGGGCTCAGTTAGAATGAAGCAAATAACCAAGCAACATGGCCACCACTCTAGGCATCTCAACATGCATTTATTTGCCAATTCCGATTTGCCATCGTCCTCCTATCCTGATTGGCCCCACCATTACCTCCCTTAGGATATCAACCCCTCCCTAGGTCATCCGCGAGGATCTCTTACAGCTACACACATTTCGGACCTGGTTGAGACCAAGCAAGCTTCCAGTGAAGCTCAGCTTTTATAGGAATCACTGCTTGCATATCACAGAGGAGGGATTCATTGACCCACCAGGATACATGCAGATCCACTTACCCCACTCACTGAGGATCTCTATTGGGCAGTTGCGGGTCTCTTCACATAGACTTCGTATTGAGAGCGGCAGCACAGAGGGCATACTCAAGGAGAGGTGCATATGCACATTGTGTGACGGAGGTTGAGATGGAGGAGCATTTCATCTTTAGGTGTCTTGTTTACTATGAGATCCGATGGTGTTTCTACTGCCTCTTCAGAGATAGCTTTAGGGTTTTGTCCCGGTTCCTCTCCTATCCAGACCAGAGATGCTTGGCGGCTTTCATTCATGAGGCAGTCAGGCACCACGAGAGGCTACTTCCATCATGGAGACAGGAGCAGACTTCCCACTTGGCAGATACCTCTCAAAGTTGCATCATGGAGTTCTTCTTGCCATATCACATGGATCACATGGACCCCCATAGGACTAGACCTAGACATGATCGTGACCCAGAGCCAGTGACTCGACAGCTCAGACAGAGGGTTGATTGCGGATTACACTTGGAGATATCCCCTCCTTGTTCAGAGTCGGAGCCCCACGACAGGGGTTACTGTAGCCCTTGTTAGGCGCAGAGTTATGACCAAGAGACGTCACAGGGTCACAACTGTGAGCAGTCAACAACTCTCTATTGCTGCGTTCATGCTTCCATTCCCTCATCCATCCTGATGCACTGGACGATGTTGGTGATGACGATGATGATGAGATTGATATGTAGTTGACCATTGACATGACTATGTTGTACTTAGTACTACCATTTTGCATTTTTTTGCATTCTGCATTGGTGTGGATGCTCGTTTTAGTAGCTCCACCCTCACACAGTTCATTTGTACTAGGATTTTCACAGTCTCATAGACCCATTGGTATTCCGAAGACTTTAATAAACTTTCTCTCTCTCTCTCTCACACACACACACACACACACACACACACACACACATTTTTTTTTTTTGTGGGTAAATCCATGAGAGGTATATTATCAGCACTAAGACCTTCATATGCAAAATTTCCATGTTGCTTCGCCTTCGTTTCCCTAACTCTCCTTTTGGGAAACATTTTTGGCTTTTTGGCAGAGTTCCTACAACCTTGGTCCATTACTCTTTATTTTTGTACTGGGTCAGATATTGGGCTTTTTGGACCATATGGCAGGATCACAACATGAGATATTTTGGGAATCCGTTCTTGCAATCTTATGAATATTTCAAACTCTCCCTATGGCAATCTATCTATGATGCTTGCCATCAAGGAGATCTTCCTCAGTCATGCCTGGAAATAGTTTCTCTTTGCTTTTGATTTCCTGTTGAGGCTCTTTGTTTTTTGACACACACACACACACACACACACACACACGCCTACAGACATTGGGATTTGATCAGGAGATTGTCTGGGCAGTCATGGCACTGTATGAGAGAGTCTCAGGCTGAGTTCGGACAGGTGCAGGTTGGACAGATGAGATCCTGAGTACCATAGGGGTCAAACAGGGTTGTCCCTTATCACCGACCCTGTTTGGCCTCTACATCGATGAGCTTGAGACTTTCATGGGGGCGTTCGGTGGGACCGGTTGCTCACTTGCCAGGATCATCATCAGGATTCTTCTTTACGCATATGAGGTGGCACTCTTGTCGTCCACACTCAAGGGGCTCCAGCGACACCTGGATGCACTGCAGGATTTTTGTTTATCCCATGATTTGGAGGTCAACCTTGGCAAGACCAAGGTCATGATCTTAAACACCTCTTGAGTAAACATGCAACGGAAGCAGGTTACTTTTACTTTCGATGGGTCACCAGTTAAGATCGTATCCTCATACACTTACATAGGGGTCATCTTCTCCGGTCCGATCTTCACGATGAGACCAGCGATGCAAGCCAGGCTGAGCATGGGATACGCCTCACTGGCTCGGCTAGAGAGACAATGCTTTCACTCCCACTTCCAGGACCCTCGAACCAAGGCTCTTCTCTTCGACTCCTTGGTCTGACCAGCCGGTATGTATGGCAGCCCTTGTTGGGGGCCTGACATGTTAGGGATAGAGTGGACACGGGTGGAGTGCTTGCAGATCCTCATGCTCGCACGGATGATCCGGGGGAAACCGTCTGTACCACATCACATCATTCAGGCCGAGTTTGGTGCTTCTCCACTCTAGCTAGATGCAGCCTTTCAGACCATCACATATCTACACCGAGTTAGATCATATGGGGACTACACATCAGGGAGACAGAGGTTGTCATGGTTGGCTCTCGATTCCTCCATGAGGTTGGCAGCAGAGGGAGATGAGCGACGTTGGTATGCACAGACTCACAGATGGTTTGTGAGACTAGGGTTCCACATCGATGCTAGTCTCTAGCCGCAGACGTGACAGAGACCCCGACTCAACGACCGTAGCACAACACACGAGACATCGAGGGGAGACACAGATCACTCCGGGGGACCTCCCGTCACATTGTTTAGACTCGGGATACGTCCCATGGGAGTCATGGTGGCTCTGGTCTTCTGTCGAGCCTCGTCTAGGAGACCGAGATGCACGGCACTCCTTGACAGACGCCAGCGTCCCATCATCAACTATGCACCAGCCAAGGCGACATGACATACGGAGGATTCCGCTCCGCTTCAGTCCTTTTCTTTTCTTTTCATTGTTACATTCAGATGCATTTGATTATGTACGATCAGACTTAGGGTTCAACACGGGTGATGATGCTCGTTTCAGTAGCTCCACCCTTACTGTGATTTGTATCAGGTTTTCTTTCAGTCTCATAGACCCATCGGTCTTCCGAAGACTCTAATAAAATTTCTTTTCTTTCTTTTCTTCTTTCTCACACACTTTTTTTTAGTAAAATTCAGTGCAGTATATTTATATTCTCATAAATTTACAAGATGAGAAGTCTCCAAAATGGAGAGTATCCCAAAGATCATAAACATAAAAAGAAAAGCTCTATGCAAGAAGCATGTATATCCCCCTCATGGCAGGCATCATATAAGGATTGCCGCAATTAGGCTCGGAAAGATTCATATGACTTGTGAATCTGCCGACCCAAGTATGCCAAATTATGTTCACTCTAGATTGTCCAAAGAGCCCAATATCTCACCCATGAAAAAACTAGTGAGTATAGAGACAGAGACCTCATAAATCTGCCAAATAATAAAAAATGTTTCCCAAATATGTGACTCGGGAAACGGAGCCGAAGATGATCTGAAATTCTCCCGAGGAGGTTCGTAGAACACGGGCAGTGCCAAAGCAAATGAGGGACAGTCTCTGAAGGAGCCTGACATTGTAAACATGTGGATGGTGCAATGCGACGTTTGGCAAGTGTTATTCCCACTGACAATGTGCCTGTCATGCATCTCCAAAGAAAAAGTCTTTGTTTCAAAGGCATCTTACACTTTCATAATATCTTGAGATTCTTCCGCCACCATGAGAGGGGCTTCCTGATATGCCACAGAGTATTAGCATATTGCTGAATCCATGGGGCAGGCTGAAGAAGCCTGTAGGCTTTGATGGAGGTCAAGGCAGGCAGAGGAACAGGATGAGAGCATGTAGCAGAGGGTTGCAATTGCCAATCCATAAGCCTGTCTGTTTCAGCCACAGGAGGAACAGGTAGAAAAGGATGTAACAAATCAGCAATTTTCTTCCATATCAACCTATGATGCATTCCCAATGCATAGGAAGCAGTGGCCTGAGGAAAAGATAAGACAGAGCCCTGATCATCTACCACATCATTTATGTATCTAATTTCCAATTTCATGAGATTGTATGCCCGAACAGGTTCTTGTAAGGCAAGTGGAATGTCAAAGATGGCACTCCAATGAATACTTTCTTTCCTCATTGAGTTTGTCCCCGAGCAATTATCGGGAGCCCATTTGACCTTAGAAAGTACTTGTTTCTAGTCAAGTATCAGAGCAGTAGAGAAAGAACAGCCAGGTATCTTTCCTACAAATCTCCCAATGACAACCTCCCAATGATCAGTAGTCCAATGACCATAAGCAGATGTCCTCATGTTGACACACATGGATGCTATCATACAAGTCCATGGTTGTTGTTGACGGAAAAAAGTATGGAGCATAGTCGCCTTCCTTGCAAGTACATGATATCTTATATTGAGGACATTAAGTCCACCATGCATCCTAGGAGAGCACACCATTTCCATCTTCATCAGTCTCAATGCTTTCACAACAGTTTTTGTCCTCCATAACAGCTCCATAGCTTGAGACATAAAGGCTGAAATATCTCTGGAAGACCAATGTAGCAAAGGCAAAAAGAACTGGACATAGGACATTACAATAGACTGTACTATTCTGAGCCTGACATGAAGTGGCCAAGTAGAAATTTTCCAATATTCCAGTTTATGTTGAAGTCTTTGGAAGATCCATTTTAACTTCTTGGTGATATGCCATCCTATAGGATATCCCAAATGCCTGACTACATCTTTGGAATGCACCACCTGACCTGGCCAAAGAATAGAATGCGAGTCACATTGTTTGAGGGGAAGCAAGGTAGATTTATCAAAATTGACATGCAATCCCGCTGCCAATCCATACAATGATAGTGTGGTCATAAGCATGTGAACTTCCCGAGGAGAATTCTGTGGCATAAAGAAGGAATCATCAACATATGCTTGTGCCAAAAAAGATGCAGCCCCAGGGATTTTAAGACCAGTCATCTGTCCTGTGTTTGTAAGATGATCAAGATACATTAGGAGGGGATGGGTCGCAATGGCATAGAAGAGAGCACTAAGAGGGCAGCTTTGTCTAAGTGATCTACCCAATGTCCATGACCGAGATAGATGACCCCCAAGAATGCACTGAGAAGTAGAGCCAGAATAAAGCCAATAAACTGCATTTGCTATCTTGGGACCAAAGCCCAGCTTTGTCATGATTTGAGAGAGAAAATCCCATTGAACAGTGTCAAATGCCTTAGCAATATCTACCTGTAATATGAGCACATCTTGATGAGAGTACTTAGTATATTCAATTGTAGTCAATGCATTGGAGATAATATCATGGATTTGTCTTCACGGCACAAACCCATACTGATGAGGATGAAGGCCCGCATTCAGTATCCCATGAAGCCTATACTCAATCATTTTGGCAATGAGTTTGTAAACTACAAGCATCAAAGTAATAGGCCTCCAATCTGACATATGGTCACACAGATGTTTTTTGGGCACAAGTTTGACTATGCCATGCTTCCAAGGGTGCGGCAATTGCCAGGCAACATTGATCATTTGCAAAAGGACATCTTTCAAATCATCCCAAAAAGAAATATAAAATTCCATTGTAAGGCCATTCCAGGCAGGGGACTTGTGTTTGCTGAGATGGGACAATGCATTATCAAGTTCTGTGTCAGTAAAAGGTCTCTCCTATGTAAGAGCATCATCCATTTCTACTATCTCAGTCATTGCATCAGTCCTTTGATTTGATGGGGAACCAGGAGCAGAGAACAATTTCTGGAAATAATTTTGGCATTTAAGCCCTCAAAGAGTTTTCCGACAGATAATCCCTGCCATGCCATTCCAAGTAAGATAAGATATGTTTCCAATCAAGAAGCAGACGAGAGACAAAAGGGCAACCTCTGATCTTGCCTTGGATAGAGCCAAATAAAAAATCCCACTGAGTAGGCTGCCAATGCCCAAAGGCAGAGGTATGAATATGTAATAAGAGAGAGTGGATCATGAAAGCCCAAGGCTGATCTCCTTGCATAAACTGTATCATCATTTTCCCTCTGTGAGCAAGTAAATGCATTTGAATATTGAGATTGTTCAGACTCCCGTGCATCTTTGGAGAACATAAACGATGCATAGAGAGTAATCTCAGACTTTTCTTGCCATTTTTTGAACACCAAAAAATTTCCATGATAGCTGACATAAAGGAAACTAGATCTGCCTTAGTGAACATAGTGAGAGGTAAATAAAATTGTAGGTATGCTATCAAAATGGATTGTGTAATTCGCAAGCGAACATGTAATGGACAAGTTGCAAGCTTCCAATATTCAAGTTTTGCCCTTAACTTTGTTAGCACCCAATCAGTTTGTTGGGAACGGGTGAGTCCTCAACCTAGAGGCTAACCGAGATGCCAAATGAATTGAGAAGCGGGGACAATTTCCCTAGGTCACAGAAGGTTGTGCCATTCCTGTGTATGCAACGGCAACAATTTTGATTTCTGAAAATTTACCCAAAGACCAGCAGCCAATCCATATGTAGAAAGAGCTTGCATAATCATGGACAGATCAGCCCGAGTATTTTTTGGAGTAAAGAATGAATCATCAGCATATGCCTGAGCAATCATGCTATGACTGCCAAGAATCTCCAAACCGTGCAACTGGTCAGTGTCCAAGAGGTGGTCTAGATATTGAAGCAGTGGATGAGTGGCTATGGCAAAAAGTAAAGCACTTAGGGGACATCCTTGCCTGACAGAACAACCAAGAGTCCAGTATGGAGAAATATCCCCTGAAAGTATGCAGGCAGCTTTGCTATCTTGATATAGCCAAGTGATGAGTTGCTGCATTTTTGTGCCAAATCCCAATGCCTGCATAGTCGATGAAATAAAATCCCACTGAACAGTATCAAAGGCTTTGGCAATATCAACTTGCAATAACAAAACATCCTGCTGCGTGTATTTGGCATATTCAATTCCAACTTAGGCATTAGCAATGTTATATGTGATATGCCCACGCAGGACAAAGCCATATTGAGCAGGATGCAACACATCATGTAAAAACCCTTTTAGCCGATCAACAATCATTTTGGTAGTAACTTTGTAAATGACGGGCATAAGAGTGATAGGTCTCCAGTTTGCAAAAGACTCACAAATTTGTTTTTTTGGAAGGAGTTTAACAAGACCTCTCTTCCATGTGTCCGGCATTTTCTGATTTTGCCATGCAGCATTCACCATATATAGCAATGTATGCTTCAAAATAGGCCAATATTCTAGAAAAAACTCGACTGTTAAACCATCCCATCCTGGAGATTTCCATCTGCCACATGATTTGATTGCATTTGACAGTTCCCTCTCAGTAAAGGGTTCCTCCAATTCCAAAGCTTGAGTAGGCAAAATGATAGGAGAAACATGTTGCAACAGTAAATTTCGTGCAAGCAAAACCTGTTGTGAGGGAGGAACTACAGAGCCAAATTGCTGAGAGAAATGATGCACACAAACAGAAGCAAGCTGTGACCGTGAAGTGGTCCATGATCCATCAGGCATAAGCACTCTGCAAATTTCTGTTTTGAGTCTCCTCTGATGTAAACTTTTGAAAATTTATTTGGAAGAGCAACCTTTATCTGTAAAAGCTCTTTGTCTTGCTCTAGTCTCCCATTTGGCCAGTTTCCTGTGATCATTTAGTTTAAGACAATGTCTGGCCTGGCATAGTGTTGTTTGCTCATGCATGGACAACGAACGATGATGGCTGAGTTCAGTGAGGTATTGACAAGTGGATTTGGCCTGAGCAATGGTTTCCCTCAGAGTCTTCATGTAAGACTTGCCATAAGCTCTAATCACAGCTTGCATTTTGGAAATAAAAGAATCCCAGGCATCATCAATATGAATATGACTGCTAGTGGACAGACAATGAGATGCTTCAGTAACCATTGCCTTGAAATCAGCATGTTGCAAATAGCTATTGTTTATGATTAGATGTCTCCTTTGTGGCAATCTATCATCTGGCATATCATGAAAGGATAACCGCAACCATAGAGGTTCATGGTTTGAATGCACAAAGGCATAGTCAATCCACATTTTGCATGTAAAATCCCCAATTTGTTGTGGAGCTACACTATACCATCGATCTAGACGTGCCTGATAAGAGAAAAAAGCATTATGTTGAAATGTGTAGCCCGGTGACAAAGGCTGCAATTCCTTCCAAAGGTCAACCAAATCCAAATGCAATAGTAATTGAGACCATGCATGCCTTTTAGGAGTTAACATATGGTCATGTCTGGAGGTGTTGTCACCCTGTTGTGGAGCATTATTGAAATCCCCACATATGTAGGCATGATATCTCCACGGATATTGTTGCATGTCATCCCAAATTGCAGTTCTTTCTCTAGAGGACTGAGGTGCATAAACAGAAGCAAATTCAAACACCTCTCCTCGAATAATGCATTGGAGAACAAGCCATTTGCCTTTGTTGTCATTTAGAGCAATAACTGGTTGAAGCTCATGTTTGATCGGAAGGACTACCTCTGAGAAAGAGTGCTCCCAGCATAGAAAATATCATATCCACAGTAGTGTCCTGTCTTTCCTGCATAGACATGTTGGTTGTGTTCTTGTAATGCCACTATGTCAGGCTGAAATCTATTGATGTACAGCCACACAGATTTCCATTTCCTACTGTCACACATCCCCTGGACATTGAGTGTAAAACATTTGATATGAGCAATCATATTTATAGATATTTATAGTAATATAACAACCATAGTTACCAGCCGAAACGGAAACGGAAGAAACGGAGTTTCCGGGCCCCGCCGAAACGGAAACGGAAGAAACGGCAATATGATACAATTTATGTATAGAATTTTATTTTTTATACATAATATAATTATCAATAGAGTGCAATTTGCAAATCATACATAATACAATTATCTAGACTTGAAGCTTCAGTCTTCAAGCATCAATGCATCATTCATACTTCTTGGAGCCAGTGCCTCCTTTATAACTATCTAGGAGGGAGACATGGACCCAATAAGCATCTCTCGGCATTGAGGAGGATGGAGAGGTGAGAAGGAGGATGGAGAGGTCACAAGTGAGAAAGGATGGAGAGGTAGAAGGAGGATGGAGAGCTCAGAGGTAAAAGAGGATGGAGAGGTGGAAGGAGCCTGGAGGATCAGAGCCTAGAGGTAGAAGTGAAGGAGGATGGAGAGGTTACAGGTAAGATTAAAGAGAGGATGGAGAGAAGAAGGATGGAGGGATGGAGAGCAGGCTGCCAAGCTGCAGCTTTTGCAGGATGGAGAAGATGGAGCAAAGGATGAAGAGGATGGAGAGAGAAGGATGGAGGTCCGAGGAAAACGGGATGGAGAGTCCAAGAGCAAAGGATGGAGGGATGGAGAGAGCTTAGAGAAGGTGGAGAGAGCAGCAAGGATGCACAGGAGGAGTGCGATCGGCGGGAGGCGGCGAAAAATGGAGCCAGGCGGCGAAATCACGACTTTTGGGATTTAGGGCAAAAACAGGTTTTACGAAACGGCGTTTCTTCAAGAAACGCCGTTTCCGTTTCGCCGTTTCCGTTTCCAGCCAAGAAACGGCCGTTTCGTGCAACTATGATAACAACTATGTACAGTAGCAAAAATTATGAGGTCAGCCTTGCATTTCTATCTCAGGGTCAGGCCTCACCCCTGAGAAGAAGTAGCCACCTGAGAAGTAGACAGCAAAGCAGCAACCTCTTCTTCGGGGAAGAGTGTTCTGCTGGCTGTTACTGCAGCCCATGTAATCCCAATTCCTGCATTTATCTCTGGGGTATTTCCACTAGAAGATGCACCATTCCAAGTTGGTGGGTGGAATTCTTCGAGCAGAAATAACCTTTCTTGGACTTTGCCATCCATCAGTTGGAGGTTTCTGTCCTTGGTCAAAGATTGAATAGCAGGGGGTGAATGTGAAGAGATATTCCCATTGGGAGCCACTAGAGCTTTGCCTTGATCCTGACTTCCAGAAGGCTGTCTACTGCCTTTGTTTTTATTTGCAACTGGAGTAGAAGCATCCTTGGTAGGCATTTGAACCGGCAAAGTGGTATGAGGTATTTTATGCTGATTCATTGGACATTGTGAAGCCATGTGCCCTGCAAATAATCCCCATTTGAGTTTATAAAAAGCACTTCCCATGTTCACATTATTCACCGTGACTGAATAAGAGTCTGATGTGGGATTATTAGTATCCCAGAGAATGCAAAATCTGTTCGAGTTGCCATTTGGCCGTGGTGGGCAGACCACTTTACCTAAAGATGCTGCAATTTCAGGCAAGAGTGAGGCCATACATTGTGGGAAATCGACAACTTCAATCCAAACCGGGCATCTGTGTCGGATTAAAGCCTGAAAATCCCTTGTGGGAGACCATGGCAATACATGCACCATTTGCTGCCCAAAAAGGAGAGGCGAATGTTCCAAAAGCATTTGTCTGTGTATCTCATCCACCATGATAACCTCAAAAAAACCCCTGGCTGCATAGTGTACTTTACGAACAAACGAGCCAGCCAGTGTGCGTGTCAACCAGTTGCCTATCTTTGCAGTAGGTGGCATCTGGCCTGGAAAAAATAATATGAGTGCATTCTTAGCATATTCTCTGACTGGATCCACAATTTCATCTATTTCAACCATGAGGCCAATTGAAGGAACCGAGTCTTTCCACTCTTTCCTCGTATTTGCAAATTCTTCATGCATGACATCATATACCAGTTGAGCCTCAAGAGTATCATGTATCGGGTCATGCTGACCCTCAACCTGCTTTTGCTTCTTGCAGGGAACTGAACGCTCCTTTTGAAATGTTTTTTCATATGAATATTCTGCCATAGCTTTGTAAGAAAGGGAACTCAGGAATGAAGTACCTGTAAAAGGGTAGTGGAAGCAAAAAAACCCAGTCCCAAAGAAATATCCACAGGAAGCCCACAGAGAGGAGAAAAAGGGTATATTCGGTAAGGAGATATCAGAGGGAAAGGTAAGATTTTGGCGGAAACACAGGACTGTACGGGAAAGCACCAGAGCAAGAACTCGGGACTTGTACGGTAAGAAGTACGGGACTGTACAGACAACGCTAAACTGTACTGATTGTACGGAAAGAAGTCTGACTACACGGTGGTACGGACAAGGCACAGGAAGACCGGTTTGTACGGAAAGACAGACAGATGTGCGGACGTACGGAAAGACCTGCAGGAAAAGGTAGGACAACGCAAAAGGTACGGGGCTATATACGGAGCTTTGCAGAGGAGAACCAGGGCGAACGCAGATTTTCGTACTGACGTACAGAATCGTACTGACGTACGGACGTCGTACGGCGACCATACAGATGTACGGACGGGGCTGCGCAGAGTTCTTGGCGAGGGCGAACAGCAGAGCGGCATACTTCCTCACCTCTCACACACACACTTTTTTTGTGAAACCAGTAACTATATTATTAACATGAGATCAATGTACATGAGATTAGACTTCAAAAAAGAGCCTAATGGAAGAACTCAAAAACAGTCAGAAAACACTTCAAGGCTAGTAGCATCCAGGTCCTTCGCAGCATAATTATCATATAGAGATTGGTTGAGGGACATTCTGAAGAAAGCATATGCCTGAGGAAACTGTTGTCCCATCCTAGAATGCAATCTCTGTGTCCAAATAGTCCATAGTACCTCTCACACACACACACCTCTACACACACACACACACACACTCACACACTCCACACTGTGTGGCACACACACACACAGAGGCATGCATGCAAAGATTCACACACACACACACACACACACACACATACAAGCACACGCACAGCTCCTCCGATCTGCTTAGCTCCTCTCTCCTGCCTGGCTCCCCTTTCCCACCTAGCTCCTCTCGCCTAGCTCCTCCCTTCTTCCGGCTAGCTCCTCCTGCCTTTGCCTAGCCCCTTCTGCCTCAACCTAGCCCCTGCCACCAGCAGCAGCGGGGAGCAACAGTACTACCACCTCTCAAAAAATCGACCAATAACCTAGTTTTTCTACCATGATACTTGCAAGTTTCATTGATTTGTCAGATTTTGCAAATGCATCCATATGCAAAAGTGAGTGCTAGATGGTGGTTGCGATGTTTGGCTTCCATCCAAGCCTAGGAGCCAAGTTGTGATCCGAAAACATTATCAATAGAGTCGCCATCGTGAGGTCACTTGTCTTGGATTGCTCAAGAAAACTCACTAAAATCGTGATTGACTTCACTAAACAGAGACCAGGAACCTAACTACATGAATCACCACTTGGAACTCACCACCCACCCATAGAGGGCTTCCAGCTCACTATAGATCACATAGAGGGCATGGATAAGGTCTAGGATCTAATCCTAATCAAATAGAGATTCCGCGTCCAATACCACAAAAATCCCCTCCACAAGGGAGGCATCGAACTAGCTTGCCATGCCTATGGCCAAGATCCACATTCCATATTGATTAGTGACTACTCCATGGCGTAAGCCCACATGCCAATATACAGCATGGGCCCATGGCTTAATATATCATGAATGCTTTTCACCTCATAGGCCTCTAATTCATCAATAGATACCTTTCCACACTTCCATCACTCTTCATTCTACTCTGGTAGTCCCATCTGTTACCGATGGGAGTCTTTCTTGGTTATAAATCTTCTAACTCCCTAAGTTTTTTCTTGTATGATACCATCATAGTCCTCTTTCATGGCTTTCTGCCACTTGGGATTGTCCTTGGCATCCTAATATCTCTCAGGTTTGGCTATATCTTTCATAGTCGTCATTAATGCATGACTTAAATTGAGCCTATCAGGTATGTTCTTTGATGGTTTCATAAAATCATCTCTGGTACATTCCTCGACTCAGATTCAATATCACCATATCTGATGAAGGGTTGTCCAGCAACATTAGGTGATTCAATCTCTCTTTCTATCACGTGCTCATTGATAGGATAGAGAGGTATCTTGTTGTGAAGTATAAACAGCTCCTCCTTCATCAAAGATTACATCCTTGGTAGTGATGATATTACATGGTTTAGGATTGTAAGTCCTTTAGTCGTCGTGATCATCACTATAGCCAACAAATATACCTTTAATTGATTTATTATCCAATTTTCTTGTGTTGGCATCAAGGATACGAGCATAAGCTATGCGACCAAATATCCTTAGGTGATCTATTCTAGGCCTTACACTTGTAAAGGCCTCTTGAGAGTTTTGTTTAGTACGGCTTTTGTAGCACTCTGGTAATGAAAATACTAGCTATTACTTCAGCCCACAAGTAATTTGGTTTATGGGCTTTCTTCATGCTCTTGGTTTTCTCTCCTAGAGTACAGTTCATGTGCTCAGCAACGCCATTTTGTTGGGGAGTATCAGAAGTAGAGTGCTGTCTTTCAATGCCTTTCTCTTTACAGAATTGAATGAATTCAACACCATTTTGTTGGGGAGTATGAGAAATAGAGTGTTGTCTTTCAATGCCTTTCTCTTTACAGAATTGTTGATTTTCTCACCTAGAGTACAGTTCATGCACTCAACAACACCATTTTGTTGGAATATGAGAAGTAGAGTGCCGCCTTTCAATGCCCTTCTCTTTACAGAATTCAAGAAATTCTGTTGACTTATATTCTATCCCTTATATCTGATCCAAGAGCCTTAAAGTGCTTGCTAGCTTGGTTTTCAACCATGGCAACGTATTTCTTTAAGTACTTAAGGGTCTTAGACTTGTCCTTGAAGAGGTTAATTGTCTCGCACTAATCCAACATTGGTTTCACTTTATAATAAGTGGGAAAATGAAATTTGTATGACGATAGTGATGTGGTAATATAATTGTAGAAAAGTGTTCCATTCAGCTAGGCAGAGTTGTGGCTTATCTTCATAGCTTCTGAATAGACAGCTCTTTATTCACTAGTCTTGCTGTCCCATTGAGACATGGTTGATGAGTTTGTATCCCACCATAGGATGTAAAGCCTTGTAGCAACAGAAATGTGTTTTGCTCTCTTGCCCATGAAATAAGAACACGCAAGAGATACATTTCTTGAGGGCTTGACATCTAGTCTTGTCGTTTTTTGGTTGGGCTTAACTGTCGCACTATATGATTGTATGTAAGAGGAATCGCTTCCAAATTTGAGCTCTTGCTGTAGTCCCATGGCTTTGTTGCATAGTCATGGAGTTTTCGAAGGTTTTGGAGGTGTGTCAAATGTTCCTGGGTCTCTGCAGCTCTCTCGCAGTCCCTAAGATGCATGTTTCTGAATTTCCTTGGAAATGAGTGATAAATCTTAGCACTGAAATTAAACCCCGTCTGTTATATCTCTTTTCCCTATGGTGTAAGGTGCACAACTACAGGCTTGCATGAGCACGGTGCATGTGTACCATTTTGGACATACTTTTGCTGATGTGGCATTCCCACACTCTATTGTGCCAGCTTAGATTTCAACCAGTCAAACGAGTTTCCATTTTTCAAGGCCTTGTACCCTCACTCTTCATCCTTGCACTTTTCTCTGCTATAAGGGGACCAACTGTTCACACACTAATGTCGACAGAAGCTACAGATGGGTTATTAGCAACTGTCTCGGCATACTCTGTAACTATTTATAGAGGTTCATGGTTTGCATCAACTTGCTCTGCTGCAGAGCAAGCTTGTCACCGTGCTGTGCATGCACAGTAACAACGTTTGATGTACCAATGCAAGGATGGAAGAAGCTACCTAGTACAGTCCATTAGGGTAGAATCTTCAAAGAAAACATATGTCTCTGTTTTCCTTAGTCTGTTTTGTTTTACTATCAAGGCATCATACAGGGTATTATAGAATACAAGAAGAAACAGGCACAAAATGGTTCAATATTAACTTCTGATTTTTCTATAATGCTGAAACAAAAAAAAGGGTCACATCTGATGTACGGAATTTCTTTTTTTGCAGGTGATAGGAGGGGCAGTCATTGTTATTTTACTTCCATTGGTTGCACCTACGACGCAACCAGCATCATATGTCTTTTCAAAATTTCAGTTATCACCTAGTACAACAGGGATACATAGCAAGCCATATGCAGTGGTTCTTTCTTTCCTTGTCAGTCAATACTCACTTTACGGGTATGATGCTGCTGCACATTTAACGGAAGAAACTAAAGGAGCAGATAAGAATGGCCCTATTGCAATTCTTTCCAGCATTGGCATAATTTCTGTCTTCGGATGGGCTTACATTTTGGCTCTCACTTTCAGCATTCAGGTGAATCTGTCAGGTTTACAATACAAGGGAATAGTTGTGCTTCAATGTGTCTTTTATTATTGTGCTTGTTATATATTTAGAAGTTCTGCGTAGTAAGTTAAAGTGATGGATCTTATTTTAAATCACTTTTTTGGATGTTGAGAGTTTAAGCTTTCAATAGGTGTAACGGGCAAGAGGCCTGGCAATCCTGTTGAACGATGCAGCAAGTTCGAAGCATCTCATAGTACACAGGGCATCTGAAAGCAAAAGGGCCGAGAAAGTGGTCCCGTCCTATCCGTCCTGGAAAAGGCAGCGATATTGTCCACGAATCTCATAGTAACCCGGCATGTACATACAAAGTGTTCCTCTATCTTCACCTCCTACAGTGTGCATAGCCTATAGTTCTAGGTCAGTCTATGGCTCTCACTGTCTCAATCCTCAGTTAGTGGGACGAGACCTGCAGCTGTCCAATGGCAATCCTCAAGAGTCAATGCATGTGAGATAGAGAGAAAAAACGAAAATTGTTCATTAAATTCTTCGAAAGACTGAAGTGTCTATGAGACTAAAAAACCCAGATACAATGAATTGAATGGGTGGGGCCTCTAAGTGAGCATTTGCACCCAATACAAATTCAACATAAACATAAACACTAGCACAAAGTATCTGAGCCCATGGACAAGATGGGAATGGCTATGTGGCATCGTTCTGGTGGGCCTTTGATGCTGTCTGAGGAACCATGTCCACATGGTGGCTAAGAATGGATAAGAGCGTCTTGGTAGAGAGAGGCCGCGGTAATGTATGGGGGCTGTGGCTGCATAAAACACATGATAGAGAGTCGACATCGATCGGTATGGGTGAGTTTGTTGTGGTTTCCTAGCCATGGCCCTATGTCGGACAAGTGCCAGTGTCACACCTATTGGCCGTTCCTCTGGTCTGGTCAGCATCGAGGGAAGATCCTTAGATGTGATCTGTGCATCAACACGCTAAGGGGTCTGTCATATCTCTCACTCTGAGCCTTCGCTATGCCATCTCCCTTGGGCTTGCTGATCCGTGCAATCCAATTGGGAGAACTTAGTGATCATACTCTGGGTGGGATTCAACTGAGCAACTTGATCTCGTCTATGTGCCTTGAGCAGTTGGTCTTTGTGTCGTATGGCCTCTGAATGAAAACCGCCAAATGTCTCTAGTCTAGGTGACACGAGGTTGCAGAGGGGTCTGAATCCATCCTTTAAAAAAAAAATATATATATATATATATATTCCGAATCCATCCTTGAAAAGACAATTGTGACGACCTCAGAACTCATAACATATAGGGCATCTGAAAGCAAAAGTGTGCCTCTGACTCAATCTCCACAAATGTGGCCCTCTCTAGGTATGCCCTCAAGCTATCCAGTCTCATTGCATAGTAGGTGTTAGGGAAACACATAACTACTCAATCGAAGAATGTTGCATCAAGCTATAGTGGGGTACCCTCAAACTCATGAAAACTGATCTAGTGTGGGATTCATGGCTTATTGCGGATCATGCATGACAATAAGAGAACTTCGAGTCTTTCCACTCGAGCCTACCTCAGATGGATGAGGCTTCCAGCAAGAACTTCCGTAGATGCCTGTTGGGCGGACCAATGAGAAGAGATATTGGTTCGGGGAACCTGGAAATGAGAGTGAATGCATTGTTGCCTAAGCCTAGCAAGTGCAGTGTGTGCCTTGCTCAGTCAAGCCTGCATCGCTGGTCGCATCGTGAAAATCGAGCTTGAGAAAAGAACTCCCAAATGTGTATAGGATGTGATGACTCCATTGGGTAATCTGTCCAAGGTAAACTATTTTTGTTCATGGCTGCCCGAGATGTGTTGAATATCATCACCTTGGTTTTACTGAGGTTGACCTTTAGATCACGTATCTTGCAGAAGGTATCGAGAAGGCACTCAACTTCTAAAGAGAAGAGTAAGACCACATCATCTACATAGAGGAGAATCTAGATAAAGGAGCCTGTGAGAAAGGAGCTTGCTCCTCCTAGTGTCTTGATGAAGGCCCCAAGCTTATCGATGTAGAGGCCAAATAGAGTTGGTGATAGTGGATGACCCTGTTTGACCCCCTTGTGCTATTGATCTTCTCTGTCCACCCTGTAGCCATCCAAACTCTGCTTGAGACCCTCTTATAGAGTGCAGTCATTGCCCAAATGATCTTCTGATTGTACAGTAGAACGTGCAAGTGTCTAATGAGGCAAGCTCTTGGTACTGTATCACAGCCTTACGGAAATCCACAAAGCAGCAATAAACCCTTTGTCTCCATGCTCTAGCCTCCTCAATGACACCTCAAAGTGTGAGGATGTGATCTAGAGTCGCATGATCAAGACGGAAGCTTGCATGTCCGTTAGCGGAGTCCTTGGAGCTTTGCTAGTTTATTGACCTATGTGTCGAGCACTGATGCATAGAACTTGGACATGACATGCTCAATCATAATGATCATGTGGTTTCCAAGGCTTGTGGGACCCCCTGCCTTTTGAATGGGAGTGATAGTGTCTAGGTGTGGGCAAAACCAGTGCAAACTGCTTCAAAAACTTTGCCAAGATCAAGGCCATAGAACTCAATCCATATGTGATGTATTAAGTACGTAGTCCGAAGCTGCCCATCTCAAACCATTGTCCACTTCCCTTGCGGGCAACATCTAGGTACTTTAGGAGGGTGTGCCTCTCCTCTACTTGTAAAGGTGTGAGGTCCTCATCCAAATGGATCTAGGGGTGGTTCCGAAGAACTATCTACATGCATAGTGCTACAAGGGTAGCTTGAGTGTCTTGTGCCCTCATCCCATGCTTCGAGACTCAAAGGGTGGAAGCCATGAAGGTGGTCACATTATCGATGGCAATGATGGGGCTACGGGGGATCCCCCAGATTATAATGTTAAGAGCACTACTTAAAGGCCAAAAAAGATAGCACAATGTATACGTAGTTTGAATCTTTGAGCATTGTGTCAAATATTTGTGAATTTATATGAAATTACAATGAAGGTTTAAAACTATTGTATCTT
Organism: Dipteris shenzhenensis; assembly: GCF_047967505.1. Lineage (NCBI taxonomy): Eukaryota > Viridiplantae > Streptophyta > Polypodiopsida > Gleicheniales > Dipteridaceae > Dipteris > Dipteris shenzhenensis. The sequence continues at coordinate 49,267,530 of NC_141624.1, forward strand.
CTCCTTCTAGTTGAGAATGGGAGAGAGATTGATGCGGGGTTGGGAGGAGGAGGGAGAATCCTATGGCATGGAGGTAGATTGGAAGGGGGGGAGGGAAGGGGGCGAGGTTACCATAAAGAGTTCATGCTTGCTAACTCGAGGTCAAAGAAGGAGCTTGGGTTGGCTCAAGGAGAGGAATTTGATTCTATTTTATTTCTAGTAGAAGCACGTTGCATATTAAATTTACAATGTCACTAAATCATGAGGAGGGAGTAGGGACTTAGAAATGGGGAGTCACATTACTTGACATAGGTTTTACCTTGTATGAACCATGTGCTCTTGGCCTCCAGCGAAGCCATCGATTCACATGCGCATAATAACCAGTCTCTTGAGTGATATAGTTGAAAGTCTATTTTGTTTCTTGGAGTGAATCATGGAGGGCACACTTCATTTTTGCTCATCTTGCGAGAGGATTCTCATAGCAACCGTGCTCAAAGTAGGTGCTCCTATCCCATACTTTTCCAATCAAGCCACGGGCTTCAATTATGCCTCTCTTAGGGTTGCTTGTGGTGTGCTAAACTCTCCAATGGACTCTAGAAGTATGAGAAAATCATCCTCAAAGTTGGGGTCCTTGTGAGCCAGCTCAAGATATGCAGTCCACCTGGCATCAAACTCAACATCATCTCTCTAATCCTTGCTCCTCTAAAGTGGGTGGAGGTTATGCAATTGAAACCATGTCCATCCCCTACCAAATTGCTAAAATCATGAGTCCATACATGTAGCTATTCCACCATTCCAGTGTGCCCAGTTGATATGTGTCTAAGCTTGAGACCCTATTGATCCTAGGCCTCTAGGTACCTAATAAGAGACTAATGCTCTGTCTCCTCTTGTACCGAGTGCTGGTGCAAATGAGCCCATTGACAAGGGTTGCCAAACCCTTATCAGACTCCTCATCAAGGAAGAACTCCTACCAAGTAATGGAACATCGGTGAAAATCCAGCTTTGTGATGGCTGCCAATGTCCTCTTGTCTATGGGGTCTTTCTGAGAAACCCTTGTTGAAACAAGAACTTTCAGGGCTCTAAGCTTGGCATGAGACCTTGAACAATCAGGGTCTCTCAATGCTAGTGGTGTAACATAAGTAGAGCATCCGCCTTGTCTGTTCTAATTGCCATACCTAGGATGACTAAAATCACTCTCATGGATCCTACTACAACTATCTGAAGGGGCAGCCTCCTAGAGCCCCTACTAGTGTACTCCTTCCTCACTGGTTAGGGTCGCCTCTCTCTTCTCTAGCCATTTCACAACTATAATCCTTTTCCACTTAAGGCGCCACAGAAGTCACACTCTCTAGGACCAGGGCCATTTGTTTCTCTACTCAAATATCAATGCCAACCTGGCTCCCAAGGTATCTCCTGGTTTCACCCTTTGGTATTTAAAGGAAGCCAGGGATCCCAACAGAGACCCTTAAAAGTAACATATGCATGTTTGAAGATAGTCTCTATATGCTGATGCTTGTTTGATTAAGGAATAATTCATGATTTTTCAGGAATTTAGGGTTGCAGGATTGTTCTAGGTCAGATATTTTACCCTTTTTTCTAGGGATAAACAAGCACCAATCTTAGTGCCCCTCATTTTCTAGTGAGCATGATTGCAAATTATATTCTTTCCAGAAATATCGACATAAAGCAAGTGCTGGTTAGTGTAGAAAACCCTGTTGAACAATTATATGATAAAATTCTCTTCAAATATAGTTGTTCTGAAGTCTTATGTATCAAACCTGTTAGTAGAGAAAGTTCTGAAGTCTTTCAATGTATCATACCTGTTAAAACCATTAGAGGTTTGATATGGCACCAACTGTCTAGCCCAGCTTGATAACTTGGCTTCTTATGTTTATGGTTTACCCTGCTTTTGCCCAGAATAATATTGGAGGAAGAACTGATGTGAAGCTTGGTTGTTCTACGTCATTCAGGATCCATCTTATCTATACGATACAAGCAATGAGACTGCTGGAAACTTTGTACCGGCTCAAATCCTTTATGATGCATTTAATGGACGCTACCATAGTTCCACAGGCGCAATCATTCTACTTTTTGTCATTTGGGGATCGTTTTTCTTTGGTGGTCTCTCCATCATGACAAGTGCTGCACGTGTTGTAAGTCTCAAAGTTCTTTCGTTAAACAATTATGTTCAGTACAAAGTTTGGAAGACTTATGTTATGCTCAAATGTTCCTTTCCCTTTTCTTTAATAAGGCTAAGTCTGCGCATGGATTTTGCAGGTTTATGCTCTGTCCCGTGATGGCGGGATCCCAGGCTCAAGGTTTTGGAGAAAGATACATCCTAAACGTAAGATACCTGCAAATGCGGTGTGGCTCTGTGCAGTCATTTGTTGTCTTTTAGGCCTTCCTATCCTTGGAGTGAATGTGGTGTTCACTGCGATCACCTCCATTTGCACCATAGGGTGGGTGGGTGGATATGCTGTACCTATCTTTGCACGCATGGTCATGCCACAGAGAAAATTTAAACCAGGTCCTTTTTACCTTGGCAGTTACAGCCGTTTTATCTGCCTGGTTGCATTTCTGTGGATTTGTTATACCTGTGTAGTATTCCTTCTTCCTACACAGTATCCACTTCAGATGAATACTTTCAACTATGCACCTATTGCATTGGGGTTGGTCCTCTCACTGATTATGCTATGGTGGGTTATTGATGCTAGAAACTGGTTCAAGGGACCCGTGAGAAACATTGATAGCCCATCTAAATTGTAATTTCCATTGCCTTTGTTACTCCAAGGCTTTCTGAATAATTATATTTGTGAACATCTGTTGTTTGTCCAATGATTGCTGCTGATTTGGGCACGCACCTGCCAAATTGAGGGCAATCACTTCCTTTCTTTACAGTCATGACCATACTGGTCTGCCTGGTTTCACTGATTTCACATTCCTGTACTCGTGTGCACTATCCTTTTCACCTGGATACAAGTATCAAACAGAAAGATGCAAACCCTGCAATTTCGGATTGGTGTCTGGAAAATGCATTTCCAAGCTTGCCTAGAGGGACACTTCAGAAAAAGAAAGGTCCATGTTATGTATCGTCACACACATTCTTTGTCATTCTAATTTCAAGTGATGCGAATCTTCCTTGAAGCCTGGCATGCACTGTTGTGTGCTTATAAGCTATAATAATTAATGCTTGCTCTCCAAAATCCTACAATATATGCTATTTTTATTTTTAAAATGCTACAGAATGCAAAGTAGATTTCAAGATTGCTACAGTGTAATTTCAAATAGAGAAATCATTCATTATTTTTTTTAACAAAAAAGAAAACAATGGCACGGCTTAAGATACTCTATTCGTTCAAGATGAAATACTGAAATATGGCATTTCTTTTAAAGAGAACATAGGCAACATACATACGATAATCATATCATTGTATGTGTCCTTTATTGATCTTGAAGGGGTAATTTTCACTGCTTTTCATATTACTGATAATGTACTTTATATTCGTACTTTTCCTACCATAAGTATGCTGAATGTAGATTGTGTAGTGACCTAGCTTTGAATGCTAGGCATATGAGGCATGAGGACCAAATTTTTTCCCCATATCATATGAACCCAAATGGTAGGCTAATCTTATCATCATTATTCATGCAATCTTATACTCATAAATAATGAAAAAAAATGTTTCTTTGTATAAACGGCAGCCTTTATTTAGTCTCCATACAACTCCTAAGCAAGTTGAATCTTACATTCATAGCTCTCTTGAAGTCAAATGACTCTAGGTGCAATCTTGTCCTTGTTACCATTCTCCCCTCCTTCCCATGTTCTTTCTTACCATTTTTCGTTCTGTGTGTGTTCCTCATCCTCTGTTCCCTTGTTCGCTTATTTGCATCATTTTTCTTTGGCCTAAAGGCTTGAGAACTAGAATGCTTGCCTCATTGAGATGTGATAGAAACCCATATTATGTGAACAAAGCTAAAACTTGGGCTATCTCTCTTAAAATTTGTAATGCTTCTTAGCCACACATATTGTGTTACATGTAGCATGATGCGGCATTCACATATTATTTGGAAACCTTGTGCCTAATAGCAACATCTATCATCTCCCCTCCTTCCCATGTTCTTTCTTACCATTGTTCGTTTTGTGTGTGTTCCCCATCCTCTGTTCCCTTATTTGCATCATTTTTCTTTGGCCTAAAGGCGCGAGAACTAGAATGCCTTGCCTCATTGAGATGTGATAGAAACCCAATTATGTGAACAAAGCTAAAACTTGGGCTATGTCTCTTAAAATTTGTAATGCTTCTTAGCCACACTTATTGTGTTACATGTCAGCATTCACATATTATTTGGAAACCTTGTGCCTAATAGCAACATCTATAAAAAGTTTTTTGCTTTGATCAAATTATAAGGACCAAAATAAGGAAGCCTCCTCCAGGGAAATGGACAGGAAGAATCCACCATCAAAGCTCTATGCCATGTTCTCACAAAGGTAGTGGAACCCAAAATGCTTCACATGCATATTATAATAGTTCTATATTCTTCTTTTGCAATAAACACTCTATAGGCATACCTAAGGAGTTGCTTCGTGTCTTTAAGGAAAAATACATGCCTTTTTTTTTGTGGAGAAAGAGTATATTACCTAAAAGCAAAAGGAAATATAAGACTGCCTCACTTTTGAGTGAGGCATTACAACAAATTTTGATAGCTCTCCAATTTCAGACACTTGCCCATAACAATTGTTTTTTCCACTCAAACTTTGAAAGACCAATCTTATTGAGCCTTCAAGATCCCTATACCAAAACCATACTCTGCTATTCTTCTTTTAGATCAAACTCTCAACACTTGTTGAACTCTTACGTATTTTTGTTCAATCATTCTATTTGTGTTATTTACCACCACTTCAATGTGTGATTGCTTCGGTTTTAACATGTATTGGATCCCTAAACTAACATCATATAACATAGTTTTCTTAAAAGACTTTAGATATGCTAATCATTTGAATTTAACTTTTATAATGCTGTCAATGGTAGGTGGCTTGTCTCCCTTTGCCAAATTCAGATTCTCAAGCACTTGATTTGTTAGCTCATAATCTTATGCGTGGATATCCACATATTTGTGGACTTATGATTGTGCTTTGCATCTCCCTAGAATGCTATGTATGTCCCTAATGCAAACACATCTTTTTTGTGATGCTATCATATAAAATTGATAGTAAAGTGGATTTCATTGAAAAAATATCTTCTTTTTTGCCAATTCCAACTTCTATCTACTTTAAACCATGCAAGCTTTTATGTAATCCTATTAACTTTATTCTCTTTACTTTTCACAATATATTATTTTCTTATCAAACCATGTAAGCTTTTATGTAATCCTATTAACTTTATTCTCTTTACTTTTCACAATATATTATTTTCTTATAGTTGTTTCCTTTTGGATGATGCATATAACCCCAATGGAGAAATTTTGTTATTGAGAATCACACAACACTTCAATAAGCAACGCTCAAGAATATGGCCATTTGTTCATCTAACTAGCTCATTAGAATACTAGCTCTTGGGACATACTAGCTCAAAAGTCTCACCTTCAAATGGACATTTAAGTTTACTAGTATCATTTCTTGAGGTCTCACCTTCACATGGACATTCAAGTATTCAGAAGAATACTACTCGCGTAGAAGCCGGGTGGACATTCAAATTTACTAGTATCATTTCTTGAACTGTTGTTTACTCGACAAATGCTATAATCCAATCCACAAACTTAGCTGATCTGCAATAATCGATTGCAGTTAAGGGCCTTTGGGATAGATGGATGCAAAATATAGATAGACAAACTAATGGAAGTACTAGATGAGAGCCATTACAAAGAGTCTGACTTCGATAACGTTGTATACCATAGAACTCGAAACTAGATACACTACAGTTACAGCAAAATGGTAGAAGGGTGACTTAGCAAAGAGAGTCCAACAACATCAAAAACGCAAACCATGAAAAAATCTAAAGCTTAGTACTTGGGTCTTCTTTTGTCCTCCCTGTCGATCTGCTTTCATGCTCTAACAAGCACACAGCTCAGAGGAGCAGCATTCTAAGGCCATGGTCAACAAAATTCTGCACGTTACGTTACAACGCTTAAAAAGAATCGTACTAACTTCGTATCCACAGAAACAAAGGAATCACATAGCGGCCTGTACCTTCCCTTCAGACAATTTTAAGGTATACAATGAGAAAACTCAAAAAACTTGTAACCTGTACCTTCCTTTCAGACAATTTTAATGTATACAATGAGAAAGCTTTTCGGTGGAGTGCTTCCATGCTTTGACGAGACTAGCAAGCCTTAAAGTAATTATCCTTGCTAAATGTAATTTCAAGGCGTGGATTGCATAGGTTCTAAAAGTTTTCATTCCTCTTTACATACAATTCTGACCAGGAAGGCTGGAGCATAGTACAACTAATAAACTGTCCTAATAGACATTCCGGTCAGTTTCTTTGGTCCAACCAAGGATGCACTCCTTCACGCGTCCTTCGACCTTAGAGAATTGAAAACACCTTACATGAGAAGATGTGACAAACAAAATTCGAAGGTCCAGGCAGACCCCAGACCACATCGCATGCAGAAATACACAACACTTTGCTGCTCCGTATATTTCAGGGGGCGATCATGTTACAAATAATGGAGCCGTAGAAAGCGTGAGAATAAAGCATCGGCACCAGCCTCCGTTGCTGATAAATTTCTTGAGCATACGAATTAGAAGTCTCGATTTCCAGCTAGAAAACAATATCTACGCTCGAATTTGAAAGCATCCGAGCTGCAAGCAACAGCCTACAGGGGCTGTTTACAAGGCATGAAACCGAGAGTTGAGGCGAGGTGGAGGAACAAGTAACAGCAGGCAAAACCATCCACGTTTGAGCTCAGATCCTACAAATCTCTGGAGCATTTATCCATGTCAAAGCCTCTGAGTCCAACTCGAAATTAATGTCAGGAAAGGTATCATCTTCGAGCAGGTCAAAAGAGTCCCAAGAGAAAGCTCTTGTAATCTCACAGCTTTCAGGATCTAGGAGCTGTCCGAACTCCGAGGAAAACAGAGGAAAATCGTCTGTAACAGTCGTAGAGCCCCCTCCACAGCAATTACTAGCTGTTTGGAAGGATCCCTGAAGAGCAGAAGAAGTGGAGGCCGTGACTTCCCCATCCGCATCCACATTTTGCAATGCCTGAGAGAAGTTTGAAGTGCTCTCGTCGCAGTTGACTGCAAGGGCGCTTACAAATTTAGCAACGCCTTGCTTATGTTATAAAGGATTAGCATTTATTCTGGACTGAATGTGGAGATTACCTGATGTGGGCAGAATGGGAGAATCGCAAGAGTCCGGTAGACCGATCTCCAGAACCGAGGAAGGAGAATCAACATCGAAGCATGAAAAGAATGACCAATTTCGGAGTCCATTCACAATCGAGTCCTCATTAGCTGAACCGACTTCTTCGTCAGTCTCACGGTGAGCACACTTAGCATCGAGGCTGCAAACTTCAGACAAGCCCGACGACTCCCGAACGGGCTTGCTATCCCCTTCTCCAGCTGCTGATGATGACCGATGAAACGTCGAGGGCTTCGTTTCGCCACTTTCAAATCGGGTGCTGCAAGAATTCTTATGTGCGCGTCGTCGAGCCCTGTGATTCTGCTTGTGTGTGTCCTTGCTAAGCCAAACTGTCCTGCCATTGATTGAATCACAAATCTCTGCCGCCCATTCATTACTTCGTCGCTCGCGAACACCGCTGCAGTGACGAGACATGCTTTTCGTCATACGGGACTTCTTGCAGAGGTTCGAACTCGTCTTGCAACCGAGTCCCCGATCCATAACCCACCTGTCAGCAGGAGCGAGCTGTGGGCTCTTCTTCCTTCCTGTGATTCTCCTAAGACGACTTGAGACAGGACTCAGAATGGTTGACACCGAGGGAACTACTTGTCCGAGAATTGTGGTCGGGATAGCACCGAGATAACTGGGATCTTCCCTACTCTCTTCGCTTTCAGACCCCCCACATGATGATTCTGCAGTAGGCAGACATATCTCATGCACAAGTCTTTTCCGAGCAAGTCTTTCCTCATCGTCACTGGAAGACTCAGTTGCATCAGGATCGGTGCAAATCACGCGCACTTTTCTGTGGAAGACCTCTGGAGGCTTGACGTACTGAGATACGGGAAGAGGAGCTAGACATATGGACTTCTTAAGTTTCCTGGAAACCTTGAGGAGCATTTTGGAAGGTGCAAGGATAGTTCGAGGGCCTGGCATTCTTCAAATGAAGGAAAGCCGGCTAAACGCGTGAGGAATGGACAGAGGGGAAGGCAAGGAGAAAAGAGGAGCGAAGAAACGGCGAAGGCAATGCGATTGAGCTGGAACAAAACTCAGAAGTTGAGAGATGAGAAGAAGCACAAAAAGAAGAAGAAGAAGAAGAAACAGAGAGAGTGTGTGTGTCTCTGTATTTCTTTTACGCGCCAAAATAGTTCCCGCCAAAAACTCTCAATCCCATGGGGCCTGTTTCCGCACAGCCCAGATTGCGCGCATTGGTGCCTCAAGAGCCCAGCCCAGCCCACATGCGCGCCTCGGTGCCTGACCCAGTTGCCCGCATCGGTGCCTGACCGAGATGAGTCCATGCGCCCGCATCATCGGTGCCTCACAGAGATGAGTCCATGTAGCCCAGATGCCCTCTCCATGCAGCCCACATGCCCACATCAGTGCCTTTCAATCCATATCCGTTTGGCCACCAGGGTGCTCCATGCACTCATCCTCCCTCCCTCCCTCCTTGCATGTGGGTCGTATGGGCGATCACCATCAAGCCACTGTTTGAGGGGGTGGGAGGACCCATTCGAGCCACACACAAGCTAAGTGCCCCATCCATCTACACATGAGGCACTCCTTTGGGAAACCTTCCTCTATCTAAACTCACCACTGCCCAAGGTCTCTAGAACCACCACCTGAGAAGACCACCTCCTTCGTATCAGCATACCGCATGGCCAGTGTGCCCCTCATAGTTGGTCCTGAGTGTGTGGAGAAAGAAAAGAGTTACATATGAATCAATACCTATTTGCATAGTCTGCATTAACACCTAAAGTCAATAAGAAATGCAACTCTTGATTGCAAGAAACCTACAGACTCCATTGTGCTTCTTTCAAACATTCAAGGCAAGTTCCAAGTTCCAAGACTCAAATTAGTTGCGGTATTTGCATAGTCTACATTAACACCTAAACTCAATAAGAAATGCAAATCTTGATTGCAAGAAACCTACAGACTCCATTGTGCTTCTTTCAAACATTAAAGGCAAGTTCTAAGTTCCAAGACTCAAATTAGTTGCGGCAATTTTAGTGTTATTGAATGTGTTCATCTTCTAGAAGCAATTGAAGTATGTTTACAACCATGACACACCACTATGAAAAGTTGAAAATGAGGATGGTTAATAGGGACATGTGAGATGATTGCCTACTTGTGAAACCATGGGCAATTCCATAACTATCTACACAAATAACACATGCACACCTCTTTGAATCAAATGATTGTGGGGCAATATCCATACACACTATCCTCACCACTAACATGTAGGACATTGAGCAGATACTGCCATGTCACTGTCCAAACTAGAAGGAGACTCTACATCCACAAAAATACCATGCTTGAAGAACCATCATGGTTTGTGTTCTCAAAATCTTTGCTGTCATCAACACTAATCTCTTCTTAGTAATTGGTCCCTGCTACTATCATCAATAGTCCCCACAACAACATAGTTCTCTATAAATGCCACAACAAAGGTTCATGTGTCCAAGTGGATGCCTTCTTGATGCACCCTTGCATATACTTTCAAAGCTAGGGTGGCCTTTTCTTCTTGGTTGAACCCAAAATCATAATGTTCCATGACACTTCATTGTGGTATGTTGTCAAATACATTGCAAACATCTGCCATGCTTCTGCTCTTGACATGCATATGCAACAAATTGTTTGTCCTGAACAATAGAAGATCCTTCATCTCACCCAACCAAGAAGATATTTTGTGGACTATATTTCTAGCTCTTCCTACATTGAAGGAATGAATGTAGCTAGGTAGCTTATGCTCTTATCTCCACAATGTCTATTGGAGAGAAAACAATGCAAATGCTATTTTGATGGGAGAAATGGATCTTGGAGGAGAGTGAGTATGCTTCCTAGTTAAGGATGATGGTGGGCTACAATGACAACTTTTAGCTGTAAGTTAAGATGCCCAAATGGAATTGGTTGAGATCTACGAAAAATGATAATAATATTGGTTCAGCTAGCTCAAGAGAATACTAAAGTGTTAGTTTTATGGAATACATCATTGATGAGTGGCCACTGCAAGAGCTTTAGCTAGGACAAAAACCAAGTTTCAATATTGCTCAAGAGCTTAAAACTTTGAGCAGTGGGAACATTCCCGTATAGTTTTCAGAATCCACAAACATTGGTTCTCATCTTGTGAAATCATAGTCATGACAGATTTAGAATAGGCTACCACTAGAGTATTAGAGGAGTTGCAGAAGAAGAATAACAAAGTAGATGAAGACTCGCCTCCTATTCAAGAAAAGGGCTTATTCCTTATGACTTAAGTCGATCATTGTTTTTAGTTTTTGGGATTTCATAAAATGTTAGAATAATGGAGGCTAGCTTCTTACAACCTATCCCCTATAGCAGAATGTTTCTAGAATTATACAACATTCAAGATCTCATTATGACACATGTGCTCACAAGTATTCCATTGGTCTTTAGAGAATGTAGCATGTAGATAGATAGCAACAATTCATACATATTTGATGCTCAAACATGGATAATTATCAGTAAAGAAAGTATCCTACATTTACCTCACACTTGTAGCCAAATGTTGCATAAGGGTACCAAAAGAAATCACATGTTGCCCTATATTTGCTACTAAGTCATCCTGCTATGTGCCTCTCTACTAGATTCTTTGCTAGTTTTAGCAACTAATTGTAGTCCTTCAATCATTACCAACTATAAGGCTAGGGCCCCTTATAGAGGAGCAGTCTGCTGTCACCCCCTTGTAACAGCTGACTGTGCCCCAAACAAGGGTTGACCTATTGGTTGGGGATTATACCACATTGTGTGCCTACCTATAGACTTTTGAGTACCATTATAGGCCCCTTAATCGACTCTTCTATAGGCATACATGGCCTTAACGTGATTTGATCCGAGCTAGCTACCTTCCATCCCCTAGTTGGCCTAATCTACACCCCCTTATAGGACCTATAGGACCCCACAACCCTACCTTAGCCCTTTATGATGGATCAGAGAGAAGCCACATTGCCGTATCAAAAAGTAAAGGAAGTCTTCCATGTATACAACATGCTTAGGTGCTACAATAGGACCTATAAACGATAACTAATTAGTATCGAACCTGTATGGTTACAAGGTATATAGTATTGGTCCAATCAAAGGTTTGTACCTCACAAAACAACATGGAAAGGTGGCTAGAATTGATATAGAGTTGTAGGAAGGGCAGTAGATAGATGGAGAAGGTGGGCCAATGGGGATTGCCACATGGCCAAATGAGTCTATAAAATAAGTTTAGGTTCCACTCAAACCACATAGTAATAATCAATTTGTACAACATGATGTCGTTGTAAGTGCATAATATTGTAGATGGTCATGTACAAGTCAAACAATTGGCAAATGGCCGCCGCGAGCAGGTCCTAGCAATAGGCTTCCAAACAAAGTCCATATATAGGCATCTATGCAAGTTGATTAACCATAGCATGATTGGAATAGGTAGACCTAATCATAGGTTGGCTAACAGATTGGTTAGCTAGTCTATGGCCTGTCAGCCAGCTCAAAGGGCTCCAAGCTTTATAAATAGGACCTTTTATGGGGTAGTAGACTATTCACTGTATGCCTCACAACAATCAATTGCAAATTTGATCAATAGGTAGGCTAGGGATCAAGGTTCGTAGTACTTGACATTGGTCACAGATAGGAGCAACAAGGAGGTCTAGGATTGATACAAGAATAGTACCCCACCATTGGCTACAATACAAAGTAATAAGGAGATCTAATGAAGTTGTATATGAGAATCCAATTGAAGCCCATAAGAACACATAGGCTGATAGATTTTTGGATATGCCAAGAGGAGGTAGAATATAGTTTTGAGGTGCCAAGGGTGTAAATCTAGGCAGTATCCTATCTGCTGCTAAATGGTGGCACACTAACCACACCTTTTGTGTGAGGTTTTTTCCATTTTTGGAGGAATATGCTATACTATTCTACTCTACTATGCATTTTTCAATATCTATTTCTATGCTATCTCTATGTGCACAAAGAAAAGAAGTGGGACTTGAACTTAGCAATAGCAATTTCTTGAGCTACATTTATATTGCCATTCAATGTAGCAATTAGCTCCCAAGTCTTGACCATCTCAAGAAACCTGGTCCAAGAAGTACATTGCTTCCACAATTGCATTCCCATTGCATTTTGCATTATGGACTAGGAGGCTGCATCAAAAATTACAAGCCCTCTACAATGTTAATACTAACATTGATATTCTATTTCTAGGAAAAACTCAAGCAAACCCAAGGAGGAATATCTTATGAAAGAATGTCACTGTCTTATGGTGATACCATCATCTTGGAGACTTTGTAGTAGTCTTGTATCTCTAAACTTTTCTTGAATACATGTAGTGATGGCACATGTGAATAGTTGTGGCACAATAACTTTTCTTAGCTTGCCCCTTCCAATATGAATTTAATGTATGTTCTAGCATCTTGACTTGGTAGAGGGAGCTTGGTTGACAACCTTTAGGGAATTTGCTTGGGTTTGGTGGAGGCTTCACATTGGGCCTCTCTTACTTTTGTTCAAAGTGCATCGACTATAAATATTATTCAAATGCCTTGTGCTAGAAACTTGTAGGCTAATTTCTTGAATACCAAAGTAGTATAGGATTGAATCCTATTCTAACCAAGTCCTCTTTCAACTCACATTGCTCTTATTTCTATCCGAGAGTTTGCAATCCAAATCTATTTTACTAAATGTTTACATAATAGTAATCATGCATCTCTTCCCAATTTCTCTTATGTCAATTCAATCATATCCAACCATCTATATTCACCATCCAATTTAAGAGAGAGAGAGAGAGAGAGAGAGAGAGGGAGAGGAAAGAAAGAAAGAAAAATTAACGTCCACCGGAGGCCTTGCGATCCTATGGGACAAAGTGCGGAACCAAAAGGGAAAGAATCATACAAGCCACAAAGGGCTAGAGCAAAGGGCACGCTAAGGCCCTTGCTGCATACTATACTGAAATAAAGGGCTCAATAGCTAAAGCAAAATCAAGTACAAAACATGTCATATCTTATCATGTACTATCGGAAGTAGGGTGAGAGATGGAACTGTAAATGGTACTCAGAATCCGAAACCCAGCATTGTTGTGGCTCGTCTATGAGCGACAAAAATGTGTCGGATCTACATCCTGTCTAGCTATCTCATGCTGTGGTGGTGGAGGGGAACCTGGTCTCCTTGATGAGGAACACGACGAGCTATGTTCAGAGTGACCCCTCATCTTGGGTGATCTCCTCTGAGGAAAGATGTGACAGGTTGAACCTCAAGTGTGATGTGGTCTCTCTCCATGTCACCGGTGGCCTCTATAATCCTCTCTCGACAATCCATACTGCCCGCACATCAGCTAGCTCCTCCTCCTCCACCCCATTATGTTCTAGAGCTAACTCAAATGCATAGAAATCTATGACATGCCGTTGTGTCTGGTCAGCCTTTGTGTCCTGAGGTCTAGTCACCTCCTACTGCTCTCTGATCTATCATAGCAGGGTCTCCCTATGTCGATGCTTCTCAAGAAGATAGAGCCCAATGCAGACTTGGTCATCATGGAAGCGAATCAATCGTGACAATGGGCCGAACCCACTCCCATCTTGATAGAGACAATGGTATCGTCCTCGGATCTCGTAGTAGGCTGGGCAGGTGGAGAGAAAGTGCTCCTCTATCTCAATCACTCCCAGTGTGCATAGTCCTTGTCTCAATCCTTAGCTGATGGGATGAAACCCGCATGCCCAAATGCGATCCTCAGTGCATGTGAGAATCGTCTTCATGTGTGTGTGTGTGTGTGTGTGTGCGTGCATGCATGTGAGAGAGAGAGAGAGAGAGAGAGAGAGAGAGAGAGAGAGAGAGAGAGAGAGAGAGGCCACATTCAAACATATCAAAATTTCATATTCAAATAGCCTAGTAAGTTATGGACATAGGTTGACAAATATAGTGTTTCAACAAATAGGGACCACTCCTTCACTTAGTTCTGGCCCCTTATACCCTTGTTCTTTCCCCTTCTCATGGGGGTGAGAAGCTCCTTTGTTTAAGCATCTACCAATGCCCTCTCCCTCTCTCAATCCGATGTAGATTCTTCCTCCTTTATTTAAGCATCTACCAATGACCTCTCAATCCCATGCACAGTCTTCCTACTTATTGCCCTTGTGTTCTTTTCCCCTCCCTCCTTAGCATTATGAACCTCTTGCAGAGCAAGTTTAGGCAAGCTTGGAAGATTGTAGCTCATCTATGGGAGATTTGGTTGTGATTGAAGGGTTTAAATGTATTTCCTATTCTATCTAATGGGTCTACTAATCTTCAAAATTCATGATCTACTCATTGAAGCATCAGATTTTGATGGGATTTGTTCCAAAGGGTTTGTAAATTTGTATTTCAATTGTCTATGCATTCAGACATTGCATTGCATCTACAAAACTTCTTGCATTTGCAAAATTCACTTTAAAAAATAACAGCTAATCTAATTAACACTTTAGCCTAAGTTTAATGCCCTAATCTAATTAATGTAATCTAACCTAATTTGATTAATTTAACTAACCTAACTAACCTTCCCTCCCCCTCCACCTATGCGCCCTCTGTTCACCCTCGCCACCCTGCTTCCTTCTCCTTGCCGCCTTCCACTCAGCCCCTACCCTACCCCCTTGTGCATTGTTGTCATTGCGTCTCCCCACATCCCCGTGCCTCTCTCCCTCTCGTGCATGTTCTGCACTCTCCACACCTCTCAGCCTCTCTCGCTTCTTCTCGCGCTCCTCTCCCTCCACTCAACTTTTTCACACCTCTCCTACCGCTCAGCGCCCCCCCCCCCCCAACCTCCCCTTCCTCCCTCCGTTGCTAATCCCTCCCCTTCTCTTGCCTCCCTTCAGCCATCCGTTGCTCTCCTCCCTTCAACCCTTCGTTCTCTCGCCTAACCCCTCCTCTCATCTCGCCCTCCCCTTATGCAGATGCAACAAAGCTTTTGCAGGAATTGCAACCAAAATTCACAGCAGAGTACCACTCCATGCCTTCTATTGAGCATATCCCTCTCCATGCTGTTTGCACAACCCAAAAGCCTCTCCCCCTCAGTCGCTACCTTTCAGAAACTTTGAGATCTGTGGTTGGGTCTGGGAGGTGGAGCGCAGGGCACGGATGGTGGAGGAGAAGCATAAACTAAAGCAAAGTTGGCACACCATCTCTTCATATCGATTGAACAGAGCGGTGTAGAGGATTACCAGAGAATTCCAAAAGTAGCCGAAGGAGGGACACATGGCAAATCATGCCTCCCCCTAATTTATCCCTCCCCTCCCCTCCTATCTGCCCCCAAGGGCTAATTGATTTTTTTCTCTCATAGCCCCCCTATTGATTTGAATTGATTTAATACATAAAGATTTAGGATCTAGTCTAGGGAGTGGTTCTTGGTCTTTGTCTTTACAATGCAAGCAGCTAAGAAGCACCACAACGTAGGATTCATGTATTTTAAATCTCTTTAAATATGACCTATGCATCGTTTATTCGGACATGCATGGTGTGATTCAATACATTTTTTAAACATACCCATTAATGTCTTGTGTGAGGCTAGTGTGCTCTTTTTGTGCATGTCTTGTATCATGATTACACATGCACTCTTTTTTTGAATGAAATGACTAATTTAATCAATGGAATGTATAGCTACTACCACCTAAAAGGGGTAGTTGAAAATAGTGGAAAAAGACTTCTAAGGGATGTAGAGAAATCTCACCTACATCATAGGCATCAAATAGGGATGTATGCAAGGAATGCTTGAAAAATGCATCTGTATCTTAGGGGGAAGGGGAGGAGATATGATGGTGTTTGTCATGTCAAATGGCCCAAAATGTAGTAAATCAAACCCACGAAACCAAGTGGGCATAGTCAACAAGAGAGGAGAGAGATATCCCAAATTGCTAGAAATGCTTGGAAAAATGATGCAAAGGGAAACAAATCTAGACACCAATGGCGGACAATGCATCAAGGAGATGCCGAGTAGGCAAGTAGTGCTATAAGAGATGGCTAATAGTATTTCTAGGACAAGAACAATGCAAACAATGAGCAAGTGCAAATCGCTTGGCCAATATTGTCCTCATTGGACACCTAGTAGCCACATGGAAACCTTTGCTTCAAAGGAAGACCATTCTTGTATATGTGACGTAGGCATTGAGTCCACCATCAAAGTGGTTTATCTAACCTTCACAGCTGATTGGTATGAAGTTGTACCCATGACGAGGGAATCAATATTCAATAAGCATTGGTGCCTATTAGTTTCATAATTAGAATCGCTTGGGAACCAATATTTAGTATGGAAAGTTTCCAATTCTCCAAGCAATTTTTGTATCTCAAGATGAGGGATGGGAAGGAAGGGTTGAATTAAATCACATAGCATATTCCAAATGGGCAAGAGTGCATACCCAAAGCATAATGTTGATGGTTATTGAAAAGGACACAAGAGTACATCTTCATCTTGCACATATTTGACTCCTTTGCAAGTGAGAAAGTATGCCTTTTGGGGTTCTACTCTAGCAAGGGGTGAGGGAAAGAGCTTGCTGCAGTGTGTACTTTTCAAAGCCATGTTGTTACTCACATCACATGTACATCCAACCAGCATAAATATCACAAAAGCACAAACAGCAACAATCAATCACTTAGAGAAAGGGTGCCATGAATGCTTCCTTGGAAATAACTTATGATAAAGTCCCACATAGTGGTCTCCCAATTCCCAAATGCATGTGTATCCCACCAACATTTGCATCCATGGTTCCTTTTGGGCTACAAAAGTAAGAAGCATGGTAGCTTTCTTGGCAATGAATATTGAGGCCTCCATGCATTTTTGGAGAACAAACATGCTCAAATTTTAAGCAGAGGAGAGATTTTTTATCTTTACGTGTTTTCCAAAGGCATTCCATTGCTTATGACATGAAGGCATCCAAGGTCTTTTTAGCCCATCCTAAAAGTGGCAAGTAGAACTGTATGTATGCCGTGATGATTGCTTATACAATTCCTAGACATACATGTAATGGTAGTGTAGGGAGCTTCTAGTAATCCAAATTTTGTTGTATGCATTGCACCATCCAATAGGTTTCCTCTAAGTAAATAGACCAACCAATAGGATATCCCAAGTGCCATATTATTTATGTTGGTTGCAAAACATGACCTTGCCACAAAAGCTTATGCCAATATTTAGCACTTAATGGCAAAAGATTAGACTTGTGAAAATTAATAAGTAGCCTAATAGCTAAGCCCTACAACTCTAATGCATCCATGATAGAGTGCATATTCTATTGAGTGTTCCATAATGGGAAGAAAAAGAGTCAGCTGCATAAGCTTGAGCCACAAAATTCTTATCATTGGTAATTGCAATCCATGCAAACTAAACTCATTCGTAAGTTTATCTATATACATTGACAATGGATGGGTGGCAATGGCATGAAATAAACCATTGAGGGGGCATCCTTGCCACACTAATCTACGAAGTGTCTAGGAGTGAGAGAGGTCACCTCCATTCGTAAGTTTATCTATATACATTGACAATGGATGGGTGGCAATGGCATGAAATAAACCATTGAGGGGGCATCCTTGCCACACTAATCTACGAAGTGTCTAGGAGCGAGTTGTATTGATTTAATATAGCCAAATTTTCCATACCCTAGGTTTTGCCATCACCTGAGCAATGTAATCCCAAAGCATTGTATCAAAAGCTTTAGAAACATCAACCTACATGAGGAGCACGTCTTGCTTTGTGTGCTTAGCATATTCAATGCCTATATGCTCATTGGCAATATAGTCATGCATCCTTAGGTAGCACTATAGGCATTACTCCATCTAAAAAACATTTTTTTCTAGAATCTCCCGTGATGTAGATGGCAAAGGCGCTACAACCAAATGGAAAAAATGAGATAGACACTCACTTTTAAGTTCAAATGTATCTATAGCCTAGGGTCCCATGTAAACTTTTAACTTGAGCAACCCTTATCTCAAAAGATTTTTGTCGTGCATGGATTTGTCATTTTGGAAGCGTTTGCCACTCATTTTGTTTTATGCAAGCCTGGCTATGATAAAATCAAGCAAAGCATTATGTAGCTGTTTGAGCTAATTTTATTGTGATAATCTTGTAGTTTTTGTTTTGCAATTGCCACATTGTATCCTTGTTGCCCTAAATAATGTCGGCCATACTATTTAATGACGTGCTAAATTCTTATGGAAAGTGAGTACCAAGACACATCATCTCCTCACTATCTTGAAGGAGCAAAGGATTGAGTGCATACTTGAGCATACTTGACTATTTTAGTGAATTGATGATGTTCCAAATACCTTTTATTAACAATAATAAATTTTTGCATAGGTAGCCTAGAAGCATCTATACTCTTGCCAAAAAGGAGTCCCATCAAAGGGGTGGATGATCAAAAAGTACAAGAGAATGGCCAACCTGCATATGACATGTGAAATCAACATGCAAGTTAGCACGTATGAAGTACCACCTAACCCCACTACTAAGATATGCATTGTGATAAAATGCATAGTCTTTGTCAGGAATTTTTAGTAGGACCCAAGCTCAAAAGCATGAATGTTAGGAAGCATATTAGCCCACGAGGTGCATTCCATAGATGGCACGCTAGAACAATGTGTTGTTTTGTTATAGTATTATTGAAATCTCCACAAAGGCAGGCATTGTTGAGCCATGGTTATGCTGCAATTTTTGACCACAAGCCTGCTCAATGAGCTAAGTCTTGTGAGGCATTAATTGATGCAAACTTATATATTTCTCCACACACCATGCATTGTATTACCATCCATCGACCACTCCCTTGGCATGATTTAAAGTAAGATAGGCATTGAGATCATGTTTACACATCAATAAAAGATGAGAATACATCGTATCTAGCATGAGTCTGCGAATGTTTGTGCTATCCAACAAGCATGTGTTGATTATGTTCTTGTATACACACCGTATGCATCTATTTTTTATATACATAATGCCAAAAAAGCCTCTATTTTTCGTGGTCACAAAGGCCCTTTGCACATTATAAGAAAAGAGGTGTACATGAAAAAAATGACTGAAGGCAAAAAATGCAATTAGCAAGTATTATGTGCCCCTATGTGCCATGACATCGATACTATCTACCATCATATCATTTACAAGCTAACTAGTGGAAGCCATACTTGTTTCCCTTTGACAAAGTCATTCCAAGGGGCACCAACTGTAGTGACATCATAGAGTGTAGTAGATTTTCACACTCATCCCATGCTCTTGATAAGAAAGACCTCATAGTGGCCGAGGCAGTATTTTGAGGTTGTGCCACCCATCTTGATGCATTTTTTATTTTCCCTCTGCTTTGCTGCTGTTTTTGACATTATTTGCTGGGGCTATGGCCAAGGGAAGATGCATTACACTACTTTTCCTTTGCCCTTCCCAACAGACACCTCAGAAGTCACTTATTTGGACATATGCAAATTAAGCTACAATAGTGCCACCACTAGGGGAGGTTGTTTCCACAAAAGAAGGAAATTTATAGAGACATGGCCAAACTTGTGACATCTCTAACATGCTCCTACAATTACACCCTATTTGAGTTCAAAGTATTTAACACCCATGTTTATATTGTCAACTTATATAGTAATATAAGGGATAGTAGGCTTATTTATGTCCCATAAAATGCAAATGTGTTTTGAATCCTTATCAAACGAGGAGGGAAAACCATTTTACCAAGAGAGTTATTAATGAAAGGAATATTTTTCCATATATATTTAGGGAGTTTAACCACCTCTACCCACATCGGACAACTATGTTATATATGACCCTAATAATACTTGGTAGGAGACCATGTAACACATGAGCTGTCTGCATGCCAAACATGAATGGTGATGTCTCAAGTAATACATTTTTGTTTAGGCTCAATAAGGAGCATTCATAAAGCCCCAGTGCAACAAAATATATGCCATCAACCATATGTCCCTGCAAGAGAGCTTTTATCCATCTTGCAACATTATCTGGCTGAAGGCATCTTCCTTGAGAAAAGTATGATAATTGCATTCTCTAAGTGCTTTGAACACATGCATGCTGCATTGACAC
This sequence comes from Dipteris shenzhenensis, assembly GCF_047967505.1. Classification (NCBI taxonomy): domain Eukaryota; kingdom Viridiplantae; phylum Streptophyta; class Polypodiopsida; order Gleicheniales; family Dipteridaceae; genus Dipteris; species Dipteris shenzhenensis. The sequence continues at coordinate 49,287,879 of NC_141624.1, forward strand.
ATAAACAAATGCATGCATGTGCACACATGCACGTACAGGTGCATGCGCACGCATGCACACACACACACAATTGTGTTTTTATATAAAGCTAAATTTTTTTGGCATCTCAAATTTATGTACAATTTGTTAGACAAAGTTCAAGGAGCTAATTTTTGGAATGGTTCTTGTCCTTGTGCTCACAATGCAAGGGGGTAAGGAGCATCATGAATTAGGAATCATGCATCTCAAATCTCTCTAATGTGATCTATGCATTCTTATTTTTTGACATGCATGATGTGATACAATCTTTCTTTTTGAATGCAAGCACTCATGTTTTATGCAAAGCAATTGTATCTTTTGGTCAATGTCCTATATCGTGATTACAAACACACATACACACACAATTGTGTTTTGTTATTGTGTTTCTATTATGTATTTCAATATTTGAATTTTTTAACACAAAGTTTAAGGGCTTTGCCACCTAGGGAGTGGCCCTTGCTCCCTGTACTCACATGCAAGGGACATGTGCATGAGAATCAAACTATCTAGCTATACTCTTTTCCATTGTTTGAGCCTCAGGAAGACTCCAATCCTTGGACATCGTCTGCTATTCCCTTGATAAAATGCTCTTGAGAAGCATCTAATTGTAGTTTCAAGAGTACTTCAGTGCTTGGACTTGGTATGCAATTTCCTTGGTAAAATCTTCATGAGAAGCTTGGTATGCAATTTCCTTGGGAGAATGTTCATGAGAAGCAAATCGTTCAATTATTATCTCTTCAATCATTCTAGCCTCAAGAGCACTCTAGTCTTTTGGCATGGTCTACAATCCCCATGATAGAATGTGCATGAGAACCAAACTATCTAATTGTACTCTCTGGGAGTTTGTAGATCAAGCGTAATTGTGTTGGGATTAATTGGCGTGATGATTCACCAATCTAACACAATTGGCAAATGATGAGTTTGGAGGGGGCGGATCCCCAATGCTACATCGCTTCATTTCTCTTTTGAGTTTTCTTCCTTTCCGTCATTCATTATTTCCTGTTCAGAATTAAGATGGTGTTAAATTTTGTTTTGGCTTCAAACTCTAACCTCGTAATTAACAAAGTGGGTGCGTATATGGTTAGCGAGCTTAGATTGGCAGAAGGCATTCCCCACAGGATACGTGAAGTGGCAGCCACAATCTCACATGGTACAGCCTAATACCAAAGGCTCCCCTAATCATCATCAGATGGAAAAAGCTCCAAAATACAGGTCCTCCAGTGTAACATTACCATGATTGAGAAGCTGCATTTTTGTTTATCCCTGCTACTTCTGCTGATACAGCCGTTATAATTGGCAAGACTAGTGATTCTTTCAACAGCACCATAAAGCCACTTTCAGCCCAACTTGCCAAGTTCGCCTTAGGAGATGCATACACCTTGGTAAATTGCTATTCCATGGTGTGTGCAAAAAATTGATTGACTAAAGATCATAGACCTAGCTGGTATTGGTGAATTGCTGTAAGTATTTAATGCACATTTAAAACCAAAATTGAATAAAGGGAAGGTCCCTCTTGGAAGTAATACAATAAGTCAGCTTCGGGTTCAGAGGGGATCTACTTGGCCATCCTAGATTCTTTTAGGTAGCCATTAGCTTTCCATTTTATGGCTTATTTTCTAGATTTCAAGCATGGAGAATCAGCTTTCTTTTGAGTAGTTGAATCTTAGTTCATGCGTACCAAGCTCCCCATTTGATTGATAACTTTGTGAGCCTCACAATCATTCACAACTGCATGCATTTTGCACCTTGGCACTTGACAAGCCTTCCTCCCTGGACAATCTTTATCAGCAGCTGAAATTGATTGAGAGGTACTCAGCATAAGTCCCGGAGTACAGATGGGGATTACTTAAGGCCACAAACTTAAAAAGGCTAGTTTGAACAGATGTACCATGTATGTCTTTCCGTTTTATATAACAGCAAGTGATGTGACTAATTAGGGCGGAAGCAAGTGATTGTAAGTATGCTATTGGCTCTGGTTGTCCCATACATACATACATACATATATATGTGCTAAATACTCAGGATTGGTGAACTAAAGATGGATGGTACACTGAAGTAATAACACAAGAGACAATTTCAACACTCAATAAAAAGAGTGCATGACATTGAGATGTAAGAGATCAAGTACCAAAAAGAAAAATCCAAAAGAATTACAGATGGACGTTACAATGGAGAATGTAATATGACAGGAGAGACATTCAACTTCTGAGAAAGTAATATGACAGGAGATTTCAGGTAAAAACAACCGGACACTTGAGTGGGATTTTGACGATGTATATAGCACTGCACACCAGAAGGGATCTATCACATGCATAGTTCTATTTCAGAAGCAAGGCAGCTAAGATAGAGATACTGAGACAAACTCACAAACTCAAGGGTGAACCAACGGAAACAAAAAGATATGGTACGTACAAGATAGGAAGGAGGGCAAACGGCCAGTCTATAGAGAAGGGAGAGTACCTTATCTGAGCAAGAGTGTGCTTGTACATCTGTTAACTGAATTTGTACTTGGTTCTTCATATCAGTATATATTCTCTTGATTGGTAGAGCTTATCAGGGACTTCAACCCTAACCCTACAAGCTCTCTGTCTCAAACTGATGCAGCAAAGTTTTAATTTATGTTGTTTAGGCAACACTATGCCAGCAGCAGCACATTTTTAATGACTTTGGGGACTCCTCTCTTGAGGATTTGATGTATTGACTGTCTTGCTTTGGTCTCCTGAAAACATCCATACGACTCTCTCTCTCTCTCTCTCTCTCTCTCTCTGCTCTGTGGTAATGAATTAAAAAAAACGCTCCTCTAGCTACGCCAAAATATTAGATAGAACCAGTAAGACAGATTATCCCCGACACTTAAACCAAGTTCTCTGTCAGGCGCATCCTTGAGACTGAACCCATATATTGCAAACCCTCAATAGCACATCAAATAAGAGTGATGTGGCTATGAACGTGTAAATGGGCAAACTTCATTTTGTGAGCAGGTTGGGTACGTGCATGATTCATAGAAGTTTAAGTTGAGACCCCAGCCTATTTTTGCAAGTAAACTCGCACAGTTTGCAGGAAATTTATATACCTAGATGAATCCAGGAACATTCCCAAACTCATCCTCTAAAAACACAACATAGTGCAGTTTCAATCTCATGATAGTCACTCACAAGGTTGAAAACCATAAACTCCATCATGCATAGCAGGGACTAGCTACTATGACATCCCCACTGACGTCATCAGCACCCAACAGTGGAAATTTACTTGCAAAATGTCAATACCCTGGAATTTGCTATATATATCTAGATGAATCCACGAACATGCCTAGCTACTGAGACATCCCCATCGATGGCAGCCCAGCTAGAAAACATATGCTCTCACATATACAACTCACACACCCTGGAAATTGATATATCCAAAAAGGTTTATCATGGATTTGCCACCGTGAAAAAGAATGAAGATCATTAACAAACGCATGCTTTTGTCCCACTACCACAAAATAACCAGTACCAAAAGAAGTCACTACAAAAACCATACAATCTGGCGGTTTGATTTGCAAGCTTCGGATCTATGAAAAAGGATTGTGTGTCTGCTACATCCACAACAATAAGATATTACAAGATGCCAACTTCACCACGTAATAACCTTCAGCGTGAGAGTAACAATAACCCTTACTTTTATGACAGCAAAACTTTGCTGATCTTAATATGAGAAGGAAGTATTGCCTGCCACATACTTCCATGCTGAAACATTGTGATGAGAAAGTAGCCAACACCAGATATTAGGACGTGTAAGGACCGGCCCTGGCAGCCATATTGGCAATTTGGGATTGCACTTGAGCTGCCCTTACCTTCACAGTAATCGCTCTATAAAAAAATTGTTCTCTGGAAAGACTACGAACGTGTTTCAAATAGGCATCCACGGGTATGGCCCCTTCTTGCACAGATTTATCCAATGAGTACAATACATCCTCAATGGCAAGGTCGGCCGATGTACTTTCAAGCATTTGCTTCGAAAGAGCATCGCACGGCTCAAACACATCGTCAATGTCAAACTCTTTGTTACCCTTCATGTTGCTCTTCAACCATGTCTCTAAGACATCTGTGTTAGTGAGAATCGACTGAAGCTGCTGCTCGAGGGCTTCCTTCTCCTGTTGTATTTCTTGGAGTCCCTGCTCAAGCTGTTCTTGTCTTTGCCTGAGCAGTCCCTGGGTGTTCACAAGTCTGTCCGTGTCCGTCTCTCTGGCCTTTCGAACCTCAGCTATAGAATGTTGAAGTCGTTCTAACAGGGTATTAATAACATTCCTTCTGAACGCATCGGACGCAGAATCTGTCCAAGCTGTCGACTGAGGGGATGCCTGCAGATGCGAGTAGGGTGGGTAAGGGCGGGAGGACGGAGGTTGTGATAGGGCAGATGATGGCCTGAGTGGAGACGACGACGGTGGGTGAGCAACCATAACTGCTCCGGCATGCACTGGATGCATTCCTGGTATTGAACTGGAAGAAGGGGGTGAGCGAATAGGAGGTGGCTTTGAATATAGAGGCGGATCTTGTCCAAAAGCAAGACTGAGGTTTCGGACAAGCTCTACGAGATTGGAACGGGGAAATACCCAACTCTGCAAATAGGAGACACACACTAATCCAGATGCATCGACGTTCCTGTGAGGCCGCTTGATGATCATGTCCCGTGTGGGAGTGACGAAAACGCGAGGAGCAATCTTCGGATAGCTCTCTAAAAGCCATATCGTGACAGGAATATTATACATGACATCCTGATAGTACATGGGAATCGTTCCATCTGCTTGCAGAAGATTAACTGTCTTGCCATCATTGTGGGTGAAAACGGCAGTCTTGGGCTGCAGGCTGGGGAATTCCTCGAGCAAATTGACGAGATGCAAACGGATGGTGAGCTTGAGGCCTTCGTCGTAGGGGAGAGCATTAGGTCCTCTCTGAGAAAGCACAGTATTGAGGAAGTGCACAGAGGCATGAGAAGCATGGGTGCCCAGATTGGACGGCATTCGGAAGCGATCGATGATTCACCCAAACAACACAAACACAACAACAAAAGGAGATCGATCGGCCGAGCAAACACCCCTATTCCAAGTTCCCACCTCACCCTGATCTATCACACAACTACCTTTACATACCTACTACTACTACTACCACCACCACCACCACGATCACAACCACGACCACGACCGACGACCTTGCCTCATGCTCGTTTTCGCTCCTGCCTTCCACGCTCAACGAAGCCTGCCGCGCTTGCGTAATCAACCCGACTCCAATTTCTTCTTCTACAGCGAGTCCTTTAGGTTTTAGTGTATGTAATTCACCTTAATTGATTTTCCAATAAAATCTCCACCAAGCTTACAAAAGCGAATTTAGTTTCTTCTATTTTTTGGCGACGCGGCAAGCTGATTTTCCACGTGTCTCGCCATCCATCCACCCCATTGATGTCGTGGCCGCTCTCCGTTGCCCGACCCGTTGCACACTCGGCATGGTCCCATTGGTCCCTCTACGGTGGGTTGCGCCATCTACGCAGCCATGTTGCGTGTTGTCCTCCTGCATCCGGCTCGGGGGGCGAGCAACGGAGATTCAGCGGAGAAGGCAAGCAAGGCGAAGCCATGGGCTTTCCAGGCACTATCCAAATGCGATTGCGAGAGCATGCAGGGGGATGGGCGCACCAGGTAGTATCCAAATCGGTTGGGGTTCATTCGTTCTACAAAACCTGTTCTGCATCGATACTGGCTCTCCGGTTCTTTGGATGCAATCTTTGGTGCGTCTCCCTTCTGAACAACTTTTGCTTTCGTCAGAAGCTTTTGTTGAAGATGTCTGGACCGCATATTAACGTAGTATCTGAAGATGAGTCCGAAGTGTGCGCGGACTCCATGGACACTAGCAGCGGCGAGTTTGAGAAAGGTGTGGAGTATTTCGCGATTCATTTCAACATTTCATTTTGCAATTTCATTCCTACTCTTTGTTTTCACATGTTGTTCGCGTTTGAAGGCATGATGAGTTTAGTCGAATCCAAGAAACCGTGTACAGACGATGCTCAATCAAATCTTCGAGTGAGTCAAAGCTTTCTCTGGCTTTATGATCAATTCAAGCTTTCTTTGGTAAAGGTGACGACCTGCCGTGCTGAGTCCCGTGCATGCTTCACTCCATAGCTCTCCTAGCGTAACTCCTCCTTCAGGTATCAAGGAAGAGTTACCTCCTTTGGTGACTTTATACCACAATCTAGAACTTGTTGTTTCACTACCAGAAACCAATTCTCCTTCATGAATGGGTTCTACTTCTGCTGTACCATATCTTACAACTCTCGAAATGGCGGTTTGAGTATACGGAACTCCGAATTTCTGTAAGATAATTTCCTATACCGACCCTCCTGTTCCACTGCTAGAGGAACCACCTCTGTTCCCCCACCTTGACCCATCTCAGGATTGGAAGGAGTCGAAACGAGCTCCAGTCCTCACTTCCGTGCATGATTCACTCCATACCTGCCCTCCTGTGTTTCCTCTCGTTTCCGCTTCGCTCTTGCGTAACTCCTCCTTCCCGGTCATTTTCGGCTCTCCATTCGCCTTCTCTGCTGGCCTTCTTTTGCTATCCTTCCACTGCTGCGGAGGAGGATTCGGAAATGCGCCATTCATGTATTCTAAAAAGGCAAAATAGAGTGGCCGTATTTCATCGTGTCTGTTAGAAATATCCAAAGCACCTCTTTCATCGTCCACTTTGTATTTTGTGTACTGCACAGAAGTAGTGGAAGAATAAAAGTGTAAGAGTCCTACAATCGAGATACGTAAACAAAGTTCCCATGTACCAGAACTTCCGAAATCTGTTCAGGGAGGGACGGGTACGCATTGTTCATGTTGGACTTTGAGTTTTTGGCCTTGCATCGTTATGTTTGATCCATAAGCAGTGATTTCTTGTTTTTGGACCGATGTAGTAAACCCTCTGACTCCTTTTGCCATTTGAGTATCACGTCAGATTTGAATATCCACACTGGTAGTTCTGTCAGTTTTCGTGGAACTCCGAAAGAAATAAGTGAACCCTTCAATCCTATGCAGACAACAATTGCTGCTCCCCGTTGGGGATGGGCAAGAACTGAGTTTTTTGAGCGAGTTTTTTTTGGCAACCACCACATTTTGTTCCACCTATTCCACTTGTGAGACCTCTGCGCGCGCATAACCCCCTTGTGTGTGTGCATGTGTGTGTGCGCGTGCGCCTAACCCCTCTCTCTCTCTGTGCATAACACCTCTCTCTCTCTCTCTCAACATAACCCCTCTCTCTATGACGTCTCTCTCTCTATAAAGTCCATAGAAATCTGCTCCCATGGGCCATCAGGAATTGGTAAAGGCATAAGTAAACCTTGATATTTGCCCTTGTAGCTCTTGACTTTTTGACAAATAAGACATTGTGCAACAAAAGTTGCAACATCAACTTTAAGCTTAGGCCAGAAAAAATCTTGAATTACAGTCTGATACGTAGCAACGACGCCTCTATGTCCCATGCAGGGTGGCTGATGTACCTCTTCTAGTACCAAGCGTCGAAATGGTGCAGTGACACACAAGCGCTTTTCGTAGAATAGATAGTCATTATGAATGGAATACGAGGCCATAGGGGTGCTATTAGCTTGCTTAATCTTATGCCAAATTTCTGAAAAGTCTCGATCAGTAGGATAGTCCGCCTTCATAGGCTCGAAAGGGTCTCCCTCGATGACTGAGATATTATTTATGCTAGGTCGATGGCTCAGTGCATTGGCAACTACATTGTCTTTGCCTGCTTGATATTGGATCATTGGTTTAAAGCTGTCAATAATGGCAGCCCATTTAATGTGCCGATCCGAGATCATCGGCTGAGTAAGGATATGTCTAAGACTTTGGTGATCAGTCTTAATGAGTAACTCGGAACCCATAAGATAGTGTTTCCAGAGTTTAAGGGCATGCACCACAGCGGCTAATTCTTTATCATACGTGGAATAATTTAGAAAGTTCCATTTTTCTTCTTCACAAGAAGAACGGGTGCCCTAAATGGTGAGCTACTAGGTCGAATTAGGCCTTTAGCCAAAAGATCTTCTATTTGGGATTGAATCTCTTGCTGCTCAGTAGGATTGTGCCTATATGGTGATTTACATGGTGGTGTGCTACCTGGAATAAGGTCAATCTTATGATCCTTAGGTCTAGATTGAGGTAGGCCAGGGGGTAATTCTTCCATAAAGTAGTCATTATAAGTAGCTAGAAAAGGATCCAAAGGCTCTTGCTTAGTTTTCTTAGTCTCACGACTAGCCTCAATCTTATTGACCATAACCAGGTATGTCTTCTCACGTTTGCGCAAAGCTCTTTTAGCTTAGGTATGTGACAATATAGGCCAAGAGGGAAGATTCTTATCGCATTCTGGAGTCATGGTCTCAGTGCCTTAGCCCACAATAATGGTGCATTCAAGATAATCAGGTTTGGCATTATGATCGACGTGCCAGGGCATCCCTAGAATGAGATCTTGCTCACACAAAGGAGCGACTAAGAAATCACTGCTCTCAACTAGAAGGTTGGGGAAATCAACTCGCATAGGGCACTCCTTGTACAAGAATTTGTCAATGCTAAACTGCAGACTCCACGGGATGACCAACATTGTGGCTCCAAAAAAAATGAATGATCGACCAACCAATTCATTATTGAGTTCTTATGAGGCTAAATATAGAAGGAAAAAACCTTTGCCCAAGAACCTAGTTGTAAACCCCAAAGATGGGATATCACATCTCTTGTCACTGAGGATGATGCTATGGGAGTGCTTTTAAAGAGTACGCCTCAAGATTTTGACTATGTGGTTACTACTTTGAAGAATCTTCTGCAACCACATTAGAGGGCATCATCAGTGCCTTACAAGAAGAGGAAAGAAAGAACACTTCAAGAATGGGAAAAATGCACACAGAAGCACTTGCAGTGAAGTTTTCAAAGAGCAGGTACAAGGCATGCAAACACTGTGGGAAAAACATTCATATTGAGAAGGCTTGTTATAAAATCAACCCTTGCTCTTATTGTGCCAAGAATAATCACTTTGAGAAGTTTTGCAATGAGAAAAAGAGGACTATGACAAATCTGGTTGAAGAGAGAACTCCATCAACAAATGAAGCATCAAACTTTGTGGTAGAAAACAAGGACTTTGCCTTTTGAGCAATTTGTCTTTGAATTTTTATTTTTCATCACTTGGTCAAATTTTGAGGTTCTCTGCCTGGAGTAGTAATCCAAAAAGAATGCTATGTGTTTTTGTCTTTTGTAAATCACCTCTGGTCACCATATGATGTGGGCCATGTGATATGTGTGTTTGATCTATCCCATTTTTTTAAACCTTGACCCTTGGGCACCTTTGCTAGCATGAGATCCTAGCCATAAATTTATCCTTGACCACCATGAGATGGCCATGTGTGACCACCATGAGATGGCATGAGAAACTATGAGACTAGATATGTCCTTGACATTGCAAGAGGCAAACCCTTGAGGGGAGGTATGTTGGGATAAGTATGGTCAAGGTCTTGCTCTAAGGTGCATGCATGCATCTAGGGGAGTCACATGTGTGTGTGTTGTAGAAGCACACCTAGTGCTATGAGGTGTCTAGTATGTGACCTAAGTGATGATGTAAGCACAAAGGTCCCCACATGGGAGGTTCCTTTGATTTAGGCCAGTCCCACTGATGTAGGGGCTGATTGCCACTGATATAGGGGAGGTGCCTACACCATCCTCAGTCTATATAATGGAGGACATTCCTTCATTCTAATACAATGGATTTTGGCTCAATTGAGCTCTCTCTCTTTGTGCCTTAATGCATCTATTCTATCCCACATTCTTCTACAGGAATGCTTGTAGCTATCTTTCATTTGATTGTTGAAATCAATGTTAATATGGAATTAGTTTAACTAAAATAAATAATTTGAATCAATTGAGATTCAACCCTTGTGGATCACAAAGGCAGAAGACCACAACTCGAAATGATAGCTCCTTCAAAATTCAGAGCTTGCCAAAAGTTTGATCACCGGAGTTGCTTCCTTATTAGCTTGCTCTCAACCAAGTATTGAGAAGAGGTCTCCTAATCATAGGTCATTTGTAAAAGTATGCCTTGATTATGCAAACTTCAATACTAATAAGAAGGCGAAAGTAGTGATCCCAAAGGAAGAAATCTCTCCAACTTCTTCACCTTTAAGTTAATAAAAAAGGGTGAGGGAAACCAGGTCCCTCTATCTACACTAGTAGCTACCATTATAAAGTTGGTAAGCTCATTCAAACAAAGGGACGAACATATTTTTAGGGATGGTGAAGTAACCAACAACTTAATAACACGAAGGCTCAACCCTTGAATTTCTTAATAACAAGAAGGCTCAATCCTTGAATTTCTTAATAATCGGAAGGCTCAACCCTTGAATTTCTTATTTCATAAATCCATGTTTGCAAAAAACTTAACATCATGACAAATATTGCAGCTCACCTTCTTAAGGAACCATCAATCTAGTTATGTGAAGGTTTATGAAACATTCAAGTTTGATGGTTACTCCCACTTCATTCTAACAAATGTTGGTGGGAAAAAGAAAACAACCACCCCTTGTCTCAAGCAGGCTTAACCTGACCAATCTCATGCTAGTGAAAGTATGATCAACATCTTCGCACTTGTCTAGAGTGTTCCAAACATAGACTCAACAAAGAGGTTGTAGGAATGAAGTAAACTTTCTCCTTCTTATGAGTCTTTACTTCCTTATGGACAAAACTATCTTGAGGTATTGATAGATCGTCTTTATTTTTGGTAGATAAACAATGTGTTGACCATTATATGGATTATATGGATTCATTAAACATTGTATGGAGTTGTATGTTCCCTTTGCAAGGAGAATTAAATATCAATGCATGCTGACATGTTTCATTGTTTGGTTTGTGGAAAAAGCACCACATTGGATAATCCAAAAGTTGCAAGCACATATAATAACATTAGATGGTGCAAGTGTTTTAAAGATCCTTGGGTGGACAAAATACTAGAAATGCCCTATGGTTTTATTGGCAACACACATCTCTTGAAGTCACAACTCTTTCACTAGAAAATTGAAGGAAGGTTCTTGAACAATATGCAAGGAGTGATAGTAGGCAACATTCTTATTAACAATTAAGTTGTTTGAATACATATTGTATTTATTGCAAAGTGTAAATTCAATAAAAAAATGAAGATGTTTGAATATCCTTCATTCTTCTTTTGATTACAAAGTGAAAAATCTAAGGTGCTTGCACTTGTGGCTCATTGTTAGAGGCTTGTTATTACAAATCTGATATCTTAGTCCAAATTTTGTAAAGTCTCTCTCTCTCTCTCTCCCTCTCTCCCTCTCTCCCTCTCTCTCTCTCTCTCTCCCTCTCTCTCTCCCTCTCTCCCTCTCTCTCTCTCTCTCTCTCTCTCTCCCTCTCTCCCTCTCTCTCTCTCTCTCTCTCTCTCTCTCTCTCTGTGTGTGTGTCTCTCTCTCTCTCTCTCTCTCACACACACACACACACACACACACAGAGTCCTACCCTTTGGTAAGAGGAATAATAGACGAGAAGAAAAAGTTTAATTCTTGATCCATAAATGATATTGTATTATTTTATGGAAATCTATAATATATGAATCACAAAATCAATTAAAAGCAATATTGTGGTATTTTATATAAGTAAAACATATCACATGAGTCCACATAAAAAAGAAAACAACATCTCCACATCTGTTTAGATAAGGAAGCAAACATTGTGAACATTTAGAGTCTTAATGTTTGAAGAGAGGGATCATAGATAGGATATATTCCCCATAATTCAATCTCCAGAGAATTCTAAATGCTAACGATGATGATAGCATTGGATGAGACATAGTGCACTAAGATGGGAACGTTGTTACGTACTTAGACAAATCAAATGTAATAAGCCCCTACACTATCCATTGGATAACCATAGGCATAGAATTATATCTGCAGTTATTTGGAGGTCCCTTGGAACAAAAAGAGAAGGCAGAGCAAGAACTGAAAGCTCCACTATTCTGACTGGAAGATATAGTAAGGGATAGAGATGGTGTATTAAGTGGTAAGGAAGAACCCACTAAGGGTAACACACTCAGCCCGCAGATGTATTGATCATGGCAGTGGAGCAACGGCTCTCTTTAACTGGATGGTAATGACTGGCACATGTTTGGGAGGTACCAGACCTCCTCGAGACCCATGACTGGGTATCCAAAGGAGTCTCACTATAGTGAGAACCCAAAAACATCGACACTTTGCCCGAGGCCTTGAAGGAAAAGAGGAAGCATGAAAAACACACAACAGCTCCCGCATAGACCCAGTGAATAGAGCTAACACAATTGAACTCACACAATGAGGCACAATACAGCGAAGTACTCCAGATGGTGAATAGGCCATGGACCTCCCACAGGTCAGTGAATACGTGAAAATAAGTGGGAGGAAGATAAGTAGTACACCGTGGTTTTTCCTGCATATGAACAATACTTCGTTATATATAGCTCACAAAGGAATCGAGAAGCCTTTTTTAGATGCAAGGGCCTTCTTCTATTGTATATACTATTACGATAATAGCAACGAACTTAGCTTGTACGAATAGAGCAACGTTATTTTTTGTCGACATTGAGAGTTCTCGACGGTGGATTAATATTCGCCGATGAACATGATAAGCATGACCATATTATATTTTCATGTTAGTATCGTAGTAATAGCACTCGATGGCACGTTGGTGTATTACGAGTTTAGAACATCACTACTGAAGTGACTATTCATGAGAACTCTGAGACGGGATTTTGTCCAGGTAGACGGATCAGTTGGTAGTAATGACCAATAATGCTAAGATGTGATACTCTCAGTGATAATAGAGAGAAACAACAAAGCTACCGATTATAATGTAATCAACAGAACAAGGAGAGACAGAATCGTATCATCCCATGTTCCTTAAGTATATGTTAGATGTGACCGAAAATACACTACAGTTGGCTCACCTGTGGAAGTCTCAGTGATGGTCGAGGGTGACACTAGCCTGAGGATGACCTAGAGTAGAAAAGATTATTTTGGAGCCAGGTGTTCACGGTTATTAGAGAATGTTATTGAAGACGCCGATTAGAAGTGAAAGCATCTTCAACTGCAGACTAGAATAAACTAGCTGATGTAGCCCCATGCCCCCTACATTTCACGTAGACTATAGTGATTTCCCGGTCGTCTGTTCTACTCGCATGAACAAAAAGAGGTCACCGAGGAAGTACACTAACAACCCTTATCCTTTTAAGCCCCTGACGATCGACTTGAGACGAGATATGGGAATCCATAGAATAAGGAAGAAACAGTGTTAGGATACAAGTCCCCTCCGCCGTCAGAGCTATAATAGGGAATTGCCGAGTGGACCTGTTGTAATACAATCAAGCGCTTTATGAAGATTTTCCTCTCTAGTTCGTATGTAGAGTAAGAAAATGAAACATAAGTAGTTGATTTTGTACTACCATGAAGAAGTGGATTGACCATGTATAAGGATTATGACAACCTAAAATAGAGATGTCCTCTAATCGAATATACAGTTTAAAAGAGGCTTGATTTGTATTAGTTAAAAAATTGACCATCGATTGTTGGATTTGGTGCATAATACCACACAGTAACCACATGCACTTCTGGTTTGGTAAATAGAGAGATTTCTTAACACTTGATTAGGATGATGGATACCAGTTATTGATTATCATAATAAAAATAGACAGAGAGCAGTATGACCTTTTATTAGGAATATATATTGCTATTTGCATAAAATTGTTACTGTCATTTACAATACATTTTCACTACTAGCTAGGAATTGTGGAAAACTCTTTTTTGAGTTTATGTGCCTTGATGATAATTAATGCAAGTCAAGTTGGGTGACATGGATAACAATTGCGTGTCAGCATTGAGGCCTGCAGTCCCACGTAAAAAGGTCCTAGTCCTAACTTGCCCTTTTTGTGGATGGATGTAGGTGAGTTGATACGCTTCTCAACCAGATTTGCAGCTGAATGATTTTGATTAACACATTGGCACACTATTTCCCACTGGAAGATTGGAGGACCATCTTTAGACTCTACTAGAAACTTAGTGGTTTTCCTTTTTTTGACATAACTGTTGGATATAGCATTGAAAGTTTGATTATCAAACAATATTATGTGAGGATATTCCATACTCATTTCAATGTTGATGTAAATGCAGCTGATTTTAAGCAAAATGGTTAGAAGATAGGTTTATCCTTTGACCCAATTATCTAATCCAAGAACTAGTGACTTGAAAATTTTGATTATGAGAGATAGAACTCGCAAGATTGGGACAACATATATTCCAATATAAACTGATATATGGATACTTATTCTACTAATTTTTTGAATTTCACAGTGATATGATTGCCATGATTGGGATAGATACATCTAGAATGATCATTGTTGGGATGACTATGGAAAATGGAAGATGAAACTCAGAAAGGAATGACAAGAATTATAAGAGTAATTATTGGATATATAATGGGTGGATAAAAACGGATGAAATAACTTTGCATGAAATTATTTGAGGGCATTTAGAGATATATAGATAAGGGATTCTGAATTGTATAAAAGGATAAGTCTATAGTAATGATTAGAAGAGTAGTTGCAATATAGGTTGAACACATACTAGCCCAACCATTGTGAGATAAGAAAAATCTCATGACTAATGGTTATGCTTGATGTTGATTAACAAGCCTCTTTGTGGCACATAGATCTGATGACCCTCAAGTATATGGATCCACTGCCTGCTCCATCACTTGGATGCCAGGCCATAATGACAATGCTAAATAAGAGAGTCCATGATAGAATCATCGCCCTAGACATGCACGAAATTAAGGAACACCCTAAATCCAACAAGTTACTGGTTATGCAACTGTCCATCAATGATTGGTGTAGAATTCTAGTAATTGGCAAGGGAAATACAGAAAAAATTATGGAAGTTATCAATCAATTGCCTTTGTCTTTGGATCAGTTAATGGAGAAGGATAATGTGGCTCTAGTGGAATTTGCTGAGAAATCTCCTGATACTATGAGGAACCTCTTTATATATTCGAACCTCCCCCCATCGGCAGGACCATTGTCCCCAGGAAACGTGGGGTTAAAATGCTTCTCCCTACTGGAAGGATATTCCTCTAATACTGCTCACCATAGTTTCTGTGACCTCGAAGGGCTTTCAAAAGATGTCCAAGAAACAATCTTCTCAGATCAACCTATGTCAACAACAGTGACTCTAAAGAAGAGTTCTACACACATGTACACCAATCCCATTTTCCCACCACGAGTGTTGGAAGCAGAATTATTAGCATATGACAATAAGGTTTGGAAGCTCCATGATATGAATTTACTGGCATCTTTTGCACCAGATATGTGGCTGTTTTTAGCAGACTTAGTTGATTCATCGAAATCACTGAAAATAGAAGCAAAAAGGCAAGCACATTAATATTAGCATCACACATAACCACCCCCTCTCTAACTTTTGCCAAATGTCAGCCTTTGTGACAGGCAGATGCCCTTCCCTAGTGGGAGTATTTGGGAGATGTAAGAGCCGGATTTCAAAAATAGAAAAAAGGACTCCCAAGTACTTGAATGACATGTTCAATGTGGGCAGACCATATATAAAGTGCAGATGCTTAGAAGAAAAGATTGATTGCAGAGCACAGCCACTGTGGTTTGATCATGGCATTTGGTATATGCTACATGATCTACCGGCGTTCTTCCCCAACCAACCATTGAAAGTTGCTTTCAATTCCTTCCTGTTATTTCATGAAGGCAAGTTTTATTGAGAGTAAATTATATTTTCTTCTAATATTTTATTATGCTTAAGATAAGATCATCATGAGGATTGAAGAGACTAATGGATTTGACCTTTGTATGTATGAAGGCTAGTGACATGGCATATTTTGCAAGGCTTCCCTCACTTTTCATTATATGAGGGAATTGGTCCTATCTGCAGTCAAGATTTTGGAGAAAAATCCTCTTACTCCATTACTCCCCCAACCATCACCTAGAATAATGTCATATGGAGAACTCATGCTACGATCCCCCGAAATGTTACCTTCTAGGGCATTTGGATCTAGACCGAGAAGGAGAGCAGTGGGATGCATTGGATATACATGAGGACGAGGATGCACGTCCTACTATTCACCAAGAAACCATTATCCAAGTAAGATGATCGAATGGCAGCCACCTTCAGAGAGCTCAGTACACGTGGATTAGTCTAGAATTCTAGGTACGACCATCAAAAATCTTGAGAGGTGGAAAGACCATGTCATATACTAATCAAAAGGGCAAGAACCTACCAGTTCAACATCTTCTTTACGATGACAAAGATTGATTGATGATAGGTATGTAATGCCCACCTGAGAAAGATTACAATGTTATGACATAATAGAAAAACCTTGATACCCAAAAAGAAAAATATGAATCTCTTCATTCATGCACTCTTTGATAACCCATTACTTGAGATATTTTCAATTAAAAAATTATTCATGGACTTTCTTTGCAAATATGAAATGTTTGATTTGATTGATATTATTAAAGAGGTCAACATCGCATAGAAATTCTCTGAAAATCTAGCATCTACACTTTGTAAACCCGGCATGTTGTTCAGGGATGGATCAGGAATCGTATGTCAATGCAAAATGGATAATTTTAAAGAGTTTATAAAAGAGGATTGGGGACATGTATGCACTATTGATAATGATATTGTGATGGAGGATACACTAAAAGATTGTATGAAGAAAGGGTTAGGACACATACCTAGGAAGCACTTGAGCATTGAGGGAACCCTGAGAACTTTACGTAAACTATGGAGTGAATTACTGACATTAAGCCCCTTATTGTCAGAAAGACTTAACCCAGTGGAGAGAAGTTTTAAATCATATTGCAATGATCACCTGATTGATTTGATTAAAAAGAAGAAACTATGTGTGAAAGAAAAAGTAGAAACCATGAGAAGTCCACTTGTATTAAATGAGGTTAAGAGACTGACGTCAGCCCACCTTATTACTTCTATGAATAAGTCAACCTCGACACCAGCATATATTTGTAAGCAGTTCATTTTTGAACAAGCCATATAGAGGTTGTCCAACAAGGACTTCAAAAGGGTGGATAGCCCATACATTCTAAACAGACTGGTCGAAGATATATTGAACTTCAACTTAAAGATGACTTTGGACTCTATTTCATTACCATATCTCATGGCTACCTTCAAGCTCCACAAGAATACTTTCAAATGGATTACCAATGCACATTTGTGTGTGTTTTTAGAATTGGCTTCACTAATCACCTTTGCTCTACAAGCATGCTTAGACCCCATCATGGAGATATCCACCAGGGATCTACAAGACCTAATAAATTTAGAAGCCAACATTAAAATAAGTGCATTTTGGTTAATCAACTCCATTTACGAAGTGAAGTTAAATCTACCGACCAAAATCTATTCAGTTTTCACTGCAAATATTGGGAAATGTTATGAAAATATCCCTTTGGAAGGAGAATATGGCTTGAAAAAGATTATATCAAAAATCATAAACATGGCTTATAGACAAAAGAAGAAATGATTCCTGAATTTGAATGGGAATAAGAGAAAAGCCTCATGGAGTAATCAAAGAAGTAAAACATCATGGTCAGAACAGGAATGCATTATGATCAATATGTGGCTCCTCGAAAACATGCACTTGAGATTAGGAGACCAAATATTTAGACAAACGTCAGGGATACCTATGGGGTTCTCTTGCTCACCATTATGGTGCAACTTATACTTACATTGGTTTGAACTTAATTTTATTAAGAAACTATGGAATAATAAGGATTGGAGGAGATTACAAAAGTTTGAGCACCCCTTTAGATACATGGATGATATACTATTGATCAATGTGGACTCACCATACGAGTTCTTCCAAGTTTAAAGAAAGTGAAATAAACCCACTTTGGATCTACCCCCTCCAATTTTTAGAAATAAAGGATACGAAAGTGGATAGCTAGATTGGAGAGGATGGCCATAACATTGGTGTGAGAGCCAACTTCTTAAACATGTCCATTACTATTACCAATAAAGGTAATGGAATTGCAGTAACAAACAAATTTGATAAAATAGATTCCCTGGACTACATCTGGGTTTGTAGTAATAGACCTCTATCATTTTCAAAAAAAGTAATCCTTTCCCAAGTAATGCCCATACTATACACTGATGCAGAGAATTTCAATACCTTATCAAAATCAAAAAATTGATCAATAACTTTGAGAAAAAGGGGTTCAAAGGAGGAAAAAGTAGAAAGATGATAAGAAAATTTCTACACCAAGAATTCCCCGGATGTGACTTGGACCTACAAAAGATAAGAAAATGGTTAGGTAAACACTTATCCTATCACCAAAATTGTCATACTTTTATATGTGTGTTTTTATTGGGCAGTAGTTCGTAGTCCGACCCAATCCATAGTAATGGGTGGTCTATTGCTCCCACTTGGATTGTGTGTCGGACCTGCGGGAATGAGGTAGGTGGGTCACACACACACATGCGCACACACACACACACACACACACACACACACACACACACACACACAGAGTCCTACCCTCTGGTAAGAGAAATAATAGACGAGAAGAAAAAGTTTAATTCTTGATCCATAAGTGATATTGTATTATTTTATGGAAATCTACAATGTATGGATCACAAAATCAATTAAAAGAAATATTGTGGTATTTTATATAAGTAAAACATATCACGTGAGTCCACATAAAAAAGAAAACAGCATCTCCATATCTGTTTAGATAAGGAAGCGAACATTGTGAACATTTAGATTCTTAATATTTTAAGAGAGGGATCATAGGTAGGATATATTCCCCATAATTCAATCTCCAGAGAATTCTAAATGCTAAGGATGATGATAGCATTGGACGAGAGATAGTGCACTAAGATGGGAACGTTGTTACGTACTTAGACAAATCAAATGTAATAAGCCCCTACACTATCCATTGGATAACCGTAGACGTAGAAGTATATCCGCAGTTATTTAGAGGTCCCTTGGAACAAAAAGAGAAGGCAGAGCAAGAACTGAAAGCTCCACTATTTTGACTGGAAGATATAGTAAGGAATAGAGGTGGCGTATTAGGTGGTAAGGAAGAACCCACTAAGGGTAACGCACTCAGCCCGCAGATGTACTGATCATGGCAGCAGAGCAACGGCTCTCTTTAACTAGATGGTAATGATTGGCATGTGTTTGGGAGGTACCAGACCTCCTGGAGACCCATGACTGGGGTATCCAAAGGAGTCTCACTATAGTGAGAACCCAAAAACATAGACACTCTGCTCGAGGCCTTGAAGGAAAAGAGGAAGCATGAAAAAGCACACAACAGCTCCTGAGGAGACCCAATGAATAGAGCTGACACAATTGAACTCGCACAATGAGGCACAATACAGCGAAGTACTCTAGATGGTGAATAGGCCATGGACCTCCCACAGGTTAGTGAATACATGAAAATAAGCTGGAGGAAGATAAGTAGTACACCATGGTTTTACCTGCATAGGAGCAATACTTCATTATATATAGCTCACAAAGGAATCGAGAAGCATTCTTTAGATGCAAGGGCCTTCTTCTATTGCATATACTATTATGATAATAGTGACGAACTTAGCTCCTATGAATAGAGCAATGTTATTTTCTGTCGACGTTGAGAGTTCTCGACGACAGATCAATATTCGTCGATGAACACGATAAGCCCGACAATATTATACTTTCATGTTAGAATCGTAGTAATAGCACTCGATGGCATGTTGGTATATTACGAGTTTAGAACATCACTACTGAAGCGACTATTCATGAGAACTCTGAGATGGGATTCTGTCCAAATAGACAAATTAGTTGGCAGTAATGACCGATAACGCTAAGATGTGATACTCTCATTGATAATAGAGAGAAACAACAGAGCTACCGATTATAATGTAATCGACAGAACAAGGAGAGATGGAATAGTATTTATCTGCCATTCCTTAAGTATATGTTAGACGTCAATGAAAATACACTACAGTTGGCTCATCTGTGGAAGACTTAGTGATGGTTGAGGGTGACACTAGCCTGAGGATGACGGGAGGATGACCTAGAGTAGAAAAGATTACTTGGAGCCAAGTATTCATGGTTATTAGAGAATGTTAGTGAAGATGCATATTAGAAGGGAAAGCATCTTCGAATGCAGACTAAAATAAACTAGTCGATGTAGACCCTGTGCCTCCTACATTTCACGTAGACTATTTCACGTAGACTATAGTGATTTTGGTCATTTGTTCTACTCGCATGAACAGAAAGAGGTCACTGAGGAAGTACATTGACAACCCATATCCTTTTAAGACCTCGACGATCGACTTGAGACGAGATATGGGAAACCATACAATAAGGAAGAAACAGTGTTAGGATATGAGTCCCCTCCGTCGTCAGCTACAACAGGGAACCGCCGAGTGGACCTGTCATAATACAATCAAGCGCTTTATGAAGATTTTCCTCTCTATTTCGTATGTAGAGTAAGAATATGAAACATAAGTAGTTGATTTTGTACTACCATGAAGAAGTGGATTGACCATGTATAAGGATTGTGAGCACCTAAAATAAAGTGTCCTCCAATCGAATATACAGTTTTAAAAGAGGCTTGATTTGTATTAGTTAAAAAACTGACCATCGATTGTTGGATTTGGTGCATAATACCACATAGTAACCACATGCACTTCTGGTTTGGTAAATAGAGAGATTTCTTAACACTTGATTAGGATGACGCGGATACCAGTTATTGATTATCATAATAAAAATGGATAGAGAGCAGTATGACCTTTTACTAGGAATATATATTGCTATTTGCAGAAAATTGTTATTGTCATTTACAATACATTTTCACTACTAGTTAGGAATTGTGGAAAACTCTTTTTTGAGTTTATGTGCCTTGATGATAATTAATGCAAGTCAAGTTGGGTGACATGGATAACAATTGCGTGTCAGCATTGAGGCCTGCAGTCCCATGTAAAAAGGTCCTAGTCCTAACTTGCCCTTTTTGTGGATGGATGCAGGTGAGCTGATACGCTTCTCAACCAGATTTGCACCTGAATGATTTTGATTAACACATTGGCACACTATTTCCCACTGGAAGATTGGAGGACCATCTTTAGACTCTAGTGAAACTTGGTAGTTTTCTCGTAGTTTTCCTTTTTTTGACATAAGTGTTGGATATGGCATTGAAAGCTTGATTATCAAACAATATTATGTGAGGATATTCCATAGTTATTTCAATGTTGATGTAAATGTAGCTGATTTTAAGCAGAATGGTTAGAAGATAGGTATAACCTTTGACCCAATTATCTAATCCAAGAACTAGTGACTTGGAAATTTTGATTATGAGAGATAGAACTTGCAAGATTGGGACATCATATATTCCAATATAAACTGATGTATGGATACTTATTCTACTAATTTTTTGAATTTCACAGTGATATGATTGCCATGATTGGGATAGATACATTTAGAATGATCATTGTTGGGATGACTATGGAAAATGGAAGATGAAACTCAGAAAGGAATGACAAGAATTATAAGAGTAATTACTGGATATATAATGGGTGGATAAAAACTGATGAAATAACTTTGCATGAAATTATTTAAGGGCATTTAGAGATGAATAGATAAGGGATTCTGAATTGTATAAAAGGATAAGTCTATAGGAATGATTAGAAGAGGAGTTACTACAAATTGAGAGTTGCTAGGATAATTCGTCAGTTTGGATGATGCAATTGCAAGATGGAAGGCAAAAAATCCACACCATTTGAAGGGTTCATTTGTAGGTATGATGCCCAAGATAGTAGATCCCCTAAAAGGTGGTCATTTGGCCACTTATTTGAAAAGGATTAGTGAGAGTGGCCAAATGATCACTTTTTGGGGGTCTTGGATTGGGCATCTTACTTGCAAATATGCCTAACTTTAATGTAATTTTTGGAATCTCAACTGCCTATTTTCCCTATAAACTCTCAAATTTGTAGGAACTATCCAATTGATGACATGTCCCTAGAAACCCTCAATGTCCCTTAGATGAGACACACACAACCCTTATCAAATTCTACACTTATGTTCCCCTATGACTCATCATCTCCCATCACTACCTTTTTTTACAAACCCTCTCTCTCTTTTTAATGGTCCTTTTACATATATCAAGACTTGAGCTTATTCTTCAAACCTATACATCAATATGGACTTAATTATTTATTTAGAGGTCATAAGTTGATAATCAAATGGAATTTCTAGCTTTGTAGATCTTCCCATGCCTCCAAGGACCCTTTTTAGTAATGCCTATAGTACTCTTCCTCTCATTGAAGCAGGGCCATAATTGGTTTGCCACCTTATTGTATGCAGTGACTTTTGCATATCCTAGCTTTCTTAGGTTTCTTTTGTCTTTATTTTTGACTTTGAATCAATAAGATTAAGGGAAATTGATCTGGCTTATCGATTAGTTTTGGCTATTGTATAGGTCAATTTGTTTCTTTTTTCCTTTTGGATATTGAGGGGTACATAATGCTCATGCATTTGGTAGGGCCAATGGACTATAGGGTTTGAATGTGGCTTGGGTAAATGTGCCTTGGGAAATTTTAGTGTGGTAACCAAGTTGGAAGCTCTAGTGATATGTAGGATCCTTGTTTAGATTTCTAGTGCTCTGAGTTAGGCTATAGGATAGTGTGCTTTTTGGGCAATGTGCCCTCCCTTTGTGTTCTATGCTTTTGTATATTTGGTGTCTTTTAGCCAAGATTGACCACCCTCTAATACAAGCCAACATGTTTTCTTTATTAAAAAAAGGTTAATCTTCTTAGACTAGGGGATAGTCTTTTTGCCTTTTGATTTTGGTATTTTTAAAATTTGTTTTCCCAAAAAGGATAATATATTAAAGAGGAAAAATTTCCAAATTATATCTCATATCAAGGCATTAGTGTGACTCAAAAGTTGCAAGGATATAGTGAATCTCCAAGAGAACCTTCTTAGGATAACATGGAAAATATCAATGTATTTGATTTTCATGCATCCATTCAAGTCTCTAAAGTACTTAGCTACAAATGAAATGAATCATGGAACCTCCTAAGTAAGGCTAGATGATTTCTATATTAGATGATAATAAAATGTAGATGAGATGCCAGATTGATTGGCAAATCAAAGCATCTACTTTATTCTAGATAGGTCTCACTCCTGGGCATCCGAAAAAGGAAAACATAGTCCCTTCTTGAGGAGCAAAATGAGCGTCTACCTATCAATATTATCCTTCTATGTGACTAGCTTACTTATAACCATGATCCACTACCTCTCCACTATTGCATGACATGCTAGTTCGTGACATTGATCTTGACACAACAAGTCCCTTTCCCTACTCTTACCAGCCTTCTTTTCAAAGTTGTTGATAGTTGTGCAAAGGCCAAACAAATAATCCTACAAATTAAATCATCTTTACTTATCAAAAGCTAGTAAATGATAGTTGAGTTACTTTTGCAAAGACACCTTTCATGCAAAAGTTCTCAACATTTAGGCTATTGCTTTAAGTTGCCACTTTGGTTGGTAGGTTAACTTTTCCTTACCACCTCTAGCACTTTCTCTAAAGTGTGGCATCTTGTGGCCTTAGTTGAAATTTTCCAGCCATTTTTTAGATGGACAACCAACCATTTAAGCTATCCTTTTAAGAAGAAAGTCCCACCTTGTGCATGTTGCATGTTCTATGCAAGTGGTACATCTGAACGTTTTTACATCCCTAGCTAACTCAAGTCATGATTTGTCACTATATATTGACAAAAGGGCTGAGTGTTGGGGAGACCCATCAGGAACTAAACTATGATTCCTACTAGAGGCATGGCTATATTTCTATGATGAACTAGGTTGATACACCCCTAGTAGATGGTTTTAAAAACAGAGGCTAACTAGGCTTAAAATGAAACCAAAGGGAAACAACCTAGCTAGAGTGTGAAACAGTCGAATGGAGCCCCAAAATGAAGGACAATGAGAGTGAAAACTGAAGGACTCAACAAATAAAAAGTGGCTTAAGAGTAGTACAAAGATTGAATTGATCAAAGTTAAGCTACTTGATAGTGGAAGTGAGAGAGGGAGAGAGAGAGAGGAGTGCACACGATATAGCTACCTGTACACTAAGTGTATTGACAATGAACATGAAGATATACATGTGAACCCCTTAGGGTTAGGGTTAGGGTTAGGGTTCACCTCTATGCCCTATGTGGATACTGCAATTTACACTATCTTTAACACCCCCTCTTAAATTGCACTGGGTAAGTAGAGGGTGCATGTACAAGACCTTTTTGTGGATTTCATTTGGTGCATATGGTAGCATCCAAAATTGAAAAGAAAACTGAAAAGAAATCAAAGTAGTATGTGCGTATGTGAGCACATTGACTATGTAGCGGAGGCATGTAGAATGAGTACAACTTATGATCTTGTACATAAATGTGTGTTTCCTCCTCTTAAGTTGTGGGCCATCCTTCGCCTTTGGGACTAAAACCCAGAAGATAGGCTGAAAGGAAGAGGAAGGAAATATACAAAAAGTCAAGTCCACTTGGTTCGAAGACAAGTCGATCAAATGCTGACTACGTGAAGCTCGCATGAAGAACGATATGTATGGCTACATGCTGAACATGTCATAAGTCACCATGGACTATGCAACTACTCTGAAGAAGAGGCATTCGGATGTGAGGCTAGTCAATGGAGCGATGTAGATGTGATCTGGTAGGTTGTGACATACGAGGGTGTTGCCAACCCAAAAGAACTGGCAGCAATGGTAGAGGTACGCTACAGTAGAATAATCTCTATCGAATGATGTGGGGTCGAAGAAGACTGCATAGTCAATGTGGATAGAGTGATCTAGGGGCTAAAAATCTAGGGCCAAAGGTGCAAGTATGATACACTGCTCTACTGATGAAGAGGCCCATACAAATGACGAGGTATGGCAACCTGTCAAACCTATATGCTCAACTATCATGAGTTGGTCATTTGATTGTGCATAGCTAAACACCCATTGGCATGGGATGTAGCATCTGTCATAGGCTCATTGAGAAGAAGTTGATAGTATAAAAAGAAGCTTGGAATACAATTGAGAATGCATAAGATGTCCCTGAGGCATATGAGGTGCTGAATGCTGATGAAGGTACTGATCTATATTTGTGGATCCAACCGCTGATGTGCATCAAGTATGGACTATATACTACAGCCATAAGTGCATGCTGAAACACTGAGTCTCCCCATGTTGTGCCATGGCTGAACTGATAATGTCCACTGCACTGAGGTAGGACTGTAGTGATGCATAGGTATCCTCGTGCTGAGGAATGATCTGCTGATTGAAAGAGGTGGTGGTGGATCCAAGGGTGAAATGCGGCATGAGTGGGCCGATGTTGAAATGTCCTGAAGACTGATCTGCTGATTTGAAGTGCTAAAGGGAACTAAGCCCATGGTATGCTCTATGTCAAAGGTGAAGGCATTAGTGATGGATGCTGGAATGGAATCACCTGAAGAGCTGGATGCACTGGGGCATATATCTCTCCATGTGGCAGAAGATGTGAGTGCCTCGTACTGAGGACTTACCTGCTATAAATCTGCATGATCACTGAACTCCTACTGAGTATCTGCAATTGTGGTAAAGGATGGAGTCAGATCCATGCATGAATGTGACGGTTATACATCACTAGAATTAGTCAGTGTTGATGTAGATGGAACTGCCTCGTACTGAGGACTTATCATCAAATATGCCTCGTGTTGAGGGCTTACTGCCGAATGTGCCTCGTGCTGAGGGCTTACCGAGAAGTATGCCTCATGCTGAGGACTTACTGAGGAATGTGCATGATCAAAAACTACGGGATCCATGCTAACATGTGAAGCATCTGCATCTAATCTGTTAAGGCCAATGAGGCTTGAGTCTGCATCATACACTAGAACATACCCTGTGGCAATAATTGGTCAAAGTAGATTCTCTTTCCACTCACGGATCTCGTCTGGAGTCATGACTGGTGTATCATCAATTGTGTGATGCGGTGAATAACTCCATGCTAGAGGTGGTCTAGTGCTCTGTGCAAAAGGCTTACTCTGTACCGGTGAGAGTGTCTACCCATGAGAACACTATGCAAGAGCTGCCATTTGGGGGTTTATGCTAAATTGTAAGGAACCAAGTCTTGTGAGAACGTGTATGCCAAAGATCAAGCCTATAGTAGAATGATGACAATTGCATGTCGGGCATAGCCAAGAGGCTAGGGATGATGTATGTGTGCGGAAACCAATGCTGAAAATAGTCAACAAATGTGACTATACGTGGGTGGCATGTGCATGTAAGAAGAATGCAGCACTCTAGAATCTGAGGAGAAAGATCACTCTGCCAAGTGTCACATTGAGGTGTTAAAGTGCCAAATGCCAAAAGACTAAGCTGGTAAGATGTATGAGTGTGTACATCGATGATAGATCCATTGGGACTGACGCCGGTGGGAACTAATCACATAATGTGGCAATGGATTACTTGGCTTGGTGGAGTTGGATCTCCTCTATGGCAGTGCTAGTCTACAACTAGACTACATATTGAATCGCAAAATGTAGCAAATGAATTTTATCTTGATTCATTTTAAGTGCTGGGTGCTGCAAAGGATCTAGAGGTGGTTCCGATGATGAGGAATCAATGATGCTAACCTGTGTAATTGTCAAATGGAAGATATGAGGTGCTCAACACATAGAGCACAATGTGGCAAGCAATTTTTATTTTTGGATCACCTCCAAATTCCCCCTGGATAAAAAGTTATGGCTCCTGGAAGGATGGCCAAATTTTGATCCAAGGAGGGGGTCCAAAAGGATGAGGTGTCTGGAGGGTGATGTGGCAGAGTGGTGGTCATGTGCTACTTCCAATTGTGCCTATGTGGAGGCAAGTGTGCCTAGGTGGTACTGTGAGTCATATGCTCTTACAAAAAGGTGCTTATGAGGCACTATGTGCTAAGGAGGCACATGATGACATGGCACTGTGCTGCCACACGACATGGCCATTGTGACATGTCAAACCTATTGACGTGGTGGTGCCATGTGTCTTGCTGACATGGAAAGATCACTGCAAGGAGATGATGTGGTTGGGTGCTGTGCCTTGCTAATGTCGCAATGGCCCATGTTTGCTGACATGTCACTAGGGCTTACATGGCCTATGAGATGATGATGTGACAAGTTCCACTAGGTGTGGTGTGCCACTGATGTGGCAACATGCCATGTGTCATTTGGCTGACCACACCTCAGTGTGTGGTGAGGTTGAGGATAAGGGATATCCTCCCTCTCTGCCATATGGTGCTAGGAGGCAGACTAGAAGGTTTGAGAGATCTTGATAGAATCTGTTGATTCCCTCGATGGACTTGAATTCTGTCGCCTTGTCCCTATGCGCTAATCATGGAGCTCGTCCAAGGCTATGGGAGAGGAGTGACTTGTTGTAGCCATTTGGTTTGATGGTCGTTTCGTGGAGTTCTAGCGTCGTTTGCCATGGATGCATACGCACATGGAGGTCGCTCAGTCCGTTGTTGGGTCGCAGCTTGGCTTTGGAGAAGCTCGTTGGTGGTTGTAGTTGGAAAGAGTGGTGGTTGTGAAGCCGTCTGTGGAGGCTAGATATAGCCGTCACGCTATTGGAGGCCCGTAGGATGGCGAAACTATGTCTTGGCACCTAGGGTAGGCCGTTGAGAGTGGATTGAGACCAGCTTGCAGTGCAACCCATTTGGGCTTATACTGTCAAGTTTGATTGGGCCATCCCTCAATCGTCCATGAGCTATTGGAATGATATCCAAGAGTGCCCCTCCATGAGCTATTGGAGTCTTGGCTACCGGGTCGTCCCTCCTCAATTGATGATAGATGAAGGTTGGAGCTTGTTGAGATAGGAGCTCGTTGCAGGAGGCCGGATAGTTGAAAGTCTAGATCGTTAGGTGGAAGCTGAAGGAAGAGCATTTCTTCATCATATGGAGTCCTTAGTTTGTTTTGGTGGTGGAGGAGCTGAGAGGCTAGAGGCGCCTCTACTGATTGCATTGTTTGCAGGTTTGTCTTCATAGAATGGACTCCTTGATGGAGGAGACTATTGCAATAGGTCCTTCAATGGTACAGTCTATAAATCTATCTCTCAAGGAAATGAAACCTTACTGAGTCTCTTAGGCTCATAAATGAACCTTTCTCTCTCATAAAACCTTACAAGATCTCTCAAAGAAATCTACGGAGCTTTGGAACAGCACAACTTAGTCTCCATGAAGCAGAATGGAGAGATTTTTGATTCGAAATGGAGAGGAGAAGGGGCTCTACGATGAGAGCTAGTTGAGAGATGAAGATCCCTCATGAAAGAGGGCTTGTTGCCTCGACGAGCAAGGGATTGCATGCCTTAATGGAATAAGGGCTTACACTCTCTCTGACGGAAATCTCTCTCAATGGAAGATGCCTCATGCAAGGAGGGCTTGACATTCATGAAGAGAGTGGGAGCACCATTGCCTCTGATACCATGGTAGCAGAAGTGAGAGAGGGAGAGAGAGAGGAGTGCACACGATATAGCTACCTATACACTAAGTGTATTGACAATGAACATGAAGATATACATATGAACCCCTTAGGTTTAGGGTTAGGGGTTGCTTCTATGCCCTATGTGGATAGTGCAATTTACACTATCTTTAACACTACTCACACTATGCAATAAGAACAATAGCACTAGATGACAAAACCAATTAGGAGCATGTGGACAGCTCCAACACCAAAGCAAGCACATAATGCTAATAGTCCCTCATGTTAAACAAACTAGACAAAGGATGCCATCATGAAGGATTTGTTTGGCAAAACTTGTCAGAGAGTGATACAAAGTTAAGGCACTTGCTTGCCTGATGCAAGTGAGATGAGCCTCATAAATGCAATAAGTAGTACATGCGTGAATGTATGTAGCAAGCCTAGTATAAAAATATATATAGTCCTAGGTGCTAGGGTCTGTGAGTTGTGTGTGGATTACAGCTAGAATATTGTTGTGTTCTAGCTGTGAGGCTCAAGCATTAACAATACAACTAGAGAGGGATCCTACTCTTAAAAAATGATAGCTATCATTTCCAAGGTGAGTTTTGTGAAGCATTTTGCATTCCTCCCTTTCTCTTCCTCTCCTCCTCCATCTCTCCCTTTGCTCCTCTCCTTCTCTCACATTCTTGATCTCCCTCTCTTTGTCTTGCATGCATGGAAGTAGATATGTAGTGGGAATGAGTAGATGATGCCGAATTTAAGGGAAAGAATGTACCTCCTGCTTGTTCTTGGTTTAGTTTGTCTTGTTGTTCTTTTTTTCACTCTTTCCTTGGCTTTTCCTACAGTTTTCTTCAAGATGATGTGTTTTTTCTTTTGTGAACATTCAAAGCATCCACCTTGATACCTGGTCCCACCTAGAGACCTTAATCAAGTAAATATTCATCTCATCTCTCTTGAGGTTTGTTTTTTTTTTCAATGTCTGTTAGTTAATTGTTTATTAGTTTGTTACTTTATTGATTTCCCCTCTTTCTCTCTCATATCTACCATATTTCTTTTGCCCTTTTCCAAATTTCTCTTCTTTCTTTCTCCCCTTTCTAAAATTTCCATTTCCTCCTCTTTCTCCCCTCCTTTCCTCCCTGTTGCTCCTTCCTTCTTTCTCAGACCTTTCTCCCCTCCTCCTTTTGCCACCTTCTAGATTTCCCATGTTCCCCCATCCCCCTTTTATTCCTATTTTCTCCCATCCCTCTTCTAAATTTCCCAATTTTCCCATCCCCCTTCTTTCTTTCTCCCCCATTTCCCTCTCTTCCCTAACCCTTCCATTTCCCCTCTTTCTCTCCTTCTTCTTTATTGCCTTGCTCCCTTTTCTCCCATTGCTTATTTCTCCCCTCCTTTCTCATCCCTTTCTCAATCATTTTTTTCCTATTCTACCCTTATTTTTTGCCACTTTTCAACCATTTCTCCATGCCTCTCTCCCCCCCTCCATTTCATAAACTCATTATTCCATCCTTCAGCCTAAACACATCTCATATTTGGCCCCTCTCTCATTTATCTATCATTTATCTCCTCTCATGCATCCATCCTATCCAGCCTCTCTCCTTTATCTATCATTCTTATCCTTAATCATCTCCTTTCTCTATCATTTATCTCCTCACATGCATCCATCCTATCCATCTCTTGTCCTATTCCCCTTATACACCCAGCCCATCCTTCATACATAGCCCCTCCCATGCATCCATATCCCCTTTCCATATTTAGCCCCTCCCATGCATCCATATTCAACCTTTCCATATTTAGCCTCTCCCATAAACTCTACCCATACATCATATTTAGCCGCTCTCTTCGTTATTCAATGTTCATCTCCTCTCCTATATCCATCCTATCCATCTCATGTCTTATTCCCAACACTAGTGATGCCCATCCTTCATTTTCATCCCTTTCCATGCATCCATATCCCTGTCTCCATATTCAACCACTCTAATAAGCTCATCCCATCCTTCATATCTAGCCATAAACTCAACCCATCCTTCATATCTACCCCCTCTCGTCTTTCTCCCATGATTCATGTCCTCTCATGCATCCATCCTATCCATCTCATGCACCTCATTAGTGCATGCACATCCTTCATATTCAACCTCTCCCAATGCATCCATATCCCTTTCTTTCTTTGTTCCTTTTTTTCCCATTTCTCCCCTGGTTATTTCAAATTTTAGAGGTTTTAACTATTGGCAAATACATTTATTTTCCCATAATTGGTCTATCTTATGCTTTAGATTGATGGAGTGTCCAAACCTTGCTATTCTTCCTTGAAATTAGAGCCTATTTCCAATCTTTTGATAATATAGGACATGGATTCCTTACTATCTCATGTCCAAGAGAAACTCAAACATGAAAAACTTTGGATAGATACCAATGTGGCCATTGGGGGACATACCTAGACCCCACATAGAATATGATTTGAGAGAAACACTTGGCAAGGGGGAAAATATAACTTAAAGGACTACAACAGCCTCTGGAGAACATGAGAAAGCCATGATATGAACAAGTCAACCCTCATAGATTTTTTTTTTGGGAGAAAAAAGTGTTTATATTATATGATGTTCAGAAGATATACAATCATGTCCAAAAATACAGTCATAAAAGTAGTATTGCGGTCTGACATCATCAAGGTAAGTAGTAATAAGAAAAGAGATCATTCTGAGTCTGTCTTAAACTTCTAGTAGATGGTTCCTTGAAATGGCATTCTTCATTAAACGACTTGAGGTGCTCATGTTCATGATCGTGAATCTCTGAAAAGATCTGTTCCAGGTCATTGTCATAGATCTAGGAGGCCTACTATCCATTCAACAAAAAAATGTTCTGCATTAGTAACATTCACGTTAAATTAATAATCATTTCTCAAAATTCAAATGAACCACAAGGCATGTGCCCGAACAACTGCCCAAAGGAATGTTTGACTTTTGCTGCATCCCCAAAAAGTATGGCTTTCCAATTCACTGTCTCTCCTAGCTGCATCTACACCATTTTCCAGACTTTTCTGGCAAATGGGCATGCCACAAATAGATGGAAGACATCTTCTTGGGACCCTAGATAGCGTCGACATCCAATCCTCAGCCCCCTTACATTGATCCACACTACTTTCCGCATGATAAGCCAGAGCAGTGTTGACATCTTCTCGGGGATAGATTTTGACCAAATCTACAAAAATCTCTGCTTCCAACACTTTAGAGGTGTTCCATCTAGTGTTTAGGATTGGGATGATGTCTCCTATATCCTCAAACAGAGTGGACATAGGAAGCAAGTGATGGGAAAGGATCCAACTAAACTCGAAGGTGTAGTTAAGAACCACTCCACCCTTCCACTATATGTCTCCTTCCCAAAGAGCTAAGCTATTAGTTACAAACAATGCATCGTGATTCGTACATCTGAATTCCCTTTTGATTTCAAGCATAGCTTTCCATCTGAAGTTATCACTGTGCCACAGCTGTCCCCAAGATTGTAGACCCTTATTGGATAGTAAACAAGCTCTAAGGAAGTCTTTGTTGCTTAGGATAGTGCTTCTTGAATTGAAGAGGTCAAAATGGAGTCAAGGCGCATAAATGAGCCTTTCTAAAAAAACTTGAGCTATGGTTTGATTGACTCGAGAGCGGCGGTCCATAGAGATTTCCACAAGGAGCTTCCCTTTATAGAATAGGATTCCGTACAAAAAAATGCAGATAGGATTGGGTATCTTTTCCACCCCTTGTCTCTAGAGTCTGGGTCTGACGTATTTGAAGTTCCTTGGCTAGCACCATCACCTAATCAAGACCAAAACTTAGGAGAACTTTGATTATCCACATTGCAGCAAGCTTCGCCCCACCACCGTTGCTTGCTTGATGCCCACTATTCCTAGGCCTCCTTCACTCTTAGGTCTGGAATGGAAGCTCGATCTGACCTTTGCGATCCTGTTTGTGCCACCCCAAAGAAAGGATCTACACTTGGAGCGAGTCCTACTTGATGGGTGCCAATAAGATAATAAAAAATTAATAGGGTACAGGCAATGAACCATTCATCTCCCAACAAAGTTGGCCTAAAATCCTCTTCATTTCTCTAGTTTGGAGCAGAATCTATTTAACACCCAATCCTACCGCTCCTTTATGGACACATCGAAGCCCATGGGAATGCCTAACAATCTAAAAATAGTGCCTTTAGGAATCACCACCTAACATCTCAAGCATTCTAGGTCCTCTTAGCCTTCCACTAAGTGTGTAGCATTCGGTTTTGCTATGGTTGATAAGAGATATTTTGAATTTCGATGTATTTGTGCTCACATACACATCTACACATGATGTCTTCCTTGAAATGCCCTCCTGTGATTCCATAGTGGGCTTCTTTGAGCACCTCGATCTATTCGTGCTCACATACGCATCTACGCATGATGTCTTCCTTGACTGTGCAGTATAGTTGGCCTGCAATTAGCTAATATGGCAGTGCATCCTTGATGAGTTTGCGGGCTCTATCTTTCTTGAGAGATTGGTCCAAGGTTAAGCCATTGGCCACGTAGTGACCGATCTCAGAGGCCTATTCAGGGATGATGTCGATGAGGAAAAGGGAAGCATCAGGTCATCTTCGGTTGGAGCTTTGCCATTTGGTATCCTTGAGAGGTGGTCAGCTAGGACATGGGTCTTCCCTTTACACATAACGATTGTGAAGTCAACTCCAAGAGGATTAGCATCCACCTGGTGATGTGTCCCGTCATGCATGGCTTGTTGTGATTAATGATAGTAGTGCTTGGTGGTCCACAAAGAAGACGAACTTGTTGGCCAACAAGTAATGCATGAACTTCTTGACTACATAGACCATGGCCATACCTTCCCTCTCTATTGTTGTGTACTTCATTCAGTTGTCGACTCACAAAGTACACCGAGTAGTCCAGGTTATGCTCCCCTAGTTGGGCTAACACACACCCGATAGAAAAATTGGAGGCATCTATGTGGACGTCGAATATTATATTTCAATCTAGGGCTCTGAATTCCAGTGCGGTGACCAAGGCTATTTTGAGAGTTTTGAAGGATTTCTGGCATTCATCGATTCACTCAAAGAATACTAATAGTTTGTATAATGGGCAAGTTATGTTCACGTAGAACAAGATGAACCTCCTATAGTAGCCCATGTGGCCAATAAATCTCTGTACTCCCTTGGCATTGGTGGTGGTAATTCCAAGATGAGTTTCATTTTGTTGTGGTCCATGGAGATAACATTCCGGGACACTATGTGGTCGAGAATGATGCCATGTTTAACACAGAGTTGGCACTCAAGGGGGTTTAAGGATATATGGTACAACCAACACTTTTCCAAGAGTAGTCTCAAATATTTTAGGTGATCATCCCATGTTGAGCTCATGCATATTTCATCCAAGAAGACTTCCACGAAGTCCCTCAAGTACTCCTTGAAGTTAGTGGATCATCAACCGTTGGAAGTTGGTAGGCACATTGGTCAACCCAAATATCATTACTCTAGTCGCATATACACCCCACTCGATTGCGAAGGCTATTTTGTGTTGATGCCGTGGAGCGATAGACACTTGGTTGTATCCAGAGAATCCATTTGGGAAGCTATAGGCTTCCTTCCAGCTACCCTTTCCATGACATTTTTCATGAATGGCAAGGGGTAGTGGTTGCGCTTGGTGGTGGTGTTAACCTTTTTCAAGTCCATGCATACTTGAATCTTTGTGTTCTTCTTTAGGACTATCATGATGGGCGATACCCAGTCGGTATGCTTGATCTCATAGATGAATCCCCCATCTATGATTTTTTGGATTTCCTCATTCACTATGAGCATGTATTTGGGGTTCATAGGGTAGGGGTTGATGTACCGGCCTAGCATCATCAAGCATGGATATCGTGTACTGCACAACTTCTGTAGGCACCCCTTTCATACCTATGTATTCTAGGCCATATAGTCCTTGTATTCTCAGAGGAGAGATATTAGAGCTTTCTCCTCATTGGGGGAGAGATCATAGCTTGGGGGTCCTAACCTTCTGGAGCTAGGTTTACCTCCTTAAACGGGGCTGGGCCATCATATCCTTGGGAGCACCTGTTTTCTCGAGATCTCTTGGCCTGTTGGTATAAGATCTTATGATCCTCAATCATGTAGGCCTTGTAGTGGGCTGTTACCTGTCGTAGATCGTCCTTCTCTCCACTTTCCTCTTCTATTTCCTCAGGGGGAGTGGTCCTCTTGGCCTTAGCTGAGCATTTGGATAACGGGAGTTTTGGACCTGAAGGGGGCTCTTTCATGGCACTTATAGAGCCAACTGGGAGGTCACCTTGCTCACCCTCACTCCCCAATTAGAAGAGAACTCATGGTGGGTAGTAGTGGTGTCAACGTATGCTAGCTAGTGGAGGTTGTCTAAGTGTAGCTTGAAGCACTGTCCCAGGCATGGGCTCCTTGGACAAAATTCTTCTAGATTGCAAGTGCATGTATAAGAGCTCTAAAAGGGCACACTCTGGCTAAAACTTTAGTTCTGTATTTTAAACTACCCTAAAGGTATCCCGACGGGCATGGGGATAGGCCTATGGCAACGGTCGTAGGGATAGGCTTAACACACCAATCGACGGGATACGAGTATGATGACGAGCATGAGGATAGGCTAAGGTACTGGTCGATGGGATGGATAGTGCCACGTTTCAATGGGATAGGACACAAGTGGTATCCCCATGGTTGTGGGGATGAGCTAAGACTATGGTTGAATGTCTTCAGCATTCATGAACTTTTGCAAAAATCACGGCATATGAAGACAATTCACATGTGCAGATACTCCTCAGCAAAATGCAAGAGCTGAAAGGAAGAATGGGACTTTAGCAGATAGTGCTAGAGCAATGCTTAGTGAAAAGCATCTTCCTAATTAGTATTGGGCAGAAGCAATAGTTATAGCTAACTATTTGCTTAATCGGCTTCCTACCGAACCGATACAAGGTATGACTCCTTATGAAGCATTCATTGGACACAAGCCACACATTGGGCATCTCCGCATATTTGGTTGCATAGCATATGCCCACATACATGATGATCATCGCAGGAAATTGGATGCGAAGTCATGCAAATGCATCATGGTTGGCTACAGTGAAGAAAGCAAAGCATACAAATTATATGATCTCATCAACCGCAAAGTCATTATCTCCAGAGATGTAATCTTTGATGAGGAATCAGAATGGAAAATCTCACCTACATAGGAGATAGAAGCATCGACTTCACAGTCATCCACAGGACAGGTTGATGAAGAAGAGCAAGAATTGCCAGCAACACCCCAAGCAGAGCCACATCAGCTCAGATGGTCTACTAGGGAAAGCAGACCACCAGCCAGATTGACATATGCTCAAAAAGGCAAAGCAATTCAGGTGAAACCACCAACTATGCTCTTATGACTACCATCATGGCTAAAGAAGAGCCAGTGTACTTCGAAGACGCAGTAAACAAGCCAGAATGGCAAACTGCTATGAATGGAGAAATGGATGCTTTGTATAAAAATAACACTTGGGAATTATGCGACCTTCCACCAGGACCTCCTCCTCCCTCGTCGTCGTCGTCGTCCTCCTCCCTCCTCCCTCCTCCTCCTCCTTCCTCCTCCTTCCTCCTCCCTTCTTCTCTCTCTCCTTTCCCCCCATGCTTCCTCTCCCACTCCTATGCTCCCCCTCAACCCTTAATAGTTCCTCAACCCTTAACCTCCATGATCTATGAGGGAGATGAATTCTCCACCATGTACTCTACCCTGAACCATGGATCCTCCTAACCCTTGAACCTCTTCTAAACTCTGGAACCTCTCTCTGAACCTTGGAACCTCCTTCTAAACCTTGAACCTCTCTCTAACCCTTAAACTCATCCTAAACCCTATTATTTTGGTAGTACATTAGACTTGTGTCATCCATCACATTGAAAGATACCTATTTAAACACATAGGATTGCACGAATGCTACCCCCCAAGTGATAGTATTCTACACTTGTAACTGTGATTCACCATCCATTACACTTCGGATAATTCCTTCACTTGTCAACTTAATAATCTTGATCATGCAAAGTATATTGTGAGCATAGCCCATAAATGTGCCAAGGTTGACGGGATAATGGTATGGCCACGGGCAAGGAGATAGCAATATGGTGATAGCACTAAGGCCACGAGTCAACAACTGTTAGTCTGCTGGGATAATGATTTTGACACGCATTAATTAGGGCGATAGGTTAGACCGTGGTCAGAAGTTAGGTCGTGGGGATAAGCCCTAAGGCCATGGGTAAACAAAGTTTGACCGGTGGGATAGTACTATGGTGATGGCTGGTGGGATAGCGCTAAGACACCGATCCGTGGAGATAGGAATGCGCTATGTCACCGATTGATTTTTGGTGATTCTTGACAGATTTAGACTTCTTGTTCAAGGTTTTTTGTAATGGGGGGACGGTAAGCTATCTAGTCTACCTACTCAATGCAAAAAAAAAGAAAGAAAAACAACATTTGAGTGCAAAATGAGAGATTTCTTGAGGGGTTGACTGTCAATACACTTTGATTTTGAGCTTGATTCTTCATTCTTGGTTGTTTTTTGTGAGATTTGACGTCATATATGTGGGGGTTAAAGGTCACTGTGCCTTTACCCTAGTTATGTACAATACTCAAACACATATATAAATGAATGAAAAAGAAGATTAGGGTTGTTCTGCACCCACCAAAACTTGTGTGGCTCTCTGTTTCTCTCTATCCCTCTTCTGTTCTTGCTTCCATTGAGAGCACTCTCAACTAGTATCAGAGCCCGAGTGATCTAGCTGAGCGTGCATGAATGCCTAGAAGCTCAACAGCTCTATGGGAGGAAGGAGAAGCTCTGTGGGAAGCTTTGTGGGTGACTTTACTTGCATCCGAGTGTGCAGAGACCTTGGAGGAACCTTTGGAAAAGTCACTTTGATTTTGCAAAATGGTTTTGAGAGCCTATTAAGTGTTTTCAAAGAAAAAATCGTTTTTTGGGCTTTTCCCTGTTTCGTTCGATGTATTGACTTGTAGAGGCAACTATTGCTTGCTTCTGGTGTCCACTTCACTTCGGGAGCTTGGAAACACCTTCATTCTTGAATTTGGGATCATTTCATTGGATTTCTGACTCACTGTGTCAGTTTCTGCGTTTTTCTGCCTAGGTGTTGGAACTCAAGTTTGGAGCAACCATTTGCAAATCTGTCAGTTTCGATGGACTCAGGAGGTCCTAAAACTTCTATGTTGCTCATCGTTCGCACTCCGGTGGAGTTTACAAATAGCTCTGTTTCCAAAAACGTTTTTCAGTCTATGTGTTGGACCTAGTGATTGAGACCATGGTTTCCAAAACTGTTTGTCCCATTGCATTTCGGACGGCCAAAAATCTTTACCTGTCAGTTCTTGCATGATTCGATGGAGGATTTTCAGAGATATAGATCTCTATGTATTCGATTTCATCTCTCTGTTATGCATTTTTCATTCTAAGGTTTTGAAACCTTAGATTTATGCCACATGGCAGTGGATAAGTGTTGACTTCCATTTCTCACTCATCGGTTGGGATTTTGGAGTTCTAGTAGAAGAGAGATATTTGCATATTTTCTTATTGAGTCCGATTATGCAATGGCACCCATGTTTTGAGGCATCTCAGGTTCTATTTTCAGTAGCGGTCATTACCATGGGACCATGATTTCTTGAGCATACCTTATGCAGATCACTCTGGTTGCAGTGCGCTCATTCGTGGTGTGCATTGGGTTGCAGTGGATGATTTATAGGCCATTTGGATGCATTGCGGTCCTTATTGGATGTGCTGATAGGCCCAAATTGATTTGTGGGCTGCTATTTTTATGGACGCTTTGCACATGGATGCTATTTTATGCTGAGGGATAGCTTTGACACATTGCAGGTGATGCACTGGTAGTACTATGCTCTCTTGGATGAGATATTATCAATGCATATGCCAGTGGCTGGTGTTTATGCTTGAGTCATTTGGCACTTATTGGCATTTTGGATTGCCATTGCAGTTGGCATTTTCTTTTGGGTCAGATTTGCTCATATGGATGCATAGTATATGCACATGAGTCAGATGCTTTGAGACATGAGTTTTGGTGATATTTCACTCTTTTGTGGCATACACATTTGGGTGCACCTGGTATTTGGTGTGATTCTCTCTTGTAGGCACTAGCATTTGGGATTTTTGCTTCATTTATATCATGGCATCCTCTTCCATGTCTGAAAAGGAGTTTCTTAGCATTAAAAAGTTTGATGGAACAAACTTTTCTTTGTGGAAAGGACAAATAAGGGATGTGCTTATTCAAAAGAAGCAGATTAGACCCTTGGCAGGGATTGAAGCTAAGCCTGCAAATATGTCTGAGGATGATTGGAATGAGTTGGATGCATTAGCAAAATCTACTATTAGACTTCATCTTGCGGAGTCAGTTTATTTCACAATAGTAAATGAGCAGACTACGGAAGATTTGTGGAAGAAACTCTGTGCCACTTATGAAAAGGAAACTGCCTCTAATAAAGTTTACCTCATGAAGAGGTTGTTTGAGCTGCAGATGAAGGAAGGGGTCTCCATTGCTTCTTACTTGAATGAATTCAATATTATCTTCAGCCAGCTTCAGGTTCAGAAGATGAATTTTGATGCGGACACTAAGGCAATATTTCTCTTATGTTCATTGCCATCCTCATGGGATACCTTCCGTACAGCTGTCAGTAACTCTGCACCTGGTGGAGTACTGAAATTTGATGATGTTGTGGGTAGAATGTTGGCCGAGGAGATTAGACGAAAGTCTATGGATAGCAACAAGTAGGATGCAGCCTTAAATGTACAAAGGGGCAGATCACAATTCAGGGGAAGTCCCAAGAAAAAGGGAAGTCTCATAGCAAATCCAGGGCAAGGAACATTGAGTGTTACCACTGTGGTAAGAAGGGCCATATGAAAAAGGATTGCTACAAGCTGAAAAGAGAGCAAAAGGATAAGAAAAAGAATGCAAATTGGGGTGCAAATCAAAAGGAAGAGAGTCCAAGGGAGGACAAAGGAAAAGTGAAGATCGAGGAGATCAATGCAGTCACACATGATAGTGACAATGACATTATCTTCATGTCTAGTTTATCTGTAGAGTTGCTTACCACTTCAAATGATGCATATTCCCAAGATTGGATTTTGGATTCTGGTGCTTCATTCCATGTTACTCCCCATAGGGAATGGTTCTCCACTTATGACAGTGGAAAGACAGGTTGTGTGCATCTTAGAAATGACTATGCATGTGACATAGTGGGTGTAGGTGACATAAAGTTTTCTTTTGCAAATGGGTCTGCATTTATTTTGAAACATGTGAGACATGTGCCTAAGTTGACCAAGAGTCATATTTCAGTGGGTTAGCTAGATGATGCTGGTTTTCACACCACTTTTGGCTTTCAGAGTTGGAAAATTCAGAAGGGCTCTATGCTTTTGGCTAGGGGTGCCAAGTGTGGGACTTTGTATCCCTTACATGTATCAGGGGTATTTGATCATGTTGTTGCAATAACCGAGCAGCCAAGCACTTCTTTGTGGCATTGCTGGTTGGGGCACATGAGCCAAAATGGAATGAAACTCTTATGCCATTTGGGTTATGTACCGTATTTGAGTTTCTTTGATTTTGAATTTTGTGAGCACTGTCTCTATGGGAAGCAGACTAAATCAGCCCATAAAAGAAGGGGAAAGAAAGAGTTTGAAAAGCTTAATTTGGTGCATTCAGACGTATGTGGTCCCATGCCTACATGGTCATTAGGCGGGGCTGAATACTATGTGACATTCATTGATGATGCAACTAGGAAAGTGTGGGCTTATGCTATAGCTCGAAAGAGTGATGTATTCTAGGTATTTCAGAAATGGCTAGCCTTGGTTGAGAATCAGTCAGGTAGAATGCTTAAATGCCTACGGACTGACAATGGTGGAGAGTATCTCTCTCATGACTTTCAGCATTTCTGTGATACACGTGGGATTAAGAGGGAGCTCACATCCCCTCGTACTCCAAAGCAAAATCCAGTTGCAGAAAAGATGAACCGTACCATTCAAGAAAGGTTGCAATGCATGCTTTCCAATGCATGTCTTTCTGGTGGTTTTTGGGCTGAGGCAATGAAGACTGCAGTGCATGTGATTAATAGATCACCTAGCAAGAGTTTGGATGGTGGTATTCCTGAAGAGGCATGGAGTGGCAAGAAGCCCTCTTACTCTCATTTGTGTATATTTGGGTGTGAGGCATATGCACATGTGCCAAAAGAGCTTCGAAAGAAGCTAGATCCTAAGTCTAGGAAATGCATCTTTCTGGGATATGGTGAAAGTGGAGAGATGGGCTATCGTCTCTGGGATCCAAGAGCAAAGAAGATCATATGCAGCCATGATGTAGTCTTCAATGAGAAGAAGATACATAAGGCACCCATGAGGGATGTGGAAATGAGGAGAATCACTTTCTAGGATGTGAATCCACCTACATATGTTGATAGATAGCAAGTTGTCCATGCACCAAATGTGCAAGAAATGGTACCACCAAGTACTCCCACAGGTATACAATCAAGGGTAGATGATGGATCATCTATTGGTGGAAATGATGAACCAAATGTGGCTGATATGCAGGTGGGACAGCAAGCTGAAATGCCCTTGAGAAGATCATCTAGAGTGTCTAGACTACCTGATAGGTTTGTTCTAGGGGTAGACTATGTGATGCTTACTGATTGCGGCGAGCCTTCTTGCTACAGAGAGGCTATGATGCGTGAGGATCAACGCAAGTGGGAGTATGCTATGCAATCAGAGATGAGTTCACTTATGAAGAATAAGACTTGGGACTTGGTTTCTTTGCCACATGGAAAGAAAGCATTGCCATGTAAATGGGTCTATAAGATGAAGGTCACAGGTGATGATGTGCCAGGTACAAGTCTCGTTTGGTTGCTAAAGGGTTCAAGCAAGAGAAGGGTGTGCACTTTGATGAGATATTCTCTCCGAGAAATGCATCTAGTCATAGACTATATGAGAAAGTGAAGTGCCAGCTCCACATGAAGGGTCACGGTTGTAAGGGAGTAGCCTAGATTGAACGTAGAGGTGGGAAGGGGGGCATCTAGCTTAAAAAGTATTTAGGAGAGGGAGAGGAAGTTGTTTGGGCTGCGGATGGTGGTGGTGCTACTATTTAATCTAGAAAGGTAGTGGAGGGGATGATGTTGGAAGCAGTCTAGATTGAATGTAGAGGTGGGGAGGGGGACGTTTAGCTCAAGTGAATTATTTAGGAGAGGGAGAGAAAGTTGTTCGGCGAGCTGCAGATGGTGAGAAGTTGCTGTTTAAGCTGAGAAGGCAATGGAGGGGATGATGTTGGGAGCATCAGTAGAGCCACTACTAAGGGAAGAGGGGTTGAGGAGAGCAGCATTTGGATGGTGTTAAGGGATGATGTTGAGGAACACCACGAGCGTGAAGAGGGTGTTGCTACTTGCCTCATTTGTGGGCTCACTAATGGAGGCAACCCTGCTTGATCCCAATGTCACTAGAGAAGGTAAGCTTCCGCGAAGGCCTTGAGAGCGAGCTCTTTTGAGCTGCTTTCTTCATTGTGTCTTTGTGTTTACCATCGCTTTCTCCATGCTCTTGAAGAGATGCCACATCCATTGCACCACCGCTTGGTGCTTGTGCTTAAGCAGACAACTTGGTGCTGGGCTCATTGGAGATGATGGAGTCAGTGTTGAACAAAGGGGGATTGGAGATCAGATGAGCTCTAGCAATGGCCTCGGGGGGGTCACTATACATAAACCCTCTATATCACGTGCGTCCAAGGCCTATTTCTAAAATCCCTTATCCGTAAATTTTTCATTAATAAAATGTACCCCTTTTCTTTTACAACATTGCAACACCACATCGGGGGCCCAAGAGCATCCTGGATTGAAGAAAGAGGTGTTAACTGACAACATTGCATGTGACGTTGACCTAGAGATCTCCTTATTGAGTTTAGCTTGAGCAAAGACAAGGCTTGAAATCCAAAGTAGTGTTTAACAAGAGGGCACAATTTGTATGCACGACAGCACTGCCCCATTATCTATGATCTAAAATGAATGGTGGTGTAGGAAATTAAGCGATAGGATTTCACTAGATGTGGGCATGCCCAGGAGCAGAGAGCTTCTGTAGTTGATGTAATTGCTTGGCAAAGTCTTCCCCTTCGCAAGCCTGGCATCAAAGGAGTCCCCAGAGTCGCCTGCATGCAATTCATTTATGCCAAAATAATATGCATACCAGAGATTGACATGTTCGCTGCTTTTTGCACGACAATCTCCTCCTTCCTACATTGAGTTGCCTCAGCTGCCTCAAACTCGAGGTCTCAAATCTCACCCAGATTTCCCCAATGTACATCTCACTAACCAACATCATCATTTAATGCCCGCCACTGACTTTTAAGACATCTTAGAAAAGAAACCCAATGATTTGCTTGCCTGCGAGGACTAGGTATCTCTCCTCAACTTGCTAATCAAGGCCGTGCTAGATCCTATGGGCTGGCATCCATACTTTTCAAACCACCCTGTTCTGTAAAGTTGGAAACATGGATATAAGTATAAGATTGAGTGAGTTGATACTTCAAACACATACGTGAAATTTTTTTTCATGGGAAGTTTTTCCCACACAATTGACTTGAGGTCTCTTGTTAAGACAAGGCTCTCGTGCTCTCCTGCAATTTCATCCATCAAAGATGTCACCCATGTTCAATACAGTATAGCACAGTATTCAATACAAAGTGCATGAAACATATATCTATTAAGACTATTATTTGCTCCACTTGAGCATATATAACAACCTACTTACATTCGGAACTACAAATCAAAATTATCTTGAAAGACTCGAGTATCTAGCCTACAAGTCGTACATTAGATAATTCTAAGTCAATGAGGTGGCTGAAATTTCCCCACAGGTTGGGAATCTCACAATGGAAGGAATTATACCTTAACAGAAGAATTCACAACTTGCCCAAGTCGCCAAGAGAAGCCACAAACAACCCAAGAAGTTATTGCTACTAAAGTCTAGAAATGGCATTGCATGAAGCTCTGCATTAGCTGATAGTATGCAAGCCTTGTGCGAGATTGTAATTAGTGCAAATATAGATGTGCTCTTCAAACTTTGTATAAAGACGATTGCAGAGAGAAATGGTCGTAGCCCACGATCACAAAATAGCATCAACGTTATCAAATTAAGGGCCTTCTTGTAGTTTGTACATTAAGAAAGAAATCGTAACCCATGTTTCATAGTTGCATGCAGTGCATGCAGGACCGTGAATATATCAGCAGAGAAGGTAATCAACACGATGAAACAAGATGTTGCATCAACGTCAACCACAGATGCACCAAAAGAAGAAACATATTATTGTGGCACCAAGCAAAGAGGATGAAGGCACTGAGATGCAAAGATCGACGGAAGCGGAAGAGAGATAGGGAGGCTGGTGTCGCTGAAAGCTTGATTT
The DNA here is from genome assembly GCF_047967505.1 of Dipteris shenzhenensis. NCBI lineage: Eukaryota > Viridiplantae > Streptophyta > Polypodiopsida > Gleicheniales > Dipteridaceae > Dipteris > Dipteris shenzhenensis. Next base: position 49,331,863 of record NC_141624.1, read on the forward strand.
TGAATGAGGTACCAAGGAAGACGAGGAACTTAGGAAGGTGCATGAGGAAAGGTTTCATGACATGATTTCCAATAAATTGGAGACTCATTGGCTGCCAAGTGTCACCTAACCCAAATTCAAAGGGAATTTGAAACGATGCTATAGCTTGTCCCTTTTAGGGGCAGTGCTAACAAATGTAATTACAACTCTTTATGTCATGGGATCATGTCATTACGGTGGGTTAGGTTGCTATTAAACACAATGTTGTATACGGGATAAATCCCAATGTGCCACATGAAAATGAATCCCAATGTGGCACCAAGGAAGGCGAGGATTCAGGAACTTAGAAGTTAGGAAGGTGCATGAGGAAGATTTCATGACACGACTTCCAATAAATTGGAGACTCGTCAGATACATGGCTGCCAAGTGTCACCCAACCCGAATTCAAAGGGAGTTTGAAACGATGCTATAGCCTGCCCTTTGAGGGCAGTGCTAACAAATGTAACTGCAACTCTCTATGTGGGATCATGTCATTACGATGGGTCAGGTTGCTATTAAACACAATGTTGTATATGGGATGAATCCCAATGTGCCACATGCCATACCCCTCGAGCTCGAAGCTCACTCATCAAGCCTGTCTAAAGGAATCAGACCATTCCAACTACAAGGTGGGCGCGCTGGAAAAATTTAGGAGGAATGCGCTGGAACCTGGATGGCGATCAGATCGAGATTTTACGGACAATTTTATATGTGAACACTGAACAGGTATGAGGCCATGAGCTACCCTGTAACTTGAAAGATCTGCCTTTTTGGAACGCATAAGCATGTACGTCCCGGTCCCCCGGATGACGCCCTTTGTAATTTATGTTGAGAAAAGCTTACCTTCTAGCAACTAATTCTACTAGCCTTTGTCACATAGAAGCTGAGATTATAGTCTACAGACTACGACTGTCCAACGCGCCTCCAGGCTCCGTCTACCGTGAGGTGAAATAGTGTGCTGAAGCGGCGGAGACGCAGGGGTGAAACAGACAAACGGATTGTCATTGAAGAAGCTGTCAGACAGAAGGATTACACCTCGCTAGGCGACACTTAGTGACCCCTAATACGCGGTGACCGCGTTATTCTGTGTTGAAATAATCGCTTTACGAACGGCAACATGTTGGTTTGATCGGGACTCGAGAGAGCAATAGCCATGCAAACGAAAACATGTTGGCTTGATCGAGCCTCGAGAGAGGAGTAGCCATTTAAAACCTCGAGAGAGGAGTAGCCATTTAAAAGTAGTCACTACTCACGAAGCTTCATACAATTGCCATAGATAGTCACTACTCACGAAGCTTCTAGAGATGGGGTATCAGCAAATTCCCCGTAGGCGCTCACAATTATCCTCAAAGGTGCAGTGTTTCTGATCTCGCTAGGAATGAGTATCTTTTCAAGACGCAATAGAGGGAGAACTGAGGACATATTTCATAGTTCTGAATCACCGCGGAAGAGTCGCACAGAGAAGGTCAAATTTTCAATTCCGGGTTTCAATTCTAGTTAACGGTTATGGAAAGTACATCTGAGGCTTAGAAATTAGGTTGTTTATGTGGGTTTTCGATTGTTTTAGAAGTTCCGTTCGTTCCTTTTGTGTCATCTACAGAGCGGAAAGTCTCAAACACGCACAATGGTTCCTGTCCAAATTAGGTAGCCATTGAGAGAGGACAAGCAAAATTGGGGGAATTAGAAAGCGACGTCGATGATCAGTATTAGTTGTGGTGAACGATTCAGTGGCTAAGATAAGGTTACAGAGGTTAATTGGTGGAAGCGATTTTATGAGAGCGCTTGCAGAGAAAATAGATGTAAATGTACGCTTTCTCTCAGCAGGATGAAAAAGGGCGTGGTGACATTTCTGAAACGCCAAGCGAAACAGATCGAAGTATCTATGAGAGCCAGGCGCTGACGGTACACTCCTGGCTAGCTGAGGGAACGCCACAAAATACTCAGCGAACAGATTCCCATACAACCGAGAATCGTACGCCGACGACTCGGGATTACGAAAAAGAAGCAAAGCTAGAAGCGCAGGTGGCAAGGGCACAGAGAAGCTCAAACTTCTCTGCGCAATCGGAGCAAGCATGTATACCGATCGACAAAGGTGATGCACGGAGCATGCGTCTGCCTCGAAAGCATGATCTTTATTCTGAGTCCTTCAGGACAAGTGGGTCAGACATCTTTCCTGAAGTAGAAATTAAAAAACGGGTTCCTACCCTACGTTCCGTCGAAAAATACGACCGCTTTTCTTCTTCAGCTAGACATCAAGAGATGAACTCCGACTCTTCACGTGTTGGTGACCTCAGACGAGCCACTGTGCAGAAATCATCGAGTCATTCCCACAACGATGCGCTTTTAGGAAGCGCGAGCTCTAGAATGTCCATTCTCGGCAAAACGTCGAGACTGGAGAAAAGTCGAAGGAACGATGAGAATATGACGACCATTCCGGAGATGCCAAGGCTAGGTCATACGGCCGCCTCTACGAGAGAGGACAGCGGCAAAGCCAACATTTACCCAAGCTCCTTTCAGCAATGGTTGTCGCAGTTGCTGCGGAGAGGGTCTGACGTGGTAGCGCAAGGGAAGACTAAAAGGGGAGCGGAAGCAAAGGTCGATTCTGAAGAGAGGAAGTTTAGAAAGCCTCCCATACTAAAGATTGTCCAAGCAGACTGCAAAGAGGAAAGACCGAATATCAAGTCCATGGTAGTAAGAAGCACTGATGGTGAACAGTTTCAGACAGACTCGGCAATGCGGAAAGACATTCTAAATACCCGCGGAATGCCAGCAGATACTGAGCTGCTCCATGTCTCCAACGTCCCGATGAAGCCCAGCAAGAATATTGTTGAAAGGAGCAACACTGCTGCAACCGTTCCTCCTCCGAATGCAGCAAAAGGCAGGCTCGTCTTGTCACCTCCAAAGAGTAGGCAGAGATCAGCGGCTACTCTTCAGCTATCCGGGAGACACTCTGCTGCTCTGGTACAGGAGGGCAGCAGCAACGTCGATAGCAGCAGCTGGCACAGGAGTAGCAGTAGCATACCATCAGCTCTTCACGTAAATCAGCCAGGAGGTGTAGCGGGAGACCTCAACTCCTTCCTTAAACGACAAAGGAGGAGTGTGTTTGCTTTCTCGGCGCTCCATTATAGTCGTGTGGGCTACGAATTCCTGTTATCTGGACACCACAATAGTAAGTAATGGGTGGCATGACAACGTGATTGTGTTGATTGTCTTGGACAAAAAAAGCAGCAGCAGGGCAGGAAGATGAATGTCAAACCATGGGCTCCAGCTAATTTACAACTTTGAAATGACGTTGGTGCGTAGGCTTGAGCTCCATAGTTGCCACGATTTGTTACTCTTGGCTGATGGAGGCGACTGCGGGAAATTCCCACATGTGGAAGGTCATTCCTGTGATCAACGATAGGCGGCAGAGCATGAGCAAGAGCAAGAACATGAGGGCGGCATTATGGTTAGTGGAGCAATGCGGCCTTGACACTGCAACTCTCATCTTCTCTGATGAGGTGTAGTTTTATTTCCTCTCGTACACCTTTTGGTTTACGGCCTTTCTTAAGGCCAACTAGCCGTCACCCTCTCTTGTTTATGATTGATTGTACTTCTTCATGCACAGATTGACGTGGAGAGAATAGTGCAATCGGGACACGGTCGACTGGCCATCGCAGGGCAAGACTTTCTTAGCACCCACGGGGAGGTCCGTAATCTTCAATGTGCATAATGCTTCAAACTTCTCAAGCTAACTCATCATTCGTTATACACTTTTATATATGTAATCCTATCCTCTCTCCAAAAAACTTAAGATAGTTTGGATGGCGATACCTATCTAAAACGAAATTATGAACTTAGGAGGGCCACACTCGAGAAGCATGCGCATATATTGATGTTTCGAAGTTGACAAACGTCATTAGGAAGTTTCTTGCATTACGTTATAGAGATTTGAAGAAATCAATGGTTTCTTATGCAAAAACCTTCTTCTTCCTTTCCTTCTTATAAAAATTTAATTCCTTTGTTCTCCCTTCAAGCATGTAGAGTCCTCATACTCATTTCGTTCAACAAATGCCTCCTTTAGAAGATTGAACCCAGTTAGACTCATTTCCCTTTGGCAAGTAGCACCCCATTTGTTAAAGGTCACCTATAGCCCTTGGTTAGACATGGCACTTACAAAGATAAGGTTCTTGGAATGAACAAAATGTGCCGCAACATCCCCTTTCATCCTCTATTCGATACCAATAGCACTTCTCTTACCCCACGTGCATACATTATTGTGTTTTTCCTTGCAATAATATTTTTGGCCTTTTGCAATAATGCATAGGAAAGAAAAAACTCCTTGTTCTTAGTTATGTGCCTTGTTGCTCCAAAATCGAGGTACTACACATCTTCATCCATGTTGATTGACATGGTCGCTTCTAAGGTTTCTTCCTCGGCATGCAATCATGATAACTCCTCTTCATATATGATAGCCATGGGAGCCACACCCATTCTCCCTTTCCACTGCATCCATTTGTGCTTGTATGTTTGGCTACTCCACTTCTTCCACAATGGCTATTAGTGTCATCCCATAGGTCCTTTCTTTTTGTTTCTATTAGTTGCTGCCATTTGCAATAAAAATGGCTATATCCAATCATGCTTTGGCCCAAGATCTAGTAGCCATCAGGAATGGAAGTATAAGTATATCGTATATTTCTCTATACCTTGATGTTTTCTAGTCGAATTTGAAAAAGGGATCCATGCTCATTTTGGGAAAATCCTCAAATCATGGATTTCCAAAAGATGACATTCTTGGCTTGTGAGGCATCTCGTACACCAAACACACTCTACGCATCATCCACACCCAATATGACCATCAGATTGATCAATATTTTCAAATCAAGGGGTGATAATATGTTAAACGCAACTCTTGTAACCCTACAACTCACTAGCAAGCAACAAGCAAGATGTTCTCTTAAACGGTTTGGGCATATCAGGGCAAAGATGCTCGTGGAGAAAGACATGCTCACTAGGATCACCTATAAGGAAGGAGATTGACCTTGGGGGAGCAACTTTCGCATACCTAGAGGGTTGAATGAGCTGGGATCACCTATAAGGAAGGAGATCGACCTTGGGGGAGAAACTTTCCCATACCTAGAGAGTTGAATGAGCTCTTGTTGCATTGACTAGTGGCCTCCGGAGCTCAAGGGGCTTCACTCATCCACGTTGTGGCTTTCATTGATGACCACTCCCAAAAGATCTCCGTGGAATTCATAACTCAAATAACTTCCTAGCTTAGAAGATAAAGTTCCACATGCTAGGAAGACCCCTCGCCTCGCCAATGCAAGGCTCACAACAAATCACCTTCTCTCTCTCTCTCTCTCTCTCTCTCTCACACACACACACACACACACACACACACACACACACACACATCTTTTCTACATATTTTTGAATTTTTTACTTTGGAAGGTGATACTCGATAAGTCTTTGAAATCAATTGATATGAAGATTCGTTTTTAAACATAAACAAATTATTCCCTATAATGATCTGAGACGCTTCCAACTCCTTATTTCGTAGGTTGCTTCATGTTGTACAATTTTGGCCGAGATGTACACCGAGCGTGCTCCCCATCTTTTAAAAGCTGTTCATATAAAGACACTTCTGGTAAGTTGGCATGTGGATTCTACTGTACAAAACAAGGATGCACACACAACAATGCGAGTCTGCCTGATAAGCGGCTTTGAATGACAAATTGGCGGTATCAGCTTGCAGGCTTACTCTTAGATACGGAGAACTTCAGCTCAGACACCGGTTTCTACACAGCAAGGGATGAAGCTGTGGCCGCCTTGTGTTCGGATGGTGCTGGACCTTATGGACGTTCTGGCCTTTTCAGCCAATGTAAGGTCAATTGCCGATTAGTTCTCATTCTCACATTTGTTCGACTGATGAAAGCTTAATGTGTTTTTGATCGCTTGTACCAGTGAGGCTGCATCACGATGGCGAGCTGTAAGGCACGATCACAAGCGCCTCAGTGGAAAAAATTTGCGCTACAAATAGAATATAAGGGAGATACACATACATTTCAAAAACGGAGGACTGCCGTGAAATGTAAACTCAAGACTGGCAGCGAAGTTTGTCCAAGTTTCAACAAGACAGTGATTGCAGCTCTTAGCACGACGGAAGAGGCATAGAATGCGGAGGAGAAAGAGAGAGAGCGGACACGCCACACGTTCAAAATTGTTGACACTATCATCTCCCTTATGTTACAACTATTACCTCTACACATTAATAATGGCTCGCATCATCCCTTGCCTCTCCCGAATCATAAATTCATACTCATATCCGCATCTGCTCCCGAAAACTCTTAATTAGTTGTGTCTCATTTCAAGATCGCAAAATATTGACCTAAGCTACCCTCCCCTCCATTCACTAATTAACCTAATGAATCGCATTAATCTAATCGCTCCTTCCCTAGTTTGCTCTTGCTCCTCCTCTTGGGGGCTTACTCTCCCTCTCTAGCTCCTCCCTCAGCCCTCCTTTTTCTTTCCTCCTTTTGCTTCCTCCCCCTCTCTACCTCCTCCCTCAGGGATTTGGGAGGGAATTAAAGCGGCCATTTTGAACGGATGAAGTAAAACATTTTAAACATTTTTTGGACCTCCCAGGAGTTAAACTGGCCTTCCACCTTTTTTTACCAGAACCAGCTGCAGCCCATTATCGCATGGTAAAACTACATACCGTGCGGTGCTAGATATACCGCATGGTACATTCCACTACTGCACAGGTTTTTGGCACATACTATGCGATACTGCAGACATACTGCATGGTACAATTTCTTAAATATATTGTGCGTCCACCTCGTACTATTTACATTCTCGAGAATCTAGCTCTGCTTGGAGTCTCGATAAAAACCTCATAAAAACAAAGAAGGACAAGCGAAAAGGAATAAAGAAAGCTTCCAAACTAATTTATAAGTTTTGTATCCTTTAAAAAAGTGGACATCCAATGTTGGTGGTGGGCTCGCTTTGGCCAACTGATATCTACCAACACTAGGATGCAAAATGGATAAATGCAAAGCTCTTACTTTATGGTTTATTGTTTGTGATTTGAAAGGATATTTTTTGTAAAGAATAGTTTTTTTAAATATTTGAAGTTATTTTCATGAAAAAATAAAAAAGAAGTTATTTTTATAGGCATTAGCCAATTATCTTTTAAAATTTAGTGAAGCCTTATAGTCTTTGGTATTTATAAACTTGTAAAGAAATTACATGTTTAGTAGTCATTAGATATATAGGTTACAAAAAATTTATAAAACATATAGATGGTTTTGAAAGCAAGCATCTACATGCCAGTGGGGAGTCCACGTATGCCAACTTGTAACTACTCGCAGATGGATTTAGAATATCTTTGAACCATGTGCCAGTGGGTGGTCCACATATGTTGACCGGTAACTACTCGCACATGGACATGAAATAGTAAAAGATATATTATAGTTATATGTACTTATTTGGAAAATAAAAATAATTGGCTTTCGTCGATTGCTGCTCGCATTCGCCAGCTCTGATAACAACCCGTTGAAAGTCTAACCGATTGTGTAGCTTGCAATTGCCAGCTTGTATCAACTCGTAAATTACATGCTAGAGAACATTATAGACTATAGTAGTCTCCTTATTTAAAATATGAAATTTGTGGCATACTATACCATGCATTTATGTATAGATTTCAATATTTTCTTTTTAGAACAATTAGTTGAACTTATGTAGGCATGATACATACGTCTAAACTCATGTTAGGTATGTCTAACCTAGGTAGGTGTCCTTTACTTCATAGATTCAAACAAAGACTGTTGATAAGTGCACATGTAGGTATTGCTGGCTACTCCACTAGTGTGTGTGAAATACCGACATTCGCATACAGAGCATGATGTCGCGAACGATCATAGTGTAGATAGATGCTTACTCGAGAAAGAGTGGGACGTGGAAAAAGGCAACTTGCCATCCCACACCTATTTCCATAGGCTGATTACCATGTCTATAACCATCCAATCATGTTGGGAGGGGGCAAGACGATTGGATGGTTACTCTCTCTTGAGGTCCAGCAAACTTACATTGTTTTTTGATGACATGTTAGTGACATTGTCTTGGATTGCTGAAAACATATTAATGATCTAAGATGGTTTATCTCTTTTACATGGACATCAATCGTGGCAGATAGAGAAGATAGGATAGGCCAACATCAACTGCTAAATGAGGCGCATGTATAAGGGCAAATTGTTGCAAAACCGCAGGATTTTGTTACAATGTTAGGTCGTCAGACATAGATGTGCAAATTTTGCAACCAAGTTTTCCCAAGATCTGCCTTGAGGATAAGAAAACATTTGATTGGCAATGAAGGAAAACTAATAAAGAGATGTGAGGGACCAAGTGTCATATCCGTTTTTGGCATCCTACAAGGCATTAACCATGCAGAGAGTAGAGTAACCCATGTACAAGCTGAAGATGTAAATGAGTGAACGTTTAATATGTGGAACTATTTCAATGGAATTTGACATTGGTTTGGACCATGGGTATTGTAAATCAATCAATTGCTAGTTCCTTACATATTTTGAGCATAATTTGTTTGAGTCCAGATATTTAAGACTGCTTGTAGCATGAACAAATGAATTTAATGCATGTAAGCAGTGCTAGCTACTGCACTAGCATGTGTCAAATACCAACTTTCTTGTATAGAGCATGATGTCACAAAAGATCATAGTGCAGATAGATGCTTACTCGAGAAAGAGCAGGATGTGGGAAAAGGCAATTTGCCATCCCACACTTAGGTTCATAGGTAGATTACCATGTCTATAACCATCTATTTATGTTGGGAGGGGGAAAGATGATTGGATGGTTGCTTTGTCTCAAGATCTAGCACACTTACTAAGCATTGGCAAAATAAGATTGAGTAAAATGATCAAGGCAGGACAAACAATTTTGATACATGTCAAGATAGAAAATTTTGCTTCTGAAACTTTTGCACATCATTGATCCATTAGTATGTGCATATAGGCATGAACATGGCTCCAAAGAAAAGAGGCTAAAACCCTACAAAAGTGTGTGATTATGTTACGCTCATAATTGCCACAAAGTGGAGATGTAACATCTGCCACGAAGAGTACACAAGTTCAGGTACTTAGATGCGCAAACATTTCCTAGGCAATCCTTAAGGACAGATCGAAAAGTGCAACGTCCGGGAGTGGAAAGGGTGTAGCCATTTTGGTTGGTCAAACATCTACAAGTGCAGACATGATTGTGGATGACATAGTCGCACGCCACCAATCTCAACTTGTAATTGAAGAAAGAACCATGGGCCTTTGATCGTCGGGTGAGCAATCGGCGACTATGGAAAGTTGTTCGCAAAGTGCAACCGCACATAGTAGTGGCACAAGATCCCTTGCACAATTGGCAAGTTGCTCGAACATGCATATGGAAAGAGGACAATGCAGTAATGTGGCTCATTCAAATGCCCATGCACGTGTACAGCAACAATCCTTGGAAGCTTCCTTCAAAGGATAACATATCGAGAAGGCGCAACAAGATGTGTTTGAAGCTATCTGTCACACAGGATATCCATTGAGCATGGTGCAAAGCCCACATTGGAAAAAAGCCATGGCCTCTATTGCTAAATCTGGCTTGGGTTTCGCAATGCCTAGTTATGATGCCTTCCGTAAAAACAACATGTTGGATGCATACTACAATAGGATGAAAGAGGAGATATAGCAAGTGGTTTACGATGGCATTAAGAAAACGGCTTGCACCATAATATTAGATGGATGGAAGAATGTTAGCAAGAGGCCCTTGATTAATGTCATTGTTGTGACGTTCAAAGAGGAGGCTTTCCAACAATCTATTTATACAAGCGATGAGGCCAAGATGGGAGAATTCATTGTAGAGCAGCTAAGTAGATGTATTAAAGACATTGGCTTTGACAATATTATTCAACTGATTACTGATAACGCTAAGAATTGTCAAAAAGGCTGAGAAAATTATAAATCGTACATATCGATGTATTTGGGCATCACCATGCTCGTGCCACTGTCAGGCCCTAGTCTTGGAGGATTGGTACAAAACACCTAAGACAAACTTCTTCAAAGTTGTTGTGGATGAGGCTCAGAAAGGCGTGTTATACTTTCTTAACCACACCAACCTGCAAATCACCCGATGGAGCTTCTGAAGCCAGGTGAGACACGTTTTGGCACAAAATATATAATGATGAAACGGTCGTTAAAGCAGCAGGCCCTTGTAACCAAGACATTATTATGTGTAGAGGCTGCACAGTGGATAGCCGAGCCATGCTCGAGCAGCTCCCGTAACAAATTCATCGACTTAAAAGCATTGGTTACTAATCCGGCATTTTGGAAGAGGGTATCTGATGCAGTGGAAGCCATGAAGCCAATTTGATTTGCAATCTGTAGGTTGGATGTGAAAGGGCCAAGCATGGGAAGTGAAGTATGGCTTGGTGGACTACCGAGAGGGATGTTTTGAAGGAAGATACAAGGCCATGCAAAGGTGGATATAGTATGGCTCGTCGAACCAGCCTAGAAAACATGGTATGAGAACGATGGAATCAATCAAGAATCACTTCTTAAGTACACAACTCTTTGCACTATGCCGTCCATATATTAGATGCACAATGGTGGGAATATCGTATAGAGACAGATGTACAAATTATGTAGTCGTCACATGATCTTCTTGGACGTTTTTCTGAGGATATGACAGAGTATGCTTCCATTGTTTAAGGAGCTCTCAACTTTTTGAAATAGAGAATGACTTTTTGCCTATCCAAGAATCAAAGAATTAGCCAAAGATATGCCAGCATGGAGATGGTGGGAAGAGTGTGGAGTGTCCATGCCTCATTTGTAAGCCTTGGCCATGAAGTTATTGTCACAACCTTGTACCAACTCCTCTAGCGAATGAAACTGGAGTAACTACACGTTTGTGCATTCCGTCACAAAGGAACCGCTTGACATTGAAAAGATCAGAGAAGCCGGTTTCCTCTATGCGAATGGTAGGGTGCTAGATGATGTGAAAGAGCTGTGCAGTGACGGTGATATGCCAAAGTGGGTACACATAGATCTTTCAGGTCCCTTGCATGATGCCCCTGTACTGACACTCCCTGAACCAAATTCTAGCGACTCAGAAGAAGAGAGGTTGTTGTGATGTATGTCAATGCATCTGAATAATGTTGCAATTAGAGGTAAAATGCAAATGAGACATTGCAATTCACACTTCTCTTTTGTCATCAAATGAAATGTTGCAATTCTTTTAAAACGAAATCCTTTTAAAATGCAATTGTTCTAAAATGCAATTTATTTTTATATGTAATTCGTGATGTTGTATATCACATTTGCTGGAGCGATGTGTGCTAGCCAATTATGAAGTTATAAATCTTTCCAAGCACACTTTGCACAAGGAGCTTAAACCCCAGCAAAGTGTACGTGAAAGATTTATAATTATGTTGAATGGCTAATTTGTGAAGCCGAACTTGCTGCTTCTAGAACGATTTGCAAACTAAAATCAAATTGGACTTACATGCCCATTTATATTTCACCAAATATGACAATTTACATTTCACCAAACATGACAACAGCTTGGCGTCATATTATAAAAGTTCAAATTTGCAATCGAGGATCCGCAAAAAATGTTGCTCCGATGCCAAGAACATTATACAATTGCTTGGACTGAGGAGCATTACAGATTGGACATGCACTCCTAACCTTTAACATATTTGCCAACCATACCAGGTGAAACTGATGGTGGCATGAGAGCGCATAGTATCCGGTTGTCGTATCAAAGCAATCTTGGCATATTGGACATAAAGGACCATCATCCACAAAGGTAATATGCGTCAGAAGGGTGGAGGGTTTCTTGACAGCCAGGCCCACAAAATTAGGATCCAAGTTACAAACACGCCTCCGCCCCTAGGATTTATATGTGTAGTTGTACTGGCATATAATTCCAGCACTAACCACATGGAAATGCCTTTGGAGGAGCCGAGGACGACGTGGCTTGTTTGTTCCTCAACTCAGCTCCCAAGTCCCAATTTGAGAATTTTTCTCTAATCCACAAGCTTGACTGCAACATTAAATGGATCACCTCCATGGCTTGATAAAAAGCTAAAGATCCAGCAAAGTTGTAGGTGGTGACCTCCTGACAAAAATGTTCTAGTAAAGCCAAGTTTTGGTTCAATTATAACACTATGCAACTCATCTCTATAACTTTCTTCAGTGACAAGTGTTTGATAGTGGAAATGTGGTATGCATTAGATTTGTGAATTCAACATCTAAGTGGTGACATATTTTTAAAAATTTGTGTGGCTTAATATTATTAGGGACTATGATAAATTTGTCAATATCATATCCATGCTTCTTTTTAATACTTTGCATCTTCAATTTTTTATAATGAATAATGCTCCTCACTTCTACCTTATCAAATCATCTTGTTTCGGAACCCATTCACATTTCTTTTGCAAGCAACCCTCATAAAGTGTAGTTTCATTATCTTGAGTCACTTTGCATAGCAAACTACATCTTGGCTCTCATTGCATGCCCCCTCACCTCTTTTGCTTGCCTCTCCTCGAGTCCTCGTTTTGGCTCTATTTTTCTTTCTTTTTGTCTTGACTTGATGTCCTCCACCATTGCCTTCTGCTAGCCTTAACATTTATTGAAGACCCAACTCAAGTTTGAGTGGTTAATGTTTGCCATTGCCTTCTACTAGCGTCGTCATTTACCAAAGACATGACCAAGATTTGATTGGCCCCAGGTGTGTTGTTGTTGCAACTCAATCTAGGCACTACGTAGCATCATAGCACCCCTTCTGGTCATGTGAGCCCTCGGGTGCTAGTTGATTGCAAGATCCTCTTGGTGGGCTTTTTCCAAAAAAAAATCATGCTACTCTTGCCAATGGAACAACCCCATAGCTTGTGACCTTCTTGGCAAACTGAGGGCCAAGAACCCATTCCTTAACCTCGAGATGTGGCAAGGCTAGCCACATTCTTGTCCACAGAGGTAAAAATGCCCATACTAGCCCTATTAAGAAGAGACCCCATCCTGTGGAGAGATCTCTCCGATTGGATGAATGGACAAATGGTCACTCCTGAGGATGTGGCCACCGAGGTAGTTCAAGCCTCCACAATTTCTTTCGCTTTTGTGAGCCGTTGACAAAGAAATTTTGAAGGCTTGATCCTTCTAATCTTTGTTGTGATCCCAATTTCTTTGCCGGTTGTTTTCCATCCAATCTTTTAGGATGAGTTTGGTCCTCTCTTTCCTCTCTCTTGCATCCTTTTCCTTTTTCCCTCTCTAAGCATTGCAACATTCATGCTTGTTTCTTTTGGAGATATAACCTTGGTGGTGAATTTTGGTCTTGCAAGAGGGGATCTCACAGAAGCACCACCAACTCCCCATGCCATTAAGGTTCTTCTCTCCCTTGTAGACAAGCAGCATGCCAAGATTGTAGTTTAATCACTTCAAGAAAGAGTAGTAGTGGGTAGAATTGTGGAACTCATGCCAACAAGGAGTTTGATACAGATTGGTTGGGGGTCAATGTACAATCAAGTGTAGCCAATCGCAAAACTATTCTAGGGGCAGTTTTGGGCCCACCGTTGTGATGCGCTGGGGTTGACATTTTGAATTTCGAGCGAACTTGCAATCTCGCTAGAATTTTTCTAGCGTAATGATTGCATTACTGGCACAATAATGAGAAGCAATCTATTAAAACTTATTTTTCTAAACATTTCAGAGCTCAACACATGTCACTACACAAAGCAGTTCTTCCCTCCTTCATGTAGTCTTTATGCTGCACCTTTGTGCATTAGATTGTCCACAATCTATCATGTCATCCATTTGCAACTCGCCAGCTGTCATCTACCCACAGCTCACCAACTATCATTTATGCACAACTTTTCAATGTTGATCTAGATTGTGACCACCATGCTGACGTTTCCTTGGTCCACTTACGCTGGTTCTTGGAAGTATTTTAGTGGTGGTTGTAGCTACTCCTAATTAAACCAAAGAAAATGTATCTACCTTAATTGGATGTATCACGTGAGACCTACTGGGGTCCCATAATTATTCATATCTTTTGCATCAAGGGGTCCCCTTTCTTAATTTATGTTCTTAGCATGCCATTAAGCAGGTTTAAAACCAACCCGGTGGTTAGAGCAGAATGTTGTTATAGTGTAATGAGAGTGCAATTAATTGTTTAAACAAGTGGTTAAAAATTAATCCTAAATGAAGGAAAATTCATTTCCTTGTGCAACCACCATGCTGGTTCTATTTTAGTATGGATTGTAGTTAATTATAAACCAAGGAAAATGTATTTCCTTGTAACCATTGCACATTAGGAAAAAAGGGAGCTCATTTGGGGCCCTGTAAGGAATTCACTATTTTCTCTTTTATCTCTCTTCTAAAATGTGGAGAAAGTAATAAAATACGGATATTTGTCAGCTCAGGACTATAGGTGTGTCAGTCCAGGGAGGAATAAAAAAGTTCTTTCAAATAATTGAGAAGACACTACATTAAACTCTCCATATAGATTCCACATCTCTTTCGACAGTGTTCCAGAGGCCTCTCATAAAGAGCCCAACACACCATCACTAATCTATTTTTTTTCAAATATTTGAATGGTTACCACGAAAGATTAGATGAGTTTTATAAAAAGCGGACAAGATGAGGAACCAATCCTCACAAAATGGCTATGTGCAACCATGCTACTGAAGAAGAACCTTAAAAGAAGAAACTACACCATTGCACATTGATTTAAAAGAACAATATGCACCACTACAGCAAAAAGGTTCCACTTGTAAATGTTGAGCGAAAGGAAAACATGAGAAGAACAGGCTCCCAACATATCGACTTATGGTGCGACGGACAGATTTACCCAAAATTGCCATTGAGAAATTCGAGCTCTCCATTTTCTAATCCGACTCTAATCCGACAATGCTTTTGAGGTTTGTGGGTGATGGGAACAATGGAATGTATGGATACATTTCAACTCAACATTCAATTGTGGAAATATACAAGACATTGTATGTTTGAGAAAGAATGGAGAAGGCGCAAGAAAGTTGATAAATTCAGACTTGAAAGAGCAACTACAAAGGGAAATCAAAGAGCATTCAAAGATAAAGAATGAGCTACGAAGAGCAAGAATGAAGAGAACAGTTCTTGGAGCTAGACAACGAAGCAAGACAATTTGAAACATTGCGGAGTTGAAAGCTGGCACCGGAGAATGTAAGTGTAGAGTACAGAAAGCAAGGTAAGAGTACATCTTGTTTAGCCATTATATTTGTATATATGTGTTTGTCTTGCAAGAAAATCTGTGATATTGCGAAGTGTAGTTGTTGCAGGGAAATTTTGAGACCTCAGAAAGAAAACATTGATCCTAATTTAATTCCCATCAAACAAATGAAGGGTTTAGTCTCCCTTGTTGTTGCAAAGAACATGATGGAGGAAAAGAAGTTTAAGAAGGTAAAATGAAGTTCTTGAAGACTTTGTATCAAAAAGTAAAGCTGATGTCACAAAAATTCAAGAGGCTCTTGATGTAAGTGGAGTGAGCTGAAAGGGATATGCTTCAATATTTAGAGTTGTGTCATCAACAATAAAAGATCAATGGATAAAACATGTGTTGTTACCAACACTAGCACAAGTGTGGAAGGAACGAGGTCATCTCGTGTATATGAAATTGATAAGTTCATTGGATAGTACTTTCATATCAAAAGTGTATATGAAAGTGAAAAGGGAAGCACTACATATAATGCTTAGAATAATATTTTTGTAGATCTTGAACAATTGTAGAGACTAATAGTTGAGTTCTATAGTATCACATTTAAAGGAGTTTTGAAGTTTGTGAAGCTCAATGAGTGTGAAATTGTCAAGGAAAAAAAGATAGAGAGAGTTTCTATCACTTTGATGAATCAAGCACTTAATCAATCGATCACAAAGTCCAGCTCAAAGTACTTCAGTGTCCAGTCGGAAAAGCACGTATGGTGGTTGGGCTCATTTGAGGTATGTAAACCATCGCCTTCCAAATTAGTATTTGCTTGAAATGTTATAAATTTTATATCATATATCTTGCAAACCTGTGGTTTTAAATTACGGGTGAAGACTGAGGGCATGCTTTACTTTATTGGGTATTTCATCAAATAGATATACCATCAATTATAAAGAGTCAAGTCCAAGGATGCCATCTTCATGTTCCAAGGAAGGGTGATTTTCAAAATGAATGGCATATGGTAGGTGACCTGAAGACACTGAAGTGTATGTTCAATATAAGCAAAGGGGGTAACTCAAAGTCTCCTTGCTTTACTGCAACGAACCAGCACATGTCTTAGATTCTAAATGGTGGAAAAGAGCACCCAAGAGAGATAAAGTAGATAAAATTTTCAAAGCAATTCTTGAGATCCCATTATGCAATGTTCACATTTGTGCATTGCATGCATTATGTAGGATCATTGAGAAATTAGTTTTCCTATATATTGGATTTGCATGGAAACTTTGCCCCGAGAGTAGAAGAAAAGAGGCACTACAATCATTAGAAGCAGTGCTATCAGAAATTGGTCTCCATGGAGGAGAAGTACATATTGCAAAGGATCTTTAAAAATTTACAAATGGAAAAGATGTTCCTATCAAGCCATATATTGGTGGAGTAAAGGCTAGAAGATTTTTGTCTCATCCAGAGAAAAGAAAAATAAATGGCAGTAAAACAACATACATATCAAGGATAAAGTATAACTTTTGGAGAAAAGTACACAATATTGTCAAAGATCATCAGGCAGACGGATTGGCAAGAGATGTCAAGGCAGTAGTGTGGAAATGCTTAGATAAGCTTTTTGTTTTTTATGACCAAGCTACCTTTAGCAAAAATGATCAACAAGCATTTGAAGAAGCGGTAAAGAGTTTTGGAAAGGCAATCATTAGGGGAGAATTGGGGTCTCCAAAGGGCCCCCAATTAGTGTTTCCTAATTTCAAAGGATTAGTGAGGTATTTGAGGTGTACCAATGGGAGTGCTCCTTTTTGTGGGGCAATGCCATGTTGAGGTGGAGGGTGGGAAGACCTACAAATAGCCCCTATTGGCTACTCCTCTTACACCGGGGACCACTCAAACCATCCCCCCCCCTCAACCCATGCTTGACCCTTCTCCCATATGCACCTCCCTCAAACAAACCTACAAGTCATTCAAGAGGCGGTGGGCCCTTTTGGGTGAAATTTCCCCCCCTCTCAGCTTGTTACAGGCCTGCTCCCTCCTCTTCTCTGGTCCAACTCCATTCTCCCTCCATTTTTCAAATGTGGGAATGCATTTGGCATCTTCTTTGCCCCCTCCGGCTCTGGTCCACTGTGTTTCTCCCTCTCCAATACCTCCTGTAGCAGCTACTCATTCTCTCTCCACTCCTAGCTATAGCACCTCCTATAGTAGCAATTGCTCATCCCCCTCTGCTATTTCTTCCTCCATTCCTAGCTATAGTACCTCCTGTAGTGGTTGCTCATCTCCCTCTGCTCTTTCTCCCTCCATTCCTAGCTACAACACCTCCTGGAGCAGCTGCTCATCCCCCTCTACTCTTTCTCCCTCCATTCCTAGCTACAGCACCTCTTACAGCTTCTCTCAAGCTTCAATTGCACCCTCTATACCTTCTCCCTCTCTCTCCCTCTATCGGAGCTGCTCTCTCCCTCCAACCTACACTTTCTAGTCCACTATTGCTATTGTGACCTCTGTACAAGCATGGTGAGGAGAGCATACATGTACTCTATGTCCCACAGGAGCAAAAATGCACTGGGTGAATGGGTGCCTTGCACCTACAGCTTGAATGATTGGATAGTCATGAGAGGATCTGCCAAGGGTCCACATAAGCTTCCCAAGAGCAAAAGAGGTGATCTTTTACATGAATGGAAGGGCCACATCATGAAGTTCAAGCTTGGGAAGAAAGGATTGCTTGCAAAGGTGCAACACATCTACTTGGGGAAGGACATGCGCCTTCCTTCGTCAAGCAAGCAAGAGGCCTCTGGATCCATCCTCATTGACAAAGAGGAAGGGATTGAGCATGATGACTCCATAGTGGTAAGAAACTATGAGCTTTGAATTTCTTCTCTCTTGGTATACTTTTGCTTTAATGGAATTCTAATGTAATGTTGTGGACTGTTGCAGGAGGCATTTGAGGTCGACCTATTCTCATCTCGGCAATGCCTTGTTCACAGTAGCTTCGGCCGAGATCACTCACTGGCACATTACCTTGGCCAAGAAAAAGGTCGCTTTGTGGTTATCCACAAAAAGTTTTCTCCACATGGCACTAATGACCTCCTAAAGTGCAAGGCCTTATCAAGAGTGATTGGTCATGCTGACATCAATCGCAATGCTGACAAGGTCATTTTGGTGAACCGGATGGCTGCCCTCAATGCCTTTGGAACCAATCTTCAAGGTATGGCATTGACGATAGCAGCCATGTTCTGGCTAGCAATGACAATAGCAATGACTCTCTATCAACTAGGTTTAGAGCTAGGAGTGTATTTGGGAATTCAAAGCCCAATGTTCTTAGTATTTTAGAGAAGAGAGAAAGGCTCTGAAGCCTTATTGTATAGAAATTTTATTTTATATGAATACAGCTATACTTTTTATACAGTGCCCCATTTTGTGTTCTTTTACAAAATTTATTTTATACTGTCATTGTATTTTGTAACTTTAATTGTTGTTGGCATTAATATTTTCATTCACTATTCTGTTCAAAAGCATGCGATCAGATAAATATTTGCACTATAATGGTCATTTCTTAGCAATCCAGTAAGAATCTCACCACGTGGTAGAAGGCAAATGTGTTCGGCATCGCGCGGGGAGCCCAAAAATGGCAAAACCCGCTATGGTGCATATGGGGCTTGTTTGAGCTCCCTGCGCGATGCTGAACACATTTGCCTTCTGCCACACGGTGAAAAAATATCATTTGACCACTCAAATTCACACTGAACTTGCATAAACTGATGGAAAGCATCATGTAACATGTATAATAACATGGGAATAGTAATAGAACATAAAAATATCTTTTATTCATTGGCCTCAAAGGGCAGAGATTTACAAAATGATTCAGGTTACACCAAATGAACCTAAACAACATCTAGGGCCTAAGGGAGGGATTAGAGTGGATGCGCTTGGCGAGTGCAAGGTCCTTGTCCATCACTGTTACTCTTTTGGCATGGATAGCACATAAGTTCGTGTCTTCAAAAAGACCTATTTTCATCTACCCCATTGCCTCCTGAATCGCTCCCATAGCACCTGAAGTGAAACGCACATCACTCTTGTAATGCTGTGTTATTTCACGTACAACATGTTGGAAGGGTGCATGGGGAATGAGATTGTCCACAGTGGTTTGGAACTTGCGGATCTCTTGAAGTGCCTTCACTCCTGATTTTTTGTGCCTCTTAATCTTTGGGGGACCCTGCACTGGCCTTTGGACATGGCTCCATGGCCGCTTGTCTGCTTTGAACTTTCGCCTCTCCTCCCTTGCAACCACCTCTTCAGACTCCTCTTCCTCTGTTTGCTGGGTCATTCGAGGTGGCCTCTCGCACCTAGGGAGGTGTCTGCTTTGTCCTTGGTCTCTTTTCCTTTTCATGAGGCTGTGAGACAATAGGCTGAGGCTCTTGCTCAGCTCATACTAGAGGCTCCTCATATCTAATCATCTCGAGGCACAGAGGGTTGATGGTGCTCTTCCGTGCAGTCTGCTTGGTTGGAGGATTGGGGCCAAGGTTCATTATATCTACGAGCCCACCAAATACTTCCTCTTGTTGTGGCCCCTATAATCTCTCCATCTCCTCTCTTTGCCTTTCTTGCTCCCCTTGTTGGTCTAGATGCTCCACGTCGGGACCCCACGGAGGAGGGAGGGGCAGTTGATCAGGATTGACTGGACTATTTTGCCCCTCTCGAGAGACCTCTCTACTTCCACGATTAGTTGTGTGGACTAGGAGGACCCCTCATCATGCTTGGATCCTTCATCATGCTTCGATTCCTCATGGTGCTGAGATCCCTGGGATCCCCCATGAGAGTCAAATGGTGGGGACTCGCGTTGCTTGGACTCTTGATGATGAGAACCACCTTCAGATCCTTGGTGATCATTGCCCTCTTGGCCACTAGGGCTTGCAGTGTGTTCAGAGGCCATGGCATTATGAGGAGGACAATGGATAGCGTCTAAACGGCATCCAGTGGGTCTAGCAGTTTGTTTAACTCGTGCCATAGAAATGAGGGATTTTAGGGTTTTGAAGTGCTTTATATAGTCTTTTTAAAAGCACTTTAGGGTTTTTCTTTTAAATTAGGGTTTTTTGAGTGCACCTCCTACCTTCCCAGTCTTTTGTCGCCAGTTCGGTAATACTTAATCTTCACCACCCTCCCTCCCAACCACCCCTCCGCCCTTCCATGTCGCACATGAATTCTACAATTTCCAAACAAATTTGTGAATTTTGGAATCTATAATTGACTCAAAATAGTGTTAACTTTATTCATCAAACATTTTACATTTGGGGCTCTCTTAGGACCCAACGCCTCCCCTGTCTGACTCTACGTTGCAACCAAAGCGCAACCCCTTGGCTCCCTATTGAGCACTTCCAAGCAGCACATCTCCTTGTCTTCTTGACATGTTGAATTGCTTTTGTGAGTCTTGAGACCTCTACCTTATCGCGCTTGAGAGTCCTAGCCTCTAGACATCTATAAAACCAATCGAACATTTCGTGGTGCATTGCTTCACATGATACCACCCCCATGCCTTGTATAGAAGGAGGAGGAGGGGAGAGGGAGGAGGAGGAGGAGCAAGACGGAGGAGGGGAGAGGAGGAGGGAGGGGGAGGGAGGGAGAGGGAGAGGGAGAGGGAGAGGGAGAGGGAGAGGGAGGAGGAGGAGGGAGGGAGGGAGGGAGGGAGGGAGAGAGAGGGAGGGAGGGAGGGAGAGAGAGAGAGAGAGGGAGGGAGGGAGATTCGAAATTTGAAATTCAAATTTCAAAAAGTGGCCCCCTCCCCTCATTGATGGGGGGAGAGGTGGGCTCAAATGTGGGCTTAACCCACCTAGGTTGGGCTGGTTAGGCCTCTTTGGGACCCTCCAAGCCCCTTGCATTAGCCCACTAAGCATTCCCTAATCCATTCCTTATGAGGCCCTTTTGAGACCCCAATTAACAATGAGGGAGGGAGGTAGGGAGGGAGGGAGAGAGAGGGAGGGAGGGAGAGAGAGAGAGAGAGGGAGGGAGGGAGATTCGAAATTTGAAATTCAAATTTCAAAAAGTGGCCCCCTCCCCTCATTGATGGGGGGAGAGGTGGCTCAAATGTGGGCTTAACCCACCTAGGTTGGGCTGGTTAGGCCTCTTTGGGACCCTCCAAGCCCCCTGCATTAGCCCACTAAATATTCCCTAATCCATTCCTTAAGAGGCCCTTTTTGCAATGAACAAGGCTTGGATCTTTCATTCATAAGAAGTCATTATATGCAACCATTAAAATATTGGAAATGTACTACATATATTTCTATTTTAAAATTTACATTGTTTTTGTCACAAAGACACATAAACATAACTAAGACATTCTAAAATGATAGTGTTCTCATAATTCAACTCTACTTCTATCTTGTAAAATATACAATGCCATATAGGCTATCCTTCCAATGGTTTGGCAACTTTACTTGGAATCCTTCTTGTGACTTTGATTGGAGACCTTTTTTTCTTGAGCTAAGGAGCAACTAATCTCTTCTCATCTTGTGCAAGAGTTGTTGTGGTCACAATTTGCTCTTCATCTATTTTGTCGAGAAGGGCCACTAAGGAAGGCTCTCGATTCCTTATGAGCTTATGCTTTCCATAAGCTTCCAAGGAGAGGGCCCCCCTCCATATTGAAACGCTGCAATACTTTTGTAACATACTCTTTTTGTGAAAGCCAAAGGAGTTTCCTACTCCGATCACGCATGATGCGCATACCAAGAATATGACCTGCAAATCCCAAATCCTTCATATCAAAGGCCTCATGCAACTTGGCCTTTAATGCATCTAGCTCATAAGTATTCTTGCTAGCCAATAGCATATCATCCACATATAGTGCCAAGATTATCAGGCTATTATCCTTAGCCCTTTTAGTGTAGAGGCAGTGATCAATTTCACTCCTTCTAAAACCCTAGGACTGAATGAAAGCATCAAACTTCTGATACCATTCTCTAGGCACTTGCTTAAGACCATAGAGACTCTTCTTCAGCTTGCAAACTAAATGCTCTTTGCCCTTTTCTTCAAAGCCTTCCGGCTGCACCATGTAAATTTCCTCATGCAAATCCCCATGCAAGAAAGCTGTCTTGACATCCATCTGCATAAGCTCCATATCCTCTACTGCCACTAGTCCAAGCATGCATCTAAGTGTGGTCATCTTCACAACCGAAGAGAATATCTCATCAAAGTCCACACCCTTCTCTTGCTTGAACCCTTTAGCAACCAAACGGGCCTATACCTAGGCACATCATCACCTGTGACCTTCATTTTGTAGACCCATTTACATGGCAATGCTTTCTTTCCATGTGGCAAAGAAACCAAGTCCCAAGTCTTATTCTTCATAAGTGAACTCATCTCTGATTGCATAGCGTACTCCCACTTGCGTTGATCCTCACGCATCATAGCCTCTCTGTAGCAAGAAGGCTCCCCGCAATCAGTAAGCATCACATAGTCTACCCCTGGAACAAACCTATCAGGTGGCCTAGACACTCTAGATGATCTTCTCAAAGGCATTTCAGCTTGTTGTCCCATTTGCATATCAGCCACATTTGGCTCATTATTTCCACCAATAGATGATTCATCATTTACCCTTGATTGTATACCTGTGGGAGTGCTTGGTGATACCATTTCTTGCACATTTGGTGCATGGACAGCTTGCTGTCTATCAACATATGCAGGTGGATTCACATCCTAGAAAGTGATTCTCCTCAATTCCACATCCCTCATGGGTGCCTTATGCATCTTCTTCTCATTGAAGACCACATCATGGCTGCGTATGATCTTCTTTGCTTCTGGATCCCAGAGACGATAGCCCATCTCTCCACTTTCACCATATCCCAGAAAGATGCATTTCCTAGACTTAGGATCTAGCTTCTTTCGAAGCTCTTTTGGCACATGTGCATATGCCTGACACCCAAATATACGCAAGTGAGAGTAAGAGGGCTTCTTGCCACTCCATGCCTCTTCGGGAATACCACCATCCAAACTCTTACTAGGTGATCTATTGATCACATGCACTGCAGTCTTCATTGCCTCAGCCCAAAAACCACCAGAAAGACTTGCATTGGAAAGCATGCATTGCAACCTTTCTTGAATGGTACGGTTCATCTTTTCTGCAATTGGATTTTGCTCTAGAGTACGAGGGGATGTGAGCTCCCTCTTAATCCCACATGTATCACAGAAATGCTGAAAGTCATGAGAGAGATACTCTCCACCATTGTCAGTCCGTAGGCATTTAGGCGTTCTACCTGACTGATTCTCAACCAAGGCCAGCCATTTCTGAAATACCTGGAACACATCACTCTTCCGAGCTATAGCATAAGCCCACACTTTCCTAGTTGCATCATCAATGAATGTCACATAGTATTCATCCCCGCCTAATGACCGTGTAGGCATGGGACCACATACGTCTGAATGCACCAAATCAAGCATTTCAAACTCTTTCTTTCCCCTTCTTTTATGGGCTGATTTAGTCTGCTTCCCATAGAGACAATGCTCACAAAATTCAAAATTAGAGAAATCAAATGCGGTACATAAACCAAACGGCGTAAGAGTTTCATTCCATTCTGGCTCATGTGCCCCAACCTTCAATACCACAAAGAAGTGCTTGGTTGCTCGGTTATTGCAACAACATGATCAAATACCCCTGATACATGTAAGGGATACAAAGTCCCACACTTGGCACCCCTGGCCAAAAGCATAGAGCCCTTCTAAATTTTCCAACTCTGAAAGCCAAAAGTGGTGTGAAAACCAGCATCATCTAGTTGACCCACTGAAATAAGACTCTTGGTCAGCTTAGGCACATGTCTCACATGTTTCAAAACAAATGCAGACCCATTTGCAAAAGAAAAATTTATGTCACCTGCTCCCACTATGTCACATGCATAGCCATTTCCAAGATGCACACAACCTGTCTTTCCACTGTCATAAGTGGAGAACCATTCCCTATGGGGAGTAACATGGAATGAAGCACCAGAATCCAAGATCCAATCCTAGGAATATGCATCATCTGAAGTGGTAAGCAACTCTGCAGATAAATTAGACATGAAGAGAACGTCATTGTCACTATCATGTGTGACTGCATTGATCTCCTCGATCTTCACTTTTCCTTTGTCCTCCCTTGGACTCTCTTCCTTTTGATTTGCACCCCAATTTGCATTCTTTTTCTTATCCTTTTGCTCTCTTTTTAGCTTGTAGCAATCCTTTTTTATATGGCCCTTCTTGCCACAGTCGTAACACTCAATGTTCCGTGCCTTGGATTTGCTACGAGACTTCCCTCTGTCTTGGGACTTCCCCCTGAACTGTGATCTGCCCCTTTGCACATTTAAGGCTGCATCCTGCTTGTTGCCATCCATAGACTTCCGTCTAATCTCAACATCATCAAATTTCGGTACTCCACCAGGTGCAGAGTTACTGACAGCTGTACGGAAGGTATCCCATGAGGATGGCAATGAACATAAGAGAAATATTGCCTTAGTCTCTGCATCAAAATTCATTTTCTGAGCCTGAAGTTGGCTGAAAATAATATTGAATTCATTCAAGTGAGAAGCAATGGAGACCCCTTCCTTCATCTGCAGCTCAAACAACCTCTTCATGAGGTAAACTTTATTAGAGGCAGTTTCCTTCTCATAAGTGGCACACAATTTCTTCCACAAATCTTCCGTAGTCTGCTCATTTACTACTGTGAAATAAACTGACTCTGCAAGATGAATTCTAATAGTAGACTTTGCTAATGCATCCAACTCATTCCAATCATCCTCAGACATATTTGCAGGCTTAGCTTCAATCCCTGCCAAGGGTTTAATCTACTTCTTTTGAATAAGCACATCCCTTATTTGTTCTTTCCACAAAGAAAAGTTTGTCCCATCAAACTTTTTAATGCTGAAAAACTCCTTTTCAGACATGGAAGAGGATGCCATGATGCAAATGAAACAAAATCCCAAATGCTAGTGCCTGCAAGAGAGAATCACACCAAATACCAGGTGCACCCAAATGTGTATGCCACAATAGATTGAAATATCACCAAAACTCAAAGCTCAAAGCATCAAAAAAGATGATCTGACTCATGTGCATATACTATGCATCCATATGAGCAAATTTGGCCCAAAAGAAAATGCCAATAAGTGCCAAATGACTCAAGCATAAACACCGTCCACTGGCATATGCATCAATAATATCTCATCAAGAGAGCATAGCACTATTAGTGCATCACCAGCAATGTGTCAACGCTGTCCCTCAACATAAAATAGCATCCATGTGCAAAGCGTCCATAAAAATAGCATCCCACAAGGCAATTTGGGCCTATCAGCGCATCTTATAAGGACCGTAATGCATCCAAATGGCCTATAAATCATCCACTGCAACCCAATGCACACCACGAATGAGCGCACACTGCTCAAACTGCAACCAGAGTGATCTGCATAAGGTATGCTCAAGAAATCATAGTCCCACGGTAATGACCGCTACTGAAAATAGAACCTGAGATGCCTCAAAACATGGGCGCCATTGCATAATCGGAATCAGCAAGAAAATCTGCAAATATCTCTCTTCTGCCAGAACTCCAAAATCCCAACCGATGAGTGAGAAATGGAGTCAACACTTATCCACTGCCATGTGGCATAAATCTAAGGTTTCAAAACCTTAGAATGAAAAATGCATAACAGAGAGACGAAATCGAATACACAGAGATCTATAACTCTGAAAATCCTCTACCAAATTGCGCAAGAACTGACAGGTAGGGGTTTTTGGGCGTCCGGAATGCAATGGGACAGACGGTTTTGGAAACCGTGGTCTCAATCACTGGGTCCAACACACGGGCTGAAAAACGTTTTTTGAAACAGAGCTGTTTGTAAACTCCACCGGAGTGCGAATGATGAGCAACATAGAAGTTTTAGGACCTCCTAAGTCCACCGAAACTGACAGATCTGCAAATGGTTACTCCAAACTTGAGTTCCAACACCCGGGCAGCAAAACGCAGAAACTGACACAGTGAGTCAGAATTCCAATGGAATGATCCCAAATTCAAGAATGAAGGTGTTTCCAAGCTTCTGAAGTAATGTGGACACCAAAAGCAAGCAATAGTTGCCTCTACAAGTCAATACGGAGTCTCTGTCATCAAACGGAACAAGGAAAAGCTCAAAAAACGACTTTTTCTTTGAAAACACTTAACAGGTCCTCAAAACCACTTCGTAAAACCAAAGTGACTTTTCCAAAGGTTCCTCCAAGGTCTCTACACACTCGGATGCAAGTAAAGTCACCCACAAAGCTTCCCACAGAGCTTCTCCTTTCTCCCACAGAGCTGCTGAGCTTCCAAGCATTCACGCACGCTCAGCTAGATCACCCGGGCTCTGATACCAGTTGAGAGTGCTCTCAACGGAAGCAAGAATGGAAGAGGGAGAGAGAGAGACAGAGAGCCACAAGTTTTGGTGGGTGCAGAACCACCCTAACCCCCACAAGTGACTCTTCAAGTATCCTGCAATTGCCCTTGTATACAATGTAGATTCACTTATGGCAGTCTTCAAAACTATCAAACAGCTTGTGCATTTGATACCTCATCCTGTCATTTGCGGCAATGTCCTTAATATGTACAAAAGTCTTACTGTTGATAACTTTTGATCCTTCAATTGTCAGCTTGTGGAAGGATTCATACACCTCTCCAAGAAAATCCTTGTGCTGCATCAGAAGAGACTGCAAATCCATCTCCTTATTAAACATCTCATGGCATTTTTGATAGTGCATTTGGCATTTTGACTTTTGTAGAAATTCGAAGAGCTACAGTTGGGATGACTTCTTTTCCTCCTTCTCCTTTCCCTTAGCAACTGACTGTCCACCTTTGTCTGGACCCTTGTCATTGGGCTTTCTTCGCTTGACTACATCATACAAAAGTCCTACACATATAGCTAAAAGGAAACAGAAGCACTCATAAAGAAATTCTTACTAGGAGATTCCTCCTCCCTTACAGCATAAGCTGAGAGGTCAATGGTCTTCCTGACAGGTCTTGCTGCATCACCTACATCACCTGGATGGTTAGCTCTTCCTCTTTTAAAGTTTATAGAAAAATGCGATATGACTGTCTTTCTAGTTAAATACACTGAAATCGCATTTTCTAGCAAAACATTCTATTGATGCAAATAAACTTCTAGCAATAGTAAGAAATTTGCTCATAAACACGATATGGGGTAATCCTAAGCTAAAGAAGGCTCAAATCACGTTTTCAAGAAAACTCCTTGGCCACACAATCATAATCTCCAAGCTCCATATAAAACATCAGGTCCATAAAAATTCAGGTAAATCTTAAAGATAATTGTCTTAATCATTCAAAAGGTGAAGCAAATGTCTAATATCTGATGCAGTAGAATTGGATAGATTAAGGAAACGCTTGGAAAGGTAGATCAAGACTATGGTGTATTTAAGTACATGTATCCTTTCTCTCCATGGCTTTTGCACAAGTGTATTTAGGTGAGGATGATGGTGGGAGACAAGACAAGGTCTAAAGTGTTGTCCAGATGAAGATGAGGAAGAAGATGAAGATTCAAAACTCTTGAATGGATGGAGAAAAGTGAAGGTAAGAGGACATGGCATAGATAACTATGCATTAGGGGAGAATTGGGGTCTCAAAAGGGCCTCATAAGGAATGGATTAAGAAATAAATTAGTCCTAATGAAGGCGCCAAGGTAGGTCCCAAAAAGTCCTAACCCCCCTCACCTAGGTGGGTTAAGCCCAAAAGTGACCCCACCTCTTACACCTCTTACACAACTCTTACTCCTAGGTGGGAACCAAAAAATTCAAAATTCAAAATTCGAATTTTGAATTCCCTCCCTCCTTCTCTCTCCTCCCTCCCTCCCTCCCCCTCCTCCCTCCCCCTCCCTCACTCCCCCTCCTCCCCCTCCCTCCCTCCCTCTTCCCCCTCCCCTCTCTCCCTTCCCCCTCCCCCTCGCCCTCCTCCCTCCCTCCTCCCCCTTTCTCCTCCTCCCCCTCCCTCCCTCCCTCCTCCACGCCCGCTCCTCCTGCCCTCCCCCTCCCTCCCTCCTCCATGCCTGCTCCTCCTCCCCTCCCCCTCCCTCCTTCTCCACTGTTGCTCCTCCTCCCCCCTCCCTCCTGCTCCTCCCTCCCTCCTCCTCCATGCCTACTCCTCCTCACCCTCCACTTTTGCTGGTCTGCCCCCCTTTCCTCCTCTTCAACTACTGGTCCTCCCTCCCCCATCCCTCTTCCTCCTTGCCCTCCCTCTTCCTGCATGCTGCTCCTTCAAGCCTACATCTCCACACCTTCTCCTTCTCTACACTCCTTTCATCATGGCACCATTCGAGGACGTCTCCAACAAGTACCAGGTTCACTTAGAGTTGGAGGCTAAATATGCAAGCACATGTAATCTAGGATTGAGGGGATCTTCCAAATCCACAATCTTTGTTCGCAAGGAAAGAAGCATCTCGACCTTTGGGTAGAAGGATCCTTGTATCCTTTAGATCTTGCCAACCAAAAGACCCTCCTTTCCATACAATGCATGAGCTAGTTCGGTTTGTTGGAAATGGACATGCGGGGTTGCTTGGTTATTGCAATCGGTTAAACAATGCTCAGTCAATGGCTATGCGAGCAAGCGAGATGCACAGAGCCCAAGCAGAGATGCTAGCACATTTAGGAAATAGCACCATTGTTGCAATGCATAACTCTATGCAGGATCTTCAAAGGAAGAACCAGGATCTTCATGATAAAGCTAAAGCATTGGACTTGGAGCAAGATAAATTAGAAGAGTCACTCTATAAGCTAGCTGAGTCCAAAAAAGGCTTGGAAAGATCTATATACAATCAAGTTCAATGAGCCGTAGAGAAGGAATGAGAGAAGGCAGAAGAACGAGTGCAAAAGATGAAAGAAACACCTTTGGGATTGAAGGAGAGGAAAAGAAGGTACTTACATAACATGGATGCATTGGCACCCACTGGAGTGCTAGAAAGAGGAGAGTCTGGGCTACAAGGTTGGTTATCAAATGTTCCAATGAGATTACACTCTTTTGTGCTACACTATTTGTGACTAAGCTTTTATTGTGTTGTTCTTCTTTAGGAACTTCATGGAAGATGTGATGGGAAGAATGGACGGGGATGATATTGACTGTTCATATGCTCTAGCTAATTTATTGAAGTCAAGCAATGTCATTGGGATACTAAGGGACCCAAGACACAAGCGCCTATGTGTACAAGTTGCTGAAGAGGTGATGAAGGACTTCAAGGATATTGTGCATGCAAAGGAGATGCTTGCAGCTTGTGATACTACCGGTGAGCCATGAAGCTTACACATCTGTTTTTAAAATTTTCAAGTCTACTATTTTGGGAAAGTATAAGAAGTCTACAGTGCCCCTACCCACACCTTGGTCTATGAGACATGCACGGTGAGAAACAAACCAATGTGCAAGAGAAATGCTTGGAGGGTACCATTGCATAAGGGCACAATGACTTGGAAGAGTAAAAAGAAATCTGGCTTGCAAACCTTGAGATGAATGCTTTCAACAATGTCTACTTAGATGTAGAGAAATTGCAACAAGCAATGGTCAAATTCTATGGCATGAGAGAAGATGGTAAGAGGAAATCCATTATAGCATTGCACTTTACTTAGTTCATTTCCTATATCATGTTTATCCTAACGATTTTTCTCTTTTGTTGTACAGATTGCAACGGAAAGCTCATATTTGTCATTAAAATGGATGAAGCTCAATTGAAGAAAGAACACAAGTTAGAGAGAGTCAGCATCTGCATTATGAATAAAGCCTTAGCCTTTGTTCAAGGGGATGAAGAAGTAGAGCAAGATTTCTCAGTGCAATCAAAGAAAGATATATGGTGGCTTGCAGCATTTGAGACTCCAAAAGAGTGCCATGAGACATTGAAGTGGGTTCTAGATAGAACAGGAATCCCATAGATGATCTGAAGACAAGAGGAAGGGCAAACATTGACAGTCAATGGCCATGGAACCTTTCAAGTTGAATGGCATCTTGCTGGTAATTTGAAAACCCTCAAGTGCTTGCATGGTTGTGATACAGGGGCAAATGCAATGAACACATGCCTTTATTGCATGTGTTCACAATGTAAGCAAAAGGTTGGCTTACAATGGGAGAATGGCATTCTATCTTGTATCCAAAGGCAAGCTCCCAATCGTGACAAGAAGGATCCAAAGTGGGATCCCATCTTTCCCATCCCACTTGAGAGAGTACACATATGTATTGTACATGCAGAACTGCGCGTACTTGTTGATAAGTTGTTGTATTTGCATCTTGTTTATCTTGGAATTAATTCTGTAAAAAGTATCCACACGATGCATTGCAGAAGCTGAGAAGTTGCTGTCAGAGATGGGATTCCATGGAGGACATGTCAAACTTAAGGAGGATAAGAAAATGTCTGGGGCAATACAAAATCTTCCTACAAAAAGTGTCCATGGGTGGAAGGAAGGCAAGGAGATTCCTATCGAACCACAATCTCGACAAAGACAAACATGCATTGTCTCAAAGTAGTTTGGGTTGGGAATACTGGAAAGCATTATCTGAATACACGACCAATAAGCTTCTCATCCTCAAGTAGCAACTTTGAGAGCTAAAGTATGGACAAATGTAGATGCATTGATAAAATTGCTTCGCCAGGTTCAAATCGATGAGATGTATTATGAAAGGTTCAAGATGGTTGTGAAAGAGTTTATGCAATTAATGGTGAAAGCATGGGGGGAGTCACACAGTACGCATTGCATGGTAATCTTGGCACCATCATAATATTTAGCATTTGCTCTATAAATAGTTTTTGTTGTGCTAAAATGATTGTCATCATGTTTGTAGCATATTCTCTATGCACACGGACCATGGTTTGTATAAAAATGGGGTCCTTTGTCCATTTGGAATACACAAGGCATGGAGAAGTCACACTATAGAGCCAAGGCAACCTACTTCAAGAACTCTAGTAATGGTGGTGGTGTCACTCATAGCAATGCATTGCATGAGATGTTCGACTAGTTTTTTAGATGTTTACTAGGAAGGACTTTGAAGTCTGAAAAGGCAAAGGCATCAGAACTTGCAAAAGCAGTTCAAATTGTATCAAAGAATAGAAGGCATAGTGCTTGGAAAGCATCCATAGGGAGTCAAGGAGTCACACATTGGTTGCAAGCTAGAGTGAGAGAAGGGAGCAGATGGGTCCAACCACCAACAGAAGCTATGGTGTAATTGTATACAAATATGAAATAAATATATTGCTTATTTTGACCACAATTTGTTTACTGGCTCTTTAATATCTTGCTTATTTTGACCATAATTTTTATACTCACACGACATTGGGGAAAGTGGGGACATGGTGGAGGGGGGACAGAAGGGAGGGGCGTGGGGCAGGGCAAGGGGAGGGGTGGAGTGGTAGCAAGGGTGGGGGGATGGGGGGTATGGGGGAGGGCGACGGGTGTGGGCGGGGCAAGTAGGGGGAGGGAAATGGGGGGGGAGGGCGACAAGGGTGGGGGGAGTTGGAAGGGTTAGGGCAGGGGCAAGTGGCACGATGAAACCCTAAACATAATTAAAAGGGATGTCAAAACATGATGGGCCTATATAAAATGTTTAAAAAAACCCTAACTCTCATTATTCAATTGCAAGAGTGAAGAACACTGTTAGACCCACTAGATGCCGCCTCCACCCTTCCTCCTCTAGCTCCACCACCTCCATGGAATCTATGCACACGAACCTACCTGGGTTCGATGGCACCTCCCCCAACTCTCGTGAGCCCTCCCCCAACTCTCGTGAGGTCTCCCAGGGCTCTCGTGAGCCCTCCCCCACCTCTCTTGAGCATGAGCCTTCCCCTCAGCCTTCCCCCTAGCCTTCCCCTCAGCATTGAGCCCAGGCCTTCCCCTCAGCCTTCCCCCCAACCAACCCTCAGCCTCAGCCTCAGCCTGACCCTCGGCCTTCCCCTCAACCTCAGCCTCAGCCTGACCCTCAACCTTCCCCTCAGCCTTCCCCTCCCCATGAAGCCCTCTCCTGGTTGAGCAAAATGTGTTCGATAACCTCCCGGACATAGAGAGGCTTCCTGAGGGCCAACAGACTGCCAAGAAGAGTAGCATCTTCCCTCTCTCAGTGATACATCCCAGCATAGAGATGATCCTTGTGCCCATGAGGAGGGTAAAGCAGACGCCAAGGAAGCCCCATCCCAAAGAAGTTCAAAGCTCAAGACATCAGCAAGAGGAGGACTCGAAGGAGGATCAATGTAGACAAGAGCAACGGAAGAAGTTCAAGGCAGACAAGAGGCTGTGGACTGGTGTTCGGGTATCTATAAGGCCCCCACCAAGAGTTAGGAAGCCGTATAAAGCAAAGCCAGGAGCACGGACCCTGAGGGAGATCAAGCAAATGCAGAATACCATTGACAACTTGATCCCGCGTGCTCCCTTCCAACGTGTGGTATGGGAGATAACACAGGGATACAAGAACGACGTGCGATTCAACACAGGAGTTATGGGGGCACTCTAGGAGGCTACGGAGCAAGTGACCACCGCTCTCTTCGAGGACGCCAACTTGTGTGCCATCCATGCAAAGTGCATCACCGTCATGGACAAGGACATGGCCTGGCAAAGCAGCTCTACGGAGTGACCCAAGTTTGAAGTCCTAGATTCTCTTATAGCCCACTCTTAGGACTTAGACCACCCCCTGCCCTTGAAGGCACTATCTTGTATCTAAGGCCCAAGGGCCCTCTACACTATCGCATTGTTGTGTATTTTCCATTTCTATGACTGCAGTAACTGATCATTTTAATGTAAGTTTTGAATTCTATCAAATCTTGAAGGAATTTCACCATTCCGCAGAAGGGAAAAGTGTCAGGCACATCGCCAGGACCCCAGGAAACCCAAAACCCACCACAGCATGAATTTGGGCATTTTGGCACGACGTGCCGAACACTTTTCCCTTCTGCGCAACAGTGAAATTCCTTCAGGATTTGACAGAAATGTACTTTTGATACTTAGAATTGGTGAAAATGATGCTAAATTGGCTAGAAATGTATTAAATTAACATAATTAAAATGATGGAGAAAATATATCATCAAAGACTTAAACAAATTACAATGGAATGCATGACGAGCAATGATGACTTAAAACAAATAATAAAGACATGTAGTCATGTATCCATTGAAATATCCATTTAAATATATGTTTATATATACAAAAGGCCTCACAGGCTATCTTTCTTCTTGGCTAGTTCAAGTACATCGAGAATAGGGGTCTTTGAATCCCCTAGTGGATTCCTAGATATAAATCTAGCCGCAACAGCACTAACATCCTCCTCTCCTACTACCAAAGACATAGCCATTGCCGTCAATGCCCTACCATGAATGTTCAATCCAAAGGCATTGATAGCAGCTAGGTGGTGTACCAAAATGACTTTGTCGACATTCCAAGCAATGTTGGAGTATTCGATAGCACGCGACAAAGCCTTGTACTTCAGCAGCTCGAAGGACCTCGGGGAGAAAATTTGCTATGAAAGACCACGATATGCTCTGCAACTTTGCCAAGGTGATGGGCCAAAGAATGATCTCGCCCAAATGCGCTGCAAACATTACCCCATCGAGATGAGAATTCATCAAGCTCAAGCACATCCTGCAACAATTCAACAAACATTAGAAGACTGACAAAACAAATTATACTGAAAGAACATCAAAATAAAAAATATTGTTCGAACTTACCACTAGAGCGTCATCGGCTTCTATCCCTTCCTCATTCGCAATGTTGATGGAACCAGGTGTTGTGTGATATTCCATTTGGGAGGTGGACGCTTTTTCCTGACCTGTGTTGGAGGTGGAAGCTTCTGCATGAGAGGGTTGTGCATTGTATACGGACATGTCTGCATCCCTCATTGAAACTAGCATCATCAAGAGAAAGTCTTCCATTGTCTGGTCTTCGGTACCTAAAACCCCGAGATCTTTGACACTTGTGTCAACATCGAACCCCGATAGGACTCCGAGTGCCTCATCCTCTCGTAGTCCAAAAAGAATCTCTATGTCATGGAGGAATACGTACTCTTCTCCATCGATGATGAGGGGGGACAAGGACCATCATTCAGAGTTTGGGTCAATGGTCTCCGATGCATATTCTTGCTCTAATGGGGGCTCTTGAAGTAGGCTCAATGCTTGAGCTATTTCCATATCCTCTGTTGGATCATCAAGACTCTCTTTTATGTAGATGTCCGAGCCCACCAGATTAGCAGTTCTACTAGAGGGGGTGCTAGACGATGAGGCTTCTTCCTTTAAATTTCCTTCTTGGAGAAGGAAGATGAATGTCATCTCCCATGAAGGAATTTGGTGCCTGTATTTCCTATGATCCCCATGTCTAGGATGTCTTGAACTTCGACTGTCCTAAACCCTTCTTCTGTAAGGTTGTCACAAAAGCAAGCCAAGCGCTTTACAAACTTGGGTTCCTCTACGAACAGATACTTTATGTAATCCAGGGGAACCCATCTCTTTGAAGAGTGGTCAAGTGTATAGGCAAAATTTGAGAAATTATCTTGCATGTAAAGGATAAGATCTCAGAAGTCATCGTTGGCTTGCATATATGTGCCTAGGACATCTAAAGTCCTATCAAACACTAAAAATAGCTCTTCCTCACGATCTGCAAATGCAATTCGTGAGATGAAGTCATGGAACGCAGTTCTATCTAAATCCATTGCAAATAGCAGCTGATGGAGGGAGTAACTTCTAAGGACGGGAGTTTCTATGGCTCTCTAAATGTGAAAGTGAGAATGTGACGTAAAAAGGGCTCTTACCCCTTAATATATATCAAAACCCTAAAAATTAGAATTAATCATAAAATCCCCAAATTTTTTGAAAAACATTTACCATGAACTGAAAGGAGAAAACGTTAAAAGAAATAACATTTTAATTTAATTGTCCATCATCTTTTGAAGCAATAACTAGGATTTGACAGACAAAAAATTAAATGCTACACTAGTCAAACACATTGTTAGCAATCTTCAAAGTTGCAAGAGGAATGAAATTGGCACTATGCATGCACTTCTCCACACGACGGCTGATCTTACCACCATTTAAGGTAAAGTAGAAGGACTCTGACATGCCGTCCTCCATGACCAATAGGTGTTCTCACACATCCCTACACTTACAGGTGAAAAATGTGGGGGTTAAAGGTCACTATGCCTTTACCTTGGCTATGTACAATACTCAAACACATATATAAATGAATGAAAAAGAAGATTAGGGTGGTTCTACACCCACTAAAACTTGTGTAGCTCTCTATTTCTCTCTCTCCCTCTTCCGTTCTTGCTTTCATTGAGAGCACTCTCAACTGGTATCAGAGCCCGGGTGATCTAGCTGAGCATGCATGAATGCTTGAAGCTCAGCAGCTCTGTGGGAGGAAGGAGAATCTCTGTGGGAAGCTTTGTGGGCGACTTTACTTGCATCCGAGTGTGTAGAGACCTTGGAGGAACCTTTGGAAAAGTCACTTAGGTTTTGCGAAGTGGTTTTGAGAGCCTGTTAAATGTTTTCAAAGAAAAAGTCATTTTTTGAGCTTTTTCCTATTCCATTCGATGACAGAGACTCCGTATTGACTTGTAGAGGCAACTATTGCTTGTTTTGGTGTCCACTTCACTTCAGGAGCTTGGAAACACCTTCATTCTTGAATCTGGGATCATTTCATTGGATTTTTGACTCACTGTGTCAGTTTTACATTTTTCTGCCCGGGTGTTGAAACTCAAGTTTGGAGCAACCATTTGCAGATCTGTCAGTTCCGGTGGACTCAGGAGGTCCTAAAACTTCTATGTTGCTCATCATTTGCACTCCGGTGGAGTTTACAAACATCTCTGTTTCCAAAAACGTTTTTCAGTCCGTGTGTTGGACCCAGTGATTGATACCACGGTTTCCAAAACTGTTTGTCCCATTGCATTCCGGATGCCCAAAAACCCCTACCTGTCAATTCTTACGTGATTCGGTGGAGGATTTTCAGAGTTATAGATCTCTGTGTATTCGATTTTGTCTCTCTGTTAAGCATTTTTCATTCTAAGGTTTTGAAAACTTAGATTTATGCCACATGGCAGTGGATAAGTGTTGACTCCCATTTCTCACTCATCGGTTGGGATTTTGGAGTTTCGACAGAAGAGAGATATTTGCAGATTTTCTTGCTGAGTCCGATTATGCAATGGTGCCCATGTTTTGAGGCATCTCAGGTTCTATTTTCAGTAGCGGTCTTTTTTGTGGGACCATGATTTCTTGACCATACCTTATGCAGATCACTCTGGTTGCAGTTTGAGCCATGTGCACTCATTCATGGTGTGCATTGGGTTGTAGTGGATGATTTATAGGCCATTTAGATGCATTGGGGTCCTTATTAGATGCACTGATAGGCCCAAAATTGCCTTGTGGGATGCTATTTTTATAGACGCTCTGCACATGGATGCTATTTTATGCTGAGGGACAGCTTTGACACATTGCAGGTGATGCACTGATAGTGCTATGCTCTCTTGGATGAGATATTATTAATTCATATGCTAGTGGACGGTGTTTATGCTTGAGTCATTTGGCACTTATTGGCATTTTGGATTTCCATTGCAGTTGGCATTTTCTTTTGGGCCAGATTTGCTCAATCTGGATGCATAGTATATGCACATGAGTCAGATGCTTTGAGACATGAGTTTTGGTGATATTTCACTCTATTATGGCATACACATTTGGGTGCAC
Source organism: Dipteris shenzhenensis (assembly GCF_047967505.1). Classification (NCBI taxonomy): domain Eukaryota; kingdom Viridiplantae; phylum Streptophyta; class Polypodiopsida; order Gleicheniales; family Dipteridaceae; genus Dipteris; species Dipteris shenzhenensis. The sequence goes on from NC_141624.1 coordinate 49,368,750, forward strand.
CTGGTATTTGGTGTGATTCTCTCTTGGAGGCACTAGCATTTGGGATTTTTGCTTCATTTGTATCATGGCATCCTCTTCCATGTCTGAAAAGGAGTTTTTTAGCATTAAAAAGTTTGATGGGACAAACTTTTCTTTGTGGAAAGAACAAATAAGGGATGTGCTTATTCAAAAGAAGCAGATTAAAACCTTGGCAGGGATTGAAGCTAAGCCTGCAAATATGTCTGAGGATGATTGGAATGAGTTGGATGCATTAGCAAAATCTACTATTAGATTTCATCTTGCAGAGTCTATTTATTTCACAGTAGTAAATGAGCAGACTATGGAAGATTTGTGGAAGAAACTGCGTGCCACTTATGAAAAGGAAACTGCCTCTAATAAAGTTCACCTCATGAAGAGGTTGTTTGAGCTGCGGATGAAGGAAGGGGTCTCCATTGCTTCTCACTTGAATGAATTCAATATTATTTTCAGCTAGCTTCAGGCTTAGAAGATGAATTTTGATGCAGAGACTAAGGCAATATTTCTCTTATGTTCATTGCCATCCTCATGGGATACCTTTTGTACAGCTATTAGTAACTCTGCACTTGGTGGAGTACTGAAATTTGATGATGTTGTGGGTAGCTTGTTGATCGAGGAGATTAGACAGAAGTCTATGGATGGCAACAAGTAGAATGCAGCCTTAAATGTGCAAAGGGGTAGATCATAGTTCAGGGAGAAGTCCCAAGAAAGAGGGAAGTCTCGTAGCAAATCCAGGGCACAGAACATTGAGTGTTACCACTGTGGCAAGAAGGGCCATATGAAAAAGCATTGCTACAAGCTGAAAAGAGAACAAAAGGATAAGAAAAAGTATGCAAATTGGGGTGCAAATCAAAAGGAAGAGAGTCCAAGGGAGGACAAAGGAAAAGTAAAGATCGAGGAGATCAATGCAGTCACACATGATAGTGACAATGACATTCTCTTCATGTCTAGTTTATCTGCAGAGTTGCTTACCACTTCAGATGATGCATATTCCTAGGATTGGATTTTGGATTCTGGTGCTTCATTCCATGTTACTCCCCATAGGGAATGGTTCTCCACTTATGACAGTGGAAAGACAGGTTGTGTGCATCTTGGAAATGACTATGCATGTGACATAGTGGGAGTAGGTGACATAAAGTTTTCTTTTGCAAATGGGTCTACATTTATTTAAAACATGTGAGACATATGCCTAAGTTGACCAAGAGTCTTATTTCAGTGGGTCAGCTACATGATGCTGGTTTTCACACCACTTTTGGCTTTCAGAGTTGGAAAATTCAGAAGGGCTCTATGCTTTTGGCCAGGGGTGCCAAGTGTGGCACTTTGTATCCCTTACATGTATCAGGGGTATTTGATCATGTTGTTGAATTAACTGAGCAGCCAAGCACTTCTTTGTGGCATTGCAGGTTGGGGCACATGAGCCAGAATGGAATGAAACTCTTATGCCGTTTGGGTTATGTACCGCATTTGAGTTTCTCTGATTTTGAATTTTGTGAGCACTGTCTCTATGGAAAGCAGACTAAATCAGCCCATAAAAGAAGGGGAAAGAGAGAGTTTGAAAAGCTTGATTTGGTGCATTCAAACGCATGTGGTCCCATGCCTACACGGTCATTAGGCGGGGCTGAATACTATGTGACATTCGTTGATGATGCAACTAGGAAAGTGTGGGCTTATGCTATAGCTCGGAAGAGTGATGTGTTCTAGGTATTTCAGAAATGGCTGGCCTTGGTTGAGAATCAGTCAGGTAGAACACTTAAATGCCTATGGATTGATAATGGTGGAGAGTATTTCTCTCATGACTTTCAGCATTTCTGTGATACACGTGGGATTAAGAGGGATCTCACATCCCCTCGTACTCCAGAGCAAAATCCAGTTGCAGAAAATATGAACTATACCATTCAAGAAAGGTTGCAATGCATGCTTTCCAATGCAAGTCTTTCTGGTGGTTTTTGGGCTAAGGCAATGAAGACTGCAGTGCATGTGATCAATAGATCACATAGTAAGAGTTTGGATGGTGGTATTCCTGAAGAGGCATGGAGTGGCAAGAAGCCCTCTTACTCTCATTTGCGTATATTTGGGTGTGAGGCATATGCACATGTGCCAAAAGAGCTTCGAAAGAAGCTAGATCCTAAGTCTAGGAAATGCATCTTTCTGGGTTATGGTGAAAGTGGAGAGATGGGCTATCGTCTCTGGGATCCAGAAGCAAAGAAGATCATACGCAGCCATGATGTAGACTTCAATGAGAAGAAGATGCATAAGGAACCCATGAGGGATGTGGAAATGAGGAGAATCACTTTCCAGGATGTGAATCCACCTACATATGTTGATAGACAGCAAGCTGTCCATGCACCAAATGTGCAAGAAATGGTACCACCAAGTACTCCCACAGGTATACAATCAAGGGTAGATTATGGATCATCTATTGGTGAAAATGATGAGCCAAATGTGGCTGATATGCAAGTGGGACAGCAAGCTAAAGTGCCCTTGAGAAGATCATCTAGAGTGTCTAGACTGCCTAATAGGTCTGTTCCAGGGGTAGACTATGTGATGCTTACTGATTGTGGGGAGCCTTCTTACTACAGAGAGGCTATGATGCGCGAGGATCAACGCAAGTGGGAGTATGCTATGCAATCAGAGATGAGTTCACTTATGAAGAATAAGACTTGGGACTTGGTTTCTTTGCCACATGGAAAGAAAGCATTGCCATGTAAATGGGTCTACAAGATGAAGGTCATAGGTGATGATTTGCCTAGGTACAAGGCCCGTATGGTCGCTAAAGGATTCAAGAAGAGAAGGGTGTGTACTTTGATGAGATATTCTCTCTAGTTGTGAAGATGACCACACTTAGATGCATGCTTCTTCTAGTGGTAGCAGAGGATATGGAGCTTATGCAGATGGATGTCAAGATAGCTTTCTTGCATGGGAATTTGCATGAGGAAATTTACATGGTGCAGCCGGAAGGCTTTGAAGAAAAGGGCAAAGAGCATTTAGTTTGCAAGCTGAAGAAGAGTCTCTATGGTCTTAAGCAAGTGCCTAGAGAATGGTATCAGAAGTTTGATGCTTTCATTCGATCCCAGGGTTTTAGAAGGAGTGAAATTAATCACTGCCTCTACACTAAAAGGGCTAAGGATAATAGCCTGATAATCTTGGCACTATATGTGGATGATATGCTATTGGCTAGCAAGAATACTTATGAGCTAGATGCATTAAAGGCCAAGTTACATGAGGCCTTTGATATGAAGGATTTGGGACTTGCAGGTCATATTCTTGGTATGTGCATCACGTGTGATCGGAGTAGGAAACTCCTTTGGCTTTCACAAAAAGAGTATGTTACAAAAGTATTGCAGTGTTTCAATATGGAAGGGGGGAAGGCAGTGAGTACTCCATTGCCTCCATATGTGAAACTGAGTCATACAGATAGTCCCAAATCAGATGAGGAAAGGGCCATGATGGCCAAGGTTCCTTATGCATCAGCAATTAGGAGTCTTATGTATGCTATGATAGTTACTAGACCAGACATTGCATTTGCAGTGGGAGTTGTTAGCCGGTATATGGCTAATCTAGGAAAGAGGCATTGGGAGGTAGTTACGTGCATCATGAGGTACATGAAGGGTACCAAGGAGATGTGCATCTGCTTTGGTAGAGGAGACATGCGTGTACTTGGGTACACAGATTTAGACTATGCAGGGCATGTGGATAGTAGGAGATCCACTTCTGGTTATGTGTTCACCTTTGTAGGTGGTGCATTGTTGTGGATGTCTCATGCACAGAAGTGCATTGCTTTGTCTACCACAGAGGTTGAGTATGCTGTAGCCATAGAGGGTTGCAAGGAGGCTATATGGCTTGATCGGCTAGTGGGAGATTTGGGGATTCATACAGGTGTACCGACATTGCATAGTGATTCCATGAGTGCTATTCAGCTAGCACGGAATCCGGTGTTTCATGCAAAGACCAAACACATTGAGGTCAGGTACCATTTCATCAGGGAGGTACTTGAGGACAAGCGCATAGAGCTTGTCAAGGTTCATACAGATGATAACCCTATAGATATGCTAACAAAGAGTCTACCTAGTCAGCGGTTTGAGTATTGTCATGTATTGATGGGCATTGGATAGTATGCTCATTGGTTGTTCTCCCTCAAAGGCACATTGTCCTTTAAGTGGGAGGTTGTGGGGGTTAAAGGTCACTGTGCCTTTACCCCGGTTATGTGCAATACTCAAACACATATATAAATGAATGAAAAAGAAGATTAGGGTGGTTCTGCACGCACAAAACTTGTGTGGCTCTCTGTTTCTCTCTCTCCCTCTTCCGTTCTTGCTTCCATTGAGAGCACTCTCAAAAAAGGTACATAGATAGAAAGGCTCACAATGTGATGGTATCCTAGATTGATTGAATGATGAAGCTGCATATCTTTTCCCATGTAAACATGTTGCACTTTTGTGAGCCATCCTTTCTAACCAAACTTGAACTTCAAGATGCGCCCCTTCCACTCATGCAAGATGTCACCTCTCTTGCTCTTGGGAAGCTTATGTGGACCTTTGGCCGATCCTTTCATCACTATCCAGTCATTTAAGCTGCAGGTGCAACTGCAGGTGCAAGGGATCCACTCATCCAATGCATTTTTGGTGTTGTGGAAGACACAAGAGGTCATAGCATTGCATGGTCTTGTAACCTTTCTCCTCACCATGCTTGCATATCTTTTCCCATGTAAACATGTTGCACTTTTGTGAACCATCCCTTCTTCCCAAACTTGAACTTCAAGATGCGCCCCTTCCACTCATGCAAGATGTCACCTCTCTTGCTCTTGGGAAGCTTATGTGGACATTTGGCCGATCCTTTCATCACTATCCAGTCATTTAAGCTGTAGGTGCAAGGGATCCACTCATCCAATGCATTTTTGGTGTTGTGGAAGACACAAGAGGTCACAGCATTGCGTGGTCTTGTAACCTTTCTCCTCACCATGCTCGCAGAGGTTGCAACAGCAAGAATGGGACTCCTACACAAGGCAATGCAGCTCCAACAGAGGCACAAAAGAGGGAGAAGGAGAGGGACATAGCAGCAGCAATAGAGGCACAGGAGAGAGAGAAGGAGAGGGATAGACAGAGCAGCTCCAACAGAGGCACAAAAGAGGGAGAAGGAGAGGGACGGGGCAGTAGCAACAGAGGCACAGGAGAGGGAGAAGGAGACGATAGAGCAATAGCAACAAAGGCACAAGAGGGGGAGAAGGAGAGGGACAGAGCAGCTCCAAGGGAAGAGGAGAGAGAGAGGAGCTGCAGCAAGCAGGCCAGAGCAAGAGGGAGTAGAGAAAGAGGGGGAAGAGGGAAAATGCATGGGATTTGGTTCAAATCTGAGTGATTTGGTAGGCTGGACCAGAATAATGGGGGGTAGAGGCCCTAGAAAGAGGGAGGGGAGAATAAAAATTACCATTTGGGCCCTACCATCCCATTGAATGCAATTTTGGGCTCATGTGGGGGAGGTGCACCTAGTAGGAGGGTCAAACATGGGTTAAGAGGGGGGGGATGGTTTGGGTGTTCCCTTGTGTAACGGGAGCAACCAATAGGGGCTCTCTGCAGGCCTGCCCACCCTCCACCTCAACATACCATTGCCCCACACCTTCTAGCAATCTCATTGGTACACCTCAAATCACTCTCTAATCCCTTGAAATTAGGAAACACTAATTGGAGGCCCTTTTGAAACCCCAATTATCCCCTAATGCAAGTCACACTTGTCAGCCACACATTCCAAAAACGGTCTTCAAGGTACTAGTGAGTTAAGTATCTAGCGATTGCATGCACCTATTTTTAGACCAAGCTGCTAGACTTAATCATCCCCCTCTTCATCTCCATATCGAGTTTTATCGTCCTCCCTATAGGCTTGTGCAATCCAACCTCAATAGCTCTATCACACTGACCCAATATAGCTCCCAGCTCCATCACCCAGACCCACTACTGCTCTATCTGAACCCATCAACCTGACACCCATCAACCTGTCACCCAAATCCTCAATAGCTCTATCACACTGACCCACTACAGCTCAAGCTCCATCACCCAAACCCACTACAACTGTAGCTCAACCCATCAAGCTAACACCCATTAAACTTTCACCCACAACCTCACCAACTCTATCACACTGACCCACTACAACTCAAGATCCATCAAGTTGTCACCCATGAAGCTCTTGTTATCTACATACTAATAAGATTAATACTTTTTGTAACCGGTCTTTCTCCATGCATTCTATAAACTCTTGCATAACAATTTGCTCAAAAATGCGATTTTCTATTTTGTTCAAGAAAACTACTCCAAATCTCATTTTTTATCAAATACTAGCACACATAGCATGTTTTGTGGATAAACACGATATGGGCTGTTTTTATGCAAAGAGGGCCTCAAATCGCGTTTTCTGGGAAATATTCCTGTCCTCTATGGAGCAAGGACTGGGATCTAAGGAAAAGTGAGGTCTAGACAATCACAGATTAATAAAACACTACTGCCCACAAATATAGCAGATTCCAAAGTGGGATATATGAATACCTATATTTTTTTGTCCATGGCTAGCCCTGGTGACTTGTTTGTGGCTCTTGCACAGGTGCAGTAAGGGGGAGGGGGGGATAATGAAAGTGATGCAGATAAGGATGTGGTGCAGGGATGGAGAAAAGTGTAGATCAAAACTGTTGGAGGGATGGAGAAAAGTGTAGATAAGAGGAAAGGGCACAGTTTTCAATGCATGTCACATCAGTCTTGTCAGTCACTCATGTGGAAAATGGTCTTCTAAGTACACATGCATTTATTTGCTAATCATTACTTGCACAGATTTTGAGACCAAATGCCACTAAGTAGAATCACCCTTCTCTTTTCATCCCTATCTCTAGTTTCATTTGCCTCCAACCTCACCAGCTCACCACCTCCATCATAGAGTCCCATTGCAGCTCTAGCTCCAACCTCACCACCTCCATCACAGAGTCCCACTGCAGCTCTAGCTCCAACCTCAGTAGCTCCACCACCCATTGTTGCTCCAGCCCCAACCTCTTGAGCTCCATCTCCAATCTCCCTAGCTTTAGGTCCAACCTCACCAGCTCCAGCTCTATTTTGAACCACCACCTTGATCTATTTGTCATCAGGACACATAGGTCCAGGTAAGCAATTTGTCACCAGTCATTGGTTTTTTCCTGTTGTTAAGGTGAAATGGCCATTCTATAGCTTACTCTCAAAGACACTCTATGAGGTTTTTGTTGAGCACATCTCATCTGTATTCTAGGGTATAGGAGGATGGTGGAGTCCAATTTATTGATTAGATTATGCTGCAAAAGGAATTTGCTCAAGAATGCGATTTCATATTTTTCTTTGTATTTCTCCTCCATATCGCATTTTCTAGCAAATGTTTTGCATGGAGTGTGTTGCTGAAGTGCCTAAAATATTATTTGCTTAAAAATGCGATTTCAACAGTTTGCCTATATCTTTGCACCAAATCGCATTTTCAAGCAAACTCTTGGGTGGCTTATTTTCTTGTGATGTTTGGGTTTCTGTCCAGGAGAAGAACACAATAGACTATGGCAAGAACCAAAGCAACAGCCAAAAAGAAAGGGAAGGGACCTGACATTACAGGGGCTGCCACAACTCCATCCAGATCAAAATCATCAAAGGGGAAGCCTGTGCACATGCTAGCAAGGAACACGAAGAAGAGAGTGAGCCAAAGCAAATCTATCTTGATGCAGATCAAGAAGGCTCAGAAATCCATAGAGTATGTAGTGGCACCATTCCAAAGGCTTGTGAGGGCAATATGCATCAACTGGTATGTGGACTTTAGATGGCAAAGGACTACACTGCTTGCTCTCCAAGAAGTTGCTGAAGAGTGGCTTATAGAGTTTTTCATGGACACCATGATGGTAGCAGCACATGCACACAAGGTCACTATCATGAAAAAAGACATCCAAACACTTGTAAGGGTCAAGTATAGATATTACATGATCCTTAATGCAGATGATTGGGATGGTCTAAAAATGAGAGATATCCTGTTGAGACCTCCAACGAGGAAACCTAAAGCAGATGCAATCAAGATCATAGAGGTCACTCACCAACATGAGACCAGAGGCAAGGTTGCCTATGAAGAGTCCCTTAGGGAGAGAGTTAAAGAAACAGTGTCTGTCTTGGAATCCCAGACATTAGTGAGGATGGTGCAAATTCAACATAAGCTCCTACAACTTGGACCAAGGATCAGAGTATCTGTCTAGACTATGAATGATGACCTGACCTAGGATTTGATAGAAGATTGCATCATGGCTTTAGCATAGAAAGAAAAACATGTCACTTGCACAATCATGCTTGCAGCTCTGTAGGTTGCAATTAATCCTAAACCAAGGAAAATGCAACCACCACGCTAGTTCTTTGAAGTATTTTAGTGCTACTTGCAATTAATCCTAAAACCAAGGAAAATGTATTTCCTTGTGCACTAATTGCTTGTGCAACAAATGCAACCAGCAATGATTGCAATAATAGTATTATTTAGATTAAAGTTGAAACTTAAAAGAGATTACACCCGATGAGTATAACAACTCAACCATTACTAAGAGCAAAAGTTGAATAAAGAGATTACATTCAGATATAGTTCATAGTAACTACTGCAATTGCTGAGAGCCTCATCAAGAAAATTTTGAACAAAAGAGATTACATCTACATCCAAAGATAGTTTACAAAAACTCAACAATTGTTGCTGAGAGCCTCCATCAAGTCAAAATTGAACAAAAGAGATTATATCCAAAGACAATTTTTGCCATAATAGTATCATATTACAGTTGAAACAAAAGATTACATCCGGCATTGATAACCATTGAGCCATTGGCGAGAGCCCAAAAGATTACATTCGGCAAGGATAATCACTCAGCCTTTGTTGAGTGGTTATGAGCCTCGCTGAGCAAAAGTTACAAAGAGGATATTTCTACAACTCATTATTGTGCTGACAGCCTCATTGAGGCTTGCTGATGGACCACTATACATTATCATATTCACAAAGGCCAACCAATCTTGTTGTATTTCAATTTTTGGGGAGCCGATGGAGGAGATAATGGAGAGGCCAAATACTATGTACAATTGCAGGAGTCAGAATCCAGAGCCAACCACGAAAACTCCACCCTAAAAATCCCTATCCCTTTGTCAGTATTTTTAGGGAATCCATAGAGCACATTTATAAAGAGGCCAGCTATGTGCATGCCATCCAAGGTGGTGACCTAGAGATGTGGGGGGAATCAATGGAAGTTACAAAGACTTTGCACAAGAGCAAGCACCTCAATTCTTGGTGAGTGCAACACAGTGACCTTGTATGGAAAAGCAAACAATATTGAGACCATGTTGAATCGAGGGGGGTTAGTCCTACTGGCAGTGTTCCTACTATGGCAATAATGAAGAGGTGAAAAAAGAGTGGATGAGTAGTGGAGCAGATGGACAAGGGATTATATGAGTGGATGAGAGCTAGGTGAAAGTAGGAGAGCAGGGGTGAATTAGAGCGAGAGGAGGGAGCGTGGAGCAAAGTAGTAGAGCATGAGTGGATGAGAGCAAATTAGCATCCTCCATGTTTAGGGTCACAGTTAAATAGTAACAGTGGCACTCTACTAATAATGAGCCACCTTAAACTAATTAAAATTCAAGACCCTACTGTGATTGGAGGCCTAGTGGTGCCCTTCAAATAATCATGAGGCATCTTCAATTAGTCAAAATTCGAGCCGCCAATTAATCACATGCCTAGCCACTCGGCTAGTGCTGTATTTTGCAGACATTCTTTGCCATGCAAAGCTTCATTAGAAGGCCTTAGAAAATTGTGGGCTTCAAAATAAGGTCGCAAATTTAGAAGGCTTGAGTAAAATTTGGCCTTCTCATTAAAAGATAAATGGTGACTGAGACTAGATCGCTTGTTTTGCCCCAAAAATAATCGCGGGTATGCAGACCCATCCAACTATAGACTCATGAGCCGCTCTTTAATCTCATGCCACCACAATGACTAGTAATTGATTGCACTAAAAATAATCAAGTATTGTTTTCTCCCAAAATCATGAGCCGCTATTTAATCACATGTCACCATAGTGACTGGTAATTAACTGCACTAAAAATAATCAAGATGTCCAAATAATCATGAAGGAGCTTCCATGGTAATGAATGGTAATTAACTAGTGATTAAATAACATGCATGCCGGTGGTGCTTCATAAAGGAGCCGTCATGCCGGTGACTAGCGCACATTGGGCACAATCCAAGAATCATGGATAGGCAAGATTTGCTTGCAATGTGGGCAAAATTGCCCATGTTGTAGATGCATTCAATGCCCCATGGGTGGTTGTAGTCTTTAAACACATTGGTGCCATCCAAATAATCTCGAAGGGTCGACTGGTAGTTAAGTGGTAATTAAATCGCATGTAAGACCAGCGGTGCTGTTAAATAATCAATCCTCGATCAAGCCGCCAATTATTCACATGCCACCCATTTAATTAAGCATGAAGGATCCATCATAGTGGTTGGGAATTAATTGCACTCTACTTAATCGCATGCACACTAATTTTTTTCAACAGAAAAAGACTTAAGATTTAGCCGCCAATTCGAGCCTTAACCAACCACCATGGTGGCTAGATTCATCTAGGTATATTCTTATGCCATATTGGCGGACATGCAAATTTCACCTAATGAAGTTTTCATCCAAGTTGTGGCCTGCTGGTATTGTGATAATTCTTTCTATCTTAAACGGTGCGTTGCCCTATCAGTTAGATTTAGATGCTCATTTGGGAGAGACTAAAATGAAATCTTTTAAGCAGCTATAGCCTGAATAAAGAGATTTTGGACTCCTTTTGTGGATCTGTATGTATGAGAACATATTTTTATACTATGGTCTACACCCACTATTGGGCGTTGAAGACATTAGTGAGGATGTCATAGTAGCTAGTCCATGCTGTGTGTGATGGAGTTTATGATTTTCAATCTTATGAGTGACTATCGTGAGATTGAAACTACACTATGTTGTGTTTTTAGAGGATGAGTTTGGGTTTCAGATCTACATAGTGTGTGGAGCACATCGCATGTGTTGATTGTGAATTACAATCTACCACCATGGTTGGCAACCAAGAAGTTCTTTTTTAAGCTCTCACTTTTAATACCAGGTCCAAAATACGTTCCTTTAGAAAAAATTGATGTGTACTTGCAAGTAAATGCAACCTTTATGCATGTCAACATCAAACTTTCTCACAATTGATATAGAGCCTTTTAGTATTTTGCTTTAGTTGTGAAATTGTATAAATAATAATATTTTTTTTTATGTCCTAGGTTCTCATTGCTGAACTTCAAGCCTTATGGACTAGAGTAAATGCATATGATGCAAGTAAATCTGAATTAAATAGAAGATTATTCACTTTGAGGGGAATGTTGTTATGGACAATCCATAACTTTCTAGCTTATGGGCTCATTTTTGGTTGCTACACAAATGGTTACAATGCTTTTCCGATATGTGGTCCTGTATTTTGAGGAAGGTACTCATCGTACCTTAAGAAGATGGAATATATAGGCCATACGTGCTTTCTTCCAATGGACCATAGCTTCAAAAATTCAATAATAACATTCAATGCACTACTACAAGGGAAAGAGCCATTCAACAACTGAACCATCAAGCCACTCCAAAAATTTCCTAATTGGTATTTGATCTTAGTGAAGAAGCCCTAAAATTGGCAAGAACAAACAAAATCAAGTTGTCACCCATAGTACCTAGTTTGACAACTACCACTCTAAAAGCAAAGTCAAGCTTAGCTGAACTCTACAAAAAGAGTTTCCTACTAATGTTCTCCAACATAGGAGCCAACTACTACAAGGGAAAGATGCCCACACTACCCAAAAATCTAATGGAGAAACATCTTTGAATCCAAGTGAAACCAAAATCAGCCCCTGATATTGGGTGTCTTCCTCGTAAATCCAAAAGCCATAGGATTTATTCCAATTAATATGTGCAGGTGCTTCATGAAAAAGAAAACAAGATTTAATTTTCCATGGAAGAGAAATGATTTTTAAAAAATTTGCTATGTGGAAGCATGACTGCTTGCCTCCCAATATGGCAATGTTGAAAATAGTGACCATCTTTTCCACCCAATCAATAACCCTAGATCTTCTTTAGGCCTCCTATTACTTTCCAATAGCCACTTCTCCCTTTGTCTACAAAACTCCTTTATTTCATTGACACTAGGATATATAGGATGCTCTCTATATTCAGTGGACTCCTATGTTTGAGAGCATTAGTAGAGGAAACTCTTTTTGTAGAGTTCGGCTAAGCTTGACCTTGCTTTTAGAGTGGTAATTGTCAAACTAGGTACTCTTGGAGACAACTTGGTTTGTTTGTTCTTGCCAATTTTAGGGCTTCTTCACTCAGATCAAAATACCAATTAGGAAATTTTTGGAGTGGCTCAACGATTCAATTGTTGAATGGCTCATGGGACTCTAACTTAATATCATTGATCCAAATCCACAGTTCATGGCTTTGATTTGCAAATAGTTGGTGGTCAAGGGGCTTTACCAACATAAGATCCTTTCTTTATTTATGAATTGGGTCCTATATCCCCTTCTTCATTGGATGGACAAGACTAGGTGGATCTTTATGTTCTCACACCTCAAGATGCCTTCCTCTCCTCTTATGGCTACCATCATAAAAGATTGGGGCATTTTTGGAGTTCTCTTTAAATGACCTCTCCCTCCTCTTAGGAAAAAAATCATAGGTAGCCTGCCATGTGGAATGATATGATTCTTCATCATCAAGGAAGACCCCTAGTTACATGTAATGGTCCACTTGGAAGAGAGGTCCCACTTCCTCTATGGGCTCTTGGAAGGCTTGCTGAATTCCTTTGAAAGAACATAGCTAGAGTAAAATTCTAGCTACCTTAGAGGAGTCCTTATAGATTGATGCAAACTTTCCCTTGGCCTAGGTCCTTATAGATGAGAGATGGCATGAACTCGCATAGAATATAGATGGGGGATTTTTCAAGGATAAGCATCCTTCTACTACAAGTCATTGGCCTCTGGAGAGATACATATGAGGATGCCTTGGTTTTTGATGTGCACTCTAGAGGTAGGCTATCCAAGTCCACATATGAGGATAACATTGCGGATGCTTGCTTTCAATAAGTTAGGATTGTGAGGCATGTGGAGCAATGTTCTTTGGCATTAGTATGGTGTTTGGAACCCTGTCTGAAAGACATCCCCCCAGGCTCATGGAGGATTTGGATTTATGGGGCATCATCACAAAGTACTTGTAGGGGTAATCTAAAGAATGGGAATGATTGATGTAGGAAATCATGAGAAGAGCCTCCCGTTCTTCCACTATAATGTTAGTAATGCTAGGACATTTTAGCTTGGTGTTAAGGGTTGGAAGCCCGTTAGAGTCTCTCATTGGGAGGATTTTCACATTCTTATAGACTTGCGGAAATCTTTTTTGGAGAAGGTGCTCTAAGTCTCTCAGGAATAGCAAAATCACTTTTTCTTTTGGATTTCTATTCGTGGAGGTGAATCATTGGAGATTAGTTTTGGGGCTTACTCTTATTGCCCGTTTTGCCTTTCTATTGACGAGTCCATTTAGGATCGCCATAAGGCTCATTTGGAAGAGGATTGCATGACTTTTGGGTAGATTTTCTCCCTCCTCTTTCTTGATCACCAAGGGCTCAATGGGCTTGGCTCTCTCTATTGAGGCCTTAGGTGTTTTATGAGATGCATAGCTCCTTCTTACCTTCTCCGTTCTACATCATTTGTTGACTTATGCTCTCTAGATGTTGTCCCTTCCTCTCCTTGTAGACCTGTGCATGCCTTAGTGGACACTTAGCATTTCAGCCTGACATATCTGGAGATCAAGAAGTCCACTGTTCTAACACCATTTTTTTCCTCAGGAAGTGGAGAGGATGTTCTTTCTTTTGGGAGGCACTATAGGTTTGAGGTGGCATTTCCAGCACTAACCACGGATCTCTCGATTTTTTGCTTGTTATTTAGGGATTCATCGTTTTCAATCTTTTCACATGCTACGCATGGTGTATTCTTGCCTTGAGCACTCTACTCTTGGGGATTTTTTCATACCTAATAGAAGTATTTTTCTTGGGATTAAAAAAGTTTACAAACAATTTTGGAAAATGTACTAATTTTAAAAAATAGTAATGAGGTTGATCTTTTCACGGTAATTTCAAAATTTTGTAAAATATTAAACTTACAGTCTGGTGTGAGGTTATGACTCATGCTTGAGTCCTTCTTAGCACTTTTCCTCTCTATTCAAGCTTCCCATCATTCATTATCCCAATACTTCCTTTGACCCTAGCACATCTAGCACGTACTAGCACACTGTCACGGAGGACTCTCCAAATAGCCAAGCTCCAAGCTTCAAAGAGAGAAATGCTCACCTCATGTCCACTCTTCCATGGTAATAACCTTAATACATTCTTCAAATGATCATCTCCAATGCTAGGTAAAGTTATACTGGGCCATCTTAGAGATGCACAGTGGTTCTATGCCTGAGGGAGCACATAAGGGGTAAAAGAACCCTAATATGCTCTCCATGATTGATGAGGATATTATTTAAAAAGTTATTTGCATCATTCTTACAGGTTGATCTTTTACTATATGAGTGACTTTTGGTGTTTAAAGTGGTTTAGAAATTTACAACTCTTGAACAGGAGTCTTTCGTTGGGATAAAATAACTAATTGCTTCTTTGCTTTGTGTTTTGATTTGTTTCATGTTTATCGTTTTGTTTGGTGACTTGTGTTATTTATTTTGTATGGATCATGAGTGAGGGTCTCCTAAGGTGAGTATTTCTTTGAAGACTTCGTCTAGTGTTGTGAAACAATGTACGTACAAGTAAAGGCTATCCAACTATGATTGCTAGTCTTTTTCCGATGGCTAAGGTCCCTTCGGATGTTGGTTTGGACATCAATAGCCATAAGAGGGTTTAAAGATACAATAAATATGATCTTACAAATCATGTGACAATTGCTATGGCATTAAGTATCGCTTCTTATTCATTTTGATGAATTTGGTAGTCTCCGAAGTATAATATGTTCTTATTCAGCATGTCTCATATTTTTTTGAGAGTGTTTATGAGTTAGGCTATGGTTTTGGTTGACATGTTGGGTCTTAATTTAATAATTGTGTTTTGAAATTTTATGGGTGCAATTGTTGATGTGGGTTTGATGGTTTGCGTGTTCAATAGTGTAATGTTTTGGTGTTTTTGGTGTGGATTTGAGATGCGGGTGTGCAATAGATAGTGAATTAGTTGTTGTGAGTGAAACTCTTTAAGGCACAGACAATGCATGAACGGCACTTTTCAAAAGTTTGGCTTAAGTTGCGAGGGACGAAGTTGAAAAGATTTGAGGTTTTAGAGCCACTGCACATGCGCAGTTGGTGCCTTTCCTTGGTTGAGTTCACACGCCTAGATTGCTAAGCTTGTTTGAGGCATTTAATGGAGGTGTGAGGGAGGTCCTAGTGCATGTATCGAGCTCTTCATCTTACAACTGTGCATTTGTGATTGGCCTTCCCATCGACACCACCCGGCTGAGGATGGGATTGAGCTCTGGTGCTGGGAATGGCACCTTAAAAAATTGGCGTGCAAATGTGGTCTCAAAATGTGTGCCATCGTCCAAAAACCGCAACGAGCTTGGTGAGAGTTTTAATGTGGATTTTCGGCCGGTTAATTCTCATCGATTGAAAATTTTTTGATGAGAGTGAAAATTGAAATGTCAGAAATAAGACGACTGGTGATGCTATGCTATTGCTTTCCAGCAGAGCCTATGGCCTCACCCGTTGAAGCCATGTATGTGGACTCTGATGAGCATGTCCCCAGTCAATCCGGCGGGAGGACATTACAGTCGCTGCCACAGAAGATTCTTAATTCGGAAGATCACGGAGGTTTAGACGGTCCACCGCAGACGATTACTGATTCGGAAGGGGACGTCGGACTGGAAGGAGTCACAAGTACCGATCCCCTGCACGCCAACGAAGATTTGTCAGCGATGCGGATTTTGCGACTCACAGGAGCACAGCTGGAGACGCCTCTCGAGATGCGATCCGCCATTCCTCCCGACTTGTCAGCGCTGCCGATTGAGGATCGACGGGAGGCCTTCCTGCAGATGACTGAATCCATCGACATGGGCGATTCGTTTTCACCTGAAAGCTCTATAGGCGGGTCTGCAAACCCCGATGCAGCTACTGCAGCAGGTGATATGATTTTCGTTTCCATTAGTAAGACAAATCAAGAAGGGGGACGTCCGATTATTTTGGGAAAATTAGACACCTTGAGCTGCAAGAACTATACAAGGTCCCCATGCCCCCCCATGAGCTGCTGCACTGCTGCCAAGGGATACTCTCTACCTTCACAAGCTGTTGCGCTCTCTGGTGCTGCAGGTCTTCTTTAGGCTGAGTAATATTGTTGCTGCTGCAGACTTTTTGTCCTGCTAGGGAGGACTATTACATTACTTGGTCAATAGTGGGGACCCATCCCTTAAATCACTGATCTGGGAAGAAACTAATGCTGGGTCTAGCGGACACCCTGCGGTTATTTCTACCTTGCTACTCTTGTTTGAAGATTGTGCCTTTCTTTATGCCTCTGCAGGAGTTGTTAATGGCTGCGGCCTCTTGCACTCTCCACAACCCACATGGTTGCTATTACTGGCTGTGTCACTACTTCACTGAAAGCTGCCCTGTATACCTTGGCTTGATACAAATTGTTAGGATGATCCAAGGCTTATATAATCGCAAGGATTGCCTTTCGTTTACTGAAGACTACCTATTACAAACCAAGTCTTTGCATCTCAAATTACATTTTAAAAAAGCTACCTGGATATGGGCAGGTCCTTGTGCTAGTTCCTTAGTTTTGCTTTATTTGTCAAGCATTTTGAAATTTGTTGAAATTTTGAGTTTTTAATATACTGTGGATTGTCAATGTATCCTTCAAGTCTCTGCAAAATACCTGCCCAATATTGCCTCTACAATAATATGATGAATCTGGCCTATGAATAGCTGAATACTTAATATTGGTCAATAGCGCCATATAAACATAGTGCAGCTCTAGCAAGGCATCATGAATGTTTCACTTGCGTCCTAAATCCATGTGCTGGTTGGGTCTATACTTTCTTCTCACGCAAGTTATTAGCATAACATGCCAACCTAGGTTCAGTCCCATTTTGGGTGGGGAAAGGCTCTCACAGGATGTGCCAAATGGGGGTCGTGCAAGATTGGCCTCTACTCCATGCATATGGAGTGTCGAATGCCCCAATGGCATCACCCAGTGGTAAAGTCATGGGGGGAGTGATTGACTGTAGGTACACGTGGACAAGCTCATAGTGGGCTGCTCACCTACATGCATCCCAAAGACAGAAGACGCTCTTTGAGCATGTAATGAATGTCCTGCATGATGCATGCCTTGTGTCCTTTGCACATCTGCAATAAAATCTTTGTGCACTAGTGTCTTCATGTGCCCTACTAGCAAGGGTGTAACATCATTGTGCATATAGGCATCCCTTCTTTGATGTCCACACGTCTGTTGATGAGAATGCCAACTATCATTATGAGAAGCCTTGAGCAAAGACTCTTCAGCATCATTATTACTATGCCATCTACAAAATCATCATTGTTCATAGTGTTTTGCTCTCTAGAACTGTCATAACAGCGATCTTTGTTTTGCTGAATGCTATCTTCATCGTCTTTGCTGTCATTTCTATGTCCTGCTGTGCACTCATTTAAGCAGATTACGCATGCAAAACCATGCAACTTTATTTACCTGCTGTAAGTCTGATTTCCAAGGCATTCTGCCTCGTAAGGACTCATGTGGACTGGAATTTATTCCAAGAATAAAGAACACTCTAAAAATTTTAAAGTCTATGTCTCTGGCTATCATCATAGCAGTTTTCACCTTATTTCACATATTCATAAGTATTCTTTCCAATATCTGACCAAAAAAAAATCACGTTTCTCAACACCTTGCACATTGAATTCTCATCCACAATGCTTGCATGCCTACTTCGTTGTCTCAGAAGAGCCAAAGCAAAAGAGATGATGGAATTTGTGCAAATTTTGATATTGAATACAAAAAGGGGAAGGACAATATAGTGGTTGATGCAATTTCTAGAATGTGGGCATGCCATGTTTATAGCTTTATGAAGATTAGGTGCATGGCATTCAACAATAATATCTTGATGATATAGAGACTTCTGGGAGTCTCTAAGCTTTTCAAAATTATGGAATCCTCATGTCAAACTTCAGGTTGTGGTAAATGGAAAGCATCTATCTTGTTAGTCACTCTCCAGCTTGTGCTTGAAGAAAAATATAGTTCCCCATGGCTGCTCGTGTGGTTTGAATAGGGCTCACGATGGGGTCAAGGAAAGTATCTATTGGAAGGGTTTATGGAAGGGTGTGCTATGCATTGTCAAAGAATGTGGCCCTTACCAACAGAATAGAATTTACAACTTATTATTGTTTGCTATGTAGAGTCTGTTTTAAGTCTAGATGGGAAGTTGATACATTTAGCAGATTTAATCACATATCCACTTACGACAATGAGGGATGGAATAGTTTATTTGTGGTGGTGGTTGATAGGATGACAAAGGTTGCCCACTTCATCCTAACTAATTCCACATATAGTGCTTCTCAAGTGGCATCTCAGTTCATGGAGAATATGTTTAAATGACATGGTTTTCCACAAGAAATTGTTATTGATAGAGATGCAAAATTATGGGCAATCTTTGGAAGGAGTTCCTAACTTAAATGGGAATCAAAATCACGCAAGTACAGCCTATCATCCTCATAATGATGGACAAGCAGAGAGTTGATAGATGGTTGGAAGTATATCTCATACATTTCTATTTTGACATTCAGAAGTCGTGGGAAAATGATGTCTTGCATAATATTGTCATAATATTACTAATCAAGTTTTGGAATGTAACCTTCTGGGGCGCTCTCTGGATGTAAATCGAAGCTGTGCCATGCAGTGGTGTCATTGACAAGCAGCTTTGAAATCAGAGTGTAGTGTATGAATTGGAAAGGATGAATGCCATTCTACAACGGTCCAAAGACAACATGGCCAAGGTTCAAGCTGGAATGCTCATTGGAAAGCGAGGTGGAATTCAAGGTAATGAGATTGTGTACCTCAGCTATATAAGCATAGATATCTTTCAGTGAGACAACATGGCCAAGGTTCAAGCTGGAATGCTCATTGGAAAGAAGAGAGGTGGAATTCAAGGTAATGAGATTGTGTACCTCAGCTATATAAGCATAGATATCTTTCAGTGAAGGGTAACACCAATACAAAGTTGGCAAATGGTTATTCAGAACCTATAAAATCCTAAGGAAGGTTGGTGAAGTTGGCTATGCTTTGGAACGGCCTATATCATCCAAAATCCATAATGTGTTCGATGTTTCTCATCGCTGGTTGATTTGAGTATGTTCCAGGAAAGATCATTGCATTCCGTGATTGGGTTTTTAGAAGCAATGTACTTATTGAATGTTAGGACTGACCTGATGAGGAGGATCAATGTTAGCCAGATTCAATTATACGGGAATATCCTTATTTTTCTGAATTGATAGCAGGCTGTCTATCACTTCCAGTTCGTGGACTAATCTTGCAGGAGACGGCATGGACACCAGGAACTGTTTGCTGTTGTAGGTCGGTCTTTATGAGGGATATGGTTTCTTTTGTGCCTGCTTATTACAGGAACACTTTTTTTAGGACAAAATATTATTCCAAGTGGAGAGTACATTACTCTAGGATATGTAAATGTATTAGGCTTGTTATTCCTAGACTTTTGGGTTGCCATGTGCACTTTTTAGGCATTGCCGATACGAGGACATTAGGCACCACTGAGGGCGACTCTACATGTCATCTATTCTCTTTATATCTGTCCTTTCATCTTCCCGTTTGCACATTTTAGATATGGAGAGAGACACTTTTTTTTTTTTAGGGCGGGGGGGGGGGGGGGAGAGAGAGGGAGAGAGAGAGAGAGAACTGATTGGACGTTTTGAATGTAGGTGATGAAGGAACGGACCATCCAGAAGTTCCCCATGGGCCTGATGTTTTGTCTTGGTCTGCTGCAGTTTGTCCTGCAAAACCAAATGTGAACGGATCTCTATCAATTTTTAGGAATTTACTCGAGCAGGATGCTCAATGCTCTCTATGGATTCATAGGTTGGAATCCAGGGTTCCACATTCCTTGCTGCACGCGCTTGAGTACTCTGGTGATGGTCTCTTTTGGATTCCTGCAACAGCAGCAATTTGCTTCGCCCCTGTGTTTACATTGCAACAGTTCTTTATGAATTTGTTGGTGGGCTTTTTATTTGACTTGCTTTTTATTGGTGCTATTAAGGGCTTGATCCGCAGACCTCGCCCAGCTTATAATAGAGGCATGTATTTAGTCGTCTCTGTTGATCATTATTCTTTTCCAAGTGGCCATTCATCCAGAGCCTTTCTGATCCTAGTTTTTTTAATGGAATACTCTTCTTTATGGAAAGGTCTCATATTTAGCTTTTTGAGGCCTTCAATCCAAGGCTCAGATAGTTATAATATGGCACTGAACTTTGAGACATTAGTTTACTGTACTATTGCCTTTAGTGTGCTGCTCTGGGCAATGGCAACAGCGAGCTCTCGGATACTTCTGGGGAGACATTATTTGCTGGATGTTGTTGCGGGTTCCTTTTTTGGAGTTTTGGAGGCTTTATTTGTCCTTAAAGTGCTCATACCACGCCAAATCCTGTTTGCAAACTATCTACAGTTGTTGATACATATATAAAAGGCACCCTTTGATTTTTAAAATCTATTATTAGAATAAGCTCATTATTTTTGTAATGATATATGATACCTACAGGGATGCAGTTCAAATCTAGGCTTTTGAAACCCGAGTCGCTCTATGCCTCTAAGAGGCCATGTGGAATTTTGCATTCTGGCATGGACTGGTTGTGTACCTTGGAAAAGTGAGGGCTTACAGGTCTTTATAAAATTTTTTAATTTTGTAGATGCAATGTATCACAAGGAATTTAAAACAGTAATCATGAGAGTTGTTCACTTGTGGATTTTGTTATCCCACTTTTGTAAGTGATAGGTTGACATAAGCACGGCTTTTAAAAGTGTTTAAAATTCGAAGAGCAGTTTTTTTTTTTTTGGTAAGAACAGGAAGTAGAGATGGAATGCCTTACAATGCCAATTGCTTGCAGCATTACCATATTTAGCAGATTGAGGTGCACCTATTGTAAACCGGCTATACATTCTTAGCACGTGAAGGGGGAAAATGGTTTCTTTGTGTTTTGCAATATGCTCAGGCAGCCAAACTAGTATTGTGACTTTAAATCATCTTCTAATTGAGCGCTTAGGAATACTTGGGAAATGTGGAAGCGGAAGGTGTCAAAATCTACATTATAAAATTATTGAACAGAGGGTCACAATTAGGTTAACTATAAGAACTGATTGTGTGGTGGTTTGGGGCAGGAAGGTTAGTGTAGTCAAGACTTTCATTTTCATAAGTGCATATGTACATATGTACAAGTGTACCACTCTTGCTAAGTCGGTAGTTTCAGCCTTCCCAAGCAGTGGCTAACCCTCATACCGCGGAGTCAAGGTCTGGCCCAAGGGCCCACCTTCCTCACTTCCTCACAGATCTTTTACCAATTGCCTTGATATGGCAGCCTGGACAACCTTCCCATTGGCATTTATCGACAAAACGATTTTGGAAAACAAATATCAGCCCAAGTCCTCTTGATTCGATGCCCAGACATCTAAACCTCACGTCTGATCTTTTGGGGGCTTGGCATAATTAAATAAATATTTGTGTGTGTGTGTGTGTGTGTGGGGGGGGGGGGGATAAAATACAAATGGCTTTCACCAAAAAAATGTGTGTGTGTACACACACACACACTTATTTCCTTTGTTTTTATTTTGTTTTATTTTTTAGCACTGCCTTCCATGTAGCACTATACTAACACTTTTGTTAAAAAGTGTCCCACTCAACTTCTTGCACAGTGGCCCCTTTTTATTTTGGTTCTCTCTCTCTCTCTCTCTCTCTCTCTCTCTCTCTCTCTCTCTTTGACACACACACACAAAGTTTGCAAATCTCTTTGCATTTGCAAGCAGTTGCATCATCCATTCATCTTGACAATCGTTTGTGTCTGGCAAAACCTAAGGAAGTGCTCACAAGTACTTGTATTGACTTGTTGCTTTTATGCTTGTTCTGTAAAAAATTTTAATTTGTAAGATTTGATAGATATTCTAGACTTATGAAGGTATGTCTATGTATACACACACACACATTTTTTACACTCTTACACAGGTTTATATATGCACATACACACATACTCCCTAACTCCTTCCCCCTCCCAAGACACATATTAATCCTTGATTTGTGAGAGACACATCCCAAAAAAAAAAGTTTTTCAGTAAAATTGTCACATGCATAATGTACTCCCCAATTTATCAAAATAACTCTTCTTTTGTTTTATTTCTTACCCCTGCTAATTTTATTAGCCTTATATATTTTCATTATTATTTTCATTCAATTTTATTTGAATCCCACTCCTATATGTGTGTGTGTGTGTGTGTGTGTGAAATTTAATGACACTTTGCATATTTATATATTTATGAATAAATGATAAGAAACCCCTTCTTATTTAGTTGGATATATAAAGTCCCTTGAATAAATTTTTTTTTAAAATATATTTTTAACTCAAGGGTATTATCGAATTTAATGAGCTTATTTAAATTAACTAGGTACATGTTTCTTCCCCTCTCCTCTCTATCTTTTTTACCTCCACACACTTTCGTCTAACATGGCTCCATATCATAAAATCTATGGCACCCAAAAGCTCCATATCATCTTGATAGAAGCCTATTGAGCATTGCAAATGCATTCACATTCCAGGTCTCAAGGGATTTATGAGCTTCTAGCCCATGCTTGCACATTTAGGCATGTACGAAATAACACATTCGAATATACGATCACATCTCCATAGTACTCTAAGGATTGATCTCTTGAATAAAAAGGATACAAGTCCCAAGTATCCATCAAGAAAAATTCATCAACTTCATGAAAGTAGAACAACTGAGCCACGAGGTCATGATAGATCTTGCATAACATTACCTAGGGTCATAAAAATCCATGTAACCACACCCTAATGAGGCTACTCATCAAAATTAAGGATTCCACTTGCATCCCTCAAACTATCAAGTTTGCCACAAATATTGAGAAGACCACTTGCTATAGCATCACCCTGAAAAAACTTTGAAAAATTTTTTGTTTTCAACTCATGGGCAATATCCAATTTAATAATCTTATTTAAATTGACTAGGTACATGTTTCCCCCCTCCCTCTCTTTTTTACTTCCACACACACCAATTTTTATAATTAAGAGGTCACATTGATATTTTTATCCCCGCTTTTTAATGCTATCTATACCTAATTTTTTGTATGGTTAATCATTTTTTTCTAATTCCCTCTCCTTTTTTATGGTTATCGGGTTTGTAGTTACCCTTTTATATATGTTGCGTCCCCTTTTTATATAATGTCTAGTTAAGTTTTATAAATATAATGTCCCATTATATTTGGTCACACACGCACATGTATACTGCTCCAACTATGAATTATTCTTTTATGTAGACCTTGTGAAATCTCCCCTTTAAACTCTCTTTTTAACCACCCCAAACACCAAGCACACTAATCCTCCCATACCTCCTCTAATCCCTTCTCAACCCATGCACTCATTCACTTCTTACTCCACTTGTGACTTGAACTTTTTTTAAAACTATCTAAGAATCCATATGGTTGTCTATATTCTTAGGTAAAGCAAAATCAAACCGAGGAAAATAAGCATCACCTGTCTACCCAAACATAACTATGTTGTTCTAACTCCTAGTTTGTTTGGATGATGGCAGGTAAGTGGACCCTAACCTCAGAGCCTAGACCATCTAACGGATTCGACACTTTTGTACCAATATTTTATGTACTCCCATATAATGAGAAATTTCTTATCTACCCTTATTTGAGCATCGTGTGCCGTGTTGTTAAAAGGTTTTATTTTTTAAAAGCGCGCACACACACACACACACATACACACACACTTTTTGGGGTAAAATGTTCACACACATACACTCTCTCTCTCTCTCTCTCTCTCTCTCTCTCTCTCTCTCTCTCTCTCTCTTTGGGGTAAAATGTTCACACATAAATAAACAAATGGCAAGGAATGAAAATAGTAACACTATTTGATGAGGGTAAATGTTAGATCCTTAACATTTACCTACCATTTAAGTTCGCAAAATCACGTGACACTTAAATCTTTAGTAAAAAGTACATACATCTCAAGTCTAGTGTAGGTTGAAAAAACATTAAGAGAAAACTAATTTGGTCATGAACCTTGAAGTGAGCATTAAGTTATCGAATCTAATTTAGTACAAAAGAGATGCATAATTCTTTTGTTAAACTTATGCGGATCACCACCTTGATCGATGAATTCGGTCCTTCTTGTGTTTACAAAACTTTAGTGGCATTTTCTATGAAAAGACTTTGCAGCTCAAGTGAGCCTTGGAAAAACTCAAGCGTACTGCTTCAAACTCAGGTAGAAGCTCACCCAATATTTGCGGCTAATCATAAGGGATGGCAAACTTCAATTGTTCAATCCTTTACCAAATAACATAGCTTCATATACCCAACCCAAAACTTAGAACTATCCCATGCACAAAAGACACACCTATAAGCAAACATGTAAAATCTTGTTTAAAAAAAAGAGCAACTTGAGTAGTAAACATAGCAACAATGGCACAAATCTTTATGCCTACTCTATTCTAAAGGGAAAGAAGAGATTTTGTGAGGAATGGAATGGCTCTCCATTTTTCTTGAGTCCACCATGGGGCCCATTTAGATATTTTATTTCTCATGCTTTGAATGATGTATTTTTGCAATGAGCTTTGCTCTTGGGGTATTTAATAGAAGTCTTTTCAAGGAAATAAAAATTCTTACAACAACTACTACTCTCTCCTCTTGGATAGTTGTAGTAGGTAGGCACAATTGCTCTATCCCACGACTCGAGAATGGCATACCATAAAGCCTAGACTTTGATATTTTCTTCACGAACACCCGAAACCAAAACACATGCAAATTGTGGCCACATTATGTCCATTGGAGTGGGTAATCATCTATGATTTGCCCACAATAGAATGTGCAATGATGACCCTATTACCCTATCTCATCTTGTAAGGACAACTTTTGGTTTTAACTGTGCTATAGTGAGAATCACTATCTCCTTTTGATGTCTAGCAAGTTAATTCTTGATTGTTGCCTCTGTGAATTTGAGGTTGCGAATATTATCCTTCAGCTCCTCAATCCAAGCAATAGTTGCATTTGATTTTTTTAGCTATTGTTGAACATCCTTAATATCTTTAACAACCTCTCTATGTAGGCATTAGGAAAAAAGGGAGCTCATTTTGGGGCCTTTTAAGGTTTAGAAAAATAGGGTCTTGGCCAATCAGAAGAGGTTCAATGTAACATTGAAAAAATACCAAAAACCATGTAAAAATATAAAATAAGTCAATTCAAAGTCTTTTTCTTTTATTATGTCTGACATATGTGATCTTCAAAATATGTTTTTTGTGCAATATTTTATGATTCTAACATCACCAGCACATCCAGAGCGGGCCAAAACCCCCCAAATCGACCTTGGAGACACCAAAAACTGCAGCTGTCCAACTCGCGTTTTTGTGCAAATCCCCCATTTTGGGCATTTTTGTCCTTTTTCGGCTCTCCGAGCGTCAGTTTTCGGTGTCTCCAGGGTCGATTTGGGGGGTTTTGCCCACTCCAGACATGCTGGTGATGTCAGAATCATAAAATACTACACAGAAAATCAAGGATCTTATATATCCATTTAATGTGAAGTGAGAGTACTAGACTGGCATTTTTACAGTAAGTATCCGTATTTTATGGCATTTCCCATATTTTGAGTGCAACAAAAATAGGTAACTAGTGAATTTGTTAGAGGGCAACAAAATGAGTTCCCTTCTTTCCTAATGCATTTTGCAAGAGAGTCATTCTATCCTCCACTTCAAAAGCTTAGAAGACTACTACAAATTATCAAGAGCCTTAGCAAGCTCCTACACAGTGGAATTGTATTGGAGTTGCAAGAAGGAATTATGAATAGCTTTCTAATAGTACACATCCCCATGCATACCTTTGTTATGTCTACTCTTCAACCAATCTGAATCCTGGGCAAATTGGTTAGCTCTCAAATTTTCATGAATTTTCGATCACTACTCTCCTTTATTTGTTATCCTTTCATAGAAAATCTATCATATCATCTCTGTAAATGTTTGACATATTCTTCATGTTGCAAATCCATTTGTAAAGGGACTCCTTTTTCACTTTCTAAGACTCAAGATGTTCTGCCATGGACTTGGGCTCAGCCTTTGCACTCTCTACATCCATCTTAGTTTTTTCTAATTATTGATTTAGGTGCCTGATGTAGTCCCTTCTTCTTGTTCTCTTTGTCTATCTTCTCTGTTAGATATCAATTCTCCACTCTCGTGTAACTGCGCGGGAACCAGCTAACTCTACTTGTAAGCCCCCCATATGAGGAGAAGGCATTTGAGTAGCTCAGTTATCCAATAGGTCCTGGTTTTGACACCAAATGGGAGCCATGTGTGGCCTGATGGCTGGATGGCTTCAGATAGAGTTGGCACACTGCCAACTAGGCTACATGCAAGTGTGGGAAGGCATCCCATGACTGACTGCACTGAGGGTAGACGGAGCATTTCCTGGGGTAGCCCACTCTCGGGTTGCGGGGCCTGTTTGGAGTCCTAGATGTTCCTGAATGGCTGTGGGCCAAACGGGTACCATAGGTTTATTGCTCTATTTTATGCACCGGTTCTATCGTGTGGTCGGTGGCCTATTTCGAGACCGACCCCCAGTCGACTGTTTTGGGCGGACTGGGTCGGTCACCACATTGGGTCTAACTGACTATGACTAGTGGCTATATAAGAGCAAGCCCATGAAGCCCATTTCATTACTAGCTACAGCAACCCTGATTCCTTAGCATCCAACCTCCGTCTTCTACTATTTTCAGCTTGCCATCGAAGCTTCTTTCACAGGAGCGCACGGCTGGGAGCCAGTGCCATCTATTATATCAATTCTATAGTAATCAAATTTTTGATTCTCCATACTATCTATTTTTCTCTCTTGCGTACGAGATCCTGTTATCTGTTGAGCACAGACGTTGTATTGTTTTCTTACATGGTATCAGAGCCTGGACTCTAGCAAGAAGATTTGGTAGTATGTTTTTGTTTGTGAGCAAATTGTGAGAGATGGCCCAGCCCGTAGGACTGTGAATCCCACCGTTCGGCGAAAGCGGAAAGTTGGGCGACTCTAACTATCCACTCTGGAAGTTCAAGATGAAGACCATCCTAAGCGCATACGAGTTTTGGGATACTGCTACTGGGATGGACGTGAGGCCGGTTGCGAGACCGGATCCAACCAATGCAGGACAACAGATAGTACCAACTGCGGATGAGATTCTCACATGGACAAGAAGAAATGCAGATGCACTGTGTTCTATTATTTGCAGTGTGAGTGATTCCGTCATGGCGTTAATTCAACATGTCACCACAGCGGAGGAGGCAGGGATGGTCTTGAAAAATTAGTATGAGATCACGAATCAGACGCGGATTCAGAATCTAGAAACTCCACTCGCGAACGAAAAATTGTTTGAGTCTAAAGCGGCAGAGAAGTTCATCATCAGGGTGAAGGATCTACGCAATCAGATGATTGTGATTGGCATCACCATCACCAGCGAGAATCTAGCACGAAGGTGCATACGGATTCTCCCACCAAAGTACGACGATCTTGTTACGGCACTGAATACGCAGAACAAAAATCCGCCCCTCAACTTTGAGGATTTCAGCGTGATACTTCTAGAGGAGGAGATGCATCAAAGGACAAGGACTGGAGAAGATTCGGCCTTCTATGCTGGATCAAAGAAAGGTAAGGGTAAGGACTCTGGTAACCCATCTTCTTCTTATGATAAAAAGAGAAAAAAGAAGATCAAGTGCTTCTATTGTAACAAGGCAGGGCACAAGTAGAATGAGTGCCGATAGAAGATTGCAGATGAGAAGAACGGAGTAAAGAAAGAGTCCAGCAACAGCGCGCATGCAGTACCAGTAGAGCTATTCGTAGCAATTGAGGAGATTTGCACAGAGGCAGTTCATGTACCTGCGGATGAACCTTGGATCATTGACAGTGGTGCATCACGCCACATGACCAGTCAAAAGGATTCGTATACCTCTCTACAGCCGGTAGGGAGTGACATCCTCGTAGCAGTCGGCAATGATCCAAAATGTCCAGCAAAAGGAAAAGGTACGATTGCTCTCAAGACAGATGGAGTTCTAAAACAGTTGTCCGATGTTCTTTATGTACCAGATATCAAGAGGAACTTGTTGTCTGTTTCTGTGATCACGGATCGGGACCTCAAAGTTCAATTCGATAAGAATGGTGCACAGATTCTGGATCTTCAAGGGAACGTCGTTGGTAAAGGTACACGGCACAACAATATCTACGAACTCTCAGCTTTCAGTGCTCAAGCCGATGTGAAGAACACTAAGCTATGGCATGAGAGGTTTGGTCATCTAAACCTTAGTTCTTTGAAGGAGATGCATAAAAGTGGAATGATTTCAGACCTACCAGAAATTTCAAATGTGCCCGATGTATGTGAAGCTTGCATGATGGGCAAGCAGCATCAGCAGCCCTTTCCTAAAGAGGCCAGGAGGGCAAAGGCTTCTCTAGAGCTCGTTCACACGGACCTTTACGGAAAGATGGAGATGGAAGCTTTGGGTGGTTCCTACTACTACATGATGCTGATCGACGGCTATAGTAGAAGGATATGGATATACTTCCTGAAGACTAAACATGAGGCTTTTAGTAGGTTCAAGTAATGGCATGTAATGGTCGAGAAAGAATCGGGGAGAAAGGTGAAGAAGTTGAGATCAGACAGAGGTGAAGAGCTCACATCAACTGAATTCGAGAGTTACTGCAAAAGTCATGGGATCAAGAGGCAGAAACCCCCGCCACATACATCACAGCAAAATGGAGTAGTAGAGCACAAGATGTGCGTCATCTGCAAAATGGGTCGGAGTATGATGAAAGGGAAAGATTTGCCAAAGACTTTCTGGGCTGAAGCATGTAACACTGTAGTTTACATTCTGAATCATAGCTACACGAAGGCTGTGAACGGGATGACTCCACTGCAAGCCTTTTTTGATAAGAAACCTTCAGCTGCACATTTTAGAGTTTTTGGATGTTACTGTTTTGTGCATGTCCCTGATGCTATCAGGACCAAATGGGAACCGAAGTGCCAGAAGTGTATTTTCTTGGGCTACAGTGAAGAGGCAAAGGGTTACCGTCTCTATAACCCTGTTACCAAGAAGGTAATAGTAAGTCATGATGTGGTCTTCTCAACACAGCCGCATCAATTGGAGGAGGATGCTTCCTTCCCAGACAACCATGACCAGGATATCCATCCAGTACCGCCACCAACAGTAGACCGAACTCCCCCAATGGTGATTGGGAGGATTCAAGACAAAGAAGATGAAGAAGAGCTCGCAAAACCACAACGGCAAGGGCCATTCCCGAAGTGGGTAAAGTAGCTTTTGGATAGCAAAGAACCTCTAGCCACTGAGGAGGAACCATCCAAACACGGTTGGTCCAAGAGATTAGAGGAGCAAAGAAGGGCGCAGGAACACTTGGTCAACTATGCATTAATGATAGAGGTGATCCATGCTGAAGAACCCAAGTGTCTTGAAGAGGCACAGGGTGATGATAGGTGGATGGAGGCTATGTAGTCGGAGTATGGCTCCATAATGAAGAACAACACTTGGGACCTTGTGGTTCGACTACCAAAACGCAAGGTAATCGGCACCAAGTGGGTGTACAAGATCAAGTATAAGTTCAACGGCACATTGGATAAGTACAAGGCTCGGCTCATGGCAAAAGGATTCGCACAGGTACATGGTTTTGATTATCAAGATACTTTTGCTCCCACAGCTCGACTAACCACAATTCGCAGTGTTTTGGCTTTAGCTGCCAAGGGAAGTTGGCCCGTGTTTCAGATGGATGTAAAATCCACCTTTCTAAATGGAGATCTGAAGGAGGAGGTATATGTGGAACAACCACCAAGTTTTGAGATCCCCGGTTTAGAAGGTAAAGTCTGTAAACTGAGAAGGCACTTTACAGGCTGAAACAGGCCCCACAAGCATGGTACCAGCGAATTGATGCCTACTTTTTGCAAAACGGGTTCAAGAGGAGCCCATCTGATGCAAATTTGTATATCTTCAGAGAAGGAGGCAGGTGTATGATCGTGGTCCTTTATGTGGATGACCTTGTCATAATAGGGAATCATGAAGAGAAGATCTCGCAAACGAAGCATTTGCTAGGAAGAGAGTTTTAAATGACAGACCTCGGACTGATGCATTTCTGTTTGGGGATTGAAGTTTGGCAAGAGCCGAAACAAATCTTCATTTCACAACTGAAGTATGCTGGAGAGATACTAAAGGCATTTGGCATGGCTGAGTGCAAGACAGTTGGTACCCCTATGGAGGTTGACGTGAAGCTCTCAAACGAGGATTCCTCACCACTGGTGGACGAAGCGAAGTACAAAAGACTTGTGGGCAGGACACCAGTTTTGCGACTGGTGTACTAAGCAAGTTTTCCAATAAGCCATGGGAGAACCATTGGAGGGCAGGGATGCGGGTGCTGAAATACATCAAAGGCACACTTGATTATGGCATCACCTATACCAAGGGCAACATCTTGACTGGATCGTGTGACTCGGATTGGGCAAGAGACGTGGACAGTAGGAGATCGGGGACAGGTTATTGTTTCTCACTTGGATCTGGAGCTATCATGGGTCAGCACGAAGCAACCCACAGTTGCTCTTTCTTCTACCGAGGCCGAGTACAAATCAGCATGCTTTACTTCTTGCGAGGCAGTGTGATTGAGGAGGATTTTGGGGAACATGGGTGCAGTGCAGAACAAGCCTACGCAGTTATCATGTGACAATCAGAGTTGCATGGTGATTGCAAAGAACCCTATGTTCCACGCATGCACAAAACACATTGAGATTCAATATTACTTTGTATGCGAGCTCATCATGGATGGAGAGGTCGACTTGGTGTACTGTCCGACTACAAAGAATGCTGCGAACATCTTCACGAAGGCTCTTGGAAGAGACTTGCTAGAGAGGCATCTTCATCAACTTGGCATTGGACCGAAAAAGTAAGTTTACTTGCGGGTGGACATTGAGGGGGGGGTGCTAGATATCAATGCTCCACTCTCGTGTAACTACGCAGGAACTAGCTAACTCTACTTGTAAGCCCCCCATATGAGGAGAAGGCATTTGAGTAGCTCAGTTATCCGATAGGTCCTGGTTTGGACACCAGATGGGGCCCATGTGTGGCCTGATGGCTGGACGGCTTCAGATAGAGTTGGCACACTGCCAACTAGGCTAGCAGGGCCCGTTTGGAGTCCCGGATGATCTTGGATGGCTATGGACTGAACGGTAACCGTAGGTTAGTTGCTCTATTTTGCACACCAATTCTATCATGTGGTCGGTGGCCTATTTCGAGACCGACCCCCAGTCGACCGTTTTGGGCAGTCTGGGTCGGTCATCACATTGGGTCTAACCGACTATGACTAGGGGCTATATAAGAGCAAGCCGGTGAAGCCCATTTCATCACTCGCTACAGCAACCCTGATTCCTTAGCATCCAGCCTCCATCTTCTACTATTCCTAGCTTGCCATCGAAGCTTCTTTCACAGAAGTGCACGATTGGGAGGTAGTGCCATCTATTGTATCAGTTCTATAGTAATCAAATTTTTGATTCTCCATACTATCTATTTTTCTCTCTTGCATACGAGATCCTGTTATCTATTGAGCACAGACGTATTGTTTTCTTACATTCTTAACTAACTTTATAGCTCTCCTTGCAAGGGTCTCGTCAACTTTTCTCTTCAGCCTCCTCACCTCCTTTTTCCATCAGCTCACATCATTGCTTTCAAGCTCATGTCCAATACGTGTAAACCGATTCTATGAACCGATAATTTTGATCTCCCTCACATGTGGTCTTCAAAATTTAATGGAGTCCTTGTGATTGTTTTGAATATGAGACCTCACATCCATGCTATTGCTAATTGAACCTGCTAGAGCTTCACGAGTCCTCAAGTATCCAAAAAGAAATTCATTGTTTGCCTTAAAATAGCCTAAACTTCTTCTAGAGAGTTGGAAGCCCTTACTCCACCATCATTGCTAAGCTACACATCAGGTAATTCCATTAAGAGATCCAATTATTTCAATGGATGCTCTAAGTAGCCAACTGTGAACTATTGCTATGGATGGTGAGCACCTTCTCAATCATGCTTTCGTTAATGTAGAGTTTCTTATCCTAACAAACAATGTAGAGATTTTCAATAATGCTTTCATCAATATATAATTTCTTATCTTGATAGACAATACATCCCTCCTTTGTGTTCACTTCTACAAAAGCTTGTGTAAGGTGGGGAGAGTAGTGGATGCATTGGATGGCATGATTTGAAGTTGGCAATCAAGTTTTGGAGTCACAGTTTGCAAAGACATCCATGATGAGACAAACCAAGTAGTTATCTTGAGAGTAGCCCAAGAGGGAGGTGCAAGGATTGTAGGGCTTTCCATGAAGAAGACAAGGTGCATGGCTTGCAAGGAAGATGTAGGTTCAACAGTCGACGGGTTTGGATAATGGAAGAAGACAAAGCTGCATGGATCACAAGGAAGATGAAGGTGCAAGTGTTGCAAGGGGAAGAAGACAGAGGTGCACATCTTGCAAATTAGATGGAGGTGGAAGGACCTATTGAGAGTGAGATCAAGAGCAATGAGTGTTGAAGAATGAAGCTAAGAACTTCTTGCATTGAAGAAATTAGGTGCACATCACGATTAGACCATCCAATTTAGATATCGTAGTAGTTGAGATAGGTCATCCTCGTTGTGAAGGATTGGTGAACAACTAGTCCCATGACAATGGAGGACCTGGTGGAGAACCAGGCACCCATAGTGGAAGACTAGTAGAGGGCCAACCACTGCTATGGAGGATGTGGGCAGCATGCCAGTTTGAAAGCTAGGATAATTGAACTCCAATTATTTAGCTTGGCATGGGAGATCATGTTGGAATGAAATTCCAACCACGACTTTGCTTGACTTGGACCATCGTTTTGGTTTTAATTACATGCTTGCATGAATGTGAGGATGAATTGAATTCCAATCAATTAGACATCAGCTTACAAGGAAATTCTGGCCACCACAATGCTTGACTTGAACATGGTGTTGGTTTTATTACATCTCATGTGATTGTGATGATGAATCAAACTACAGACATGAATATAAGTAATTAGCTTGAAATATGGAGATGGCTAACAATCTTTCATGCAAGTGGTTGTATTAGTTGAGATGGGCTATTGCGTGAAGGCCTAGTCTACCTTTTATAGGACCAACCACCACAACAGAGGTTGTGGGATTGTCCTAGTTTTAATTACATAATGTCATGATGAATTTAATTATGGCCAAGGATAATTATTTACCTTGGAATACACTAACATGATGGATGTGACTGAAAATATCATGGTAATAAGGCTCTGGTCACTTTAATGCAATGAGCAAGCCACACGTATTTGCATGGATTGCATGCATGAGCCTAAAGCCCAGGGCCACCACAATGCCTATCTCAGGCCAATCAAGGCACAATGGTGCTTGGCTTGGGCTACATGGATAAAAAAAGAATTAATGCAAGAACACTACTATCTTGGTGGGAGTTTCTACTTAATAGCGACTTTGCATGCAATGCAAAAATATAGCTCGCCCACCCTCGTCCTCAATCTCCACCCTCCCCTTCCCCCTCTGTCTCCATTCTTGTATTCACCTCCATCTCCCCCCTTTCCATCGCCTCTGTCTAGATGCTCATCCTTTGATTCCACTCTTGTCTCCACCCTTGTCTTCACCTGTGTCTAGACCCCCATCCTTTGTCTCCACCCTCGTCTCCATCCTTATTGTGATGACAGTGTAAGTAGAAGTTCAAACAGTTGCATGTATTTATATGCTTGTAGGCTTAACTCAATCCTGTGTTCTGTTGTTCAAGCCCAGGATTCTTCTCCCTATTCCTTAGATTGAGATCCACTTGATCCCTATACTATCAACAAGTACCCACAAGCAGTGCATTGCTGTGTATCAGATATATATTACCACTTACAATGGCAAGGGCTTCTCCCATATAACTAGGGCATGATCCATATATATGAATTAGATATGCACGGTATATATTTGGTAGTCTTCTTTGAATCTCCTATAGACGTTGATGGAGGGGTGAAGATATATATGGATGCATTTCTTGAAGTTGACCATCAAGGATACTGCCCAAAAAATGACCCTTGAATCCTTGTATTGTGCTTTTGTAAAATGCATATTGACTCACTTTATGCTCCTTAGAGTTGGCAAAATGGATCTTGTGTCCCTATGTAATGTTTTTCTTAGAGCAATACCAGCTCCCTTTATATATATTGGGACAAAGACCCTTCCAATAATATCTTTGTGTACAAATGTTTTGCAATTTGCATGTTTTTAATATCTTTGTGTATGATTTTTTTCAATTTACGTGGTTGAAAATGTGTGTGTGTGTGTGTGTGTGTGTGTGTGTGTGTGTGTGTGTGTGTGTGTGTGTGTGTGTGTGTGTGTAGATTTAATAAGCCCATCATAATTTAACTATATAATTAATTCAATCATTTGGATGAAATAATAATAACTTATTTGAGAATTTGAGTAGAAGTAGAAGTAGATTACCCCAAGCCTTAGACTACCAGGCAAGGGTACTTAAATTGGTAAAAATCTTGAGCAAATCAACACATGTACAGTAAGAAAATAATTTTCCATCATTAGCAAAGAGGACAAGAAGTCCAAGTGTCAAATCCATCCAAAAGTCTGAACTGCAAGGTCGGGGTTAACTTACCTGCCACCATCCAAACAAACTAGGTGTCAGAACATCATAGGTATATTTGGCTAGATAGGTAATGCATGTTTTCCATGGCTTGTTATCATTTTACCTAGGAATATGGACAACCATATGGACTCTTAGATACTTAAAAAATAGTTTAGGTCATAAGTGTAGTCCTTATGTACACCACAACTTAACTTTGGTGTAATAAAACTAACTTGAATGGGGTTAATACACAACCAATGTGTGAGAAACACAACATGGGGTAGTCCACACCCACCAATAACAAATAAATGAATGTGAGTGTTAGTATATATGGGTATCAGGGTATTAGTGTGTAGCCATATATGTATTCCATCCCTCGCTCCCAAGTTTGTACACAAAGCCTCAAACTTTAGCCCTCCCAAGCCTAGAAGAGGTGCAAATCGTCCAGGTGAAACAAGAGCCACTATCTCTGCTGTTGAGAGTGGAGTCCCCATTACTCCAAGTGAAGAAAGAAATAGAGGAATTGGCCCCATAGGAGACGTAGACATAGCCATGGCCCAAATGGTGTAAGACTCCCTAGTGAAAGAGGAACCGCTAGAGCTAGAAGCAAGCTGGAAAGGGTGGGACAACAACAGACAACTACCCAACAAACGAAGCCGAGAGAGGACATTGCACATGCTAGGAAGACTTTGAGTGAGAAAAGGCTTCCCCCCACTAGCAGGATGAAAGAGAAAGCTACGACATCTCAGAATGGTTAAGGAGCAAGTATTGAAATGCTGCCAACTGATAAAAGAGCACATGAACTTTATGGAGAGGGTGGACCACCTAGCAATGGTAAGTCCATGATGGCTTTTCTAGACAACAATCTCCTCACTGATTCCATAAGGTGGCTTAGTGCACATACACTAGTTGGCTTCCACCTAGAGTTAGAGATCCAATGGCTTTTCTTGAAACTTGGATTAGCACAAACTGGGTGAGGAAGGGAATAAATGTATTGAATGTAAGATTTCTCAAAAAAATTCTTTTTGAGAAACCTGAGATGGCAACTAGAGATTTATAGTATGGTCTTGGAACCATTAAGAATCAACCCTTGTACTTGGAATGGTGGACTAAGGAGTTCTCTCCTGATGCCCCCATATCCACTAAATCTTGTGTGGCTGGAGCTTTCTGACCTTCCTCTTTATCTTTGTAATCAATTACCTTTCCTATGCTATGTACTAGGAGAAGTCATGGGTATAGAACATAAATTTTTCATCAATCCTAGAGGTAATACTTAGGTGCGTATTAAGCTAGACATTGCTGAAGAACTCCCTAAGACCTTGATGATTTTGAATAGAAATGGCAGCATCTTTAGGGAGCAAGCCTTGGTGTATAAATACTTTCCCAAGTCTTGTTTCCTACGTGGGTTGTCCACACACCAGTGAGCACTCAACAAAAAAATGAAAAAAAGGGAGAAAGACTAGAAGCAACATAATTTTTTCTCCATATATCAGAATCATGAGCTTTAAGAACCACATCAAAGATGGAGAAGAGCTCTATGATGAGAGCAAAAGATGTGATGAAGATGCCTCACAAAAAGAGGGTTTGACACTCATGAAGGGAGTGGGAGAACCTAGAGCTCTGATACCATGTGAAAGTGAGGATCGTGCTAGCCTAATCTACCACTCAATGAGCATAAAGATCACAGAGGATCAAACCAAGTACGAAAAACCATGGGGAGGGAGATAGAAAGTATGAAACACTCAATCTATTCCTATGTGTGTTTGCAATACAAGAGATAGGCTTCTTATATAGAGAGAGCCCTTAAAATAGTCAACACTTGTGGGATCCTCTGATCCACATCTCTCCTTGTGGATGTCCTCGATCCACATCTTCACATCATGTAGTCCACATCTTAGGATGGCTACTTTAATACATTCCTATACCATACCTTAGCCTCTAATATGTGCTCATGGTACCATATCTCAATATACCCCATAATGGAATGAAGCCCAGATTCTTTAGGGCATTGTGTTGAGTTCTACTTTGGTATTCCAAGCAATTGTCTCCAAGTGTCCTACTCTTCCTTGCACTCCATGTCCAAAAGCATGTCCTAACCTTGCAACTCCTCCTCCCCTCTCCTCCAACCTTGCAACCCATCCTCTCCCTCTGCTCCTCCCCCCCCTCCTCCTCCTCCTTCTCCTCCTCCTCCTCCTCCCCCCCCTCCTCCTCCTCCCCCCTCCTCCTCTCTTCTCCTCCTCCCTCCTCCTCCTCCTCCTCCTCCTCCCTTCTCCTCTCTCTCCTTCCCCCCCATGCTCTTACACCTCCTCCTCTCTTCTCCTCCTCCCTCCTCCTCCTCCTCCTCCTCCTCCTCCCTCCTCCTCCCTTCTCCTCTCTCTCCTTCCCCCCATGCTCTTACAACTTCTTCCTCTCCCACTCCTATGCCCCCCCTAAACCCTTAGTCCCTCAACCCTTGACCTCAATGATCTATGAGGGAGACAAGTTCTCCACCATGTGCTCTACCTTGAACCTTGGAATCTCCTTCTATACCTTGGAACCTCCTTCTAAACCCTTCAACCTCCTTCTAACCGTTACAACCTCCTTCTGAACCTTGAACCTCCCTCTAACCCTCAAAGTCCTCCTAAACCCTTCAACCCCTAATGAAGGCAAAAGCCTTCATTATCCCAATCATGATGATGCACGTCCCTTTCACACATGCATGCACTTTGTTTGCTTACCACACTTAAGCCTACGTCTCTCACCGGAATATGATCTGAGGTCCTAAGCTCACTTATACTACAAACAACAACACCGATATATCTGTAGGTGACACAAAGCCTTGGAACCCTGCATACTGAGAATTCCCTGCTCTTCCTGTGGAAGCCGTGGGAAAGAGTCAACCATTTGGCACTGCTACCTAGGAGACTAGCATCTCAAATAACAAGAGTAAACATATGCAAGTATGTGTAAACAAGTGAACTACTATGAATTTTCATGAACATAACACTCAAGGGCAAAGAGAGTAATTTTTTTTTCCAACTCTAGCCAAACATATCAACCCCAAGCATCAACCTTAAGTTACTACCTTAATAAATTTTCTATATTTCTTAAAAATGAGTCACTTAAAGAGCAAATCAGGCTAGGTAATGGACATGAATATGTAGAGCTGGCAATTTTGATCATTTCACCTTTTTACAGAAGAGCGATCCGAGCTGGCCATGAAAAGTTATGGCCCGGGAAGAGTTTATGGTTTGACCCTAACCCTACACCCATTCCTATAAAAACCCACTCCACCCCCTCATGCTTCTTCTTTCACATCTAGCCTCCATCCTCTTCCCCATTCCGAGCCCTATGCAAGACCCTCCTCCCTCTCCATCGACCACCACCCTACTCCCATCCTCAGGTTCAAGCCCTTCTCGCAATAGTGATAACCTAGCCATCCACCCACCGTCCATTCACCCTCAACAATCCTGTTACATTGAGAAAGACTTGGAGAGCATTCAGGTGGCCATCTCCTCCTCCCTTTGAATTTCCATCAAAGTTTTCTATCCATAAGTTTCCACCACAACCACCCCCCTTCCACCACCTCCCCACCCCCCTCCCACCCCCCCCTCTTCCCCCCTCCACCCCCCCCTCTTCCATCCCCCCCCCCTTCCCTCCACCCCCTCCCCCCCCCTCCTGCCACTCTCCCCCTCTCCACCTCAATCACGATAGCCCCCTCCGTCTTGCCACTTATCCGCCGCCCGATGTCCCCCCCTCGGTTTTTATTAAAATTATTATTTATATTTTTTTTAAAAAAACTAACCTAGGTTAGGTTAGTGTTACTTTAGGTTAGTTGACTAGGTTAGGTTAGGTTAGCATTGAGTTAGGTTATAATTAACTCTAACTCAGTTAGTACACTAACTACAATTAATTATACTCAGAGGTAGGTTAGGTTAAGGATAAGCTAACCATTGTCAGGATATATTAATTGCTGTTAGGATAGGTTAGCTTCTATTAGGGTAGGTGGACTGTTATTTGATTAGTGTTAATCACAATTAGGCTAGGTTACACTAATTGTTAGTCATAGTAACTGTTTAGTTATAGTAATTGGATAGTTAGGCTAATAGGCTAGTTAGACTAACTGGGACTACCCTAGTCCAGTTCCTCAATTAGACTTAAATCCCATTCACACAAAACCTTTGACCAAGAGACCCCCCCAACATACAAAAAGGACACATTTTACCTATACTTTAACCCTTTGTGCTTTGTTCTAGCATGATAGACTGGGTTATTTGCCAAGTGTATACTGCTCATGTTGTCACAATAAATGATAACTGGCCCATATGTAGACTGATGCATATGATAAAGTAGCTTATGCAACCAAGCTACCTCACATGTAGCCATTGCTCACCCCTGTACTTAGCCTCTGTGCTCGACAAGGCAATTGTAGGCTGTTTCTTGCTGCTCCAAGTGATTGCAGCACTCCCAAAAAACAACACATATCCACTGGTAGATTGTCTATCAGAAATACTACCAGCCCAATCAGCATCAGTGTATCCATGCAACTATATCTGAACCCCAGTCTCATAAAATAGTCCATACTGCAATGTGGACTTCACATACCTGAGTATGCGTCTAGCCGCATCCAAATGCGGTTTCCTTGGAGCCTGCATAAACTGACTTACCAATCCAACAGCATAGCTCAAATCTAGCCTGGTAATAGTCATATAAATCAAACTTCCTACTATGCATCTGTACATAGTAGGGTCTTCCAGAAGCTCACTTGCATTTGGGCTCAGCTTCACATTCTGCTCCAAAGGAACTGAAATAGGCTTACAGCCTGTCATCCCATATTTGGATAGCATGTCCAATCCATACTGCCTCTGCAAGAGCCGTATCCCACTTGGTGATCTAATCACCTCAATGCCCAAGAAATAACGCAGCTCTCCCAAATCCTTCATCTCAAACTTCTACTTTAATAGCATTTTTACATGAAGGATATCTTCATCACTATCACTTGTGATGATCAAATCATCAACATAAATGACAAGCAACATAATACCTTTCTCTGTTTTTCTCACATAAAGTGAGAAATCTGCCTTGGAATTCTAAAAGCCAATAGTGACAAGATACTGTCCTATCTTGTTAGACCATGCTCTAGGTGCTTGCTTCAAGCCATACAAGGCTTTCTTCGACCTGCAAACAAACTCAGGATGAATAGGATGAACATAACCTGGTGGCTGCTCCATAAAGACCTCTTCTTGCAAATCACCATATGCAAGAAGGCATTCTTTACATCCATCTAATGTAAAGACCATCCCTTTGATGTAGCCATAGCAATGACTACTCTTACGATTGCCATCCTTGCAACCAGACTGAATGTTTCTTCATAATCAATGCCATATGTCTGTGCATACCCCTTGACAACTAATCTTGCATTGTATCTGTTCACAGAACCATCTGCATTGTGCTTCACCTTATAGACCCACTTGCAACCAATTGCATTCTTGTCTTTAGGCAAAGGCACCAATTCCCATGTAGCATTTGCTTCCAAGGCATCCATTTCTTCATCCATGGCTTTCTCCCATTTTTCTTTTCCCATGGCTTGCTCAAAAGAAGTGGGTTCTGGTTCATGTATCACTTTGACCATATAGGCATAGTGAATGGCTGTAAATCCATCATATTTCAGCCTATCCACAGGATACCTAGCTCTGGTAGACCTGTGCAAAATAGGCTCACTTCCAAGTGCTCTCAAAACATCCCTAGTCTTAATTACTAAGGTGTAACAATAGAAGGAATACCCAACTCATCATCAATGCTCTGTTCTGAGCCACTACATTCACCATCCACATAAGAGTGACCTGCATTCACATCAAACATGGGCTGATCTACCTTATCTTTTCCTTTTCGTGATACCTGCATACCACTATTTGCATTGCTTTGAGGAGATTCTCCTGATCTCAATCTGCTTGTCCATGGCAAAGTATGTGAACCACTGCTAGAGGACACTGCAGGTCCACTAATATTTTGTGATTGCTGCTGTGAATTCTATGCAGCATTACCATTTTGTGCATCTACATCATCAATCACATTTACTAGTTTATACCAGCTGCTCATCTCATTAAAAACAACACCTCTGCTCACTGTAAACTTACGAGTAGAAGGATTATAGCATCTATACCCTTTCTGCTGCAGAGAATAACCAATAAAGATGCACTTCTCAGCTTTTGGATCCAACTTGGACCTCAACTCATCTGGCACATGAACATAGGCAATGCAACCAAAATTTTTCAAATGAGAAATATCTGGTTTCTTACTAGTATACATCTCCTCTGGCGTCATGCCATGTATTGTTGCAGTGGGAGTCCTGTTCATTATGTAAACTGCTGTAGAAACTGCTTCAGCCCGATAATATTCTGGTAGGTCTTTTTCATTTAGCACGGCCCGAGATACCTCTCCAATATGCCTGTTTTTCCTTTCTGCAAGTCCATTTCGCTGTGGGGTATGACTGCATGAATATTGCTGCTTTATGCCATGCTCCTGCAGGAACCTTGCAAACTCATTTGAGAGGTACTCTCCCCCTCCATCTGACCTTAGGCATTTTATTTGCAGCCTATTTCTTTTTCAACCATAGCTTTAAAAGCTTTGAAATGTCCAAACACTTCACTTTTCTTTTTCATAAAATACACCCAAACTTTTCTACTGTAGTCATCAATAAAAGTGACAAAATAATGACAGCCTCCAATAGATGCAGCTTTAATAGTCCACACATCAGAGTGGATTAATTCCAATGGCTTCTTACTCTCTTGAACATGTCTAGGAAATGGTTTCCTTGCCTGTTTTCCAAATTGACATGCTTCACATACCTTATGCATTTCTGCAATCTTGAATTTAGGCAATCCTGCAACAATATTTTGGGCCTGCATTGATTTAAGTCACTGTACATTAACATGACCAATGTGTTTATGCCAGATATCAATATCTGCAACTACATCGGTCCCATGTGCAAACATTGCTGCACTCAATTCAGGCATGTCCGCATCCAACGTAAACATCCTACCCTTCGTCTTTTTTTTTGCTATCAAGCGACCGTTATTATTCATATCCTCAACAAAGCATCCATGAGGATTAAATCTGACATGCAAGCCCTGCTCAACCATTTGACCAACAGAAACCAGGTTCTTGGTGATATTCGGGACATGAAATACATCAGACAGGTATTTCTTTTTCCCATACCGCATAGACAAAGGAATTTTACCAATCTGCACAATAGGATGTGCAGTATCATCACCAGTCTCCACAAATCCTAGTCTTTCCATTTTCCTTGCATCTTGCATCTATTCTGCATGAGCTATCATGTGGTTTGATGCACCTAAGTCAACATACCACACATCATTGCTTTCTTCTGCACTTGTAACAGAATTGGTCATGTGCTGCACCATAAACAGATGCTCATTTCTGTCATCACCTTGTCTACTAGAAGATGCATAATTCCCTTGCTGCAATTTTCCATTCATAATGTCATTCTGCTTTTTATAGCAGTCTTTAGCCATATGACCCATTTTACCACAGTAGTAGCATTCAACATTGCTGTTTGTATTTTGGCCTCTCTGCCACCCACCACGACCTCTTTGGCTCCCCCTGCCTCTAGAGTTACCACATCCTCCTCCATAGGACTGGTTTTCTTGAGTTTGCTACATATTCTGATTTCTCCCATGGCCTCCAGATCGGCCTGCTCTACCTCTGTCTCTACCTCTTCCAACATTTGAGTAGAAGATAGTTTCTTTTGAAGTTCCTCCTGAAGAAGATGCACCACCATTTCTCTGCTCTTCAGAAATTAGAAGAGCAAATAACTCCTCAAAATCAGGAAATTTTTCACGAACGGCAATGGATGTCTGGGACTATGCATAATCCTTTCCTAGACCATTCAAGGTCACAGAAACTAAATCATCATCTTCCACTGGCGACCCAATGGAACCAAGTGCATCTGCAATTTTCTTCACCTTCATGTGGTAGTCATTGATGCTCATATTTTCTCTCTGCACATTGTGCAACTCTTGCTTGAGCTGCATTTTCCTGGCTTGCGTATTTGTGTTGTACATTTTTGCCAAAGTATCCCATGCCTCCTTTGGCGTACTTGCATCCTGAATATGCACAATCATAGCATCTGAAATACTGATAGACAGCCAATACATAACTTTTCTGGCTCTCTCATGCCATCCTTTAAATGCCTGCATTTCCTGTTGATTGGGAACATTAGGAAGAACTGATTTTTCTTCATTTCCTGTAATGAACTCCCAATAGCCTTTTCCCATAAGGAAATTTGTCATTCTAAACTTCCATGCTTGGAAGTTGTTCTTGTCAAGCTTTTCACTGACAATCTATGAAAGAGAATCAGACGCCATTACAGAACACTGCAAAATATTCTGTCACTGCAGAAAACACAGCTTCTGCGTCACAAGGGCAAATCTACAAAACTGGGGAAAG
The DNA here is from genome assembly GCF_047967505.1 of Dipteris shenzhenensis. Lineage (NCBI taxonomy): Eukaryota > Viridiplantae > Streptophyta > Polypodiopsida > Gleicheniales > Dipteridaceae > Dipteris > Dipteris shenzhenensis. The sequence goes on from NC_141624.1 coordinate 49,412,197, forward strand.
TGGTATTTGACCACACGGTCACTTCCTAGTGACGATTTTGCATGAACAGGCAATAAGGATGATTCTGTAACTCCCAATATCTCTGCACATAGGCATACGATGCAATTTTTGTGGCAACTTTTCACCGACCTGCAGAGCAGTGGTCGCATAGCAAAAACAGGGCCTTTTTCTCAGTGCTTGCGCAGAACTTTCGCCTCCAAAACAGGCCCCGAAATGGCTCGAATCAGAAAAATAAAGCCACCAAGGGCTTTGCCCAATCCCGCAGCATATACTGCCCTCTCGCCACACCGCAAAGGGTGTCTCAATCTGAGACAATGCACTCTTGCACTTTCCGGCTGTGCTACCTGCAGAGATTTGCTTCCAAACTCGAAAAAGGAAAGCAACACTGGTCCTCTTACCAGGACGCTGTGAACTTGGTTTGCTTTCTTGAGCTCCTTACCACGAACCAGGCTCTGATACCATGTGAAGATAGTGGGAGAGAAGGAAGGAGTCTCACTTGCGGCTTTCTCACATACACAATGGGGGAATACACACAAAGGTGGAGGCTGAAAATAGTTTTTCTCTTCTTAGTTGTAAAAGCCAAAAGAACTCCAGTACAAAGAAATAGAAGAACCCTATATGTGGGTCTCAAACCAAACTCAACTAACTAAGGTGGCATACAAACTGAGCCACGAACTAGAGTACATAAGGATAGCTGTCATCCAGCTATTATTCATGGGCGGTGTACCAACCGCATCTGCAACTAACAAGTCAGTGACATAAATGCACAACGGGCACCCTGGCATATCAGGTGTGGAGCTCAATATCTCAACACTCTCGTCCTTTTGATTTGCACGCCAATTTGCATTCTTTTTCTTGTCCTTTTGCTCTCTTTTCAGCTTGTAGCAATCCTTTTTCATATGGCCCTTCTTGCCACAGTGGTAACACTCAATGTTCCGTGCCCTGAATTTGCTATGAGACTTCCCTCTTTCTTGGGACTTCCCCCTGAACTGTGATCTGCCCCTTTGCACATTTAAGGCTACATCCTGCTTCTGCCATCCATAGACTTCCGTCTAATCTCCTCGGCCAACAAGCTACCTACTACATCATCAAATTTCAGTACTCCACCACGTGCAGAGTTACTGACAGTTGTACGGAAGGTATCCCATGAGGATGGCAATGAACATAAGAGAAATATTGCCTTAGTCTCCGCATCAAAACTCATCTTCTGAGCCTGAAGCTCTGGCTGAAAATAATATTGAATTCATTCAAGTGAGAAGAATGGAGACCCCTTCCTTCATCTGCAGCTCAAACAACCTCTTCATGAGGTAAACTTTATTAGAGGCAGTTTCCTTCTCATAAGTGGCACATAGTTTCTTCCACAAATCTTCCGTAGTTTGCTCATTTGCTACTGTGAAATAAACTGACTCTGCAAGATGAAGTCTAATAGTAGACTTTGGTAATGCATCCAACTCATTCCAATCATCCTCAGACATATCTGCAGGCTTAGCTTCAATCCCTGCCAAGGGTTTAATCTGCTTCTTTTGAATAAGCACATCCCTTATCTGTTCTTTCCACAAAGAAAAGTTTGTCCCATCAAACTTTTTAATGCTGAAAATTTCCTTTTCAGACATGGAAGAGGATGCCTGTTAGAACTCTATTTATATATTGGGATAAAAAAATCAAATGTTTTTTATGCAAGTTCTTTTTATGAAAATATATAGAACACTTTTACCAAGGTAGACTTTCAATAATATGTTATGATCATGTTCGATGTTGAAGTTTTTATTGAATGATGCACTTCAACTATATACTACTTGTTGGTAGCCAAAGAATTTCTATGCAAGCTCATCTCATGAGAATAAATAACACTATCACTAATGTAGACTTACAAGCTTATGTTATAATCATCTTCAAAATTATGGTGATACTATAAAATTTCTTTATGCAAATGAAGCAAAATCCCAAATGCTAGTGCCTGCAAGAGAGAATCACACCAAATACCAGGTGCACCTAAATGTGTATGCCACAATAGACTAAAATATTACTAAAACTCAAAGCTCAAAGCATCAAAAGATGCAGCTGACTCATGTGCATGTACTATGCATCCATATGAGCAAATCTGGCCCAAAAGAAGATGCCAACTGCAATGGCAATCCAAAATGCCAATAGGTGCCAAATGGCTCAAGCATAAACACCGTCCATGGGCATATGCATCAATAATATCTCATCCAAGAGAGCATAACACTATCAGTGCATCACCTGCAATGTGTCAAAGCTGTCCCTCAACATAATATAGCATCCATGTGCAAAGCGTCCATAAAAATAGCATCCCACAAGGCAATCTGGGCCTATCAGCGCATCCAACAAGGATCGCAATGCATCCAAATGGCCTAGAAATCATCCATTGTAACCCAATGCACACCACGAATGAGCGCACATGGCTCAAACTGCAACCATAGTGATCTGCATAAGGTATGCTTAAGAAATCATGGTCCCACGGAAAAGACCGCTACTGAAAATAGAACCTGAGATGCCTCAAAACATGGGCGCCATTGCATAATCGGACTCAGCAAGAAAATCTACAAATATCTCTCTTCTGCCGGAATTCCAAAATCCCAACCGATGAGTGAGAAATGAGAGTCAACACTTATCCACTACCATGTGGCATAAATCTAAGGTTTCAAAACCTTAGAATGAAAAATGCATAACAGAGAGATGAAATCGAATACACAGAGATCTATAACTCTGAAAATACTCCACCAAATCGTGCAAGAATTGACAGGTAGGGGTTTTTGGGCGTCCGGAATGCAATGGGACAGACAGTTTTGGAAACGTGGTCTCAATCACTGGGTCCAACACACGGACTGAAAAACGTTTTTGGAAACAGAGCTGTTTGTAAACTCCACTAGAGTGCGAATGATGAGCGAGTCCACCGGAACTGACAGATCTGCAAATGGTTGCTCCAAACTTGAGTTCCAACGCCCGGGCAGAAAAACGTAGGAACTGACATAGTGAGTCAGAAATCCAATGAAATGATCCCAAATTCAAGAATGAAGGTGTTTCCAAGCTCCTAGAATGAAGTGGACACCAAAAGCAAGCAATAGTTGCCTCTACAAGTCAATACGGAGTCTCTGTCATCGAACGGAACAGGGAAAAGCTCCAAAAACGACTTTTTCTTTGCAAATACTTAACAAGCTCAAAAAACCACTTCGCAAAACCAAAGTGACTTTTCCAAAGGTTCCTCCAAGGTCTCTGCACACTCGGATGCAAGTAAAGTCACCCAGAAAGCTTCCCACAGAGCTTCTTCTTCCTCCCACAAAGCTGCTGAGCTTCCAGGCATTCACGCATGCTCAGCTAGATCAACCTGGCTCTGATACCAGTTGAGAGTGCTCTCAACGGAAGTAAGAATGGAAGAAGGAGAGAGAGAAACAGAGAGCCACACAAGTTTTGGTGGGTGCAGAACCACCCTAATCTTCTTTTTCATTCATTTATATATGTGTTTGAGTATTGTACATAACCGGGGTAAAGGCACAGTGACCTTTAACCCCCACATCATTTGCATCGTAAGGCCATAAGCGGTGGCAAATGGAGCAAAGTTGAAGCGGGGAAAATTGTAAATAATGTTGGGGTCACTCTCCCGCATTTCTTGAAAAAGGGACCACTTCCATCTACAAGGCATTGGCATATAAGTGGGATGGATGCAGCGGGAGTGACTACCATTACAGTAGCTGAGCCAATATTATTGCTTCTTCAAAAAGGGGACTCTCTAGGCCTACTGTACTCCCACAACTACATCTATAAGAGGCACTATGTGTGGGGGTCGAGCTCTTGATAGCCACCTCTTTCCTCATGCTTATGGGTGGCCTGCCACTTTTGGAATGTCCACTTGATAAAAAGCATTAGAGCTCGGACCTCCATAATATCTACAACCTTCAAGTCAAAACTTTGGAGTTTGCCTTTCCATAGGCTAAGGGTCATCATGTCCTCGAAAGCTTGGCATTTGTGGAGGACGTAGTACCACTTAGAATCGTCTACTAGAATATCTTATGTTCGATCCTCTCTATCTGTCGGCAAGAAGTGGTCCGGCTCTATGGAAGGTTGTTGCTGAGGGAGGTATGAATGCTGGCCACAAAATATGTTGGACTTGATCTGGTTTGAGGTCGTTTGAAGAGTCTTGTATTGTCCCTGTAGATGCATCCACCGACTCCAGGTGTATGGTGGAGGAGGGATGTGATGAAGATGGCTATGTAGAAGGGGTGGAATTGGTGGGGTTAGGAAACTTGCGGAAACTATTAAGAGAGGAGGTAGCAGGGCGATTGGTATTATCTTGTGGGTGGGGGAGCTAGAAAGTGTCGAGGTGGACAATGGAGTTAAAAATGGCCATGGCCATGTTAATGTCTTCTTCGGAGAGAGTGCAAGGATAAGTGACATGCTCGGTTTCAAAATGGATGAAACCTTCATCGAGCATGCATTGCATAGCCTCTAGGATTTTATTATAGTGCTGGATAATACCAATTGGAGGATATTGCACCACTTCATGGGCCAAAAGATAATTGTAAGTTCTTTGTGCTTCCTCTCGACGACCATGTTGGCGCAGCCACCCAAGGCCATTGGCCACAAAATGTGGAGTGCAGTACCAAGTAGGGAGGTCGCTTGGCTTACAAAGTTCTAAGATTTTTAGGTCAACAAGAAAAAGCAAGGACTCAAGGAGACACCTGCACCAACTACAAAAATTGAGGATTATGGGGTGCAAGGGAAGGTGTCAAATTTAGGCCACCGCTAAAAAAGGCCATAGCTAAGATGGGGTGAGCATGGATGGAGTGGGGGGAAGGGGGTTGGTACTAAATAGAAGAGATCATAAGAATATTAAAGTGGAAGTGGAAGGTGTCTTCCATTGTGCAGGGTTCTAGAATGTGAGTGCTGAGGTCAACTGATGCATCAACGATTTGTTCGTACTCAACCTCCTTGGAGGACCTCCCCGCATCGCCTCTAATGCTGCAATCACTAGCAGGCTGCTGCCCATCCAGCATTTTTGAAAACGCAGCCCCTGCAGGTCCATTGTGTTCTTCAAGGCTTCTGTATTGCAGCTTACTGCTGCTTGCAGTAGCCAATGGAGTTTTTGGGCCAATGAGAAGCTTTGGGCATTGCAAGGCTTAGCCAGATCCTGAAATTTTAGGATTCTGAGCTAGAGCTGCAATGCCAGCATGCGTGGGGAAGTGCTCTTAGGATTGTCCCACTCAATCTCCTCGGCAGGCTGCGTACGGGCTAGTTCAAGCCGGTTGTACCATTCAAGTTGCTCTCGATGATTAGATGTATGTAGGGCCTCAATGTGTCAATGCATTGCCGCCTAGGTCTTCTCTGTGTCTCTGCGATACCGGTCTAGAGCTTTCTCGAACTCCATGCTCTAGATGAACCGTGTGTCCGCCCTGGCCATTTCCACCGATAGCTCTTTCCCCCGGGCCTCGTTTCGTTCCTGCAAGGCGGCTGCCAGCTCCCTTGCTTTTCGGGCCGTTTCTTCCATGGCTTGTCCAATTGCCTGTAGGCTGATTAGGCAACCTTTTGCTATCTGAAGCTCCTCTGTGAGCTAATGAATTCGATCTCCATCTTGGGCCCACGTGTGGATGCTCTAAGTTAATCTCTTGCCGCCTTTTGAAGATATATTGTGGGCTATACTGACGCCCTATACCAAGAAGTGCATAAATCTTTCCTCCATTAGTTCAGAATGCGTTTGTGCCTGCTCTCGTAGTTGCCGATATTCCGAAGTTGACCCATATGCAGGGTTCTCGCTGTGGCTGAGTGCTTCCTGTACGTTGATCCAGTTGGTGGAGGAGGGCGCCGTGGATTCTCCGATAGGGGCCTTGCCCTTAAGAGAGCAGAGCAGAGAGGCACTTACTTTGCCTTGAAAGGTCGAGGACTGGCTGTCGAGACTACGTACTTGGGCAAGCCGGGTCATCAAAGTTGAGAATGTCATCATAGAGCTGGCATGTGACCTGAACAAGGAGTAGACCCAGGCTGACATTCCTAGTCGAAGAGGCCCTTATCCTTCCCAATGAACTACTTGTCTTGAATTGTTTAATGTTTTTAGGCCAAAATCAATGGAAAAAAGAGAAGCTCATTTTGGGGCCTATAAGAAATTCATGATTTTCTTATTTTCTTGGCTCAAAATTAAAAAATTCCAGAGTGAGAAAGCATAAATTTATATGATCAAGTATTCAATTGGAGATGTAAATCGTGAAAGCAAATAAACTGACATTTTGAAGTTTTCGCTAGAGCGTTTTTTAGTGTGTCATTAATGTTATGTCCAAGGACCCAAATGGTTTTTTGCGATTTTGGTGCAAATTTTGGTAGTTTTGGTGTTACCATTGTGTAAGCAACAAGCAAAAACTCCCAAAACAACTTTTGAATCACTAAATTTGACATTCGGGAGGGATAAAAACGACCAAAATAGATGCTTGACAAGAGTGTGCTTAAGAAAGCGATTTGGACACTTGGCTTGGAGCCAAGTGCCTAAATCGCTTTCTTAAGAACATAAGCGCCTATTTCGGTCATTTTGACCTCTCTGAGAAGACATTTATGACAAACTCAAAAACACTCAAGCAAGAACTTCAAGATGTCAACTTATCTATTTTGAGATTTGGTGTAGCATTCATGACACTAGAAAACAAAAGCAAGAACTTCAAAACGCTAGTGTTTGGATTTTCCTTGTGCTTTCGATCTTTTGAAGGTGATGGCTTTAACAATTACAAACCTTCAATACCTCTTTTTCAAAGATAGCACTTGAAAGGAAACAATTCCACATGCAAAAGTGAATCCAAAAACCAATGAGCACTACCTCAAGACCTTTTTCATTGACATTGTAGACCTATGGGATGGTACAAGTTTTGTTAGTCCAAGTTAACTACAAACCATTTTTTTATTAGGGAAAATAGCCTGTGGGGTAGTAACTCCGAGTGAGGTAGTTATTGTCTTTGAAAATTCAATAATTAAATCAAGAGTGCCCACAATTTTCGAGATCACTTTATTCAGATTCCCTCAAATACTAGCTTTGTTAGAGTAGTTACTACATATAAACTACAAGGTGTTTAACTTTTCACATGTCAACTTTTCCATTCGAGGGTAAAATTTTATCAACATTATCAGTGCCTGTACTGGCAATTAACGTTCCTTTTAAAATTTATCATCATCCCTTACACTAAGGAGCTACCAACTCCTTTGCAAAAGTTCGAAAAGAACTGAAGAGATTGCAAAGCCAATATATGCTAGAGAATGAGTAATTAGATAACACAATATGCAAGGCTATAAGCATATGAAGGGTGCATATACATCATTCCTAACCACGCTTAAGACAAGATTGGACCCCATCTCTCGTATGGTATTGGATCTTTAAAATTTCAAGATTCTTGAGAGAATGTATTAGAGTTTGTCATGAAATGCATGTCCAGAGTCACTAGAGTTAAACTGTCTTTATAAAAAGCAAGGGGACTTCTTTCCTTAAATTCCTTATTTCTCAAAGAACTCATCTTTTGTGCACCTTATGCATGTAACCACATCATATGTTTCCAACATTTTACAATTGGAATTCATTTTGTTTCAAATGTCATGGAAATTTTGAATAATCCTTTTTATTGTGAATGACATGCCTCCAAGAGATTCGTTAGAGATACCTCTTAGGTGTTAAACAGGATTAACTCTTGCTTTATTTAGACTTAATGGTGATTTGAATGGAGTACACTAGGGTGGACAGTGAGGCAAAAGCAAATAACAATCACTGAGCCTCAAGAATTTGGCGGAGACTGTAAAGGGGACTGCATGTCAACTGTAAATTCCTCTCAGCCACACCAAACAGGTATACTCCAATTCTAACTGCAGACCTAAGTGTGTATGTGTGTCTGTGAGCTCGCACACTGGAACATTAGAATTCAGGCCAGGATTTCTTAAAAAGATCACCACATTGTTTTTTAGTAAAATTGACAATGTGCCTTGGAGGCCAGCATTTCAATAATCTCAAATATGGTTTACATGAGAGTAATTAGACCTTAGATTCCAAAATCAAAGATTCAAAAAATCCTTCTGAGCTTTGCACATTATTGGGAAAAAAGCTCCCAAATGGACCATCGGGGTCAACCAATGTTGGTTAAAGTGGTAAGATTGACACAACAATATTAAGCTGAATAAGTTACCCAAGATTCTCAATCATTAAGATAGGCTGCACAATTGTGGCTTTAATATACAGATCCTTTGATACAATGAAAGCACATCCTCACCAATGGAGGAACCTGGCAGATATAGATTTCACATCAGAACATGTGCAAGGCAGACCTGCATGAGAGCTCATCCTCCTAGACATTGTCAATAGGAAGCATTGCCTGCACTGTGTGCCTCCACAAAATACTTCACCCTGCCATACAAAACCTTGAGTTTCCAAATGAAGTCAGATTCTCTCATTCAAAATACCCAATGTATCCTGAATATTACACAACAAAAATCTACAAGACACACACTCCGATGACTCGGGAGCATGGCCATTAACCGAACTTCTAAGCACCAAAGAAGGCATCTAAGCTTCAATCGTAAAACAAAATCACACATTACACAGCACATCCAACAGTTCAATTGCAAGCACTTTAGAAACCCTCACAGTACTCGAATACTTACACAAGAATATCCAAGCCACATCCAAAAGTGATGATAATTCAGGCACCACTTCTGGAACTTTTGGTTTGACGTTTCCGAACTTCAGTAGTGCAACAAAAAGGCCAGCAACTGTTACTCACTTTTCCTGAAAACCTGTGAAACAAACACTAGACTAAGCAATTTGCATGGTTTCTTTAACAAGGCAAAATGACAATATATCTTGACATACCTTTTGCTCAAAGGCCGATTATTGCAGGAATCTTTACACTTTCGACCATCTGACATAACATCCAGAGCATCTTTTGCACAGTTGCTACAATATAGCTTTCCACAGACCTGTTTCATAACATAATGATCAGAACATGCAATGCTGTCTAGAATACAATACAGCTTTCCACAGATCTGTTTCACCATATATACATGCAATGCTGTCTAGAATAAAGCAGTTCTGATGAAATAAACACCACAATGACTCTTCAACACCTTGTATGCTAGTCTTTGTCCACTCTTTTAGGACATAAGGGCCGATTACTGCCTTGGCCCTTACGTCCTAAAAGGCATCCCTCCATGACTGCATAACAAAAGGAGACAATTTCAATCTATCTTCTCATCAAATGACAAGTCAATATCTTTGTTAATTGAATGATCACAATTTTGTTGTAGCCCAGAATTTTTTACATCCATGAGAACTCTCATTTTCACCTAGTGCACTTGAGTGACCTTGCATATTATGAATGGTTTTACTTGTCCAAATATTTCTAAACATCCACCTCTTATCTTCTCTAGGGAGAGTTGACAACCTTGCTTCACTGCGATTCAACTCAAAAAAGCTTCTTCAGCCATCTTGCATGTGTGCCAATTGAGTGAAGGCTGTCATTCCCCTAGGACTTTAGATCTGTGAATCTGTCCTATACCTTTTTCTAGGTACCAGGTCACATGCTTCCTCTACTAGGACACAAAAAGAGAATCACTATTCCTTAAGCTCCAATCACCAAACTCATAATGACCTCATCATTTGAATAGGAACTATTCATTTCATCCATGGGAAGTGCTCTTTGGCATTTTTGATTGGTTCCTTTTATGTGCACTCCCAAGGATCAAACTCATTAGTATTCCTTTTTGCCTTCTTTTCACTTATTTGGGGGTAAGAAGTGTGAAATCAGTGGGACACATTGCAAACGTTAGTGCTTCACAACCCACAATGAACATTCCAATCAAAGACATTCAAAGGACAAGTTGAATCTATGCTTTAAAGGTGGTGAGAAGTTGACCCATTAGGATAGGAAAGAACACTAAACTCAAGGATAAACACTTGACATGATTTGAAGAAAGAATTCATAGATACCCTTGAGATCCTAGATGTGACTCCCAAGGAAACGAACAACACCTAAGATGCAAAGGAATCTTCAAGGAAAAATTAGATTCATGCTTTATGCAAGGCACGATATAAACAAGGGTTGTTAGAACTGAGAGGAGATGTAACATCACTTGTAGGGACAATAGACTAATGTTTTGGCTTCCCACTGCTCTAGGTCCCAATAGGGATAACGTTTCCCATATTAGGCACTACCATGGGAAATTTGTTAAAGGCTGCACTCACTCCAATGTAAGAACATAAATCATGGAGTAGGCCTCCCAAGGGGCATCTTTTAGACATACAACTGTAACCCCTAACCACGCTTCTTCTATGCCAACATGCATCCTCCAGTTGGAGTCTTGTTGGAGGCTATCATTATAATAACAATGGCATTGCATGTTTAACATTATTGGGCAAGCCTCAAAAACAATGCATCATCCAAGGGCAACTACCCATATGGAGCAATATCCTACTAAGGGAATGTACCACTCATTTGGAAAATCTACTTGCATGCTTGGCTCTCTGGCATGGAACGGTGAAGACAAACATAGCTACCGTGGACATGCATGGGAGGCCATCATATCATGGTTGCACTCATAGTAATGCTAACTACTATCTATTTAAGGGCTAAACCTGTAGGGCTGAGTTCTAGGCTGTGGCTAAGTGTGGGGAACTGGATCCATGGATGGGTGGCATTAGAAGAGGCTGAAGGAACAGTAGGGGCTGCTTGTAGGTGTCTCTTGCAAGATCAACCTATGCCGAACCCACTAACTTAGCTTATTTTCTTTCTCCACTATGAATCGCCTTGCTTTTGCCCTGTGAATAAAAAGATACCTATTTTAATGGCCCTCAAAATAATGTGGAGGTAAATGATTCACGCCTCGACAAAAAGTTTTTCTGTTGCGAGATCATGGCAGCTAATAGACAATTACCACTACCTGCTTTCAATACAAGTCCGAAATAGCTTTCAATTCTAGCCAATTCAAATAGGGATGGAAGGAGAAACAAAGCCTCCTCCGTTCAATACATCCATTGACTCAGCCCACTGGGGGTCTCTCGGTTCAACAAACTGCAGCCAACCTTGAACACTGAGGAGAAGCATAGAAACTTGGCCTGTATTTGCACGGGCCGTGGGCAAACTGAAAAACTACTTGACCCACAGTCACATTGAAAGGTTGTCAGCCAACAATTAAGGGTAATTGTAAAAGCAGAGATGCTTGCAAACCTCTCAAAGCACGGTCAAATGCTTCTGTAAGAAGCAAAGGAAACACCCTCAAGCACGCTTTCATCCAACAAAACGTGAATGTTGTGAGGTGCTGCCCTTGCTTCTAGTGCCGATACTCTACCCCGCAGAATCTAAGACAAACGAGATCAAACTTAAATGTGTACCGCCAAGAACCCATGCAATATAAGAATTCGTATGAAATGTGTAGATATGTTCATGTCGTGGTCGCTAGACGTGTTTACGTAAGCGCGCACATGCACATGGAGTACATTATCCAGAAAACTCTCTCTCTCTCTCTCTCTCTCTCTCTCTCTCTCTCTCTCTCTCTCTCTCTCTCTCTCTCTCTCTCTGTGTCTGTGCATCAGATGTGGGCCTACTTCCATATTCTTCAGCCAAGCGATTCAAGTATTGCATCAAAGAGTGAAGAAGAATATTTACCTGAGGAAAAAGGTATTTCAAAGAGCGAGGAAAAAGAGCGGAGAACTTTTACCAGACAACGCGACTTGAAAAAAATAGTGTATGACGAACAGGAAGAGCACTGATTCGATGGATGAACTCTGGAAGTAGAAAACGCCCGTTGATTGAGTTCGCTCTTTCTATCCCCATAGGGGAAAGTGGTTGATTTTAACAAGTCAGCGCTTGCAGAGCGCTTGAAGGACGGTTTCCAATGGTTCTCGGAAGATGGCGGGGGCACAAGCGCCGGTTTTTCCTCGGACTGAGAGGGCGTACTCTGTCGAACCAGCCGAGTCGAACCAGGTATCGACTCACGAGACCTTCTCACAGCAGCATTCACGCCGGGAAATGAAAAACTGAAAGGAAGCTTCTTGGGTGAGGACGTTGTGCCATCGGCCTTCCGGAACGTGTGCGACCTGCCATGTTTGCGTTTGAGTTTCTTGGAGGTATTTAGATCCGTCTCGTTAGCGACGGCTTTCAAGTTGCCACTTATGGAGTAAGAGGGGTCGACTATATCTCGAAGGGAGAGATCGTAAGAACTTTCGGAAGTTTGTTCGTAAAGCTTTTGGAGGTGTTGCTTGCATTGCAAGGGGTCCATGACTTCCCTGACGAGAGGGTAAGAAGTTGAGCCGGGGCGCCAGAGGGAGGGGGACAGGGGAGGGGAGCCCATGAGATCAGAGGCGGGCGGAGAAGCGGGGTGGGATGTGGAAGAAGATTGGAAAGCGATGCCAATGTCGAGGCGAAAGAGAGGAGTGCCATCCAGCGAGAGGGAGGAAGAGGAAGAGGAAGAAGCAGAGGAGGTGCTAGATGCACCTATGTCGTGGTAGATGGAGTTGCGGGCAACCTCAGCACCGCGTGGTGATTGGAAAAGCGACATCGCAGTAGCTGTACTAGCAGTAGCAGAGACAACGAGGGGTTGTGGCGGTGGTCGCCGTCGTCGTCACGAAATGGTCTTGTCCCACCAGCAACCTACCTGCCCCGTCCTCTGCTCCTTGTTTTATTGTAATTCGCAAGGCCATCCGTCACCCGCATCTCTTCTTTCTTCCGTTGATGCGTTAAGTAAACGGCAAAGGTTGAAGACGAGACGGAGGTGGAGGACTGCTACACGTAGCCAGCAGCAGCAGCAAGGAACGTTTCTGGAAGATGGCGATGGTTGCCCCCGTCTCCTCTCTTTCCCCCTTCTTCTATGTATGTATCTTGTTTCAATTTTGAAAATTTAGGCGAGGGGACGAAGAATAATGATGGTCGATCGTGGCTGTCTGTACCACCTACCTTCCTAGAGAGTAGAGAGTAGAGAGTCTCTAAAGCCCTCTGTGTATACTCTATCTATAGAGCCTACGTCGCATAGTAAAATTTGTTTGAGGAGTTGTCTGACAGAATGTTGTACTTGTCCCGCATTTCCCATAAATTATTTTACGTATTTAAAGTAGCACTACCTCTTTCTTCCCAAAAGTCATTGCTCGCTTTTAATTCCGGATGTGTCATTATTATTATTATTATTATTATTATGCGCCGCCATAAATTTGAAACCCACCATCCCCCCATATTTAAGTGGTAAATTAGAAGAAAGCTATTAGTTTTCTTTATTCAAAAAGTAAGGTGAATGCTAATAAATCATTCTTGAGGGAGGGAAAGAGGGCAAAGACTAGAGTAGATGGTGAATTGAATGAAAGTTGTGGGAAAGGAAGGGGGGGAGGGGGGGGAGAGAGCATAGAGAAAAAGATGAAGGGAAGAAAATAGCAAGTGGGCACTCAATAAGCCAAAGCCAACAACCCTAATTTCATGAATAGATAGTAGATTTTCTCTTTGGAAGAAGAGGAACCATAACCCAAGCTAGAGCCAACTTTTGGTGTGAACTTATACCTACAAGCACATAAAGGCCAAAATGCATGCCCTTAACTTAGCCTTACTTAGGAGCAAGCCCTACTTTTACCACTACAAGGCTATAAGCCACCACCAACTCCCATGCATGAATGTATATATCAACTAAGAGCACCTCCCCACACAAATGCTAGTGGGGATGGTTGGGCAACGGCATAGCTAAACCCAAGCATGCATTTTCCATCAATTGTGCATCCCTACACTAGAATGTGAGAGTCAAGGCAACTGAATGGCAAGCTTAAAGTCAAGCTGAAGCATTGATTAAGACCCTCTAAACCATCTTCATTGATCAAAACTCTGGCAAAGCATTCCAGCGGCTCAACATTGAGCTAGAATTGTGAAAAACTATAATTCTAAGCTAGCCCTTCAATGCTACACTAGCAGGGCTATCACTTCATGGGAATAGTGCAAATTCTTGTTCCTACTACTCACTCAACACTACTAGCCCACACGGGGAAGCGCTCTAAGGCCACTCCACAAGCAAAATTAGCCTTGGGCTTGTGGTCCCTAATAGAGAGAAAAGACAATCCTAAAAGGTGTTTAGTGATGCCACATCATTTAGACCTAAAAATAAGATTTTAGCAATGCCTTTTTTAAACACTAATGTTGCTTGATGACATCCTACAAGCTACCACATGGAACTTCCAAATCTACCACTTTGTAACTTTGTTGTTGATTGGATGTAACCTTATAAAAATGCATCTTAAAAAATTGTATCTAATAAGTGTTGGCAACTCATCTTTAAGTCATTAATTGTTTAAGCAATGCATGAAGCAACTTAACACACTAAATAACAAAATATTGATGTCCTCTCTTCTCTTAACGACCTCCACTACCTCTTATTTCCTCTTCCTACCCTATCTCTTAACTTAGGTGACCCTTCAAGCTTATCCAATCCATCTCCCTTCACTCATCTTTTACCTCCCTTAGCATACCTCACACCCCCATTCCCATCATGGATCCTAGGCTAAAATAGGATCTTTTAACCATTATATGTGCGCCTTACTTATTGCAAAGGTTTTTTGAAGGGCAACTGTACTATTGCTATCATTTCTTAATGACCGAGGTAGCTATTGATGAATTCTCTCCAACCCCTACACATGTTTGATCAATGAGCATGGTATTGTTTTCCAAGAGCCTACAAAGGCTTTTCTAAATCTATAGCGAACTTGTACTTCTCTTAATGGTTGAGGCAAGGTCAAAGTGATTGAGGAAAGCCATGTAGATACCACCCACTTATTGAGGAAAGCATGTAGCCCTGTACAGTGGGAGTGGGTGCTTCAATTTATACCCACTACACCCAATTTTACCATTTCCCTACTCTTCTTCCTCCTTTTAATAGCTCGCCCATGAAATTATGTGATGGTTAGATCTATCGGGACTCGCTCACTTCTTCAATCTAAGCCAAACATGATGAGATGCGTGAATAAATATTTTTCATAGTGATAGAATTTTGTACAACAATGCAAAGGAAAGAAAAGTCTTAGGCAAATGATGTGACTCTCATCCATATATGCAAGCCTAAGATCCACTTGCCTTGGACGTACATGAAATCCTTTTATCGTTTACGTGTCTCATTTGTCTTTTAAAGTATAGAATTAATTTTTGCGTAGGAGTGTTTACAATTAAGGTGCTAGCTCGTGTATGTTTCAGCATTCGCTTGTAATGTTGCAAGATAGTCAAGCTAAAAATATTATACTTGCACAGTTAGAAAGTGATGGCACAAAATGATGCTATAACATGTTGTCAATTGAGGGGTGCATGCTTTTATCCATCGACGAAACCAAGACCAAGCTTGGGGTCTATGTTTTTCTCGCTTTCCATTTTTTTGACTCACTAAACTATGTGTGCAAATATATAACAATGCTTTAGTGATCATCTTAATTATAAACAAAACCATATGTAAACAAATGGAAAGGATTATGCAAACATTAGAAGGATTTTTAGTTCTAATTAAAGAAGGGATTTTCATAGTGCTAAAATTTTGTACACCAATTCAAGGGAAAGAAGTCTTAGGCGAAGGATATATACATGCCTAAGATCCACTTGCCTTGTAAGTGGAAATCATTTTATTTTTTACGTGTATCATTTGACCTTTAGAGCATAGAATTAGTTTTTTGCATAAGAGCGTTTACAATTCAGGTGTTAGCTCATCTTTAAATTGTAATGTTGCAAGATAGTCAAGCTAGAAATTGCCTTCTTGAATGCATTGCAACATAGCTTTCTAATCAATTGTTGCCATCCACAAGATCTTTGCTCAAGAGAAAATGTCCCCACTTAGGGTTTCTAACTAAATTTGCCTTGAATATCTAGTTTGCCTCTTACTAAGCAAGACTCTGTGATGGTAACATTAACCCTATCACATACAGTCCATGTTATCTAGGCTCTATGTGCACACAAGAGGTCACTTGCTCTCTAAATATGTCCGCATGTTGCAAAAATGTCTCTTGGAGGTGAACTACGTCAACAAAGGTGGACAATTATTCAGATAGACATAAAATAATCTATGGATGTGGCCAATTGTTTGAAGAGACATACAATAATCTATGGAGGTGGACAATTGTAGCTTCTATGGAGGTGGAAAAGTGATACAATGAAATCCTTAGGGAAGGAGTTGATCACCTTAGTTTATGTCTATCTAAACAATAGAGTGTGTGGTTGGTTTTTAGTGACTTTCTAAAAACTGCTACAATTTGCTTCTTCTTGCCCTTCTTGCAAGGAGTGCTTGTGTCTCTGATCTATGAGGGCCCCTTTGGTCAAGCTCCGTGTTTGCCTCCTTTTGTTCCCTAGGCTCCTCCTCATGCTCATCAAATTGGCATCCATGGATATAGCATGGCCATTAGCCTCTACATAGAATATGATCTCAATCACAAAATATGGGAGCTTTAGCATAGTAGTGTACTCGACATTAGATAATAGAATCTAAGCATGGCCTCTCCTCATCAACTTGCTCTCGTTGTGAAGTTGTAGCAAGTACAGCCCCAAGCTAATGAATTATGAAAAGTGAAGTGGATTTTCAAGCAAAGCAAACACCATGCAATAGACAACCCTCAAGAGTCGTGTGGGCAAAATCCAAATAAAGCAAAAAGGCAACAAAAAATTTTGCAATGAAAGGGTTTATCATAAGCACTACACAGTGGTTGATTCAAGGGCTTCGTGTTCCTCCCTCTTGCTTGTGCTCCTCCTTGCTCTAACAGTATACCATCTAAGTGGAGAAACTAGGTTGAAGAGCGACTTTGACATCCTTATGCTATATGTTTGGTGAAGGGAAGAGAAAGGAGAAGCTAAGATGTGAAGTGAGGGTAAGGGAAACGTGAAGCGAGTTTAGCCTTAGAAAATCAATAGAGGGACTATTCTTGACATTGATACTCTAAGAACTCAAAAATTCTATAGAATTTTATGATCCATTTCTATGACTTGTCTCTCTAGTTCTTCCAAATCGCTTGTTGTCCATTACCCAAATTAAGTGCACAAATAGAGATGGCATGTTCAAGGTTTTGAGATGCGGTAACACCACAAGAACATTCACATACTTGAGCAACACCAAATATTTGAATGAGAAATCATGCGAGATCACATGAGAACAACATCATATATTTGGAAATTACTTTTGTCTATCTTTGGACCCGGATCAACCCAAATAATATATCCTTCACTTTGTATTTATTTAACTTTAGAACTAGAAAAGCTATCCTAGTAGATCCTAGTGGGTCCTATAGAACATTTTTATTCAAATGAAAACTTTTTAATTCCTAGTGGATTCTAAAGAGCAAATTATATTCCATAGTAGTGCAAAGAATACATTTCATTTAAAAAGGACAAGGCATAATTGATTTTGAATTGCTTTTGCTTGGGTCAAGATGTCATATGGTGCGACCCCTCCACTCACAAATTTTAAGGACTTGGTGGGCAAAACAAAAATATTTCTATTTAGAGATCTTTGTTATATCCCTTTCTGCATGTAGAATTCCAACTGATATTGTCAACATAGAACATAGTATTCCCTAGAGGACCACTGGTATGAGACTTTATCTTGCTTGGGACATCATATAACTTTGTGTAACCCTTCCACTCGCAAATTTTTTAGGACTAATAGAGATGGTCATATATCTATTGAGATCCCTTTGACATTATCACTTTGTCTTTATAAAACCCCCAAAATAATTTTTTTAACATAAAACTGTATTATCCCCAGTGGCCCACTAGGTGAAAAGACATGTTCCATTTGAAGGGACTCAAATGTTCAAATGGGACTCAACATTCTTGTAGGTTCAAAAGGCATGATTTGAACCGTATGCTTGGGGAATCCTATAATTCCTATGCTTTTTAATCATGCACTTGGGAATCCTATGCTATTGGACAAGGATGGTGTTTGACTACGTTGAAGACTTTGTGTCAAATACTAGGGATCCATGTAATTGGGAGTGGTTGTTTGGTATATCAATGGGCTTAGGATTTAAACTTGAGCGAGTCTCATTTATGTTGTTTTAGGAGGTAGTTGGGAGAAATTTAAGGGTGTTTGGATGATTTTGATTACATACCATGCTTGTTGCCAAATGGGTTGAAAAACAGTGATGATTGGTAATTTGTATCGATAGTATGTTCTTTGAACACGTGTTAAAAGGGTTTCTAGATGAGTTTCTAGGATATGACTAAGAGGTATGAAAATTCCTAGATGAGTTTCTAGGATATGACTCAGGCGCCATTATTCCCAATGATGCACATAAGATAACATTTGCAATATGACAATATAATGGAGCATATTTGCTATAAGGTGATGTACTTGGGTCTCACTAATTCTCTTGCAACCTTCTAGAGACTCATCTGCATAGTTTTCCTTTTTTCCTACACTCTACATGGGATGACAACCCTTTTAAGGAAGTCTTTGACTAGTGTTGACTATTGAATATCTCAATCCATCGACATGCCAATTTATGGTCACATATAGGGTGGTACATCATGTCCAATATGGAATACCAAATAATGAATTAAAAACTAGGGCAATTGCTTAGTTATCCCCTTCAAGAAATTACAATGGCATTCGAGTGTTCATGGGTCATGTGGGCTACTATAGATAATTCATCTTGGACTTCCCCTCTTTGAAGGTATACAAAACTATAAAATTATTCAAAAATCTATAAGAGGCAATTATCATGGCACCCCTCTAAGATCCCTATATTGGGAAATGAAGTTCCATGTGAATATTGACACATCAAATCATGTAATTGTTAGATATCAATGCTCCAATCTTGTGTAACTCGCGGGAACCAGCTAACTCTACTTGTAAGCCCCCCATATGAGGAGAAGGCATTTGAGTAGCTCGGTTCTCTAGTAGGTCCTGGTTTGGACACTAGATGGGCCCTGATTCCTTAGCATCCAGCCTCTGTCCTCTATTGTTTCCAGTACGCCATTGAAGCTCCTCACACAGGAGCGCACGGCTGGGAGGCAGCGCCATCTATTGTGTCAGTTTTACAGTAATCATACTTTTGATTCTCCATACTATCTGCTTTTCTCTCTTGCAACGAGATCCTATTATCTGTTGAGCACAGACGTTGTATTGTTTTCTTACATAGTATCAGAGCTTGGGCTCTAGCAAGAAGATTTGGTAGTGTGTTTCTGTTTGGGAGCAGATTGTGAGAGATGGCCCAGCCCGCAAGACTATGAATCCCACTGTTCGGTGAAAGCGGAAAGTTGGACGGCACTAACTATCCACTCTGGAAGTTCAAGATGAAAACCACCCTAAGCGCATACGAGCTTTGGGATACTACTGCTACTGGGGTGGACCTAAAACCGGTTGCGAGACCGAATCCAGCCAATGCAGCACAATAGATAGTACCAACTGCGGATGAGATTCTCGCGTGGACAAGAAGAAATGCAAATACGCTGTGTTCTATTGTCTGCAGTGTAAGTGATTCTATCATGGCGTTAATTCAACATGTCACCACAGCGGAGGAGGCATGGATGGTCTTGAAAAATCAGTATGAGACCACTAATCAGACGCGGATTCAGAATCTAGAGACTCAACTCGCGAATGAGAAACTGTCTGAGTCTGAAACAGCAGAGAAGTTCATCACCAGGGTGAAGAATATGCGCGATCAGATGACAGCGATTGGCATCACCATCACCAACAAGAATCTAGCACGAAGGTGCATACGGATTCTCCCACCAAAGTACAATGGTCTTGTTATGGCGCTAAATACACAGAACAAAAATCTACCCCTCAACTTTGAGGATTTTAGCGCGATGCTTCTGGAGGAGGAGATGCATCAAAAAACGAGGACTGGAGAAGATTCGGCTTTCTTGGCTGGATCAAAGAAAGGTAAGGGTAAGGACTCTGTTAACCCATCTTCTTCTGATGATAAAAAGAGAAAGAAGAAAATCAAGTGCTTCTATTGCAACAAGGCAGGGCACAAGCAGAATGAGTGCCAGAAGAAGATTGTAGATGAGAAGAACGGAGTAAAGAAAGAGTCTAGCAACAGCGCGCAGGTAGTACCAGTAAAGCTATTTGTAGCAATTGAGGAGATTTGCACGGAGGCAGTTCATGTACCTATGGAAGAACCTTAGATTATTGATAGTGGTGCATCGCGCACCCTTGCAATTGACCGAAAATCAAAAAATCAAAGGTTTGAACCTTTGAATGGATTTTTGACAAAGAAACAGATGATTTGACGTCGCAAGAGATGTAATTCTCCAAATCTCCACAGAATTGCGCAAGAGCTGACAGGTAGGGTTTTTGGGCCTCCGGAATGCAATGGAGCTGACGGTTTTGGAAATCTTTATCCTAATCATCAGGTCCAACACACAATCCAAAAAATTTTTTTGCAAACAGATCTATTTGTAAACACTATTGGAGTGCGAATGATGAGTAAAACAAAAGTTTTAGGACCTCCTCTATCCATTAGAACTGACAGATCTATGAATGGTTGCTTCAAACTTGAGTTCTAACACACAGGCAAAAAATCATTTAAGCAGAGATAGTGAGTCGAAAATCTAATGAAATAATCTCAAATTCAAGAATAAAGGAATCTTTGAACTCTTGAAATGCAATGGACACCAAAAGTAAGCAATGGTTGCCTCTGCAAGTCATTCTAGACTCTTTGTTCAAAAAAAAAAGGAGAATCTTCAAAAAATGTTCTTCCAAAACCACCTGCAGGCTTGCAAAAAACCACTCAGGGAACTATACAAAGGTTTTTACACACCAAGATGTAGGTAAAGTCTGTTAGATATCAATGCTCCACTCTCATGTAACTATGCGGGAACCAGCTAACTCTACTTGTAAGCCCCCCATATGAGGAGAAGGCATTTGAGTAGCTCGGTTATCTGGTAGGTCCTGGTTTGGACACCAGATGGGGGCCATGTGTGGCCTGATGGCTGGACGGAGTTGGCACACTGCCAACTAGGCTACATGCAAGTGAGGGAAGGCATCCCATGACTGACCGCATTGAGGGTAGACGGAGCATTTCCCGGGGCAGCCCACTCGGGGGTTACAGGGCCCGTTTGGAGCCTCAGATGATTTCGGATGGCTTTGGGCCGAACGGTAACCATAGGTTGGTTGCTCTATTTTGCGCACTGATTCTATCGTGTGGTCGGTGGCCTATTTCGGGACTGACCCCCAGTCGGCCGTTTTGGGCGGACTGGGTCGGTCACCCAATTGGGTCTAACCGACTACGATTGGTGGCTATATAAGAGCGAGCCCATGAAGCCCATTTCATCACTGGCTACAACAACCCTGATTCCTTAGCATCCAGCCTCCGTCCTCTACTGTTTCCAGCATGCCATCGAAGCTTCTTACACAGGAGCGCACAGTTGGGAGGCAGTGCCATCTATTGTATCAGTTCTACAGTATTCAATTTTTTTATTCTCCATACTATCTATTTTTCTCTCTTGCGTACGAGATCCTGTTATCTGTTAAGCACAGACGTTGTATTGTTTTCTTACATGGTATCAAAGCCTGGACTTTAGCAAGAAGATTTGGTAGTGTGTTTCTATTTGCGAGCAGATTGTGAGAGATGGCCCAACCTGCAAGACTGTGAATCCCACCATTTGGCAAAAGCGAAAAGTTTGACGGCTCTATCCACTCTGGAAGTTCAAGATGAAGACCATCCTAAGCGCATACGAGCTTTGGGATACTGCTACTAGGGTGGACGTGAAGCCGGTTGCGAGAGGATCCAGCCAATGCAAGACAACAGATAGTACCAACTGCAGATGAGATTCTTGCGTGGACAAGAAGAAATGCAGATGCGCTGTGTTCTATTGTCTGTAGTGTAAGTGATTCCCTCATGGCGTTAATTCAACATGTTACCACAGTGGAGGAGGCATGGACGGTCTTGAAAAATTAGTACGAGACCATGAATCAGACGTGGATTTAGAATTTGGAGACTCAACTCACGAACGAGAAATTGTCTGAGTCTGAAGCGGCAGAGAAGTTCATCACCAAGGTGAAGAATCTGCGCGATCAGATGACTGCGATTGGCATCACTATCACCAGCGAGAATCTAGCACAAAGGTGCATACAGATTCTCCCACCAAAGTACGACGGTCTTGTTATGGCGTTGAATACACAAAACAGAAATCCACCCCTCAACTTTGAGGATTTCAACGTGATGCTTTTGGAGGAGGAGATGCATCAAAAGACGAGGACTGGAGAAGATTCGGCTTTCTACGCTGAATCAAAGAAAGGTAAGGGTAAGGACTCTGGTAACCCATCTTCTTCTGATGATAAAAAGAGAAAGAAGAAGATCAAGTGCTTCTATTGCAACAAGGCAGGGCACAAGCAGAATGAGTGCCGAAAGAAGATTGCAGATGAGAAGAACGGAGTAAAGAAAGAGTCCAGCAATAGCATGCAGGCAGTACCAGTAGAGCTGTTCGTAGCAATTGAGGAGATTTGCATGGAGGCAGTTCATCTCCACTACTTGTGCATGAACCTTGGATCATTGACAGTGGTGCATCGCGCCATATGACTAGTCGGAAGGATTGGTATACCTCTCTACAGCCGGTAGGGAATGACATCCTGGTAGCAGTCGGCAATGATGCAAAATGTCCAACAAAAGGAAAAGGTACGATTTCTCTCAAGTCAGATGGAGTTGTAAAATAGTTGTCCGATGTTCTTTATGTACCAGATATCAAGAGGAACTTGTTGTCTGTTTCTGCGATCACGGATCGGGACCTCAAAGTTCAATTCGATAAGAATGGCACATAGATTTTGGATCTTCAAGGGAAGGTCGTTGGTAAAGGTACACGGCGCAACATCTACGAACTCTCAGCTTTCAATGCTCGAGTCGATGTGAAGAGAACACTAAGCTGTGGCATGAGAGGTTTGGTCATCTAAACCTTAGTTCTTTAAAGGAGATGCAGGAAAGTGGAATGATTGCATACCTACCAGAAATTACAGATCTGCCCGATGTACGTGAAGCTTGCATGATGGGCAAGCAGCATCAGCAGCCCTTTCCTAAAGAGGCCAGTAGGGCAAAGGCTCCTCTAGAGCTCATTCACATGGACCTTTGCGGAAAGATGGAGATGGAAACTTTGGGTGGTTCCTACTACTTCATGACGTTGATTGACGACTACAGTAGAAGGATATGGATATACTTCCTGAAGACTAAAGACGAGGCTTTTAGTAAGTTCAAGGAATGGCATGTAATGGTCGAGAAAGAAACGGGGAGGAAGGTGAAGAAGTTGAGATCAGACAGAGGTGGAGAGTTCACATCAACTGAATTCGAAAGTTACTGCAAAAGTCATGGGATCAAGAGGCAGAAACCCCTGCCACATACATCACAGCAAAATAGAGTAGCAGAACGCAAGATGCGCGTCATCTGTGAAATGGGCATGAGTATGATGAAAGGGAAAGATTTGCCAAAGACTTTCTGGGCTGAAGCATGTAACACTACAGTTTACATTCTGAATCGTAGCTACACGAAGGCTGTGAATGGGTGGACTCCACAGTAGGCCTTTTCTAGTAAGAAACCTTCAGCTACACATTTTAGAGTTTTTAGATATGACTATTTTGTGTAACAGGACCAAATGGGAACCGAAGAGCCAGAAGTGTATTTTCTTGGGCTACAGTGAAGAGGCGAAGGGTTACCGTCTCTATCACCCTGTTACCAAGAAGGTAATAGTAAGTCGTGATGTGGTCTTCTCAGAACAGCCGCATCAATTGGAGGAGGATGCTTCCTTCCCAAACAACTAGGACCAGGATATCCATCCAGTACCACCACCAACAGTAGACCGAACTCCCCCAACGGTGCTTGGGAGGAGTCAAGATAAAGAAGATGAAGAAGAGCCTGCAAAACCACAACGGCAACGACCATTCCTAAAGTGGGTAAAGCAGCTTTTGGACGGCAGAGAACCTCCAGCCATTGAGGAGGAACCATCCGAACACCGCCGGTCCAAGAGATTAGAGGAGCAAAGAAGGGCGCAGGAACACTTGGTCAACTATGCTTTGATGACAGAAGTGATCTGTGCTGATGAACCCAAGTGTCTTGAAGAGGCACAGGGTGATGATAGGTTGATGGAGGCTATGCAGTCGGAGTATGGCTCCATAATGAAGAACAACACTTAGGACCTTGTGGATCGTCCATCAAAATGCAAGGTAATCGGCACCAGGTGGGTGTACAAGACCAAGGTGCATGTGTGTGGGTGCACCTCAGGCATGCTTTGCCTAGGGAATTGTGCTACTACAACTGACACGCTTGCATCGTCACTCATGCAGGTGCACCTCGAACATGCTATGCTAGGGCTATTGACGTGCTTGCATCGCCACGCGTAGGGGAGCACCTCGAGCATGTGCACCTTGGGCATTGTGTTGCCGCATTTGAGGACGGTCTGCGGGCATTGTTCTACCCGTGGGTGCCAAAGGGTGATGGAGGCTAGAGGGGGGGATTAGGAGGAGGGAATAGAGATAAGGGGAGGGGGTGGAGAGAGGAGAGAGAGGTGAGGATGAGAGGAGTTGGTTGAGGGGGAAGAGAAGAGGTTGGGGGTGGTGCTAGTGGTGGTGGTGGTGGTGGAAAGAGGACAAGTGGGGCTTGGTCGTTACTCTACACACACAATGATCTCATTGTTGTTGCTTTAGACTGCACTTCTGGCCCTTGTCGCCACTAGGCTAATAGCCAAGCATCTTTAGGAGTGTAAGAGAGAGCATCTGCACTGTGTCACCAAGCATTGAGGTACCACTGCTTGAAGCGTGAGCAAAACCGAGCATCAACGCTTCTCAATTCCAATATCCATTTGGAGCCTTTGCTTTCAGTTGTGTAATGATTAGCTTATTTACCTTTGCACTTTCGTGTTTCTAGTGCTATAAATATATCAATATTTGCAAGCATTTCTTTCCAAACTGATGTATATAAACAAGCCTTTGACATTCTTGACTTTAATCCTGAGGGTTGCTCGTCCCAATGCATGCCCAAAAATGCACACACACACACGAGAGAGAGAGAGAGAGAGATCCAAAAAATAGCACATTAATATTTAAGAAAAATCCAAAAATTGACCATCCAAGTCTGACCTATAGCAATTCTCTATCAAGGGAATGCTCATCATTTTATTGAGGGATTGTGTTTATGTCCCCCTAGTTTGCAACATTTATAATTCATTTATTAGTACTAGCATATAGTGTCGTGTTGTAGCCATAGGGGATGTATAATGCTTTATATATGCGATTTTGAGCTCATTCTCAACCTTCCAACTATAGAGGCAATTTAGTAATCCCTCGGGTGGGGGGGGGGGATCACTACATAAAAACCCCTTATAGCACATGTGATCAAGGGGTATTAAAAACATCCCCTACCTATGGATTCATATAATATATATACACCCCTACTATAAATTTTGAGGTGATAAAAGTATCCCTTATGTATGGAAATTTCCACTTTTTTGCCCCTTATGTATATATTTTCTATAACTCCATAAAAATATAACCCCTTTTGTTGATTGCATGTGCTATCTTAAATATTTCTTAGTGGTGAACTCCTTTGTGAATTCTCATGTGCAATTCTTAAAAAAGTGACTAAGCTTGTGTGTCTCAAACTAACTTTTATGGGACAAGCTAAAATTGTATCCCAATGAACAAAAAAATCATGTGCTTTCTCCTTTGCATCAAAAGATGCCCACTTTAATTTGGTGACAAGTTCAAGTGGCTATGCATTTGGAATAGCATTAAAATCTTGCCTCACCCAACGGCAACAACCTTGCAAGAGTATTTTGGTGCCTTACTCTAGCTTATAGTAGATTTTGGTGCCTTACTCTAGCTTATACCCTATGAGAAAGCTGTGATAGGGCGGACCTCAATCGAGTGTGCTTTGGTCATTTTTCGTGTCGTGGATGATCTCTGCAATCCTCTCTCAGTAAACCAGACTGCCCGCATAGCAGCTAGCTCCTCAAATGCATAGAAATCAGTGATATGCCGCTGTGTCTGGTTAGCCTCTGTATCTTATGGTTTGATCGCCTCTTGCTGCTCTCTGATCTGTCGTAGCAAGGTCTCCCTGTGTCGGCGCATCTCAAGCAGGTAGAGCCCAGGCTTGGTCATGGAAGTGGATCAATCATGATAGTGGGCCGAAGCCACTCCCATCCTTATAGAGACAATGGTATTGCCCCTGAATCTCATAGTAGTTTGGGCAAGCGCATAGATAGTGTTCCTTTGTCTCAAACACTCCCAGTGTGCATAGCATGTAGGTTCGCTACTCTCTGAGTATATGTGCTACTCTCTGGGTATATGTGCAGGTCCACTA
Organism: Dipteris shenzhenensis; assembly: GCF_047967505.1. NCBI lineage: Eukaryota > Viridiplantae > Streptophyta > Polypodiopsida > Gleicheniales > Dipteridaceae > Dipteris > Dipteris shenzhenensis. Next base: position 49,438,451 of record NC_141624.1, read on the forward strand.
CTCTCTGGGTATATGTGTTGCTCTCCGTGTCTCAATGCTCGACTGATGGGATGAAACTCGCATCTACCCAATGGTGATCCTTAGTGCATGTGAGACTCTTTTGTCCTCGAGATATAGGGGTATGATGATGAATCCCTCCTCTGAGAAATGCAAGAAATGGTCGTGATAGAACTGGGTCTTGGTGGGGAGCTCTTGATCTCCCCCCTAAGTCCGAGAGGTGTGGAGTGGAAAAGATCTTCCGAGATCGACTTAGGGGGTGCATCCATACTATACTAAAAGGGAGGGAGCCTGTCCATCTAAATCCTATGTCTGGCAAACCATGTGGATATACGTGCATGCCATGTGTCTATCCCACCCTTAGCTAGTCATTTGGATGACTCCAGAGCCAACCTTGGTAGTCTCCAGTGAGGTAAGTCCCAGGCTCTATGAATGAAAGTCAATGTTTGAAAGATGGCGTCAATCTGTAGTGGTGCCATGGCAAACTCTGCTTGTACTTATTATCGCATGCGGGACTAAGTGCTCTAAATCATCCTAGATCCCATGGTCACCTGTAGCCGCTCAAATCTCCTCCACACTGCTATCGTAGATCACATCCCCAGAAGGTGCTGCATAGATGGCGGTCGGTCGCACTAGCATATTGAAGAGCTAGCTATTCGTGGGTGGATCATGAAAGTGTGCCTAGAAGCACTATCTCTCAAATCAGGCCACATAGAGAGAGAGAAAGAGAGAGAGAGAGAGAGAGAGAGAGAGAGAGAGAGAGCAGAGAGCATAGAAAATAGCACATTAAATATTTAAGAAAAATAAAAAAATTGACCATCCAAGCCTGACCTATAACATGTCTCTATAAAGGAAATGCTCATCATTTTATTGAGGGATTGCATTTATGTCCCCCTAGTTTGCAACGTTTAAAATTCACTTATTAGTACTAGCATATAGTGCCGTGGTATAGCCATAGGGGGGGTATAGTGCTTTACTGATGCAATTTCGAGCTATCACCTCTCAGGAATCAATAGAAACTCAAAAGTCTAATTTGCCTATGTCTATGTAGACACTTTGGTGCATCTTTCCCTCCTCGTGCAATCGGGAGATGCTTTGGTGATGTGAATGTCCCTTACGCTTGCATGTGCTTTGTAATATGGGCTTGTCATGTGCTTGCTCCACCTCACCTCCCTTCCTCTCCTAATAAGAGCCCCCCCAAGGCCCTCATTCTTGCAACCACTCTTCCTCGATCATCCACTTTCAATATTCCTTAATGGCATTTCATGAATTATTAGAAATTATATGTACCCAATATTTACTTCCCTCCCCCTCCTCTTGATGTATTGCAACTTCCAATTACATAATTTGCATCTGCTTCTAGGACTCGATCCCCTCACAACATAGCCTCCTTCCTTGTCTTTGCATCCTTAGACTCTGCATCAATAGCCTTTGTGGCCCTACCTTGTCAAGTGTACAACCCTTTATGAAATCTTTCTCAACCACTATCAACTCACCGGCTCCATTTTACGAGAAAACATGCCCTAGCTTGGAACACTCAAATATTATCTCACAAACCTTACTTAATTGTATACCCTCACAAACCTCACTCTATTAAATAACCTCCTCATTGGAGTGATCCCCCCTTCCCTTGTCACTTGCACAACAACTCGCTCACCTAGCTTGGAGCCTATGAGAAGGCGTTGGGTTTACCAACCTCCAAGTCCTTTACCTAGTGCAAAACCTCACTAGTTATAAATTAACTACACTTTTCTCATAGATTTGAGCTGTCTTTGACTATTTGGATGATTGGTTCCATCACAGCTAAATTTAGGTACTTTTTATAGATGTTTAGACTATACAGCTCCCCCAGCTTTCCCACAAGCTCCATGGTCCCAAGCTTTGTATTGCTTCTCAATTAGAATAACTTGATTTGCTCCATTCTTGTAACCCTTCTTGTCACCCTTGGCAATGACACGAGTATATCGACATTAGACTTTAGCAATATTTCCCTTTTGATTAACTACGTCTTTGTCACCCTTGGCACATGACTATATCAACCTTAGACTTTTGCAATAATTGGCTCATTAGTTTGACCTGTCCTTGCTTGGAAAACTTCAACACTTTCCACCTGAATCTCGGTTACTCTCATATGGGAGAAAATTGGTAAATGTATTTCTCGATAAATGCAAGCTCGTCTTTTGAAAGTAAAGTTTGGCCACGTCCTCTCACAACAAAGGTGGTAGGCCAAAATCAATAATAATCTAGAAGAAAAACTACAGTCATTGCAGAAGGGGATGGAGTGAGGATCTCGCATGCAACGCTATAAGTTGACCTAAGTTTTAAGGATTTTATGAGCACTGCCTCCTTAGAGATAGTGCTATGGTGGAGAGTTTGACTCTCCTTTGTGAATTCCCATGTGTAATTCTTAAAAGAGTTACTGAGCTTGTGAGTCTCAAACTACTTTTTATGGGGAAGGCTAAAAATTGTAGCCCAATGCACAAAAAAATCATGTGCTTTCTCCTTTGCATCCTAAAATGCCCACTTTACCACTATACTAAGAGGCATTGAGTTTGTAGTCTTGTTTTTCAATGGAAAAGTTCAAATGGTTGTTAGGTTCAAAGATGGAGATAGTCCAATTAGCTAAGGTCAAAGGGATTAACTTCAACAAAGTGGCCCTTCCTTGATAAATAGAGGGAAGGTCCTCAATTGTTTAGAGCACTTCCGCACGTCGGCTACTACTGGCGCTGGACCATCTCCACTTGTAGGGGGAATCAGCATCCCTATGATCCATCTCGCCTGTTGGCTTGGTAGTGGGTAGCCTGGAAAAGTGAATTTTGGCAATTCCAGCCCAGCAATCGAATATTGGACTGGTTGAACCGGTTTGGAAGATAGTTTTAGCCATCATGATGCTATAGGCACCCCTCGTTGCCACGCTTCAAATGCGAAAAACTATTGGTTGAGAAGGTGACTATCTGCAGGCAACCGATGGAGCTGGTGGATGACTTGACACGGGGGGACACAATCCCCAGCAATGTCCACTGGTGGCTCAACGCACTCCCTAACGCCAGCGTCAACGCGAGGAGGTGCTCTTACAACACCTCCAAGAGACCAAGGGGGTTTGGTAAGGGCAAGTAGACCCAAACCATGCATAGGGGCCGGTTGGAAATTTTGAGTTCAATAAGAAAACTACGTTGCAATGTTTGTTAGCACTGCCTTCCAAGCAGCGGTGTACTAACATTTTTGTAAAAAAAGTGTCCCACACCATTTTTTGCCAAGTGGTTCCCTTCTATTTTGGTTCTCTCTCTCTCTCTCACACACACACACACACACACACACACACACACACACACGCGCGCGCGCGCACATTTTTTTCTACCCCCAAAGGGATAGGGCTTAGTAATCGATTGAATGTGAAAGAGAAAATTTCAGAATTTTGAAAATTTATAATTCAAAACTTTGTAAATATTTTAATTGCTACACGAGTGTTCGTCTTTGGTGTCCTTTGCAGCAAGATGGATGGGATTTCTCAGGCTGCTTAGCGAGCATATAGCCTCGTTCTCCATTTCAGCCCACTTTTACTCTTCCTCTTGCTTCCTCTCAATTCCTAACTCCAGCATGGACGGAATCTTAGCAACTACATTAGTCTGCCGAGCTCCGACATGCTTGTGAGCCTCCAAGCGCTACAGTATCTGGTCTCTTCGATTTGGCACCCACGATTAATCCCTACCGCTTTTGGTTTCCCCCAATCTTTTTGCAATAGACTTCACCATCTATTGCTAGATCAAGGAGATGGACCCATAAGTGCCGTGGGACAACAAGAATTCTTGTAGCACGATGTTGAATAAACGCTCTTGGATTTTCACTGTTTTTTGTATCTCAGGATTTGTTAAACAAACATCCCTGCCTCAAAAGTGTAAGGATAAATTTGTAATGGACGTCTTTCACTAGGGCTCCCATTTTCGATTCCTATTTCCTGGCAGTGCTAAATAGCGTAGGTCTTGCTTCGTCTTGTCCACAGTCCAGAACATCGGCCCTCCATTTCTCTCTTTAGCTTTGCCATAAAGGTAGTGATGTTTTTCTCTTGAGTGTAGATGTCAGACTCGCGCAACCTCATAGATTTACTGCTCAATACCAGTTAACAATTTTGTACGTTTCACAGGTGGTGAAATGCATGCATATGAGAAAGGAACTTCTTTTCAGATTGCAGGGACTTGCTTTAAGGGTCTAGGAGAGGCGGGTTCTATTTGATGCAACAACCCGTGCATCCCCTCGTGCAGATAGTCGCCTTTGCAAGAGCAAGTTGAGGTTTCAACTTCCATCTCGCTTGCCCGTTTGTCTTATTCTTTCCTTCTTGTTTCTTGCCTTCATCTCGAGCAGCCCTAATGAATAGAATTCATTTTGTTTTTTAAAGAACTCTCTCTCTCTCTCTCTCCTGCACACACACACAAGAGTTAAATCTATTTGCATTTGCAAACAGTTGCATTATAGCATTCCAACTTTCCAATGGTTGGCTTCCATCACAAGTGTTGCAAATTAATAATCCATTCAATCGTGTGTTTGGCGGAAGCTAAGGCACTGCTCACTCACTTGTTTCATTCACATGTACACATGTTTGTATGCAAGATTCTATAATCCGAAACGGTGACATGTGTGCACATTAGTAGGTCCCGTTTCCTCCTCCTCCGAGGGGCTCATCCGGCAACCGGTATGAACGCAGATATGATCGTTAAAAAAAAATAAAAAATAAAAAAAATCGACAACGCAGATTAACAAGGGCCTGATTCTGTAGAGCGTTGAACTCGTGCTCATGGCTTGCGAAGGCATATGGCCTTCCAACAACAACCACATCTGCAGGAGCTGCATCGGTAATCGAGCTAGCGAGCAGTTGCTGCGCGGAACTCCCAGGAGACGTGCCGCTCAATCCTTTACAGTATATTGTCAGTCTCAAGACGATGAATCACAGACGCGGAAGTTGAGTGACAGCAAGGACTACGTGATTCACCGGCGGCCAGTAAATAAGCGACGGCCTCTTACGGACGATGGGGCTCGACGGGTCATCCGAGAGCGAGCAATATGGGAAAGCCAACTTCGAAAAAATCAAGGACCGCAGGCGAAAGGCCAAAAGTGGATCCGACGCACCCCCGAGCAAATGGCTCAGTTTTTGGCAGACGGACGAATGAACTATCGTTATGAGAAGCATGTGGAAAGTGCAATTCAGTGCGTTAGGAAGCTGGCTTCGAAGCGAAAGGGCTCTTACAAATTCAGCGTTGTAATGAAACCTTGGTTTGGGCGGCTCTCCTTCAGGGAAATGTGCACCGTTCTAAAAGAACAGAGAGACTGGGTCCAAGCACGTGATTTTTTCGCATGGATGAAGCTGCAGGTGACTCTTTGGCGTGTATACGTCTGAGGTGGTCTCAAATACTTGATTTCTAAAAATGCAAGCAGATTTCTGTTGTTAGAGAATTGAAGCTTACTAAGGCCGCCTAAGAGACTTGTAATACAGCTGATCGTTGATCAAATAACAATGGAGTCTAATTTTTAAAGAACATAATCACCTATAGCTGAAGCTACGGGTTAAGATGTTCTCCACGACTGAGTTTACCTACAGGGGTTTATTATCCACGTCAGCGAGTCACACTACGCATGAATCTTTTGCATCATTCATGAAAGGCTGCACACAATGCAACAGTGTATGGCATTGGTAGACTGCATAGACTTTGCGGTCCTCTCTACCCAGGTTGACCTTTTCCCTACTATGCCTACTCCTCTAGTGCCAATAACCTAGACAGTGTGCATACTTGGAAAGCCAGATTTCCATTAATAAGGTTAACGACAAAAAGTTTACCTTAGTGCAAGCTATTAATGAACGAGCATGGTACGTGTAGAATTAAGACAACATTATCTCAGGAATAGTTTTTGTTGATAGATTATCTCAATGATAGTTTTTGTTGATGCTAGTCGACAAGTATGTGTGGGCGAGCATTAAAGATCCTTTCCAGTGCTTTAAGGACCAAGGACCCTAAGGGACCCTTTATGCAATGGAACTTTGGAAAGTATAACCAACCTAGAAAGAGGAAGATTGGTTTGAGAGAAAGAAAGAAAGGAAGCCTTATGAACATCTATAGAAGGCCAAAAAAGCTTATGAGATCAAGAAGAACTGAAATCAACATGAGAGTACACCCCCATGGGGAAACTAGAGGTGTCTACCACACCTCCAATGAGCTCCTACAAAAATAGGAAAAGAACTCCATGTCTCAGAAGAGAGAGGCTCCATTGATGTACGGGGCTGTGGCAGCATGAAATTTGTGAGAGTGCTGACGTCAGTCAATGTGTGTGGTCCATTGTGGTCTCCTAGCCATGGCTTTGCAAGAATGGACAAGTGCCACTCTCACACCTGTTGGCCATGCCTCTGGTTTGGAGAACATGATGGGGGGATCCCTAAGCATGTTCTGTGCATTGACATACTGACGGATCTGATGTACCTACCAATCTGGGCCTCGGCTATGCAGCTACGCCGTGCTTGCTGGTCCATGCTATCCGGTTGGAAAAGTCAGTGATCATACTCTTGGGTGGGATCTGGCTGAGCACCCTGATCTTGTCTATGTGCCCTAAGCAATGTGTCATACAGCCTCATGAGGGAGAGAAGGAAGGCATTGAAAATGCTTACTGGACTTTGGCTCGACCTTTGTAAAATCTATTTTGATGCGTACTGCATGTATGTGTGAGAGTGCACATCTTTACCACAGGTTGGACGGTCTAGGAGACAATCTCCTTGGTCTTGATATTTTCTGAAGCAAAATGGTAATGAACAGTTTGCTTTGTTCGAGCATAGAGTAATAGGTTCTTTGCAATGGCTATATCAATTTGATTGTCGCAGTTAGGATGGTGGGATGCCCGCACCCGCAACCCATGTCATTCCCCCCGCCCTGGTGAAAAGAACTGTCTATTAGAAGCTTTGAAAGTACAAAATCAGCAATTTGTAAGGTGCTGAAAAAAGATTTGCTGGCTGTCTTGCAGTCTGCCTCTAAATAGCTGTAACCTATCTTCTGATGAGGAAAGAAACCGGCGGGCGGAAAGGCATAGAGATCAAATCTTACTAAAGAAAGAACGGAGGGAGTCTGAACATGAAGCTGAACGTAAATGAGCCAAACAGACAAGTGTCTCAGCTCACTGCTTGGAGCATTCGCCAAAGAGGTCATGCAGATATGTGAAAATATTACAGGCTAGGCCTTGCAGAAACACTTATTCCTTTGGGTGATCTTCCTGGAACCCTATGTACCCTGCTCTTTGATAGCTCGCAGAGTCTAGATGACATTGTGCCATATACTTAACGAGATTGGCTGCAAGTTGAGTCTTCCTATCATATCTAGGTCTCTTGCTGCACAACAGTGACAGGTCCCTTCTCTCCTCGTCTGCTCTAATCAAGGGTAGACCATGTGGGCCATTAGCTAGAAGAACTATGAGATCTCCCTCAGGCAGAGGCTGGTCTAAAGACAGGACCACAATCTAGTAGTGATCTCCATGGGAATTCGGCTGCTCCAACCAATGGTGCTATTGTGAAGGGCTCCAAGGCGAGACATCCAACTGCAGCAGTTTGCTGATATGGGTGGTGTAGGAGACCTCCACCTCTGCAATCTTGTCTGAGTGCTGAAGCACAGATGGTTAGAGCCACTCATGGAGTCCAATTGAATTTCTTGGAATGGGTGATTCTCTCAAAGCCATAAAGGCTGCTGAGTGAATTCATCTCTAAAGGTAGGGGAGTAAAGGCCTTTGCAGCTTCTACATGCACCTTCTTCAATTCTCTTGTACTTTTGATGTAGATCTTGCCCTTTCCCTCTACGTCCACTGTGAGTGGTATCTTGCGAGCTTCGTAAGAGTTGCGCTGGTGTTGCGCGGTGTTTGGGAGTAGTGGTATGCTCATGATTTTCATCGGTTTCTACGGAGGTTGTGAGGGTTTATGTGAGTTCTTTGTTCTGTCAAGAAAGTGGTGGGTCGCCTTTTTTCAAAAAGGATGTCTGGTTTTAAGAATGGTGAGTTCTGGCTGCCCCGCTGCCCCGCCCCTTCTGCAGCCCCATCGCCTCCCCTCCGCACTCCGCCTCATCTGCCTCCCCCTCCGTCATCTCCGCCCCGTGCCATCTCGCCTCCCCCCCATCATCTCCGCTCCTCCGCCTCCTCGGCCCCTTCCGCCTTCTCCCCCGCCTTCTCTCCTTCGTCGGCTCTCCTCCTCCGCCTCCTCTCCGCTCCTTCGCCATCTCCTCCGCTCCGTCCTCCTCTCCTCCTCTCCTCCCTCCTCCTCTCCTTTGCCATCTCCTCCGCTCCCTCCTCCTCTTTCGCCGCCCCGCCACTTCTCTTCCGTCGCCCCACCACTTCTTCCACCTTCTCTCCTTCTCGCCCCCTCTCCTCTTCCGCCTTCCGTCGTCCCCCCTGCGCCTTCCTTGCCTCCCCTCCCGCTCTCTCCACCTCTCTCCCCTGTCTCTTCACCTTCTCTTACCCGCCCTCCCTGCCTCCCCTCTTCCTTCTTCCACTTCCTTCCTTGCCCTCTTCCTCCTTCACCCATCCTGTCCTCGTCCGCCCCCCGCCTCACCTCATCTCGGCCTCCCCCTTTGATATCTTTCTTCCTCCCCCCCCCCCCCCCCCCCCCCTTCTTTTCTTCTTTCTCCCTGTAGCGGGAGCATTTGTGCTTGTTAAGGCAAAATAAAATCTTGGTGGTGGCCCTTGGTTTGGCCAGAGGGGCTCTATGGCAGCACTCTCGAATCCCACAGCCGTCAAGGTTCTTCTTTTCCCAACTGACAAGCAACATGCAATTCAGTCCCTCCAGGACAAGGCGATCGTGGGTAGAATTGTAGGCCTCACTCCTACAAGGAGATAGTTGCGAGAGTGGATCCAGGCGAGCTTGGCATTAGAGGGTGACCACATTTAGGCGGTGGAAGAGGCGTGTTCCTCATCCAGCTGAGCTTCCTCGACACTCGTGGAGTAGAGCCCCATCCTCCTTGGCCCACATGTAGTGTACCTCTTTCCTTGGTACCATGGCTTTACAGTGGAGGACATGGACACAACACACCATGTTCCCCGTTTTTCGGTTACGTTCTGTTTCCCAGGGATCCCAAAGGAGTATCGAGCCATCCTCCCCTCCATTGGTCAGGCATTTGGCACCGTGCTCAAGTCTCCGCCGGAGTCGGCTGCCTCAGTTGTAGCAGATGAGGGAGGATTAGAGTGGTGGTTGAGAGCCCAGAGTCCCTCCTAGAGTTGATCCTCCTAGAGACCCTCGAAGGGGGCACACTTCGCCAGCCAGTGGAGATTTTTGGACTACCAGGCCAATGTCTTCGTTGTAGATAAATGGGTCACCTAGCCAGAGATTGCCCCTGCGGCCAAGGCCAAGTCCCTCCTCCCCCACCCCCGCAGAGCAGACAGAGTCAGCAAGCTAGAGCCCAACACCCCCCCAGACAGGAGCAACAGGAGTCTCAGACCCCCTTGGTGACCCCCTTAGAAGGGGACTGGACCTAGGTTAAAAAGAAAAAGAAACCAAGCAAACAGGCCCGCAAGCGTCGCAGGTAGAGGGCTAGATGCAGAGAGAGAGAGAGAGACGGGGCATTTCGAGAGGCACTTGAGGAGGAGCAGCAGCAGGAGCCCGTACGTGGAGATCCACCTCCCCCAGCGGAAGGGGCACTGCCCAGCCAGAGGATCCTCCCGTTATGGAGGTTTAGCGCCCGCACCCACCCTTGCATTAGTAGTGAGCCCCAGGAGCTCATGATGCGGCGGAAGCTACGGACGTTAGCCCCCTTCAGCGGTTGAGGAGGAGTGAGTCTAGAGCCCGGCGAGCCTGATCAGCAAGGGGGGCCTGTGGCTACCCCTACTCTGCCCGCCCCCCTCCCCCTCCAAATCTCGCTCCCTCTCCACTACCCACCCTTTCTCCTGGTTCCCCCCCACCCCCTCCCCTCGCCCCTCCTACTATGATCACTGTCACGGGGACGTGGTGGTGATGGTGAAGTGCCCAAACTAACTGTCACTGAATTTAGCCTAGGGTACCAGGCTAGGGCCTTGAGGTACCTATGATTTCATGTGCAATAAGTGCGACTCCTAGTGCTATTAGAGTGGTTTCAATCTCTAAGGTCATTGGTTTTGTTCAGTGGGGTCATCCTTTAAAAATTGACTCCCTAGAGATCCTACAAACTAGGGTCATTGGATCCCAAGCATTAGGGTCATGGTGTGCCATCTGACCCCCCTAGGGGCATTAAAATCCCACGCCTCATTTTGCCATGTGTCTGTGTGTGGCCTCTCTGCTTGCCTTGTGGCACCTAGGTGCCACCCCTGGAAGCCCCTGGAGTCCTCTTTTTCCCTTCCTTGCTGTTTTGAGTCTTCTCCCCTACCAGAGGAGCCTCATTCTGAAGATGGCGGATTTTTGGAGCCTCCCTCTTGCTGGCTGAAGTCGTTTTTTTCGAGCTTTCTTCGTGACAGTTCTCCTCCCATTGGTGCTCTCAGCTGTTGGCATGCTTCCTGGACCTGGACGCCTCCATTTTGAGCCATTTTTGGAGCTTTTCTCAACTTTCTTCGCGACAAAAGTCTCCCTTTCTTGATTTTGAGGCCATATTCTTGGACGCCTCTCTTCCTGCTGCTGCTTGGTGCAAGGCGCAGTGAAAACAGAGGTGCTGGTGGGCTGGAATCACCATTCTGGTGGTTGCAATCATGGCGGATCTATTTCAGCTTGCTGAACCCTCTCTTTCTTGATCTCATGTGGTGCTGGAAGTCACTCATAGGCAGCTGGCTTTATATGGGCTGGAAACTCCCCTGGAATAGTTGACTGGGTCTGCTGCAATACCGACTGGGTCAGTCAGTTACATTGACCAGAACTATATTCATTTCTTTCTTTTTTCTCTAAGAAAAAGGAACTTCTATTAATGCTTGAAAAAGCAACCATACAAATCAGCTAACCGAAAGGTGCTGGTCGTGGGAAAATACAGCAAAACAAAACTTGGTCGTTAGAAAGAAACCAACATGTTTCTAGAGAACCCAGCTCATTGCCTTGGAAATCTCTGGAATAGGGGCTAACAACCAAGGTGGCGGACTATACATCCAGCGAATGTCTCTTGCGATGAGGCATAAAAAATGCCTGTGGGTCAAGCCTTGCAGAACCGCTCCCGCTTTTTGGTGATCACTCTAGAACCCGACGTCTCGCGGTCCCAAATGGCGTGCAATCTGTAAATAATATCCTACCAGATGGTGGCAAGAGTGGTTGCTGGGGAGACTTGATGGCCTCCCATCACCAAACCACTACGTGTAACCTGTGTTCCAAGCAGTGATGCTGGACACCATCTCCCATACACTATCATTTGCAGAAGCATGGCGGGAAGGAGACAATAGTTCATATGCCTCGATCCTAACCACATTCTGACTCTGAATTCGATAGGTTGGAGAGGCTGGATCAATGGAGAATGCATGGCCCCCCTCTGTGAGCGACGCGACCATGCCCCAGGTAGAGTCCCGCTGCATCTGCTGCGTCCTGGCACAATCCTGAGAGCCCCTGACTAGATCCTCTTTGCTGTTGAGCATCCCCATAGACAGTGGGGGATTGTCTCCAGCACTTTGTCTGCACAGCAGTGGTATTCCTTGTCCACCCTCATTTGCTCCAGCCAAGAGCGTAGTATCCCGCACAATATCTTTGCCTTTTGAGAGGCATTGGATTGGGACAAGGAGTCTCAACCTCTTGCTATCCTTCACTTGGATTTTGAGGAGGCTTATGATAGGTGGAGTGGTCCTTTTTAGAGGGCACTATGCAGAGACTAGGCTCCTCAGACAGATAGACCAGAGGGGTCTCGGCCTTATATGCAAGAAGCTCTAGCTAGATGCTTATGGTGGCCACACGAGCAAGGCCTTTTCTCTCTCTCGCTCGGTTCAATAGGGTTGTCCCCTTGCCCCCTTTCTTTTCCTCTTCGTAGCTAAGGCGCCGGGTTACTTTTTGCGCTCTTAGACTGTTGGCCTCACCAAGATGAGGCTCCCAATTCGACAAGAGGATGAGCTGTTCAATTTGGAGTTTGCATATACATGGCCCTTTATGTGAGGGTTCAAACAGGGAGCCTCAAAGCGATTAGGGGACGCTTGGATTTATACTGCGTGACTTCTGGAGCCAAGACCAACTGGACCAATCATCAAATCCATCAGCCTCCTCACCGTAACAAAGGAGGTCCAAGAGATTCGTGACTATGGGCAGCCCTTGGCCTTCGGTGGATCCTACTGGGGCAGATGGTGGGTATAGAGCCTAGACATTTCAACAGAGAAGCAGATAGCCCTAGTTTCAGAGAGTGTGCAGCGCAAGCTTCTATATTGGAGCTTGGCCAAACTCTCCTTAGTAGGTAGGGCCTTGGTGGCTAACCATATCCTCCATCGCCACAAGGTGCTTTCACGAGGGATGCATGGGTCGGCTTAGGCACTTGGTGAGCAACTTCTCATGGGCAGCCTCCGATGGTACATGGAACACCACAGCTAGGGTCACTTGGCAGTCAATGATCTTGCCATAGGCACAGGGAGGGTTGGGGATCATTAGCCCTCTTGGGAAAGTTGGTAGTTCGTATCTCACCCAGGTTCAAAGCCCTGAAAGCTCTTGTTTAGGAGGGGGTGTCTTCAGAACACACCTTGTACAGAAGGACAGTGGCAACAGTCTCACAAGTCGATCTTTCCAAAGGCTCTCTTATAAGGAAGGGCTCCCCCTGATGAGGAGTATCCACAGGGTTGGCAACGCTTGGTTGGGGCACTCATGCAAGCCAACACTAGATGCTCTGACGAGTTTGCACGTCTCATTTGGAAACCGGAGGTTTGGAATCACGATGGTCTCATGTTGGGATAGCGGATTCACATCACTTGGTCACAGTTGAGATAGTGGTTTGAACTTTGGCTAGGTCATTTGGGACTTGGAGACGTCTCCCCTTGGAGGAAGGGGGAGGTGCAAGCACTCTCGCATTTGAGAGGGACAAGTATATGGATAGCAGAGATTGATGTGGTGACCCCTGTCTCGTGGTGGGAGGGGCTGTACAACTCAAAGTCAAAGTTCAAGTTGACCATCTATTGATCATAATTATTGAGTTCTTCATTCATCAAATTATGTTCAAAGAGTTCCTGGCTCCTCATCGTTGGTATGGACAGTTCTCAACGATTGGGGTGCCTCTCAAGATTCAGTTCTTACTACAATCACTTGGTTCCTTCTGCCGCAGATACTACAGAGTGGGGCATGGGGGATTCCTTCAGCAAAAGATGGGGGGAGACCTCCAAGACAAACGAGGCTTTGCATTTGCTAGAGTGGTAGAGAGTCAGGGTTATCTAAGAATAGTGTGAACTATAGAGCCCAACACACTCTTGGCACGACAAGAGGGCCCACAATGGCGGCTCTGGTTATGGGAGGGCCAGTCTCTTCGAGAGATCTAGTTGGACCCAAGCGAGGGGTTTTGGTCCACTTGGGTAGGACACTCAAGCAGGGCTGAGAAGTTGCCCTTCTTTTCATACACCACCCACATCAATCGACGTCTTCAGCTAGAGGTAACCCCTTCAAGGGAGCGGCATTAGTAGAGGAGGTTCCCACGGAGGTCATCTCTCGCTTTTGGTAGTGTCTTTGGACCAGCCTAATATCTGCAAGGTGGGCCGCAACCGCAAACTCAAGACCTTGGCTAAGATCTTGCACCTGGTGTCCAACAGAGTGATCGGTTTCCATTGGCGGAGATCAGCAACCCCCCCGTCCCCCCCCTTTCCTCCCTCTGTTTCAGGATCAAACAAAGCCAACCACGACTCAGACACTGTGGAAGAGAACCGAAGTTGAAAATCTCTTGGAAGGCCAATCAAAGGGGTGTGTGGATATGCAATATATCACGAGGGGCACGCTTCGGTGGCATGGTGACTGGCCCTGGAGAGGGGAACTCAAATGTAGGCAAGGAGAAATGGATAGCAAATCCCTGCATAATGAGCGTTGGAATGGTCACCTCCCCATCTGTAAGCCCCCATATGAGGAGAGCATGGGGGGGGTGAACCTGGGCAGAAAAGATAAGGGAGGGGGCTGCCACATGGGCAGCACCTCACAGGGAAAGGACAGCCATAAGGGGCTGCCACATGGGCAGCACATGAGCTGTCATGTGAGCAGCACAGCAGCCTTTCAGAGGCACTTCAAGGGCTGTCTGTACGGGCTGGAACAGGCCCCAAATAGAGGCGGGATAGGTGATGCACCTGTACGGAAAAGTACGGAGGGTGTGCAGACCCGGGACAGGTGGCACGCAACTGTACGGAGCAGTACGGGGCTGGATGAGCCTGTTGGAGCAGCAAAAGGAGGCTGCCATGAGGCAGGGACCTGCCTTTTTATAGGCTGGGCCCTTGCCTTGATTGTAGGGCCAAGGCCCTAGAAGAGTGGGCCCAAAAGGCCCCGGTTTGTGAGCCCTAATAGGGCTGGACCAGCCACAGACTGGTCGGCCAGTTTGGTGCAGGCTGGTCGGTTTTTGCCAGCCCCCTTGGGGCCTATAAAAGGAGAGGCAGTTGGCCTCATAAGATCATCACTTGAAGCAGCAGTTGGGGAGCAGGCAGCAGCAGCCACAGGCCCACCCTTGGACCTACACACAGGAGGAGAAAGAGGCTGACATGGGGCTGCAGACTGAGCTCAAGGTGCTGCCCACCTAGGCTGGCTTCCGGACAGCAAGGTGGAAGGGATCTAGACAGAGAGTCTACATATGCTCGAGGTGGAGCATTGAGGCTCAGAGATCTAGAAGTGCTAGGCTTGTAGTAGAAGGACCTTTTGGTATTGTATCCTGTCCTAGTTTGTGGACGGATGGAAATATAAAGTTTGTGATTCCACACTCCACACGCACACTGTGTGAGCTCCTGGGCATTACTATCAGTCTTCCGCTGTGCGTACCCTCTGTTGGGTCATTTCTAACATGGTATTAGAGCCCAAGTAGGAGGTGCTGCCCACCTAGGCTGGCTTCCGGACAGCAAGGTGGAAGGGATCTACACAGAGAGTCTACATATGCTCGAGGTGGAGCATGCAAGCTCAGAGATCTAGAAGTGCTAGGCTTGTAGTAGAAGGACCTTTTGGTATTGTATCCTGTCCTAGTTTGTGGACGGATGGAAATATAAAGTTTGTGATTCCACACTCCACACGCACACTGTGTGAGCTCCTGGGCATTACTATCAGTCTTCCGCTGTGCGTACCCTCTGTTGGGTCATTTCTAACATGGTATCAGAGCCCAAGTAGGAGGCTCACAGGTGTGGGAGCCTGAAGGCAGGGACCTTGCTGAAGGATGACCCTGATTCAGACGCTCTTGGGAATCAATGTCCACGATTGGAGGATTGTGCCCTTGCGAGAAGGACGGTGACTCAGGTTTAGTCAGGTGCGTTCAGAGTTCTGGTGTACTAAAAATTGAGTTTGGTTGACTTTGTTGTGTGATATAACAGCAGAGATGTCGACCTCTACAGCCTCTTCAGCCCCTGCTCTCCCTTCCTCCTCCCCCAGTTATCTCTCATTCACTATCCCTAACTTCGGAGAGTCTGGGAAACTAGACGGGACCAACTACTTGATCTGGAAGGTGAAAATCTAGAGCCGTTTAGTGGCTCGGAAGTTGTGGAAGCTGACAACGGGAGTGGAGGTGAAGCCGGAGGACATGGTGGACAGGCAAGGGAAGATAGTCATGGCAATAGATAGAGAGGAGCTCGAAGCTTGGGAAGACAGAGATGCCCATTTCGTGGCATTAATCATAGGGACTACGGTGGACTCTGTTCTTCCACATATCCAGATGGCCGAGACGTCAGTAGAGGCGTGGGTCACTCTGAATGATCTATACGAGACGGACAACACCTCCCGGATTTCGCTTCTTTAGCATTAACTCTACAATCTTGATATGGAAGAAGGAGATAACGGTACATAGCCACTTGATGAAGGTCAAGGTGGTGAGGGATCAGTTGGTAGCAGTTGGTCAGAAGACAGACTCATGCCATTTGGCCTTGATGGTACTGAGGAGACTACCTTGGAGTTTCAAGAGCTTTGTTACGAGTGTGACAGCAGGACAGAGGACAAAACCTCTGACGTTTGAGGAGTTGGGTCCATTACTACTACAGGAGGAAGCTCGGGAGAAGCTCTACAACGATGAGAAAGACGACAAGGCGATGCTGGCAAAGGATTACGCTTGCAAATGAAAGGGCAAGCCTAACGGTGGCAAGTCCAAGAAATAAGACTCTGATGATGAGGAGACTTGCAAGAGGAAGCAGAAGAAGAAGTGCTTCTACTGTTATACGCCAAGACATTTTGCAAAGGATTGCAGAAAGAAAAAGGCGGATCTGAAAAACAAAAGGAAGGAGTCTGACTCACATTCAGAGGGAGAGGCCAAAGCAAATGTGGTAATCGAAGAGTTGTTCCTGGTGACATCACGGAGTGTTACCGAGGTCAGATATGTTGACCAAGAAATCACAGTGAGGATGTCTGACATAGAGATGTGGGTCGATGAGTAGTTAGATGCCTTTGTGAAGGTGAAGGACAGCATGGAGCGCTTGGTACCTTCCAGGTGCGTGGCTATCGACACTGACACGAGGGTGGATTCCATGGAGAGCCCTGTGATCTCATGGTCAGATGGATCCTGTACTTCAGAAGAGGATAGTACAGGATTACACAGGCTTTTGGTGGGTGCCTCGGTGAGGTATAGGGTTTGCTTTTAGAGCAAACACACAGGCAGTACAACAGTCTGGTATGTACTTGATATTCTGCATTTGAGCCTTTATAGCATGCTATGCAGAGACTCTACTCTTCATTTATCTCAGGTGATATGAGATTGGAAGGATATTGGTGCTTCTTCAGATCTCGGACGTAGATTGCTAGAAGGTGATGGACAAAGAGTACTAAAGCCAGAAGAGTACCTGCTTGAGAACTCAGCGAGAGTTCATGGTCCAGGTTATCTGGAAATATTCATTGGTTGCAGACCTTGCCAAAGGAAGGACGGGTTGAAACAAACCCTCAGAGCATGGTGCTTGGAAGACTCCAGGTTGCTCACTCATTATGAGGGGGACAATTGGAAGATCGTGACGGCTGGATTGCTTGAGTTCGAAGGCAGGAACGTGACTGAAGATGGTGCCAGGAGGTGCTACCAGAGATGGACCTGTGTACCAGGATGGTGTGTAGAAGCGGAACCGGACCTGGTGGAGTAGGAGCCACAGGATGAAAATCCAGGAAAAGATTTTGACATCGAAATGTTCTAGAGGACTACAACCAGGGAGTTACTGGAGCATCGTCATCGACGTGTTGGCATTGGGCCTAGATGTGTCGGTGAGAGGGGGTGTTGGAATGGTCACCTCCCCATCTATAAGACCCCATAAGAGGAGAGCATGGGGGGGGGGGGTGAACCTAGGCAGAAAAGATAAGGGAGGGGGCTGCGACATGGGCAGCACCTCATAGGGAAAGGACAGCCATAAGGGGCTGCCACATAGGCAGCACATGAGCTGTCATGTGGGCAGCACAGCAGCCTTTTAAAGGCGCTTCAAGGGCTGTTTGTACGGGCTGGAACATGCCCTGAATAGAGGCAGGACAGGTGGCACGGAGAAGTACGGAGGGTGTGCAGACCCGGGACAGGTGGCGCGCAACTGTACGGAGCAGTATGGGGCTGGATGAGCCCTGTTGGAACATCAAAGGAGGCTGCCATGAGGCAGGGACCTGCCTTTATATAGGCTGGGCCCTTGCCTTGATTGGAGGGCCAAGGCCCTAGAAGAGTGGGCCCAAAAGGCCCCGGTTTGTGAGCCCTAATAGGGCTGGACCAGCCACAGACTGGTTGGCCAGTTTGGTGCAGGCTGGTCGGTTTTTGCCAGCCCCCTTGGGGCCTATAAAAGGAGAGGCAGTTGGCCTCATAAGATCATCACTTGAAGCAGCAGTTGGGGAGTAGACAGCAGCAACCACAGGCCCACCCTTGGACCTACACACAGGAGGATAAGGAGGCTGACATAGGGGTGCAGACTGAGCTCAAGGTGCTGCCCACCTAGGCTGGCTTCCGGACAGCAAGGTGGAAGGGATCTAGACAGAGAGTCTACATATGCTCGAGGTGGAGCATGTGGGCTCAGAGATCTAGAAGTGCTAGGCTTGTAGTAGAAGGACCTTTTGGTATTGTATCCTGTCCTAGTTTGTGGACGGACGGAAATATGAACGGAAATATGAAGTGTTGCTTCTATATTTGTCTCTGAGCATTGTTTATTTACTGGCTTGCATATCTATCCATATAAGTTAAGAAGTTTGTGATTCCACACTCCACATGCACACTGTGTGAGCTCCTGGGCATTACTATCAGTCTTCCGCTGTGCGTACCCTCTGTTGGGTCATTTCTAACAATGAGCACCTGAGATAATGTGTGGAAACACAAAAAATGTTGATGGAGAGGCTCGGGAGAACAGTCGTTGAAGAATTGTGAAACAGGGCCCAATCGAGCCAAAATAAGGCTGTGGAAAGCCCCTAAAAGAGGCTGGAAAATTATGATTTTTTGTTGTTTTTTTTGTTTTTTTTGCGGGGGGCCCAAAGTCACCTAGGACAATTAGAACAACACTACCCTAGGACTATTAGGACTGATAAGACCTTAGGCTAGCCTAACCCTCCTTTTAACCCTAGTTAGTACTAACCTAAGCTAGGTCCAAACTAACCAAACAAACCTAACCCCTAACTAAACTAACCCTGGTTAAAGTCTAACCTAAGGATTAGGACCTTGTAGGCTAAGGTTTGCAGGTGGCGACGGGCGAGGCGGGGCGGCGCAGGCGGGGTAGAGCTTCTGATCACCATCACACAATGGGCAATGGACACCATCATGCAACGGCCACCATCACGCAACAGGCGACGGACAGGCTCTTGTGGTGATCACGCAGCAGGAGTGGGTGACGGTCAGGCAAATGGACGGAACGGAGTAGCCCACCTAGAGGAGCAAGAGCTCACTAGAGGGATGGAAGAGCTGGTCGTGACTGGTTGGTTTGGCATCGGGGAAGGACGAGGAAGGAGCAACTGGATTCGCTGATTCGGGATGCTGATTCGCTGATTTTTGTGGCAAAGAGTTTGCGCGCTGCTCACAGCTGATTCTGGATCACAGCTCAAGCTTGTACCGTGGTCCTCGGTGGTCCATTCTCGAACAACTTCGTCTGCTATGTGGGTGAACGCAGAACAAGGCAGCACTGATTCCAGATTAGGAGAGTTGCTTGGTGAAGTGCTTTCCCTCGCTATTTGTGAGTAGAGAGAGGCATATTTGTCACGTCGGGTTCACCAGCAGATTGGTGTAGTGAAAGGAAAAGCAAGGGTGCTAGGGTCGGAGGCTTTGATACCAATGCAATGAAAGGGACAAGGGGCAGATAGGAGGAGGGAGAGATAGGAAGAGGGAGAAGGAGAGAGAAGTGTGGAAAGGGGGAAGAGGGAGAGGAAGAGAGAGATTGGGAGAGAAGGGAGAAAGAAAGAGAGAGCGATAGAGAGAGATTGGGAGAGAGTGTAGGGAGCACGTAGGAGGAAGGTGGTGGGAGTAGATAGGATTAGATGTCACATAAAAAATACATAGTAGGGGGTGGATGGGGATATATATAGTCCCTCCACATTTTCCACCTAAAGGACCTCTAACTAGGCCCTTTTTCCCCTTCATTACACCCACAGGGCCCACTCTCCCTCCAGTGGGGTCCCGGGCTGTCGCCAAATCTCTATGACTGCTTGCTGTACCTCCTCACTCCTGGAACAAGGCATCTAGAATACGGATTTTTTTGAGGGAGCCCATGATGGGGCTGCTCGAGGTGTAGACAAAATTGGCGAACAGTCAAACATAGTGGTACTTGCCAGAATGGAAGTGGCTCCTTTCCTATGCATTGCCCAATCACCCACATAGAACTTGTCTAGCCTCTCTAGAAGACCATCATGTTGACTGTGCCCAAAGGAGAAGTGGAGGCTACTATGGAGTTTGGAGAACTCTGTCTCCCACTAAGGATCCGTGCCACAGATCATGAAGATTAACTGCTCCCACATGCTCCTCTCGACTGCCGGCATCTCCAAGAAAGAGGCTCTGTCCTTCCCAAACTTGAGGTCAAGGCACTGGCATTGGAGAATGTCCTATAGTAGGGCTACATGCATGGCCGATGTCATTTAGAGGACTTTAGTCCCATGCGCTCCAGCGCAATAGGACCTCCATGAGAGAGAGAGGGCACTTTGGAGGCACCTAGCCTCTATTGAGAGGCTCAATCAGGATTCAGCCTCTTATTGGTTAGTAGATCGATATGAGAGCGCTAGACTTGACCTGCAAGGCAATAGAGATCCGGTATGCAAAGTACTCTTATCACTCCTCTAGAGCAAGGTGGGTGCAACAAGGAGATAGGATGGCATTGCAGTTCTTTCAAACCACACATCACAAGTTGGCAGTGTCTCAGTTACTGTGGTTTAAAGATGAGGGAGGTGAGATGTACTTGGATCCACATGACATCCTAGAGATGACTACCTCCTTGTATCGGCAGTTATTTTAGGCAGAGGATGAGATCTCGTAGGTGCTGGTAACGTGGGATAAGGTCTAGGCCACCCCGAGCATTATGGCACAGATTGAGGCCTCTTTCATGGATGAGCTTTTGGAAGCCCTCAAGTCTCTCCTAGTTCAAAAATACTAGGACGAGGGCAGCTTGCCCCTGATGTTCTTTTCAGTCTTTTCAAGAGCACATTGGCAATCTCTTGCGTTTGCTTTTCAAGAGATCTTTAACTCTGACTTGCCTAGGCGCTTGCTTGAGGCTAGATTTTCATGATCTTGGATTGGGGGGACTGGCTTCACTTTGGGAAGTAGCGTGTGATCACATTATTGGACACATTGTCATGGGGACATGAAGTTATGAACCGTGACTAACTTTGGCTTAGGGGGCTAGCCCAGGGGAAGCGACACTTCCCAGAAGTCCCTAGGTGCACACACTAGGCCTACTTGCTAGGGGCAAGGCAAGGTTTAGAGGGGTCTTAAAGTTAGCCCCAAGGAAACCAGTGTTTCATTGGTTAGAAGGGTTAGGACTTAAGTGTGAGGGGCAAACCAATGTTTCATTGGTTTGTGTGGGTTAGAGCATTAATGAGGGGGCCACGTGGCAGCCCCTCATGCACACCTACCCTCTTCCTCTCCTTTCAAGGCAAAAGGTACGTGATTTTTGCACGTTGGATTTCTCTCTCTCATTTTTTCACGCATCTCGAGGTCTTCTATCCTTACCCTTCCCTCTAATGTTTGCTTCCCTAGGCTTCCGTACTGCTGTAGATAAGCTTTAATCGCTGCTGTACGGAATGGGCCTATTGCATGGGCGGTTTCATGGCTCCAAGGCACGTAGTACAAGCTGTTCGGATTGCTAGCCTGCTGTATGGATTGATTTTCTGCTGGTACGGGTGGTCTTGCTGGCTGAGAGGTTGTTCTATGTTGCTGGCACGTTTTCCAAGGCTGGCTGTACGGACGCCATTAATGCTGCTGGCTGTACGGACAGCTTGGGCACTCTTCAAAGGCTTGTTCACGCATTTCAAGGAAAGGCTGCATGTTGCGGGTGGACCTTGCCATGGCAGACTAGCTCTTTCTCTCTTGCCCTTGCCTCTTCACCAGTGAGCCTTGCTCTTGTCACATTTCTCAGCTCCTAGTTTTCCTTTCTCTCTTCCTTCCCCTCTCCTAGTTGCCAGTTCCTCCTGCTAGTGTCCACATTGGATCTGTTGCTTCTGGAGGTGTTTCGGAGCTGGATTGAAGTCAGTTGAAGCTGGTTTGAGTTTTCTTGTCGCCGCTATTTCTTTCATGTTGATTGCATTTGTTGATTTTGGAAGCTTGTTATTGCTCCATTTGTTGTTGGAAGCCCCTCTTGGCCATTCAGGCAGTGATTGGGCACCTAGTTACAGAGGGTGTAATCAAAGGGCCAGTGTGTGGATTTTCTTCCTGTATTGTGGTCACTTGTTCAGTTTGAGATCTGTGTTGAAGCTTGATCATCCTGAGAGGCTGGTCAGTGGGTTGTGGATTGCTAGTCCTGGTTGAGTAAGTTGATGCTTTGTGGAATGCTTGGACACCTTTACAGTTGGTCATGGACAATGGTGAATGCCTTAGCCTTGCCTTGGCAATTGGATACTAGTGTGTGCACTAGGATGGAATACAGGTTATAGCCAAGGTTTGGCTTGGACAGTGTAATTGCCTGTGGGGCATAGCACAAGGGTGAGCCCTTGTCGCATGTACAAATCTCATTCTTAAAGAAATAAATAAATACCGGAAGGGGCGCCAAGAGTTTGGGGCCAGTGTGGTGTCTTGTACTTGGTTTCATTGAGCAGGGGCACTCTAGCTTCCATTCAGTTATTTCTCAAATTGTTTCTAAGTGGTATTGTTTAAAGTTAAGTGGTTGGAAAATGGTGCAATGTGGCTGTGAATTATGATCTCTGGTCTGGATGGGAGAGGAATCGGGACAAAACCCTAGAGCTAGCTCTGAAGAGGTAGTAGAAACGCCCTCGGATCTCATAGTAAATAGGACATTTGAAGATAAAGTGCTCCTTCGTCTCAACCTCCTGTATGTCACACAATGTGCCTCTCCCTGGGTAGGCCCTCTGCTCTGCCGCTCTCGATACGAAGTCTATGTGAAGAGACCAGTGCGAGCGGAAGCACTGCCCCTCTTGAAGCTTATTCTCTGCCCAAACGGGCATGCATCGCAGGTCTTAGAGTGAAGATGGGTCCGGAGAAGACAGCCCCAAGATATGTGTATGATGAAACTAACTCAACAAGTTACCCATCAAACGTGAACTGCTCCCGGTGCATGACGGCTTGCGATGTGTTGAAGATCATAACCTTGGTTTTACCTAGGTTGACCTTCAAATCATGAGACTCACAAAAGGACTGTAGTGCGTCAAGGTGTCTCTAGAGCCCCTCTACTAAGGAAGACAAAAGAGCCACGTCATTTGCGTACAGTAATATCCGGATCAATGTGCCAGCAAGAGAGTATCCATCCCCCCCTTGTGTCTGCATCACTGTCTCGAGCTTGTCTATGTAGAGGCCAAACAAGGTATGTGATAAAAGGACACCCTTGTTTGACCCCAATAGTGCTTATGATCTCGTCTGTCCACCTAGACCTTGCCCGGACTCTGCGCGAGACTCTCTCGTAAAGTGCCATGACAGCCCAAATGATCTCCTGGTCATAACCCAAATCCTGTAGGCGTTGGATGAGGCGGGCTCTCGGAACCGTATCAAATGCTTTGCAAAAATCCACAAAGCAACAAAAACCCTCTGCTTCCGTGTCCTCGCCTCCTCGATGATACATCTGAGTGTGAGAATGTGATCCATGGTTCCATGATCACGCCAGAATCCAGTGTGTCCTGTTGCTCTAAGTCCTTGACACTCTGCAAATCGGCTGACCTCAGAATCAAGCACTGATGCATAAATCTTGGACATGACATGTCCAATCATAATGGTCCTGTAATTCTTCGGGCTCATGGGATCCCCTGCCTTGTGGATGGGTGAAATAGTGTTAATGGTCCAGGTGCGTGGAAACCCTAAACAAACAGCTTCATTAAAACGCTTTGCTAAGATCGGGGCTAGGAGGTTAATCCCATATGCAATGAAATCAGCGCATAGTCCCTCATGATCCTTCGCTCCGGTCATTATGAAGTTTCATTATGGCATCCTTCACTTCCCTCTTAGTGAAGAGGGTACAAGAAGTGGGGCGTCGCAAATGTGAGGTCAAGGACTGGCTGATTTGGGCATATAGTGTGCGTGTGTAATTATACCAGACTTGAGTGTTAGTGAGTGGTGAGGGGGACCGTCCCTCTAGAAATCTCTACCAAAAGTCCTTAGAGTTTTACTCAACAAAATGTTTAGTAGTTCCTCCTCATTCCGGCGAAGGAAATCTAGTTTCTTTCTACGTACCAGTCGGTGGTACTCGCGTAGCGTCTCTGGTTCGCTCGAAAGACTATTTTTGGTTTCTTATCTGAGCTGAGGATGTAAAGCCTTACACTCATCATCATACCAACTAATATAGGGTATGGTCCCAGGTGGTGGTGGGCGGGTGGAGCGAGTGGTGAGAGAGAAAGCGGGAAGGGCAGCTTCGTGTAGTGAGGGGGTGATCAGGGCAGCGCGGTCCTCTAATAGGGGTATGAAGTCAATATAAGCGAGAAGTATGTACAAACAGCTTGAGTAAATAGGTGAGTGGTCGCGGTTGAAGCGCAAATCATGATAGGTGGAGTAAGAACTCAGTAGGGTGGAGGGTGTTGTGCGACGGGGAGTGGAAATGCTAAAGAATAGGT
Source organism: Dipteris shenzhenensis (assembly GCF_047967505.1). Taxonomy (NCBI): domain Eukaryota; kingdom Viridiplantae; phylum Streptophyta; class Polypodiopsida; order Gleicheniales; family Dipteridaceae; genus Dipteris; species Dipteris shenzhenensis. Next base: position 49,462,656 of record NC_141624.1, read on the forward strand.
AGGTATGATCAGCCCGTGGAGGAAGAGGTGCTACAATAAAATCAGTGATGCGAGATTTGAAGGTAGGGGATCCCATGATGTAATCAACAACGCTAGAACCTCCCCCATGTGGAAAGCATGTGAGACCACCTGAGGCGGTCCATCTGTCAAGACCATTATAAATAATGAGATCATGCATCTTGCCGAGGTCCAATAGGGCCTGCCCATAAGATGTGACCGGACCTCGTCTGTTAGCCGAAACTTGTAGTATACCTGCACCCTCAAGGTCAATATCTGGCAGTGGAATGGAATCATCCGTGAAGTTGAGGAGTGGTACTTGACGGGCACCTGTCCTCACATTGAAGTCCCCAACTAGGAGGACTTCTCCGCGGTTCGAGAAGTCAGCAATGGACTGATAAAGGGTTGCAAATGGAGATGTCTCAGCCTCATCTCGAATATCTCTAGCAAAGTGGGATGTCTCGAGAGAGAAGTAGCATACTGCAACAAACAGATCCCGACTGTCCATGTGTCGGATCCAGATCCAAAGAAACTTGGAATGTGTATCCCTCTACTCTACTGAAATGGTCCCCAAAAGGGTGGATTTGTAAAGAACTGCTACTCCTGATCCACGTACTCTCCCTGTGTCTCTAGTCTCATCTTTGTAAGCAGACTCCCATGTGTACCCGTTGACAACTGGTAGTGGGCGCTTTGGACTTTGACGTGTCTCTGTGTAAAAGACTATGTCGCGACCTGTGTAGGATTCCGAGAAGCTCCCTGGTTCTGACCATAAGGTAGAATTATAGCTCCAAATGGTGCAGGATAGGGTCTTGGAGATCTGAGTCTGATAGACCCTGCCTCCCTATGTGGGAGGGGGGTTGGATGTCCGCTGTAAGAAGTAGTCCATCTCATACTACTGCCCACTTCCCCTCCTTGTGGGTTTGATCCCGTTGTTGCAACAGGGAGCGCCTCTCCTCAACCTGTAGTGGGATGAGGTCTTCATCCATGGAGATCGCTGGCTGGTCTCGTAGGGCTGACCTACGTCGTAAAGCCAAAAGTCGTGCCTGAGCATCATGGAACCGTATGATTAGGGGATGCTCTCGGTTGGGGTCTTTATCCATCCGCCATGTCCTCTCGATCCTGTGCTCAGCTACTAGTGGCCACGAAGGCCGTCGCATCTGTCATCGGTGTAGCCTCAGTGCACAGGATCCCACGTATTATGATGTTGAGAGCCTTATTGGCTTGCTACTGTTGCTCCATGAGGGTAGCTGAAATGATTGCCCTTGCGGGTTCCCGTTTGGTCACGTCGACCCATCTGGAAGTCTCCTCAATTGCAAATTGCATGCTCGCAATTTGTGCCTCAACAACTGGAGTGCTCTCTGGGACTGTGCGTATGGCGGTGACCTCCTGTCGGAGCTGCGAGATGTCCTATCTGAGTCCCTAAATGAGATCAGCCTGGTCTTGAACAGCACGAGCCTGCTCTTGTATGACGCGCCCCTGCTCCTGCCCACGCTTGTCAGAGCCTAGCATTTTGGTATCAAAGCGCAATGCGTGGCGCGAAGAGGGCTTGTGGGCATCGATAAGGGAAGCGATGTGAGATCCCAGAGGTGAATCTACAAGATAAATAAAAATGAAATCGGCGATCAATGTTGATGACAAATGTAAATTGCTACAATTGGGGTGTCGAATTGCTTGAAAGAATTTCCTTTGATGTTGTACTCATCCTTGGCTGGTTGGTTTGTTTGGCTTGGGATCGGTCGACAACGTAGAAGGGGGTTTGTAGTGGTGATATTTAGACACGCTTGCGTACAGGCTTCGTTTGTCGATGGATCATGTTGTTGAGTGAATATAGGCAATGATTGTGCAATGGATGAGTATTAATTGGTGACGCTGAACATCTATGCTGAGAATCATTTGCTCAATGATTTAAGGTGTTGACCGACCGTTTGTGGAAAAGTTTGAGGAGATGATGGGCTACACAAGATGGTGAATTGAATATTGACATGAGAAAGCCAATTGGATGGGCGATTGTCAGTGACTAGACTTCAGAACAGATGTACCCTTGTGTTGTTGGAGCAGTAAGCACTGTTGTTCGTATTTCTGTGAAGAGGTGATAGCATGTGAGGGCTGAGCGACGATAGATGTATGGTGTGTGTTTATGCAAGTCAATAGGTATTGTTCCTTATCGCCTGATGTTGCACATAGTTGCCAAATGGTCAGAGTGATGCTTTGCTAAAGCGGCCGATGCTGCGCATGATCTGCCTATTATTTGAGTGACGTATCACCAAAATGCATCTAGGGACCTAGGTGCAGCTCTGCGATCAAAGGGATGTTTGCCTTTAACTGATCCTTGTGGTCTTCACAGTCTACCGAGTGTTCAGTTGTGACAAAGGACTGGATAGCAATAAGGTGGAGGAAGGTGTTAGAAAATACCCAACAGAGGGTACACGTAGCGGAAGACTTATAGTAATGCCCAGGAGCTCACACAGTGTGCGGTGTGGGTGTGGAATCACAAACTTCTTTACTTATGTGCATTCAATAGGTGTGCAGACTCATTAATAGACAATGAACCAATCAGATAGAGAAACCACCAAAATATATATTTCCGTCCACAACTATGGACACAATACAAGAGAGACAGATCCAGAGTCCCACCAATGGTGTGGTCCTCTGATCTTACCACAAAAGTCCTTCTCCTATCTGCTGGCTATCTCTAGACTAGAGTCCGCGTGCTCCACCTCGAGCGTAAGTAGACTTTCCGTCTAGGATGATCCTCTCCACCTTGCTGTCTGGGAACCAGCCTAGGTGGGCAGCTTCCTGGCTAAGTCTGCAGCCCTGCTAGCACCTCTCTATCCTCCTGAAAGTAGGTCCAGAGGGTGGCTACCTGCTGCTCCTTTCTGCTCTGGATCTGCTGCTGCAAGTGATGTTGAAATGAGGCCTGAATGGTCTCCTTATATAGCCCTCAAGGGCCTGGCCAGCCAACTGACTCAGTCTATACAAAAACCGACTGAGTCTGTACAAAAAACCGAACCCACAGTTCCCCATTTATGGGACTGTGGGCTGCCCTTTTGGGGCACACATTATAAGGGCCCTTGGCCCATCTTTCAAGGGCCTATAAATATAGGGTCCAGTCCAGCCTCTGATCCCCCTCTTTGCTGCGTGACCCTGCGCCACTGTCTGCCTCCATGTGAGGTCTGTTCCAGCCTGCTGTGCTGGCCTGCCAGGTTTGTATCCAGGCCCCAAAGTACTGCTATTCCTGCTGCTGTCAATGCGCCTTGTTCAGGGCTTGCTGCAGGTCGGGATCCTGCCCGCAACCCTTGCCATCCAGGTCGCTTCTTCCGTGACTGCATCCTGCCATGAAGACGCCTTGAGCTGCCTCTGCCAGTCCCTTCACTAGCACCTGGGTGCCACGCTTTTGTGCTTAGGTTCACTCCCCCCATGCTCTCCTCATATGGGGGCTTACAGATGGGGCGGCGACCTTTCCAACACCCCCTCTCACCGACACATCTCAGCCCAATGCCAACACGTCGATGAAGATGCTCCAGTAACTCCCTGGTCGTAGTCCTCTGGAACCTTTCGGTGTCGAAATCTTTTCCTGGCTTTTCATCCAGTGGCTCCTGCTCCACCAGGTCCGGTTTTGCTTCCGCACACCATCCTGGTACACAGGTCCGTCTCTGGTAGCACCTCCTGGTACCACCTCCTTCAGTCACATTCCCGCCTCTGAACTTGAGCAACCCAGCCGTCACGATCTTCCAGTCGTCCCCCTCATAATGAGTGAACAACCTGGAGTCTTCCAGGCACCATGCTCTGAGGGTCTGTTTCAACCCGTCCTTCCTTTGGCAAGGTCTGCAACCAATGAATTTATCCAGATAACCTGGACCATGAACTCTCGCTGAGTTCTCAAGCAGGTACTCTTCTGGCTTCAGTACTCTTTGTCCACCACCTTCTAGCAATCTGCGTCCGAGATTTGAAGAAGCACCCATACTGCCCCTTCTGCCTTCGAAGATGGCCAATTCCTTCCAATCTCTTAACACCTGAGACAGGCTCAGATCTGCAGCAAGGAATGTGACTGTCAGTGGGCAGGTGGCAGGCCTTTTATAGGCTGCATATTTGCCTTGAATGGAGGGCCAAAAGCCCTGGAAGTTTGGGCCATAAAAGGCCTGACTTGTGAGCCCTTTAAGGGCTGTTTTTACAGACTGAGTCGGTTTTTACAGACTGAGTCGGTTTTTACAGACTGAGTCGGTTTTTTGGTACAGGCCTTGGGGCCTATATAAAGAGGCCATTTAGCCTCATTTCAGTATCACTTGCAGCAGCAGATCCAGAGCAGAAAGGAGCAGCAGGTAGCCACCCTCTGGACCTACTTTTAGGAGGATAGAGAGGTGCTAGCAGGGCTGCAGACTTAGCCAGGAAGCTGCCCACCTAGGCTGGTTCCCAGACAGCAAGGTGGAGAGGATCATCCTAGACGGAAAGTCTACTTACGCTCGAGGTGGAGCATGCGGACTCTAGTCTAGAGATAGCCAGCAGATAGGAGAAGGACTTTGTGGTAAGATCAGAGGACCACACCATTGGTGGGACTCTGGATCTGTCTATTTTGTATTGTGTCCATATTTGTGGACGGAAATATATTATTTGGTGGTTTCTCTATCTAGTTTGGTTCATTGTCTATTGATGAGTCTGCACACCTATTGAATGCACATAAGTAAAGAAGTTTGTGATTCCACACCCACACCGCACACTGTGTGAGCTCCTGGGCATTACTATAAGTCTTCCGCTACGTGTACCCTCTGTTGGGTATTTTCTAACATCTACGAGACCATCCAGAGAGGAGAAAGGAAATGCTCTGATAAAGCAAGAATCTGGCATATATACCATTGAACCTGTGAAGTTTAAAGTGACGAACACTGCAAATTATAGACACAGAAAGTATTCTGATCAGATGGCACACTGTAGCTCGAGAGTTGGTTACAAAAATGGGATGAGGCATTCGCCAGTTGTGAAATGAGGCATGACATCAAGAAAATCTGCAAGGCCACACACATATTTACTGATGCAGCAGATAAATGACGGATAAAATAGTAGAGCGATGAATAGCATCCACTATATAGGAAGGGTTGAAATGAAGGAAGAATAAAACAATAGTGAAGAAGCATAGAAATGTTGCATTGTTGGGGCCTATGGAGAAGTAAAAGGCCTTGGCGGTGAGGTCCAACATAAGCCCTGAACTACTGACATTTATAGTATTTTGTGTTGTGCTCTATGTATATGGGGGTCGAGCTGGTGCATCAAAGATAAGCCTTAAAGATGTGGCATGTGGCATCGAGATCTATCTAGGGATATGGAACTTTACAGCTTAATAGAAACTACACTGAAAACGTACGTGAGTTTTTGGCTGGGAGAAAATCAGTGTGCCATAGCCCGATATGTTGATGACAAAATTCCTAGGCTTGACAGGAGCCTTTGACAGGAGCCTATCAGATATCATCTATACCTTGCGAGCCACGTGGGAGCAGGGTATGGAGGGGTCTAGGAAGACCGCTGAAATGCAGGAGCAGTTCTGCAAGGTATGGCCTGTAGACACTTTTAACATTGTCAAGGATTGAGGGATCCACTGTGTAAAGTGCTTCTCTTTAGTTGTTGGCACTTGTTTCCGGGATACTCTATGTACTGAGCTGGGATCTTGTGAAAGAGGCAGATAGCTGTCTTTTCTGATCGGTCAAGTGTGCCATGGATTGCTGATTTGAATCATTTTTTTTTCAAAGCTTTCTAATAGATGTTTTTTTTTTTCTTACAAAAAAGCCCTTAGGATCATGCTATTAACTGAATACCTCAGACTCAAGAACCTGGGACTGCACACTCTTTCACAAATCATGATTTTTTCAAAATGCAGGAGTTGAGCTGAGTGTGAAGCTGCATAAAGACCATTCAAAAATTTGACGAGCCTCTTTGTACATGACTCTACAGAAGTGGTTTGCTCAGTCGGGTGGCTAGTCTAGAGGGTATGGGGACTGTGGTTTACGCTATGTTCTATGATTCATAATTCTCTTTTGAGGGCAAGTTATTTGGAACTCTTAACAGTATCCGTAGATATATTTTTCACAACTCACAAGATTGACAACTTTCCTATTGAATTTGGTGAAGCAACTAAAGTTAAAGCGGGTTGGCTACATCTTTCACTAAAGTTTATGTTAATTGTGTGTTCTGGTTCATCGCACTGTACCTGTAACATCAGCAAGTGTTGCGGAATTAATTTTTCTGAGAAATGCAACTGGTTTTGAAATTGATTCTGTTAAAGTGCAGACGCGCTACAGACCAAGTGTAATTCCATATACAATTCTGCTGAGGATATATGGTCAGGCAGGTAGACTTGATCTGGCAGAAGATCTGTACACAGAGATGGACGAAGAAGGTTGTGAGCCAGATGAAACGATGACCTGTAGCATGATCTGTGTATATGCTAGGTTGGGTCAAATCGAGCGTATGATGGGATTTTATAACATGATGCGAGGTCAATGCCAAGTTCCGCCTGTTGTAGTATTGAACTCCATGCTTTCTGCATTGTATAAAGCTTGTTCATATGTTGACGCAATCCATCTGTGGGAAGATGTACTTGATTCGGGTGTCAGACCAAACGATTACACTTACGCAATAGCTGTGAATGCATATAGAAAGGAATGTAGGTTTGGAGATGCTTTGCAGGTTTTTGAAGATATGGTAAAGGCAGGCCATCTGCCAGATGAGATTCTTTACAACATTGTAATCAACATGATGGGTAAACTAGGAAGACAGGATGATGTGCTGACATTGTTTGAAAGAATGAAAGCACAAGGCTTGGTTCCAAGTAAGTACACATATACATATTTGGTGCATCTCTTCAGTGAAGCAGGCAACTATCAACTTGCAACTACATTTTTGTCGGAAATGCAGAGTCAGGGTTATCCAGCAGATGCTGTTATCTATGGTACAATTATTTCTATCTACAGCAAGTTGGACATGTTTGAAGATGCTGAATATGCTTTCAAAGAAATGCATGAGTCTGGACTCATGGTCACAGATAGATTATTCATTTTAGTGGCTAACGTACGGATGAAAGCTGGAAAATATTCTCAGGCAATAGAGCTCCTGGAAGAGATGCAGTCTCGAGGATTACCCATGACTAAATTTGCATGGATTATTGTACTGCAATGCTTCATAAAATTACAAAAATTGCATCAAGCTGAATCTGCATTTCAAGCCATGCTTAATAAGGGGTTTGGAGATACTGTTGCATTCACATGCATGTTTACTTTGTACAGAAACATGGGCCTCTTTGATGAGGGCAAAAAATTACTGTCTAATCTAGAAAGATCCCATGTTAAATATGATGAAGAGCTTTATGGTGCAATCATTAACCTCTTTTGCAGTGCGGGTGTACTTGAACAGGCAGAATATTTTTATAATGAGATGCAAAAGCAAGGTTTGATTCCCACTGCAGTTATCAAAACCATGCTATTGCAGGCTTATGGGAAGACAGAAAGATATGGGGATGCAGAACATCTGTTCAATAGTCTTGACCATCCTGATGCTGCAGCAGTATTGGTTATGCTCAATATTTATGACTCTCTTGGGAAAAGGGAAAAGGCTATGGCTTTGTCAAGAATTTTAATGGGGTCTGATGTGTCAGCCTACTGCAATCTCATTATAGACCTTGGAAGAAAAGGTGAGGAATATTGGATCTGCAATACTGTAAAAATATTGAAATTGTTGTATTAGCAATTTCATGATTCTTTTGAGGTTTTTCAGGTGCACTAGACAAAGTGGATCATTTATATCTCCAGATGATGGAGGGTGGCATCAAGCCAAATGAGGAAGCTATTATATCCATGATAGCTATGTATGGAAGGAAAAGACAATGTCAAAAAGCTATAGACTTATTCCAGGAAATGTCCATGTGCGGTTCATCTCGAAGCCCACGTATTCTTAATTCAGTGCTTGATGCTTGCATCAAATGTGGTGAGTTGAAAGAGGCTCATTCTTTGTTTGAAAAAATGGGGGACTTGCGTCTGGCCCTTGATAACGTGACTATCACCATGATGGTCAATGCCTACAGCAAAGCTGGTTAGTATACTCTTTACATTCTATAGTCCATGTTGTCATACTTGTTGCTACATGCTGATGCATCATGCATGTGCATTTTTTTAATTCAGGTTGCTGAATTGTTTTTGTGATTTTATTGCTAAGCCTGTTCATAATCTGAAAACATTTTTGACACAAGTGGAGGAGAGAAGATACAAGTGCACAATTTTTTTGCGTTGTGAGGATAGGCTTACGGACATCACTGAGTGCTACATCCAGACCACTATCATATTAACTTCTGCAGGCCTTGCAGTGTTTCTCCATGTTGCTTTTGTAAAGCCAATTTTAAATGTGTAATATGGGCTGCTTCTTTTGCTTGGCAGACCTTCAGAAGCTATTGCTCCTTTGAAGTAAGTCTCAAGGCACTGGGTGTCCTTTTCTCTGGCATGTTTAGAAAATTGACTGGCTTTGCTTTCTGGATACATCAACTATCTTTGATTTCTTAATGTTAATTGTAGTAGGAACTTTAACGTCAAATGCAAGGATTAAGGAAGACCTGTGTAGCCTGTCCGGTGCTTGGAGCATCATTGTGATTGTTTCTTAACTTCAGTTGGGTGGGTAGATGGCAAAGAACAGTGTTTGTGATGACATATAGAACATTGACAGACAAGTTAAAGCATTTTACATGTTATTAAATTGCATACTAAAAATTTACCTGGTGATATCTACATGTATACTTCAGAAGGCAATGTTTTGGTAGGCTTTCTATTTATGAGGCATTTGCATTTGTATACGTGGAGAAGTAAGGCAAGAGTCTCTCCCTTCAGTTGCCAGGCATTTTATGTTATGCTCTTGTCGAGATAGCATGATCTCGTAATGGTCTGTCGGCATTACCCTTTAGAGGATGGACATTTTAGATAATGTTTTTTGTTGTGCTTTATGTATATGGTAAAAAAGGTTATAATGCCAAGGTCATCGGGGTGACGCACTGGCTAGATAGATCTAAGACCAAAAGCCTTGGTGCATCTAATTGTGGAAATGTACCTGGGGATGAGTGAATTAAAATATATGCCAAGAAGGGGTAAAAAAGCGCATCAAAGATAGGCCTTAAGAATGTATCATGTGCAATTGTCGGTATGATGTGGAGTGTAAGGCTCTTCGCCGACAGCTGCGACTCGAGGCCAAACATAGCCTTCTGAGCGAACACGACATGATACACTGTTGTCTAGTACGCTGGAAAAAACAGGCATTTGTCCATTGAAACGAGGAGTAGCTACTGAACACCTTGTTCAACAACTCCAAGGGACGAAATTTCCTTGAGCGAAAATTATCCTCTCCCCTCACTGACACTCAACTCTGGCACACATATGCATGTAGCTTGTATGATGTTCCCCACCAGCCTGCCCCCGATCTCTCACACTCACTCCGCCCCACCACTTGCACTTTGTTCACTAGAGGTGGTGTCAAGGATGCAGCATTGAAGCTCCACAATGTCCGAGTGAAAGATCATGAGGGACTTTGCACTGAGCTTATTGCATACGGGATTGACATCCTAGCCTCGATCTTAGCAAAGCTATTCAATAAAGCAGTTTGCCTTGGCTTTCGACAGTTAATACCATCACACCTATTCACAAGGTAGGGGCTCTCATGAGCCGAGAAAACTGCATGACGATTATGATTGGGCATGTCATGTTCCAGATCTATGCATTAGTACTTGACACAGAGGTCAGTCGGTTTGCAGAGATGCACGGACTTAGGGCAGAGGGGCAGACAGGATTCCAGTGTGACCACGGGACCATAGATCACGTTCTTACACTCAGGAGTGTCATAGAGGAGGCCAGGGTATGGAAGCAGAGGGTGTACTGTTGCTTTGTGGCTCCTCAAAGCCTTTGACACTGTCCCACGGGCCCGCCTCATTAGGCTTTTGTAGGAGCTAGGGTATGACCATGAGATCACATGGGTTGTTATGGCGTTCTCTGAGAGAGTCTCAGGCCGAGTTCAGACATGTGCTGAGCGGACAGAGGAGATTATGAGTACCATCGGGGTCAAACAAGGTTGCTTGCTGTCACCAAGTGTGTTTGGCCTCTACATAGATGAGCTCAAGACCTTAATGGGTGGGGGCACTAAGGGGGGCTGGTTACTGTCTTGCCCATACTCTGATTTAGATCCTCTTGTACGCAGATGATGTCCTCCTATGCCGTAGGCCTCTGGAGACATTTGGATTCATTGCAGGCTTTCAATGAGTCACATGATTTGAAGGTCAACCTTGGCAAGGCCAAGGTTATGATCTTCCACACATCTTGAGCAGCCATGCATAGGGTGCAACAGTTCACATTTGACGGATCACCGGCTGAGATTGTCTCCTCATATACCTATCTGGGTGTTGTCTTCTCTGGATCGATTTTCATGGTGAGACCTTGTCTGAGCAGGGGCTATGCCTCACTTGCCTTACTAGAGAGACAGTGCTTCCACTCACACAACTAGGACCCTTGGACCAAGGCTCTCCTTTTTGACTTCTTGGTCCGACCAGTTGGCATGTATGGTAGCCCTTGTTGGGGGCCAGACCTTTCAGACACAGAGTGGGCTCGAGTAGAGCGACTACGAATTCTCCCGCTCTCACGGATGATTCAAGGCAAGCCATCAGTGGCTGTTACGGAAATTATATTTTTGATATATCTTGCTTTGGACATTATTATTTTTTAGTCGAGTGTGACTATGGCAAAGTACTCCATAGGAGCGCACCGGATGCGGCGGGCGTCCTAGTGGATACTTTGTGTGGTTACGAGTAAATTTGCAGACTTTTGCCACTTTTTGCAGATTTTCTTTGTAGATTTTTTGGGCATTTGTAGAGCATTGTGGTGCATTTCAAGCCTTTGATAGGCTGTGACACTATTGGTCACTGAGGGCAAATTTTCTTTGGTAGACTCTGGTTGTGCATTTTACATCCGAGGAAGGGATTTTACTTGTTCAGTTTGCTGTGTTTTTTAGTTTATCTGGCGAAAATGGCTCAGAGCAATTCCAATGAGGTGTTTGGAGTCCTCACACAGGAGGATAAGTTGGATGGCACCAACTACTCCTTGTGGAGTTTTATGGTTCGCAACATCTTGGTTGGCAGACATCTTTGGGATTGTGTCAATGGAGATGAAGCAAGGCTAGATTCTATGGCTACACCTGTCACTCCTACAGCTGGAGGCAGGGGTAGAGATCAAAATGTAGCACAAGTAATTGGAGCAGTTGCTGCTCTAGTGGCTCCCACAGCAGAGCAGGAAAGATGGGATTCTAGAGATGCACAAGCTCTATCTATAATTTCTCTTTCTGTCAAGAGGTTCATTATTCCTCACATTCAGTCATGCAAGACCTCAAAGACAGCTTGGGAGATATTAGAGAGTATGTTTGCAGCAAGAAATGATGCCAGAGTTTCCTTCTTGAAGAGAGAGCTATCTCATACGCATATGGATGAGGGAGATTCCATGAATACTTACCTCACAAAGCTTCAGGATTTGAGGGAGCAGTTGCTGAATATTGATGAAGTTATTCCGGATTCAGAGATGATTACCATCACTTGGAATTCTCTTCCTGAGTCCTATCTTGGTTTCCACACCTCGCTGAATTTGTCTTTGGGGGGGGGGGGGGGGGGGGCAGCAATCCTCTCTCTTTTCACGAGTTGGTAGGACTTTTGTTGCAGGAAGAGCAGACATGAAGAATTATGGCAACAGGGGCTGGCGAGCATGCCATGCTGTCTAAGTTTAAGCCCAAGGGAAAAGGGTAGCAAAAGCAACATGCCAATCAGCCCGCACATCAGCATAAAGCTGATTCAGGACAACCCTCTTATAGGGCTAAGGGTGATGCAGGTAAGCCTAAAAAGAAGGGCATTTGTTAGTACTACAAGAAGCCAGGTCATTATACTGGTGAATGCAAGAAGCGCATAGCTAAAGAAAAGAAAAGGGATTCAGGTATGGCTGTGTCCGATGCATCAGCTCCTAATGCACATGATGGGGGAGATGTTACAGCCAACTTTGTGGAAGAGCACTATGCCTTTTTGTCTTGCATTTCAGATTTTTTAGTGGGTAGTTCAGATACTACAGCCATTATTGAGGATGATCCATATGCTTTCTTGACTTGCAGTTATGATCCTTCAAAGGATGCATGCTCTCTCAGTGTCAATGAGACACTGAATACTTGGTATTTTGATAGTGGTGCTTTTAAGCACATCACTTGAGCCTTTTTGCATCTTTGCATCCTCCACCTACTAAAAAGAAGGTGACTTGTTCAAATAATTCTTCTTATTCAGTGTGTGGAGTGGGGGACATCATCCTTACATCCACTGATGGCACAGATTTCAGAATTTCAGATGTTCTCTATGTGCCAGGTATAAAGAAGAATTTGCTTTTAGTGTCCTCTCTCAATAAAGGAGGATTTCAGGTTATATTCGATGATGCTAAGTGTGCAGTTAGAGAGAAAGAGAACGACTATGCTTTGATGTTGTCTGGCACTTTGTATTGGGGTCTTTTTCAGCTTGATATATATGAGAAAAGATCAGATCTTGCACTTTCAGTGAGCATTCCCACTGCTATGATGTAGAATGTGGAGTTATGGCATGCCAGGTATGGGCACATGAGCTATGGCAGCTTAATGACACTTCAGAAGCATGCTATGGTTGAAGCATTGTCTCCTTTGGAGTCACCTCCTCCTCATGCATGTGAGGGTTGCATCCTTGGCAAGATGCATAGATTTCCTTTTAAGAAGGATGGTGCAGTATGAGCTACACGTAAATTACAGCTCATACACAGTGATGTCTGCGGTCCCATGAGGACACCTGCTTTTGGTGGTTATCTCTATTATGTTACATTCATAGATGACTTCACCAATTATACTTGGTTCTATGGTTGTAAGGCAAAATCAGAAGTGTTTATGCATTTCAAACACTTTGTGGCTATGGTTGAGAATGAGATAGGACTCAAGGTGCAGAGACTTCGCACAGATAGAGGGGGGGAGTATATGTCCCATGAGTTTGAGGCATTTTTGAAGGAGAAAGGCATCATGCATCAGCTTACAGTGAGGCTTACACCTCAGCAAAATGGCAAAGTTGAGCGCAAGAATCGCACTCTTATGGAGATGGATAGATGCATGATTACCAGTAAAAAGTTGCCTCACAGGTTTTGGCTTGAAGGCCTCATGTGTGCAAACTATGTTTTGAATTGGGCTCCCACAAAGGCTTTGAAGACAATCACTCCCTACGAGGCATGGCATGGGAGTTTTTGGTTGTGTTGCATATGCCCACGTGCCTATGGAGTTTCGACACAAGTTGTCAGATAAGGCACTTAAATGCATTTTTGTTGGGTACAATGCACAAAGCAAAGGCTATCGTCTCTACAATCCTGCTTCTCGCAAGATTTTTGTGAGTAGAGATGTTATATTTTCAGAAAATTCAGCACATACACATGCTGAATTTACAATTCCTGCTTCTTCAGATGATGTTATTGAGGGGATGCTTCCTATAGCATTTGGTTCCCCACCTGAGGCTCATGCTGAAAATCAGAATTTACAGCAACCTCCTCCTCATCCACATGCCCCGATTCAGCCACAGGCTGATTTTGTACCTCCACCGGGTGTGGATGAAGTTGTCAGGCAAGAGATTCAAGAGATACGTGCAGCCAAAACAGTCCCGAATTGGTTGCTACAGACTCTGAGGGAGAGTAGGCTTGAGGCACCTTTGCGTGGCAGGACTCGTAGTGCAGTAAGGCACGCAGGGGGGGCTCTTTCAATTGAGACAACTTATGCAGGTACTCTTCTTGATGAAGAAGAACCTGACTCTTTTGAAGAAGCAAAGGATAATGTGCATTGGATGCATGCCATGCACAATGAATTGCAGTCCATTGAGAAAAATCAGACTTGAGATGTTGTGGATTTGCCACCAGGTAAGCATGCCATTGGTACCAAGTGGGTTTTCAAAGTGAAACGGAAGCTAGATGGGTCCATTGACAGGTATGAGGCAAGGCTGGTTGCCAAAGGCTATGCACAGAAGAAGGGCATAGATTATGAGGAGACTGGCATAGATTATGAGGAGACTTTTGCTCCTACATCCCGGATGACCACCATACGGTTAGTTATTGCCATGGCTGCTTGGAATGTCCATCAGTTGGACATAAAAACAGCTTTCCTTAATGGGGACTTGCAGGAAGAGATTTATGTCAAACAACCTTCTGGATTTGAACTTTCTGGCAATGCACTTCAGGTTTGCAAGCTAAACGAAGCTTTATATGGACTAAAACAAGCTCCACATGCATGGTATGCCAAGATTGATGCATTTTTGGCAAGGGATTACATAATAGTCCCACGGAAAGCACCCTCTACATCAAGAAGGATGGGGGGGATATTTTGGTCATCATTCTTTATGTAGATGACATGTTGCTCACAGGGTCAAATGAGGAAATAATGTCAGATTTCAATTGAAATCTGAATTTGACATGATAAATTTGAGCATGCTAAATTTTTATTTGGGGATCTAGTTTATATAAGACAAGCGTGGCATTGTTATGTCTCAATCGAAGTATGTGTAGAAACTCTTGGGTAGGTTCAACATGCATGATTGTAAGCCTATAGCCACTCCCATGGAGCCGGTGCTGAAGCTTACTATGTATGATGCAGGTGAATCAGTGGATGTTACACTTTACAGCAGTCAGGCTGTTGGATGCCTCATCTGTTTGTGTAATACTAGGCCCGATATTCAGTATGCAGTATCTCAGGTGAGCAGGAATATGCACAGCCTAAAGACAACACATTGGCAGGCTGTAAAACACATCTTCCTTTATTTGCAAGGCACAAAGTCTTTTGGCTTGATGTTTCCCAGGAGGGGTGACTTGCAGATGCATGCTTACAGTGATTCAGATTGGGCTGGAGACTATGATACCAGGCAGTCCACTAGTAGTAATTGTTTCTTTTTGGGTAGAGCTTGCATTTCTTGGCTGAGCAAGAAGCAATCTACAGTGGCTACTTCCTCATGTGAAGCTGAGTACAGGGCAGCTTTCACTGCGACAGTTGAATGTGTTTGACTGCGTCGTTTGTTCATTGATCTTTGTCTCTTATTGGAGGGTCCTCCTTCAATTCTCACTGATAGTCAAAGTGCTATAGCATTGGCAAAGAATCCTGTGTTTCATGCTCGCACGAAGCACATTGGGGTTCATTATCATTATGTCAGAGAGAAGTTGCATGCAGGGGAGATTAGTATGATCTATGTGTCAAAACATGACAATGTTGCAAACATCTTCACCAAAGCACTTCCACGTGAGAAGTTTGAGGCATTTCGCAGTGTCCTAAACTTATCTCCTTTTGGTGATTGATCACTACCTTGTACACCACATTGGCACTGGGGGGGGGTGGTGTTAGAATTATTATCATAATCTAGGTAGTGGCCAATGTATTGTAATGAGCTTGTTAAAGGCACTCCCCATGGAAACATTATTCACATTAACCGAATATGAAGCTGGAGTGGGATGATCTGTATCCCACAAAATGCAGAAGCAATTCGAATTTCCATTGGGTCGCGGTGGACATACCACCTTACCGAGGGAAGCTGCAATTTTAGGTAGAAGAGAAGACGAGCATTGAGGAAAATCCACAAGTTCTACCCAAACAAGGCAACGATGCCGAATCAGGAGACCAGGGCAGGACATGGACCATCTGCTGGGCATAGAAGAGAGGAGAGTGCTCCAGCAAAACCTGACGGTGCTCCTCATCAGCCATGATGATCTCAAAAAAGCCCCTCGCTGCATAATGAACTTTTTTGACATAAGAATCACCCAGGGTTCGAGTCAACCAATTCCCAACATCTGCTGCAGCAGGCTTCCGTCCTGGGAAGAAAATTATAATGGCATGCTTTGCATACTCCTTAACTGGATCAAATATATCATCCACTTCCACCATAATGCCAGTGGTGGGAAGTGGATCTTTCCAACTTTTGCGGGTGTCTTCAAACCCTTAATGCATAACCTCATAAACAAGTTGAGCCTCAGCAGAGTCATGAAGGGAATCATGTGAATCCATCACCTGTTTTTGTTTCTTGTTGGAAACCGACTTGTCTTTGTGAAAGGTTTTCTCATAGGAATAATCCGCCATTCGAGTTAAGGAAAAGGCTTGGAAGCAGCAACGCTTTACAAGGAGGAAAGCACAACAGGTATAAAATTGTACGGAGTTTTCCTGGTTGTACCGACAAAAGCGTACGTATTTTTGACAGTTCGATTTTTTTTTTTTTTTGGGACAGCAAAATTGTACGGATTTTCCCAACTGTATGGACTTTTCTGGCTGTACGGACAAAATCGTACGGATTTTTGAAAGTACGATTTATTTTTCCCGAATTTTTTGACAGATCATACGGACATAAAACGGGTGTCAAAGGGAACCTTGAGGGCGTCAAACTGAGGGAGAACAAGCAGCTGCAGCGTGGGAGCACGAGGGCTAGCACGGGATCTCTCTCTCACACCCTGCTTTTCAAACACACACACACCATCTCCCACCACACACACACACGTTACACACACACACACACACACACACCCCTCCCCCCCCACCACACACACACACCTCTTCTTCTCTATCTCCTACCCCATTCCTTCATCTTACATTTCCTTTCTCCCTTCCTCTCTTTCCTCCCCTTTTGGTGTTCTATCCCTCTCTCTAAATCAACCCAGCCCCCTTTTCTACTAGGAGATTGATCGCCTTTCTCTATAGTATCCCATTAGAAAGCTCGGAGCCTTCACCCACAAATGTAATTACACCCTTTGAATTTTTTTTAGTAGAACGAATATACTATAGAAGGGGACAGGTGTACCTAGTAAGGCTCTCTCCACCACATCTCTCACATGCATGCCAGCATATGAGATATGACCCAATACAATTTTGTTATGCTTCCGCTTGGTGAGATAGTCCTACGGAATACGTAGGATATTGAGAGATAAGTCTAGTTCATGTGCCTTGTACATGCATCTATCGGGACTTGCAAAGCAAATCCTGGTGGAAACATGTGATGACGTTGTGTGGATAAAAATGAAAAAATATTTTTCACTTGTTGCATGTTGCTGGGTGAGTGCATAGCTATGTACATAGCTAGCTGGTTGTGGAAATGAGCTCTGGGTAGCCTCATGATGGACTCCACACTGATGACATATTGTCTTGAGATGGAAGACGCTTCTACAAGGACTTCTGGGAGATAATGAAGTGCAGTGTATGATCACCAGACAATCCAGAGCAGTGTGATGAGGTTTTGTTGTGGGATGACATGTACTCTTCATAGTTGTGTGATAGTCTGTGGGGAACTGAGCATTACATGCTGGTTAGCAGGATATGTGCAAAGGTGGAGTGCCTAAGGTTGAGTATAGGCACTAATTGCCTTGGTATAATTTGAAGGAAAGAGTGGGAGAGTGGTGAAAAAGTAAAAGGTGACGTGGCCATAATCAAAAAAGCATGCATGCAGGTGGCTACGTGATGAGGAAGAGCAAGCTTCTCGACGATGAGCTGGCATACTACGTGAAGGACTGCTGGAAGGGTCGTGGGTGACAGGGGGTGTGCTCGGTGGAGCAGAGGAGGCTTCTGGATGAAGGATGGCGGAAGGGCTCAGAAGGAGCTTGAAGATTGGACGCGAGGGAGGATCATAGAAGAAGGGAGAGTTTCGTGAGCTCTGGGGGCCAGAGAGAAGGCAGGCTGGGGAATGGTCCTGAGAGTTGGAAGGTGGCCTGGGGGAAGCCTCTCGGGTTCAGAGGCCATAGACAGGGAGAGGTCGTGATGGTGGGCGCAGTTGTGAGCTGGAGAAGGGAATCGTAGGCTCACAGCACAGGAGGTGGTGAGCTTTGAGGTAACGAGGAGATAGTAGGGGTGATACGTGAGCCCAGGGAGTATCTTGCGAGACGTGGGCTAGAGTGCATGGAGTCTATAAGGCCGTGACGACGGGAATTTTGCTTGCTGGCCATCTTCACGTAACAAGCGAGGAGGAGGAGAGCCATAAGCGGGGAGCTTTGTAAGCTCTGTGAGCTGGTGATACGCGAGGAGGGCAACTATGAAGATGGCACGAAGATCCTACACGGAGGGCCGAGGGCTCGAATGTGGTCTGGGAAGGATGGCGCAAGGAGTATGTGAAGTCAGGGAATACCTTCAGTGTCAATAGGGCTCTGGAATCCGGCTGAGGGAGGGAGGCTTTCGACAGAGAGGGGATCTTGATTATGGATTGCTGGGGACCAAAGCGTTGTGGGTGCTCTGAGAGCAGCGGAGGGACTATGAGCAGCTATCGTCATGAAGGAGAGGTCGTCTTGCTGGAAGATGCTTGAATGGGTGAAGCGTCTCTACTATGCAATTTAAAGTCCGTAAGCTCTATGAACAAGAGTGAAGCCATAGAGTAGCTATCGTCGTGTGAAAGGAGATGGGCGATGAAGGGAAGTGGTGCTTGTAGAGATGCAATCTGTGCATGGAGTGAGCGACTAGAGAGGCGATACAATTACAGACCAGAGGATTGGTTTGGAGGTCGAAGATGGCAAAGAGGAAGGGATACCAGTGACCTTGGAGAGGAGAAAGGATCCATGATCCTTGATGGACGGTCGGTGATGGGTTCTTGAGAAGTTGGCATCTCGGTTTGTTGTGGGTGATGAGGAGAGTTTTGTGAGCAATGAAAGCTACGGTGAAGACTATTGTGTGTGACGGATGTGGAAGCTTTTGAGAGTGGAAGGGCTACGAGAGAGCAGGAGAGGTATGTGAGCTTGTAGGAGGAGCAGAAGTCGAGGAGTTTAGTGGGTGAAGAGAACACATGAGCTGAGACGGAAGGTGAATTCAGTGAGCAGGGAAGAGATATGCAGGGAGATAGAGATAAAGGCTATCTCGAATGATGCTTAATAGTTGAGCTGAAGCAATGGTTGTCGGGAGCTTTCGAATGGGAGAGGGTCTCAACCATAGAGGCTTGGATCAATACCTTGGATACAAGAGGGCCATGAGTTGGTATGCTTTGTAAGGGAAGCTTGTTTTCCAGAGAATTTGAGGGCCTTGTGAGCTTGAGCTCAGTCATCAGTAGGAGCTTGTGTTGGGCTGTGTGGTCCACTAGGTTCTTTTTTAGTTTCCTTGGCTTCCGAGGAAGTGAGGCCAGAGTGTGAGTTGTATCTGAAGGTATATGTAGAGACAATGATATTGAATGGATGCCTTTTGCTTTGTGATTGTGTTGTTCGTGTGTTTTAAACGTGGATGAGGGTGGCTGTGAAGGCGGGTTAGGCTCTACTCTTTTTGTCCATCCAACGTTCAACTTGGGCAAAGGTTGGAAATGCTATCGTTGTTGGAAGAGAATGAGACTACTGCATTTATTGCTCTAGACGGAACTGAGCAAGAAGAGAGAGGGATTCAACATATGAGCAACATGTCTCCAACAAAGTTGGGTTAGTGACGGGGCTTGATGTCAAGCCATGTGAATACGGCCAAAGACATGGGTATGCCTATAAGTGGGCCCAAGGGAGATTTTCAGCAAAGCAATGAAGAGAGGAGTCGACATGATGGAGATGGTTCTCCAAGACAAGATACAGCTTTAGAGCAGAAAGCCCATGACATGACAAGGACATGCTTAGTGGAGTCCAACAGGAGTAGAAAGGGTTTAACGGAAGACTCAAAATCTATCTGCAAGGAGAATATCATTGTATGGAAGAGTAAAGGAAAGAAGACCTAGGTCTGGGGTGTTGAGAAAGAAGTGCAGGAGGTCTTACTGCACAAGGCATGTGATAAGGGCGAGAAAGGTTCCAAAAGTGGCATTCATCCAGTGATTCCAAGGGATGAAGGGGAGAGTTCATCCTCATTGGAAATTCTATCAGAGATGGGTAAGGTACAGGATTTTGGAGGAAGCAGTAAGTGTGCCTCCTCCCTATCGAGGAGGCATGGGATTGAATGGAGTGAGACGTGTGCAAGCATTCAGGCAAGAGAGTTTGGACACGATTGGGCTTATCACGACACAGGTTTCTTATTTAGATTTCAAGGGGGACATTGTTATATTGTCTCAAGCTGTCTATGTGTGTCTCATTAATCAAACCGCTTTCTTCCCCTTACTAAATTCCCATTTCAAGGAAAAAGAAACCCTTAGTTAACACATCTACAAACTTTACGAGAGAAGATATTCATAAAAGAAGGGGATATATATCTTGTAGGGACATGTTAAATACCGAAAGGAGATCTTCTGGGAAGCTCTTTTCCTGTAATGAATCTTGGAGCTTGAATGAAAAAACTGTGTATAAATATGTGGACATGCATGTGCATGTGAGAGAAAATATACTCAATTGTGATGCATATGTTTGTATTGTAGTCTATACTTATTGCTGTGCTTTAATTTGGTGGGTGTTTTTTGGTAGCCAGTCCCTGCCATGCATGGTGGCTTAACATCTTCATTTGCAATATTGCTTTTGATGTTATCAGTTTGGGAATGTTGCTCAACTCATCTAAATACTCTGTACTTTCACAATGTGTGATTTTGTTTTTTCACACAATGGATTATGGGATAACAATTTTTTGTTGCTCTACACTTCCTTGTTATGGAGTCAGGTATGTTTGCAGAAGCTGCAGGACTTGTGAACAGTGCAAGGGAACAATTTTTACAGTTGGATACAGTAGCTTACAACACATTTATCAAGTCAAATCTTGATGCGGGTATGCCATTGTGTATGCTTTGAGGCAATTTTTGCTTTTCAAGCAGTCCTACCTACTTGAGGTTACATGTACACATGTTTAATGACAAGGCTTGGTTTCAGGGAACATCAATGAATCTGTCAAGTTATTTTTGGAGATGCAGTCAACGGGCTTGTTGCCTTCACTTAAAACCTATAGCCTAATGATCAGGTCTGTGTGTGTCCGAATGAAAACGCTGATGTGTAAAAGAATGTGATAAGCTTGTATGCTAATCCTCTATGTGCTTATACAGAGTTTTTGGAAAGGCCGGCCAAATAGATAAAGCTGTTGAGATTTTTCAGTCGTTGAAGAACTCTGGTTACAGTTTGGATGAAATATGTTACAGTACCATGATAAACCAATATGCAAAAGCAGGTTGTATATGTGTAACCTATCTGATTGTTTTTTTTTTGTTAGGTCATATAGTACTGTGATATTGCCATATTGGTATAATCCACAGACATTGTGTCAAAGCAATGACGATTCCAGGTTAGAGGAAAAATGTATAGGCATTTTGTTAATCCATGTACAATTTCAAAATTGCATCATGATGCTTCGCACATTCTATGTTATGGTTTTAGCACAAACAAGTTTTGCAGATATAAAACACTTGCGTGTTATAATATATACTGTGAAATTGCATTATAGAAAACGATCTCATTCAGTATAATATATATATTTTTCTCTTTTTCTGAAAAATAAATTTTCCTGCATTGCATCTCAAGGCACAATTTCCCCTTTTACTGCAATCGGATTGATACCACTGCTATTGTTTAGGCCAAATGCTTTTAAAAGTGGTGCATGGTCCTGTCAAGTTCAAGCTCTGAGAAAACCTTGTCATGTGTTCTATCTGTGTGTTCTGCACAGGGAGACAAAGGGACGCTGTCCTACTGTTCGAAGAAATGCAAAAGGAGGGCATCAAGCCTCATGAGGTAGCTCTACCCAGACACATGCTCAGCTCTATCATACGACCTACTGGCACGCATGAAATAGGGATCAGACTGATAGATGCAATTGATACTGCAACTTTGTGTTGAGGGTGTGCAATTAAGCTTCCTTGGTTATGCAGTGTGACTTGATGGCAATGGTTACTTGTATAAGTTGAGAATATCCAACTTTGTAAAGTGTAGGGTATCTTTGGCAGCAATCATCCACGTTCTGTTTTTGTTTGGTCCTGTGTCCTGGTAGTCAGAATAT
The DNA here is from genome assembly GCF_047967505.1 of Dipteris shenzhenensis. Classification (NCBI taxonomy): domain Eukaryota; kingdom Viridiplantae; phylum Streptophyta; class Polypodiopsida; order Gleicheniales; family Dipteridaceae; genus Dipteris; species Dipteris shenzhenensis. The sequence goes on from NC_141624.1 coordinate 49,484,556, forward strand.
CTTTCACAGAAAATAGGTCCTAAAAGCTTCAAAACTTAGGACATAATGGTGAATGATAGTTTTGCGGGGTACAATTGAATTTCAGCTTTCCTTTCTATGAAAAGAACACACCTGGAGACTGCGAATGTCGCCTTTCAGAAATTTGCATGGGATGATGGTCATGATGACGTCACTATGTTTGTATGTGGCAATGCACACATCTTTGTTTCAGCAAGGGGGCTGGAGGCCTGAGTGTGGGAGATGGAGTTGAGGTGGAGGTGAAGCGGGCCTGAGTGGGGATGTGGCAAAGGCTAAGGGAAGGAGCAGGCGGATTTGAGAGTGAGAGAAAGGACAGAATAGATGAAAGTAGACGAAGGTGTGGACAATGTGAGAGAAACTCACCGAGTAAACAACTTCTTCGCAGTGGTGCTGATGATGCCAAGAATCACATTTGATCCCTTAGGGTGTGCAATGAGGAAACTTTCGTGCAAGGTTAATTCTCAATTTCCCCACATATGGAACCGTTGTATTAGTCTGTTCACCTTGGAGAGGTTGAATAGCTTGGTGAATTTCAGGGGGGATCCTCCATCTCACCTATGTGAGTCCCAATTCCGTGGTCAATTGCCATAACATTAATTATCCATGGCTCCAAGATCAAACAAAATGAGAGCCTAGTGATTGTGTAAGTGCCCCCATGCTTAAATAGCCTTCAAGAGTCCATGTCCTTTATGGTATGCTCATGAATGTAATCAATAGTATGCGTTTTAACTAGGAGTTAGATTTGTTGGGCTTGGACTCAGAAGACGTTGAATGCTTCAGACAATTCCTACATATATGACCGACCTCCCCACATTGTTTTCTTTTATGTTTTGTTCCTTATCCTCATCAGTCAACCCTATAGGCTTGGAGGGAGTAAAAGTACAACGAAATTGTGGTGGATTTCGAGGAGATAGGGTGAGGACTAAAATGGTATTGATTGTTTGAATTGGTTCTTTTTGAAAGGTTTAGGAAATGAAGGGCTGGATTGGCTGGTCTGATTTTCTTTCTTAGGGGGCATAGTTCTAAGATTTTTATCTAGGTTGGGTTTGAGATTATTGATTTTTAGTTATTTTCTAAATTATAATTCTGTTAGAGCTTAAGAGGTAGATTGGTACTAGGTCTTTGATTATCTAGATCTTAGTCTTGACGGTTTGCCGAGATAAACTTCTACGTGGAGTTTTGGGGTTTCCTCTATATTTGGACACTTGTAGATTCTTGCTACCGATTACTTTCTTTGGTTCTATAGTTTCTTTAATTTAAAAAAAAAAGGACTTCTATTAAGTATGAAAGAAACGCAGGAGCAAAGCTTAGTACATCATGCAAGGCATGAGAACACTAACACCCCTATCAAGGCAAAATCAAGCTCTTGTAAGAGAGCTAGAAAAAATACAAGGTTGAGGCTAAAAATGCCACCTCAACCTATAGAGGACTCGAGAAGACCGGGGAGCCATTCCACTCCCTGAGGAAGACAATCTGTTGGTATAGGCTGCGTGGGAAGACCTGTGCATGCTCCCCTAACTGGCCACCAAGGTGTGTACAATATCTATCCAAATTCTGGCCAAAATGTGTGTAGAGTGGACTTGAGAACCATCCAAGGCCTCTGTGCATTGGATCTCCAGATATGCCACGATGATATGCTCTCCGGAATCTCCCAGGAAGTACCCATAAAGGCATGCGCTGGTCAGTAAGGAGAGCCCGGAACTTCATTTAGAGAACATGAGTCAACCAAATATCGTTGAATTGAAAGAGCCCAGGAAGGGTCATGTCTCTCATAAAACATCCGAGGCCTTGAAAGAGAAAGCCATGCTATCGAGCCCCAGGTTATGAAAAAAGGAGAAGGCATAAAGGTTCTCAATAACATAGCAATCCCCTTCTAGATGATCCTTGTTTGTCTACAGTCCCATAAGCAAGGCTGAATAGAATCCTCAGTAGAAAGGCAATGAAGACGAGTAGAATCTACCCCGAACATGGACCTCCACTCGCTCACTGCACCACTCATTCATTGCATCCTTCCTTGAATAGAAAGCCAAAAGAAAAGAGTGATTTCTCTATTCCTTAGGGATTTTTAGAAAAGGATTTCTGCAAGCTAGCAAAGATCTGAAAGTTCTTTCACTAAGGAGCTAGCCTCTTAGCCCGAGCTCAAATTTTCTTGGCATTATTGCCCGTAGCTAAGAAGGGCAGGCTCTTCTCTTGGTTCGGTGCATCAAACCATTCCCATTTCCCAATGTTCCATTGCAAATACTTTATGGGGACACCTCCATAAAGCCGACCTGAACACCCCTAGAATGAACATCAAAGACCAAGGCATCCCTATCTGATCCTCGTAGTCCCATAACCTAAAGTGGGATCCTTGATCTCGTAAAGGCCCCAAGCCAAGTAGATCTAGAGTGAGGTCGATCACCTCCAAGAACCTAATCCAAGGCTACATTAGTTTGTTGAATGCTCCCTACACTTCCTCTAAGGTGACTTAGTACTGGGAGTCTAATGATCATCTTGAAGTATTTGGAAATCCTTCCAAGAACCCACAGAGCTCTCTCCCATCTAGACCACTACATATAATGAGAACTTAGAAGTACCAAGTGGTTTGCCATGATCATCAAGTATACTGCCATTCCATATGACAAGCTGCCTATCAATCTTGTCCCGAGAGGAAGGAGAGCACTCTGAACTTCGAAGAGTACCTCTGAAGCTGGCACAAGCTTTCAGGATATCAGCCTTAAAAGGGGAGGAGCAAGCCTTGAGATGGGCTGAGGTAAAGGGCCACCTGGTACTATCCATCCATTCTCCACCTGTGGAAGGAAATTTTCGAAGTCTTGGTGAGGAGAATTATTGTATTTACATTGGATATATGTGATAGGACCTCTAGGTCCATTGATCGGTCCGGAGATCTGAATTAATGTTGTAATTAAAGCCCCACAAAAGAATTATACGATGGGTTAGCGTTGGGAGGAGCTGTACCTCATTCATAGTGTTACTGTCAAACTTTCTTTCTAAACCCGACTTCCCGTGTGATTTTGAATGATATGGTTTAAAGGCTATGCATGCTAGGGTAATCCTTGGAAATTGTGCTTCCTCAATAGCGTGACTTTGACTGGTATTAGAGCTTGCTTTCTTTTCCAGCTGAGGAATTTTAGACTACGTAGAACATAGCCTTTTGTCAGCCTAGGGAGTTCCTATGGGCATGGTTGTGTGATTGCTTGAAAGTCCATGTTCTTCACTAATGTTTCATTATGGTGAACAGCATGAGAACCAAAGGAGAGAAACCCTAGATGGTAGGCCTGGCACCAAACAAGATAGGTCTCACAAAGAAACAAAAGTTTGTGAGATGTCGATCGAATTCAATCAACTGACTCAGAAGTAGAAGGCACTGAATATATATCAGCATTTCGACTTTATAGCTAATATTGAATCCAACCTAAAGAAGAAATTTGGTGCCATGAACACAGCTCTTAAGGATTCATCGGAGAAATTAGTCCATGAAAAGTGGACGAAGTGGCTAGCCCAGGATAAGGGGGAAGGAGATTAAGAATTCAGCCCAAGTGGAGAGGCAGTGCAGCCTGGTTGAATTTAAAGGTAGACAATATGCTGAAAGAATATGAGGATATTGAGGATGCGGAAGATTAGTTTAAGTTGAAGAAAGAGAGGAGCATGTGAGGAAGATGAGGAGACATTATACATCAGTGTTGGCCATCTTAAAGCTTTATGGACGTTGCCAGTTGCCATGAAGTAGTCCAAAAGATCAAGTTGGGAGAAACTTAAGGTTAATGTTTTTGTCTGAAGAGTCGGAAACAAATCATTCCCTTGTCAATGAAAATTGGGATGCTGGAGGAGGTTTTACTTCAGGATGGGATAGACCAGAGTTTAGGAGGAAGATTTACTACAAAATGGGATGGACAGGAGTTTAGGAGGAAGAGACAGAAATTTCATGTTAATAAACCAGGGTTTGTAATTGGTCAAGGATGTTTAAGACTAGTGGAGGAGGTCCTAGATTGACTCAGCCCATTAATTCAGCACCATTCAGGAAGCGCTTGGATCAGCAGACTACCCTGAAGTATAAGAAACAAGGCTTGAGCATCAGATGTGATGGGGCACACAAGTTTTTGGAGTGTCCATTCAGGAAGGGCCAAGAGCAGAGATTGGGACAGCCAATAGGAGAGACGGAGACAAGAAAGATTAAGGCCGTTAAGAGGTTGCAGATGGATCAGAGACAGACTCTCTCAAAGCTTAGGGTCATGTTGGATTAAGTCAGAGTTATTTGTATTTGACAATGGCTCATCCCATAATATCATATCACGTCAGCTTACATCATCTATAAGCTTTTGGGAGGAAGGCTATAGGAGCGTTCATGATTTTCCAGTTAACTCATGTACCTGTGGGCAGCAAATTAAGAGTTGGTTTATCAGGATTGTATGGACCTCTTGGTTGCAAGGTTGCAAATGTGGATGTGCTGATTAGACATCCATGGCACTACAGGATCTGTTTGCGAGGATATGGATTTCAGTTGGACTGAAACCTGTTTCAGTGAAATGCCTGAAATGTTTTAGTTCAACCAATTGGAACATCTGAGAAAGATCTCTCTCTGGATGCTGATGATTTTTCCATTAAAAATTAGGTGCATTTCTCCTAGAAATTCAGGACATTGTGTCTAAAAAATTTGAGCTTTAAACATCTGGAATTGGGGCTTTTTGTATCTTAGAAAATGGGCCTTTTTGTCTTGGACATTGGGGCTCTTTATATCTGAAAGTTTGTGCTTTGTAACTCATAAATTTGTGGCATTTTTTCGTAGAAAATTGGGATGTTGATTCATAATTCTAAAAGTAAGGAATGTTGATAGCTCCAATCCTTAAGATCTAAAAAAATGTGTAACTAGATAGTATATTATCTTGACACTAGACTTATTTTTAATTAGGCATGTCAGTGCCATTTCTGTAGGCAGTTTCGAAATTATTTCATTTTTTGCTGTTTCGAAAACCCTTTCATTTAAGAACTCTCATATTTAAATTATGTTCAGGAGTCTTTTTCTACTGAGAGACTGAAGGATCTTACTATAGATTTGATTCCTTGTAGCATACTGCTAAATAGACCTCCTCACCGAGTCAGAAAGTCACAACAATATCAAATTTAGAGGAAACTCCAAAAATTTCTTGAGAATGGACTGAGTAGACCTCGTAGTTCACCCTTCTATTCACAAGTGCTTTTATAACTAACAGATGCATCTTGAAGAATGTGCATGGGACTTACTGTATGTTCTATGTGGACACCCCTATTTGCAGTAGGGTGCCTTTATCCACTGAATTGCCCTGCTGAGTGAACAAGTGAACTAGGAATTAGGGAGGGCTGCTTATAAATGTCCCAAGTCCTCAAGGAAGATGCTGACTCTGACACATGGTTGCAGTGGCACTCAAAAGGCTGACATGTGTCACATGTAGATTGGCATTCCTGTCGGATGAAGTGTCTCACATGCAGGGGGGCAGAATGGGCTGCCATGTGTAACCTGTAGGGGTTCTTGCTAGGATTTTTACTGACAAGATAGGGCATCCTGAAAAACCTATTGGCTTAAATTGAAAAATAAAAAATAAAAAATAAAAAATATCCTGCTCTGTTATCCAATTGTTGTGGTAACTGTTGTATTCCAATTGTGAGAGAGAAAGCCACACAGAATCTTGACAGCCTGCCTGGATCTTGGATCTGTCTCAGAGTCAGAAAGTATTATTGGTTGCAATTACATGCTCTAGCCTAGCGCCTCTTTTATGATTGCCTTGAGAGCTCTGCATGTACAAACAAATACGTAGCCTGTCCGCACTGCATCTAGGCATGTGAATGTGACAGGCTGTCATACATATCTGCATGTTTATGGACAAAGAATGCTAATCATTTGCGTATCCGTTAATGAATACATTTTGAAATTCACTGGGCAAACAATGCAACCTGAAGATGTTAGTACCTGTTTGGAACATCTAGAGCGTTAGGATTTCATTCATGATTGTAAGATTTTAGAAATGCAGGGATCACTTCTTGAGATTTATTTAATTGTTTTCTACATATTGGATCAACACATCTGATAGACAGAAGAGTTCAAACTTGCACTATCAAAATCACCGACTAGTTTCTGTTTCTTGTAGGTTACATATCATACAATGATGAACATCTATGCAAAAACAGGGCATGCATCAAAGGTCGAAGAACTTTTCAAGGAGATGCAAGGGCAAAACTTAATCCCAAATGCTGCTACCTATCTCCCTTTGTTCTTTGTCTACGGAAGGAATGGGCTATATGGGAAATTGGAAATGCTGCTTCAAAGTATGTATTCAACAGGGTTAACGCCGAACATCAAACACTTTCAGGAGTTAATGATTGCATATGGAAACTCAAAGATGGTTGAGGAAGCCTATAAAGTGTACAAGGATATTGAAAACACAGAACTCTTGCCAGATGCAATTTGTCACAAGACAATGTTGAAAATATTTCTTGACAACGAACATTTCATTGAAGGTGTCCAGTTTTATGAAGAGACAGGTCAGAGGATGAAGGGGGATGATGTTTATTTAAGTCTTGCTGTAGATGCGTATGAAGGATCTGGACGGTATTCCGAAGCAAGGGCTATTTTGAAGCAAATGCAGATCCAGGGTGTGGCGTATACTTGCAGGAGGAACAGTCAGAAACAGGGTACTAGTTTTCCCCTTGCATACAGTCAGGTCACCAGTCCGGTTGGAGGTGGATCAGCTTGTTGAAAAATTGGGACAGATGCAGTGGCTTGCTGCAGGAGATTTGGCAGAAACATTACTATATCAACTGGATCTTTGATTATTACTGAAGCAGGCTGAAGATAAGCACTGTGGTGAAGGTAAGGCAGTCTTTGTTGTGCTGAGAAGTTGTTCTGGATGTAGTTTTCCTATCTTTTGGATACTTGCACTGTGTTTAAGGAAGCTTTGTGAAATGACAAGAGATATGATGTCGAAAGCAACCAGATTTTGGAAAGAATCTAATGTTTAAGGACTTAACTGATTTTGAAGGGAGTTTGTGCATGTTGCGTGTTGCCCAGATTTCTTCCGCTTGACACGCGCCTGCTTTCCATGTAAGAGCTACTCTTGTTTCTTTCTATATCTGGAGTGTAATTCTTTCTTTTCATCGACTTAGGTCTTGCTTCTCTATGTACTTATGTAGATGGGCCAATGCATAGGACGTCTTGGATTCTGCTCGTATGTGTTTGAGGAGTTGTTTTTTTCATGCTATCTCATTTTGAAGTTTCAGCAAATTGCAACAGTTGGTGTTTCAATGCATTTGAGTTTGAAGTTTCAGGAAATTGCAACAGTTCGCGTTCAATGCATATCAAAGATCATGGCAACTCTGGACTAGCTTGCATAGGACACGATAATAAGGATGCATGGAGCGATGATGTTTTGCAAAGTGCGTATAGACATAATGCCCTTCTTCTTTAGTCCAGTTTATCTGGAGCTTAAGATGGGGTAACTACATATAGACAGGTATCTGGTGAAATTTGTAAACCAAGTTGCATTATGTGTTTCGTTTTTTCCTTAATCATGTTTGTAAGACAGTTGTACTTGTGTATAGAGTAAATCCTGACTCATATGTGTTTCTGACCGTTGTTGCAGGAGATCATTTGGCTAAAACTTTGTACCTGCTACTAGTAAGCAGCAATGATGAAGAAGACTTTCTGTTCTTACATTTGGCAGATATACTGAACCCTGGGATATTAAAAAGGGGCTATATATATAAGAGAGAATGCATTTCATAGATTTGACTCAAATAATCAGCTGGTTGGTTGAGGTGGTCTTCCTATCATGATGTTGTTCGAAGGTCCAAAGTAGCTCGGTCTGCATCAAAAATTTGTACCTGGTTCTCATTCTAAATATTAAGGGGGTGGGCTGCTATTTGTGGAGTCCCTGCTTGGGGGGACTTGGCAACAGATGTGCAAGGACGACACAAAGTGCAATATCTTTAGTGGCTAAGGCAGTCTTGACATTGAATTTTTGTTTTGTTCCTTAAATTATTACATGCCCTAGGCATTGCCATCCATGGATCTCATATTTGTGTCAAGTCTAGTTGGTTTGTGAAAAAACAGTTGTCTGTCTGTGAAGTCCAACCATTCTCAAAGCCAACCTCGACTCCTGGTTTTGTAGGTAACTTATCAAATATTTTCCTTGACTTTGATGTAGCTGCAGATTACAAGAAGTTTTACTCACATGGTGGGTGATCCATAACAGCTCTTTCACTTTCCATATCTCCTCTTTGTCCTTATTCTCCCCGCACCCCCGAGATGGGAATGACGGGTTTGTTAGGCATGAGTCAGAGATGGTTTGCAACATTTGGTCTACAGATGGATAGATTACCCCATTTTAGCTCAGCCTTGAGGTTCTGACCTTTCACCATTATAGGCAAGAGAGGAACGAGATCATCAGATCAGATCTCTAGAGTGTTATGATATGAGCTTGTCACGATAGTAATTAAGGCAATGCTTGGGCTGGCGCAAGATGGACAAGCGTGTATGCAAGCAAGTGGGGGCTACTAAGAGCTAGTAAGTTGGCATGATCTCTCGGTAGGAGCAAGTGGTCAAGTGGTGATAAATTGGTGTGCAAATAGTGGAATCCCACGATGGGTGAGCTGTTTGAGGTGGTGATTTATAAATGCAGGCCTTCATGAATAGATGAGATACTTCCTTATAGAGAAATTAGCGAGGGAACCCTTTTGTGAGATCAAGGTGCACTCATTTTTAAAGCAAGCTTGTCCCAGGTGGAATGAATGTTGCCGTCATCTACTATTCCAAAGTTCACTAGAACGGGGTTCTACACATGGCAAGTTAAGGTCCAATTTCACTTGATGGGAAAAAGGATATGGGGAATTCTAGGTAATATTGATATGATCCCCAAGTTGAATGTGGAATGGGATTGATTAATCAATGCATGGGAGAATGCCATTCTTCATCATGTGGATATGACATTGATTGCACTTCATCTTGGATTCAGCTGTTGAATCCCAGTACCCGCGCAGCCTAAATTACGATAAGAGAGATGATCTCAAAATCTCTTATGGATGAGTGTGCATCTGATCTTCCTAACGCCAATACCTAGACTCTTTATGCTATTTGTGTAGCCTTCAATTAGCTTATAGGCTATTTAGAGCCGCCATTCTAGGGCTGGGTATGGTTATATTCCCTTTATTCAAGTACTCTCTCCTTTAAAGGGGACTCTAAAGCCTGTTATTTCCGAAGGGACTCATTCGATTCTTTGATTTATGAGAGTATGATAGAATAGTGAATTCTCTTGGGCTCAAATTATTGTGGAAGGCAAGGTCGAAGAGAGATTATAGTTAGAAAATTATTCTGCCCTGTTAGAAGAAGCTAAATAAAATTTCTTCCTTGATTTATGATGAGAATATTTTGAGGATGAACTAATATTAGACATCCAATAGGACTTGCCATGGTCTAACCCAAGCTCGTAACAACTTAAGATTGACCCTAGATGAACCCAAGTTGGTAATAATCTAGGGTTTGGGCTCAGTAAAACGTGAAATTAGAATAATTGTTGTTGTAACCAGTAGCTAGCGTGCATAATGCCTAGTGACTATCTGAGTAGAGGGAGCTGTTTAAGGCACTCCTACCTAGTGAATAAGGTTTGTGTCCACATTTCTATGGCCAGGTCTGCCCTGGTGTGGCTTTCAAATTTCAACTATGTATTGCCCTTAACTCTGGTGAAAACCTTTTCTATGGCCAGGTCTGCCTTGGTGTGGCTTTCAAATTTCAACTATGTATTGCCCCCAACTCTAGCGAAAATCTTTACCATCTTTTAAAATCTACTACTCAATAGGCTGGTACATGCCTCATGAGGGTTTTGTGCTCAGGCGAAGGATTTGCACCTTATGTTAGAAACATGGTGAAGAGAGAGAGAGAGAGAGAGAGAGAGAGAGAGAGAGAGAGAGAGAGAGAAGGTTAGGGTGTGAGGAAATAATGCTCAAATGAAGACATGAAGAAGGCTTTCATTCATTCATCAAGTATATCAAGGTAAGTGAAGTACAAGCGTTATATAGGTTACTCACTCACACACTAGCACCTAGTGCATATGGGATAAGTCCCATGATGACACGTGGCACTCACACAAGACTCACACACATAGACTAGTACTACACATCAATACTTCACACCAACACACTCTTTGACTATGATACCTCCAACACCCCCCTTCAGAGCAAAGAGTGTGAGACCCAACACGCAAAGAGTAGACCGATTCCCCCTCCACTGCAATACTGCAAAGAGCAAGTCCAACTATCCAACACGTCCCTGTGATAGTGACTTCTCAGTCAGCTTGCGACTAGCAAGGGCAAGCCATCACTCGTCATCCCCCCTTGCTGTGAACTGGGTGGTCAATACCATCAACCAAAGTACAAGACAATACATTCATTTTTGGGGGACAACCCAGGGCAAAGTACCTATTATTGACTCCAAATACATTCAATTTAGAGGGACAACTCAAGGCTGAGAACCTTTATTTGACTCAACACAAACACACACAGAACTAAGCATCATCTTCCTCAAAGAGGAATAGATCATGCAACACAACCGATGAAGCTTCCTGCTCAAGTTCAGTAGATGTAGCATAAATATTCCTGAGTTTGTCCAGGTTTGCCTTGGGTGAAGTAGTGAGGTCAAGTTGATGAAGCAATTTGTTGACCAACCTCACACCAATAAAAGCCAGTGCTTTGTCATGCTGCTCATCCCTAGCAGAAAGTGGTGCTGATGAGTCTTCACCATGAGGACAAGGCTCCATAGTGTCAAAGTAAGGTAGCAAAGGCAGCACGCTGAAATAGATAACCAGCCAATAGAGGAGCTGGTCTAGGCCTTTGAAATGAATCAGCAGCTTAAGAAAGGCGTGAATAAAGGTGCTCAGCAGCTGATGGATGCCTTCGGGGGCTCCAAAATTCAAATCCTAATGGAAAAGCAGCACGAATATTCACAGAGATGAGAACTGAACCAGAAGAGAAGCTGGAACTGCTGTAGTAGGTCCGAAATCAGCAAAGAGATAGCTGTAGGTGCTCCCAGTGCAAAGATAGGTCTTGAAATTTGTAAAGTGGCTCAGCAAGACTGCTCCAAAGCACACTGAGATACTGTAGCAGGCCACCACAATGAGAAATGGCTGTTGTAGGTGATCTAGAAGCCAAGAAGCAGCCCTGAGATTGAAGACGGCTATGCAGGAGCAGCACATAAGGTGTCGATTTTGGCGATGGAAAGCTCCAAAACGGCCCTGAAGGTCCACCCGTGCAGGCACAATGAACCGACCAGTAAGTAAGGAGGCCGCCTAGACAATGTAGAGCACGCGAGACAGCTCCTAGGCAATCCGGATGGAGGCGGCAGGCTGTGAAGACTCTAAGCTGATGCAAACGGGTGCAAGGAGAAGGTAAATAGAGGCGAGATAAGCTGAAAGGAAGAGATAGCTAGAAGCGGAAATGAAGAAGGGGTCTAATCAGGTGAAAACAGCAAGAAAATGGAGGTAAAAACAGGGCGAAATGGAGCAGGGCTGAGGCAGCTGCAGGCTGCAGGAAGAAGGGCTGAAGTAGAATTAGGGTTGGGGCTAGGGTGACGTGGCAGATATGGAAGGTGGCTGTGATACCATGTTAGAAACATGGTGAAGAGAGAGAGAGAGAGAGAGAGAGAGAGAGAGAGAGAGAGGGAAAAGGTTAGGGTGTGCGGAAATAATGCTCAAATGAAGACATGAAGAAGGCTTTCATTCATTAATCAAGTATATCAAGATAAGTGAAGTACAAGCCTTATATAGGATACTCACTCACACACTAGCACCTAGTGCATATGGGATAAGTCCCATGATGACACGTGGCACTCACACAAGACTCACATACATAGACTAGTACTAGATCACCTAATACTACACACCAACACTCCACACCAACACACTCTTTGACGATGATATCTCCAACACCTTACCAGTTAGAGTCGTGTAAAGGTGTCTATTTCAGATCGCGAAATCTCATTTAAAGCTCAAGAAGCTATGGATGGTGAAAAAATGGAGAAAGAAAGAAGGTTTTGTAAAGTCGCTTGGAAGTTGGTCGCTCAAAATGAGCAAGTGGAATCAAGAATTGAGCTTTCTCAGGTCGATCAGTGTACATTATTGGTGTCAATGGTGGGCCTCGCATTGTTTTCTCTGAATGTGCCTGCTTTGCCATTTAGGTAATGAAGCTTTGTATGATTGATACAGTTTGCAGCGAAATTGATCTGAGTTAGAGGCTCTTCTTGCTGTTTAATTCTCAGCAGTGCTACTACCCAAGATGTCAAAATCTATGATATCAATAAGATTATCAAAGGTGGTCGCAAGTATGCCAATAACAACATTTTTTGGTCATGTTTTGTCCTGTTTGGGACTTCAAGGTAGCTTAATTTAAGGTCACCAACCTTTTTAAATTTTATAAGAATAAAGACACTTGGTCACTGTGTCCATTGAGAAGGACCAAACCTTGGCATTTACTCAGATGCTGAGCTTCTTATGTTTTGGACCTTCTCTTTTTCATTAACTGCCGCTGCTACTTGCAACTTGGGTTATGAGCACTAGGAAGTCTTGAGGTCCTGGTGTAGACCTCAGTCTGCTAAGTTCTGTGGTGGCAACATGGTGGCGGAGCAAGAACACTTCATATTTGCATGCGAATGTCGTAAAATCATCATTGATTCTTATTATTTTGTGGATTTCTCATCAACCCCGGAGGCAGAAAAGCTGCCCATAGAGAAGTTTCCTGCTCTTGGATGAAGTAGTTTTTAATGATATGTGGTGTCTACCCTTTTTGTCCCGAGGATCTGCAAACATGGACAGAGAAACGTTTGACATCAAAATTGTTTTCCGAGTGTCTCAAGTCGAGCTTGTTCTGACATTCTTAGTCAATGAAGACACCATTTGCTAACTTCCTTTCTAAATGTGTTTCATCCTGCAGATGACTAGCCTGGACAAAGTCTGTTTTATATTTGCATAAGAGAGGTATCTACTTTTTGGGGGTGATCTTACGAATGCCAAATATATGATTGTTCTACAGACCACAAATCTTGGGAGTTCAAGAAGAAGCAGATCCCCGGAAGCCTGCAATTGGTGCATTTCTGCAACTTTTGCAGAATTAGGCGGCAGGTGCTGGCATTGCAATAAATGGGATCAATCCTTTTACACTATTGTCATTGTTTTGAATTCTGTGATTCCTTTCAGCTTGTTCTATACAATCTTGGTGGTTGCACTTTTTTAAGATTTATGTGTCTTTAGTGGTATTAAATATTGATAATGAAAATTTCCCTTCCACATTGAATCAATTCTCATGCTCATTGTCAATTGTACAAATTGCTAGAAAATATCAATGAACTAGACTTTTGCCCCTGTTTAATTCATAGTTGAAAGGCTATGGTTTCGTGCTGATGACAGATTTACTGGATTGTTTCTTAAGATGCTTTGCAATTCTTAATGTTTTCATGTTGCTTTTGTTTTTACAAAGACTATTGAGGGAGTTTTTGTAAATGGCATTCCCTACCAACGTATTAATCTCATTTGCTATTGTGATTGTCAAGACCAATGCAGACAATTCTTGAGGCAAACTCTAGATATGCTCAAACTTCATTTTACCAAAAATGGTATCTGCTTTTGCCTTCACCTTGCAGGTGCTAACTGTATTTATCTTTCTTGGATATAACCATATTGATGCTCAATGAAACTAGCTTATCGTACGAATATGTGTGTCATGCAACGGTTGGATGCCCATGAGATGATAACTTTCATTATTGATATGATGTGATTTATGATGTTTCCCTTGCTATGCTTGGATTTGTTTACATTGTTTCTATCTGCCCTCGGATGCCCTTATGCTATTGAAATTAGTGAAACTCCATCAATTAAACACTTGCTAACATGGTATGAGTCTGCTATAACTTATTGGACTTCAGGATCTCCTTTGTACAATTCACTGAATCCTTTGTACCAAAAGCCCTCCACAATCGACTCATGCTCAATGGAGTTCGCAAGAGCTCATAACGTTTAAAACAATAAAGTTCATCAATGCAACAAAAAAATTCTATAATTCACAAGGGATCCACCACTCTCAAACCTACCTTTCTAGTGTTCCAAAATTCAACATGGCGACAAGCATATTTGAAAAAATAGATTTAGAAAAAAACGTGCTAAGTTGAAATTTGATTGGAAGAACGTACATGAGTAGACAACCCAATTGCATAATTTGCAGCCATTGAGAATGACACATTGAGGGCAAAGATATGCCATTTGCAAAGTGGCCAGACTTCCATATCCAATTAGCACACCCACAAACAAATCGATATTTACTTTGAAAGACTTTGAAACTTGTTTCAGTGCAATGGTTGCTATTTGATGCCACCAATTATAAGAAACACACTAATTTCATTCAAGTAGTGTGTGTGTGAACTTTTTGTACTTTTCTATTTTTTTATTTTTTAAAAAAAGAGCAGGTGGTGTTTGCTCATGTAAAGTTTTCTTGCTTCTCTAGATAGTATAAGGATTGGCACGCATTTATTCTATCAAACATTAAAGTGCTCTCAACCCAAAGAAAACATCCGCCCTACTCATGGACGTTATTGACAAAGAGGCACATAACATTATCGACACACAATTTTTTTGTACTTTGTATGCTTATTTTCACATAACTTTTTATGAGTACCTCAAAAGAAAAACTAGATGTGTTTTCTCAATGGTATGCAAAGCTATGATATATTAAAAGTTTCACGTTAAATTGGTGAAACAAATTGTAGACTTCACTGTTGAAGATTGCGGCTATAGTACATATCCATTGATTTTTCAAATTTATCAACATCATAAAATATATGGACAATAATCAATTGGGGATAGTGCAAGAAACTTGGATATTCAACGTTCACAATGAAACATTGGAGCCTTTATAAACACATGTTGGCACACAAGATTGAGATGCTTTGAATTGGGCCAAAATATGCAACATAGCAATTCGATGTTCTTGGAGATACTAAATAGATTGATAAATAATGTGCATACATTAGTTAAATGTTTGGCTGAATTTGTAGGTTTGAGAGAATCATCACAAGTTTCTTGATCTATATTTTACAAACAAAGAAAGAACTCATTATATAAATGTATCTTTAGTATGAGGCCTTAGTCCAAAGAGAGTGGATGCCTATAGTTCTAATCACAAATAAAGTTCAAATTAGAAGCCTTGAAATTTGTCCACTTGTTGCAATGCATCCAATCAATAGAGCTTACCGCTTGACAATGGCAAAGTTGGTATTTGAATGGATTGGGCTGATTGTTTTGTTTTTAACCCAAAATCAACGCTTTTTACATCTCAACCTTCCCAATGATAGTAGAGTTAGCTGGGCGTTCATAATTAAGGTCATGCTTAAGCTGGGATTTGGCCAAGGCTTCTCAACATGACTAAGGCATTATTTTCTAATGCATAGTGACCATTTCAATAAATGGTTCCTTCCATGAAAGTTTTCCTTTGCAGAGATTAGTACGACAAGGGTGCTCGTTGGCACGTTGGTTCTCTTCCATATTCACTGAATGGCTTGTGCGTGGGGTTCTTTATGGGTTCTTTTACTCCCCAACGCTTCTCATTGCGCTTCCCAATTTCCGCAGATAACAACACTAGCACTTTGCTAGCACAACGCAACAACATTGATCACTTTATGGAAATAGTGTCTGCCTTTGCTAGCGTTTTTGGTTACTGCATTAATGTCTTTAAGACAACAGCCTTCTATTCGGGCTGGGGATCGCCTTCGGAACGGCGCTCTCATTTTTAGTTCAAGCATATACGTTCAGGTATTTTGGTGGCCTCACGGCTTGGAAATCACCATGAAACAAAACTTACCGTGGGGTTTGCAAAAAATCCATGGAAGGTTCACTGTACTCGAGCACATTTTAGTGCCTATATTAGTCTATGTGTCGTCCATTCGACCAATTTATCAGAATTGCCTCTGCATGATTTGGAGATTTATGTGGGCAAATCAATTTAGAGAACCGGTTGAATCTTAAGAGGAAATTGAGATAAGAGAATCTCTTGCCACTTCGCGCTACCTCGGGAAATGCATTTATGTCACTGACTTGTTAGCTGGAGATGCGGTTGGTACACCGCCCACGAATAATAGCCGGATGACAGCTATCCTTATCTACTCTAGTTTGTGGCTCAGTTAGTATGCCACCTTAGTTAGTTGAGTTTGGTTTGAGACCCACATATAGGGTTCTTTTATTTCTCATTACTGTGGATATGATATCTTCTATGCTGGGGAGCACTCTTTCTCAGGTGTAGTCTTTCTGATCAAGCATGAGCTTCAGCCAGTTATTGCTTTAAATGACAATCAAGGCAGATGGATTATTCTTCAATGCATCATTCAAGGCGAGGTGTTTGAATTTCCCGAGGTAGCGCGAAGTGGCAAGAGATTCTCTTATCTCAATTTCCTCTTAAGATTCAACACTCTGAACCGGTTCTCTAAATTGATTGTCGGCGCTCGGAGAATTGGACGTGAGGGCTCGCTAGGTCTTAATACCTGGATTAATAGGTGGCCCTTTGTCAACAATATGGCCTGTCCAGATAGGTCCCCGCGTCAACGTCCGTTGGCGTAATCTTGATGAATTGAAAACTCGCTTCCAACTCTCAACACGAGAACATAATTTTCTTGTAGCAACTTTGCCCCGGATGCGACACACAAGGCTTATCACCTCAATGTATGTGCACCAGGAAGGATTTCGGTTGGTGCACCTCTGCGGGTAAGGATAGGTCCCGGTTATCTTGACACACTTCTCTATTTTCTGTCCCAGATTCGGTTTGCGAGATGCGCTTGCGACTTTTACTGTGTCTAACAGGCTTAATTTCTGTCTATGAATTTCCCTCAAGAGACCGGATTATGAAATGGAAAGATGTCCTGTGTAAGACTTCTTTGGAGAGCGACGGGTGTGGCGGTATATCCTTTCTTGTTGACAAAAAGTAGTTTGAACCCAACATCGGTTGCTACAGCTCATTTGACCCTTTGTGAATGACAGCATATTTCAGACGACATGATCTAACTAGATCCGAGATTGTGATAGTGAAGAACTCGAGAAGTATTGCAAATGTAAAAAGATGTGTCATGAAGGTATACAAGAAATGAACCACACTTGAAATGCTTTCTTATTCGCATGACAAATCTTTGTTTTATTGTTATGCATAATTACATAGCATTGTTCACATCTTGTATATATGACCCTTTGTGAATGACACCATACTTCAGACGACATAATCTAACTAGATCCGAGATTGTGATAGTGAAGAACTCGAGAAGTATTGCAAATGTAAAAAGATGTGTCATGAAGGTATACAAGAAATGAACCACACTTGAAATGCTTTCTTATTCGCATGACAAATCTTTGTTTTATTGTTATGCATAATTACATAGCATTGTTCACATCTTGTATATATCCACACATTGATGTGGATAGAGAGTTGGCATGTGGATAGAAAGTTGGCAGTATATATAATCATATAATGATGTGAAAACATGATCATTTGGGCACAAATTTCACATTATATATAACCACATGTTTGTGTAACTACACGTTCATGTGGGGGGAGAGTTGGCACACTTTCTCTCAAAAATTTATAAGACCAAGGAATGTGCCTTTCCTTGGGATGTTGTATCGTGTATTTTGCAAATTGCATAATGTATGTGCATTCCTTGGGATCTTACATTGTGTATTTTGCAAATTGCATAATGTATTTTACAAATCGCATAATGTATTTTGCAAATCGCATATTGTAATCAATAGAAATTGATATAGATTGAACTGTAATGAAGAAGAAACCACACGATGATTTGTAATAAAAGGAAAACTAGATGTTAGGAGATTCTCTATCTTATCTATAAGCTGAAGGCGTCTTAGAAAGCATGTAATACAATAGATTTTTTTGGGTGTAATTAATCTCTCCTTGCGAGACACTCATGTGAAGGAAAATGAGACACGACCTTATAGCCGTAGATAAATTGAGTGCTTACACCATCTGCTACAGGAAAATGAGACACGACCTTATAGCCGTAGATAAATGTGACATTGTGTCATCTTGATATTAGATGCGCGACAAATCATTCAAGGATTCCTCCAAGGGTAAATCAACTTCCATATCCATAATTCCTGTAACAAGATTGCCGATAGGCCAAAAATTTAGATAGCATCGCGAGATATAACTGCAAAAGGAAGAATAAAAATCAGATCAGAGGTAAGGATCTCTATAGCGCCGGCTAAGATGTTACCATTTTCTGTTATAATAATGGGGGTTCGTAAGAACTGCTCCTTGCCGTAGCGATCTGCCATCCACTGCACATCTTGGGGAGTGCCCAGGGACAGTTGTAGATGCATCTTAGAGAGACAGGACCCTAGTCAAAGTAGCCATAGATGACAACCGTTACATACAATCCTTTCGCAATTGGCACCTACAGATCAGTTGAAACTATTGCTAAGGCTTACGTAAGGATCCCCTATCAATGTTCCATCCGGTCCAATGTTCCGTCCAGCCCAGCATCTAAGTTCACAAACCGACGAAAGGTGAGGATTAGAATTAGAGGAGGATTAAGCTCTTGGGAATAACATTATCATGCCTATGGCTAGAGCTATGCTTACATTCTTCCACGGCCATTCGATTTGTGCACTCCACCTAATGAAGTTTTGTCTGATGCAGTGAGGATGGAGGAGGCTATGGCAAGGGGACCCAGCTGCGGAGGCTAAAATCATAGAGCTCGAAGACGAGAGGGGGCGAGGAGAGAGGTCGAAACGGTCGCAAGCGATGACGTGGAAGCAGTGGGAGGGGGGGTGCAGAGCGAGCGAGGCCAAGGCTGAGGAAGAGGGAGATGGAAGAGGGACGAGGAAGAGGGAGATGGAAGAGGAAGAGTGGATGCAATAAAAAATGAAGATGTGCAATATGGAGATGCACCAATAAATATCGTAGGTGAGTTCCTTGTAAAACATGGTGGGCAATTCCTCTCTCAAAGTTCGTATCATGTATCCTACATTGACATAATAATCCTTTTTCTTTGGATCTTCTTGCTTTTGCCTGGGCGATGGAGTGGACTGTATAGCCGCACTGAAAGTGTAATTGTGAGGAAGCAGACCATAATCAACCAAATCCTCCGAATTGCAAACCCAGGCAGGGACCCAAAGTTGTAAGCTTGCAGAATCAACCTGAGAAGCACCAGCTTCGACGGGGACAAGGGAGCATAAAAGGTGCCCCAATAGAGACCAAGAAGGGGTACCGTCCTCGCGAAGTCTGTCATCGTCAAGAAGAGGGGTCTTGGATTCGTTGATCAAGGTGCGACAACTGAAGGTGTGAGAGAGATGCGAATTCCAGGTGAGCAACTACAATTTGCGAGGGAGGGAGGGGGGGAGGTGGACCACAGCAATGACCAGGTGAGTCATGAGAGCTCATGAAGGAATTATCTGGTGATATCCTATGCATTCACTGATTGCATATGTCAGCATATAGAATTCAAAGTATATAAATTTTTGAACAGGCAAAAGGAAGAGACTGGAGCAGAATGTTGATTCTTCCATCACAAAACAAAAGGAACTAGAAGAGGACAAGTCTCCAGATTTGCTCCTATTTGAGTTTCTTCACAAATGCAAGGCTCAGAGTAACTTCCACATATACCACAGTATTTTCAACATGGAGTTCACAATGAGCTCTATACTGGAGCATCACAAAGATTTTCTTTTAAACCATTGGGATACCTTCAAAGAACTGACAGAGGCAGGAAGAATTGTGGAAGAAGAAAAGGTTTTTGTGCATATAAATCATATTGTCTCCATTGACAGGCTGAGGTACCATGTGAACAGAAGATTTGACAGCCTGCCTGATCCTAAATTCAACTATAACTTGCACACCAGAAAGTGCAGAGTGCTTGAGGAAACCATGGCATTCCTTATGTACATTGTCTTCAGTCAGGAGTCTTTGGATGAACAAGGGCAGGAGACTGAAGAAGAAGACACATCTGAAGCAGAGGAAAAAGAGGATGTTTCTTTGGTAACAGAAATGGAAGAGCAAGAAGAAGATATCAACCTTAAGGATGAGGGGCTGCAAGTGGCTGCTCTTGACCTTGTTCAACTGAGGACAAAAACTCTTAGGGGAGCAGAGCCAGTTGAAGATTTTGATGTTCAGAGCAGCAACTATGCAGTGCCCATGCTTCCAGGTGTCTTGATTGGTGGAAAAGATTATGTTTTCCTCCATGATATAGAGTGTATGTTCAATTTGAGGGAGGACTATGCCATTTCCCTTATTGCCCAGGCTTCAAGGCTTGACAAGGAGGTTGGCATAGAGGATGACCATTCACTACTGGCTTTGGAAACAATTTTTGATCTTGCAGAGGCCCTTACTTTTTGTTTCAAAGAGGCTGAAAAGTTCCAAGAGCCAGATGAAGCTGCCTTCCAGCTCACACAGGAAGCTATGAATCTCTCAGCACTATACACAGAAAAGCTTAAAGAAGAGGCTGGACAAGAGGGGAGAGGAATAAATCTTTGGAAAGATGAACTGCTTGTTGCTGATGAAAATGAGAAGGTACTTCAAATCAAATACTTTGTCTTCTGCTTAACTTTGTTTTGTAGGTTGTGTATTGTCTCACTCCAATCTTTTGATATGTGGCAGCTACAAATTGAGGATGACACATTCCTCCAGAGATCAAGTGGAAGCAGGCCGGTTGGGTTTTGCAAAATGTCAGGCCTAGCTCATTATATTCATGATCTAGGCAGTGCTAAGATCTTGATTTACCATAGGCAATTGAGCAACAATGGAGAAGCCATTGTTTACTTCTTAAAATGTTTGTCCAGGGTTTTAGGTGGACATGATCTTTCATGGCAAAAGGAAAAGATCATTTTGATAGAGAGGTTGTCTGCCATAGATATATTTGGAGATTATGTGAATAAGCAGGCTTCTAGGGCCGCTTACTTTTTATCTTACACTTCTTATGCATTAGCATGTGGTGTTAAGGAGCCCAAATGTCTGGAGGGCTATGGAAAACACAAGCTCATAAGGTTTCGAGAGCCACCCATGATTGCATCAGGCCACACAATCCAAGAAGAAGAACAGGTGGAGACAGCTGAAGAAAAGGATACCCCTCCCAGACAAGCAACAGAGGCAAGCATTGATAAACAGACAGTCGACATCAAGCCAATAAAGAAGAAAAAGACTCCAATCAAGATCAAAAAGAGAGTTCCAATCAGCAGGCCCTAGGAGAAAGAGGATTTAGTCATCAAATATAGCACAAACAATATATTGAAGTTGAACTGATTTGTACAAAGTCTTTGATGTCTGGTATGATCTTGTATAAATGAACAATAAGTTGAAGATGAAATGATTTGTACATTTAGATAGAGTGGTGTCATTAAATATTAAACAAATAATATATTGAAATTGTGAACAAATTGTATTACGTTTAGATCATATGTTTCACAAAAGAAATACTATTGATGCATAACACCAAGAGTCACTTGTTCCACAAAAAAAAATTCTATTAATTGAGTTTGAAAACATGTGGACATAACACCAATAAGTTACAAATGAGTTCTATTCATGTTTACTTGTCCATTTATGGTTTCTAAATATCTTCGATTCCCTCCATTGTCTATGTCTCTCTGCTGCCATTGAATTGTCTAGAGTTTGTCTTCGTCTTTGCTTTTGGGCTTAAAGAAAAGCAAGCTTGATTTTGGAGCTAGCAACTTTTCTTTTAGCATGCAGCCTCTATAGTATGCCTTGGTAAAACCATTGGAAGACTTCCTTCAGACTATTTGCCTTCTGACTCCCTCCATAGTGTTGTGTGTGTCTGAAAAATGCATTACGTGCCATGTAGTGAGACTTCTCCATGCCTTGGGTAGACCAAATTGCTGGGCATCCATATTTTTTGACAAAATAGGGAAGGTGGTTGTAGATGATATGCTGTAAGACATAAGAATGCATAGTAAGTAATAAAAAAAAGAGGATCACACTTAAGTAAAAGAAGAAGATAGAACCTTACCATGTAGTGAGTTATATTGCAGGCTGTCCACACGTCTTTCATTGACTTCCCAAAATGTTTAATTGCCTCCTCAGTTCTTGTAATCACTCTTTGTCCATGTTGCTTTGTCACAGAACATGAAGAGTTGATCAAGAGACCTCCACACCTCTGCCTTCCTATTTCGTGCTTCCCCATCTGCCTCATGATCTTTCACAGCATTATGGACTTGCTTCCACAATCCATAATTAATCTTTGAAATTGTTCTACCTTGCCTTACTTGCTTACTGTGTTTGGGTCGAGACAAGAATCTTCTTGCCTTAACACCACCAATAGAGGGCTTGATTGGTACCTCCTTGCCATTGGTAGACTTTTTAAAGTCCTTTGTGATTTGAACATCTCCTCCATGCAGACCTATATCGGATAACACTTTTTTCCAATGCTTGAAGAGCATCCTTTCTATTTTTTTCGGGATGGAGTTTCCAAGCAAATCCAATATATAAAAATACCAATTTCTCAATAATTCGACATAGACCATGCAATGTGCAGATGTGAACATTACATAGTGGAATGTCCAGAATGGCCTTGAAGTTAGGGTCAACTTTATCTCTATTAGGTGCTCTCTTCCACCATTTTGAATCCATTACTTGAGCTGATTCTTTGCAGTAAAGACAAGGAGACTTTGAGTTGCCTCCTTTACTAAGGTTATACATGCACTTAAGTGTTTTAAGATCCCCGGCCATGTGCCACTCTACTTGAAAATCACCTTTTCCTGCAACATGGAGATTCTCGCCTTGCACTTGTCTTTTGATTATTCTTGGTATTTCCGTGTGGTGAAACACCCAATCTAGTGTTTCATGGTCTTCTGTCTTCACCTGCCAGATTATAGAAAACAAAGGTCTTACTATAACAGATTTGAAAACAATGACCAAGATCAAGTACAAAACAAAAAATGATCATACCTGGAACGAGCCTAACCACCATATGTGTTTCTCTGACATCAATTGCTCCATTCATCAATGTAATATAACTCTTTCCATTTTCTTTTCCTTTACAACCTCACACTCATCCAGTTTGATAACAAATTTCAAAATGCCTTTGCACTCCTCAAGTGTTATTCCATAAAACTCAACCATTCTTCTTTGAAGTTGTTGTAGATCTACAAATATATTGTTCCAAGGATCATACACAGTGGTTCCTTTACCACCATGAAATATTTCCTCAATATGGATATATTGCCCAATAAATTCATCTATACTTTCATTCAAATGACCTCTTATCCTCCACATGGTTGCTGGATTTGGCAGTAAAACTTGTTTAATCCTTTGACCTTTCAAAGTTGAGGATATCGCATGGAAAATCGAATTATATCCCTTCCTGCTAACTCCACTAACATCAAGAGCCTCTTGGATTATAGTGCCATCAACTTGATTACTGGATACAAAGTCCTCTACAACATTGCGTTTGACTGTTTTGTATTTTTTTTCCTCAATCAAACCTTTTGCTACACCACAAGAAAGCAATCCTTTCATTTGTTTAATAGGAAGAAGGTTCGGATCCATATTTTCTTTTGTAGGCTCCAATAATTTCCTATAGTAACAACACAATATGCCTATATCATTCAGCACCTCCATTCTTGTTTTGTGGTAAGGGACGAAATAGATAGTCATTTGAGAGCCTTTTTGAGTATACAAAATGATAAATTTCAATCTAACCTTGCTTCCTGAATTCGTTGCGTGCATCCACCAGTCCGAGCCTTCAAATTTGCAATGTTTTTAATCTTCCTACTACGTAGTCTATCTCCAAGCACGGTTCTCTTCTTTCTTGCTCTTGTCAACTCTTTTTTACTCTTTGAATGCTCCTCAATTTCATTCTGCAACTGCTACTCCAATTTTGCACGAATGGCTATCTCCTCCATCTTGGCTCCAATTTCATGTAGGTACATCATTTTATACGTTTCCGCAAATGTAGACTGCGCTGAAATATAACCAAGAAGTCCATTTTGTCCATTGCCGGCAAACCTCAGTAATGTGGTGGGATAAGTCAATATGTTGAAGCCCTTCTCTTCTCATATTTTCCCGCTGTTGAGCATTCAGCACCGTATCCTTTCGTCTTTTTTGTGCTGGAGCATATTGTTCTTCTAAGTCGATGTGAAGATGGTGTAATCGCTTCTTCTAAGATAGTGACTCACTAGTATCGGCCATTTTTTATGCTTCTGAGGTTGCGAAGTTTGTTTGTCAATCTCATAGTCATTTTGTAACATGAATCGTGGAAGTGTGGTGGTATCCATGTGAATATTTTGAAAACTTGCAATCACCAAGTTCAGTGATGGATTCTTTATGAAAGGCCTGCACATGTCGGCAAAAGAGATGCGGAATCTTTGGTATATAAAAAAAAATCTAAGGAGATATTTAATGCAAAATCGTGTTAGTCAAACAAAAGATTATCTTATTCCTTTTTGAATTGACAGTTTTGTAGTCCTTACTGACAGTTCTGAGCCACGTTTTCGTATTTTACTATTTTTGAGGTCTTTTAGGAGAGAAATAAATCAAAAAATAGTGAATTTCTTACAGGGCCCCAAAATGAGTTCCCTTTTTCCCTAATGGGAGAGGAGATGAGGGCAGATTTTTTGAAAAATTTTAATGAAATCGAAAAAATGGCAGGAATTTTGCAATGGGAGTAAAGAGCTTGGTGAAAAGAGAGGAGATAATGAGAGAAAACAAGAGATAGCAAATCTTTATATATTTCGAGGATGTTAATGCTGACAATGGTTTTAAAAGCAAGAAAGAGAATACTAGGAAGAAATTTGAGCTTTGAAGCTGTGGGGACCTCTCCTTAAGGCCCACAGGTGGGCCTCTTTATGAGCTTTGTCAGGCTAATCGTATGATAATTAGTCTTAATCCCATGAAATTAGGGATCCTTATGCGGTCCTTTTTATGCTCAAATGGTTCCTAATGGGCTTTATTATTAGAGTCATATTGTTTTTAGCATTTGTTGCATTACCTTAACAATGTGCAATTGCTCCCTATGCCCCCCTGCCTGCGGGCCTCTCTCTCTCTCTCTCTCTAGGTTCACAATAATGAAAACAAAAGAGAAACTAACAATGTTTTGGAGGACAAAAAAAAGAAGCAGTAGGGAACTTGAACTGGACGCTTGATTTGTGTTGTGTTAAGCATGTGTATGATTGTGCTACTAAGCACATTCTATCCATAGCCTATAGAAGCCTTTCTTATATGAAGGAAACCTAATATTATTGTACCAAAATAATCATTGTCAATCATTGGAGTTCCTTGTAATCGATAACATTTTCAATGTTGTGCATCCAAGCCCTATTCTATTTTTTTAAGAGGAAAGCAATATAGCTAATGATGCCCTCTTTGTGCATCTAGCTGATATAAGTTGTGTATCCATTTCACATTGCTCAAGCCATCGCTCAAGTTACAAAGTATACTATCTTGGGTGTATTACTCCTAGGGACATAAGGAGAGTTTTCACTCTCTAGTTCAATCTAAAGTTTGGAGGATACAAGCTTAGTAGTCACTCAAATGCCCTACTATTGCTACCAACAATGCTCCCACCAGTTTTGAGATAGCTCATGTTCTTCAAATTGATGGAAATGCTCAAGCGTGTGCATCTTCTATCTTCAACACATGTTGCTCTATGCACATATTAGAACACTATTCCATTCCTTATTTTGATTTTCTTTTTTGGGCAAGCTAGCTCATCCCCAATGTATTCTCCCTCCCTCCATTGAGAACCTTCTCTAACACCAGGTCTTGCTTTTCACTTTGAGGACAAGAGGTAGGCATGCAAAGCCTTGAGCTTGGACTCCTCCACTCCAAAGACGAGAGGTAAGGCTCCATTTCATGTTTTGTGTTGAAGATACTTCCTCTAGCTTTCTTTCTTTCCTTGCATTCCTTTCCATGTATTTCTTTTATTGATTGCTTTTCCCCTCTCTTCCATCTCTCCCCTTTTCTCTTAATTCTTTCCTCTTTCCTTCTCTATCAAGTTCCCCTTTTCTCCTTCTTTTCTTCATCTCTTTCTCTCCTCTATCCATGTTGAACTTTTCCCTTTATCTCTTTCTCTCTTTCTCTTCCCTTCCCTCTCTTATATATCTCTCCCCTGTCCTATTTGTTTTCTTGCTCTTGGTTTCTCTAACCTTTCCTCTTTTTTAATATTCTTCTCTTTCAAGTTCCCCTATCCATTTTAATTGTCTTCTTCTCTTTATTTCCCCTATCCATTTTCTTTTCTTCTTCTCTCTTACATATCAAAGAACAATTTTGGTCCCTTCCCTAAATTTTGACATATGTGGGAGTGCCTTTGTTTTGAAAACACATATCATACATACAACATGGCCTCTAGTGGGAATGATTCATGCCAATGTGATTGATCATGGTAAGCATGCATCTAGTGAATGTAATGGTTGTACAAAGAAAAACTTTGTGCATTTTTTATAAAATATGAAAGCATGTTCACAAGCTCAATCCCCAAGAGAATAGACCAACATGCATGAGATGGAGTAAGACATGAGACCTTTGAGAGCACGAATTCTTAGCCTCATGCTAGGATCCATTGCTAATGGTACCTCTTGGTCACATAGGTAGCGACAGCATCCGCATGATGATAATGCCCAATGTGATCATAATGATGCCCTAGGGGGTTCATGGAAACTATGTTACATTGAATTTAAAGAAGTTCTAATGGACTTTAGGCCACAACTCAGGGAAAAGTTGAAGCATCTCACTTTTGGCGTAGGGTGGATGCTAAGTAAGATGGAAGCATCACAAGGAAGTGATTCGAAAGGCAGCAGGAGAGTCCCATCCAATCAAACATACTCATTTCCATAAGAATGACGGAAAGATGGCTAGGGATGAGGTGAGAAACTCCTTGACAAGTACTAGAACCTATAGAAAGTCACATGGGGCAATCCCAATTCAATTCGAGAGCATAGCTAAATTCATGGCCTATGTTGTAAGTGAATCTTTTCTTCTTTTTCCCAACATGTCTATCTTGTCTACTTTCTTATCCTTACCTATCTATCTCATGTGTACTTCCATCTTTGAATTTCATATGTATAGAAGTATATGATAGAAAAACATGCATCCTTGGGAAATATAAATAGATGTATCTCAATGGTACCATTGCTCTCCTCGAAAGTTTTTGTAGAGAGGAAGATTTCACCAATATCTTATTCAATATAAGAAATGCTTGGACCTTGAACCCAACCTTTTAATTATCAAAGCATGCATGTTGTAGGAGAGTTTCTAAATATAGACCTTTTGTGCCTTCGATGTGTAGATAATGGAGCTGCAACCTCCACATATGTAAACAATGATTGATAGACATGGAGAGTAGGATGGTGAGTGTGGTGATGATAATGAGGATGAGTTGAAGGAGAACTCTTCCTATATTAAACATGATGACAAGGATGATGACTCTTGCAAAGGACTCACAAGAAAGGGAGATGGTAGTGACTCCAATGATGTGTAGCAAAGATGGCATGCTACTCAGTAAAGCATTTTTTGGTTGAGGTAGCATATAGCTACATTCGTATGCGAGATTGTCTTTGAATGTCATTTTGGAATGACAGCTTAGCAATGTGACTTTGAGTATTCTTGCATATATATAAAAGGTAAACTCGGTAATTTTAAAGTCCTAATTTGCTCTCATGAATGTCCACATTGATATCAACATCTAAAGACTTTTCTCGTGATAGCAATAATATAAATGTCGATATAAGCATCAATATTAGGTATATGACTCCCATAATGATGATTTTATGGATGCTTTCTTCCTTGCTTTTATGTTTATGTTTATTTTGATATGTTTATTCTTTTACAAAAAAAATGCCTTTGTAGATTTTGTTGAAAGTAACCATTGCAAATGGTTGTAGTGAAAGAGCTCTACTTTGCATAATCTCTTTTAGTTGACATTTAGTAAGGAATTGTCTATCATGGCATGCCTCTTAACTTTTAAGTTTTGTACATCATTGTGATTGCCTCATTATGATTGTCCTTTTTTCTCTAGCAAAAGTGTAGTTAGCATGACGCATGGTATGCGATGACAATCCTAAGTAAGCTACTACATCTTAAGAGTTTTACATCCTCATATGCTACTTTCCCTAAAATATTCTTGAGCAACTTGGCGGCAAACATTTCATGCCAGGTATTTATTAACTAAAATAACATATTTGGCTCTCTTTAGATATGTCTACCTTTGTTTACCTTTCAAGGGATCTGAGAGAACTTGGATGTCTGAAACAATTTCTTGCCTTAATCAATGTACTACCAAGCACGTAGGCTCTTGGGAATTTGACTCACCATTTGTGAGTACATTTCTTGAATAGCAACCTATAAGGTGCAAAGTTCTTCTTCCATTCCTCATATGCTGATATAGCAATCTTCTACTCAAATGCCTCATTTTATTAGAATAGCGCCAACAATCAAAGTTCTTTCACAAGGTTTAATCTTAGCTAATTCTAATCTCACATGACCAAATGGAGTTCAAGACGTTCACATTCTAGGATTGAAATTTTGTATTTGAGATTTATCTATTCTAAGTATTATCTGAGAGACCTATCCTTCTTCAATCATAGATAAGAAACATGATGTAGGGACACATGCAGTACCACTCTTGTTTCTAAGGGAGCTATACTTCTTCGATTATAACCAAGAAAGTACATGTAAGAAAGAGATACACCACTCCAGTTTCTATATGCAACTAAAGAAATTAAATACTATGCAACCTTGTAGTGATGATAGATTGGTTGCTTCAATCCCTAGAGTTGAAGACAATATTTTCGTGGTTGTTGTTGGACATAATTTGATGCTCATTTGATGGGTTGGGTGGCAGGGCAATGGAATGTACACTCTTGTCTAACTTACGATTTGGATATATAACTAGCGAGTATGCTCTTCATATGGAAATGGGGTATACTCTTCAAGTAAACGTGGATTTGGATGTAGGTAGTGACTTCTTGTTTGTAACTCATGCCCATAGCCTCGAAAGAAGAAATAAATATAGCACTAAATATCAATTGAAACCTACCAATCAACAATCCTTAATCTCTCCTTCAAAAATAAAAACCCTAAACCCCTCCTCCAAACTAAACCTAAATTATGAGTGTCAACTAATGTAATTGCCTTGACATTGCCATCAGAAATACGGTCACTGAGCAGGGAACTCTGTAACCAATGTGTTTTTGTGGTCTATTTGCGAATTTCTAAGGTACATGCACTCTCTTTTGGACTCATATGTTTTATGATGAAAACGTATGATGAAGACATGAACGGTGGCTTACTGACAAAGCTGCAAGGAAATTCAATGTCTATACGAGCATCAGTGCTAAGTAGGTCACTGACATTTATTATTTGGAAAACCTCCGAATTTTCGGTCTGCAGTCCACAGAGGAATGAGTTGGAACTTGGCGGTCTGCAGTCCACGAGCAACATCATCCACAACACGGGGAAACGCAGCTAGCTGCTGCAAGTTCATGGGATAAAGTCGCGCCCAGAAACTTGAAACGTCTACGACGCAGCTAGCTGCAGCAAATTCATGGGATATACGTCGGGTGCAGATCCTGCCCAGAACTTGTTCGCTATTAGGACGTTCAACGCCGCTGTTGGGTGCACGAAGTCCCAAAACACATACTCGGACGCATTCCGGCAAACCGGGGTGACGGATTTGAAGCAAGGGATCAAGGCGTTGTAAGGCCCAGATCCGCAGCACGCCGTGTTTGCATCAGTAAATCCTGCATGGTTTAAAACGTTTCTAATCACGCCGACATGGTTGCCGACCGCATGTATGGATTCTCGCAAAAAAATTCAGAGAATTACTCTCTTACCGTAAGAACTCGGCTCGGTGATCACGTTTTCTAGGAAATCGTAGGAATTAAGATACACAAAGCGAGCATCACGGTAAGTGCTCTGCAATCTTTGTACACGAGCGAAAAGAGCAGCATTGTACGCGCGCGCCTGTTCATTTATGAAAGATATGCACTGCCCTCCTCGGCTTTCTTTTGCAAGTAGTTCAGCTGGGACACATCCTATCGCCGAGATAGAAACCACTCCAAATTTTCTGGCTCCCATGTTATACAGGCCCTAGATGTTCATCGGGATTACGACATTAGAATTCTCATAAAAAAGAAGACCGATATTCCAACAAAATCTGCAAAATTGGGAAAACTTGCACCAGTATCCGAGACTCTAGGTTTGACTGAAGTAGCTCTATGAATGCCGATGCGGAGTATTGCTCTTGCAGGGGTGATTTCACCGATGAAGTAGAAAGGAAATAGTTTTCGAGATAGTCGTTGCTTCCAATGGAGATGTAGAACAGAGACTTTGAGATAAGGTACGCTGCTTCCTGAACCCCGATCTTAGAAATGATCAACTTTTTGACAGCGGCAAAGTACGCGACCTGCTGCGACAAAGCGATATGTTGTCCCTACAAAATGAATTTCGGCGGAGTTGAGGAACTTTTCACAAGCAACAGATGGACTACTACTGCGCAACATTGAGCCTGCAATTGCTTTGGGTTGGCGACATGCCAAATGGAGCGGAGAACTACTTACAAGTATATCACCCGTGGAATTCAAGATGCCGGCGCTTGCAGAAGAGAAACTCAATCCTTGCAACACATCTTCGCCGGCGGACAGATATGGAGGAGGAAACGGCAGTCCAGCAAGAGAAGCTGCAATCATAAGAATCAAGAAATCCAGCGCTATAGTAGAAGTGCGTCCTTCCTCCAACTGTAGTTTCAGCTCAACAACAACGACGAGGGAGCAGACGGGTGATCCAACAGTGCGTCCAATAGAGATACATTACCAATAAAATCCGTGCTGAGAGGGCCATTGCAAAATCGTCCGGTGGGGTGGTGGCGGGGAAAGTCTTTGCCGTAAGGCAGGCGATTAGCCTTGGCAAGAGTGAGGAGCTTATCGTTGTTTCCTGTGTCAGTCAAGGAGTCACCGAATAGGAAGAGAGCAGGAAAGCGACCTTGAGCATGTTGAAGAAGATTTAGCAGCAGCAGCAGCAGCAGCAAGCAGCAGCTGGAGGCCAGCCAACCCATCATCGACAGACACTCTACTCTGTGGTGGCAGGCAGTATACTAAGCTGCCAGATGTGAGCTTTGTCAGCTGGTGCCAGCTTTTGGTACCTTTAGCTCTAGCGTAGCTGACTAATAACTCCCAAGTTTTGGCCAACTTTTGCCTGTTACACACCTTGTGTTAGCCTTTGTTATCACATTGGTCACTCAATAGAAGATATGATATATATCTTCTTTCAAAGATATCGCAAAAACTTAAACTTTGCGTAATTTATTAGTACATTTCGATAGAAACCAAACGTACTATTGTGTACTAAGACGTTGAACTTCATTAATGTGATTACTAATTGTTTTTAATCTTGCTCGCTTGGTTAGGCTCATTTTAGGCCCAAACTTGAGACAATTAAATTGGTCCCTAAGTGTTCGACCATCATGTTGTCTTTGAAGTTACCCCCTTATTACAATCGTTAGAGTCCTCATGTCTCCTTCCTTATTCTTTGATACCCTCAAATTTGAGCTGTCCATAGACTAGCTAATGTTATAGAAAGCTACAAGCTCCATGAGTTAAAGGGATTAGCAAGGGAACACGAGAGGAAAGCCCTTTCTTTAACTCTCCTCTAAGCATGAGATTCGTCCTACTCCTCTTAAGGGTTTTTGTCTTTTATTTGTAAGTTTTCTATCATTAGGGGAATTTCGGACTCAAAAAGGGCCTCTTGGATTAGGCCCTTATGATTTCTAATTAGCAAACTAGCCAATGGGAGGATGGAGGATTCCATATTGGCCTCTCATTGGTGGAGAGAACTCCCTTGGTCCCCACTTGCCTTCCTCTTGCCCCCACCACTCCCTTGATTTTTGTGTGGTCCCCCCTACCCTCCTCCCTCTCTTGATGGGCCCCAAAAATCACGAATTTTTTTCCCTCCAAAAAAATAATAATTTAAAGTGTCCCCACCTCTCGAAATAGTTCCTAGGAGTCCTCCCGAACTATCCTCTCAACCTCTTCCTCTCTTCCTCAACCTCCCCTTAGCCTCCTCCTGTCAACCCTTCTCAACCTCTTCCTCTTCTTAACCTCCTCTCAACCTCCTCCCAACCTCTTTTTCTTTTCTTTCTTTCATTCTTTCTGTGTTGATGAAGCACTCCCCTTCCCTTAGACTAAATCTATCACTTTGACCTTGTGTAGGACACATTCTAAAGGACCACATTAATGTGTGGATTGCTCCAAAGGGGTAGGCACAGAGGGTAGGAGGTGTGTGTTTTAGAGAGAGAGAGAGAGACAGAGAGAGAGAGAGAGAGAGAGATGGATTCCTATGGGATTGTGATGTTATTTTGATTCATATTCTTTGAATTGATTTCAAGTTATTTTGTAGTTCTTTGGATTCAATGTATACAAATCAATGACTTTATAGAAATACAACAATTTACTTATTATAGTTGTGAGGATGCATCAAAATTAATCATTTAGGGATGTGAGATTTGATCCATAATGCTCTTGGAATGGATATGTCATTGTGTTAACATTTTTTCATACCACTTTACATTCTAGTGGAGAAATTGCGGAGGGAGTTCTCACAAGTCAACTCATATGGGGTAAATGCACGATTGGGTGTAACCAATTGCGGAACTATTTTAGGGGCAGTTTTGGGGCCGTGATGCAACATGCTGGTGGATGATATTTTGAATTTTGAGTTGACTTGCACTCTCACTGGAATTTTTCTTGGCGTAATAATTGCCTTATTGGCATAATAAAGAGACGCAATATGTCAAAACTTGCTTTTTTGAACCTCGTAGAGCTTGACACATGTCACTACATGAGTAGTTATGTCCTCCGCACAATCTCTGTGCTACATCTTTGTGCATCAAACTATCTATAGCTATCCTGCCATCTACTCACAACCACCTATCATCTGCATGCAGCTCGCCACCTGTCATCTACCCTTAGCTTGCCACCTTTCATCTACGCATAACTTTTTGGCATTGATCTAGATTCGCAACCATCGTGCTGATGTTGGCTTGGTGAGACTATCATATTGGTTCTTGGAGATATTTTAGAGGTGGCTGTAGCTACTCCTAATTAAATAAAAGAAAATGTATTTATGCTAATTAGTTAGGTCACGTGAGACCCACATTGAAGTCCTACAATTGTTTATATGTTTCGCATTGAGGGGTCTCTTTTCTTAATTTATGTTCTTTTAGCATGCCATCAGGCAGGTTTCAAACCATCCCGGTGGTTGGAACAACATGTTGATATAATGTAATGAGAGTGCAATTAATAGTTTAAAACAAGTGGTTCAAACTTAATCCTAAATGAAAAAAATGTACTTCCTTATGCAACCTTCACGTTGGTTCTATTTTATTAAAATGTTATTACTAAATGAAGGAAATACATTTTCCTTCATTTTAAAATTAATCTTAAACAAAGGAAAATGTATTTTCTTGTGCAACCACCGTGCTGGCCTATTTTATTGGGGGTTGCATTTAATCCTTAACCAAGGAAAATGTATTTCCTTGCAACCACCATACTAGTTCTTGGTGCGATTTCAGTGGTGCTTGCAATTAATCCTAAAACTAAGGAATATATATTTCCTTGTGCAACCACCACACTGGTTCTCCTTTAGTGTATGTTGTAGGTAGTCCTAAACTAGAAAATGTATTTTTGTGCAACTATAGTGCTAGTTGTTGGAACTATTTTAGTGTAGCTTGCAGTTAATCCTAGAACTAAGGAAAATGTATTTACTTGTGCACCAATTGCTTGTGCAACGACTGCAACCAGCAACAACTATTACCAATAACGCATATTACCAACTACTGTGATAAATTTTTATTTATATTAAAGTTGAAACTCAAAAGATACTACACCCAACGAGTATAACAACTTAGCCACTGTTGAGAGAAAAAGTTGGACAAAGAGATTAGATCCAAAGAAAATTTATAACAACTCAGTAATTGCTGAGAGCCTAATCGAGAAAAAATTGAAGAAAAGAGATTACATCTATATCTAAAGACAGTTTATAAAAACTAACAACTCAGCAATTATAGAGAGCCTCATGGAGTAAAATTTGAACAAAAGAGATTATATTTATAACAACTCAGCAATTGTTGAGAGCATTAGAGCCCAAAAGATTACATTTGGCAAGGATAACCAGTTAGCCATTATTGAGTGGTTATGAGTCTCATTGAGAAAAATTTGCAAAGAGTATTTTTGTACAACTCAGTATTGTCAAGAGCCTCATTGATGCTTATTGATAGACCACTACGCATTGTCGTATTCACAGAGCCCAGCACAGCTTACTGCATCTGAATTTTTGGGAAGCCAATAGAGGAAACAATTGAGAGGCTAATGGAGAGGCCGAAGACCATGCACAAATGCAGGAGTCGGAATCTAGCCCCAATAACATGAGAAAAATCTGCCTTGAAAATCCTTATCCCTTCATCAATGTCTTCAGGGAATCCATAAAGCACAAGCACAAAGAGGCCTGCTACGTGCATGCCATCCAAGGTGGTAACCTAGAGATGTGGGGGGAATCAATGGAGATTGCAAAGACATTCCACATGAGCAAGCATTTCAATTCCTGGCGAGTGCAACACAATAACCTTGTACAAGAAAGTAGAAAGATTGGGATCACGTTGGATCAACAGGTTGTAGCATTGTTGGTTGCATTTTCTACCGTTCCAGATGGTGAAAAGAGTGGATGAGTAGGAATGAGCATGGGAGCAGATAAGAGTTGGAGGGAGCATGGAGCAAACTAGCAGAGCAGGGGAAGAGGAGAGCAAAGTAGCCAAATAGCATGCTCCATGTTCGGGTCACAGTTAAATAGTAATCGTGGCACTTTAATATCAATGAGTCACCTTAAATTGATCAAAATTTGAGCTACCGTGGTGGCTAGAGGCTTGATGGTGCCATCCAAATAATCATGAGCCATCTTGATAAGCCACCTTAGATTAATCAAAATCTGAGCCACCAGGGTGATTAAAGGGCATGGCTGTGCCATCCAAATAATCATGAGCCATCTTTAATTAATTAAAGGACATAAAGGAGCAGAGAAAGTTGGAGACTAGGAGCAAGTTGAGATGCAAACCCAACCCTCAAAAGGGTATGATCCAGATACCAAAGAACCCCAAGTGAAAGCTATAGATATAGAAGAGAAGATGGATCCCAAGCCCTCACAAGATGCTTGGTAGGTGTTTGTGAGATAGTGAATCGTTTGAACTTTGAAGCAAATAAATGAATCAAGCACACCCAATTGAGACAAATAGATCGAGATGGCTTTGCAAGTTCAAATATTTGTATAAGTCACAATGAATCTTTGATTTCATGAATAGAACTATTGTGGTATCACTGGATGAGCATTTAGTACTAGATGAGAGGGAAGGAGATGGAATGATTTGTAGCATGCCAAACCCACCATCATGTTTTGGAACAACAGAAGAGTGCTAATAAAAGAATATCTTAATCACCCTTGTGGAACATCTCTCTGACCCATCATGATCCCTTTTGTTGTGCAGCAACGTCTCTTCAATCTCATCTTTTGGTCTTCTTTATGTTCTTCCCATACGTTGCAACTATGAGATCACCTGGTTGGCAAAAGGAGAGAAAGAAAGAGAAAGCAAGGATTTGCAGAGCTTCAAGCTTCAAGAGGGAGACTAAAGTGGTGGAAGCGGAAGCTCTGGAGGAAGTTTTGCAACATGGACGAAGTGAAGAGGCTGAGAGGAGGGAGAAAGTGTGTTTTGGGGGGGAATCTCAAAATTTTCAAATTCTCAAAGCCTTTACAAAGATGGGCCCACACCTATTGTAACCCTTACTTTTTGAGAGGGACATGTGTCATTATTACTATTGAAATCATACTCTCTATCCCTACTAGCTAGTCTCTCTTCCTATATTTGAAGGAGACAAGTAGTACACAATGCTCGATTCCTATTGGCCCTTGGCTAATCACCATCATTAGCAAAGGTCTCTTTTTATGCTCAAATGCTGCCTAATTCTTCCTAATGCTCAAATGTTTCCTAATGTAATGCGATAAAACGTGCTTATAGTCACAACTTGCAATGTAGTTAAAAGAGATTTTATAATTGCGGTACAAAAACTAGTTAGAAAATCTTACTTGAGTGCATAAAGAAGAAGTAGTCTAAGCAATTCAAGTAGTCAAAACTAGTTGGAAGAGACTCATGTGCAACATATAACATAGTAGGAGACCACATGTTTGATCATATCATAAGTTAAAGGAGGAAGAAGAAGCTCAAGGGTAAGGAAGGCAAGATGATGAGTGTGAAAGACATATAGCTCTCCAAGGGAAGAAGATGAAGAAGGTAGAAGGTGGCAATGTTTTGGTGTTAAAGTAGAGCATTATGAAAATAAGAAAGGTATATAGAACAAGGAATATTATTGTATTTCAAAAATCTCCTTTGGAGGGAGCTATTTGAGAATAAGGGATAATTTAGTCCTTCAAAGGGTCAAAGCATGATAGAGTGTGGCCAATCATGGAATCATTTTGGGGCACTTTGATGACAAGCACTGGTGGGTGGGAACATAAAATTGACATCGAGCTCACAAAACGATTGGTAACAGCCCATACATAGCTTGGATTTTTATCACAAAGTGATGTGGAGCATCTCAATTTTCAACCCATCTCAATATTTCACCAACAACCATCTCTTTGTAAACTCCATAATTTCATAGTACTGCTAGTAGCATCAAAGAAATTGTGCCATGTGGAGGATGTGCCATGCGTTACTTGATGCCATGGACAACATTCTTGATGGAGAAGACATGATATTACATAGGTTGAAACTAGCCACATCAACCACACTATGTATCAAGCTAACCATGAGTGGTGGGTCTAAGCCACCCATGAGTGGTGGCTTGAACTAACGACCCCAACCACCACAATGGCTCAAACTAGCCATCTCAACTATCATGATGGCTCAAACCAGCGATGTCAACAACTACTGCAATAGCTCAAACTAGCCACATCAACCATCAATGTGGCTCAAACCAACCACAAGTGGTCACTCAAATTAGTGATTTGAACCACTACAATGGCTCAAACCTTCTACAAGTAGTGATGGCTCTAACTAGCAATGTTGACCATTGTAGTGGCTCAAATCAACCACTCCTACCACCATGATGCCTCAAACTAGCCACATCAACCATTGTAATGTCTCAAAGAAACCATGAGAAGTGAATCAAAGTAGTGATGTCTACCACTGTGATGGCTCAAATTAGCAATGTCAACCATAACGATGGTCCTATTATGCAACACATGGTTTCATACAGTCCATTGAGTTGATTCTAGTTGGAGACATGGCTGTGTGCACTATGGTACTTCCCACACCATGACACGTAGAAAAATATCATAACATAGCCAATTATCTCTCACTACAAATATAGGTTTGTGTGCACTAGCGCTTGCACTAGCCTATGAAAATGATTAGCAAACATCAACTTCTCATTGGAGTTAAACAAGAAGTAAACTCACTATAGTCCCTATTGGTTGGGCAAGCCATGGCAATGCTATGGGATTTCCCAATTTCACTTGGTCTAGGATACACTAACCAATCGATATAAACAACCTTCAATTTAACCAATCAAAATAAGGATTACGTTAGTCAACTTGCTTTAGCATCTAAAAACATATGGATTTGCCAGTTTTTACATAGTTAACAAAAACTTTAGAAGCTAGGTGTTGGTATTCTCTCTCTCTCTCTCTCTCTCTCTCTCTCTCTCTCTCTCTCTCTCTCTCTCTCTCTCTCCCTCCCTCCCTCCCTCCCTCCCTCCCTCCCTCCCTCCCTCCCTCTCTCTCTCTCTCTCTCTCTCTCTCTCTCTCTCTCTCTCTCTCTCTCTCTCTCTCTCTCTCTCTCTCTCTCTCTCTCTCTCTGTGTGCCACCCCCTCCCTCCCTGCAATCCCCCTTGGCTGCTAGGAGCAGCCCTTGATAGCCACACTCTTGGCCCCGACAGCCTCAACACCAACACCTCTCCCCCTCCCTCCACACAACCCCCCCAGGTCTGCTACACCTCTCTACTTGTACCTGTAAACACAAACCAACCCATCAACTTTGATCAAGAAAAGGGGTCGAAATACATGATGCTTTCCTGAAATTGTAGCAATGCCTACACAAGGGTTCGTAGAATACATATGGGGCAAAAAAGCACTAGATAATGCCATGGTAGCTCTCTCATCATCAAGAATAGCTCACAAGACAACAAATGATGTGTTGGGCTACCGCAAATGTGGTCTTAATGGCTGAAAAGGCCCATGTGGACAAGACACTCAATGAATTCAAGAAGCTAGAAGGGAAAATACAGGAGGAATGGAGGAAAGAAAAGACAAAGCGTGTAGAGTGGGAGAAAGAGAAAATAGGATGGGCAACCAAGAGAACCAACCTTTATGACACATGCACTAGGGACTGAAATACAACAAATGAGAGCTATGCAAGGGACCTCAAAGGGGGCTGCAAAGCCATGGAGGAACTTAGAGCAGAAAATGCAACCCTTAAGAGGGAGATCGCTGCCATGTAGGCCACAATGAATGACAAACATGCTGAAATTACACAACAGCTTGCTAAACAAAAATAAGAGATCCTTGAATGGAAATTAGTGGTTAAAAAGGGAGCAACAACCCCTAAGAAGGAATTCATTTCAAAAAATTTTGAAGAAGACAAAAGGATGGCCAGCAAAGCATTAAACCTGTTGGTAAGAGGCTTGACAGTGGGAGATACTCCAACGGTAGATGCTCAAGTTCTGTTCACTAAGATGGGTGTCAATCTCACATGTGAGATAGCTTGGAGGGTAGGCAAGGTAGAGACACCAACAAGACCTTTAATACTGAAGATCCAGACTTCCATGGATAGATCCACCCACATGACTATGAGAGAAACTCTGAAAGGGACAAAGATGTACCTGGACAATGACCTCACTCTCCTCCAGTAGGAATATAGGAGAGAGGGAATGATACAAGTATTGGTGGCACCAAGAGAGACAAAAAAGTGGGCTGCCTACAAAGATGGCAAAGTGATCATCATAGAAAGAATAGATAGGGGGGATAAAGAGGATGAGGTGTCAAAACAATGGGCTGGATATACAAAGTCCGTTGAAAGTAGCAGTGTGGAATTGCAATGGTGCCCTTTGGTCCGATCCTAGGGGCTGCTTGCAAACATATACTGACAAAAACATGATCTTCAAAACTGAGATCCATGAAAGTCCAAAAAGAGGGCTACCAAATGACGGGGTATATCTAGGAATTAGCCCATAGGAAGGAGACAATGGGATACGAGGATTGGGAGGTGTGGCTGTCCTCTTTAGAGCAGACCACTCATATCTATGATCCAAATAGAGGAGCACACTCGACATATGTGGGTGCAAATTTAGATTCCAGACACACGCCGGATCTTCATTGCAGTGTGTTACTTTCCCCTAGATACATCATCCTATGCACGGGAAGTCACCATGAAAGGGTGCAAGCCATACGATACTATTCATGATGATGTCACAAAGCTCTTTAGACAAGGGGATACCCTCCTTCTTGGTGATTTCAATGCACGTACTGGAAACAGACAGGTTGGCCTACTAGATTTCGATGATGATTCCCTCATAGGTTAGAGATGGATGCAGTAGAGCTGGGGATAGTGAGGCAGTTAGAGGATGCAAATGCACCAGTGATAGCATACGAGAGACATCTACTTGAGTTAGGGGCTATCCATACTTGATCATATATAATGGTCTCCAGAGATGGCCATCATCTAGTGGGCTCACTTGTTTCCCCCACATGGTGGGGGAAGAGGCACAGTAGACTACCTATTGGGTCCACTAGATTTGGCCTCAGGGATACATGATTTCACTATGCCCCCTCCTCCGCTAAAGGCCACTGACCACTCATTCCTTGTCTTCCATATCTCGGCCACCATGCCATCCATGAGGAGGACCCCCCCTACACCTCGTGTCCAGATCCATTTTGACCGTGCTCTTTACTGAGTATATGTGAATCACCTAGCCTCAGAGCTTCCTGTCTTACTTAGGGATGGGATGGACCTCGCCCATGCCTCAGATACCCTTGTCTTGGTGATATAGAAGCTACCACTAGATCATTTCTCATGACTCGATCTGCACATGTCTAGGATGGGAGGATGCCCCAAAACCCCTAGTTTGGCACGAGTGCCAAGAGATCAAATCCCACCTTCTATGTGAGTGAGCACTGGGACACTTGGATGCACCAGAGGTGCAGTAGATCTCATGCCGAGTGACACAGTGTAAGAAGCAGGCTTTCCTCATACACAGGATGGATGAGATGATTGGATCCTTTTGTGGGGTGGACCCTACTATGGGATGGGGACTCTTATCAGAGGGGAAGATGCCCAGCCCGATCATAGATCTAGATGTTTGGCACACATATGCATGCTCTCTCTATGATGTCCCAGGTCAAACACTGCCTGACATGACTATGCCTAGGTCCACTACGTGCCACCTATTCACTGCATAGAATGCATAAAACCAGATATATCTAGACCATGAAGGTATACACACTAAGCACTTTGCACATGGATAGGAGCTCTAGACCTTGATTTTAGCACAACTGTGCCATATGCCATGGCTTCTCGGACACCTAGAGCACTACCACCATCATACCGATACATAAGGTAGGTGACCCCCTAGGAACTAGCATACCCTCATGATTGCCCACACCCTGGCTAAGATAGCAAGCTATATGGATTAGTACTAGAGAGAGAGACCACACAGAGGGTCATGAGAGTAGCAAGCTCTTGGGCAAGTAGGTTTTTGAAGATAGCACTCCACCCTGGATCACATCTTCACCTTGAGGGCTATGGTGAAGTCAAGGCACTAGAAAGTCTACACTTGCTTTATAGACTTTCATAAGCATTTGACACTGTACCACGCTCCCACTTGATCAGGTGGTTATAGGAGTCGCAACTCCTAGAGATCATGATTTGGGGGGTGATGAGTCTATATTAGTCTATCAAAGGGAGAGTACATGCCCTGGGTGGTCTATCAAATCGGGTTGATAGCACTATCGGAGTGAAGCAGGGTTGTCCACTCTCATCAACTCTCTTTAGGCTCTATATTAATGAGATTACTTTCTTTATAGATCATCTAGGTGGAGAGTGCTCACTCCTAGCTGACCTAATGGTGCAGATACTATTGTACACAGATGATGTAGTCCTCATATCTTCCTCTAAAGAGGGTTTGCAAAAATACCTAGAGGCTTTGGAGATGTTCTACAGACAAAGAGAGACTTGATAGTCAACCTTGGAAAGACCAAGGTTATGATCAACACCTCACAAGTAGTGTCTCATCGCCATAGTTTCACATACTAAAATGAGCCAGTGGAGATAGTGCAATCTTACACATTTTTGGGGGTAGTATTCATCGGGCCAGATTTCACGATGACACATGCAGCTACAACATGACTTACACGAGGGCATTGTGCTCTGGCTTGACTAGAGAGGCAGTGTTTCTAGGAACACTTCCAAGACCCTCTGACGAACGGTTGGATTTTTTACACCCTGGTGAGACCGACGGCCATGTATGCCACACCCTTTTGGGGGAGTGACATTTCAGCAATAGAGTGGAGGAAATTTAAGAGGCTACAGGTGACCATGGGGTCTAGGATGATTTGGACAAAGACCTCGGTACCCCACCAAATCATACAAGTAGAGTTCACCATGAGCCCTCTCTAGGTCGAGATGCCATCTTTCAAACAGTGACATTCCTTTACCGAGTTTAGGCCTTACCTTAGTGGAGGTTACCGAGGCTAGCATTGCAATCTACTAGGCGATTTGCAAAGAGTGGTGTTAATACAGCATGGTATGCATGGATATCCATATGGTTTGGTAGCCATGGCATTTAGATGGACAGACTTCCCCCCTTTCAGTACAATATGGATGCACCACTCAAGAGGATCCCATAAGATGAGATCAACTGCATCATACGGTTGGACCTCCTCTAGCTTCATACATCTTGGGCTTGGGGGGGAGACGAGGAGTTCCCCACCAAGATCCAATTCTACCATAACCATTTCTTGAGGGTCTCGGGGTATGGTCTCATCATCAGACCTCATTATCTTGAGGATAGAAGAGTCTCACATGCACTGAGGGTTGTTGCAAGTCTTGTCACATCAGCTGAGGATTGAGGTCGGGAGAGCCGCATGCATACCCATAGAGTAGAGGATCTGCAAACTATGCCCAATGGGGGAGGTTGAGATAGAGGAACACTTTCTGTGTGTCTGCCCAATATGAGATCCGAGGGTGATATCATTGCCTCTTTTAGGAGGGGCTTGGCTTTGGTTCACTTACATGGCTGATCCACTTTCCCGATCCGGTTTGTGTTGGACTCTATCTGATTGAGATGCGTCAACATAGAGATATACTAATATGGTAGACGAGAGAGCATCAGGAGATGAGACCATGTGTCATTGAGATCAATCGAGAATAGACACATGTCATAGACTTCTATGCATATGAGTCAGCCCTTTGGACTTAGGCTAAGGGAGAGGAGCTTGATGAGATGAGAGCATCATGGATCCGTAGTCACCGCCACAATGTTGCTAGATGACAACCACACACTCCACACATGATACAAAGAGTGACCAAAGCATGCACGATCAAGGTTTGGTCTATCTCAGCCCTCCTCATAAGAGACTGCCAGAGATGTGAGGCATCACCCTCGACGT
The DNA here is from genome assembly GCF_047967505.1 of Dipteris shenzhenensis. NCBI lineage: Eukaryota > Viridiplantae > Streptophyta > Polypodiopsida > Gleicheniales > Dipteridaceae > Dipteris > Dipteris shenzhenensis. The sequence goes on from NC_141624.1 coordinate 49,527,288, forward strand.
GGACCATCAGATACAGAGGTCGAGGAGACCACGTCCTCCACCACCTCAACAGACAGCTTGACAGACACAGATATGTGAGCTCCTCACATCCCATCAGAGAGTCACCTCGGCTCTTGGATATGTGGAGCTTGTGCGTGCTCTTGAAACACTAGCTCTGAGTAGTTGATATTATTTTGTTATTTTGTTTTTTTCTATTTTCTACTTTTCTATGTTCCTCACTAGTTTAGCATTTAGCTCTCAGCAAAGGGCCTTAGTGATCCCTTTGCTTCAGCCCATAGTGGCTTGCATGAGTTACTTTTGGTTTTGCACCTTGTCTCATAGGCCTGCGAGGCCTCTTGTAGACTTTAATCTCTCTCTCTCTCTCTCTCTCTCTCTCTCTCTCTCTCTCTATCTATCTATCTATATATATATATATATATATATATATGTGCATACATACATACATACATACATATGTATGTAATACATGCATGCATACATACACACACACACACACACACACACACATCACACCACGCATACATGATCTCACCTGAGATATGGGAAAATATTGTCATGGAGGTTCATCACCTCCATGCATGAGAGATGGAATAAGAGTGCTTCATATAGGAGCACCAACGATAGATAGAGACCCTATTCCTCATAGCCCAGATAGTCATTGATCCCCAAAATGAGATGGATGACCTATGACCCCACATAGAGGGAGCCCTAAGGAGCAATCTTGCTAAGGAGGAGAGGATTTCCATGATAGAGATAATTATCGAGGAGACCTCAAAGTGGGTGGACATTGTGAAATAGGGACTTGCAAATGCAACCATTTTTGTCACTTTATTTGAACATCAACAAAGAGCCAGTAAGGCTCTAACATTAGGGTATATGGGGTCACACACACGAGTTTAGCTATTTTAGATGCTACCACCTTTGTTACCTCCACCCTGGGGTTACTAGAGTATGGTATTGAGAGTGCATGGTGGGTCAAAAGAGATCCTACTAGAGATTAGCCTCTTATGATATGATTTAGAGACACTTGAACCTAACTAGCGACATTGCACACATGTGCATCCCTATAAGAAGACCTATATATAAATACATGGGTGTGGACCTCACTTCTCTATATATAGATGAGATTCAAGACCTCTTATTACAATGTGATATCACATGTAAGGAGGGGAAACTAGGCTATAGTATGCAAGGGCTAGCTCTTGAGCGAACCTTGGTGAGGGCCCATTGTCACACCCACATAGGGATGCAAGGCCTAATTGACCCGCAAGACCAAGATATTGGCTTGCACCATTTGGAATTGTGATGGTATCTTATGGTCACAACAAGGGGATTTCTCATAATCATACAAAAGATGAAATTTTGTTTTCTATACATAGACTCCCCAAAGCCTAGAGCACCCACTACCACCAATTTGTTGGTACACAAGGGAGTCCATCTATTAGGATGAGACTATTAGAGGGTGGGGGAGTACATGGATTTGATGGAGTAGCAGTTTTATACATGTCAGATGTCATAGGTATGATCACCATGGAGAGACACGACCCACATGCCAGATTAATTTGGATCCGGATCAAAGGTGCACCCTTTCTCTAGATATTTTCATTTCATTCTATTAATTTCATCCAAAGACATATAGGAGGATGAAGAGACATCTCCATACACTATTTTATAGTAGGATATCATGGATTTTTCAGTCATTTTTCAGCATGACTTGATCATTTTGCATGACATTGATTTACATAAGGTTGGATTCTCATGAGTATTTTCATATCATTGATCTCCAATGACCTCATATGCACATACCTTTATTGATATGGGGAGGATACATGATTTGATCAATGGTCTAGAGAGATGGCCATCTTCTAGTGGGCTCACTTGTTTCCCACACAAAGGAATGACATGCGTAGTTGACTTCATGGGATCCCCTGCCTTCACCTCTTATATCATAGTATTCTCCATTCCCCAACCACCCCCTAGAGCTGATCATACCTTCCTGTGCTTTAGCTTATCCATCCCCTTATGATCATAGAGCACATCACGTCCCACTTACACTACTTTCCAAGAGATTCATCTTGTCTCCATTGGATCTTTCCCATGGCTTCCGCAAGAAGAGTAGGGTATTCTTAGTATGCAGGGTTCTGAAGCTTTTTGTCACCTATAGATATATTGGTGTTGTCATTTGCCACTCGTCTCTGTTGGCTCTTTCCCACAGCTTCTGTAGGAAGAGCAGGATATTATCAGTATGGAGGGTTCCAAGGCTTTTTGTCACCTATAGATATATCGGTGTTGTCGTTTGTAGTATAAGTGTAGCTTAGGACCTCGGGTCATATTTTGGTAAGAGACGTAGGCTTAAGTGTGGTAAGAAAACATAGTGCATGCATGTGTGAAAGGGACATGCATCATCATGATTAGAATAATGAAGGCTTTCGCCTTCATTAGGGGTGAAGGGTTTAGGAGGAGTTTGAGGGTTAGAGGGAGGTCCAAGGTTTAGAAGGAGGTTATAAGGTTTAGAAGGAGGTTGAAAGGTTTAGAAGGAGGTTCCAAGGTTTAGAAGAAGATTCTAGGGTTCAAGGTAGAGCACATGGTGGAGAACTCGTATCCCTCGTAGGTCATGGAGGTCAAGGGTTGAGGGACTAGCTGTTTAGGGGGAGCATAGGAGTGGGAGAGGAAGAAGGTGTAAGAGCATGGGGGGAGGGAGAGAGAGGAGGAGGGAGGAGGAGGAGGAGGAGGAGGAGGAGGAGGAGGGAGGAGGAGAAGAGAGGAGGAGGAGGAGGAGGGGGGAGGAGGAGAGGGAGAGGATGGGTTGCAAGGTTGGAGGAGAGGGGAGGAGGAGTTGCAAGGTTAGGACATTATTTTGGACGTGGATTGCAAGGAAGCATGGACACTTCAAGACAATTGCTTGGAATACCAAAGTAGAAGTGAACACAATGCCCCAAAGAGTCCAGGCTTCATTCCATTATCAAATATTTATACAAGTTGGAGGGCTTCTCTCTCTTCTTGTATGAATTGTAAGACATTCTTTGTCTACATGTAGAACATGCATATAGAAGTTGCATGTAGGAGTTGGATGTTGATCTCGCATGTAGAACATGCATGTAGGAATTGCAAGTTGCATGTTGCATGTAGGAGTTGCATGTAGAACGTGCATGTAGGAATCACATGTAGGACTTGCATGTAGAACATGCATGTAGGAGTTGCAAGTAGAACTTGCATGTTGAGGATTCCTAAGAGAGATTATTCCTACCCTTATGCAAGTACAAGCGGAGCTTTGCTGCTACTCTACACATGCATTCTGTACTACCTAAGTCCACGTTGGCACAGAGACAACATACTCCCGGATCCATTTTATTACCCGTCCTAAGGTTATGTCTTATTGTGATCACAGAGTTGGGATGCCATGCATGTAATCCAATGGCTGTGAAACTTGTGTCATGCCAGTTGATCCTGCTATAAAGCCTTGGCACCATACAATTTTTGCTTTGTTTCTAAGTAGCCAGTATCCACCATTTGTTCGAATAGAGATATGTGGCGTGCTTCTAAGAAGATGAATCTTTGATAGAGTCGGCTTGTAATATGAGCATCGATCAGTTCATTGGGGTTGAAACTGAGTGGAGGCAAATGGCGGTTGATGTGGCTGGGGACCTCTAGAATGTATTCCAATGTTTTGTAGAAGATAGCACTTTGGCAAAGGATGCGGTCAATGTTGCTGCGCATTATTTTCTCATGCTATTGAAGTGCTTGGATCAGTGTGCCTTGGATATTCCATTCTACACCAAAGTATGACTCGATCATTGGGCCAATTAATTGTGCGATCTTCACCCAAAGTGTGTATGTTGGCTTCCCATATGAGACATCGTGGAACTGCATGGAACTTGGGATGGGTTCTGAGACATGGAGGTGCATGTAGGTACTCTTTCAAGAAGATTACATCAAAGAGCTTGGGATGGCGCCAATCAGGTTGGGGATCCAACTTGTTTACCCAATCTTCACTAACTTGATGCTGACAAAGGTTGGTAGGGAAGTTGTCCAGGGTCCATCCACCTCGAGTTTTCATATCAAGATATTTGCTCCAAAAATCCTTGATGGGGTTATTGGGAAGTGGTATCACATCAAAATCATAATCATTATTGGAAATTGGCATGGGAGTGCAAATTGGATTATCTGGATCCTGATATTCAAAGTCAAATACTAGGTCATTTTCTACTAATGGCAGCACAAGTAGTGTCGGAGGTGATGGGTGACAAGGAAGGAGAGAATCTAGGGACATGGGGGAGAGATATGGAAGAGTGTTAGTTGTGGAATGGGGAGCAGAGGGGAGGGGGGGAAGAACTGGGCAAATGGTTTGAGCAGTGTGGTAATCTTCGAGGGTAGGATTAACAAGAGGTGTGAGGGGCTCACAAGTTTGTGACTGTTGGGTTAGTTGAAAGTGGTGAGAGGCACGAGCAAAGAGACGATGAAGGGACTAGATGTTAGACTAGAGCTCAGGCTAGAGCTCAGGGAAGGTTAAGAGGGTGGTAGCAGCAAGGGTAAGTGAGGTTATGAGGTTGGCATAGAGAGTGGTTAGATATGGGAAGTTGGATGTGAGATAGGCCCTGTCATCTTTCGACACTTCTTTTTGCTGGTCCGATGAGATCATCAGCTACAAGGGTGGGATGTCAGTTATGTCATACCTTGCAAATAATAGTGATGGCCTTTGTAGCGATTGCAATAATCCAGCACAATAACCCTAAGGGGAGGACTACCCATGAGGCATACATATGCGATGAAAGCATCCATCTTGAATGCTATAAACCCACCATATGTAGACAGGCAGAAGATATTTTTCTCATCTTTGGACAAGTCTTGGCAAATTATGTGCAGCGTTTTGGTCCCTATGGAACATTCCCATTTGAATGTTGGATGAGTGGATATGATCCTGATTTGGAGTTGCTTCCATTGGATAAGCACTCATGCTTTGAGGTGATCTTTCACTTGTAGAGCGACCACAAGCTCTTGGTACACCACCATTGTGCATTGTAGTGGGACTTCATTCCATTGCCTCATTGTTGTGGACTAGCAATTGGAGTGCAAGCTCTTCAATGTTGAATGTATGTATTGCCAAAAACTGTTGCATGTCTTCAAGATTTTCTTGGCAATCCTGGAGCTCTTCTTCTTTGTAGAGTAAAGTGAGTCGAGCTTGTGCCAATGCCTCCATCTGCTAAGCATGTGCAGAGGTCAAGTAGTCATAGGAGGTTTGTAGGATTGCCGTAGCTTGTACTGCTATTGTCAGTTGTATTTGGCTTAAGTGGAGGTTGGAGGTCACATCCCTTACTACCTTCTCTTGAGCTTGAAGAGCTTGGTTCATGCGCACCTCCTCAACCCCTTTCTCATCTATTTGCACCTGAAGTGCCCTGATCTCTATGGCGATCCCCTGGAATTGGTCTTTGACTATTGTTGCTGCAGTCTGTCTTTCCAATTCTCGTGCATGTTCCTCCTTGGCCAAGATAGTGTATAGTTCTAACATTTGGAGCATTTGGCTAGCTTGATGATGGAGAATGGCAGGCAGTGATGAGGACTAGTGGTATTGCTGATACAATTGGTTCCCATGTAGCCATCTTGATGATTCTGTAGTACTTGTTGGGGGTTGTTCCAATGGTAAGTTAGTCACTTGGGTACAATATTCATATTGTTGTTCTAGCACTAGTTCCCCTTGTAACTCATGGACTGGCATGGCGTTGATGGGCGGTTCTCATGCTAATGTAGCCGTAGGCTCTGGTGCCGATGTAGCTTTAGGCTCTGGCTGCTACTATTGTTGGAGATATATTGGTTATAGTTGTGTACCAAGCTGTAGCATCTTGTGGGACAATTCCTCAATTCCAACCTCCAAAATAGGCATTTCTTTGGACCTATCTGCATTTGCCAATGTGATAGTAGAAGTTGGTGATGGCTCCCATGCTGGTGAGAAGGGAATGTCCAACTCCTCAATAGGTTTTAATGATAAGGGTAGAGTCATTTCTTGTTCTTCCTGTAGCTCTTTATTGATGATTATAGCCAATAAGTGTGGAATTTTACATTTTTGGCCTAATGATCCATCTAGTTTTTTTGTGAAGAAGATGACTAAGTGCTGGATCTAATCTTGCTTTAACTTCCTACTCAGCAAAACAAATGTGCGGAGTGGAAGGGATCAATTCTTACCACACTTAACCCCTAGTATTGTGGATAGGAGTTGTGCTGCTTCCTTGACACGAGGGTTAATGATGGTGCAAAGTAATATCCCGGCCCTATGGAACTTTGTGCCCTTGTTGGTAAGGAGAGGCTGTACTTTGAGAAATGTAGCATCGACAGGTCTTGTAGGGTATTTTTCACCTTGTGTTGGGAGTGAGAAGGCCCTTTGAATGACTGTACTATCGAGGATAATGTTGAGTGGGCTCTAATGTATAGTGATGGTGCCGTAATTGCCAACCTATGCATCATTGGAGTGGTAAGAATGGAGAAAGTCCTTGATGTATGTGGTCATTGTAGGACTATCCTCCAAGCATTTTAGGCTCTGATACAAACTGCCCAAACCCCTTTTCTCTAAGAAAGATGTTGTTGCATTGGAAAGAGAATAAGTCGATATAGGTGGCCACACAAGTTCTAAGGACTCGGCCCCGTCAATGGTTGTGCTTACTAGGTGGCAAAAATGAGTTGCTATCAGCTAAGCTTTGTGTACTGTCCTAACAGTGGAAGTGTAATGTTGATGTTGTGATCTTCTTTGCCGATTTTGATGTAATATCTTGTTTTGGCGCATTGTTGATGTTGTTGCTGTACGTCGCTTTTCCAATAGGAGTACGACTGTCAGCTGTCTCTTGATTATTGATGCGGTTGTCGGGGTCTTGCTTTGTGAGTTGCGGTTTGAAGCCTTGGGCCTTGCTAGATTCAAACAATTGCTCCTATAGTTGCCACTGAATGACAATTTTCATACAGTCTAGTCCAAGTTCTCCTTGTAGGAGTAGTGCTTTTAATACGGATATGCACGTATGCTGAAGTAGCGCTAAGAGATCTTCCTCTACTAGTGTATTCACTAGTATAGATTTTCCTATATTTTTTAACATTTGCTCCATATGCGGTTTCTAATGTTGTTTGTAATCATGGGCATATTCACTAGCTTTGTACACACATGTGCAATCCTACGACACAATTGTGAGCTTGATGTTTTTCGGAGTTGCGGTTTGTATGTTTCTCTGTTTGTTGTTTCACGTCGTAATTGATAGTGGTTGTTGTTGTGCGTTGAACCAAAATCGGTAATTCGGGGTAGGAATGCCGACAGGATCGCCAATAGTGTTCAGAGTCTCTTCAGACAAGTGAAAAACACAAACACATCTCCACTCCTGACAACAAGGTGCCAGCAATCGGAGTATAGTCGAACAGTAGACGGACTATAAAAGACTATCACGAGATGTGAAGAGAACATAGAGGAAATCTTGCAAAAGATAGTATGCTTCTTGTATATTATGTTTTGACAAAGAATACATCAACTCAACAACTCAAACTCTCAACAGGAGTTGATGCAAGTTTTTATATCCATCTGAGATCAGTTCGACTATTGTAAGGCAACAGTAAGTTTCAAAATGTAACAGTCCTAGTCAAAAACATGGCACAATATGAAGAGGGGAGAGGAGAAGAGTGGAGATGAGGAGAGAGGGCACAGCTAGAGAGCACACCACAAATGACTAACTGTACACTAGATTTAGTTGGAAAAATAGAATACATGCAAACCCTTTTAGGATTAGGGTTAGGGGATCTAACCCTTTCCTTTATAGCACTCTATAAGGTTAGTGCTATGCACATATGATCACGTGATGGTGCTATGCACACATGATCACATGATGTTGAGCGTGAACTCTCAACACCTTCCCTCAAGATCAACATCATGAAGTAGGCCTTCCCTCAAGATGATGATTCTGGGGAATCAAAGAAGGACTGAGCATTACACTCCATCACACCCCTTTAATGGGAATGTCCTTCCTTTGTGTCGAACCAAGAGCTAGTTGGTGTTTCTCGAATAGCTCTTTACCGAGTGGTTTGGTAAAGATGTCTGCAACATTTTCTTTGCTATCACAATGCTGCAGTGTGATGTCACCAAGTAACACTCTTTCTCTGATGAAGTGCTCTCTGACATCAATGTGCTTTGTCCTGGAGTGATATACTGGATCTTTGGCCAATGCTTGAGCCGATTGATTCTCACATTATATTGTTGTTGGCTTTGACTCATCAAAGTAATCTGTTTCTGACAATAGTCTTCTAAGCCATATAGCCTCACATGCACCTGTAGTGAGTGCTCTATATTCTGCTTCAGTGGAAGACAAAGAAACAGTTGGCTATTTGTTTGACAACCATGATATAGCACCTTGACCAAGGAAAAATGCATATCCCTGTGTCGATCTCCTGGTCTCATGATCTCAAGCATAGTCACTGTCACAGTATCCATGCAACCGTGGATGACTTCCTCTGTATTCTATCCCAAACTGTCTTGTACCTCTGATGTATCTCAAGATGCTTTTGGCTGCATTCCAGTGAGACTGTTTTGGATTTGCCATAAACTGTGCTAGTGAGCTTACTGCATAACAAATATCTGGCCGTGTGATTGTCAGAAATACAAGAGATCGGATGAGCTGCCTGTAGTATCTGTCATTGACTGTAGGCTTTTCTGAATCTTTAGTAAGTTTCAAACTCTGTTCCATGGGAGTGGCTGCAATCTTGCAATCTGCCATATGAAACTTCTTCAGGAGACTGTCAACATACTTGAGCTGACTCATGAATGTGCTATCTGAATCTCTCGAGAACTTAATTCCAAGACAATAGTGCATAAGTCCAAGATCTTTCATGTCAAAATCTGCAGATAAGTCTTGTTTCAATTTTCCGATGAAGCTATCCTTACTTCCTATCACAATCAGATCATCTACATACAAAAGTGCAATAGTAATGTCGTCCCCTTGAATTTTGTAGTACAAAGTATAATCTGCATTGGACTTCATGTATCCCAGATCAGCAAAATATTTGTCGATTGTGCTATATCAACTTCTAGGTGCTTGTTTTAAGCCGTAGAGACTTTTCTTGAGATGGCAAACCTTATTCTCCTTTCCTGGTTCAACATAACCTGCTGCTTGTGCATGTAGACTTCCTTGTCTGAATAACCATTGAGAAATGCATTCTTGACATCGAGCTGATACACATTCCATTTACTGAGTGTCGCTAGTGATATCAAGAACCGTATGGAATCCATCTTTGCTACTAGAGCATAAGTCTCATCATAGTCTTGACCATATTGTTGTGCAAATCCTTTTGCAACTAATCTGGCTTTGTATCTCTGAATACTGCCATCTAGATTGTACTTCATTTTGTATACCCATTTGTTGGCTATGGCCTTCTTGCGTGGTGGAAGGTCGCATTATTCCCAAGTGTTATTTTTATACAAAGCATCCATTTCTTCATTCATAGCAGTTTGCCATTCTGGCTTGTCTATTGTGTCTTCGAAGTACACTGGCTCTTCTGTAGCCATGATGGTAGTCATAAGAGCATAGTTGGTGGTTTCCACGTGAATTGCTTTGCCTTTATGAGCATATGTCAATCTGGCTAGAGGTCTGCTTTCCCTAGTAGACCATCTGAGCTGTTGTGGCGTTGCTTGGGGTGTTGCTGGCAATTCTTTCTCTTCTTCATCAACTTGTTCTGTAGATGACTATGAAGTCGATGCTTCTATCTCCTGTGTAGGTGAGGTTTTCCATTATGATTCCTCATCAAAGATTACATCTGTGGAGATAATGACTTTGCAATTGATGGGATCATACAATTTGTATGCTTTGCTTTCTTCACTGTAGCCAACCATGATGCATTTGCATGACTTCGCATCCCATTTCCTGTGATGATCATCATGTATGTGGGCATATGCTATGCAACCAAATATGCGGAGATGCCCAATGCGTGGCTTGTGTCTAGTGAATGCTTCATAAGGAGTCATACCTTGTATCGGTTTGGTAGGAAGCCGATTAAGCAAGTCATTTGTTGTAGCTATTGCTCTTGCCCAATACTGATTCGGAAGATGCTTTTCACTAAGCATTGCTCTAGCACGCTCTAGCACTGTCTGCTAAAGTCCCATTCTTCCTTTCAGCTCTTGCATTCTGCTGAGGAGTATCTGCACATGTGAATTGTCTTTGAATGCCGTGACTTTTGCAAAATTTCATGAATGCTAAAGACATGTATTCACCTCCTCTATCTGATCTCATGACCTTGATCTTTCTGCTTGTTTGGTTTTCTACCATGGCTTTAAATTCTTGAAATCTAGAAAACACTTCAGATTTTTCAAAAAATAGACCCAACAATATCTGCTGTAATCGTCGATGAAGGTCAAGTAGTAAAGTGAACCATTGATGCTGTGGGTCTGGGCATAACCCCATATATCTATATGAATCAAATCAAGAATACCTCGTGCACGAGAGGTACTTCTGACAAAGTTGGTTCGCTTTTGTTTGCGAAGCAGCATGCTTCGCAAACCTTTCCAAGAAACTATAGCTTCAGAATCCCAATTGCCATATTCTGATTCTTGAGATCTAACAAGTACTTGAAGTTGACATGACCATATCTCTTGTGCCATTTTGCAGAGAGTTGCATCTGTTGCATTTGAGCTGACAAGGCATGCTTATCTGGTACTTTAGCTAGCATTCTGTATAAGTGTCCTTCCTTGACACCTTTTGCTACTAGATGACATCTTTTGGATTTGTCTCTGATAATGCATTCATCACCGTCGAAGATGACTTTGTAATTGTGTTCTGTCATTTGACCTACTGACAAAAGGTTCTTGCTGAGCTTCGGAACATAGAGCACATCTTTGACTAATCCTTTTGTACCAGTGAAATGGTTCATAGGGATAACACCTGTCCCTTGAACTGGATTCGGTGTATTGTCTACTGTGTAGATGACATTTTTCTGTCCTTCTAATGGTTTCATCTCTGTGAACCATTCCTAATGATTTGTCATATGAGATGATGCACCGCTGTCGATGTACCAAGGATCCTGTTCCACTTGGTCGACTTGATAACTAAAATCCTCTTTGGGATTGAAATCAGTGTGTCTAGGTACACTGTATCAGTCTGATGCGATTCCTCGCTTGCAAGAAACATATTTCTATGTTCATTTGCAAAATGACTTTGACTAGAATGTCCATCATGATGATTTCCTCTTCCTCGGGAATTCCCTCCATTACTACTGGATTGACCGCCTTGGTCGTACTGCTTCTTGCGGCAATCTCTTTCATAGTGTCCAAACTTATGACAATAGTTGTAGTGAATGTTTGACACATTGGTGGATGCATTCCCTCATCCTTGAAATCTTCCTCGGTTGGAACGATTTCCTCTTTGCTGATTCTGATGTTGCTGAGGATGATGCTGATGCTGATGCTGATTCTGACTTTGATTTTGTTGATGATGACCACTTTTTTGGTATGATCTACCTTTGCTTCTACCTTTGCCTCTGCTTCTGTTTGAAGCTGTGAATGCATGATCATTAGAATGACCTTTACGTGCTTGAATGCCCTGAGTCCTCAGTTCTTCACCAAGTAGAACTGACTGAAGTTCTTCCAGTGTCTGAATTTGCCGTTGGATGGCAATACTCTGGACTAGATTCTCATATCCCTCTCCTAGTCCATTCAGAATGACTTGAACCATTTCTGCGGGGTTCATAGTGTCTCCTGCTGCTGCAAGTTGATTGTTGGAGTCTTTAATTCGGAGTACATAAGCATGGCCGGTTTCATCTATTGCAGAAACTCTAGTTGATCTAGTTTCTCAGGGTGAGAATGCTGGATGTGTTCTTGGACTCGTAGAGAGCTGCAAACATATCCCATGCTTCTTTTGATGTCTTGATTGTGTTGAGTTGTCCTAGCATGACATCTTGCACATTCTGCTTGATCAGGTGATAGGCATACTTGTCTTTCTTATCCCATTCTGTTTGAGCTCGGGCAATGGCAAGATCTGCTACTGGTGCGAAAACTATTTGTGTAGATGTAGATCCTGAAGTAGATCTCGTTGCTGGTGCTGTGACAACAGATGGAGTAGAGCTACTGGTGGCTGGATTGTCTAATGGTCTAGGTGTAGACCCATCGACATACTCCCATTTGTCCTGAAGCACAAGAATGGTCTCTATTTGGTATTTCCATGTACCATAATTGGAGTTGTCTAACTTAGCAGATGCCTCCAGAATAAGGTTGCTAGTCAACATGATGCAAGAAATGTACTCAAAAGTGTCGTGAAGATCTCTGTATGAATCAACTGCAAATACACTGACTATGCCAAGTGAAATCTTTGAACCGTCGGTGAAGATAGAACTGCAGTATATAAAATCTGATCTGAATTACAAGGCTTGTAGCAATGATGCCTGGAATAGCCAAGAGGCTTTACAAGGTTGAAATGATGTGCACGATGTTGTGAGATAGCCGAATAGGCTTTATAATGGTGGCATGTGTGTGTGAAATCAAATGCTATCTGCCCACTGAATCAATCTGCAATGCCTCTGTACTCTCTGAAGTCTGCTCACTGAACTAATGAACGTAAGGTTTCAGGTAATGTAATGATGTGAAACTGTATGTGAGCGTATCGACTCCGAGTAGGTACTAGTCGGGAATTTCGGGGAAATTCAAAGCGTCCCCTCTATGGTGATGTAGTCTACTCTGATCTAGATCGAAACCAACCATCGATCAATGAAAGAACAGTAAATAATTCCTTTTCTTTTGTTCTTTTTAAGTGCTCGGTCAGATGCATTGATGTAGAGGCAAATGTGCATGAAGGAAGTGGTTTTGATAGCGAGGCTTAAATGTGAGTGTAACTTGCACCAAAATGTGCATGTGATGTGACGAGTGCGTAGAGAATAAAAAAACGAGCGACTTTTCTTTTTGGAGCACCCTCAAATTCTTCCTGGATCAAGAGATATGACTTGATCTAGGTGGAGAGGCAAAAGGAGTGCAAATGGTGATCAATGATGATGTGTCACTATGAGTCACATGCAGTGATGATATGGCACTATGCCTAGCAAGAGGTGTGCCAGTGAAGCCTGTGCTAAGGTGGCAGGATTGGTCACATGAAGTGACTGTGAAGCACTATGTGTGCCTGCAGAGGTTAGTGCTGACTGGATAACTAATGTGGCACTGCTGATGTGGCACTACTGAGGTGGTAGAGGTGATGTGGTAGTGATGATGTGGCTTGATGACATGGCATGATGATGTGGCCTAATGATGTGGCCTGATAACATGTCACTGATGATGCAGATTGCTGATGTGGCACAATGTTGACCAAGTTCTCTGTCCTATGATCAATCTAACCTGGATTAACTTACCCTGACCTAGGTTAGAGCTTATCTGCCATGTGTCAAGGAGTGGGTAGTTGGAATCTTTGAGATGCCGATAGAATCTCGAAGATTATGTCGTTGTCTGTGATGGTCGACGGATGGAGAGGAAGATTCCGTTGGTGCTGCTGTCCGTGACCTCATGGAGGCGGAGCGCTTTGGAGCTAGAGCTAGGTGACTTTGCTGGAGGAGCGGCTCGTTGGCCCTGAGAGATTCGTCTATGAGGTGTTTGCTACTGGAGGAAGCACTCGAAGATGACTGAGCTAGCTATGTGGATTGTCTTGGCTATCTCAGACTAGTTGCTGGAGATGGGGAGCCATCGGTGGACTGGCGCTGGTGCAGTTCCATTTGGAGAGGTGCTAGGTTGTTGCATGGAGAGCCATCGTTGGGTCTAGAGCTCCAGCTCCTCTACGAACCTCTATGGATGGCGCATTTGTAGTCGTGGCTATTGTCGGTGAGAGCAGCTCGTTGTAGAGTGTTGGGACTACAGAGTTTGGTCGTCTGGTGGCACTGTTGTTGCAGGAGATGCAGCCCGTGGCTACAGCCCATATCTGTGGCTAGCTGAAGCTTCGTCAAGACCTTGGTGGTGGAGCCTTGTTGGAGAAGGTGCTTTGGGAAGACGGGCACTAGGTGCCAAATTATGTTGGCCGTTCTCTGTGAGGTCGCCTTGGAGTCGACGAAGCAGCCATTGGAGAAGGAGCTATTTTGGCGGATCGATGAAGAGCCAAGGAGCTATGCAAAGCCGTCGTTGTAGGAACCCGTTGCGAGATATGTTGCAGGGTCGCCTTAGTTGAGTCACCTAGCGTTTGTTTGGAGAGCAGCTGTGCTAGAGACTATAGAGCCGTAGATCCTTAGAAGGCTGATGCTGTCTCGTGGGAGCCGAGACCGTGAGCCAGTCATCAGATGGTCTCCTTCTAGAGCTAGAAGCGTTGTCGCTTGGAGAGGCTGGCAGTTGCTTGGAGAGTAGAGTTGTCTCTATTTTCTTTGAGCATAAAGAATACATAGAGAATAGAAGAGACGACTCAAGGAATGTTGAACACGAGCTCAAAATGCTACAATCGGGAGAGAAGAATGAACTTATAAATCAGAAAGAGACCTCATAGAACCATTCTCTCATGAAATGAACCTTGAGAATGAAGAACAACATAACTCTCTTTCCAAATGGATGGCAATCTCTTCACACAACCGAAGTGAACTGAATGAATCAAATCTCTCTCTCTCTCTCTCTCTAGAACTCAATTCCAAGACAATAGTGCATAAGTCCAAGATCTCTCAAAGGAGATGAACGGATGGAAATTCCTCTCACATGAACAGAAATCTTTCATCAATGGAATGAAAGATAGAAACCTCTCAATCTCTCTCGCACTCTCAAGAATCACAATGCCTCAGTGGAAGGCAAGGGAGCTCTGATACCATGACAAAATATGAAGAGGGGAGAGGAGAAGAGTGGAGATAAGGAAAGAGGGCACAGCTAGAGAGCACACCACAAATGACTAACTGTACACTAGATTTAGTTGAAAAAATAGAATATATACAAACCCTTTTAGGGTTAGGGTTAGGGGATCTAACCCTTTCCTTTATAGCACTCTATAAGGTTAGTGCTATGCACATATGATCACGTGATGGTGCTATGCACACATGATCACATGATGTTGAGCATGAAGTCTCAACAAAACATTATGTGGTGGATCAAGCCACTAAGGAGTGCTGTTAGGGACAATTACAACTATCCCTAGAGTTACAAAATGATCCCACTACCTTGTTCTAATTACTTCCTCTTACCAGAGGTGTATTTAACCTATCCCATGGTTAGTGTTCACATGGGTGGAGGCTATGCCTGCAATAGGGCTTGTGGCACTAGATATCCATTTCCTTGTAAAAATAAGCTACACAATTGGTCCTAAATGGGATCGGATCGAGAAGTGGGAGAAGTAGATTTGCAAGCACCACATTATGATGGTCGAGCTTGGTGAGGAGCCTCAACACACGAGATGGCTTGACATAAATGGGGTCCTTGATGCCATCAAATAGAATCCCCCCTTGTGGCATCTATCGTCCCAATGCACCAAGGGGGCTATCTTCTACTCCAAGTGGCAGACCTTCACAAAGGGTTCGATCATCATGGGGAACTTGGATACCGCCCTGATGGCATCGATGCTTAAGTGAGAATGATGTGTGACTCCCCATTCATCTATAAAAGAAGTGATGTTGGTCGAGTGATTGTAGTTGTCAATAAATTGTGTGACCAGATTTAGGTCCAAGTAACATGGGAGGCATTCTATGAGAGGCATGAGGCTAGTAGCTTTTGAGATAGGGCTTGACTTCTTGGTCATGGCAATTGTGGTAACAAGTATAATTATGATAGGACATGCAAAAATCCAGATCATGCTTCTAACAGAAGGATAAATGAATGCAAAAGCCACTAAGAAAGTTAAGCCAGTTGTGGCCTAGGGGTGAGGTTCAGCTAGTTGTGACCTAGGGGAGAGTTATTGGCAGTGGTCATGGAATGTTCAGTATAGAGAAGGGATGTGGGGATGACTTTCCTTCATTTGGTTCATCCAGAGGTAGAGGCTTGACTAGATTCTTCAGGGCAGCGGGGCTAGAGCTTGGATTTCCTCTATTAGCTCGTCTTGGGTAACATTACGAGGGACAGGTAGAGAGATGGGAAGATGGATGGCAGGGTAGATAGAGGGAGGATGGATTGATAGCAGCTAGACTCCATGGGCCAACCGAATGACATATTGCATAAAGATCACAGAGAGAGTCGTCAGAGCTTTTTGAGGAGGAACTCATGCGGATAGTATGAGCTGGGGGGACTGGAAGGTAGGTAGGATGGCTTGGAAGTAAGATTTAGTAGCTAGGAATTTTTGGAAATTTTTTTGAACGTTAATGCGATGGACTTTTTCCTAGGGGTCCTGTTTTATAGAAAATTAACCCGACGGACATTGCATTAGTTATCCTGATGGATGTTGCATTAAAAAGCTGATGTACATGGCCTTAGTAAGCCGACATGTGTGACCTTGATATCCCAATGTGCAGTGCATTAGCAACCCAATATGCACTGCATTAGCAAGCCGACATGCATCATGTTATTATCCTGATGGGTTCGTGGGGTTACACTTAATGCATCACTTTTTTACTAATGGCCCTTTCTGTCTTCCTGATTTTTTGGATATTTCTTGACATTTATGAAAAGTTTGTGAGGGTTAGATAAGTGAGGGGGTGATTATTAGGGGATCCCCTACCTCTAACAGTGCAGATGACTGTGCCTGAAGCTGACTGACGAGGAGACGAGGCCTATTTGCTTAGCTAAGTGCTCCATGAGTGTGGACTCTTGGGGGTGCAAATGGTGCTCTATTCACCTAGGGAATGACTCTCTATGGAAGGGACTCCTAGTTTCACCTACATTGTGGATCACCTTTTGTCACCTAGAGCCAAGGAGTAGGAGTTAAATCAATCTTGCGAGGACTTAGCGTACCTAGCATCTCTCCAAGCCGCATATATGCTGAGTGTGCCAATGAAGAGGGTAGAGAGCCCTGCCTTGGAGTTATGAACGGATGACCTACTCAGCTCATCCTTATCAAGTTGCATGGTTGGGCACTCGCATCTATCGAAAGCAATATGGCTTGAAGGTCTTGATAAACTTGAGGTACTACTTGGGACTCCATGGAAGTTGTGGAAATGTCTTCTCAATCGCATCTATGGTTGCAAGGACATGCATCCAGTTCTGGGAGAACTCGGGTTCTAAAGTGTATCATTGTTCATCCCGATCCTCTCCCATATCGTTCTCATTACATGGTTGGAACACATTTGCAGAAGTGGATATTTTTATAGAATCTGACTCGACTGCAAATAAATTGCCGGTCATTGGGTGGGCCTTCCATGTCTGGAAGTCGACTCTCATGATTTGTTCATTTTTGTGTAGATAGATTCTATTTGAGGAGGACCAATTCATGGATGAGACCTGCAATGCACATGGTCTCCCTAAAATGTCATCATATCCACTCGGTCATCCATGGAAATCCATTACAACAAACCAGATGCTGTAAGTGAGGCAAAAGTTCTTGATCTTAATGTCCCTCAAAACCCCTACCAGCTGGGATTGTTTGTGAGACATTTGTGAGAGTTCTTTCAGTGTGATCTTCATTTGAGAGAAAGAGATCTCTTTGAGAGAATTTCGGGAAAGAGAGAGTTCATTTGAGTGCTTCTTGAGTTGTGAGAGAGATCCTATTGTTTGAGAGAGAGCGCTTAAAGATCTACTGGTTTTGAGAGAAAGAGAGACATGAATTTCTGCAACTCTCTACCCTTTGCCAAGCTTCGACATGAAGTTGGGACTGTAGTAACCTGTTGCTGCAAGCGCAGCCGCCTTCATCGACTCAGACTCCTGTAGCAACTCCATGCATTGCGACTCTAGTAGCGACCTTCATAGTCAACCTACGGCTCCATCGATCTCTATGACTCGAGCGCTTTCACATACAAATCGCGCACCCAGCATCCTGCCAACAGCTCACGAAGCAAGTCGAGGGCTTCGGACGGCCTACAATACAACGCGGGTCCTGCCACAAGTATAGCGCACAGCAGAAGTGATATTCTCGGTGACCTTCTTCTTCCAAGGCCAACCTCTGCGCTCTGTGTTGCCTCACGGTTCTGAATGTCTGTCTACTACATTGCACACAGCTAGGGCTCCCTCTAGTGATTCGTCTCCTTTGATAGCGCTCATCCAAGGTCAGCTCCAAGCTCATGGGCTCCCAAGCTCCAGAGCAAAGCTCCTTACTCAATACTAGCTCCTCCATCAACGTAACCGCCGACAGCTTCCAAGGCAACCTCGCTGACTGAAGCTATTTGCCATCTCCGCTAGACTACGGACACCATCCAGCAATGACCAACGAATCTCTAAGCATATTGAACAGCGCCATAGCCAAACAAGCCCAAAGCTCTGCCATAGCGATGGCTCCAACCTCTGTAGACTCCAGCTCTCCATTCGACGCCAGTCCCTGAGCGGCTTGTCTCCAGCGACTCCGGGTTTCATCCACCATCAAACAAGAGCGGCTCTTCTGCAACAGGGAACAATGGCTCCCTCAAGCTGGTAGCTCTTGACAGCTCTTGCGCCCACGCCAGCTCTTGTGCGACCGTCTCGCCAAACCGGCAATGTTCATTAACGAAATCTTTGAGAGATTCCGTCGGAACCTCGAAGATTCCGACCTCCAATCTTCCTACACGTGGCAGATAGGAAGCACCTAGGGTCTGGCCACAAAATTAACACCTGGCATAGACCTTATCCACCCAGGGTCACCACACACACAGGTGTGGTCAAAGGGCTACCACGTGGCAACCTTATCCATAGTGCCACATCAGCAACATCTCACTACTACTGCCATGTCATCATTGACATCATCTTGCCATGTAGGCACCATGTCAGCAGTCCATGTCATCAATGCCACGTCACCATTGGAGCCACGTCATCACCCTATCCTACCACGTCACTTGCCACATCATCAGTGACATGTCATCAGTGCCACATCAGCATTGCCACGTCACCCTGCTGACATCATTTGTGCCACCTCAGCACTGCCACCTTAGCAGTCCAATCAGCACTGACCCCTGCAAGCACAGTCTCTTGCCAGGCACACTGTGCACACTCCTGCCACCTCAGCACAGAGCTTCACTGGCACACCTCTTGCTAAGCACAGTGCCACATCATCACTGCATGTGACTCACAGTGACACATCATCATTGAGCACCATTTGCACTCCTTTTGCCCCTCCACCTAGATCAAGTCGTATCTCTTGATCCAGGAAGAATTTGAAGGTGCTCCAAAAAGGAAAGTCGCTCGGTTTTTCGTGCTCTACGCGCTCGTGTTAAGGGCAAAAGCAGCAACAGCAAAGAGGAACTAGGGGGGGAGTCCTTAGATCATTATCATTAATACGTTGTATCTAGTTTATAGTGAGATATGAAAAGACGGAAGTTCTAGGACCAGGCGGAGAACTGAAGAGGCACGGCAACCATCACGGCAACCATCACGGCAACCGTCACGGCAACCGTGAAGGAGTTATGTGTGCCGGTTAGATAAAAGAGAAGAGAGCGATCATTCGGGGGGCTCATTGATGAGGATCGGAGTAAGGATCAGTGTGATCAGAAGAGGAACATTGTTATGTATCAGAGAGTACGGTGTTGTACTGCTCGGAGAAGTGTAATACAGATATTCTATTGCATCTACCTTATTGTTTTATCATGAATGATTCTGTCGATCACTGTTCTACTCTATGAATTTTCATACGCAGTTCTGAAGTTCGATTACGCATGTAAATCTGTCGCAGTAGTGCGTTTCGAGTTAGTCTTCAGAGTAGAGAGGGCTAACACTTTGGCGACCACGGAAGATTTCCATGTTCGTCGCGGTGGATACCCCGGAGAGGTTGGATGCTCCCCATCTGTAATACTCTGATTCCTCGGTGCGTGGACTAGCGCATGAATGACGCTGGGAGTGAGCCAGGGGAAACATCGCGCTCTCCGGAACGGCCTCGGGAGCCTGCAACTCCAGTATCGGCACGTACAACCCGCGAGGAACGGCATGACAGATATGTGGCTCAACGTGATCTTCTCTTCGGCTTCTTCACGGATAGTGAGAGTAGTAGCCGCTCTGACACACCTCCGCTGATCCCAGGAGAGGAAGGTCCAGTCGTTTCCGGTGTTCAGGAGGAAGGCGAATCCTCCGGACGCAGTAGCCCGTTCGATTTAACAAGTACTCCTCCGGAAGACAAGCATCACCGTTGCGGAATTCCCCACCACCGAGTCCCAGGAGACGGAGGGGTGGTGTGCCTGCAGGAAGCGGAGCCCCAGGTCCGTCACCAGATCCCGGTAGGGGAGGTGGAGGCGGTGGAGGCGGAGGCGGGGGTGGAGTTCCGGCGGTAAGTAGCGCGGCTATTCCACCACTGGTACCCAGGATGACGGTGAAGTACCCCAAGTTTTCGGGACGGGATAAGGAGGATGCGGATGCACATATACTGTCATTTGAGATGGCATGGATGGTGAATACGGCTCCACCAGTGCAGGCGACAGATCTTATGAAGATGGCGACTTTCATCCCGACACTGCAGAAGCAGGCGGCAGTATGGATCGCGCAATATGGAGCTACCCATTTCGCCACGTTTGATCTACTGCGGGATGCCTTTTTGCTCCGGTTTCGGGAGGACAAGACCCGTGTTCATGTCCTGGCCAAACTGGGGAGACTGGAACAGAAGAACCAAGAAGTGGAGGCGTATGCGGCCAGGTTTCGGTCGTTGATCCGCCGCCTCGATGCAGCAACTACCCCGGCAGTCCCCATCCAAAATGCTTACTTCATGGAGGGGCTGATTAAAGGATTGAAAAGGTCCCTGGCATCGTTGGATCTGGAAGCTCTTTCATTGGAAGAAGTCGTCCAAGCAGCGGTGAGGGCGGAACAAGTTCTGTTTACTTCCAAGGGAAGGAAAGGAAAAGTGAAGTATGAGGAGGCTGAGGGAGACTCCGATACCGATAATGAGGAGGAGTCGGATCAGTCGGATGAGGAGGAGGACAAACGTTCCATGAGGCGGAAGGCTGGAAAAGCGGCAGGGAAGTTATTTCCGGAAGGATCTGCTGCCGGAGCCAAAAGCCGGGATAGTGGAATAGGGTCCTCTTCAAAAGTTCACAAGGATACTTGGTGTAATCGGTGCCGGAATGCAGGACACTTAGCAGAGGAATGCGGTTTGAATGAGCGGTGGTGTGCGATTTGCCAAACAGCGACGCATACCACGGAGATCTGCCGCTATAACGCACGAATAGCCCCGACACCAGCGATGGCGGCGGTAGTTGCGGCACCAGCCGCAGCACCAGCCGCGGTACCAACCGCACCGGCGAGAAGACCTTGGCGGTCGAGAACGGCTGGAACAGGTGCAGATGAACCAGCAGGGGAACGGACGTTCCTATGTTTTTATTGCAATCAACCCGGACATCGAAAGGTAGATTGCGAATTATTCAAGCGCCACAAGGCGGAAAAGGAAGCAACCCGGGGATCCGGAGAAGGCAAGTCCGCACCAGCAGTGAATGCGGTTCTGATTATCGAATGCGATGATGCCAGTCAGCAACAGGATAGCAAGGAGCCTAGTCCGAAGTCCGAAGAAGTACCGGAAGTACCGGCGGGTGTCCCTGTTGAAGGCAAAGTGGGAGGAAGTGCGAGCGGAGATGTGCTCGTGGTCACACGATCCCAGGAAAAGGTGCGAGAATACAAGGCCCAGCAAGAGAAGGGGAGACCTACGGCGTTGGACTGGCAGGCACAACAAAAGGTGCGGTCGACGGTCGGTGAATGGGTCCAGAAAACCCCAACGGTGTTACCTAGGCCGAGCGCGGAAAAGGCAATCTCGGTGACGGAGAATGGTGCGAAGGTGGCAAGGCGCCTGCAAGGAGAGCAGCCAGAAGTGACTTGTCTACCTACCAGTCAGAAGGACAGCCTGATGACCGGCGAGGAGGGTGTTGAACCATATGATTTATGGCAGGATTTGCGGAAACAGCAAATACACATGACAATGGAGCAATTGTTAGCATTGGTACCCAATTTCCGGAGTTCTCTCATCAAACAATTGACGGAACCAGTCAGGGCGATGGAGTCGGAGATGGAAGCGGTAACAATGGAAGTGTCGTCAGATGAATCTGCAAAGCCTGCAGCGGAAGTACAGCCTCCTGTTTTTGACGAAGCGGTCCCGGTAATTTCCGTAACACTGGAGAACAGCCGTGTGGGAGGGGTGTTGCTGGACGGAGGGTCTGGGGTCAACATCCTGTCCGAACAAATGCTGGTGCCATTGGGTATCACAAAATGGGAATCAGCACCCTTCGCCGTTCGGATGGCAGACCAACGGAGAGTGCAGCCGTTAGGATTGCTCCGTGGATTGAAAATGGAGGTTTGCGGCGTGAAGTTCGAAATCACTGCGGTGATTCTCCGGATGGAGGATATTAGCGGGTCATACCCGTTATTGCTCGGAAGACCGTGGTTGCGGCAGGCCCGTGTGAAACAAGACTGGCAATCAGACCGCATCACCATTCGGAAAGGAAAAAAGAAGCTGAAGCTCTCGGTACATACCAAACAAGGGCTGAGGACACCATTCCGACCGACGATGGCGGAAGGTATCCATATGATGGACGGAATGGGGGTCGAAGAGGAGGATGATTACTTCAGTAGGAATACGGAGCTGGTAAGCTTGTTCGAGGTCGATGTGGTTGCCGTTTTAAAGCAATATCAGCATCAGATTCCCTCGGCTACGCAGGAGTCATCCAGTTCCACGAAAGAACCAGTCGAAGGGAGTCTACCGGAAGGCACAGGAGACATGCCGGACGAAGCAGGAGTGGCAGAGGCGGAAAGAGTTTTCGAGCAGGAACTCCGTCGCTCGCGGAGGGTCAAAGAAGACGAGCTGCTGGATCTTAACCTCGGGACGGAGGAGGAGCCAAAGAACGTCCGTGTCAGTGCGAAGCTCGATAAAGGATTTCGGGGAAAATTGGAGACATTGCTGAAATCCTTCAAAGACGTGTTCGCCTGGGACTACACAGATTTGCTCGGCATCGATCCCAAATTCTATCAGCACAGGATCAATCTGCAGAAGGATGCGATACCGGTTCGGCAACAACGGTATAGAATGAACCCGAACTATGCCCAAAGGGTGAAGGAGGAGCTGGACAGGCTGCTAAAGGTCGGGTTTATCTATCCGGTTGACCGTGCAACGTGGCTTTCGCCAATAGTGATTGTTCCGAAAAAGAATTTGAAGTTGCGGGTCTGTGTTGACTACAGAAAGCTTAACGCGGCGACAATCACGGATCCGTTTCCCTTGCCGTTTAATGATACTATGCTGGATACAGTGGCAGGTCACGAGATGTATTCTTTTCTGGATGGCTTCAGTGGGTATAACCAGGTGCAGATGGCACCAGAAGATCGAGAGAAAACAACCTTCATCACGGAGTGGGGAGCATTTGCTTTCCTGGTGATGGCATTTGGGCTAAAGAATGCTCCGGCAACATTTCAACGCATGGTCCAAGAAATATTTGATGATTATTTACTAATCTTTATGCAGGTATTTCTGGACGATTTCAGTGTTTTCGGGAGTCGCGAGCAGCACCTTGAGCATCTGAAGAAATGCTTAACCCGGTGTAGGGAGGCACGGTTGTGTCTGAACCCTATGAAATGTGCATTCGCCGTGGGCAGCGGTATGCTGCTGGGTTGCATTGTCTCGGCGAAAGGCATTGCGGTAGATCCGGCGAAGGTCGAAGCGATTCGGCAGGCAAAGGTTCCTGGCAACGGTAAGCAGCTCGGGAGATTCCTAGGGCAGGTTAAATGGCACAGCCGAATGCTGCGGTATCTGGCGGATGTGGCGACACCACTGTATGACCAACTCAACAAAGTACCGGTAGTCTGGTCTCCTGCTTGTGACTTAGCTTTTTGACGGCTCAAACTGATGTTGGCGACAGCACCGGTGGTTCAGCCGCCAAATTGGACGAAGATGTTTCATGTCTTCGTGGATGCCTCGGACGTGGCTATTGGCAGTGTCCTCATGCAGGAAGCGACAAGCAAGTGGTTCCGACCGGTGTATTATGCAAGTCGCAGGTTGTCAAAAGCCGAACGGAATTACTCTACGACGGAGCGGGAAGCATTGGGGATGATTTATTCCGTAACAAAGTTTCGTCACTACCTGTTGGGGAATCGGTTCACGTTTCATGTGGATCATTCCGCCTTGTTGTATTTGGTACACATGCCCGAGCTCACTGGAAAGTTGGCCCGGTGGATGCTGCTTTTACAGGAGTTCGACTTCACGGTGGTCCATCGACCAGGAAGTACACATGCCGCCGTAGCGGATTACCTTTCGCGGTTGGAATCTGGCGAAGACCCGATGGGTGTGGAAGACGATTTTCCGGATGCCCAGCTGTTCGAACTGGAGGCGGTGGTACCGGCAGCTCCAAAGACGTGGTACGACGACATGTTTCACTTTGTCGACACGGGCCAGATGTGCGACGGAATGTCGCGAGACCAGCGGAAACGGCTCGCGCTCAAGAGCAGAGACTTCCGGATCATTGCTGACCAATTGTATAAGCAGGGGCTAGATGGTGTGTTGCGACGGTGTGTGTACCCACATGAGCAGGAGGTCATTCTGGAAGAGGCTCACCAAGGAATCAGCGGTGGACACTTCGCAGGAGAAGTAACCGGACGGAAGGTACTCCAAGGAGGTCTGTGGTGGCCAACATTAATGGGGGATGCGCATAGGTTCGTCAAAAGATGCGATGTGTGCCAGAGGTTGGGCCAGCCATCAGGTCGGGACCGGATGCCACATAATCCCATACTGGCCCTCGAACCGTTCATGAAGTGGGGGCTGGACTTTGTAGGTCCGTTTTCGCCGCCGGCGAGGAGGACAGGTAACCGGTATATCCTGGTGGCGACGGATTACTGTACCAAATGGGTGGAGGCCAGAGCACTGAAGGATAATTCGGCAAAGGCTGTGGCCAGATTCCTTTATGAAGCCATTATGACACGGTACGGATGTCCGGTTGAGCTCGTCACGGATCAAGGTGGGCATTTCATTAATGCGGTGTTACGGGAACTGGTTACCCGGCACCTAATCATTCATAAGAAGTCCACAGTGTATTACCCTCAGGCAAACGGACAGGCGGAGTCCTCGAATAAGGTGTTGCTAGTCATTCTGAAAAAGCTGGTCAATGAAAATCGGACAGATTGGGATGAAAAACTTTACTCCGCATTATGGGCGTTTCGGACTTCCTATAAGGTTGCGACGGGGTTCACGCCATTCAAGTTGGTTTACGGAGTTGAAGCAGTGGTCCCCATGGAATTCCTAGTACCGAGTCTGCGGATTGCAGCGGCAGAGAAATTGGGCTGGGACGAGTCCGTAGACCGGAGGATTGAACAGCTGGATCGGCTGGGTGAGGAGCGGTTCAACAGTGCGTATCTTGCACAGGTAGTCCAGGACAGACGGAAGGTCTGGGTGGACCGTCATTCAAAGAAGAAGACCTTCAAACGGAGAGATGCCGTGATATTGTTTAACACTCGGATGGGTCCGCATCCGGGTAAGCTGAAGTTACGGTGGGGAGGTCCGTATTGGGTGGTGGAGCGTTATGGTGACGGCACGTTCCGATTAGGAACAGTACAGGGGGAGCTGTTGCAGAAGCCGATAAATGGATTTCGTCTCCGACCATATACAGGGCCCATGCCACCTTACCCATTTCCGGAGATACCACCTGAGATGATCATTTCCAATGCATTTATAGCCATTTCGGTGGAGAAACCGATGATGGGGGCTATTAGTACGCACGTATGGTATCACTCACTTTATTCCGAGAAACGATGGGAGCAAAGCTTCGTGTCGCGGAGCGAGGACGCCGCCATGCAATCTACTGAATCTTCGAAGTGGGGCTTTTATCAGGATGATGGGACACTTGATCGTTGCATGCAAACAAGGAGTTCACCAGGGCATCCAAAAGGCAATTTGGAAGCAAAAGGGGGCTTATTTCCAACTCTTTGTTTTCCAGAACTCTTCTCCCTCGCATCCCAGCTTCTCGCCGCTATGGTGGTCTTCCATCTGATCAATCCGTTACCTGTTGGGGATGAGGCTGTGCAGTCTTGGCTGACACGAACTCGTCTGGTGGAGTTCGCGGGTTTGCCATGGGCTACGACACCAGTTCATCCATTGGCACAAGATATCTTGGCGCAGCTTGCACGCGGGCGCAAGGTCGTGGTGTATGGAAAGACTTTCACCTTGTGCAAGGAGCTGGTAGCGGCCCGGTTGCACTTGCCGGTGGATGGTCCATGCAAAGTCACGAAGCTTACCAGCAGTGCCATGGAAGCAGCTCTCGGCGCAGGTTGCAAGGGGGAGTACAACATGAAGAAGCTGGATGCTTCGAAGAAGACATGCTACAAGTTTATTGCGGAGGCACTCTGGCAGAAGGTGAAAGCAGAGCTACTGGGACAGGCCCAGTTTACCTATTTCCAGAGGGCGGAGCAAGGGAAACCGGTTCCCTGGGCGAAGCTGATGGCGGACAGAATTCTGGAGGTGGCCAAGAAGCTCTTGAAGCCCACGGCAACATCCCGGATGGGGCAAGTCTTATTTCTTTTGTTCGGACCAGATGCGGAACCGGTAGTCCCAGGGTCGTATGTGGAGGTGGAGGAGTCCACAGACGATGCTTCGGACAAGGAGTCCAAGGAGGTGGAACCAGCAAGATCAACAACGGAGGGAGCTCTGACGCCAAGGAACCAGGTGACTCCGGTAGTACCTGCGGTGGAGGTTACGGCGGTAGTACCTGCGGTGGTGGTTCCGGCAGAAGTTCCACAGGGCAGCCAGAGGAGTAGGCCAGCGGTCTCAGCAACATCGAGCCGCATGGCCAGTTTATTGAAAAGAAAGTTGGCTCTTGTGCCGGAAGGAGCAATGTTGAAGAAATCCCGGCCGGAAGCGGAGGCCTTGCAAGGGGAAAGCTCAGTCCACACTCGGGAGGACAGTTCGGGGAGACAGGCATGTCAGGAGGAAACCCGTGTAGTCCCAAGGGGGAGTGGTGAGCTGCAGCTATCTCCGCCGGTGGAGACATATGATCTGGTCACGGCACGACGGTTGGCGGAGCGCTTGCTCCAATGTTTTCAGAAGGGGCAGCTGGAGGAGAATGAGGCGAAGTTGCACCAGGAAAATGCCAGGCTGCTCGAACGCAATCAACAGCTGCAGGAGCAGTTGTTACAATTCCAACAGATGGATGCACGGCGACAGCAGGATATGGAGGAAGCAAGGACGGCGATTGTCGCCCAAACTCAAGAACACCTGCGGCTGACGGAACAATTGACGGAGAAGGCTACAACTGCGACCGCCAGGGTGCAGTTGTTGGAAGCGGAAGTGATGGGGTACCGGCAACCCTCTAGCTCTACACGCATGCTGGACGAGGCACTTTTGTTGGATTTATCGGAAGCCTTCGTCGCAGAGATGCAGGGTATTTTTCTTGATCATCAACGTCAATTGCGAGTAGAGCTGGAGCGGGCTTGCAGGCCTCTCGATCGACGGTTGGCCCGGAGGGATGAGGATGATCCGGCGGGAGGGGGCGCAGGAACAGCATTTTTACCACCAGTACCGGTGAGTGGATTCTTCCGAAGGCTATGTCAAACGGATCGCCGAATTGGAAGAAGCCCTCCGAAGAGCGAAGGCCAGAGGAAAAAGACCCGAGATCGCACAGGTTCCCGCAATGAAGCCACGACCCCAAGCGGACGCAGCAGCCACTTTTGTGGTAGCTTTTTCGGAGCCAGCGGACGGGGAATCCTTTGACGCAAGGCAATTTTTGCAGCTGCAAGAACACGTCGCGGTGGTGCAACAGCAGTGTGACGATGCCAGATCTCAGCTGTTGGCACTCAAGCTCGCCCGGAAAGAAGAGCACCATCAACATGAAGTTGAGGTGAAGAGCCTCATGGCAGATTTGCTGAAGATCAGAGCTACTACGGCAGAACAATCAACAGGTGCCCAAACCAAGGAATTGGGGCGGGTAATGAAACGAATGGATGGTGTGGCGAAGAAAGCAGATCGCAGTATGCGGGTAACCGATCTCGAACTCGCTCTATCTGCGAAGACCCGACTGCATGAAGAGGAGCTACAACAGCTGCGGAGAACGAGTCATGTTGAGAGAGCAGCTATGTTGGTCGACCTGCGGACAGCATGCCGCTATATTCATCGGATGGCGGCAGTAGCTCAGCAGGCGGGGGCGGCGGCACCACCTTTCTATGGACAGCTCCAAATTTTTGTGGATGCCCATGCTCTCAACCCGCAGCAGCTACCTTTACTTCGACCGGCGCAAGCGGCTCCGGCAGTACAAGTACCGGCGCCGGCGGCTCCAGCAGTTCCGGCGGCGGCAGCGGTAGCAGCAGCGGCGGCGGACGATGACGGTGGCAACGTCGAGGATGAACCGTAGCGGAGAACCGGTGGGTTCGGATGCGGATCCGGAATCCGATTCACCGGGAGTGCCAAGTGTTAAGGGCAAAAGCAGCAACAGCAAAGAGGAACTAGGGGGGGAGTCCTTAGATCATTATCATTAATACGTTGTATCTAGTTTATAGTGAGATATGAAAAGACGGAAGTTCTAGGACCAGGCGGAGAACTGAAGAGGCACGGCAACCATCACAGCAACCATCACGGCAACCGTCATGGCAACCGTGAAGGAGTTATGTGTGCCGGTTAGATAAAAGAGAAGAGAGCGATCATTCGGGAAGTTCGATTACGCATGTAAATCTGTCGCAGTAGTGCGTTTCGAGTTAGTCTTCAGAGTAGAGAGGGCTAACAGCTCGTTACATCACGCACACATTTTGGTGCAAGTTACACTCACATTTGAGCCTCGCCGACAAAACCACTTCCTTCACGCACATTTGCCTCTACATCGACGCATCTGACCCAGCACTTAAAAAGAACAAAGGAAAAGGAATTATTTGCTGCTCTTTCATCGATCGACGGTTGGTTTAGATCTAGATCAGAGTAGACTAGATCGCCATAGAGGGGACGCTTTGAATTCCCCAAGTTGCCAATCTAAGCCATGCCCGAAATTCCCGACTAGTACCTACAGTCCATACGCTCACATCCGATTTCACATCATTACATTACGTGAAACCTTATGTTCATCAGTTCAGTGAGCAGACTTCAGAGTTCAGAGGCATTGCAGATTGGTTCAGTGGGCAGATAGCACTTGATTTCACACACACATGCCACCATTGTAAAGCCTATTTGGCTATCTCACGGCATCGTGCACATCATTTTTTCAGCCTTGTAAAGCCTCTTGGCTATTCCCGGCATCATTGCCACAAGCCTTGTAACACAGGTCAGATCTTATTTACTGCAGTTCTATCTTCACCGACGGTACAGAGATTTCACTTGGCATCTTCAGTGTATTTGCAGTTGATTCATACAGAGTTTTTCAAGACACTTTTGAGTACGTTGTTTGCACCATGTCGACTAGCAACCTCAATCTGGAGGCATCTGCTAAGTTAGACAACTCCAATTACAGTACATGGAAATACCGAATGGAGACCATTCTTGTGCTTCAGGACAAATGGGAGTATGTCGATGGATCTATACCTAGACCATTGGCCGATCCAACCACCAGTAGCTCTACTCCATCTGTTGTCACAGCACCAGCAATGGGATCTACATCGGGATCTACATCTACACAAACAGTTTCCACACCAGTAGAAGATCCTGCCATTGCTCGAGCTCAAAGCAGAATGGGATAAGAAAGACAAGTATGCCTATCACCTGATCAAGCAGAATGTGCAAGATGTCATGCTAGGACAGCTCAACACAGTCAAGACATCAAAAGAAGCATGGGATATGTTCGCAGCTCTCTACGAGTCCAAGAACACATCCAGCATTCTCACCCTGAGAAACCAGATCAACCAGAGTTTCCGCAACAGCAGTGAAACCGGTCATGCTTATGTACTCCGCATCAAAGACTACAACAATCAACTTGCACCAGCAGGAGAGACTATGAATCCCGCAGAAATGGTTCAAGTAATCCTGAATGGACTAGGAGAAGGATATGAGAATCTAGTCCAGAGTATTGCCATCCAACGGCAAATTCCAACACTGGAAGAACTTCAGTCAGTTCTACTTGGTGAAGAACTTAGGTCTCAGGCCATTCAAGCACGTAAAGGTCATTCTAATGATCAGGCATTCACAGCTTTAGACAGAAGCAGAGGCAAAGGTAGAAATAGAGGTAAATCATATCAGAAAAGTGGTCATCATCAACAAAGTCAGAATCAGCATCAGCATCAGCATCATCCTCAGCAACATCAAAATCAGCAAAGAGGAAATCATTCCAACCGAGGAAGATTCCAAGGACGAGGGAATGCATCCACCAATGTGTCAAACATTCAATGCAACTATTGTCACAAGTTTGGACACTATGAAAGAGATTGCCGCAAGAAGCAGTATGACCAAGGCGGTCAATCCAGCAGTAATCGAGGGAATTCCCGAGGAAGAGGAAATCATCATGGTGGACATTCTAGTCACAGTCATTTTGCAAATGAACATGGAAATATGTTTCTTGCAAGTGAGGAATTGCATCAGACTGATACAATGCACCTAGACACTGATTTCAATCCCAAAGAGGATTTCAGCTATCAAGTCGACCAAGTGGAACAGGATCCTTGGTACATCGACAGCAATGCATCATCTCATATGACAAATCATCAGGAATGGTTCACAGAAATGAAGCCATTAGAAGGTCAAAAGAATGTCATCTACACAGCAGACAATACACCGAATCCAGTTGAAGGGACAGGTGTTATCCCTATGAACAATTTCACTGGTACAAAAGGATTAGTCAAAGATGTGCTCTATGTTCCGAAGCTCAGCAAGAACCTTTTGTCAGTAGGTCAAATGACGGAACACAACTACAAAGTCATCTTCGACGGTGATGAATGCACTATCAGAGACAAATCCAAAAGAGGTCAGCTAGTAGCAAAAGGTGTCAAGGAAGGACGCTTATACAGGATGCTAGCTACAGTACCAGATAAGCATGCCTTGTCAGCTCAAATGCAACAGATGCCACTATCTGCAAAATGGCACAAGAGATATGGTCATGTCAACTTCAAGTACTTGTTAGATCTAAGGAATCAGAATATGGCAATTGGGATTCCGAAGCTACAGTTTCTTGGAAAAGTTTGTGAAGCATGCTGCTTCGGCAAACAAAAGCGAACCAACTTTGTCAGAAGTACCTCTCGTGCATGAGGTATTCTTGATTTGATTCATACAGATGTATGGGGTTATGCCCAGACCCGCAGCATCAATGGTTCACTTTATTACTTGACCTTCATCGACGACTACAGCAGATATTGTTGGGTCTACTTTCTGAAAGAGAAATCTGAAGTGTTTGCCAGATTTCAAGAATTCAAAGCCATGGTAGAAAACCAAACAGGCAGAAAGATCAAGGTCATGAGATCAGACAGAGGAGGTGAATACATGTCTTCAGCCTTCATGAACTTTTGCAAAAATCACGGCATTCGAAGACAATTCACATGTGCAGATACTCCTCAGCAAAATGCAAGAGCTGAAAGGAAGAATGGGACTTTAGCAGACAGTGCTAGAGCAATTCTTAGTGAAAAGCATCTTCCGAATCAGTATTGGGTAGAAGCAATAGCTACAGCTAACTACTTGCTTAATCGGCTTCCTACCGAACCAATACAAGGTATGACTCCTTATGAAGCATTCACTGGACACAAGCCACGCATTGGGCATCTCCGCATATTTGGTTGCATAGCATATGCCCACATACATGATGATCATCGCAGGAAATTGGATGCGAAGTCACGCAAATGCATCATGGTTGGCTACAGTGAAGAAAGCAAAGCATACAAATTGTATGATCCCATCAACCGCAAAGTCATTATCTCCAGATATGTAATCTTCGATGAGGAATCAGAATGGAAAACCTCACCTACACAGGAGATAGAAGCATCGACTTCACAGTCACCTACAGAACAGGTTGATGAAGAAGAGCAAGAATTGCCAGCAACACCCCAAACAGCGCCACAGCAGCTCAGATGGTCTACTAGGGAAAGCAGACCACCAGCCAGATTGACATATGCTCAGAAAGGCAAAGCAATTCAGGTGGAAACCACCAACTATGCTCTTATGACTACCATCATGGCTACAGAAGAGCCAGTGTACTTTGAAGACGCAGTAGATAAGCCAGAATGGCAAACTGCTATGAATGAAGAAATGGATGCTTTGTATAAAAATAACACTTGGGAATTATGCGACCTTCCACCAGGAAAGAAGGCCATAGCCAACAAATGGGTATACAAAGTGAAGTACAATCCAGATGGCAGTATTCAGAGATACAAAGCCAGATTACTTGCAAAAGGATTTGCACAACAATATGGCCAAGATTATGATGAGACTTATGCTCCAGTAGCAAAGATGGATTCCATACGGTTCTTGATATCGCTAGCGACACTCAGTAAATGGAATGTGTATCAGCTCGATGTCAAGAATGCATTTCTCAATGGTTATCTAGACGAGGAAGTCTACATGCAACAACCAGCCGGTTATGTTGAACCAGGAAAAGAGAACAAGGTTTGCCATCTCAAGAAAAGTCTCTACGGCTTAAAGCAAGCACCCAGAAGTTGGTACAGCAGAATTGACAAGTATTTTGCTGATCTGGGATACATGAAGTCCAATGCAGATCATACTCTCTACTATAAAGTTCAAGGGGAAGATATTACTATTGCACTTTTGTATGTAGATGATCTGATTGTGACAGGAAGCAAGGATAGCTTCATCAGAAAACTAAAACAAGACTTATCTGCAGAGTTCGACATGAAAGATCTTGGACTTATGCACTATTGTCTTGGAATTGAGTTCTGGAGAGATTCAGATAGCACATTCATGAGTCAGCTCAAATATGTTGACAGTCTCCTGAAGAAGTTTCATATGGCAGATTGCAAGTTTGCAGCCACTCCCATGGAACAGAGTTTGAAACTTACTAAAGATTCAGAAAAGCCTACAATCAATGACAGATACTACAGGCAACTCATTGGATCTCTTATATATCTGACAATCACACGGCCAGATATTTGTTATGCAGTAAGCTTACTAGCACAGTTTATGGCAAATCCAAAACAGTCTCACTGAAATGCAGCCAAAAGAGTCTTGAGATACATCAGAGGTACAAGACAATTTGGGATAGAATACAGAGGAAGTCATCCACGGTTGCATGGATACTCTGATAGTGACTATGCTGGAGATCATGAGACCAGGAGATCGACACACGGATATGCATTTTTCCTTGGTCAAGGTGCTATATCATGGTTGTCAAACAAACAGCCAACTGTTTCTTTGTCTTCGACTGAAGCAGAATGACTGAAGCAGAATATAGAGCACTCACTACAGGTGCATGTGAGGCTATATGGCTCAGAAGACTATTGTTAGAAACAGATTACTTTGATGAGTCAAAGCCAACAACAATATACTGTGATAATCAATCAGCTCAAGCATTGGCCACAAATCCAGTATATCACTCCAGGACAAAGCACATTGATGTCAGAGAGCACTTCATTAGAGAAAGAGTGTTACTTGGTGACATCACACTGCAGCATTGTGATAGCAAAGAAAATGTTGCAGACATCTTTACCAAACCACTCGGTAAAGAGCTATTCGAGAAACACCGACTAGCTCTTGGTTTGATGCAGAGGAAGGACATTCCCATTAAAGGGGTGTGATGGAATGTAATGCTCAGTCCTTCTTCTATTCCCCAGAATCATCATCTTGAGGGAAGGCCTACTTCATGATGTTGATCTTGAGGGAAGGTGTTGAGAGTTCACGCTCAACATCATGTGATCATGTGTGCATAGCACCATCACGTGATCATATGTGCATAGCACTAACCTTATAGAGTGCTATAAAGGAAAGGGTTAGATCCCCTAACCCTAACCCTAAAAGGGTTTGTATATATTCTATTTTTTCAACTAATTCTAGTGTACAGTTAGTCATTTGTGGTGTGCTCTCTAGCTGTGCCCTCTCTCCTCATCTCCACTCTTCTCCTCTCCCCTCTTCATATTTTGTCATGTGTAGGCACTCATTAGACATCCTGAGGCCCTTAGGGCTTGTAGCAGGCATGCTCAGTGGGCCTGGATGTGGTCACATCAATGTAGGCATGGGCATATGTGTTGTCACATTAGGGACTGGTGGTGGTTGATGAGGTGTAGTTGTGGTGTAAGGGGTGCCTTCTGGGGCTCCTCCCCAAGTCGAGAGCAAAGATGGACAAGGGGCCATTGGGACTTGGAGGATGTTTTCTCATTGAGCAACGATGGATGAGGGGCCATTGAGTCTTGGAGGATGTTTTCTCATTGAGCAAAGATGGATGAGGGGCCATTGAGTCTTGGAGGATGTTTTCTCATTGAGCAAAGATGGACGAGGGGCCATTGGGTCTTGGAGGATGTTTGCTCATTGAGCAAAGATGGATGAGGGTCCATTGCATGTGGTCCATTTGCTCATTTTCCTACCCTTCAGGGATTGGTGGCCAAAAATTGGGTACCCAGGGATCAAAGGTTTTGGTAAAGGATGGCTCACCTTCATAGAATTGCACCTGGAGGCCCATAGGACCCACCATTGTTGTGTGGGCACTGGGTTGTTCTACGAGCTTCTGGCTGCAGTGGCTAGTAGAGGGCCTTCTGGCTCCTCCGACACTCTAGTTTTCCTAGCAAAATGGTTAACCAAGTTAGGATTCGACAATCCAAACCTCCCCATGAAGTTGGAGAGAGACTCCCTAAGTTGTGAGTCTATTGTTGAGGGTGTGGGAGATTGGGGTCTGATCGATGAGCTAGAGTTAGAGTTGGAGTTAGGAGCCATGGAGGCCCTCAGGTTGGGTTTTCTCCCATCTCGGCATCAAAGCTCCTTTATTTGTATAAACTAGAACTACCTCCTTGTAAGGGGCTGTGTATAGAATATGAGCTCAAGACTGAGATTCTGGATGAGGCTGATACTAGAGTGGTTCCTTGGCCCAATATTACATTGTTGGAGGCACTATCTTCCGACTTTGGCTCAGCTCCTAGGATTTCCACAGATCTTAATAGCATGTAGGTGGTTTAGGGTAGGTAATGTCTTGGTGAGCCTACCTATAAGGTTTCCACTGCTTCTCTCAGACACTCAGTTAACCCAGTATATGTGCTAGGTTAATAACCCGACCTATAGGAGGTTATAACATGCGGTGCACTGGGTTGTTAACCCGACGTGTGGGGGTTTAGTAAGGCAATGTGTCCATTGTCTTAGTAACCCAATTTGCTTGGGCTTAGGGTTGACCCCTCTTTTGGCCAAGATTTTCTCATTAATAATGCCAGCTATCAAAAAATTTGTCAAGTGTAAGGTTGTCAACCAATGTCAAATGAATGTCTGAATGTCACAAGGCTAACCAATGAGGTCAACGCTATCCCAACAGAGTCAAAGCTAACCCGACATAGTCAACAGTACTCGATAGAAAATTAACCTGCAGGGCGTGTTAGGTTAATTTCCTTGTTTTAGAGCTAATGTAATGCTTCTCTCTGGGAACTATTTGGCCAACTAAATTTTTGGGATTCTTTGAGTTTGCTGGGCCTTGTTTTAGAGCTAATGTAATGCTTCTCTCTGGGAACTATTTGGCCAACTAAATTTTTGGGATTCTTTGAGTTTGCTGGGCCTCTGCGTAGTTTCTGGAGTGTATGGGGACCGGTTTTCTAGCTAGTCTACCTACTAAACAACATGAAGCAACAAAAAAGAAATCAAAAATAGCAAAAAACAAGCAAGTTTGGACCAAAATGGAAGTTTTTCTTCCCATGATGGACTTCTTGTCATTCTCATAACCTTAAAACTTCAATCCAATCACCACCATTCAGCTTTTCCAGTGGGATAGGACTTCATCCAAGGCTTAGCAATGATTCTAAGACCTCCACCCTAGATTTTGACACCTCCCATACACACAAAACTACAAAAAATAGTTCGAGTCTTCTCCTTCCTCCTTTTCACTCTCTTCCTTTCACTTTTTAGCTCACTCTCTACACAAAACTCCACAACCAAACTTCACGGCAGTGGGAAATATTAGAAGAAGCATGCGCAAGCAAAATCATACCTCTATCTCCCTGGCAATGGCACCAAAAATGTGTAGCCTTCAGCCATCGTTGCTGACTCCACATGTTGAGGGGATCTTGGAGGAATGCCAATGGAGCTCTTCACCTCCTGTCACTCCTTGTGGGAGCAATGCAAGCCCATGCAATCTAAGGTGTCACTTTTGACAAAATATGAAGAGGAGAGAGAAGAGTGGAGATGAGGAGAGAGGGCACAGCTAGAGAGCACACCACAAATGACTAACTATACACTAGATTTAGTTGAGAATGTAGAATACATACAAACCCATTTAGGGTTAGGATTAGGGCATCTAACCCTTTCCTTTATAGCACTCTATTGGGTTAGTGCTATGCACATATGATCACATAATGGTGCTATGCACATATGATCACATGATGTCGAGTGTGAATTCTCAACACCTTCCCTCAAGATCAACATCATGAAGTAGGCCTTCACTCAAGATGATGAATCTGGGGAATCGAAGAAGGACTGAACATTACATTCCATCACACCCCTTTAATTGGAATGTCCTTCCTTTGCGTCAAACCAAGAGCTAGTTGGTGTTTCTCGAAAAGCTCTTTATTGAGTGGTTTGGTAAAGATGTCTGCAACATTCTCTTTGCTATCACAATGCTACAGTGTGATGTAAAGTTACACTCTTTCTCTAATGAAGTGCTCTCATACATCAATGTGCTTTGTCCTGGAGTGATATACTAGATTCTTGGCCAATGTTTGAGCCCAATTGATTATCACATTATATTGTTGTTGGCTTTGATTCATCAAAGTAATATGTTTCTGACAATAGTCTTCTGAGCCATATAGCCTCACATGCACCTGTAGTGAGTGCCCTATATTTTGCTTCAGTCAAAGACAAAGAAACAATTGGCTGTTTGTTTGACAACCATGATATAGCACCTTGACCAAGGAAATATGCATATCCCTAAGTGGATCTCCTAGTCTCATGACTTCCAGCATAGTCACTGTCATAGTATCCATGCAACCGTGGATGGCTTGCTCTGTATTCTACCCCAAACTGTCTTGTACCTCTAATGTATCTCAAGACTCTTTTGGCTGCATTCCAGTGAGAATATTTTGGATTTTTGGCACTGATGACTGGATTGATGATGTGGCAATCTAGTTGAGTCAAGGTAACTTGACCATGGTTTATTGACCCGTGGTAAACTTGCCCCACTGTTAACTTAACCAACCATTCAACCCAGGGTCTCCTTCATTGAACCATGGTCAGATTAAAACCGAGTTAGGTTGAGCCCTATCTGCCACGTGTCAACAAAGTGACCAACCCTGTTGTGTGGTGACCCTGAGGATAAGGCGATGGCTTGTGTCGTATCAATAGCCATTGAAATCTTTACAGGAATCTGGATGATTCCGTTGACGGCGATTGGAGGCCTATCTGATTGTAGAGGCCCATGGAGGTGCACGTCGAAGACCATGGATGAGTTCGTTGATGGCGTTTCTGAAGGCAGAGTTTCTTCGTTTCTCTGAAGTTGATCATTGGCAGAAGGCTTTGTGTTGAGGCAGAGGTGTTGCAGCCCATTTTGTCAGTAGGAGAGCCGTCGAAGCAGTGGTCGCTGGCTTCTGCTTGTTGAGGAGCGGGTGATGAACGTAGGAGGGTGCTGTTAGATGACGGCTGGTGATGCTGGTCAACTTTGATGATGGGAGGTGGAGCAGCGTTGTGAGCACCCTGAGACCCACGATTGGTTGAGTCATTGTCGCCCTTGGCTTCTGCTACTGTCGCCGCCAGTAGTGGAAGAGCATTGAGGGTCGATTATTGCTTTGGAACCATGAAGCTAGTGTGTGAAGGATTCGCTTGCCTTAGTTGACACAGCTGTGAATGCGTTGGTCTGCAGGGCCATCAGACAAGTTGTTGAAGGATTCGCTTGCCCTAGAAGCAGCTGTGAATGCATTGGTGTGCAGGGCTATCCGAGAAGAAGCGTTGTTCAAGGGCTGTCTGAGAAGAACCGGCTGGGTGAGGCTCGCTACATGAGTTGTTGGAGCCATTGATTACCTTGGGTCGAGGGAGCCTTAGGTCATAGCCTTCAGAGTATCTCCCTTTAGTTGCTTGCTGTGATGTAGGTAGTTGTTTCACACAAGCAACCGAGCTTGTAGTAGAATAGATTTTCTCTCTCAATGGAGAAGAACCACACTAAAGTAATTGACTCATTTTCGTACTCTCTCACTTGTCTTGAAGAAAAAGAACATACAGAATAGGAGAACCATTCACTCTCTTTCTCTCGAAATGAACGCTCTTTCTCTCACATGGAATGAATCTCTCTCAATGAAGAACTCTCTCACATGAATCTCTCGAAAAGATCACTCACAATCTCTCTTGCTTTCAATCAAATAACTCTCTCTCACATAGAGATGAACGGAATGGAAGGGAATTCTTGCAAGTGGATGAAAATCTCTTTCATCAATGGAATGAAAGGATGCTCACTCAATCGGTCTCAATCTCTCGATCTCTCTCACTCTCACAAGGATCGCAATGCCTCAGCAGAAGGCAAGGGAGGCTTGATACCATGATAAAATATGAAGAGGGGAGAGGAGAAGAGTGGAGATGAGGAGAGAGCGCACAACTAGAGAGCACACCACAAATGACTAACTATACACTAGATTTAGTTGAAAATGTAGAATATATACAAACCCATTTAGGATTATGGTTAGGGCATCTAACCGTTTCCTTTATAGCACTCTATTGGGTTAGTGCTATGCACATATGATCACATGATGTTGAGCGTGAACTCTCAACAACTTCAATGGCTTATGGAGTTGTAGCAATGTGAATCCTCAAGAGAAGAAAGGGGGGAAGGAGAAGAAAGAGGGGAAAAGAGAGAGAGAATGGAAGGGAATGCATGATGCAAGAAGGGGGAAGCAGGTGAGAGGCATTCACAAAGGCAAGAACTAGAGAAAGACAACACCTCTTGGAAAAGAAGGAGATCTTCTATTTCTTAAACTTGCATCCATACAAATGAAGACCAAAAGTCTAACTTTCTAGTTTTTATACATAGCACCTTTTGAAAAGGGGGCCAACCCTCCTCCTCCTCACCTCTCTCCCTATTCACATGTTACAGGCACTTGGGCTGTGCTCCAAAGTACAATTCCATTCTCCTACTAGCCTATTTTCTACTCTATCTCTTGGGGTTCACCCGCACACACACACACACTTGCCCCCTAGAAGAAAAGAACCCTACAGAGGAGGGATTTAGGACCACCCTAACAATGGGAGGGACCAAAAAAGAACAAAAGCCCAAGTAGGCACCTTTGAAAATGAGCTTAGCCTGTTGCATGTTCTGCTCTGACCAAAAGCTTCTTAGCTTGAGTGACCTCCACTAAAGGGCTTCTCTATCAGGGATGTCCATTTGATAAATAGAGACTAGAAGGTTTCATTACAAATAATATTGCTCAAAAGGCTTCCAAGGCTTGCTGCTATACTATACGACTAGATGTTCACAATCCGAAGTATAATAGAAATGCATATCCCTTGCATAATGAAAACAATTGGGAGATACCGATTCTTTCCTCTTGTTTTTTAAGAGTGCAGGAGATTACAGGAACTACATGGATGATCAGCAATAGATATGAAATGATGGATTCCTTTTACTATATGCTGTTACACCTTAGCTTCGGAGATAAGTAGCAAAGAGAGGCCACATTGGGTATAGTATAATTTCTCAATGATAACATTGTTGAATACTGTTATAATGAAATGGTACCCAATAATGCACTTTTTTAGCGAGACAGTCACTAGCCGTAAGAGTTACACTGAAATACTCATCGATTACATGCCTGGACATGATTCGAGATTGCTAACAATCTTCCTTTGAATGTGCTCTAATTTACTGTCTAGCCTGATGTTATGCAGTTTCCCTTTGTGGATTTGAATTCTACGGCAATATTGTAGATTCTCAATGAAGAGATATTAGGGTGTCATTGCTCACCTATTACATTCCCTTGAGTCCCATACACTTCATGGCTTGGATGGGTATTATAATCCATCATGACTTTAATGTATACAATATTCAAATAGTAACCCACTATGTGAATATTAACACTTTTTGGTTGGTACAACTGGGTACTATGTTTTGAAATGGATTATGACTTCTCATACAAACTCCCCCTCCCCTTGTTGTGGTATTGTTGGGAATGACAGGGATGACCTTTATGGCTGAGCTATGAAGCCTACAGTTACAAGCTAAAGACAATAGTCCTAACTCTTGTTTTTACTTGATTGATGCAAGTGAGCTTTGCTACTTGTCCCGACGATTTGATATTTACAAAGGGGATGAGAACTCGTCAACCTTAAGCAAATGACTCTCCTAGGCTTCCAACTTTGGAGCTGAATGGAGACCTTTATTTGCAGTTCTTTTTTTGGAACTTGATATGGAAGTAGGAGTAGACTCTCTTTTATAAGGAAAACACACTATACTAGAACTTGGAGATGACTAAATTACAACATAGATATGGATTTTTTTATGAAAGCAGGATACATGGGAATACATGGAGGTTCTAGAGTTTTGGAAAAGAATTGGCATGTATATGGGCCAAAAAGCTTAACTTACTAGTCATAACAATGATATATATCTTTTTCAGGGAGATAACTCTACTCTAATATGAGAAACAATGATATATATCTTTTTCAGGGAGATAACTCTACTCTGATATGAGAAACTCTGAAAATGGAATTCAGCAGGAGTCATATTAAGTTCCCCCATATTTATGAGTTTTTAGTGTTATTTGCATAAGTAACAGATTATATATATGGAAGATACCTTGGTAATAGTTTTGGAATGACTTGGAAATGATGGAATACACTAAAAAGAAGAGAGTTGGATGCTTGTTTTTTAGAAAAGGAGGAAAATGAAATTGAAATGGAGGATTAGAAATAGGATAGAAGGGATAAAGAGAAAGAAAAAGAAGTGGAAAAAGTAAAGAATGAGAAATGAGGGTAGGAAAAATAGGCAAAACACACACACACACACGCGCGCGCGCATGCACGCACACACATATGCGCACATGCCTATGCACACACACACAAGCATGCACGCACGCGTGCGCACGCGCACACACACATTTTTTGTATGTATGTGTATGTGGAGGCATATATGTAGGTATGTAGATATGTATGCATGTATGTATGTAGATGCATATGTATGCATGTATGTAGGTATGTATAGTAAGCATGCATGTGCGACTTCATGAATGCATGCATACATGGATGCATGTTTGTGTGTGTGTGTGCACGCTTACATGCATGTGTTATCTACCCTCTCTCCCTAATTCTAACACTATGAAATTCAACATTCACATCTTAATGTATTGATCCTCAATCGTTTATGCCTGATTTTGAGAATGTACTATTTTTAGGTGGTTGATGAGGGTTTCATTTTTCTAGTGAAGGAATGAAGCCTTGATCAAGTTGTTGATGAAGTCTTCATTACTTGATATGAAAATTGGATCAACTATGTACAAAATTTTTTGAGACATCTAATTTTTAAAATGCAACAACTAGAGTTTGTAAAAATTTCGATCAAAATTAAGAATTTTTAATAATATTGAGTTTGATAAACTTAATATCGAAAAAATATGTCGAATCCTCAGGCAGTCCAAGTTCCAAGGTCGGGGTCCACTTACTTGCTACCATCCAAACAAACTAGGTGTTAGAACATCATAGTTACATTTGGGTAGACAGGTAGTGCCTATTTTCCTCGGCTTGTTATCGTTTTACTTAGGAATATAGATAGCCATATGGATTCTTAGATAATTTAAAAAACATTTTAGCCACAAGTGAAGTTTAAGTCACAAGTGGAGTAAGGAGTGAATGAGTGCATGGATAAAGAAGGGATTAGAGGAGGTATGGGATGATTAGTGGGCTTGGTATGTGGGGTGGTTTAAAAGAAAGTGTAAAGGGAAGATTCCATGGGGATATATAAAAGAATAATTCATAGTTAGGGATGTATTCGTGTGTGTGTGTGTGTGTGTGTGTGTGTGTGTGTGTGTGTGTGTGTGTGTGTGTGTGTGTGTGTGTGTGTATGTGTGTGTTCGTGTGTAAAGAAATAAGTGTGTGTGTGTGTGTGAGATACATTTACTAATCAAATTTATTGTGCGTGTGTGTGTGCGTGCACACTTGCGTGCATGCATGCACACATGCATGTGTTATCTACCCTCTCTCCCTAATTCTAACACTATGAAATTCAACATTCACATCTTAATATATTGATCCTCAATCTTTTATGCCAGATTTTGAGAATGTACTATTTTTAGGTGGTTGATGAGGGTTTCATTTTTCTAGTAAAGGAATGAAGCGTTGATTAGGTTGTTGATGAAGTCTTCATTACTTGATATGAAAATTGAATCATCTATGTACAAAAATGCAATGGTATTTTCCTTTGCTTGAACATTCTATTCAATATATGATTTGCATCAAACTTTGTGTATTCTAGATTGGCCTTCCACATTGCTTAGACCAATATCATGCATGTGATGCTACATGGCCAGACCTAATTAATGTGAAACTTAAGCATATGTAGTGACACTCACACTGCTCACACCACCACACACTATAGGCAAGATGGTAGGGAGACCTTACTCATTTGAAATGCCTTGGGCCTTCTACATCACCTAGAACACCATTGTGCATGAGATGCTACATTTTAGGAATAATGGTGGGGAGACCTTACTCATTTGAAAGATGGGAAATTTTTATGTGTTGTAAGCACGAGGGGGATAATCGTCCCTTGACCCAGTCACATCCCTAGGAATGAGAACAAGGTATCGATGTTTCTAAAATTGGGTTCAACAATTACAACTAAACCCTATGACAAGACCATTTGTGCATTCTTCATGTGGTCTCTACCTTTGTCTAATCCTAGAGCAAGGTGCATAATCAAGCTATAATTAGCATGAGGAGCAATGTTACTAGCTACGGTTAGCATTGCTCACAACCCCTAAGCCTAGTTAGGTATTCAAGTCCTGATGCATATTAACATATGCAATTTGCATTGGTTTACAATAAACTAAAATCATAGATAGTGATTCATCATGTGGGGTAATGCTGGGGTGCCAACTCAATATGTAATATGTTACTACCCTTGTCCAAAATCCAGGGTATGGGGGGACAAGGTCCATACATAATATGCATGGATTTCCTTAAAAATTTTCAAATATGCAAGGGAAAAATATGAAAGTTTCATGTCCCCCCTCCCACAAAATATAAGGTGTATACCTTGAAAATATGCAAGATTTTAAGATTTATACATGTTTTTCATGATATGTAAGGCCTAACGGGGGGGTCTTTTGGAAGAGGGGGGGTAAAACAGAAAATACACTAAAATATGAAAACCTATCTCTTTTCAAATTGATGTAACTTTTTCATGTATTACCCAAATTTCAAGGTGTAAAGACATATTTGAAGCTCTTTTAGTGTAGAACACAACCATGTTAATTTGAATAATTTCTACTCATGGCATATTGTTAAATTCATCTCATACTCAAGATTTTGATAGGTTTTCTTACTAAAGGGAGTTGGCGCCCTAGGGGGTAACTTGATTTCACAAGCCCTTAACCAAGTAATCCAATTAATGGTCATCTTCACATGAATCAAGATAAACTAAAATCATGGATCATGCTTCATCATGTGAAATAGCCCTTCACTAAGAAATACAAGTAACTGTCATCTTCACATCAATTCAACATAAACTAAAAGCATGGATCATCATGCTTTATCTTGCAGAATAACATGATTTCATGAGCCCTTAACCAAGCAATAAAAGTGATGGTCATCTTTGTATCACACAAGTAGCTCCCTCACTTGTGGGAAGTGGGATGTGGTCCCTAATAGCAAGTCCCCTTGATGTATTCCTATTAGTTCCTTCACTAGTGCACAATGGGGATGTGGTCCCTCATACCATGTTGCCTTGATTTTTGCCTCTTAGTTCCTTCACTAATGGGCAGTGGGGATGTGGTCCTCATAGCAAGCTGCCTTGATATATGCCTCTTAGTGGCATAAGTGCATAAATTGGGATCTTAATGGTAGAAAACTTGATCCATGCCATGACAAGCATTCATTAAAATTACACAATTGTCACAAATTGCAACATATGAACACACAGTGCCATGTCATCTATCGGCCACATCCTCATTTTGACCACAATGACTCCTCCTTGGAAAAAGATTGGGCCATGACTTTTGATCCTTTATAATGCATGTGTATACGTGTATGTGTGTGTGTGTGTGTGTGTGTGTGTGTGTGTGTGTGTGTGTGTGTGTGTGTGTGTGTGTGTGTGTGTGTGTGTGTGTGTGTGTGTGTGTGTGTGTGTGTGTGTGTGCATGTGCATGTGCATGTGGGTGTGCATGTGTGCATGTGCGTGTGCATGAGAGAGAGAGAGAGAGAGATTTAATTATCATCTCCACCTCTTCCTAAATGTAAGTCTCTAAAATTAAATGCTTGAATAGTCATGTATTGAGTGTTTATTTTGTGTCAAATTTTGAGAATATATCCATTTTGAGGTGTTGATGTAAGTGTGTTATAATGAAGTAATGAAGACTTGATCCAATTGTTGTTCAAGTCTTGATTTCTTCATATGAGAAAGAAAGTACCCACAAAGGCCATAGAATCAAAAGTAATAAATCACAAAAAATGGCTAATAATACTCTC
Organism: Dipteris shenzhenensis; assembly: GCF_047967505.1. Classification (NCBI taxonomy): domain Eukaryota; kingdom Viridiplantae; phylum Streptophyta; class Polypodiopsida; order Gleicheniales; family Dipteridaceae; genus Dipteris; species Dipteris shenzhenensis. The sequence continues at coordinate 49,571,921 of NC_141624.1, forward strand.
TAAAACAAAAAGAACTAAAAATGTGACTATTCAAAACTATGTCTTTGATATGGATTAAAGGAAGCACCTATAGATGGTACAACAACTTTGCAAACCTTGGATACACAAAGTTTGATGTAGATCATACACTCTACTAGAAAGTTCAAGGGGAGGGAAATACCATTTTCTCATGGTGAGCTTCCTTTATCGGTTCTTGTCGGAATGGTTTGTTTATTTTGGGCTCTTTGTTGTTTGTTGTCATGATAAGTTATTTGGCTTACTACCAAAATTTTCCACTCTTACCATCTTGAGAAACCATAAATACTAAAATGGCTGGATCCTATAGTTGATAGGATTTTTTATATGTGATATATTTATTTCCTTGCTTTAGCATGAAGATTCTTTTTGTGATCATTGTGAAAGTAAGAATATGCTATGCTTCCAAATATTTTGAGATTAGTGATGTTTGGTTTGAGAGTAGTGAACATTCCTTCATTTAACATCAAGTTTCAATCGTGAATATGAGTATATGCTATGCTTCCAAACATTTTGAGTGATCTTTGGTTTGAAGCTAGTCAATGGCTCATATGGTGTTTGTGTTTCAGCCCTTATGAGTTCCATTAGAAGTCTTCTATCTATTCAGTAGTTTGCAATATTTGTGGCTTTTATCTAATATTATATTAGTTGACGCTTTTCATGTAGCATTATCTTTCACTTTCTAAAGTGTCATGTAGCATTATTTTTCACTTTCTAAAGTATCTTGATCTTTCTACAACGCTTTGTTGTGGAGTGTCTACATGTGAGTTGCCTTCTAATACCATTATCCGTGCAAGAGTTCAAGAAGTAAAGTTGAGAAAGTATTGGTTCTCCCTAACCCACGATAGAAATCATTGAACATTTAAGCTACATATCATGAAGGGGGAATTCAAGTTTGATTTATAAAGATACAATGTAAAGACTTCCACTATATAGTCACAATGCTCACGTTAACATACACTACTTGGTGCTGCGATTTCTCAATCAATTGCACTAAGGTCTTTTGTTCATGAGATATTTTAGCTACCATATAAATAGCCTTGAAAAATAGCTCTCCTTTCCTCTTGTAATACTCCCTACATCCTCATAACCATGAGTGCTTTGAAAACTATTGAGAGAATTTCCAAGGTAAATATGGGCCTCCTTCTATGGCTGGACTACTTCCCTACAACAATGTAGAGGCACAAATAGACTACTGCTTTTGCAAATTTTGGTAAAGAGTCTATGTCACGTTTTGTTTGTATGCTCTTACACTCTATATAAAACTCATTAGAATCTTAGCACGTAATTCCAACTACACACTTGCCCATTATCCACCCTTCTAAAACATTAATAAAGCATCTTCATTTATTATTGCTTCCAACATACAATCTTGATAAATGCTCCTTGAATAATTGATTGATTCTAGCCGGTTAGCATACCAATTTAATCCATCCTAATACCCAATTTTGCTCTCTCAAATCTTTTAGTGCTCGAGTGATATATATTCCAATGCAATGCTATGCAAGGATATATCATATGACCCACAACATTGAATGGATCAGGGGCAAAGACCCAACCCAACACATTGCAATGTCTGGTGCTAGAAATATCACCTTATTAAGAGAACAGTGACAATGATTCCCTACCATGTATCACTTTCCATTTATAAATATACTAGAACATTTGAATGGACAAAATTCTTTTACCCCCCCCCACTACGAAAGAAAAAAACATTCTATCACTGCTTGAAAGGAAAAGAACCAATTTTTGAGAGAAGAACCATACAAATCAGCTATGTGTGTGGTGCCAATGTGGAAGAAAGTTAAAAGGTGTTGGCTACTACTTCTAGCAAATCTAGCTCACTGCATATGGAATTTCAAAAATGTGAGTCAACAATTAGGGTGGGAGTCTATACAACCAACGAATGCCTTGATCCAAGAATGTATACATACGGGCCAAAGCACAAGCCTTTTGGCACTCATTCAAGAGCCCATAGTCCTTCGCTCCCATATGCCACACAAGTTAATACGATGTCTTGCCAAATGGAAACAAGAGTGATTGTAGCAAGTTTGTGTTGTCTCCCATCACCAAATTACACAACAAGCCATCGAGATGTTCCATAGAGTAACATTGGATAACACCAGCCTTGAGAGAGGGTACAAGCCGTTGACATGATGGAATCGAGTCTTGCACCTCAATCAAGAAGACCCTAAGTCCAACCATCCTTTAGAGGTTAGCGAGACCATCTCAAACAAGAAGAGGAGGGAGGGAGTCTAGAGGCAAAGGGGAGAGGATGGGAGGGATGATGGTAAAAGGGGAATAAGGGGGGGATGCAACTTTGGGAAGTCTCCTTGGTTAGTTGTTGGAAACTATGCTAACGAGAGAGGATTTGTTGAAAGATCAAAGAAGATCTCTCCCTCACATGTTGAAGACATTCCAGAGGGGTCCCTCTCTGCCTACTCATCTTGGGTGGGTGGTGGAAGCCTTTTGCTCACCTATTCCCATCAACATGTGCGCTATCTTTTGCTAGGTCTCTTGCATCCATGTGAGTCCAACCCCTATTGAATGGCTTTGACCCTATGGGTTTGAGACTATTGCTATTGTGTATCTATGTAGGGAGGCCCATCCTCTTGCCTCTTCTAATGCTGTCTTGGTCAAGGCTGAGAGTGGGGGGAGGTGAGACCCACATGAGGAGGGAAGGCTCTTAGTAAGTGTCCCATATGTTGCACCTGAGGCACTGCCTTGGAAGGCTCGATATCTCGACCATTTGTTTGATATCACCACTATCTAGGGTTTCCAAAAGAACCTTCTTGGGCAAGTAATCTCAAAGCTCTACAATTACCCACATCTGTCAAACACCATCATCTACAAATGGTTGAGGCTACTACGTGTGGGAAATGGTAAGAAAAGCAAAATTTTCTTGGATAAGATTTGCTATCCTGGTCATATCATTTCTAAGGATGGGGTGCAAATGGATTTGTGGAGATCCAAGCTATATAGGCATGGCTTGAGTTGAAAACCATACAATGAAGTACATAGTTTTCTAGGTCTTCTCTCTTATTACAAGCGGTTTATCCAACAATTTATTGATATTGCAGCCCCACTCCATGATTTTACTCAAAGAATAGCCTTCAATACTCTTAAAGAGAAATTGTATCAGAGCTACTTTACATCAAGATGGGTATATGGTGGCCTATGAAAGCAGGGGTTTGCATGATACTAAAAATCACCTGTAAGTATATGCAAAAGGATTGTTGGCTATAATTCATAATTTGACAATTTGAAAAACATAACCTTTTGGGGGGAAATTTCACAGTCAAGTTTGACCATCAGAGTCTTAAGTATTTCTTGACTCAAACCAAGATTTCTTGAAAGCATGTAAGATAGGCTGGTTTCCTATCCATGTTCCACTTTCAATTGTTCATATACCAGGAGTGTAGAAAAGAATGGTAGATGCCCTATGTTAGAGGCCCTAGGTGAATAATGTTACTATTGCTTATCATCAAGACTTGGAATAGATGCCAGCACATACGTCCAAGACTAAACTTTGGTGCTAAAAATGCAACTAGGTGAATCAACCAGCCATTGTTCCCTGAAACATGGATATCTTATAACAAATGGCTTCATGTGTTACTAGGAATTTAAGGCGAAAAATCAAGGAAGAATTTCATGCTCCACCTTATCCAAGTCATAGAGGGATTGCTTCCATTACTCAAGCGCTAGCTCCTCCCACCTGCCCCAGCACTAGTGGCGAGGAGGAGGCACCGAGTTCCCAAGTACCCACATGACAACGAGCCTTCTTTAATAGCTACAATTGACAAACCTTCCTCTCCCCCTCCACCCCCTGTTGTGGATCCTACCCCACCTTCCTACGGTTGCTCGCCCCCTACTGTTATCAACCGTCACTCATCCCCTGCACTGCCCTTCCCCCCCCCCCCCCCTCCCACAATAGGTTCTACCATTCCCCCCACCTCTTGTGCTTCCACGCGACCCACCCTTTACCCCTAGCCCTTAGGCAAGGGCAAGGCCGGGCCCTCTCCCCCAATCTCTTCCTAGCCTCATTAGCCCTCTTCTCCCCCTTTGCAGGAGACACGTGGCCTCTTTGTAGGGGCGAGGGGAATTGGGTTCGTCCTCTTTGCTTTTCCCTTTGAGTCCTCGCTCTAGACTTCCTTTGCCAAGGGACTTCTAGAGGCTGGGGCAATGTGACTACCTCACGATTCCATACATGTGTCCTATGCCTCTAGAGCTGTCAATCTTGATACTACAACCCCAAAAAGGGGGGGTAATTGGTGTGGTTGGCTCCCGCACGCATCCCTTTTGCGTTCACTAGTTCACCCCTCCACAGGTTTGGAGAAGTGGACTCTGACGTTGTTTGATGCCATGATGGTCGATCAATTGTATCAGATGATGGATGATTGGATGGGCCCGTATGGGTTGCATATGTGGTTAAAATATGGTGCTTCTACTCATTTTCAGATAGCCTTAACCCTAGAGAGGTAGGTTGGGTGGTAGGAATGATTTGCCCACCATCCTAAGAGGTGCTCTCGTGTTCGCACTATTGGACGCTTTAGTAGTGCGCTAAGCTGTTTAGAGTAGATATCTCCTTCATGCTCCAGTGTGCATAGAAGGTGGGCATTGAGCCAGTTGTGTCCCTTACACGTTGACGCATGGACAGATTACTCTCCCTCCAAACCTCCTTTGAAGTTGCAAAGGGACGATTCTTAGGAGCAAGCTTCGACCAATAGGCGAGCCTTGCTTTCCACCACTTCTTCCCCCATTAGCTAGACTATGGTGAGTTGGTCTTCATGATCACGCACGTAGTTAGCCACAACATTTGATATTTCAGCAGGAGTTGAAGAGAGAAGTGGTAGGATGAGCGATGATTTTCTTCTGAATCAGGAGCGTATATTTTCAACAACAAACACTAAATCTTGCCACCATCTCCTCTAGGGGTCAGTGTTAGAGACCCCTAGAGGGAGGCAGAGTTTAATAGGCTTCCTCACAGTCTTCATTTTTCATATGGGCCTCTGAGTAGGCATAACAGCTTGTTGAAGCATCTCAACAAATTCTACATGGGGGACTAGGCGTTGTACAAGGGAGACCCACGGGCATCCTAGCAGATACCATGATGTCAAATCACGCTCCAATTGTACTTCATCTAGAGCAGCCACACCATGGACTACCACAAAAAGGGGTTTCCATCCCAGATGATCTTTTACAAGAGGCGGAGATTCAGTAGACTGTAGCTACGATGTGGATGCAGCCAGAGGGGGAACCCAAAGAGGATTGGGCGTCATGGGTAGCAGATACGATCCAGCGGAGTAGTCAGGAGCTACAATGCTAAGCCCCTTGACAAAGGCATGCTCTTGAGTGCAGGAGAGACCACTGCGGCATCATCTAGCTTCGATTAAGAGATTTGGAGAGTAGGACCCAAATTCCTAGTGGCTTACACATAGGAATGAGAACGCGAGACTAGACATGCAAGTGGGAGGGATTCGCAGGGTTGAGTTCTCATTCCACTCCTCCAGGGCCAGGTGGGTACAACAGGGAGACAGGGTGGCTAGGCTGGTCATTCAAACCACTGGGCCATGATCAGCTGGGACTCAGCTTCAAAGACTATGGGATGAGTAGGGACAAACGCACATGGCCCCTTAGGCTATCCTTGACCATGGATTTATATCAACAGTTATTTCACACAGAGAAAGAGCCGGCGACTCTGAAAGCCCAAGAGGCAGTTTGGGTGCAAGTTCATGTGGTTGTCCCGCAAAGCTTAGTAGTCGACTAGTGGCTCCAGTCACGAATGAGGAGCTCTAGTAGGCCCTCAAAGCTCTCCCTCCTCAGAAGCGCCAGGAGAGGAAAGCTTGACCATGACCTTCTTGCACTGTTTTTGGAAGTATATATTCACTCCGCTTCTAATGGCTTACCAAGAGATTTTTGACTCACGTTCTCTCTCACAGTCCATGAGCTAAGGTTGGATTTGCCTTATTTCAAAGGGGGGAGATAGATCGGATATTAGGTGTAGGTTGATTACCTTACGAGGCGCAGCTTACAAGATGTTGGCAAAGGTCTTGAACTTGCAATTGAGGCACCACCTACCGAACGCCATTCATGAAACACAGACAGGTTTTGTTGACAACATCTTTACATCTTGGGAGGCAATGAGTAGGGCTAGGGAGGAGTTTCAAACTATTGCCATCCTTCTTTTGGATGTTGAGAAGGCATATGATGGAGTGGAGTGGAGGCCACTGTATGGAGATTGGGATTCTTGAAGGAGGTGGATCAAAGAGGTCTCAGCCCCTTGTGAGAGAGTCTAGCCAAGGGAATGTTGGGGGGCACATCAATTGGGCCATATCTATTGGCCTCTTCACAAATATAGAGGACATTCAAGAGGTTAGAGACAAGGGGGCTGATTTTTGCAATCATTAGATTCCGTTGAATAACAAGATACCTTGTCTGCCAAGTGGGCATGGATATTTCAGTAGAGCAGCAGATTGCCCATGTTCTAAACAAGGCAAGCTCTTGTATTGGGGCTCGGCCAAACTCTCCTTAGCAAGGAGTGAACTTGTACTCTGTTTATCAAGTACCAGAGGCAGAGTTTTTTGTATCGTTGGGTAGCAAGAACATGGCAGCACGCACGATTGCTTGAATTCATAAGCGAACTGCTACAGAGAAACTTGTCGTGACAATTGATAATCATACTAAATTGGTTTGATTTGAGAAAGCAAGCTAAGGCGTATATAGTGTACAAAATGCAGTTTGGGATCATGTAAACCTACTTCATGTAGGATTGATTAAATAAATTTATTAGCACTTCATGCCAAATGGGTAGATGATTATTTAACCTAAAATTCATGGGTCCTATAGATGTCCAATGAAGAACTAAGTAGAAGCCGAAGGGATGTTAGTAATATTAAAAGTGAATTACCTTCTATCACCTAGAGAGGTTTCCATCTTTTTAATTGTGTTTGCTTAGTTGCAAGCATGGTGGGCACTCCCATTGAGAACTAAGATTAGTAGAGCGGATTAAAATTCATGCATTGGCTAACTACTGACATGTGAAATCGTACTTGATGGTGTTTAACTTGTCATATTTGAAGAGGGTTAAAATCCCCAGATTTTAATGGGAAAAGGTGAATTGCCTTCTATCACCTAGAGAGGTTTCCATCTTTTTAATTGTGTTTGCTTAGTTGCAAGCATGGTGGGCACTCCCATTGAGAACTAAGATTAATAGAGCGGATTAAAATTCATGCATTGGCTAACTACTGACATGTGAAGTCGTACTTGATGGTGTTTAACTTGTGTCATATTTGAAGAGGGTTGAAATCCCCAAATTTTAATGGGAATAGGTGTGCACACTAGACATTTCAAGTACTAGAGGTACCGTAAGTCCAAAGTTGCTGCTGCATCTGCTCGAGTTAAATGCATTCTTTTTTCTCTAGTTAGGAGGTGATTTATGAAATTCTTCATCTTTTATACCTTCTATGAGCTCTGCATGTTCTCCATTGTAATTGAGCTTTGTTGAATACTTTCTATGAGCTTTGCATGAGCTGTACCTTATGACAGGTTACGGAATTTTGAAATACATACCTTCCTTTTTATTTTTTGAACAAGGGGGGAGGGGATATTTCTGTCCTCTGGTGTGGCTGCAATTTTACCTTGAGAACTGTTTTTCTACGGTTTTTGGGCAGCTTAGTCTTCCACATGCTGTCGCAGGCTAACCCAAAATTCTGCGATGCTCCATAAGAGACGGATCTAGGAGACAAAAACAGGCATGGAGGTGGTGGGGTCAATAGGGACTGTACAAAGGCTGTATGGCAGCTAATGCTGGACAGGAATGAAGCAGCTTAGACGCTGTTTCTCATAGTAGAAGCCTTATTCTCCACTGACAACATGCAATATGTGTTGCATGTCTGCTAATACGGCAGAAGCATATACCTAGATGAATCCAAGAACATTCCCAAACTCATCCTCTAAAAACACAACATAGTGCAGTTTCAATCTCACGATAGTCTCACTCATAAGATTGAAAACCATTAACTCCTCACGCATAGCAGGGACTAGCTACTATGACATCCCCACTGACGTCATCAACGCCCAACAGTGGGGGTAGACCATAGTATAAAAGTATGCTCTCACACATACAAATCCGCACACCCACACATACTTGAGCATCCATTTATACAAAGTCTTTGTACTGAGTTTCTGTTGGCACTCCAGAGGTGAAGGGCAAACTCAGCCATGACGAAGGCTAGCACTAAAGGAGAAGGCTAATCAAACAATAGTCCAAATCTCTTCATTCAAGCTACAACTGCTTGTGAAGACTAGACGATTTCATTTTAGTCTCTCCCAAACAAGCATCTAAATCTAAATCTAGCTGATAGGGCAACACACCATTTAAGATTAGAAAGAATAATTGCAATACCAGCAAGCCGCAACTTGGATGAAAACTTCACAAGGTGAAATTTGCATGTCCGCTAATACAGCAGAAGCAAAACAGGCCATTGCATAACTAACATGGAGTTTCTGCTATAAACATCCCAAGGGAAAGCATATTTGTATGCAGATGTGTGAAGCTGACATTGATTACTACCATGTCACATACCAGCCTATATCTCAGATACTCTGCGGGAAAGTTTCACCAGAATCTACCTCCTCTCTCTGTTCAACAAAATCACTATCTTATTTTCTTAAGTTCATTCTCCACTCGAAAACCCATGGACCTTTCTGTGTAGCCTCTACTCAAACAGTTCATATCTGAACCCTTTTCAGCCCCTGCCATTATAAAAGTCAAAAGAAGAATCTAAGACGATAATAACAGCACTCAAAATCAGCCTCAACCCATAACTGTTGTTATTAACTGCAGATTCCTATACAGTGTGTTGGCGACACTCAAAATCATACAACTAATATCACACCACCTTTACTCTCAAAACTCATAGAGGATGAAGGCCATGTGCAGAGAATATTAAACTGTAGTTTTGATCATCATATCACTCCGTCAAAACCCACTGTTGTCCGGGATAGTTGAGACATCAGCATGACACTCTATATGAAGTCAGCAATTATCCACTACTTTCAAGTAAAAAGACAACCTACCAGCACAAACTGCCAAAAACCAAAGACTGACTTTTCCTTGAAAAGATGTTACAAAAAATAGAATAGTTTTTTGCACAAAATAAAATACAGATGGGGCTAACCTTTCAAACCCAGAACTGCCGTTGTGATCCACCTTTTTCCTTGCCATCATAAAATTCCACAATTTTGATAGAAACAACTTTTAATAATTTACATGCCAATTACAGGGCATGAAAGTGATAATCAAAGAACAGAGAAGTAACTACTCTAATATTCCCACTCCAGGTCTTACACTATCTGGCTCTCAAACCAAGATAAAAATTTCCTATCCGTCAATAATTAACAGCCTGAATTTACAGCAACTCCTTGGCCTTGGCAACTACATTGTCCACAGTTAAGCCAAACTCCTTATACAAAATCCCCGCAGGAGCACTAGCACCAAAATGGTCAACACCAACAGCAATACCTTTTGGTCCAAGGAACTTTGACCAGCCAAATGTTGAACCAGCTTCCACACTTACTCTAGCAGTAACATCTGTGGGGAGCACACTCTCTTTATATTCAGCGCTCTGCTCATCAAACAATTCCCATGACACAAGAGAAACAACCCTTGCAGTTTTGCCCTCCTTCCTTATCACTTCCCCAGCTTTGAAAGCAATTTCAAGCTCCGAGCCAGTTGCCAAAAGAATCACATCAGGTTTATTGCCAGTTGAATTGTCACTGACGATGTAGCCACCCTTTTCGACTCCCTCGATTGAGGTGCCAGGAAGGTGAGGGAGCTTCTGTCGAGAGAGTGCAAGAATTGAAGGCCTCACTCTATTTTCTACAGCAACTTTGTAAGATCCTGCAGTCTCATTTCCATCAGCTGGTCGCAGCATCAGAATGTTGGGCATAGCTCTAAAGCTGGCCAAATGCTCAATTGGTTGATGGGTTGGACCATCCTCTCCCAGGCCGATGGAATCATGAGTCATGACATAAATAACACCAGCCTCGCATAATGCAGAAATTCTCATAGCAGCTCGCATGTAGTCAGTAAATACAAAAAATGTGGCACAATAAGGGATAAGGCCACTACCATGAAGTGCTATGCCATTGCAAATGGCTCCCATAGCATGTTCCCGGACACCAAACCGAACATTACGTTCAGCAGGAGTATCTTTCTGAAAATCTCCAAACATCTTTAACAGAGTCATATTGGATGAAGCCAAATCAGCACTGCCACCAATCAAGCCAGGAAGAACCTTTGCGAGTGCATTGAGGCAAGCTTGAGATAGATTCCGGGTGGCATCACCTGGTTTGTCAGGCGTATAAGTCTGCAATTCACAAAAAACAATTGCCAGTTCTCCACATTCATAAAAGCCAAAAAATGCAATAAGCTAAATGCAAGTTGAAATAAAAGCTCCTAAACCAGATGAGAATCAGAGCTATCTTTCACAATTGAATTTCACTGCAAGTAATTACTAAGTACTCACACGATTCATTGCACAACAAGACATTTTATGAACCAGAGGAGGTACACTCACCGGCAAAGCTTTCTCCCATCCTTCAGGAAGCTTCCCAGTAATCATGCTCTTGAATTCAGCGGCCTCCTCTGGATACTTCTTTTCATAGGCAGCTACATCTGCCTGCCACTTTGCCTCAAAGGCTGCTCCATCCTTAACATGGCGGCTCCAGTGACTGCATCAAAGCAGGAATTTGTCAGTACTTCTAGTTACCATAGAGCAGACAGGTCCATTGCTGAAAGCAAGAAAGTCCTCTCTCTTCTCAATTTAGAAGTCATCCATGCTCAGCTTACCTTTTAACATCCTCTGGAACGTGAAATGGTTCAAAAGGCCAGCCCAAATTTTGACGGGTTGCCTCAACTTCTTTGGCACCAAGTGCACTGCCATGAACGCTATATGAATTGGCCTTGTTTGGTGACCCGAATCCAATAGTGGTTGTTACCTATCATTAAAAAACGCCAATTTGTGAGCCTTAGCATGCATACTCATGCATCATTACCACTGAAATACACAATGGAAAAAGCCTTTTCACAGCTACTTGATAACTACCTTGATTAAAGTTGGCTTATCAGTCACAGACTTGGCTTCCTGAATAGCTGCTCTAATTGCATCATAATCAGTGTTGCCGTTTTTGACCCAGATTGTATGCCAATTGAGAGCTTCAAAGCGGGCTTCAACAGTTTCAGTAAACGCGATCTCAGTGTCACCATCAATGGAGATGTGATTATCGTCATAAAATACAATGAGCTTTCCAAGACCCCAATGACCAGCCAGGGAGGAGGCCTCATTTAATATACCCTCCATGTTGCATCCATCTCCAACAATGCAATACCTGAACAAATCACCCATGTCTTCAGGCGAAACAAATTATAAGTGAACAAGTCCCTCAGCATATAAAAGGATAAGAGGGAACAAATGCTCGTTGATTCTAAGCACAACATCAACACCAAACAAATGGAGACCCATACTGTAGATACAACTCACCTCATCAAGGTTGCAGTCAATTACACAATATAAGGTAAGGACTCTGTTCCAACAAAGATTCTAGACACACAAGAATACATCAGTGTATCGTATATTCGAAGGGTCATTATGCTCCAGGCAAGTAAGTCTAAGGCATAACAAATTTTGCATAAGGACAGCAGCACCTGTACGCCTGAAGCCATAGACCGGGCACTATACAACAAACCTGCTGCGCCAGTTAAGAAAGACTAAGCCACCTCAATATAGCTAGTAGAGAGCTAGCTTTTCCAACATCTAACTTAGTCTGGAGAAAGGAGTCACCACTTCTATTTTACTTAACTAAGATACTCACATCTTCCTCATACAATATCTAGCCAAATCAGGGAGAACACAGAACAACATCTGCCTTCATGTAGAAGAAGGCCAGAGCGGTGTTACTCTCCTCAAGGTACTAACCTACTGGTGTAAAACAATTATCTGATCTCTCAACCAATTTACAACCCAGGCGAAAAGCAGCACTTGAAGAACTTAAAGGATAACCCAACATCTTAGCATCTCTTCAAAGATAATGGGAAAAGAATTCGTGGCTAAGAAACATCTACTTAGCCTAAGATCCACATCCACAAATCAAGACTTAGATGAATCAACAAGAATTCCAAAGAACACCCTGCTTCATGCAAAAAAACCCCAGCTCTCCCATTAAAGGCAGTAACATCCAAATTAAACAGCCATTAGCTCTATCACTTTGAGGAATCTTGCCTTGATCCTAAGGCAGGTTTCTAGCTCCGAGGGAGCGCAGCTTTAGTTTCGGAAATACAGGCCATTAAATATCGCTTTGACCACAAGGGAGGACTGATTTCTGCTGTATATTGGGTAGGATCTAGAGGCTAGATCTCAAGGGTGATCAGGTGGCCAATTTATTTTCCGCTGCGTATAGTCTTTGGGCAGGACCGAAATTTCAAGCAAGGCCCATATTCCCATTAATGTCTAGCATGGTTTTAGAGCTGATGCTAGACAAGTTATCTTACAGCCTACTGGCCATTATTGGCCACCATGATGTTTCCTGATGCAGCCACCGGTTAGGGTACAGGATTACCAGCTATTTTAGCATTCTAGAGAGCTATTTATTACAACCTGATACCAAATCTCTCTCTCTCTCTCTCTCTCTCTCTCTCTCTCTCTCTCTCTCTCTCTCTCTCTCCACACACACACACACACAGAGCAGCCACAAACAATTCTGAGTGAAACGTTGAAGGGTATCTACTAGAATCTCTCTATGCAAGCAGCAAGGGTCACTTCGCGGTTCATACCGAGCGGAAGGACAAAGTGGCCTCATCTATACGGCTCAAGATGCCATGGACAACATCACTACAGAGCAAATGCCAGAGTTCAAGCTATGAGTGTTGAACAAAACTTAAAATGCAGTGTTCCTGAGCATGTCACCAAAGGATCATGTGAAGCACATTCTTTGAGTGGGCTATTGGCTCACAATAACTCATTGAGAGGGGGTGTTGCAAAAAAAGGGCCACCTTTCACTTGTAAGCCCCCAAATGAAGAGAGCGCGAGGGAGTGACATGTACAGATGTAAGGAGATCACGAGGGGGAGGGGCGGAGCAGCAGCCATATGGGTAGGATAGAGCTTAGCATAAGTATGGCATGCTTTGGAATTATCGTTCTTGGGTTGACATGATCCATCCGTAGAGGCACAAATGACCTCAAAACAACCACAATGTTGGCCATCAGATGAGCCCATAGAAGAATCCAAGGTGTGCCTCTTACTATAGAGATGTTTTGGGATTTTTTATCCATAACGTGCACTTTAAACTTTAAAAAGAACAGTTAATTTCTTTAATATTTATGTTTTGTTCTTCAGATGTTTTCATTTTTTAAGGGATCTTTTTAATTTCTTGTAAGAGCTGAGGGGGATTACTCTTGGCCAGGTGTACTTGCAAGTTAAACACCAAGTCAAAAAATTATCATTCATTGCATAGTCTAGTGCTTAACATCCACACTCCCCTCCCCATGCATTAATACACTTCACTCTTAGCCTCCCTAGCTCTCCCTCTCCCCACCACTCTAAGATTTCTCCATCACCCAAGGCTGTGCTCTAATGCTTGATGTTCATCCATGTTCAGCCTCTCATGCCCGGTCACTCTCAAGTTCTCAATTTCTGTGATGAACCATAACATATAATGGTATATCATGTCTCAATTGTGCTCAGATGTGAAAGAAATGCTGAATGTAAACACCTTAGCCCTCATGACTCAAAATTAGATTTCTATAATGCAGGCTGATCAATCATGGTTATTTTCCTAGGAGTATATATATGTGTCTTGGGATTCGGGAATATGTTCAAAGTACGCTTCCCTAAATAACAAATAAAAACACAAATAATGCCTCTTGCGTCTCTAAAAATGTATGAATGCATCCTACCACTATGATTGAGCCACACATGACCATTCCATGAGGTGGGACAATAGACTACTTTTGGCCCCTTTGTAGGGGCAAACAAGGCTACACTCAGGCCTGCAAGCATTTAGCCTGTTTGTGGGCAGACACACTGGCGCAAAGCCCAGCCAAATAGGACATGGGAAAGAGGTTCAGGGTCTGTAGAGGTCAGCGAGCTAAAGACTGAGTCAGTCGGGTAGAGGGCCAGCTGGCCAATAGCAAAGGGGTTTTAGCCCCATAAGACCCCCATTGGGGGTGCAGAAAGCATTGCAGAGTTGGCATTACAGGATGTAGTTTAGTTCTTTCGAAATGCAGCTGTCACTAGACAAGACAGAAATTCAGCAGCGAGGTTCGGTTTCAGACATTATGAGTGCTCCATGACACTGGAGATGGTGGACCAAAGGCAGCAGGGTGCAGCATAGGCAGTGGCAGGTTCAAGATAACCCTAGGACTAGTCAAGAGCTCAGAAGGTGCTGAAGGGGAGCTGACAAGACATTGGGGAGCTCCTCTCTAAGCCACTGAAGTTCTTGATTGAAAGGCGAGCAGTTGAAGGAGTGAGCAGGAGACTGAGCAACAGGTCATACCCTCAGATCTAGCACCAGTGCAACAACTATCTACACTTTGTCCTCTGTCAAGATTTCTATTTATCCATTGGTTGCTACATCTCCCAGCCTACTTCAGATCTGAGCCTGGAATATTCAATAGATATATGCTTGTGTACCCATGCTCATTTTACTTTCTGCTGCATATTGTGGTTAGTGCATGACCTTTAAAGCAAGGCTTACTCATATAAATGTATACCATGGTTTCAGCACTCATGCTGAGACATGCTTAAACTTGTAAAACAACTTTTATTGCGTCTGACGAGCCTGTGAGAAAGCTGGCACCCAGAGAGCAGCATGCAGGAGCACCACCACCATTTGACACAAATTAGGCAGCACTCTCATCGGACACCAGAGACAGCCATGTATGTAATTCTGAGGGCAGATTGCTTTGGAGATGGCTGCAATGAAGAAGCTACTATAAGAAAGCTTTAGAGCTTAACTTACTAAGGGGGTCCTGAACTCTCATAGAAGAGGCAGAGAAGTACATAAGAGAAAACTGTAAACGGTTAACCTCCGCAAAATTAAACTCATGCTTCATGAAGTTAAATTAAAATACCCCTCCTTTTAAATGTACGTGGTAGACTAAAATTTTGTGAAGTGAAAGCCTCGAGCATGCATTAGATCACCACACACCCATCCTTAAGTGTCCAGCTCCCTGCTTGCTCACAGCCACACATTGTCATATTAATGCTCCACTCACTATCCACTTCAAGCTCCATGAATCCCTACATACAGACCTTTTCTTTCCCTTAGTCACACTCCTCATCCCCTCTTCCCCATGCTTCTCACCCATTTCTTACCCTTCGCATTCACGTTAGATGCTAGCTTCCACAAGCATTACTTCTCCCTCTCTACAATAAACCACTACCTTCCACAAGCCTTTACCTATACTTATTTGCACCTCCTCAGAGGGATACGGCGACAATAAGATGAACAGCTAATATTTTTACTCCTACAACATCATCGTCAAGATTAAAAAATTGGCACCAATTGCCACACATATTCAGAATCCACCTCATGTTTTACATATCATCAAACTATAAGTGGGCTGAATGTGCAGCTTTTCTTGAAATTGCCAATCATGTGAGTGACAGGTCGCATCAGGAGATGTCCCCTATCAAAGTCTGGCAAGCCCCAAACACTAGTAAGGTGCAATTGCAAGCCAGAGTCCTATCAAACCACTAGACCCACCTACAAACGACCCATAAGGGTTGAAGCTAGCAGCCTAGCAGCTCTGTTCGTCGGGCCACCCCTGAACTGAATGTCTAGACCACCGCAAAGAGCCAACCATCCTCAAAGTCCAGATGTGCATCCCATATCACATGCCCTTACCTTAAGCTGCTGCTCTCAAGCCAGCAGGTCTACGTCTGAAGAGGCGCACTCCTCCGGCCTCAAAGTCCAGGCATGCATCCCATTCCACATGTCTTTTCTTGTAGCTGCAGCTCTCAGGCCAGTAGGTCTATCTCCAAAAGGGTGTACTCCTCCCGTACCTAATAATGAACCCTTGGCCTATACTTATAGACCACAGGCTGGCTATCTTTAGCTGTACGCCTATAGCAAGCTAGCTCTCTCCACAACATCTAGACATCACCTTTGCTAGCTCTGGTCTCAACCCTAGGTTACTCATAGCCCTAGGTTAGACCTCGCTCTTACCTTAGATCTTATCCTAGATCCCAAGTTAGTCAGGCCTAGGTTTGAAAAGCCTACGTGACACATCATATATATACTACGTAGATTGTGAATTTATATATGTGATCCTTCAAGAGTAGGGACAACTATACTCTGTCTCACCTTCTTAATCGCCCTGCTCAACTCCTACTTTCCCCATCTCTCTTTTACTTCACCTTCCTAGTCATCCTAGTCCTACATGCATGTTTTTTTGTTTATAACATATGTAATTCTACTCAAGAAGCCAGAACAAACACTACAAACTTACATATGTACTTCTACATATCCACAACTTCATCAGAACCACTCTAGATCTTCTCACAATCCTATTATCTTCATTGAAATGTAACTCTGTTCCAGTATATAAAAACGTCCACAAAGGCTATACTTTCCATGTCACCATAATGTAAATATCCCAAGTCAAAGTACAGTTGACCATTTATTTGATCATAATTAAAGAGTTTTATATGTGTTAATTATGGTCAAAGAGTTCTTTTAATAGTCAAAGGATTGACTACGGTCAAAGATACTTGACTCTAGTCAAGTAAACCTGACTTTGGTCAAGAAGACTTGGTTTATTACCAAGAGGGTTAATTGCGGTTAACCAGGAACTGCAGAGCTGACTACGGTCAGAGAGTTGTGCTAACTTCGGTTGGAGAGACTTGGCTATAATAAAGGCGCCTCGACCCTTGGTCAAAGCTCCTTAATTATAATCAAGAGTGTTGACTCTGGTCAACCAAAGAATAAATATATATTTTTATATTTGTTTAGGTGTGCACATGTATTCAGTGGGGACGCCCACCGTGACTAGAATTGGTCCACAGTGTGTTATTTGCATGTAAGGCGCTAACAATTAATGGGTGCCATGGTGGTGCGCTTTAATTAATTGTTGCAGATACTAGAAAGAGTTATTTTTCCTAAGCGCTACTGGAGCCTAACAAGCATCTAGGAGGCGGTTCGTGTGACCAAATGCTTTGAAGACTCCAGAATGGCCCTTAGTGGCATGTAATAGGACTTAGTCTAGATTCTAGACAAGTGGCATGTTGCCAATTTGAAATGAGCTTGAAGCTCTTGTAAGGATTCACGTTTTGGATTTTTTATGTATTAGACAGCTCTACGCTGAACTCTTGTAACAAATTCTCTTCAAGAAATAAAAAACTTTCGGGGGGGTCTAGCCCGACATGTTGTCTTGGCCCCTAGCAGTGTGTAGAGAGAGAGAGAGAGAGAGAGCTCTACTGAGTATTTCTGTAGTAAATTCATAGCGTGAGGATCTGTAGAGAGAGAGAGAGAGCCAGTATTGCACTGGTATCAGAGCATGGCCTCACAGTTTTCTAAAGCTGTGACGATCAAGTAGTAGTTTCGGGGAAAATCTGTGGAAAAATCCAAGTGGCTAACGTAGGACACCTCCGACGAGAGTTTCTGTTGGTAGAGAGACCATAGAAGAGAAAGGGCCAACGCAAATTTAGATTGGCAGGCATGAAGGATTTCATCATTCGAGTCCTGACGAAGACAGTTGTGGAAGCGTTCCTGTTTCTTGCGTGGGTAATAATTAACTTGACAGGGGTGCACCGATGAAGCTTTGGAGAAGTGTTCACAGGCTTTGAGGGAGCGCACGGGCCCCGAGCGTAATTTGTGACGGATAACGTAAGCTCTTCTGTGTGCCCAGCACATTGTGATGCAAAGTGTGGTATTTAAGCGTCTGCAAACAGATTGGCAAGACGGAGAGCCAATGTCAGGAGTCTAAGTGGTGTAAAAGAGCACCGCCCTTACGCGCGTGTTTACATCAGGTGACGAGGTGCCTTTTGCTAGACCTCGACAGAATTTTCAATGGTGAAGCTTCCACAACGACTATTAGCATCGTGAGACCTGACGAGGGGAGATTGGACCAAACGGTGGCTGTGCGAGTAGAAGCAAGTTGTGATGCTTCGTAACGCCTGACAGACGACGGTCTTCGACGGATGGTCTCCAAAAGGCTCGACACGCGACGTCGACCAATTCACAGCCAAGGTTTGGAACCTTAGGCACCTGCTGACGTGGCGTAGGCAATGACGTTGCAGCTAATCCACACCTGCTGATGTGGCGTTATGATAGACACGTGGCAAGTGCTGTTGTGGCAGGTCTAGGTGATGTGGCAGTGACACGTGGCATGCTGACATGGCACAAGCATGTGCAGAGAGCAGACACATGGCAGCCAGCCTGGCAGTCCAGTGGTTGAGTTAACCCTGATACAGTTAATTCTGGTTGGTTGACCCATGGTTAATGAAACCCTGGTTAAGTTAACTACATCCAGTTAACTCTGGTTAGTTGAACCAGTATCTAGTTAGTTCAACCTTGGTCCAGTTAATCTGGCCTAACCAGACCAGTTTGGTTGGTGTAACCAGAACCAGTTAGTCTGGTTGGAGTAACCGGCCATTTACTCCATCTGGTTACTATCATCCACCAAAGAAAAAAAAGGGACAGTTGCAGAGACTGTTTCTGCTAGCAGATTTCACCAGCCTGTCAGACTTTTACTGTCAGAAAAGCAGCAGAAAAGCAGAGAAAACAGAGATTTGCAGAAAAAGAGTATGCATGCCTTTGAGCAGTGAAAAGAGGAAAAAACAGATGCTTTTTGAAGTCATTTGCAGTAGCCAGAAAAGGGGCAATATAGTTGTTGATGCTTTGGCAGCTGTGTGGGTATATGCCTTGAATTGACAGCCAATACTGGCATAGATTGTGAATGCAAGACCCCTCTTGTTGAGGTAAATTTTCTCTTTGAAAAGCGAAGGCAGCGTGCATCAGTTGCATACGCAGTGTGTGTGCGAGAAATCTGCAGATCTCAGACAAGTTGTAAGAAGATGGCTCAATCACCTATCCAGTGGGATTCACAAGATAGGGATGCGCATCCAAATCAAAGAAGTGTGCAACAAACTCAGCAAGAATTTGAGCAGATGGTACGCACTCGTATACAAGAGATGGAAAATCAATGATCCAAGGGCTCAGCAGTATATGACATGCCAATGCCAAAGGCACACTCTCATGTACAGCCAAAAAAAGAGAGATCTCATAGGGGACGGTCTCACAGCAGGAAGAGATCGAGGCATCTTCACCGATCTCCTAGTCCATCACCGTCTACCTCGAGTTCGACTTCTGTATCTTCTTTATCAGATAAACCATCAAGGAAAAGAAGAAAACACAAGAAGTCTAGGAAGAGAAAGTCCTCCAGAGTGCACGTTGCACCATTCAAAAAGATCTCCAAAGGAACCCAAATGAGAAAGTACAGAGCAGGTCTCACTCCAAGAATCTAGGCAGTAGTGAATGCTTTGAGGGCAAAGAACATTCAAGACCTTATGCATTCAGCTTCAGTAGCTAGTCTTGTGCCATTATAGGATCCATCCGTGGAACTATCCTTGCATGTAGGACGTGCCGAAAGAAAGAAAACTGATTTTTCAAAAAGAGTATCCCAAGGTTGAAAAGAAAGGGTTTCAGCCTCAAAAGCGGAGGGGTATTCAGTTTTCAAAGGCTTAAAGGCAAATCTCTATTCACCCCTGAACAGATAGCTGAATTCCGTACATATGGGAAATGCTTCAAGTGCGGCAAAGATGGGCATGTGGCTGCCCAGTGCCTAGAAAAGCCTTCAACTTCGAAGGGAAAAGAGGCAAAGAAGCCACAAGGACCGCAAAAGCCAATGGCAGGAGGAATTCCTGACATACTGGGTCATGTTTCAAACCCAGAAGAACGAGAATTGCTGCTATCATGGGGTAAAGTCAGAGACCAGCAAGCGCTACTTTTATTTGATCCAGGGGCTACTGATAATTTCATATCAGAGGACCTAGCCCTGAGGCTGGGAATAAAGACGAAGGAATTGGGCAAGGCTTTGAATGCCGATAAGATGTTCTGTGGGAATCCTATGCCAGTCACTCCCTTGATAGGGAAGCTCCGTCTTCAAGTTCAGAGTTATGTGGATCAGGAAGACTTCTTCATTTCTCCACTGAAACATCATGATGTAGTCTTGGAAAAGCCTTAGTTTCATCGCAAGACAGTGAAGTTGACTCTTCCTGAAAGAGTGCTGGAGTTTGTACATAGGGGGAAAATTCAGCTTTAAGTTGCCATGAATAAAGGGGAGACTATCCCCATTGTATCTGATGTTACATGTGGTAAAGCATTAAAGTTTGCAATTTCCGCGTACATGGTTTTTGTAAAAGAAAAAGAGAATGATATGCATGCTGAAATGAATGATGCAGACAAAGATAAGTTTCAGTTTCTTATAAACTTTAAAGATTGCTTTTCCGATGCTTTGCCAAGGAAGTTACCCCCAGAGAGACCAGAAGATCATCGGATAGAGTTAATGCCTAGTAGTGAACCACCAAACAGACCCCCTTATAGAGTCAGTGCGACTCAAAGAGAGAAGATTATGGCTCAGGTACAGGACTTGCTGTCCAAAAAGTTGATTCAGCCCAGCTCGTCTCCTTTTTGTTCCCCTGTACTACTAGTATAGAAGAAAGATTGTTCATTCCATATGTGCGTCGGTTATCATGCACTGAACAAAATGACCATCAAGAATAGATTCCCTATTCCGTGCATTGACTATGTGTTGGATCAGTTAAATGGAGCTTCGATTTTCAGCAGGATAGACTTAAAGAGTGGCTATCACCAAGTAAGGATACAACCTCGGGATGTGCACAAGACAGCATTCCGCGCTAAATTCGGGTTGTATGAATATTTAGTGATGCCTTTTGGGTTGACAAATGCTCCAGCCACATTCAATAGAATGATGGATCGCATCTTCCGAAAGTACAAGCATTTCACGGATACTTTGATTGATGATATCCTAGTCTTTTCAGAGACAGAGGAAGAGCACAGGGAACATCTTGCTATAGTGTTTCAAGAGCTAAGAAATCATCAGCTCTATGTTAACAGCAAGAAAAGTGAATTCTTCTTGGAAGAAATCCATTATCTGGGGCATATAATATCCAAGAATGGGATACAGATGGATCCAGCAAAGATCCGTGCCATTCAAGAATGGCTAGAGCTGAAATTTGTGCATGAAGTTCGAAGTTTCCTAGGCCTGTGTTCTTACTACAGAAGGTTTATCAGGCATTTTGCTGATATCGCAGCTCCATTACATGACCTTACAAAGAAATATGCAGCCTTCAAATGGGGAATATCACAGAATAAGCATTCAATGCACTCAAGGAGAAGTTGACTACAGAGCCTATTCTTGTAGTCCCGGATCTTTATCAACTTTTGATGTTGATTGCGATGCTTGTGGAGAGTGTGTTGAGGCTGCATTACATCAAAATGAACATGTAGTAGCCTACGAGAGCCGAAGATTGCGTGATGCTGAGAGATATTTGGAAATCTATGAGAAAGAGTTATTGGCTGTATTCATGCCATCCATACATGGAAGCACTATCTTTTGGGTTCAAATTTTACCATTAACACAGGTCACCAAAGTCTGAGATATTTTTTGACTCAGACCAAGCTTTCCGAGAAGCCTATGAAATGGGCAAACATGCTATCAATGTATCATTTTCAGATTGTCCATACCGCAGGAATTCGGAACAGAGTGGCAGATGCCTTCTCCCGAAGACCCCAGGTCAATAATGTGACTATTGCTTATCATCAAGACCTGGAAGGCATGAGGGAGCAATATGCTAGTGATGCAGATTTTGGTGAGATTTTACAGCAAATGCAAGAGGGGCAATCCACCAGTCACTATTCCCTGAAAGATGGGTATCTAATGAAAGATAATTGCCTATGCATCACCCAAGAGATGAGGAAAAAGATTTTGGAGGAATGCCATGCACCTCCCTATGCTGGACACAGAGGAATTACAGCAACAACTCTAGCACTAGAGAGGAATTTCTTTTGGCCAAGGATGCGGAAAGATATACATCAGTTTGTTACTGAATGCCTTACGTGTCACAAAGTGAAGTATGACAGACGGAAGACATCAGTTTGTTACTAAATGCCTTACGTGTCAGAAAGTGAAGTATGACAGACGGAAGGCACCTGGCCTACTTATGACTCTTCCCGTGCCTCAAGCACCATGGGAAAGTATTAAAATGGACTTTATTTTCGATATGCCAAGATCAAAGTCAGAAAATGATGGAATTTGGACTATCATTGATAGATTCAACAAGCAAGCTCATTTCATTCCGGTTCGCAAAACCATAAAGGCAGATCATATGGCTAATCTTTTTATGGCACAGATCTTTAAGCATCATGGTATGCCTATGTCCATTGTTAGTGATCGAGATCCCAGAATGACCAGTCTATTTTGAAGAGCTTTATTTGATAACATGGGAACGAATTTGAATTATTCTTCTTCTTTCCATCCCCAGACAGATGGTCAAAGTGAAGTAGCAAATTCTACAGCATTGGATATGCTGAAATGCTACGTGGGTGACCAAGGTTCAGACTAGGAAAAGTACCTACCATTGGTAGAGTTTGCTTACAATAATACAATGCACACCTCTACAGGGAAAGCCCCCTTTGAGGTCATTTATGGGAAGGTGATTTTGCCACCTATATTGAGGACCAAAGATGAAATATTTGCAGCTGATCAGTTTGTGAGAGACCTCCAGACAGCTTACAGCCAAGTCCGGACAGCAATCAAAAGGTCTCAAAGAAACATAAAAGAGCTGCAACTAAGCATAGGAGACAGTTAGATCTCAAGGAAGGGGATTGGGTACTTTTGAAGTTTGAAAAAGCTAGGCTCCGCAAGTGTAAAGGCAAACAGAAAGTATATGCAAAGTTATCTCCCAGATACTATGGCCCTTTCAGGGTTTCAGAAAGAATAAATGAGGTTGCATACATGTTAGCATTGCCAGAGCATTGGAGGATTCACAATGCATTCCATGTGAGTCTTCTAAAAAAATTCCAAGGACTAGAGCCTACAGAACCAGTATCAGAGGATCCGGCAAAAGTGGATGAGCTGGAGCAGATTCTTCAGCCAGAGCAAATTGTATACCATGCTGTACGTAAAGGCCCTCAGGGCAAGGAGTTTTACAGGTATCTTGTAAAATTCAAGACTTATACGGCATTAGATGCCAAGTGGATGGACGAAAACATGTTATCCGACCATCCACAGCTTTTGGATGTTTACAAGGAAGCTTTTCAATTGAGGTCAACTGAATAGAAGCCGAGGGGATGTCACCACAATGTAAATATCCTAAGTCAAAGTACAGTTGACCATTTATGTGATCATAATTAACGAGTTATATATGTGTTAATTATGGTCAAAGAGTTCTTTTAATGGTCAAAGGATTGACTACGGTCAAAGATACTTGACTCTAGTCAAGTAAACCTGACTTCGGTCAAGAAGACTTGGTTTATTACCAAGAGGGTTAATTGCGGTTAACCAGAGAACTACAGAGCTGACTACGGTCAGAGAGTTGTGCTAACTTCGGTTGGAGAGACTTGGCTATAATAAAGGCGCCTCGACCCTTGGTCAAAGCTCCTTAATTATAATCAAGAGTGTTGACTCCGGTCAACCAGAGAATAAATATATTTTTTTATATTTGTTTAAGTGTGCACGTGTATTCAGTGGGGACGCCCACCGTGACTAGAATTAGTCCACAGTGTGTTATTTGCATGCAAAGCGCTAACAATTAATGGGTGCCATGGTGGTGCACTTTAATTAATTGTTGCAGGTTCTAGGAAGAGTTATTTTTTCTAAGCGCTATTGGAGCCTAACAAGCATCTAGGAGGCGGTTCGTGTGACCAAATGCTTTGAAGACTCCAGAATGGCCCTTAGTGGCATGTAATAGGACTTAGTCAAGATTCTAGACAAGTGGCATGTTGCCAATTTGAAATGAGCTTGAAGCTCTTGTAAGGATTCATGTTTTGGATTTTTTATGTATCAGACAGCTCTACGCTGAACTCTTATAACAGATTCTCTTCAAGAAATAAAATACCTTTGGGGGGGGGGGGGAGGGGGGGCCAGCCCGACATGTTGTCCTGGGCCCTAGCAGTGTGTAGAGAGAGAGAGAGAGAGAGCTCTACTGAGTATTTCGGCAGTAAATTCAGAGCGTGAGGATCTGTAGAGAGAGAGAGAGAGCTAGTATTGCATCCCAACAAACTCATCCACAATCTTCAAAAGTAAACCCTGCCAAGCATGGTTCCTTCCACAATCTGGATATAAGCTAATCGCTCGACTCTGACACAAAACATTCTTGAAATAACTCCTCATTATCCTTGTCTTTGACTATTAGGAAAATTCCTTTACGCTGCCCCAAAAATGAGGTAAAAGGCAAAAATTTCCTAAGAGCTGAACAGTGTTCCTCCTGGGAAAACAACCTAGAAATAAAGGATTAAGGCTTCCTTGAAACCATGGCAGGCAAGGCTTTTTCACACAGTAACCTACCTCATGCCTTGTACATGTAAAACAGGACATTAATGTGTGGCAGAGATAGGACACTTACAAAACTATTTGTCCTTGTACAAAGTAAGACCCAAAAAAAAAGGGAGGTGCAATTCACTGGAACCAGGGGAAACTCGACAGCTAGAGCTAAAAGGCCTTGGTAGAGCTGCACAGCTTCGATGCATAGCTAGACGAGTCTTAATTAAAAAGCTTACTAACAGCTACTGGAGTAGAGTCAAATTTCCAGAACCTTGAACTTTAATACAAAGCATTAAAAAGGGCCTACATCTGCATTTTATGTAGCTCCATGCAAGTAAAACCTAGCATTCTCAATTAACAGGTGGCTCTCTGCTCACTGTGTTATAGCCTTAAATCTTACTCTTGAACCTATTCTGTACGGTTTAATGGCTTTGAAATGTTTGCAGCACTAGATGCTGCATCCCTTGTCTAAGTCATGGAATTGAACTCATTTCTACGTTAAAGGTCATGCGAGGACTCCTTGAAATAGCTGGAATAGCTAATCAACATAGTTGATGTTCTAGATGGGTTTGACTGTGTATAAATGGAGGAGGAACATGACCTGACATTCTCAGAATATGTAGCAATGCTTTGCATTTGTGTTAATGGTCATAGAAAAACAGAAGCACTCTCTGACACAGTGGGTGAAACTGAACAGATGAATTATGTGCATGCGTGTGTGAATAGTGAATATGCACACATCTATGGATGGAGGTGCAGCAATTCATCCTGAGTGCTGCATATTGGATGAAGGCTGTTGGGGACACATTCGAGCTTGTTTTGAGCTTCATCTGGAAGGAACCTTCAGTTTCTTACAGGCTCATGGTCAAGCAAGAGCTGAGCCCTAATTTAGGTTTCTTTCCGAGAGTGGTCACTGTACTTTATGAAACACACGGGAGATTTGTCCGGGCTTCTTCTAGGAGGAACTGTCAGTTTACTAGAGGTTTACATCTCTCCAAGAGTGGTGATTGTATTATGATGGCATTAATCAACAGGAAATATACATTTGGAGAATGCAAGGTTAGAATTGGATATGCTGGCATGAAGATATATACAATGCTAGTCCTTGCCCTTGTTATTGCTTTATGTTAAAGTTCATGGATCTGGACATTTGACTCTACTGCAGTAGCTTCAGTTTCCCAAAGGTTCATATGGTCAAGCCAGAGCGCAGCCGACATCTCTCTGAGAGCCTTTGTTCTACTTGATGGCATTGATCAAGTGGAAATACGTTTGGAGAATGCAAGGTTTAATGACATGAAGATTCCTTAAATGCTGGTCTATTCTCCAAGGTTTTATGACATGAAGATTTCTATAATGCGCGTCTGGGCCCTTTTTACTGCTTATATTAATGTCCAAGGTTCTGGACATTCGATTATCCTCCAGTAGCTTCTTTTTCCTAGAGCTTCACATGGTCAAGCAATAGATGAGCCCATTCCCTCGGTTCTTTCTGAGAAAGGTCACTGTATTTGATGGCATTGATAAACAGGGAATATACATTTGGAGAATGCAAGGTTTTATTGTAGATTTTTTGGCATGTAGATACATAAAGTGCTGGTATGGGCACTTTTTACTGCTTTATATTAAATTCCAAGGTTCTGGACATTTGACCCTACTCCAGTAGCTTCAGTTTCCTAGAGGGTCACATGGTCAAGCAAGAGCTAAGCCCATACCCTCAGGTTTCTCTCTGAGGACGGTCACTGTATCGATGGCATTGACCAACAGGATGTTTAGGCTTGGGCTCTATTATACATATATCTTCATAAGATTATATTACATCCAATGTTACAACTTTATTTCTGTAAAATGAGTAGAACAATAAATGAGAGGAAACGAGAGAAGGGAAGAAGGAGGTTTCTCAGAGACAACAAACAAGTAAACAGAGCTACACTTATATTGTCATCAATACCCAAGCATAAGCTACAATCTGGGAGATCCACCCAGAAACAATTGTAGAATATCATTAGACAGAGACCCAGATGTGCTGTATTCCAGCTTACATAGCCACCTAAGTCTTCAAGGTCTTAAATCACCTATTACAAAGTAAACGACTTGACTGCAAGCTTTAGAAATGGATGCGGGTAGAGGAAGGAGATCCACCTCAGAAACAGTTGAAAAACATCATTAAGCGATAGGAAACAGATGCTCTCTTCCAAAAAATATATGAGTCAGGCATGAAACTGAAACTGCCACATAAAATTGCCTTTCAATTCCTGTTCCAATGACATAAAATGCAGCACCAGAATATTGTGGTCCTCAAATTTGAATTATGCGAGGAAAAACTGCACAAACAAATTTGTAAAACCACAGAATAAAAGAGAAAAAAAACGACAACACAGTTCCTTTAGCAGGCCGAACAGCCCATCTGTGTCCGTAAAAATTCCTCTAAAAATGAAGAGTACAAATACACTGTCTCACATTGAGAAAACAAAGTGAAGAGAGTCTGATCGGAGCATCGCAAAACAATAAGCACATTAGGATGGTAACACAACAGTGATCTCGTGCTTTTAGAAGCAAGGTACCACCTCCAAGGAATTTACAAACAATAAAACTGGAGGGGAAGGGAGACTCACGTGTAATGATCCACAACAATGGCATCAGGCTTGTTATAACGCGCAGCCAAGTGCTTCTCAGCAAGTGCCAAGCCGACTGCATTGGCGATACCCTGTCCGAGTGGACCTGCGTATGGCAAAAACATAGCTACTAAGAAAAATCCATTGGTGCTGTAAGACTTTAACTGCAACGAATTTATGTTCGATTAATCCTTTCACACCTGTGGTCACTTCTACACCAGGAGTCTCAAAGTTTTCAGGATGACCAGGCGTCCTGCTTTTCCACTGTCTGAACTGCTTGAGATCTTCATCCTGAAATCGGACGTTCGAACAAACGCGAAACGAAAATCAAGCAATAGTTTCTCCTGACAATACTCAGATTTTATCCAAAGAAGTGACAAACCGATAGGAATAAAGCATCCATACAAGCTAGGATACAGTCGACGCAAAAACAGGAGAACCCATTACGAGAGAAGAAGGCCCCCTTCTAGCGTGAACATTAAAAAAAGCTTCTTGGAAGTCAGGGAGGGAAAAGAGATACCTTGACACTCTCGTAACCTGCGAGATGAAGGAGAGCGTACTGCAGCATGCATCCGTGGCCCGCAGAAAGAACGAAACGATCCCGGTTGAACCAGTAGGGATTCTTGGGATTGTACCTCATTACCTCGTCGTAGAGGATATGTCCCATGGGAGCACAGCCCATGGGGAGGCCCGGGTGACCAGAATTGGCCTTCTCGACGGCATCGATGGCCAAGAATCTGATTGTGTTGACGGATTTCTCGACGAGGGCGGTCTCGGTTTTGGGGGCGGCTTCGACGGCGGCTGTCGCGGAGACATTGAGGTGGAGGCGGCGGGAGGACTTGGTCTGGGGCAGAGGAGGGGAGGAGGGGGAGGAGGAGGAGGAGGAGGAGGAGGAGAGCTTGAGGCCGGCGAACTGGGGGAAAGGGGAGGGGAGGGGGGTGAGGGAGTCGGAGTGGGGGGAATAGGAGGAGGAGGCAGGGTGAGAGAGGAAGGAGACACAGGGGGAGCCGGCCAGGGAGGAGGAAGCCATGGCTGCTCTGCTGCTGCTGCTTCAAGAGCTTGTTGTTTGTGATGGAGGTGAGATGGAAGAGGAAGAAGATTAGGTGGAGCTGGTCGCCCTGTGTAGAGCTCTCAGAGAGACGCAGACGACGATAGCATTTGAGAGAGAAGCAATGGATGGATGGATGGATGGATGGGAATGAATTGGGAATATGCATGGCATGGATCCCGTTTGTTTGTGGATGAGTGAGTGAGTGAGTGGCTGGCAATTAGCATCATCATCATCGGATGGATAACTCACCTCCACCACCACCCTTGCCACGTCCCCTTTTCATACCTCCGCTTTACTTGACTAGTCAACCCTCACCCAACCCAACCACAAAGAACGCGCCTCTCTTTAGCATTCTTCAACTCGAGTAATCACTAATAAAATCACTAAGAATCATAAACGTCGTTTCCTCAACCTCATACCACGATTGACGTTTGTTCGAACACATGGAAAACACAACCAACAAACCTTTTACGTTTTGAATTCAATCAAGGCACCCTAGTTTTTTATTCAAACCTATGATTTCTAAAGTATAAATGAACTTTTTAGATAAATCACGTGACATCCCTATTAAGGTGACATCCCTATTAAGGTTGAACCCCCAACAATCAAGCACATGTTTTTACAATCTAGGCTGCTATTTCCATTATTTCATAACATTCTAAACTAAAAGGTCCTTACTTTTCATCCCAGTTTTTATACAGACAAGATTTTCAAATGCCTAATCCATTTTAGGGGATGAGGCTCCATGGAGTGGCTATGCAATTGAGCGATGGGGCTCCCTCAAATGTGGCTTCTGACATGTGGCACAATACAAAGTGCTCATGTAAAAAATGGCAACATGGTATCAAATCTCCAAGAGCTCTGATTGCCTATGAGCCAGGTGCAAATTGAAGAGCAGCATACCACATGGCAACAAGGTAGAGACAAGGCAATAATATGTGACCCATGTGGTAGCAATAGCAGGGCAAACTGCAACTTACATAAGCAAAGAGTTGAAAGCACTAACTACATAGTGCACAAAGAGCCAACAACAATAGAGCTAGCTGAGGTCAACTACAACAATGCGAACATGCACGTGCGAAACATAGCAGCTACCATGGGTAAGCCAAGCAAAGGAGAGAAGTTATAGACAAGGCACCAACCAGCAATTGTGCGGCATACAAAAATAGTGTAGGGGACTTGGCCAAGCAGTCAAGTTGACTACATATGTGACCAACATCTACTAAAGCATGCATGACACAAAACTGAGCAAAGCTAACAAGGCAAACTAACCATGGACAAAATGCAACTGAGCAACATGAAGCAAAATGGACTAGCACTTATGCGGACTGGCAAAGACAGATTACAATGCAAAAAATATCAAATAAAAGAAGGCTAACATGGAACATTGAGACACGTGGGCACCATATATGTGGCAATATGTGAATGGACAATTCAAACGAGGAGTCTAAGTGACCTTTCAAGGCCTCTTTCCAAGGAATAATTCACGCACAAATTAAGTGTGAATCATGAAGTCCTCGAAAGAAGTTAATGCCCTTGCAAGAGCAAGTGTGAAGCCCAATGCATGCAACCAAGAAGATTCGCACAAAATGAAGTTAGAGAGCCAAGAAGCAGCACGCTTGCGAAAAATAGACCATGTGCAAGGCATGATCCATAGCATAAAAAGGAAAGTAGATTGGGAGCCCAAGCATCGCAAAGGGAGCACATGAGGATATTTCCAAAATCAACTTATTAAAGGTGTTTTAAAAAATATTAGCTCCAAAATTGATCAAATTTGCCAAAGAACTTTGAATATACACAAATTCTCAAACCACCATTGAGAAACATCAGTTTACATTTTATGTTTTGATCCAACGCTTTCCTAAATGGCTTCTGTTTACTAACTACCCTTTGTGATTCAAGGAAGCTTCCAAAGATTTCTATGAAAGCCACGTCTAACTTCTTTAAGTTTGACGAATTGCTTGAGCTAATGCTATTTGCAAAGCTTTATCTCTTGCATGAGAGGAGCCAATTATGCCAAGGTAGAACCACTCGAACATTTCATGAAGAGCATTACTTCAAGTAACTCAAACATTTCATGAAGAGCATTACTTCAAGCAACTCCACCTCCACACCATGTACTTTTGAAGTATGCGCTTTGTGCTTTGTAATGTGAGTCCTCCATACCTTTCGCACTCCAAAAATTCAATGAGCCATGTTGCCTCTAGAAGAAAAGTACATTAGATTAACACAAAAAACAATGAATTGCAATTAGAAAAAGACACTAGAGATCGACCACACCATGTAATGAGTAATGTGTGATTCACCACATTCATTCACCATGGCTTCAGTAAATTCTTTGACAACGGCATTAAAGTTGCACATCCTCATCATTCATGGAAGGCTTTCTCACAATCTTTGCTAAGTTATCTAATGCTTTCCAAACATATGCTCTCAAATTCCTCACATTAAGGTCAACATCCAAATTTATGTTACGAAAGGTTTGTAGGGTTTAGGAGGAAGATAGGGTTGTGAGATCTAACTAGGGGTTTATTGTTAAGGGAGGGTTGCAGGGCTTAAGACGAGTTTAGGTTGAGGAGTGGAGAGCTAGTCTCCTTCATGGAGTCTTGGAGTTAAGGGTTGAGGAGGAGTGAACAAAAGGAGGAGAAGGAGAAGGGAGGAAGGGAGGAGGGGAAGAGGGGAGAGGAGGAGGATCCCTATGGAAACCTCTTTCCCACCTAAGCTCATATGAAATTTGCATTTCATGCTTTAGCCTACACCTCTCACTAGAATACAACCCGAGGGTCAAGTACCTATGCTAGAGTTGTAAACACTAATGCTACAATGTGCATCAACATAACAATAGGTGGCTAAACCATCGGGACTTGTAAATGAGAGAAAAACTAACAACATGTCCTATTTCTCATCAACTTTGTCCCAGTCAGTCATAGCTTCATGATCACAAGTCATCACTCCATGGGCCCACTTGTAGTGTATCCACTTCACCATATCTTTATCTGATTTTTTAATGACACCTTACTTTTTTCATACTTTTTTCTTTTTTTTTGTATTGTGTTCCCTCTATGTGGTACAACCTCTTGCAATATTGCATGTCATAATGCACATCATTGAGGATCCCTAAGAATGGAAATGAACAATCTCTTCTTGATTACACTCTTTACCACATGAAATCTATCAGATGCATCTCTTCCAACAACCTCATTCATAAAATTCCTACAAAAAAGAATGATAATGACATAAGCAAAACACAATATCGTACAAAATGCTTCACAATTAGAAAATAGTTTGAAAGATACAAACCATGTGCTACATGCTACGTTTTTTTGCTCCATGCCTATTGCCAAGCACTCCACAAACTGTGTAGCTTCCCTACAACACCCTACACTTTGTTGCTCCACACATCAATTGCTAATTGGTTGCATAGCCTTATTCCCATGCTTACACCCCTATGCTTTGTTGAAAGATACAAACTTTGTAGCTTACACCCGATGCTTTCCAGCTCTACACTGATTGCCAAGTGCTCCATTGGTTGCATAGACTTATTCCTATGCATTTTAACCAAGAGGAGTTCTTTTTATTTTGTCCAATTTGGTAGTTAATGTAGCAAGGTATTTCTTGAGGGACCAAGTTTCTTGCAACAAATTGTCTTTCAATTAATTACTCAAATTTGTAATGACCTTCTTTGTCCTTTAACATATTTTTAAATCCCAATTTGAGAATTTGTAAGTTGTATGTTAACAGTAGAACACACTATTTATCCTTATATTAGCATAGCATGTCCTTATGTTAGCTTTTCATGGATAATGTGCTCAATATTTTCAAGTTTTACAAATGCTTCTTGCATCAAAAGCAGTTCCAAATCGGCTTTAGTATCATTGTGACCAATATGATTGCAATAACCAAGTAACCTTTGTCAAGCATATCCTATGTATTAAATCAAACCTATCAAATTTTCAAATATGGGATGTGCATTATCAAAGGATACATTGGAAAAGTCCACCAACCCTGCTCTCGGCTCTCGTAGTTGGCTTAATGTTTCTTTATCAACATTTTTGTTCGCATTGCATTTACGAGTTGAAGCATGCTTAGGTGTAACTTTGATGTGTAATGTGCATTTTCACTTTTGTTGATAAGACCTTGAAATAGAGCTATAAAAGGATAAAGATTGGAAGACAAAGCAACAAAATTAGAACATGTTAGAATAAGATCAATGGAACCAACAAAGGTTTGAGACTAGAACATAGCAATGTGGTGAGAAAAAGAAGGATTTAGGGTTGGAAAGTCATTTGTCTACATAGGAAAACATTTTTGTCAGTTTCGAAAAATTTCAACTTTTTTGGGGAAGTGGTATATGTGAGACTTTTGGGGAAGGGGGAAAACCTTGCTAGGTGTTGGGGAGAAGCTTTGTGGAGATAGTTGCTACCTCTGAGTGGAAGGAGTGCAATTTTTAGGGAGTGATGGAACCCTCTATAGGCCTTGCTAGTTCTAATCTATTTCTTATGAGGACCTTTTTGAGTCCAAATCTCCCCTAATGTGCTACTAAATTTGATGTAGTTGTGCAATTTCCTAGCCATGCTTTAGCATCAATGTGTCAAATGTTTATCAATGATTTAACATCTCATCTTCTAGAGGAATAATTGAAGAAAAACAAGCAAAGGAATAAATATTATGTTGGTATTATTTGGGTAGGAATAAACATGTGTAAGAATAAACATGTGTAAGATGCATAATTAAGCTCAAATCAAGACCTTTGGAATGTGATGATTTGAGACATTTACTAAGGAACATGGCAAGGTACCAATCTATAGTTAAGGTGGGAGTGATGCAGAAGACAAAATAACTAGTGCTAACAATCCCTGTGGCATCAAAGAAGCTGTAGGTCAAGGTGGTATTTTGATTGGAGAGCCATGTAACACTTTGTTCCCTAGCATGAGTGGTATAAGAGCACCAAACTAGCAAATGGTCCTTTAGGGCATGTATACATCAAGACTCTAGATGAGATATATGTTAAGGTATGCCATTCTTTTGCAAGAGGAAGGTATGTAATTAGTGTCACTCATAGAGTCATGACTATCATCACACCATGAAGAGGTTACCTATTTGAACTTGAGACAAATGAAGGAGCCATAACCATGTTCATTAAGATCAAGGCAAAGTCAATGAAGAGGTCCTTGTGGTGGGAATTGGTCCTACAAAGGCATTGAAAGGTCAAATGCCTTGAGAAGTTTATATCAATGGAAACTTAGTGTTTCACACTTGAGACCTTATTGGTTGAAATTAGATTAGGAAATAAAGAGACAAGATCCAACCTAAAAAATATGTATCTTTAATGGCTATGATGAATATGAAAAATCCTACTAGTTATAAAATGAAGAAACTAAGAAAGTAATGACAAGCTAGGGTGTCATTTTTTATGAATTATATGATGTAGTGTGGCACTCTAAGGATTATTATACAAAACCATAGTGAATTTTGAAAGTCATCTCTAAGCCTAAAGATGAGAGGGAGGATAAGCACAAAACAATATAAACTCAAACATTATAGATTAAAAGTTGAAGAGACCTAAATGGAATTTGTAGACATTGAAAAATGTGACTGTAGATGCTATGCTTGAAAAATGTGAGTGTAGGTGATATGCTTGAATCTATGTAGAAATTGAATGAATCTATGTAGAAATACGACTGTACATGATATGCTTGTATCTATGTAGGAATTGAATTAAGAAGATCCATTACACAAAACAAACTACCTAAAAGATTATAGATTGCCTTGGATCAATGCCACACCTTCTAAAATTCATGAGCATACAAACTTCAATAGGCTTCTATGCAAAAATAATGGATGTATACTATTAGATCACCAAGAATCATACATGGAATTTGGTGGAACTGCCATATTGGAACAATTAGTAACATACAAATGGGTCTATAAGGTAAACTATAACTTAGTTAGGGGTAATGACAAATGTAGAACTAAGTTGGTTGCAGAGGGTTTGACAACAAGAGGGTGTTGATAAATGATGAGACATTTGCTTCCAATGCAAATATACAACCATGATGATTGTAATTCCATTGGGTGGAAAATACACCAAATTTATGTCAAATTGGCATTCCTTAGTAGTATAGTAGTAGAGGAAGTATCCATGGTATAGCCAAAAGGATCTGAGTAGATTGGGAAAGAGAATCTTGTGTGAAGTCAAGACAAAACTTTAAGGTCTAAAACAAGAGCTTAATATTCAGCAATTGGTGAACATTTTAAACACAAATGACTTGTTAGAATTGATGTTGATGCATATGTATATCTATTAAAGAATTAGAAAGGTTTGATGATAATATCTTGTACATAGATGACTTGATCATAATAAAATATGATCAATAAATTGTGGAGCATGATTTAACCACTTTTATATGACAAAGCTAGGGATGTTGCATTATTGCACAAGTACAAAGGTGTACCAAAGAATTGGAGGCAATATCTTATCATAGAGTAGATGTGAATACCCAAAACAACTAGCCTTTGAAAACTTATATGTAGATCAACTCACAACCAAACAAGTTTTACATTCATCAAAGTGGACTATAGGAAATCGGCATGAGAGTTATTCATCTATTGCTCATGCACTCAAATTAGTAAATCAATTTAAGTGGAAACCAAGGAAATATCATTTGACTGCTATCAAGAAATGTGTAGTACATTAAATGTATGAATCATGATTGAGTGTGATTGGATTTCACCAAGGATGGTGAAATCTTAGTCATCTTCATAGTCTTGCATATAAATAAGTGCATACATTCCCTCTCGGAGGAAATACTCCCACAAATGCATTTCCATTACCACTTCCATCAAGTGGATTGACTCCACTTGCATTTAATTACAAAGGTGGTAGCCATGTTTATTATGGTAAATGAGCACTGAACTACTCTCGCTTATGACCCAATCTAGCCATGATGATCCACATGAATTAGTACTAGAGAACACAATGAATGACTAGATATGTATTCACTTGGGAACACAAAAATTTGAAGGGGGTCTCACCAAGCTTGATTCAACACTAAATCTCGCTCATTCCAAATGCAAAACCCATTAAGCAGCAGTAGCAATATCCAAATGGACCCCAACTTTGCCAAGTCGGTGAAGGTAGAGATTGACCAATTGCTCAAAGTAAGATTCATCAATACTCATCGTATTGAAGAGCAACGGCAAGCTACGAGTCTATGTCAACTACCAAAACCTAGACGAGTAGACCATCAAAGACACATTCCTACTACTATTCGTGGACACCATCTTGGATGAGGTAGTAGGGCACGAGATGTATTCATTTATGGATCAATGCAATGGGTATAATTTGGTCAGAGAAGACCACCAAAAGACCATGCTCATCACCAATGGGGGCCATACTCAAACAAACTAATGCCATTTAGATTGAAGAACACACTGGCCACATTTGACTACTTCATGATAGAAACCTTCCAAGAGTACATCGAAGAATTCCAGGACAGAAACCTTCCAAGAGTACATCGAAGAATTCTTGGAATATTTTTAGGTGGCTCCTCAATCTATAGTATGAAGCAAGCACATGGAATGTTTACAAGAGGGGTTCCAAAAATGCAGTGGAGACACAAATTTTCCTCAATCCATACAAGTATGTATATTGTGTGTGCTCAGGGTGTTGCTAGGTCACACAATCTCTAGTGAAGGCATCATGACCAAAAATCCAACATGAAAGCCATACAAAAGAGGAAGGGACGAACAATGTCAAGCAAGTATGCTCATTTGTCAGATTCCTCAGCTTCTACCTCAAGAAATGTCCCACTTCATTAACGCCCTGGACATGTCACACACTCTCTAGCACTAGAGCAATTAGCTGCTCTACTAAAATGGCAATGTCCACTTGGTAGCAAGCAGCTGAAGGATCTCACTAGCTAACCTCATGGGATCCAACAGAAGCCAAGAGGCCCTTAATCTAGGAACTCTTGAATCCCTTTAGCCAATGCAAGGAAGCCAACTGATTTGGTCTTGTTGATCATGGCCCCAGATGTTTGATAGTACACCTCAAGGGCACCTCAAACTCTCTCTAGATCCTTTGCTGAGCCCCCCACCAACATAACCATGTCATTTTTACAAACTCTAAGTCTAGTAGGTATGAAACCAATTGTCTATGAGCACAAAAAATAGACCAAGGACTTGCTACAAGATGAAAATAAATGGCACTAGAGGGTGGCCTTGGTGCACTGAGAGAGAAAGAGAAAAGGACTCCCTTGTATGGCCCCCAGTAAGCATCTAGATGGCACTTCCCATGGACAAGGGAGACACCCCCCGAATCTAATTCTCCAAAAAACCTATCATCCACGTGGTACCTCCCAAAAATCCACTCCACTTGTTATTATAAGCCTTCTCAAAATCTAAGTAAAGGATTGCAATAGGCTAAGGCTCGTGTCATGCCAAATCCATTGCCTCCCAAACGCTGAAGATGTTTAGGATGTTGTGCTCTTGAATAAAACCTATTTGAGTGTCATGCATAAAGTCAGTAAAATGGGGGCACAATTGTAGGCTTAAACTCTTAGCTAAGGTTTTGCACGTAGTGTCTAAAAGGGTGTTTGGGCCCCACTATTGGATATTCAATTGGTCTTACCCTTTTTAGGATTAGACAAATCTAGCCATGATTGAGTGACTAGGGTGGCAAGCCATAGTAAAAAATATCCTTGAAGGCCAACCATAGGGGATCATTCAATGCACTCCCACACTAAAGGATAGAGTCAGGCCATTCTCACTTGGACACCTTTGTAGAAGGAGGGCTTTGAGAGCCTCCTAGAGCTCCCCATTTTTGAACAAGGCATCCACCTATTTTGCTCATGCCCTAGTAGATTGTTGCAGGAGTGTGCGCCCATACTAAAGTCCAAGTTGCTAGAATCTATGGTGTCTCTTCCTCTAATGAAAACAACTAGTGCTAGGCCATGGTCCAAGTCAAGGATCTTCTGATGGTCAAACAAAGCTAGCCACTGTCATCACATAAAAGCTAGACTTGAATCCCTACTAGCCATGGGCTAATGATTTAAAAAATTTTCTTGGTCATCCAATCCCCTTTCTGGATGTAGAGGAGTGCTAAGAGAATTCTACCCAGTGGGCCTTTGTGGCTTAAAGCTCAAAGCGTGCATGCTCATACCTATTGGTAAGCCATGAGAGGTCAAGTCCTCCTCTATGGAGCCCAAGTCGCATCTTGGTGCAGTCTCCCTCTTTTGAAGGGAGTGTCATCTCTTGGAGTGACTGAGTGATTGAAGCTCCAACTGAGTGTCAATGCTAAGTTGCCTAGCTGGCCCAACCATCCTCCTATGGGGTAGGTCTAGACTGCTAGATCTCTGCTATGGCATGTTGTACTCTGTCCTTCTATATCAACGTATCAAGGATCTCTACTCCCTTCTAAGAGATTTCATGATGGGGTTACTCTAAGTGAAGCATAGCTAGAAAGTGATTCGACATCATCATCCTAGTTAGAATACCTGTGGCTCCAATAGTGGCCCAACCTCCATATATGATTTTTTGAGTCTCTCTAGAAGATCGTCATGCTAATGCTAATTGAAGAAATAGTAGAGGCTACTTGAGTCTAAACTTCATGCCACAAATTGTAGCTACTACCCATGAATATGAACTTGTCCCATGTGCTACACTATGATGAGGTCATCACTACAAAAGATGTTCCACCCTTCTTATCCTCCTTAAAGTCTAGATTATTGAAGGCTCCTCAACAATCCATGAGTCCACATCTAGGGCCTCTAAAAGGGCTACTCTTATTGATAAGCTACATAGACATTCAAGATCCTAATCTTGGACTCACCCACTCTCAAGCCAATCCATACCGTTATCCACCTATGGGATCTCCCTAATCATAAATATTTGTGGCCAAAGTCTTACCTGCTATTGAGGCTATAAACATATGCTCCCAAATCATAAGAATGCTAGTAGATGAACCCATGAAGGCTAGTTTGATGCTACAAACATATGCTTCCAAATCATAAGAGTGCTAGTAGATCAACCCATGAAGGCTCGCTACAACTATTGGCAGAGAATCAAATTCTACAAACATATGCTAGTCTGATGTTTGAGGCTACAAATGTATGCTCCAAAATCATAAGAATGCTAGTAGATCAACCCATGAAGGCCCGCTACACATATTGGTAGAGAATCAAATTCTACAACTATAGATGTGTCCGATCATGCAAACTTTTCATGTACCGACTCACATTCATTCAACTCATGGGGAGGAGGAGAGGTGGTACACAAGTCCCCCCTATGAGTGGAATCCTCTATGAAAATCACGGATGACTTTGATGGTGGTTTTGTATGGGGAATAGCCTATATCAATGCAACAATGTGCCAAAGGCATAACTGGTTGAATGCCCACCTTTAGGGTACATTGCATCAAAGGAGGTCTCCATTCCCAGTAGTAGCTGACTAGCATATTAATTCATCACCTATTCTGACTCACCTCTTGAGCTACTCCTTCGGCCCCAAATGAATCACTACTCTACTATCAGACCCAAGCCTCATCTATATGGCAAGAAGGCAAGCTAGAAAGTGGCAGTGTGACCATGGGTGATACATACTCCTTCCTCGGCTATCCAAGCAACTCCCCCATCAAATAGAAAATCTCATCTTGCATCATAAGGTCAACTACTTTGATGAAACTCCCTCTTTCAGGCACTAAGATTAGGAGTGACATCTCCAATGAAATGGGGTAGAATTTTGGAAAACTAAGGTAGTTTTTTAGGCTGTAGCTTCCAGAACTCTAATGTAATAGGGGCTACCTTGGGTAGGGCTTTGATCTCGACAACTGAGAAAATGGGAAAACCTCCTATACTAACTAGCTTTGTAGGAGCCATGCCCTCTTAAACCCATGAAGGGGTAGGTTGAGAGTATGAAGGCATGCTTTGGCCAAGTGGCCTAGGCATGGGGACACTAAGAGACTATAGAGGCTATGTAGGGGGATGGAGAAGATGAATTTATAGGAGGGTAGAGGGGGAAGGGGAAATTGTGGGTGGAGGGAAGAGAGGGTATACCTCAGTAGTGGTGGAGGTGGAGGTGGAGGTGGAAGAAGTTGTGGAGGGATGGTGGAGAAGAGATGGAGGAAAAGTGGTAGTGGAGGCAAAGGTGGGAGAATAAGGGGGAATGAGGTCAAAATCAAAATTATTCCCTTCACCTGACACCAAACCTGGTTTTTCGTGAACAATGCCCATTATAGAGCCACGTGAAAATGAACTGCAAGAGGAAGGCATGGGCAAAGTACATCTCCACCTTCCTTCGAACAGCCTCCTAATTTTTTAAGTTGATACCCCTTAGGGCTCCCTGGAATGATGGACTAGGCTGGTGAATCAGCCTTATTGCATTGAGAAAAGGTAATGGCCTCTCCCAAAATCTTGCTTTCATGAGATGGAATCCGTTGGGCGACTACTGGCAACAACAATGCATAGTAGCAACTCAACTACGCTAGGTAGGGACACTCGACTCATATGATCTTATGGGAATTTGGCACATGGTGTGTCATGTCCAAACCATCAACTGCAAATCCATGATACCATGGAATGGAGAACACTAGATGTGGACCAAGGAAAATGGGACTTTGGTCCACTTGAGCTTGGGTGGTGTTGAGGGAGCTTGGTTATAAAAGAAACACACCTCTCCTATATATGGTACCACCTAAGTGTGGCTACCCTCTAAGGCTAAGCTCACCTAGTCTAATCACAAACTTGGCTCCTGGTAGGTGTGAGGCATAGCCCACCAGTGCTCTATCTTGAAGGGACTGAATGACAATCTTTACCTTCTATTTGTTCTTTTG
The DNA here is from genome assembly GCF_047967505.1 of Dipteris shenzhenensis. Lineage (NCBI taxonomy): Eukaryota > Viridiplantae > Streptophyta > Polypodiopsida > Gleicheniales > Dipteridaceae > Dipteris > Dipteris shenzhenensis. The sequence continues at coordinate 49,611,992 of NC_141624.1, forward strand.
GAAGAGAATAATCTGGGAGCCAAGGGAGGTACCATGAGATACCCTCTAGCTAGGCTGAAGGAATGATCATACCACTATAATTACGGTTCCTAGAATCAAAACAAAGGCTACTCCTACACGCAAGAAGTAGGAAGAGGCAATGAGGGGGGTGAGAGAAGGGAGGAGGGATGGAAAAGGAGGAAAACAGGAGGGAGGGGTTCTGTAGGATGTAGCCTCCCCAAGAAAAACGTCAGGCATGAGAACTGCAGCAAACAAAGGCTACATTTGTCTCAAGAGTTGAGTAGCTAGCAAGGGGTTAGGGGAAAGAAAATGAGAAGAAAATACATAGCCAACTATAGCAAGGGCAACGATTAGAGTGGTGGACAAACAAGACCCTCTATTTCTCCTAGAGGGTGCCCATGAGTAGGTTAGAAAGGGAAGAGATTCTTGCAATCGGTGTGATAGCAGGCTCGATTGGGAATGATAGAAGAAGCCATTTCTATGCTATGAAAGACTGAGAACCAAAAAAGGCAAGGGGACGATGTGTCTAGATGCACAAATTGCAAAAGAGGGGGGAGAGAAAAGGGTAGGGGAAATGGCACAAAAGGAGCAAAGGGGGGCCGATGAACTGAAGATAGAGGGGAGGGTGACCAAGAAGTAGGGGGGGATCTAGTAGGAGGGAGAACAATAGGGAGAGCCTCTTTTTTAAAAAATGTGGTTAGCACTTCCACCTTAGTACCTCTATTGCAAAACAAAATATTCAACGAAGGTGTTGTCCATACTTTTATATGTGATGTGAATGAATTTCTAAACATTTATAGATTGCATGGCAAAAGAACCAATTCCCACAATACATGGTAAGTTCTTTTCTATGGCAATTTAACTATTTCACATTTAGTACACTCATGCACCATACATGGCATGTATTGTGATACTCTTCTTGTACATGCATGCACCATACGTGGCTATTATGGGGTTTCTTTGTACATTGTAGATGGAATATTTAGTATGCTCATGCATCATGCATGGCATGGAATTATGGATGCCTTCGATTGCGTTCACTTGAAGGCATGGAGAGATTTTGTTGGGAAGCATGATGTGCCCATGTAACAAGCTCAACTCCATGATTATACAAGTAAATTAATCTACAATGCTATTCAAAGAATCTATGGTTTCTCAATTAGTGTGAGATGTGATTGTTGACTAAAGAAGAAGAACCTACATAATTCCTCACAAGCAAGCAAGATCATGCAAGATGGCATGGAACTCATTAGAAGGAAGGTCGTGCATTGGTATAATCAAATGAACAATCATATGATAAAAGGGATGACCATCTAAGTCATTTATTTGAAAATAAAATCAAATGTTTATAATTTTGTAGAAAATTTGATTTTCTTAGTGTGTAGAAAGATTGGAAACTTTTTTTAAAAAAGGGCAATGTTTTAGTTTTTTCATGTGTTTTGTTGACGAGTTTGTTTAAAAGTAGACACTAAACTTTGTTTGCATCAACTTTATTTCAAGTTTTGTCTTCATTTCATATATCAAAGCCACTCCAATTCTATTAGGTTTACACATCTCACCTCATCCTTTGCATTTCATCCCCCTTCTATACCCTCCCAATTGCCACTTAAGATGGTAGGCACAAAGAAAAAGTCAGAGAGGACCACACAAGGCAATTAGACCAAATCATCAAGTGAGGAGATTCACTCTTACATCGTCACCATAAAAGCATGGTATCGGCAACAACACAATCTAGAAAATTTACAGGGCCAAATGTCTAGAGGTGAAGAAGATTATACTTCAAACATCTAAGAGAAGATACTCTCACTCAATAGTTCCCTATTGCAATGATTTATGCAATGCGAGTAGCAATTACAAGGATGATGGAAGCCATAGAGTTGCACATGGCTTTCCAAAAGGCTTCAACAAAGATGAAGGACAAAGAGAAGTCCAATAATAGCAACTAAACCAAATCATTCAAGTTAGGGCATATTGGATGAATCACGTAAGGGCAAGCAATCAAAGAGATCAATGTCGGATCATGCAAAGGACTGAAGTTGATCTAGATCAATGAAGAACCTCCTACAAATTCCACAAGGAAGCCAAAGTGCTCTTCAGAGGGTTTACAGATGTATTTATTTGGGAATACATGGATTTGAAGAAGGCCACACCAACTTTGATTTAGCGACAAATTACCATCATTCCAAATGCGAAAAAAATTCAATATTTGTGATACCAAATGAACCCCAACTATGCCAAATTGGTGAACGTGCAGATCAACCAACTACTCAAGGCAGGGTTCGATCAAAGCAATTCATTGTTCCCTCATCATTATCATACCAAAGAAGAATAGAAAGCTTTATGCTTTTGTCAACTATAGAAAGTTGAAAAAGTAGACCATCAAATACCCATTCCCAGTAGCATTCACAAACACCATCCTAGTCAAGGCAATAGGGCACGAGATGTATTCATTCATGGATGGATATAGTGGGTACAGTGGGCAAAGAAAACTAAGAAAAGACCACCTTCATCATCAAATGGGGGGCATATTCAAGCAAGGTCATGCCATTCAAGTTGAAGAATGGACCCATGATGTTTCAAGGCTTTATAATGGAAACCTTCCAAGAGTACATCAATGGATTTCTCACAATATTCTTGGATTATTTATTAATCTACAGCACAAATGAACACAATTGGAATGCCTATAGAAGGTGTTTCAAAAATCTAAGGAGACACAAATTTATCACAATCCATGTGTGAGGTTTTTGTGTGTTCTTAGGGGCATTGTTAGGACACATGACCTCCAGTGAGGCATCATGACCCAAAAAAGAATCCAAGACCGATGCCATATAAAAGATGAAGGAGCCAAACAATGTCAAGCATGTTCACTCATTTGAAGGATTCCTTAGCTTCTATCGATGCCTCATCAAGAAGTTGCATGAGCTACTAAACCACTTCAACAGCTAACAAGAGAAGATACAAAGTTTGAGTGGAGCAAAAAATAGAGTGAAGCATTCCAAGTCTAGCAAGTGATTGTGATCAAGACCCCGATCCAATCCTCTGAAAGCGTGATGGTATTTGATATTCCATGTGCATCTTGATGCGTCAAAGATGGTGATTTGTGTCCATTTAGCTCATCCCTAATGAAACTTAGATTTGTGTTCATTTTAGCTCAGTGCAAAGGAAAACTTGGATTTTCTAATCTTCTACATGAGCAAAACGTTCTCATTAGTGGAGGTGAACTATTCAACGGCGAAATGAGAAGCCCTAAGGATGATGTACATTGTACAAATTTTTTGGCACTACCTCTTGGGAAACCCATTCATCTTCTACATGGATCATCAAGCACTCTTGTGCTTGATCAATAAGATGATCACAAAGCCACAATTGATCTGGTGGATGCTATTCCTTAAAGAATTCAACTTCAAGATCATCCACAAGCTAGTTTGTCACATTGTGAAGCCAACTACTTGTCTCACTCCAAAGAGAACAAATTCAACAAAGTGATCAATGATAGCCTTCCTTATACTAACCTATTTGTAATGTTGATGTGTGATGACAACCACAAAGAGATAATTCAATATATCTCAATGGTGACATCTCCCAATGATGCAAGAAAGAACAAATGATGAGGGATTAGACTAAAATCTTGGAAGTATTCGCTCATAGGTAGCTACTTGTATAGAAAAGGGGGACATGGACCTTTGACAATGCGTCTTTCTATAGAAAAGGGAAATCATCATTGAAGAATCGCATCAAGGGGTTGCCAGTAGTCATTTCTCTCACTGAAGGCATCGCACAAAAGACCCTAAGTTGCAGGATTATGGTGGAGCACTATTTAGGCAGATGTTACAAAGCACTACAAAAATTGTGATACATGCAATGAATTGAGAGGTCAACACTACAATACTAGATGCCATTTCAATTGAACTATCTATGGGAGCCATTTTAAAAATGGGGATTAGACTTCATTGGTGCATTGAACATGGCCACACATCCACCATGAAACAACATCATGGTGTAGTCAACTATGTAACCAAATGGGCCAAAGAAAAAGCCTCAGGGACAACACAAATCGGAGCACAAGATCATCAATTTGGTCATCGATGTGATGATGAAGGAGTTCCTCACTTTGCAAAAGAAATCAACTACATATGATTACATGGGCAATGGTTAGGCTAGAGCAAAGAAGAAGGTCCTGAAAATAATCCTCCACAAGATGGTGAATGAGCATCAAAATGATTGGGATCAAAAGCTACAAACAACACTAGGCCTACTAAATTCCATTCAATTTCATAATAATTCATATCCCATTCTAGCTAGAACTTGGTCTCAAAGCAATCATGCCAATGGGATTCCTTATGCGAGCTAAGGGTGACTATATAATATATGCATGGCCAAGAAAAAGCCTTTATGAAGAGTCTAGATGAATTTTTTTGAATCGACAAAGTGAGGCTGAGGGTAGCCTAGATGCAAGGTGTAATCCAATGAAAGAGGAAGACATGGCATGACTATCGCATCAAGGGGAATACAAAAATGGACCGAATCCCTTGGAAAGGTGTTGGGCTCAATTCCACGTGGGAAGGCCTAATCATGAAAAGGAGAGGCAAAAAAAAGCTTGCATACATAAACCTCCCAAGAAAAGAAAACTCACTAAGTTGTTGCAAAGGGGAACAATAAAATATTGCATATATAAACCTCCCAAGGAAAGAAAACTCACTTTCTCCATTCACAGGCCAAGTAGCAAGTTGGAATCTTTTTCTTGCATAACATCTAATCCCCCGCTCCCACTCTCTAACCTCACCCTACAACTCAAATGAGCCATCAAAGTGCAAGCTAACAAAGGAAGAAGGGCTCGCATCAAATAAGCTGAAGCTTGAAAACCTAAAGGACCCCAATCAACCATCCAATCATTCACAAATGGCCCACATCCTTGCTCAACTACACCTCCCTAGACTTGACATGTTTGAAGAGCTACCGTAGAGCACAACATTTGATTGAAGCATTGCCATTGAGGTGATTATTTCCTTCAACAGCCAGAGTAAAAGGTTTGTGCAAAGGGCTCATAGTAACAATCAATGACACTGCAGTGGTATGAGTGCAAAAGGTGCTTGACACCAATGACAACACGCTTGACCTTGTGACAATCAAATGCAATGCCTGGTTCAATGATGGATGAAAACTCCTATTGGCATCCTACAGGCACATGCAAGAAGGCCAAGGACAAGCTTCCCATATCCAAAGCAAAGCTGATGGAGGTCGAGACTAGACACACAAACAAGGGATCAAAAGTATTTGAAGGGATTCCATCACTATTAGACGAGATGTAGCAACAGGATGAGGAGCTCCTACAACCACTCACGTAAACACAGGATCCTAAAATGACCAAACCAATGACAACTAGGGAAAAGGTGGTGTAAGAGCAATGGGTGCCTTAGCCTCCACAGACCTATGATCTTTAAAGGTGACCCCAAAGAGAAAACACCAAGTGTGAAAGTGATTGAAGGGGGTTCAAGAGAAATATAAGGCCAAAGTAGCAGGAGATTAAGCAATAGAAGAAGAGTAACAAAGAGTTGAAGAGAGTCGAGCTACCAAAAAGAAGAATCAAGAAACCAAAGAATCCAAGAAGTAGGTGGCCAACAAAGCATAGAGCCAAGAAGCTAAGAGAGAAAAGGAGCAAGCTGGCTACAAAGTAGAGAGCTAGGCAACAAAAGGAGGAAGGAAGTGAGCCAAAGAAGAGGCCAAGGCACAAACAATCCAAGAGGTGAAGGAACAAGTAGCCAAGGAGGCAAAGCAAGTGGCCTAGAAAGCACAACATTGGGCAACATGAAAGGCTGAGCAAAAGCAAATCATGGAGTTATTCTTGAAGGAGGAGCCAATATAATTGGATCCCTTAAGGTTAATCCATATGTTTGAAGGGGTGAAACTGCCTGTGACTCAGGTCCAGAATGATGACCCCAAGGACCCAACAATAGACAATGCACAAAGCAATTAGGCCGGAATGGGTGGAGCACAAATGCGAGAAGTCATCTCCCCCATCTCCTTGTTAATATTGCTCAATATAAAGCAAGCATGGAGGTGCGCAATCAAGATAAGGCTCAACATGGTGAAGAAGATTTGGGAGGTGGCAAGGAACAACAAGACCTTATTGGTCAAGATGTTGTCAACCCTACAATTGCTCCAAGACCCAACGGGCAAGAATATTCTGATCATGGCCTCAATATGGGCAAAGACATCTACTATCAAATGAATGAGAGCTATGAGGACCTACGAGCTATTGTGCAAATGTCCACGCCCATTGACTCCTCCATGAAGAGGTAGCACATGACATCAGTTCCAAATCAAGGAAGAGTAATCTAAGCCATGAGAATGTGGCTTGAAGTAGATTTGGGGCCTATGTTGAATCCCTAAACTTATGTTTTGAGGATTCAATGGTGAATAAAGGAGAGTGCTTTGACCAAAGGCAAAGTGAATACACCAAGCTCTTGATGAAGGAGAAAATAGAAGGGCTGGGTAAGGTAGAGAGCAGTTTATCTACTTGTCAACATTGTATTACATATTCCAAGTCCTCCATAGATGGTGCCATGAAACAAAGTGAGGTGATGCTATGTGACAAGGCAAGGCGGCAAAGGACCCTAGCTAGCACAATGATGCTATTGTTGTGATAGTTAGGGGGGTGAAGAAGCCAAAGCCCAAAAAAGAGTCTGATGATGAGAAATTTGGATTGCCAGAGGAAGAGACAAATGATGATGTATGACAAATCCTAATGGAAAAGGACATCAAAAAAGTTTGATACAATGCAATGGCACCTACCTCCTTTTGACAGGGTAGGACAAATACAAGGGGTAGTACCCATCGCAAATGTTAGAGGAAGGTTGTGTATATAAGGTCCTAGAGTTCTAGGATTTAGGGTCATTCATGATAGTAAGGCAGCTTGCATGTATAGAGTACATTCTCTCTCTCTCTCTCTCTCTCTCTCTCTCTCTCTCTCTCTCTCTCTCTCTCTCTCTCTCTCCCTCGCTCACTCCCTCGCTCCCTCCCTCCCTCCCTCGCTCACTCCCTCCCTCCCTCCCTCCCTCCTCTCTCTCTCTCTCTCTCTCTCTCTCTCTCTCTCTCTCTCTCTCTCTCTCTCTCTCTCTCGCTCTCACTCTCTCCCTCCCTCTCTCCCTCTCTCCCTGTCCCTTCCTCCCTCCCTCTCTCTCTCTCTCTCTCTCTCTCTCTCTCTCTCTCTCTTTTAGTTCATTATTGCATTCTATATTGTGCATCCCCCCTTATGCTATGCATTTGCATTCAATCAATAAGGGAAACACCCTACACGTCATTACAACATGAAGTGGAGCACCAACATGTACCACTACCATTCGCCATTAACACTCTCCATTTGCATATACTATCATGCTTGGACCTTGTGTTATAAGCATTGAGATTGAGCCTAATATGTACCCTTATTGGGCGACAAAGATTTATCCCCATCATGACTCAAAGGTATAGCTAAAGTAAGGGTGCTAACAGCCCATAAATAGTATTTTGAGAAATTAGGGGGAAAACTTCACTTGGAGAGAGAGAGAGAGAGAGAGAGAGAGAGAGAGAGAGAGATTTCTTCAGGAGGCCTCATGGGCCTATGAGACAAAGTACAATATCAAAGTAGCACATGCTAATACAATGTACTATGGGCTAAGGCAAATGGAGCTCTCTTGCTTCCATTGACAAGCTCATCGGATCTTTAAGACAAGATCTATAAACCTCAATCAATACCCACACTAAGACCCTTTGCTGAGTACTATACTAAATTAAGCTCCAAAGCTCAGAACTAGGGGCTAAGCTAAACTCAATTTCAAAGTCAGAGTAAGAATATATAGCCAGGTGCCATGGTAGTTTTCCTTTGAACTATGAATCATGTATATGTGTTTGTCTGGTCATGTCATGCTGTGGTGGGGGGCGTGGTTTCAGTGATCTCTATATCTAGTGGGCCATGTTGAGAGTGATTCCTCTAGTTGGATGGTCTCCACCAAGTAAAGCTATGATGGGTTGGACATCCATCATGCATGCGCCAGCCCATTGTTGCATCATGTGTGGCTCTTGCATCTTTGGTTGCATCCCTCTTCCTCATCGTCTCATCTCACTAATCCATACCACCCTCATGCCATCGATCTCCTCCTCCTCTACTGCGACATGTCTAGAGGCACACTCAAATGTGTAGAAATATTTGATGTGTCACTGAGCTCGATCTGCCTCTATATCTTATGGCACTACCCTCTCCTACTCTTTGATCTGACATAGAAGGGTCTCTCTATGTCATTGCATCTCCATCAAATAGAGCATATACTTGTTCTTGGAAGTGAATCAACCAAGAGAGAGGCTCAAAACCATGTCCGTCTTGGAAGAGTTAGTGTTAATGTCCTCAAATCTCATAGTAAACCAAACAACTACATGGAAATGTTTGTCTATCTCTATCTCTCCCAAAGTGAATGATCTAGAAATCCAACTACTCCCTAGGTGTACCTATGGCTCTACCTGCCTCAATCCTCAATTGATGGGATGAGACCTGCATTTGTTTGATGGCAATCTTGAGGGCATGTGAGACTTGCCTATCCTCCAAATACTAGGGTTTGATGATCATTACATCGTTCGACACTCTCAGGAAGTGGTTACCATAGAATAGGGTCTTGGTGGGGAACTCCTTCCCCCCTACCCCGCCAAGTTTGAAAATTTTGCTAGTTTCTTGCACCAGACTTAGAGCAAGGCCGCTCGTAATAGGAGCATGTTAAAACTCTATCTATATATTGGGACAAAAAAAATCAAATGTTTTCTATGCAAGTACTTCTGATGAAAATGGATAGAACACTTTTACCAAAGTAGACTTTCAATAACATGTTGTGATCATGTTCGATGTTGAAGTTTTTATTGAATGATGTACTTCAATTATATACTACTTATTGGTAGCCAAAGCATTTCTATGCAAGTTCATCTCATGAGAATAAATAACACTATCATTAATGTAGACTTACAAGCGTATGTCATAATCATCTTCAAAATTATGGTGATATTATAAAGCTTTATTAATGATTACAATATTGTCAAAAGGTACTTCAATTTAGTTTTATTTATTTATATTTTCAAACCAGTGCCTTTTTATCCAAATGATTGCATTAATTGTATGGTTCATTTATTGCTAGGATTATTAAACCTACACACACACACTGATCTCCCAACTAGCCTTTGGTTGGGCTAGTACCATACAATTAATTCATTATCATTGGATAATTTTAAGCACGTTAATCTTTGTCTTTAGAAAAATTCTTTTGCCAATCCTCCTATTTTCTTTTTTAAATAAAATTTTTGGATTGCAATAGTGTTAAAGGGTACACGATACGCTTTACTACCACACACACACACACACACACACACACACACACATACTATCCCTTTTTTCCTTTTGACAATACTAATGACTTTTCCTTTCCTTTATAATCCCTCGAAAACCCTTTTAAAAATACCTTCCCCCTTTCTCTCCCTCTCTCTCTCTCTCTCCGAAATTGGGTTTATCTAAGGAATACTGGAAGAATTTCCTATTGAAGCTTGGATTCAAGGATGACATTTGTTCCCCTCCGGCCCAAGGCATGCAGACTATACTTGTATGTTTTCCAAACAATGGATTTCATCAGAAATTGATCAAATTTAAGGAAGAGACAAAAGGAAAGGACACACCTTCAGCTATTGGCATTGCTGCCATTAATAACTAGTTGCAATTACTCTTGATATTCCAAAAGGATCTCCACACTGCTAATGCGGCATTTGATTCTTTTCTTTGGTGTCTCATTGATATGAACGCTTTCGATGAGCAAGATTTAGAGTTTCACTACAAGGCTCTTCCAGCCATTGTGAACAAATTCCTACTGGTAAATAACTTACCTTTGATTCCCTTGCCTGCCCAAATTGCCTGCATTCCTTTGAACCCCGTAGTTAATGTTGATGGACTTGATCCAGCTGAGAAAGAAGCCTTGGCAAGCCTAACCCAAGACTTTGCCTCCTCTAAAAATTCTTATAACAACCCTCTTGCAGAGTTTGCCTCCTTCATTCCTCTTCTTCCCCCTAGGCAACTCGAGTTGGATTCCAGTGGTCTTATCCACAAACTTTGGGCTTTTAAGACCATCAACCACCATGCTCCCTTCACCCTTGATTCACTCCCAATCTTCTTCCTGATACTTTGCCACCAATTAAGACTTCTAGTATAGAAGCATACACATTTCATTCATTTGCTTTTAGGTAAGCCTCATTGATGAGTACTAAACCATTATGGACTATTTGTGCAAAATGGTAGCTACTTGTTAATTGTACAAAAATAGTATTGTAACACTAGATATTTATAGGAATAACTACATTAGCAATTAAAAATAGAAGCTTAATCTCCAAGTTGGATTCACATCTAGCTCTCTTTAATGTCATATAGATCTGACAACAAAATGTTTGCCAAGGTTGCTTCATGCACCTCCATGGGGACATGATAAACTACATTAGCATGCACTATAGCAATTGGTGCCTCATTTAGTAGGAATAACTACTTTTTCTTGTAGGGAGTTTTGCATAGTAGATTTCGTACACCGTTTCAACTCCAATGTTGAGTACATCACCCCAACCATCCTTAACGTGCTTTGAGAGATGTTTTGGGTTGCTTGCATAGAACTACGTAATAGCCCTCATCATTTTTGTTTGTTTCGAACATGAGTACTACAAAATGGTCACCATCTTAAGCATGTTAGCTAGTTGGTCTTTATTCATTGAGTATTTTATATCATCCTTTTCTATGGTTGTTTCATTCTGTCCATTGATGGGCTCTAGCCTATGCAAGGTCCACATACCTAGACGATATAACTTCATCCATGTAGAATGAACAAAAGCATGGTAAACCTCTAAGCAAGGCTTGTGTAGGATCTTTGTGACTAAAACCATATATGTCTTGAGTGACTTCCTCTGATGGTTTGGCAATCCTATGCATTAAACTTGTCAACATCACCCACCTTTACTTCCACAAAGAGCCTTTTCTTCACATCATCTTCCATCTTCCAAGTCAAAGGTCCATAACCTTGTGTGCATTCTATAGCTTTGCACCATTTGCATCCAATTGCTCCATGGTTAGTGCATGCTTTATGACTAGACCAACACCATCATGTTCTCCCTTTGACAAAATATGAAGAGGGGAGAGGAGAAGAGTGGAGATGAGGAGAGAGGGCACAGCTAGAGAGCACACCACAAATGACTAACTGTACACTAGATTTAGTTGAAAAAATAGAATATATACAAACCCATTTAGGGTTAGGGTTAGGGGATCTAACCCTTTCCTTTATAGCACTCTATAAGGTTAGTGCTATGCACATATGATCACATGATGGTGCTATGCACACATGATCACATGATGTTGAGCATGAACTCTCAACACCTTTCCTCAAGATCAACATCATGAAGTAGGCCTTCCGTCAAGATGATGATTCTAGGGAATCGAAGAAGGACTGAGCATTACATTCCATCACACCCCTTTAATGGGAATGTCCTTCCTCTGCGTCAAACCAAGAGCTAATTGGTGTTTCTCAAAAAGCTCTTTACCGAGTGGTTTGGTAAAGATGTTTGCAACATTCTCTTTGCTATCACAATGTTGCAGTGTGATGTCACCAAGTAACACTCTTTCTCTGATGAAGTGCTCTCTGACATCAATGTGCTTTGTCCTGGAGTGATATACTGGATTTTTGTCCAATGCTTGAGCTGATTGGTTATCACAGTATATTGTTGTTAGCTTAGACTCATCAAAGTAATATGTTTCTGACAATAGTGATCTGAGCCATATAGCCTCACGTGCACCTGTAGTGAGTGCTCTATATTTTGCTTCAGTGGAAGACAAAGAAATAGTTGGCTGTTTGTTTGACAACCATGATATAGCACCTTGACCAAGGAAAAATGCATATCCCTGTGTCGATCTCCTGGTCTCATGATCTTTGGCATAGTCACTGTCACAATATCCATGCAACCGTGGATGACTTCCTTTTTATTCTATCCCAAATTGTCTTGTACCTCTGATGTATCTCAAAACTCTTTTGGCTGCATTTCAATGAGACTGTTTTGGATTTGCCATAAAGTGTGCTAGTGAGCTTACTGCATTACAAATATCTGGCCGTGTGATTGTCAGATATATAAGAGATCCAATGAGCTGCCTGTAGTATCTATCATTGACTGTAGGCTTTTCTGAATCTTTAGTAAGTTTCAAACTCTGTTCCATGGGAGTGGCTGCAAGCTTGCAATCTGCCATATGAAACTTCTTTAGGAGACTGTCAACATACTTGAGCTGACTCATGAATGTGCTATCTGAATCTCTCCAGAACTCAATTCCAAGACAATAGTGCATAAGTCCAAGATCTTTCATGTCGAACTCTGCAGATAAGTCTTGTTTCAGTTTTCTGATGAAGCTATCCTTGCTTCCTGTCACAATCAGATCATCTACGTACAAAAGTGCAATACTAATGTCTTCTCCTTGAACTTTGTAGTAGAGAGTATGATCTGCATTGGACTTCATGTATCCCAAATCAGCAAAATACTTGTTGATTCTGCTGTACCAACTTTTGGGTGCTTGCCATAGAGACTTTTCTTGAGATGGCAAACCTTATTCTCCTTTCCTAGTTCAACATAACCTGCTGGTTGTTGCATGTAGACTTCCTCGTCTAGATAATGATTGAGAAATGCATTCTTGACATCAAGCTGATACACATTCCATTTGTTGAGTATCGCTAGTGATATCAAGAACCATATGGAATCCATCTTTGCTACTAGAGTGTAAGTCTCATCATAGTCTTGACCATATTGCTGTGCAAATCCTTTTGCAACTAGTCTGGCTTTGTATCCTTGAATACTGCCATCTGGATTGTACTTCACTTTGTATATCTGCTAAAGTCCCATTCTTCTTTTTAGCTCTTGCATTTTGCTGAGGAATATCTGCACATGTGAATTGTTTTCGAATACCGTGATTTTTGCAAAAGTTCATGAATGCTGAAGACATGTATTCACCTCCTCTATCTAATCTCATGACCTTGATCTTCCTGCCTGTCTGGTTTTCTACCATGGCTTTGAATTCTTGAAATCTAGAAAACACTTTAGATTTCTCTTTCAAAAAGTAGACCCAACAATATCTATTGTAGTCATCGATGAAAGTCAAGTAGTAAAGTGAACCATTGATGTTGCGGGTCTGGGCATAACCCCATACATCTGTATGAATCAAATCAAGAATACCTCGTGCACGAGAGGTACTTCTAACAAACTTGGTTCACTTTTGTTTGCCGAAGCAGCATGCTTCGCAAACTTGTCCAAGAAACTGTAACTTTGGAATCCCAATTGCCATATTCTGATTCTTGAGATCTAACAAGTACTTGAAGTTGACATGACCATATCTCTTGCGCCATTTTGCAGATAGTGGCATCTGTTGTAGTTGAGCTGACATGGCATGCTTATCTGGTATTGTAGCTAGCATTCTGTATAAGCGTCCTTCCTTGACACCTTTTGCTACTAGCTGACATCTTTTGGATTTATCTCTAATAGTGCATTCATCACCATCAAAGATGACTTTGTAATTGTGTTCTGTCATTTGACCTACTGACAAAAGGTTCTTGCTGAGCTTCGGAACATAGAGCACATCTTTCACTAATCCTTTCTTACTAGTGAAATTGTTCATAGGGATAACACCTGTCCCTTGAACTGGATTCGGTGTATTGTCTACTGTGTAGATGACATTTTTTTGTGCTTCTAATGGCTTCATTTCTATGAACCATTCCTGATGATTTGTCATGTGAGATGATGCACCGCTGTTGATGTACCAAGGATCCTGTTCCACTTGGTCGACTTAATAGCTGTAATCCTTTTTGGGATTGAAATCAGTGTCTAAGTACACTCTATTAGTTTGATGCATTTCCTCACTTGTAAGAAACATATTTCCATGTTCATTTGCAAAATGACTGTGACTAGAATGTCCACCATGATGATTTCCTTTGCCTCGGGAATTCCCTAGATTACTGTTGGATTGACCACCTTGGTCATACTGCTTCTTACAGCAATCTCTTTCATAGTGTCCAAACTTGTGACAGTAGTTGCACTGAATGTTTGACACATTGGTGGATGGATTCCCTCGTCCTTGAAATCTTCCTCGGTTGGAATGATTTCCTCTTTGCTGATTCTGATGTTGCTGAGGATGATGCTGATCTGATGTTGATGCTGACTTTGATTTTGTTGCTGATGATGACCACTTTAATGATATGATCTACCTCTGCCTTTGCCTCTGCTATCTCTGCTTCTGTCTGAAGCTATGAATGCTTGATCATTAGAATGACCTTTACGTGCTTGAATGGCCTCAATCTTGAGTTCTTCACCAAGTAGGACTGACTGAAGTTCTTCCAGTGTCAGAATTTGCCGTTGGATGGTAATACTCTAGACCAGATTCTTGTATCCCTCTCCTAGTCCATTCAGAATGACTTGAACCATTTCTGCGGGGTTCATAGTCTCTCCTACTGCTGCAAGTTGATTGTTGTAGTCTTTTATGCGAAGTACATAAGCATGACCGATTTCACTGCTGTTGTGGAAACTCTGGTTGATCTAGTTTCTCAGGGTGAGAATCCTGGATGTGTTCTTGGATTCGTAGAGAGCTACAAACATATCCCATGCTTCTTTTGATGTCTTGACTATGTTGAGTTGTCCTAGCATGACATCTTGCACATTCTGCTTGATCAAGTGATAGGCATACTTGTCTTTCTTATCCCATTTTGCTTGAGCTCGGGCAATGGTAAGATCTACTACTGGTGCAGAAACTTTTGTGTAGCTGTAGATGCTGTTGTAGATCTCGTTGTTGGTGCTGTGACAACAGATGGAGTAGAGCTACTTATGGCTGGATTGTCCAATGGTCTAGGTGTAGACCCATCGACATACTCCCATTTGTCCTAAAGTACAAGAATGGTCTCCATTCGGTATTTCCATGTACCGTAATTGGAGTTGTCTAACTTAGTAGATGCCTCTAGATTGAGGTTGCTAGTCATAGACATGGTGCAAGAAATGTACTCAAAAGTGTCGTGAAAATCTCTGTATGAATCAACTGCAAATACACTGACTATGCCAAGTGAAATCTCTATACCATCGGTGAAGATAGAACTGCAATATATAAAATCTGATTTGTATTACAAGGCTTGTGGCAATGATGCCGGGAATAGCCAAGAGGCTTTACAAGGCTGAAATGATGTGCACGATGCCGTGAGATAGCCAAATAGGCTTTACAATGGTGGCATGTGTGTGGGAAATCAAATGCTATCTACCCACTGAAACAATTTGTAATGCCTCTGAACTCTAAAGTCTACTCATTGAACTGATGAACATAAGGTTTCAGATAATGTAATGATGTAAAACCATATGTGAGTGTATGGACTGACTCCGAGTAGGTACTAGTTGAGAATTTTGGGCATGGCTTAGATTGGCAACTTGGGGAAATTCAAAGCATCCCCTCTATGGCGATCTAGTCTACTCTGATCTAGATCTATACCAACCATTAATCGATGAAAGAACAACAAATAATTCCTTTTCTTTTGTTCTTTTTAAGTGCTAGGTCAGATGCATCGATTTAGAGGCAAATGTGCGTTAAGGAAGTGGTTTTGCTGATGAGGCTCAAATGTGAGTGTAACTTGCACCGAAATGTGCGCATGATGTGACAAGCACGTAGAGCACAAAAAAATGAGCGACTTTCCTTTTTGGAGCGCCCTCAAATTCTTCCTGGATCAAGAGATACGACTTGATCTAGGTGGAGGGGCAAAAGGAGTGTAAATGTGCTCAATGATGATGTGTCACTATGGGTCACATGCAGTGTGATGTGGCATTGTGCCTAGCAAGAGGTGTGCTTGTGAAGCCCTGTGCTGAGGTGGTAGAAGTGGTCACATGAAGTGATTGTGGAGCACTGTGTGTGCCTACAGAGGTCAATGCTGACTGGACAATTGAGGTGGCATTGCTGAGATGGCACAAATGATGATGTCAGCAGAGGATGTGGCACTAATGACGTGGTTGATGATGTGGACAGATGATGTGGCCAGATAACGTGGCTGATGATGTGTCAATTGAGGTGGCAGGGATGATGTGGCAGCCTCATGAGGTTGCTGACGTGTTAGAGAAGGTGGCGTGGCAAGTGCAGGAGGTTGCTGATGTGGCAAGCTGAGTGAGGTGATGATGTGGTAGATAAGCGCGCTTGCTGACATGGTAAATAATATGCCACGTGTCAATCCTTGAGCTAGATCTTATCCTATCTTGACAAAGGGTGGCTAGCTTGCCACGTGTCGGGATGAGTTTGCCGGCCGGAATCTCTGATGATTCTGACTTGAGAGAGAAAGATTCTGATTGATTCAAGACTTCCTTTGGTTGACTGCCAAGACAAAGAAGAGGCCGTATGCCTTAGAGGTGTTGTAGGCTCGTTGAGGGAGTTGTGCTAGAACGAGGAAGAAGTGTGAGGCTTGGAGGCTGTCGAAGGTCGTTTGACACTTACAAGCGTGGGAGCTATGTGAGAGCTCGAGTCGTGACCGAAGTTGAGCTACGTTGGAGCACAGAGCTCAAAGGTACTTGTGGCATCATCTGCTACTGCTTGTGGCGTCGTTTGCTACTGCTACTAGCATCGTGTGTTGGAGAATGCAATGGAGCAGTTGAAAGGTCATTGGCTATTGGAGATCTCAATGGAGGAGACTGCCCTGTGGAGTGTAGGAGCTTGCTTGTAGAGAGCTACAGCCCGTGGCTATAGATGCACCGCCCGAGATCAAGAGCACAGGCTTTGCCTATGAGTCGACGTTGGAGGCTACAGTGCTGGTTGCGCATGCTGGGGGCGAGAGCTCAAAGCTCATATGCAGGTCATTCGGGTCTGCGGTGGAGCTCTGCCTTCGTTGGATGTCAGAGGTGGACGTTGATGAAGCCTTAGTTGAAGTTTTGGAGGCGTTTTGGATACTGTGTAGAAGTCGAGGGTCATAGGAGATAGGAGCTGCCTTTCCTTGTAGCTAGGTGTCTCTTAAAACAGATCTCAGAAAAGATCTCAGAATAGAAAATCTCTCTCTCTCTCTCAACACAATAAGTTGAATGTACTTGAGGATTCAATCTCACTCTCTCTCAGAAGGTAGAGTAGAAGAACAAACTCACAAATCTCTCACAAGAAGAACTACTCACTCTCACAGAAGAATGAATGGAATAGAGAGAATGAATCTCTCACAAAAATGAATGGACGGAAATTCCTCTCAAATGGACGGAATTTCTCTTTCAAAGAAGAAGTTCTCTCAATGGAAGAGAACACTCGATCTCTCTCAATTTTTCGATCTCTCTCGCACTCTCAAGGATTGCAATGCCTCAACGAAAGGCAAGGGAGCTCTGATACCATGACAAAATATGAAGAGGGGAGAGGAGAAGAGTGGAGATGAGGAGAGAGGGCACAACTAGAGAGCACACCACAAATGACTAACTGTACACTAGATTTAGTTGAAAAAATAGAATATATACAAACCCATTTAGGGTTAGGGTTAGGGGATCTAACCCTTTCCTTTATAGCACTCTATAAGGTTAGTGCTATGCACATATGATCACGTGATAGTGCTATGCACACATGATCACATGATGTTGAGCATGGACTCTCAACACCCTTGCCATGACCACTACCAAAAAATCTCCACATAATTTGAATGCCGATAAAAGAGCATTTCCTAGCACAATCAAAAGAGGTAAAAGATTCTTATATAGCAATTTAAAATGTGCAGCATCTTCACGGTGATATAGAAACAATAAGGGCCTATAGCGAATGCCTTACCTTGTGACAAAGTGAAATGGGTGTGATGCCTTGAACTAAGATGCTACCCCCATCTAACAAAAAACAGTTTCTTTTTAACTTTAAGTCTTGAAACAGTGGTCATGGGTAGTGAAGCAAGCATAAAGCAATGTTGCACGAATAGTGTGTCATGCTATTTGTCATTTAAAATGTAGAAGATTATTCCTCCATCTCCCAATAATAGTAAATCTCAACCATGATGGTATATTGGCCATTATGCCAATGCATTTGATTGGATTTCATTAAACACTTTCAAAGTATATTTCTTTGTGAAATCAACAATTGGAACCACCACATCATCTAGAAACCTTTTGATGCACTCTTTAAATAAGAGTGCTACCAATAACTACAAATTTTGTTGGTGATAAAAGATTTTAGTGTTGCAAGAATTGTGGGAACATTTTAGTGTTGCAAGAATTGTGGGATGATGATGGATGGAGCTATCCTTGCACATAAGCTTGATTCTCCTCTTTTAATTCTTAGTGACATACTCATAGGTATTCAATCTTATCAATGCATCATTTGCATATTCAACTCATGTTAGCCAAAGAAAGGTGTTGGACATTGATGACATTTGCAAAATATGGCTTATTACTTCAACTCAATTTTCTTTTTTATTAAAATATAGCTTATGATTCTAAAGATTGGACAGAAGTCAATGTTTATAGAAGGATCAAGCTCTTTAAAATTCATGAAGAACTCTACTTATACAGTCAATCATCAAGAAATACTTAGTGCAGTGAAGAGAACATTGGTTTATGACTCTTAAATAGTAGTTATCTAGTACAATTACTGATGGCTATTTAAAGGTAACACCAAGTAGTTGTTTAGTAGTAAAGATGACTATTTAATACTATTTAAAAGTAACACTAAGAACTTATTTAGTACTACTAAGTAGCTATTTAGTATTACTAAAAAAACTATAGAGATGACTACTTAGAAATGACACTAAGTAGCTATTGAGTACTACTATCACTTAATAGTACTAAACAATATCTCTAGAAGTTCTAAATGTTATTACAATCATGATTGTTAATCAATTCTTTAGTCTTATTAAGCAATACTATTTTGTATAATTGCATAACACTCATAATAGTAGTAAAGTATGAGTTTAAGAGTACCAAGTAGTACTTCTAATAGTTTTTCTAACATAAGGGTACAAGTAGAGCAATTGTAACTTCTACTAAAAAATTAAGTATTATTATTAATTAGCATTGAGAATATTGCTAATAGTACTAAAAACTTGTTTAATGCTTCACATGATACTTTTCAACAATATTAAATAGTGCCTCTAATAGTTTAGAGAATAATAATTGCTCTAGCTACTATATCTGGTACTAAATAACTAGTACTTTAAATAACACTAAATTCCTTGCTCTCAATGTGCTCAATCAAGCTGTCAAATCAGGGTTTGCAACTGCATTTAGATCCAAGTACTCAAGCTATCAAATTTAGCAGACCCTCATCTCCTCTTTCACCAGGTAGGTGGATTATTGTCACAATTGGCAAAGATCTGCATGAGGATTCAATGGATTGGATTCCAGAGTCTTGGGTTAGAAAAATGTTTATGGTAACAAATGCTAGGTTTCTAAGAAAGAGATATTACAAGAAAGCAGTTTAAGTTCAAATAGGGGAGCAGTAAATTGGAAAGCAATACTTCTATGAGATGCATTAAAAGTCAAACAAATCCAACGGATTAAAGTTAGGGTTCATTCTTTATTTGGATGAACAAGAATAAAGGAGAATGGACAAGCAATTATTGAACTTCAATGAAGCTTATATCTAGTTGGAGAAAGAGACTATCGCTCATGAACTGGAACATTAAGAAACTTTTCCCAAAATTTTTGCTTAACCATTAATGAATGAGGGACAAGCATGACAAATAGCATGAAATTGCTTTGTTTGTGATTAATTTTGATCTTATTCATTTTTTTTGGAGATAAATTTGGAGTCTCAACCTATCGCATCTTTGTTTGGGGATTGAGTTCTAGAAAAGTCAACTAAAATAATCATTACACAACAAAAGTATGCTTGGGAGATTCTCAAAGCATTTGGGATGATGGATGGCAAGCTTATGTCTACACTTATGGATGTAAAGCTTTCTATAGAGGATGGTTCACCACTTCTTGACATTAAAAAGTACATGAAGGTAGATGGGAGTTTGTTTTTTTTCCTAGACCTAGATCTGGTATCATCTTCAAAGATTGTGTGTCAAGAAGGTTTTCCAACAAGTGACAAGGAAGTTACTAAAAAAAAGATATGCATAAACTTAGGTACATTAGAGGGTTTCCTCACTAGATGTGATACTAGATTCACCATTGGTGTGTTAGTATGTTTTCATCTAAGTCACAAGAAGATCCATCAGAAGGAAAGGATGTGGTAACCTATGTACATTAGAGAAACTCTTTAGAATGGCATCATGTACAACTTATGTGGCAATCTAATCGGTACTAAATAGTACTAAATAACACTAATTAGTATATGACAATTGCACCTAGCATATGATAGGAGTACTTAGTATGTGAGAGCATATGACAATAGTCCCTAAATAGTGCTAGATAGCATATGACAGTGGCACCTAGCATATGACAATGTAACTTAGCATCCAAGAGCATTTGACAATAGTACCTAAATAGTACTAAATAAAACTAAATCGTATCAGTAGCACCTATCATATGGTAGTGGTGACAAGCAATCTTGCAAGTGCTAACTAGAATATATAGTGGTAAGCAACATTTTTAGCACATGAAAGATACTTTCCACATCTTCATTGCATGAAAAGAAACACTTAACTTAGGCTCAATGGAAAATTTCTTGAATTGCATTAAACTTTGATGGAATTCTAGATATCACCCATTAATATATCTTGAAAAAACAATCTTCTTCATAATTCTCTTTTCATCTTAATCTTATAGGATTAGTATATTGAAAAATATCTATAATTTCATCAAATTCCAACATGCATACAAGAAATTCGCCATAGTGGCTAGGCTCCACATGTCATGCGGATCTTGTAGGAATGCCGAAGGGGTACTCCTCCAAGCTACTCTGGGTTGCGAGCAATGCATGCCAATGCCATCCACTACTATCACTCTAGTGACTCCTAGCTTGTTGCGATTGTGAATCCATAAGGAGAAGAAGAGGGAGGGGAGAGGGAAGTGGAGAAGGGAGAGGAGAAGAAGAAGGGAGGAAGAGAAGAGAACATGTCATTCACGAAAGGCACTACAAGGGAACAAGAGAAACTCCATAGAGGAGAAGGAGAGCTTGTATTCCAATGTGTGCTCCACCAAGTAAAGACCAAAGTCAACCATTTGGCCTTTTATACATGCCACCTTTTAAGGGGAGGGCCTCTCTTTCCTCATTATTCACTACCATCTTGGGCCCATTTGGCTTCAAGGCACAATCCTAGCTCTCCAATCTTGCCACTATCCACATCAAATGACATTGCCAACTAATGTAGTTACATGCCCTCCTTTCGATCCAGTCCCCTAGATTGTGCAAACGTCATGGTTGTTGGAGTGTATTCAATGAATATCATTCTTTGTGTGCATTTGTGTGAAATTGTGTGCTTCATACGTCTTGTAGAATTGTTGCTGGGAGGATGGATGTTTCATTTGGTAGCACCAGATTCCATTGTAATTGGCATGGCATGGCATGAATGATTCCTTTGTAATTGGCATGGTAGCACCAGATTCCACTGTAATTGGCATAGCATGGCATGAATGATTGCAATGGGTAGACATTGGGTGGATGGATTGTAGCTGAGTACTTGTGACCTTTCAAAGAAAGAGGAAGAAAAATGAAAATCTTAGGTGTAAGTTAGTAGGAGAAGGTGTCAGTAGGGGTTGATGTAAGATCCTAGTAGTGTTAGTGCTAGTAGAGATAGTATAGTGTATTCTAATGCTCTTGCTTATGTCCCATATTTGATTTAAGTGGGACTTTTATTGGATTTTTCATCAGTCTAAAGTTCGAAGTTTTGCATGACATTTTGTCTTGGATCTCTTCATAGAGCTACCATCAAAATCCATTTAATGGATTACATTGCATTGGAGGCTTTGCTTGGTATTTCTTTTAGCTTGATAAGGTTGTGGGGATCTGGAGCTTTATTTGTCCGAGTCATCAAATCGAGAGGAGTTTGATAATACACCTTATAAACTCCTAAAATGAGGACTATGGATGAAGAGGTTTATCACATCTTGGATTCTAGGAAGGTCCTCTAAGTTAAATGGATATTACATTGGGAGGCTCAAATGGTTAATTGGGTACTAGTGTTAAGCAGTAAAAAGAAAAAAGAAAAAAGTAAGACAAAAATAAAAGAGGAGGGAGAGTTGGACTTAGTGAATAAGGGTTAGTAAATGAAAGTAAAAAAGCTTTGAGTATCCCAAGAAACTCATCCAGACCCATTTTGATGTCATCAGATTCACCTTGCAATAATCAAAGTCATCCTATACAGCTGTCGGTGTAGGACCACTTATTTTTTTGTATTCAGAGTATTGCCTTGGAACACTAGTGGTTGATGTGTCTTTGATTGACCCTAGACCTTGATGAAGTTATTACGGTTGCATACTCCTTGTTGGTGAAGATTTTCTTTCCATGGTAGTGACATTCTATCAAGGTCTCTGGTTGATGTTGCCTTGCCCTTGGTGGACCTTGCACTCCCTTTTTAAGAGAAGGTTCTTTTGTAGCTACTGCTAGTGTATTCTTGGTTTTCGATGTCATAACCTTGAAATTTTAGGGTTTCCACTCTAATTTTTGTGGCTCTAGAGAGGTGTGATTGACATGATACAAGCACGAGAAGGTGGGGTGCCATGTTGATGATGCTTAGGGATCCACATTTAAGTGTTGCCATCGTAATGTCTTCTCATTTCAACCTTCTTATGTGTTTGTCAATTACAACCTCTTGCATGTTCAAACTTCATTAACATAATAAAGTCACATCTGTTCTCTGTAGCAAATGTGAGTAGGATGGCAATGGCTCAGAGATCATCTATTTTTGTTGAGCCCAAGCTGCTTTTAAGAAAGTTGCTAGTGAAAATAATTTGTCATTCGCATTGGAAGGTTTTTGTGTGACTTCCATGGAGTTTGGCATGGTTGGTGTGACATGTGTAGCTGTCTTGCAAAGCTTGATGCTGAATTTATTACTAAGAAAAAGGTTGTTGTTAGGTTCCAAATTAGATTCCATTCTTTTATGGCTAGGTTCTTGTGTTACTGCCTCTTTTTTGGAGACAAGTTCTTGTGTAACTACCATTTGCCTTGAATATGATGTAGTGAATTCAACAGCTTTTTGATAGACTAGTGGTTGAGTAGGTTCTTGTGTTACTATCTCTCGTTTAGAGATAGGTTCTTATGTTACTGTCTCTCTTTTTGAGATAGGTTCATGTGTAACTACTTGGTAGGAGGTAGAGGATGCTCTTTGTGTGTGATCCTCTTGTATTGGTGCATTTATCTTGTCCTTGGGAGCAAATTCTTGTGGTTCTCCCTTTTTCAAGGTAGGTTCTTGTGGTTATTCTCCAACCTTTGCCTTGATTTTCCATATTCAAAAGGCTTGAATTTGATGGTTGCCTCTCGTTTGTTGATTATGACAATTTTAGAGGCTTTGCCCTCCATTCTTTCTTCTCCTCTTTATTGAGCACATTGTTGTTATTACTGCTTGAAGATGATGGATGTGATCTTGTTCCACATAGTATCTTGGTACCCAAATATACACGTTTCCAAGGTAATATCCATGGGCCTATTTTGCCCTCCATTCTTTCTTCTCTTGTTTAATGAGCACATTGTCATAATTACTACTTGAAGATGATGGAGGTGGTCTTATTCCATGTAGTACCTTGGTACCAAAATATACATGTTTCCAAGGTAATATCCATGGGCCTATAGTAGTTCTTGTGGGAACCCTGTTATAGTATTGTATCTTTCTTGTTGGATGGTGTCATCTCATTATTTGATGTTGGGGTTTGTTGTTTCCATGATGGGGTGGCTTTTGATGTTGAGGTTTTGTTGGAATCCAAATATATGATTCACCTTCGAAGTACCATTGGGACTCTGGTAGATCCTTTTGGACCCACACTTGCTTGGTTGCTTTTCTTATTTGTCATCTTTGCTGGTGAGGTTCTTGTAGAGGTTGAGATATGGAAGTAGATGTTGATGCTTGAATATAGGTGCACACGGTAGCATCTTGGTGGGGTGATTCGTCACCAAACAACCCTTTGTAAGTGTCTTGGATCCAACTTTTACCAAGAATTGTGGCTTCTGTTAAGGTACCTACAAGAGTCACAAAAAACATGTAAGGCACAACGTGATTGTCCATGGAAACATTTAGCATTAAAGGATCAACAACCTTAATTGAAGTACTTCCTATGGAGTGAATTTCAAAATCACATACTTCAAGGAGTACTTGGCCGAGATGTTTAATATTTCCAAGGGATGATCTTGTTGCTTGCTCGACCATCTGCCAAGCTTGTATTTGGCATGTTGAACCTACTGATGTCATCTCTACCCAAAGCTGAGATGTAGTCATATCTATGTCCTTAGTATTAAAGGAATTGTCAATTGCAAGTTCAATTTGATTAGGTAGTACCACTCTTATGGTGTGAAAAGATGTAACGGTTGTAGGTTTAACATTGTCAAGGTGCATAGATTGAGTACCTTTAGTAATTGACATATCTATTATGGCCAGTGTATGTATCCAATTTATTGAGTCTTCTAACTCTGATGAAGGAGCACACTAGAGTCTTTAAGACTCTTTTCAATGTTCTCTTCCTTGAATACATTTACCTATGTTGACCTATTGGTGGTGTTAGATTTAGTTACAAATAGATTCCTTGACATAGTACGAGCCTTCCAAGTTTCGAGATCCACCCTTATGACTTGCTTGCCCTTATGTAGATATATGCTATTTGAGCTCCAGTATCGCAGTATGCATGAAATGTCTACCTAATATTATGTCATAGTCATCCGGTTGGTTGGGGAAGTCGATTATGACAAACCACACTTGGTATGTCAGACCAAAGGTGCTAATTTTGATGTCTCTTTGAACTCCTACTGGCTGGGCTATTGCTCGATCGACCAATTTGATGACAAGATTTGTGTTATCCATCTTAGTTGATCCCCACTTGGCCCAGCACTACTTATTGACTTTGTTTACACTAGCTCCACCATCAAAAATTACAATCACGCTCTTACCTTGGTAGGAGATGGGAAGTACTATGTTGGTGTCTTCACTTTCAAAATATTGGCCCAATTTGTTGATGGGTACCTTGCAAACTGGGTGTCATTTGGGGGTTCGACCAGTGCAGGTTTAGTGGACTCAAGGGCTACTATTTTCCCATTCATCCAATCCAAGAGAACCCTCTATAGAGTGGGATTACCTCGTAAAATAGTGCCGTGATGGGCCCGACTACATCTTAGGGTTGTGTGATTGGTTCACCACCTACAAATTGTGCCTCTTTAAACTTGTAAAAGGAAATATTGTCCTCTTCTCTTACTTGGTGCCATGCAAGGTCCTCCTCAAACATCTTATGCCTTAGGAGTGAACGTCTTGCCAATTAACCTTGTGATTGTTCCTTGTCTACTCTTTTGAGTATGGGAGAGGCATTAAGGGCTCTATTAAAGGTTTGGTAGTTAGGATGGATGGTCTCTAGACCCTTGTTGGCCTTGAGCCATTGTTCAAACTTTGCTTGGCAATCACACACCAACTATTATGCCTCAGTGAGGCATTGTTTGGGTATTCACCTTGACCTTTAGGGGTCGTATGTTATTTATGAGTTAATTCTCCCCAGGTGTCATCCCCTCCTTTTGGTGGTTAATTGAATTGGTTATTGGCTGAGGAATTATGACTAGAAGAGGATGAGGTGGAAAAGGTGGATGTGTCCTCATTGGATCCATTTTTAATCACCTTATTGGAAACTTTTCCCACCTTAACTGCACCTTGTTGTTTACCTCTAGGTTGGGATGTACTAGCCTTATATCTTTTGTCATGCTTACAAAAATCCTTGCTTAAGGCCTTGGGCCCTTGTAATTACATTTAAGGGTACCACGGACACTTGGCCTCTCTCAATGCTGAGAAGATTGAGAGCTGCATTCTTATGTACAGTAGGTGGTGCTGCTAGTCTCTGAATTGAGGAATCATTATAGAGGTGGTCCCAATGCACAATGGTGCTTGTGTGTTTAAAGGGGGCATGACTAATGTGAATGGGGTGTCCCTATAAGGAAAATATTTCAAGGGATGAGGTCCTTGACATTTAAAGCACGAGATTAGCCACACTGCATTGTATGGACACTCATTAGTCTTATGAGGACCTTGACATGTATAACATCGAATTACTAGTCTCCTTGTCAAGGTGTTATACTCTCGCATTTTGAGAGACAAAAGCCATTTGGTGGATGGGGATATATTGGCCATCCGGCATAACATAATGACTTATGTAGTTGGAATGAATCATAGTATTACTAGATTGAGATTGAGTATTCCCACTAAGGGCATGATCCAGTTCTTCCCAATTACTAGGTAGTTCCTCCACTAAGACTTGATCCATAGGAGTGATTCATGATGGAATTGGTTGAGATCCTAGTATAGGTGGGGGTAATGGGAGATTTTGAGCCCTAAACTGCCCTGGGATAGCAAGAGTGGCTCCTTATATTGCTAATTGTCCCTGGTTGGATGGGTTTGATGGTGCAGGTCAGGTAAGAGGTGGCCTTTGCTGGTACATTAGCTGGGGAATGAGCTTGGGATAATGACATTGGGATGTATCATGGTTTTAAAATCATGCACAATGAGTGCACTAGAGTGTCAGCCTTGCCTGAAGGTGAGGGCACTCATGGGTGGGGTGGTTTCCAATATAGATCCCACACCATATGTTGTCACACCTTGAACACAGGTGGACATTACTAAGGGATTCCTTGGCCGTTCTTGCCTCCAGTTGCTAGCTTAACTAATTTAATAAATTAGTAGCCTCTTCCTCCATATTCAAACCATTGGTGGGTGGGATTGTCTCCTCAACTTCACTTGAAATAGTGGCCTTCAAGGTCTGGGATATTTCTAAGGAGGCAGATGTGGTCTTCTGTCCTTGGGCCTTTTCTTTCATGTTGTCATCTAAGCACACAACATTCTTGCTACGCAACTCAAATGATGTGGGATTCATGGTAAAAAGATCGTCATGAAGCTTTGAATCCCACAGTCTGATGAGAAAGCATGGCAGTAACTGCTCATTGCTCATTTTCTCATTTGGCTCATAGCAGCAAGAGTTTAAATGTTTGATTCTAACAATATAATCCCATAGAGACTCCGTGTCTTTTTACTTTACTTCATATAGTTGGTTGATGGGGCTCCACCTAAGACTGTTTGGGGCAAACCCCACTATGAATGCCTTGCGCAATTGCCCTAAGTGATCTTCTCCTTTGGGTTCAGAGTTCTAAACCATTGTCCAACCTTGCCATCTAGGTTCAACGCAAAGGCATTGAGTTTATCTAGGGCTTCAATATCCCTAAAGGTTTTACAAATCTATTCAAATCTCTCAACATGGGATATTGGATCTCCGTCACCTAAGAATTTAGTGATTAGCTTGGAGATTATGATCGGTTTACTTTTGGAAGGGTTTTGGTCTCTGCTTATAAAGGTTAGAGGTGTGCCCACTCTATGTGGTGCTTACACTAGGATCCTCATTGCCTCATTAGTAAAAGTACCATTTGTGGAGTGGGTAGAACTTGAGGATATCGTGACCTTGTTCTATATATTGTTGGTCCCAATGGAGGGTTCCATGTATTTGGTGCTTGTACAATTGTAGGATTGGAGAATCCTGACCTACTAGGCATGTTTGTTGGGCTAACAGGTTGCACTAAGGTCCTCTGGGAATTGGCATGTTCACCTCAGGCATAGGCCTATGAAAGGTTGTCGTTGGGGATGGGATACCTCCCATATTTTGATGCCACCTAGGAAATGATGGGACTTTAGATGTGGTGAATCTTATTTATGGATCTTTTGGATTACTCCTTTGTCAACTATGTTCCAACATTTGAAACTCTTGGCGAAGTTTGGAGACTAATTCACCCCTATATGACTGGCTTTCATCAAAGGACGGATATAAAGGCAACTGATTGTCAATAGTACATATGATGGGACTTGGTTTCCCAAATATTGCTTCCAACACCGTTGGTTAGGCTGATACCAGGGGTTCTATTGAGACTCTATTCTGCCTAGCAAATGGATTCAACTGGACACTAAGACTGCAAGATATAAACACTAATTCTTTTGCATACTTTCATTAAAATATTGCTTACTACTTTTGATAATTTGAGAGATATAAATGTTAAGCTCTTTCATACTAAGTTCTGGGTTTAATTACCTTGATAGAGTATCATTATTCAGATCCTTGTGCTTGCAAAGTTTGATGTTGCTCAGATATCACTTGCATGGTTGGACATGCATATTTCCATGTTTCCTGCCATGGATCTTGCATGAGTACTAAAAATATGCCTTGGTGTGCTTCTAGCATGTGTGCTTGCATCTAATGGATATGATACTTTGCACTGGATATAATATTTTCATCAAAATTATCAACATTGATCATGGCATGTGAGTAGCATAAATAAATGCTGATATTGGTATTTATATTGATGCAACATGCTGATGGAGACTTAGTTACTAATGCTCCTCTATTTATTAAATGAAAGGTCCTTTTTTAATTTGAAAAAATAACAAGATTGCAAATAAATGATCGAAATATAGCCTCTTTTGTAGTAGTAGAAGGTGGAGAATGATGGAGAACCTGAGCATCTAAAAGAATATGATGATATAACTCTAGAAGGAGTGGCTATCAAATAACCACTAAACAGAGAGCACAGCACAACTGGAGATTGTTGATCATGAAATTGAAGTAGTGTTTGGAGCACAATATTACTTGAGAAGCCCTTATAATTTTTCTATTATAGTATCCATAGGTCTTAATATTCAATTAAATTTTTGTTAAGGCAAGGCTTCATTTGGCTTACTATGGGCCATGGTTCCATGGGGTGCCCTCATGTTATTCTAGAAACAAAAAAGGATGGTACGTATTGGTGTTAGGGTATTGGCAATTATCAATTAAACTACATACCCATTAAGTTTAAGTACCCCATACCCCAAATTGATGAATTACATGGTGCCATGATCTTTTTAAAGATTGATATTAGACTTGGCTATCATCAAATAAGATTAATATGAGAAAGTGATATCCTCAAGACTACTATCTATGTATGATACGGACATTATGAGTGTGTTCTGCTATTTGGTTTAACAGATGTGCTATGTTTCTAGAGATCATCTTTCTAGAAAAAGGAGCACTCTACACTTGCAACCTATTTCACTCAACCTGCTTGGTAATGATTGTCATGCCAGAACCTTAATAATTTCCATATGGCAAGAAAGTGTTTTACATGCAAGGCATATAACACTCACCAAATTTAAAAAGATGTTGAGAAAGATGGAGACTGAAGATGATGCATGCAACTCAAAAGCCACGGGGTGGCTTCTTTAGCCTCCCCCCGGGAACACATTCTTTTTTTGGCTCTCCCAGTGCAGACGAGACCTTGGTGGCTAAAGACCTACACAAAGCCCACATCACGCAGTCTCTCCAGCGAAGAGAAGCATATGTCAACAGTGAAGGAAGAGCCTTAGGCACCGATGCTAGCTCTGCCTCCAAGCATCCACTCAACCAAAGTAGTGAAGGCAGAACCATGCAAAACGATCAAACAAGAGACAATGGAGGTCGACCAACTGCAACTGGTGATAGAGTTCCCTCAACCAGTGGAGGCTCCTCCAGCAAAGACTCAAGAGGATATAAAGTCAATCCTAGGCCGACTTTGGGAGACCCGAGGCTACCCACAATCGGCGAGGAAGAAACTGAGGACCTCTTGCTATCGAGCATCACAGATTCCCAGCATGATGCACAACCAGATGAGGATGGAGCACAATACTCTAATGGAGCAAATCCAACAAATGGAGAAGGTAAGTCAGTAAAGGCTTTCTTGGATGATAATTTGCTTCAAGACTCTCTAGTCTGGCTAAGGACCCATGCCTTAGAAGGTTTTCTGCCTAAAGTAAGGCCCCCTCTCACTTTCATTGAGTCCTGGATTAGGATGAATTGGATTAGGAAAGGTATGAATGTTTTGAATGTAATATTTCTCAAGAAAGGCTTTTTTGTATTTCTGTTTGAAAAACTAGAAATGGCCTCTAGAGCCATGCAAAATGGTCTTTGCACTATTAGGAATCAACCCTTGTATCTTGAGTGGTGGTCTAAAGAAATTTCCCCTGATACTCCTAGGTCAACTAAGATTCCTATTTGGGTGGAGCTCCCAGACTTATCTCTTTATTTATGCAACCAACTTCCCTCCTTATGCAGTGGGATGGGAGAAGTCCTTGGAGTAGAGCAAGAAAAATTTATCAATCCCAGAGGAAATCCCTAGATTTGCATCAAAATGGACATAGCAGAAGAGATGCTTGGAACTCTTACCATTCTTAATAGAAATGGTAGTGTGTTTGGGAAGCAACCCCTTTCTTATAAAAACCTCCCTCATTCTTGCTTTCTGTGTGGACTGTCCACACATGTGGTCAAGAATTATCCTTTAAAAAACCCAAAGCAAAGGAGCCAGAAGCCAATGCTGCCAAGCGCGCGTCTCCCACTGAAAAGTGGGTACCTAAAACTCAGAACCCTCCTACTAAAAGCCAGTCCATTGGTCAGAATATCAATACAAGGAGTGAAAAAGATAACAGACAGTCAAAAACAGTTAATAAGAATTTCTTTGATCCTCTCAAGGAACAAGAGGAGAGTTTGGAGAAGAGAGACACTATCAACCAAGATGATAACATGGTCATAGAGGCTTGTTGGTCCAAACAATTTGAGGAGGATGTAAATAGGGAAGATGCAATGGAAAAAGCAAAAGCTAGTGAGGAAGACTCAGAGGATGATCCACGAAAGGCCACTCAAAACACTCTACCTTCTTAGGAAGACACTAGTCAAGGCAAGGCATTCATAGTAGTTCAGCATAAGAGAAGACAATCCAAAGCATCCACAGTGCCAGTGAACAGCTGTAACCCTAGGGCTAAAAAGGGGCAGAAGAAGAATGTTAGATAAATCAATGACTTTCTTGACTCTCAATGTTAGAGGATTGATGGATCTTGGTAGGAGTGAATAAATAGCTTTCTGGCTAAGAGTAACTCACTCTCACCTCTCTTTTTAGCATTGAAAGAAGTCAAGGCAAGTAGGTCTACTCTTGAAGATAGACTAAAAGTAATAGATAGAAGAAGGATTTAGTATTACACTGCCCATGAGGATGGCAAAGGGGGCACAGCTCTAGGTATCTTGTCTCACTACAAGGATTGTATTTCTCAAGTTATTACAGATGGTTAATGCTGCAATGTTGTGTGAAAGAAGTTGATGTATTTGTCATTTTTGTTTATGCTCCTAATTCAGCATCAAAAAGGAGGGATTTATGGGAATCTCTATAATACCCATATGGCAATTGCATAATAATGGGTGACTTCAATATGGTAGAGAGAAAAGCAGACAGATGGAAGGGGATGGGCACATGCATTAGAGGATCTGAATTACTTGCTTGGGAAGATTGTAAAGAACACTGGCAGATGGTTGATGTTAGTAACAACAGGGAGTTCACTTGGTGCAACAGTCAAGTAGGTGAAAACAGAAGGGAGGCTAGACTAGACAGAGTCTATATTTCCCAAAACCTCTTGAATAGACATTTTTCTTTAAGAGTTGTAACATACTCTTCTTTAAGTGTGTCAGACCACAAGCCTATCTTTTTGAGATGTGATTTTGGCCCTGGGGAGAGGAGTCCCTCCTGGTTCAAAGCTTACCCCAAACTTTTCTAGTTTAAGAGTGTGCAAAATCTAATAAAGATGGCCTAGCATAGTGCTTTCTCAAAGCACACCTTAGCATCACATGCTTGGGAAATGGGTGTCAAGGATACTTAGAATATTTTAAGAATAGCCAGAAAGAAAAGGGCTCAGATTTGGGCTCAAAGGATGGATTGCATTCAAGTTAATATCAGCATTTTAGAGCAAAAAGCCAAAGAGGGTGATGAAGAGGCTCATAAAGACTTAAATAAGGCAAAAAGAGAGCTCAGAAATCAAGAACAACTCAAACTAAATGATTCCAAAGTGTACTATAGAGACTAGTGGGCTGGAAAGATTGACAGGCCCACTAAGGAAACCTTCAGATTTATCAGAAGGAAAAGATGTCAAGAGGAGATTCCCCTTCTTAAAAGACCAAATGGCCCTCAATTAAACAACTCTGAGGAGAATATTGAATATATTCAGAATCACCTCAAGGATCTACTCTCCAACACTTGCCCTCCTAATGAGGACACTCAGAGAGCAAGACAAACTCTACCAAATAATATGAGATAAGGCTGTTAAATCTTTTGACCTCGCCTGTCTACAAAGACCCTTTAGTCTAGAAGAGTTGAAAGAAGCTGTGAATGTCATGGTAGATGGGAAGACCCCAGGGGAAGATGGTTTGCCTATTGAATTCTACAAATATTTTTGGGAACTAATTGGGCTATACCTTTTACAGCTATGGTAGGAAAGTGTTATCGAAGGTTGTCTTCCCCTTCACATAAATGGAGGAATTATAAAACTAATTCCTAAGGAGGGCCCTAAGGATGAGTTAAAAAATTGGAGACCTCTTACAATGTTAAACTGTAGCTACAAGATATTTGCCAAAGCTTTGGCTCTAAGGATTCAAGGCAAAATGAAGGATTGGGTTCTTCCAGAGCAAAAAGGGTTCATCAAAGGACGTCACCTTCTTGAAGCTATCATCAACATTTGGGAAGGGTGTGAGTATGCTAAGGAAACCAAACAGGATATCTGCTTTCTTAAGGTGGACTTTGATAAAGCCTATGACAGGTTGGAGTGGGACTTTATAATCCGATATGGGAATGGGTCCCTTCTTTGTCTCTAGTGTTAAGCTTTTGCTCATTAATGCTACAGTTAGGGTCAATGTCAATGGTATTATGAGTGACCCCTTCTTTCTCAAGAGATCAATCAGACAAGGCTGCCCTCTAGCTCCTCTTTTATTTGCAATTGTTGCAGATTCTCTAGGATGGCTTCTTAGAAGTCAAATACAAGAGGGATCTCTGAAAGGGATAGAACTCAGTAATTGTAAATAATTATTATGCCAGCAGTTTGCTGATGATACCACCCTGACTCCTAGAAACGCTGATCATGATGTTAGGTGTGTAATGGACTGCCCTGAAGTTTTCTATCAAGCCTCAAGTTCATTTATCAATCACTCGAAAACAGGATATGCTACTCTCTATGGAAAAGATCAGGGGGTTCTTCAACAGCTAGGATGCATGAAGATACAAAAAGGTAAAGTTTTCAGACTCTTGGGGATACCAATGGGGTTTGATGTCACAATGAAGTAGAGGTGGGACTAGGTATTGGACAAATTCTAGAAAAAGCTGGACAAATGGAGAAGCTTCCAAGCCAATCTAGCTGGTAGGAAACTGGTCCTTAATCATTGTCTCTATCCTATTGTTATCTTCTATCTATCTTGTTGGTCTCCATCCAAAACTGGCTTGGACAGATTTATTGGGCTATGTAGATCCTTTTTATGGGGGGGGTCCAACAAAATCTCTAAGGTTAGATGGGAATATTGTATCAAACCCAAAGAAGAAGGGGGTCTAGGGGTGATTGACATCTCCTCTTCTGCCAAAAAACTTTCTGCCACCTGGATTATCAAAGCTACTCTCCATCCAGAGAAGAAATGAGCCCAGGTGCTGCTGTGAAACATGAATTATATTAGACCATGCAGGGCACCTAGCTAGCAAAAATATCCCTTTATTTCTACTCTTTTTAACCTTGAACCTTGTAAATCCAAGGGGAGTTCCCTATGGAAGTCTATCTGGGGAGCTTTTGAAGAGATAAAAGCTTATATCCTCTTCTCTGGCAAAGGTAACTTCATGTTAATTGATTCTATTTGGGTGTCTTCCATATTTAGATCTGCCACTCTATTAGATAATCAGTTTTTAGTTTTTGCAGCTAGCTTGTTCAAGAAAGGGCTTTAAACTTGGGGGTAGCTTTGGAATAGAGAACATATCAAATGGAAATCCTGGCTTGAAATAAGAAGAGAGATCTCTTTAGCCAATCAACATTCGAGACTGACTGGAATTATGGCAAGGGGATGTGACTTGGAAGGGAGGCTCAATACTGTGCATGCACAAGGAGTTTAACTGGGTGGGGTGCTTCTCTTTATTACCCATCCCAACTCCCACTACTGATATGGAGGATCTATTTAGAACTCTTAATAGAAGGTGGAAATTGAATGATGACAGAGCCAAATGATACTCCAAATTCCACAAAATTTGGATTAGGAATGTGCCTTAGAAAATGTCTTGTCTTGCCTGGCTTATACTTCATAAATCAGTTTGGTCTAATTCAAGAGGACTCAACATTGGTAAAGGGGATGGCAAGTGTATGAGATGCTTAAACTCTATTGAGGATGTCTTCCATCTTTTTGTTGCTTGCCCTCATGCCAGAAAAGTATGGAAATTTATTCAAATGGAATGTGGTGAGCCTATTAACTGGAAAGCTATTCTTCTAGGAGATGCTCGTAGGATAAGGCATGAGCCTTGGTTTCTCATTAGGGCCCATGCACTTTGGTTCATATGGATATCTAGAAATAACTTCCAATTTAATCATAAAGATCTCTCTACTGATGCTATGTTTGCTGCATGGTGGAGAAAAGGAGACTTCAATTCTTTATTAGTGCATACAACCTTGAACATTAGAGGTTAAGTGCAGATATTTCCAAGCACAAGTGCTCTTGTTTTATTTCAGATGATCATACAAAGCCACCCCCTTTTCCTCTTTAAAGTCCTAAATTTGATGTTTTGGTTCACTCATGCTCTTCTATGCTCTTGGATTATCTACATGATGTCTTGACTCTTCAAGCAAAGCTCCCTCTACTTTTGCTACTACTGGTCCCATCCACTCTACCTCTACTGTTGGGTGCTTCTCCATCAATTCCCCCTCTGTGGCTGTGGACCCATCAAAACAGCCTCAAGATGCCTCTCTTGGAGCCAACACTCAAATCCCTGGTTTTGGCTCTTCTGCTCAGCTCACTCCTATCCTTGATGATCTCACCTAGTTGTCATCTATGTCTATTGACCCTCTCCAAGGCCTTTCTGTTGATCAGGGACATTCTATAGATAGTACTGTTGCCTAGGGACACTCCACAGGCAACTCTACTACTGCTACCTCAGATTCCAAGGAAGAAACTTCCAGCTTTTCATTTCATCTTTGAAAAGTCACTCTGGACTTCTTTAGGAGTTTATACTGCTGTTGTTGTTCAAGATGTAAGGGCTCTTCTAGCAACAAGAGACAGCTTTGGTTCTATCTTTTTGATGTATCACATGATATAAAGCAATAAAGACACATTACTTTTCTGCCCAAAAAAATATTTAAAAAGATGTTTCCTGACCACATCGTTATATGAACAAAGGGAGCTTTTGTGCGATAAACAAAGATGGTTGTAGTTGCATCAAACCAAGAAGCCACGTAGGATTTCTAAATCAATTTTCATTTAGCCTTATCCATTGAGTGAGTAAAAATGGTTACCTCATTTGAATTTTGCGGGTTTGAATTTAATATGGTAATGATTGGCATGCTATGAATCCTAGTTTTTTTCCATGTATGGCAAGAAATTTAAAGTGTTTGAATTGCAAGGCATACAATGAGCATACAACACTCATGCTCGATTTAAAAAATTGTTGCTTGGGAAACTCCTTGAATGCATAAAGGATATTTTGTTGCATTTTCCTTACATGCATTTTTTCTTGCATCTTTCCCAAGAATTGTAAAAATTCAAACTTAGTATTAAGGCTTTATAAAAAAAATTTAACATAATCTCACAAATTTTCTTAAAGAGGACCTTGTCGCATGACCATTAAGCCTAAATTGCCTTGATAATTTTGACAAGTTTTTACCCAAAAGGCTACCCAGCCTTATCAAGCATGCATCAGATTTTGCACAAATATATATCAAGGACAGAAGATGCTATTAAGTAAACATCTATGGATTTTTGAAACAAATTGCTACCCCAAGAAGAAAAATGTTGCATGAGCACATCTTTGTATGCACAAAGGAGATTTTGTTGCCTTTTCCTTGCATGCATTTATTCTTGCCTGCATTTTTCACAAGACTCTATAAAACTTGAAACTTAGTAATTAAGGCTTAATAAATACTTTTAATGTAAGCTCATAAATTTTCTCAAAGAGAACCATGTGGCATGACCATTAAGTCGAAATTAGCTTATTAACAAGTTTCAAGCCTAATCAAGCATGAATCATAATTTGCACAAATATATATCAAGGACAAAAGAAGCTATTAATTAAAATCTAGGCATTTGTGAAAAAAAAATCAACCCCAAGAAAAAAATCGCTTCTTGAGCACATCCTTGTGTGCACAAAAGGAGCTTTTGTTGCATTTTCCTTCTCTTTTCCTTGCATGCATTTTTTCTTTCTTGCATGTATTTTGAAACCTAGAGGTTTTCAAAGTTTCCATGTAAAGCCTATGATCTATGCTTCACAAGGCATTAAGATGACATCATCAACGATGAATCATGAGGTGATTCCGAACAATCCACATAGATTTAATCATAGCTACATGGATATAGGGCTAGCATGAGGCTAAGTCTAGAAGCACCAAACAACACAAATTCTAGTTAGATCCCAACCTGAATCTTGACATCATGCGGACCTTCCAGATAGCAGTTACCATCTTACACCACAGGGATATAGAAGCAAGGCACCCCCACATCTAGTAGTAGTAATGTTTGCATAAACCAAATCTATCACTTCAACCTTAAGCATGCCATAATTTTAAGGACAAAATTGGTATTGGAATACTCAAACTTATGTCTTATATCTTGGGTTATAGTACATCTAAAACTGGTCCTCACAAGGTTTCTTGAAAGAATAGAGAAAAAAAGGAGAAGCAATGGAATGCTCATATTATTACCTTTCTAAAGGACAAAAAGGTCCTCAATATGAGGGTTTAGCATGTTATGTGGATTTTGATATTGAATTGAACCTTATAGATCAATCCTTCGTTCCTAAACATTGTAAGGACTTGTATGCATCATAACACTATAACATTGGCATTTTTGCAAGTTATGAAAGTCACACAATTTTATGCTTGATTAGAGTCATCTTTTGTAAATGACGATAGTTGGTTTTGCAAATTAGTGCATGAGCTCTTTGACTATATTCTTCAATTTATACCTTATAGCAATTGCTTAGGTGTAGTAGTTACCATGGGTGATGCCTTCATGGTGTAGACTTCCTGCTTTGGTATCTCTCCCTTGTTCATGTAATCTGATCTTGAGGTTGAGATGGATGTCGTAGAATTAGATATGGAATTCTCCATTTTGTCAAGCTTGACAACTACAAGTTGCCTCTAAACCACATGTCTCTCACCCTCCAACAGCTTATAGCATCTCTTTTTCTCAACCATATATGACCTTACAGGAACACAAAATAGCTCCTTCCAATGTCTTTGATATCTACTACATAAATGTTCAACGAGATGGTGATATTGGATAGTGATGGGGAGATATTCAATCATAGCAAAAGTGGATAGTTTTTTATCATCAACTACTTTGATGCGAGTGATTTATTTTCTTTTGCAAGAGATTTTCAATCTTTTCATTATGCACAGTGGCATTATGATACAAGAAACTCTATGATTGACATAGGAACCTTTCACCCTACACCTATCAACAGTGTCTGTATGTGTATCAATGTCCTTAGAAATCAGGAACTTCCACCACAGGTTTAAATCTATTCAGTTTGATTCTCCCAAAATAGTGACTATGGTAATGTTATGTCATTCACTATGATAACAACCTTTCTTTGGCATCCATGGCAAATCACATTAGGTCTATTATGTGGGGATGGGACACTTGATTCTTCACACCCACCATTTGTAGCAACAAATCTTTGATATCCATTGTTATGTCCTTCATGGAATCTTGTTTAAGTAGTGGAGGATATATTGGCAAGAGTCACAGGGAAGAAATTAGGGGAAAATCCTAGCCCAATGAATAATTTAGGGGCTTCTTCAACCTCATGCATTTTGGCATAAAATGAAAATACAAGGTGAATGATATTCATTAGGCCTCCCCAAAAGAAATGGGTAATTTAAAGAAGGATATAAGTGATGTTCTAATATGTGTGAACTCAAAGGAAACTCAGATGCATTGCTTCAGAGAGCAACCATTTGCAATCTTTGGCCCTTGACCACTAAGTGTAAGAGTCAATAACCTTAACCTTTCAAATTGAATTACAAAATATATAAATTGTGTCTTAAGCTTTCTAAGAACAAACTATAGAGGCTCGTAAGTGAATAGACTTTGCTCGTAGGGAATTAAGCCAATTAGAAATTATGAAAGGGCACCTGACCAGCATTACAATACCTTAAAAGGACACTTTGGAATTAACAGTATCTTGATTGGACAATACTTCATTGACTTACAGAAGGTCCGAAATCAACTCGTATGTTAGCTATTCTCATTATGATGTCTAATAAATAGCATGCAAAATTATTCCTTTCAAGACCATGCTAGAGGCAACTCAGTATGGATGATATTCAATATGACGCTAGAAGTTTCATACTGTCATATGCTACCTCCTCGTCATGTTGAGTGATGTAAACACTGGCATGCCAAATAAAATGTACGGCCAAAGGTCTACTAAGGTGTTCACATGGCATCCAAACAATGTCTCAAGTACTTTGATAAATTTTTAATTTCTCAAAATTTTCTTATGGAAACCTACAACTTCCAATTACACCTTCCCCTCTAGGGGCAAGCCAAAAGGCAATTCAAGGAAATCTCTTATTTGCACTTAGGGTGCTTTGGGATGCATTATAAAGCTTCTAAATCTGTAAATTTTGTCCTTTCTTTTTCATTATTACAATATCTTTTTTTGCTCTCAAAAAAAAAGATTCAGGGATCTAGCTACCTCCTTTCCCGCTCCCTGGATTGCGCTGTTGCCCAAATGAATCTTTCCCCAACACCGCCATTGGACTCGCTCAACCATCTGCAAAGCTCACACATAGCCACCAGACCTCCTTCACGTCAATCACCCAATTTGTGACCCAAACGT
Organism: Dipteris shenzhenensis; assembly: GCF_047967505.1. Classification (NCBI taxonomy): domain Eukaryota; kingdom Viridiplantae; phylum Streptophyta; class Polypodiopsida; order Gleicheniales; family Dipteridaceae; genus Dipteris; species Dipteris shenzhenensis. Next base: position 49,650,990 of record NC_141624.1, read on the forward strand.
GAGAAATCCTATTCGCGGGTTCTTTTGCTAGCGCCAAGCTTTGCTGTTCTTCGCTTCAAATATCGTGGAAATCTGGCACTCATAGGCTCAAGCCATGAAGCTAGAATAGTTCATAACTAATCTTTGCAATCGTAAAAGTATGGACTAGCTCATAGTTTTGGAGACCGAGAATTGGGAGGCATTGGCCAGCAAAATCAATCATTCTACGAGTGAACCTCAGAGAATGGACGAGCTTCCTAGATGCATATGCCATGAAATTATGATGAAATTAGAATGAGAGAATTTGCAACCGGGGAGGCATAGCGTTAGGATTAGGAACTATTCGGAGCATCAGCAATGAGTGACAAGTTTCATGTTCCGGCTAAGAAATCGTGCGTAACAGGAGTGACACCTGCAACGCTTTCTTCTTTCGGTTGACATCTTCCAGGTATTTTTAAGAGATATGGTGTTCTGACACTGCTTGTGCATTCATTCCTTGCTTCTCATTAGTTTGGTCACGTTGTGCTATGGCGTTATGGGAAAATATGGGAAAAGCATATGAGCATATGCTCATGCATAAGCATAAGCATAAGCAAATGCATATGCTTATGAAAAGAAGTCAAATCATGGCATTGTGGCAAGAGTATGATAGCTTGTTAGCATATTCAAATGCCTCAGAGAATATCACTTTAGCAACACTCTGCTAGTCCTTGCCTCACAGATGAACAATGAAGGCACAACTTGAAACGAAATCTAGAAGAGAAGAGGCAATGAAACCCATAGTGAGAGCAAGGAGTTGGAGAGGGAAGAGGAGGGGGCTGAGGAAGGCACCTTTGGAAGCCTTGTAGCTAACATGACGGGGGCGAGTGTAGGTATGGTTGGAGGGAGGAAAAGGGGCTTAGATCCTGATTAAATATTGTGAAGAGGAAGGTCTACAAGGATGGCTATGGTATGAAGAAGCTAGACTTCTTGTCCAAGAAAGTAAGGGTTTGAGGAGGATGGCTTTGTCTATGGCAAGGAGTATTTCTTCTCATCAAGGGAACTTCAATGAATGTTGCTAATCTTCAACTAGATTATGCCTAGCCCCATAAGGGATGATGCAATGGTAGAAAGATGTGTGTAAATGGATTGTGTTACTACATTAAAGGATGATGCAATGGTAGAAAGAGAAAGATATCTTAGAAGGGCATCTAGAGAGGCCAAGAAAGCAAAATTTATTGAGTTGGGAACTCGTATTAAGGTGGATGTGAATGAGGAGTAAGTTCCTTGTGGAATACACAAAGATTCATATGCTCAGGCAATAACTCAAGCCGTTCATAGGCATATGGATCTCTCATTGCAATCAATCAAAGTTGTTTAGATCATTCAAAAGGAGGTAGTGAGAAGATATGTTGATGTAAGACTTGACTTTTTCTTGATATCTTTCAATGGTCTCTTGACTTTTTCTTGATATCTTTCAATGGTCTTACTTTTAAATGTTTAAGTATTTAAAAAGTCTTTTATATCGATGAATACTTTTTTGTATATTTAATTGTATTTGGAGGCTCGGTATGAATGTAATATCAGTGACAAATGTTGGAAAACTAAAGTCTCAAAGGCATTCAGAGTGAACAAATAGGCTGTATGTGAATTTTTTAAATCTTTCATTACATAAGTATTTACTTTAACATTGATTTGGTTGAGCTTTTATTAATTATTGTTTGTTATGATTTGATGCTAGGCTTATGGTGTTTACTTAAGAGATGGAGATGATGCACAAAAACCAACATGGCTACCAGATGACATACACACACACACACCCAAGTTTTATTGCAAGTATCATATGTTCTTTCTTTATTCTATATAACTTAACTACACTTTGACATTGTTTTTCAGAGATCTAGATGAAAGGAATAAGAGAAATAGAAAGGCCCAAGAAAACATTATGAATATAGGTTGAAAGGGTTATGTTGGAATGAAACAAGAACTTGTAAGCTTAATACTTTTATGTCTTTTCATAGTTCATGTTGTAATAGTAGTACTCATGGATGAATCCACATGTATGACCAATATTTTAAACATGTAGATTTCTTGACATTAAAGGTCTCCTTCATATTGAGAGATGTTTCTAGAAGCTCATACCTCAAAAGGATATGGGATGAAAGGAAGAGGAATACTATCTAACTATGTGTTGTCTAAAGAGAGCAATGATGTTGATTCATTAGAGGTACTTCATGTTCTCTTTGTTTTTACGAATGGAAATTATTAATATTGATATATTTTTGTTTTTTTGATTGTATAGGATCCTAATCCAAATGACAATGGGAATAATAACATTTCTGGCCAAAGACTGGTTGTACCTACTAAAAAGACTACTTGTGGCAAATTTTCTTTTGCAATTGGTGATTTAGACCAAGTGATACATGAGAAGACTGTTGAGTTGCAAAGAAAGCTTCAAGAAAAGGATAAGGCTATGGATTCCTTGCAAGCACAACTTAATGATTTGAGGAAAAGCATTTCTACTCTACCTTTGGTAAATTTCATGTTTATTTTCATGATAATTTTCATATAAAAGATGATTTGCTCTCTCTCTCTCTCTCTCTCTCACACACACACACACACACACACACACACACACACACACATACAAAAACGTATTGTAGCTTTTGTTTTCAAAGGGTTTATGGATCTTTGAGTAGAGTAGAAAGCATTCACATGAAGAATTATTAATTAGATTATTTAATTTATTTTAAAAGGGTTCATGGATCAACAATTGGAGTAGAAAGACAACATCACAAACAAATGACATACATGTTTTTCGAGTAAGTAAAAATTATTAATTTTTTTAATTAGTATTGCAATGACCATAAATTTTTGGGATATTTTAAGCAAATATTATACTAATGATCTCTTGAATGTATCTTTTTAGGTTGATGCTTTTCAAAGGGGACAACAAGTAAAGATCTTACATAAGGACTCAAAAGACATAGTTAGAATCCCGTTAGAATAGAGACAATAATTAGTTTGGATCCTTCATTTAGAGTTCATACTATACAGTTATGTTGGTTATGTAGTAGCAGTTCGAGTTGATGATATAATCATTAAGGATGTTTGTATATTTAAAGCAAATGATGAGATTCAGACATTGGGTCAAGTCGTAAGATTGAATGTTGCTTGGAAAACTCTTCATGTAATATCTTTATAATTTTATATTTTATTTTGATATGTATAAATTGTATTGTTTATGTCTCAATCAACTCTTGAATAATACTTGTTATCAAGTAAAATGTGTGTGTTATAAAAGGTACATGTTATTCCTTATAGTCTGATGACTTCTTCACATTGTGTACTATGATTATTGATGCCCTTAAGACATTTGATTAATCTTTCACACTTAGACCATATATTTCATTCATGGATATCGAGTATCCAATCTATAATTTTAGTCATTTAAGATTCCAATGTCATGTAACTTTTTTGCCCATTTTAAAAGCTAGTGGAAGGTAACTTTTTTTGCCCATTTTGAAAGCTATTGTACACAAAATAGGAAACGGAATTGTGATTCCATTTCTTGCCATTTGTAACATATTAAATGGAATTTTGGATGTCACTCTATTTCAAACTTCAACATGAAAACTTGCAAATTTTAACCTTTCGAATATAATAATGATAATTTTATTGCCACCTTTTGCCATTTTAAACATTATTTTTATGTCAGCTTTTGCCAATTCTTTCAAGTTGATCTCAAATGTAGTGCCATTTCATACATTAGAAATGGCAAATATATATGGCACTAGTTGATCTCAAATGTAGTGCCATTTCATTAATTAGAAATGGCAAAATATATATGGCACTTTTGGTTGCCATTTCGTTTGTGAAAATGTCAAAACTATATGGCACTATGGCTCATTTAGTTGCCATTTTATACGTAAAATATATGGCACTTTTGGCTACCATTTTGTATGTGGAAATGGCAAAAATATATGGCACTTTTGGTTGCCATTTCATATGTGGAAATGGAAAAACTATATAGCACCTTTGGTTGCCATTTCATATGTTAAAATGGCAAAATATATGGCACTTTTGGTTGCCATTGAAGACATAAAAATGGCAAATATATATGGCACTTTGTGTTGCCAATTCTAAAAAATGGCGCATGTGGAAATGGCGGCAAGAAAGTGCCATTTAATAATGTAGAAATGTCACTTTTGGGCTGCCATTTCTACCTAGTTTTGTAGTAGTGTTATGAATTTCAAGAGAGTGAGGCCCTTCATAGAAGGCTAGGAAAGGAGCCTATAATCAATGAAACTTCATCAGACTCTACGATTGGCACAATGCCTCGCATTTCTGACTTATTCCCCTAATTTTTAAAGGAAAATGTGGGATACATATCGATTAAACTTTGGAAAGTCTTATGCTCCTAGCAAATCTTATAAAAATCAACCTTTTGTACAAGCTTACGCTTCCACTGGTCATATTCTACGCGCTAGTGTGCGCCCAAGTTTTGTAGTGAAGCGCTTTTTGGAGTAACATATATGTGGATTTTGTTTGAAAAATTAACTTGAGTCTACGGTTGGTGCTATCTCAACTTGATGTTTGTTTGAATAGTTGTGATTTTTAAACTTGAATTATAATTATAACAGGAATTCTCAGAGATTCTCATCCACTCTCCTTTCAATAGAAGTTAGCCTCCAATCAATAAAGTTATAGCCATGTTTTTATTATTATTGTGTTTTTGTATTATAAATATTTGCTTCAATATTTACATTTACATTACAAAGTGAAAGTTCCAGTTGAGTGATTCTTTCAACATTATGGGTGGTTGTCTTGAATCAATGATGGATTGTGATAAGCGTGAATTGCTCCTTCCCAATAGACCCTTTCGACATGCCAAGGAGTGTAAAACATATGATGCTATGCATTGAAGGAAGGGCTTCTTTCCTAATTTATAGTTGTACTTATATATGTATATTTTTAATAAACAATAAAATGATTTTGTTTTTAAAAAATTTACATTTAAATACTCAATACTTTTTTTTGAATTATTTGTGTTTTGGTAATGTAACTTAGGGGGGTGTGTATGTGTGTGTGAGTGAGAGAGAGAGAGAGAGAGAGAGATGTTGTTTTAGGGGAGACATGTGGATGATCGATCTTCCTTACAACACATCTCTATAGAGGGAGTGCTAATAAAGCTACACTTATATAATTCACTCCAAATCTTCTTGCAAAAGTCTACCATCGTAAGCTTAACAAAATAAAATTTAGAAATTAAGCACATGTAGCATGACTTTGGTTTATCTTTTATAAGCTTTTATCAATTTTGAAAAACACACATTTGAGTGTGCATGTAAAACTATACATTTAGAACAAGGCGGCAAAAGCACTATGGGTAAGAGTAGTTGAGACATGCTTTAAAAAAACAGTCACTCTTAACATGGCATTATTGCTAAGAGTGTTTGAGATGCTATTTTCTTAAGTGACTTGACCAAAGGCAAAGGGAAAGATGACATCGACCTCATTAATAAAAATGAAAAATTAGTGCGGACCAAAAAGTAATACTATAAAATTAATAAAGAGATAAAGTTTTACTTAAATCTAACTACACTATGGAAACTCTCTTCTAACTCTCTAGAGTCTCACGGACACTTAGAAAGAGTACTCGCAGTCAACACGCTACATCGCTCCACGCGAAAGGTGTCTGACCCTGATGGGAAGTCCTTTCTCGAACTCCACAAAAGGAAATGCGAGCGCACGATCCGGTTCGGAGAGCTCCCAGCTGCACAGTTTTGTGTTAGAAACGAACCGACGCAGTTTGGGCAACCAAATAAAACATAAACGTTGGGCTTACTCGTATTTTAAAACCAAATGATGGAGAAATACAGCCAGTTCCAATTTGGCAAGGTCTGCCCCTGCGCATAGCCTGCTGCCTCCTCCAAACGGAGTGAAATAAGCAAACTTTTCAGAACCCTGCGATCCATCCAGCTGGAGCTATAAGAAAGACTAGAAACAGCCAACCTACAGCTGCTAATTTAGTAGAGGATCTACCTGCCACCTCCATGGGTCGAATCTGAGAGGGTTCTTGTACACATTTGTGTCTAAATGCACAGCGCAAAAGACAGGCAGGACCTTCCATCCCTTGGGGATCGTGTAATCTGCGAATCGAGAATAGAGAACACAATCTGGTCAGTAAAGCTATGCAATTCTGCAGCCTCTAGCATGATTTGCTCCGTCGCCATATTTTACAGTTTGTCCTCCTTCAACCTCACCTTTGAAGCACACATCTTGCAATGCTTTGCGGTGAACGAAACGAACAACATTCCCCAATCGCAATGTCTCGTTTATTACCTGTTGTAAGACACTGTGCATATCAATGTAACTGCTGGCTATCATATAAGAGCTTAAAAATAGTGTTACAAAGTAGCTTACACACTGTGTGAAGTTCATATTTTTGTAGTCTTCCCACGACAGCCTTTCGTCCGACTTCTTGCCTGCAGAGATCTTTGTGTGTTCAATCTGCACATAGACACAGCGCATGAATCATCAGTATCAGCGATGAAGCAGTGACTCGAGTCCAAATAGGAACAGCGCTTCGCGTCCAAGTTGTTGATTCAGTAAGTACTTTTTTGACAACATAATATTTTCGCATGAGTCGAGTATTCTCACCCTCAACTCTTCCACGACTTCCGGAGCCTCTGCAAGAAATTTTATTGCAAGTGTCAGTGCTATGGAGGAGGTCTCATGCCCCGCGAATAGCATGTTCAACATAAGATCCAGCACTTGTTCCGTTGATAAAGTGCCTGCCCTCATCACTACACCTAACAAATCATTATATAAAGCATGTGGTTGCTGCATCCGTTCCTTCAACGTTTCCATCAAAATGTCTAGAATTTTGGCTCTCGACTGATATCATCGATGTTGACGCAAGCCACCATAGTATCGAGTCAAAACTCCGCGCATTAGTAATGGGAAGCCCACGCAAGTTAACAGAAAGAAGGATCACTATTGATGTTCAACTTCTGTTTATTTTAACTACCCACTTAAATCCCAACGCATACACAAGGTACCTGAATGGCTTTATGATAGGCCGTGCCAGGAAAGTTCAAAGGAGCTGCAATTACCCCCTTCATGAAGGTATAGTAATCTAGCATCAATTCTACGGTATGAAGTTCTCCAGGATTGAAACCCACAATCTGCTTTGCCATGAGATTGAACGTAAACTGCACGCATCACAAAGTGACACAGCGTGCTCTGGTGAGAAATGTACCGCGCTTCATGACGGACCCTTGGTTTCACGACGCAAATAAATTTTATTCGCTTCTTACTGAGCGTAGGATTGTAGTAAGTACCTTTTTTGCTTCTTCCTGAGCTGAAAAGGTCTCGTCCTCCGTCCACGATTGCAGGGTGAGAAGTACGTGACTCTCAATATCCTCGAGGAAAAATTCTTTGAGCTTGTGAAAACTCATAAAGTTCCGGGCAATAGATCGCATAACCTTGTGGGTTTCCCCAACAAGCACAAGCATGGACCACTTGCCCAGTATACCGCTTATAGCCCGAGGATAGCTGGACTGGAAATACTTATCGTTAAGGAGGATAAATTTGTTGAGATCTGGATCGGCCGAAATGATTGTGGGTTGCCGGAATAAGCAAGACTTGAAGACATTTCCGTAACTGCGAGAAAATATAGAACACTAACAGAAATTGTGAGTAACTGAGAGTTAATTAGCTCTTGACAGGCTCGGACAACACATACGATCCATACATTGAAGGCTGCGCAAAATGATTGAAGCCGGGAGTTTATTACCGCATGGTATGTTTCTCCATGAAGGTCCCCCGTGAATTGGCAGAATGAGGCTCTAAAAACTGCAGCGTTTCACCGACAAGAGGCCATCCCATGGAGCCCGGCGGCAACCCGTTCAATCTGTTGGGCAACTTGCTGGCAAACCAGGCACGCAGCAACACTATGGCCAAAGCAGCGCCTAAGGGCAACAACCAAACTAGATACATCCTGGGCGCGGGTCGGACCGATGATTTCCGGGCCCCGATAAAAACTATATAGCTAGCAGCAGCAGCTAGCCAGGTATAAGGAGATGAGCGCAGCGCGCCTTAGCAGCCTGTTGATGTTCTTCGTCCCCCGCAGCTGACTCTGGGAGCTTGTTGGCTGTGACTCCACATCAATGGTCCTTGACATTCGCAATTTCGCACACAAGGCAGACCAGCGGACAAAGAATTTTCCCACTTCCACGCAGGAAGAAGGCCCCACGTTGGTCGCATGCTCGTCTACGCTCTAGGCTCTAGCTAAACAACGTACCTCCGCCGCAGCAGGAGGCCGTCCGGTTGTTGCTGTGTGCGGATTTAGTGCTGAACCGAATCGAGATTTGATGGAATCACACATCCACAGTCGGTCATGGACACGGGTGACAGAACTGGCAGACTGATCTCATTTCAGACATTGAGTCCTGGCACGACTCAAAGTCTGATAAGAGGAGTATGGAGGAGGAACGAAGGAACAGAGGAGAAGGAGGAACCATGGAAGGAGGAGGCAGCTGCCAGCGGCAGAGGATCTTCTTGTGGCATTGTCTCTCTCTTTGTTTTGTGCCTTGACTTTTCTGTGTTAGTCGAACAAGCCGTGTTGCACTTTCCTTTGTCTACTAAAATAAGTGGCTCTCTCTAGGCCATTTTATGTCATCTATGATTTCGCCACGCTTATTATTTGATGCATGGAGGACAAATAGTCGGGAGAGTGAGAGAGAGATTCCCTAGGTTAAGTGCCAATTGCTAGAATAGTTGCAATTAGACGAAGTGGCTAAAACAATTAGACGAAGTGGCTAAAAGATGAAGGTGCTAGAGTTCTGAGTTCAAGCCCTAAGGGTAGCTCAAGGCTTTATCTTGGTCACCTCATATGGAGATACTCTTGGAAACTTTCAATTTCAGCACAACGCAAATGTCATCATGCTAACACTTAGAAGCTATCTAGGAACAAACCACATGTTTGCTTGGTGGTGAACCTGAGCATAGCAGTTGTTGCTGTGCCGACTCTGCTGCCTATGCAATGCTCTTAGCCACTGGCAATCACCACTCATCAACTACACTAACTGCAACTTTTGCAAAAGTAGCAACACTTCAACAACACTACCACACTTCCCATTTTTACATCTCAATGTAGGGATTGATTTCCTGAGAGATGATGCACATGTAAGAGACTACCGTGCTTGCTCAATGGCAACATCACTACCACCATTTTCTAACCCCAACACAACTAACTTTCTAGAAGGCTTATGTTGTCATTATAATCATTTTCTCCTTGTTTTGGATTCTCAATATTATTTTTAAAAGGGAAGAATTTGACATCCCCCCCAACCCAATACCCTTTTCTAGGATCACAACCTTGTTTTATATGTAAACTACATAACTCAAATTGATTGTGACTATTATAGCATGTACGGCTTGTAGAACCTTAGCCACAATAACACACCTGAATGTAGGCACCAATCTCCTTAGGGACATTGTATGTAGTTACATAGCTCATTCACTTGTTGTAATATTGGACGCACCTCAATATAGGGATTAACCTCCTCAGAGATGATGCACATGCTAGAGACTGCCGTTCTTGCCCAATGGCATCACTACCACCATTTTCTAACCCCAACACAACTAACTTTCTAGAAGGCTTATGTGGTCATTATAATCTCCTTGTTTTGGATTTATCGATATTATTTTTAAAAGGGAAGAATGTTGACATCCCCTCACCCCAATACCCTTTTCTTGTATCATGACCTTGTTTTGTATGTAGTAACATAACTCAAATTGATTGTGACTACTATAGCATGGACAGCTTCTAGAACTTTGGCCACAATAACACATCTCAATGTAGGCACCAATCTCCTTTGGGACATTGCACGATGAGGTGGTGTGGCCACCATTCTTGCACAATGTCAACATTGTTACTACCATTCTTGCCAACATGGCAACACTATTACCACCATTTTTTGACCCAAAAGACAATTAACCTTCTAAATGTCTTATGTTGTCATTGCCCCATCATTGCAATCTTCTTGTTTTGGACTCAACCTTATTTTGAATAGAAAAGTATACTTACCATTACACCACCCCTCTCTATAACAGTACCCTTTGTGGTATCACTCCTTATTTTTGGTCACATAACTCAAATCAATTGTGATTATTAGCATGGATGGCCACAATGACACACCTTAATATAGGCACTGACCCCCCTGAAGATATTGCACATGCATTATGAGGTGATGTGACCACTAGCTTGCCCAATGGCAACATCACTACCACCCTCCTACCACCATTTTCTACCCCAACACACTAACCTTCTAGAAGGCTTATGCTATCATTGCAATCTCCTGATTTTGGATTCTCAATCTTATTTTGAAAAACCATCCCCCTTCTATCCAGGCAATATCCTTTGATGGTATCACCACCTTAATGTTTTGTAAATGGTTGCATACCTCGAATCAATTATGATTGTTAACATGGATGGCTTCTAGATCCTTGGCCAAAACAATACACCTCAATGTAGGCATTGGGGGCCTTGTACATGTACATACATGAGATAGTCACCATGCTTGCCTGATGACACCATTACTCCCACTATTTTTCTACCCCAACACAACCAACCTTCTAGAAGACTTATGCTACCATTCTTGCCTCATGGCACCATTACTCCCACTATTTTTCTACCTCAACACAACCAACCTTAGGTGGAGGAAGGAGGGACAATAATATTTCCCTCCTTCCTCCACCTACTCCCCTTCCCAAATTATCATGTTTTTGGCTACTTCTTCTTTTGAAGGAGATTATTCATGGCATGTGCAAGGTCTTGGCATTAAAATTAAAACATAAAAAAGCTTGAGGGTTTTGGTACCAAAAAGGTCCAATTTTTTTTGCTAGATTGCTCTTAAGGTATGAAAAAGGTCTAAGATAAAGTAAGGTGGAGAGGGGTTTAGAGCTAGAAAGAAAATAAGCGAGGGAGATGGGTTGCGAAAATGGGCTATCATGTTTATGTAGGGATTATCCAACAAAACGAACACTAGTGTCTCTCAAAAAAACTACTAGAACTCACACTAGACTTTCCTTAAGACTTGAATGGTCATTAGAAGCTACCCACAAGTACAAAAAGTTCAAAACCTCAAAGAGTTACACATGTGGGAATTGAATGTGGAGGATGAACCTACACACATGAATAATCCAAACATGTGAAGCGTTTGGGGGACTCATTAAGACAAAGGCAACTATCATAATCATTTGTGTCGAGTCTTTCTTAAGGAAACCCACTCCCTCTTTGATTTGATTAATGATGACACCAAATTTGGCATTTGTAAAGTCTAATAATGCATTCGATAACTTTACCTTTGATTTGGTGTGGTGGGGGGTTTTTAGGACTTTCAAAATCAATCATCTCATTTCTTTTGCAAAAGTGAAATTACATGCCCTAAAATAAACGACAGTGATCACCCTCCATAACTTTTTGAAAGAATCATCCTAAAATTTATATTACTCACTTATGCAATTCACCCATTTCTCTTTTCAAAAACCCAATCTGCCTTAATGCATCCTCATGGAAACACTTGAGACAAACTTATGGCATTGATGCACATATACAAAGTTTAGATAGAAAAATAAAGCCACTCAATCTCTTGCTTTGCTTACATTCGATTGATAAGATTACACTCTTTTTACTAATTAGTATTTGTTCGTGGCCCAATTTGATTTCTTTGTTTAAATTAAGCTAAGCTCTAAAGCCCATTTTAGAAGCCCACATTATCATTAGTTCCAAGGTCGAACAACTCTCCACTAATGATTGAGGGCACTACTTCATTTAAAAAGGGGTATAAATTGTCGTCTATTGACATTGACCATCATGGAGAATTGAATCCACACTCCCTCTCCTAGGGAAGCATCCTAATCATCAGGCTAGCCAAAGTCCTTTATCCCATAAATACTATAGAATTATGTTTGGAGAGGGCATATTAAGGTTGGTAGCCCCCTCCAATCACTCCACAACACAAATGTCAATCCCATAAGATCAAAGTGGCCTACCATCATTAATATGTCCCCTTCTGCTTGTCTTATAATATTATGTATTGCCTCCGCTTACATATTTCACCTTTCTCTTGGCCTCCCCCAACTAATCAATTTCAATTGTAAATTTTCCATGACATAAAGTACATATTCAATGCAAGGCCTAGGATATATAATTTTTATAAGCCACATCATGCCTAGGAATGTATAATTTCCACCTTCACATCTACGTCAAGTAGGATACACATGCATCTCCTATGATATCTTTTTATGTGTACAAAGTGAGACACAAATCATTACCCACAAATAGGGAAAGGAAGGGAGCTTTGTGGGCAAGGGGCTTGTTTTTTTAAATTAATGGAATTACCATGCATTGACCAATGCTTCCATAAATAACATGATAGAGTATTCCCTATCCTTAGTATACTTATATAGCATTAAAATGAAAGATTAAAAATGATAGGAGACGTTTTCATCTTTGTTATTCACTATGCTAATTAATCATCCTCCAATATGGATACTTCGTGGGTATCCAAAACATTTTTTCCATTGCATTTTTCCAACTACATATGTGAGGTTTTGTATTTTGTATGTAGAGGACTATCATTTCCCCCCCCTATCATAGAATCTTGGAAAATTTGTGAGAACATTTGAATTTTCATTTAAATATGTCCTTACCATGTGCAAATTTTCAAGAATGAAGTCAACATAGACCAAATTGGGAGAATGTATTTATTTTTTGTTAATTGAAATTAGCCCAATTTTATAAACTATCTTGTGAAACAATTGATTTGTAAAAAGGTGCACTAACCAATAGGTTACCCCGAAAGAAGGAAAATAAAAGATGTATTGATTAGTGAAAAAGTAAGGAGGAGAGGGGTGGAAACGCAAAAGAAGATTAATGAGGATGACCCATTGTTTATAAGCAGAGGGAATCCTCCCCTCTTATTTATGAAAGTGAGAATTTAAAATCATTATCCTCTACTTCTTTTACAACATCTTCATTCAACCTAGTGGTAGACTTGTGAGTGATTAATGGATGTCTTTAGCTTAAGACTCCCCTTTGCATGAAGTTTCAAAGCTATCCGCTTATCTTAGCTTACTTGTGGCACTGCACCTTTTCACCTTAGAAACTATTTGAATTTCTCAATTGAAAAGTAAAGGCCTCTACAACTACCTTTTGGGCCTTAGGTTATGTTATGCATGGAATAATTTGTTGAGATTAAGGACCTTTTGAATATCAAGATGGGAAGTATAGATGAGACAACTCATGGAGCAACTATATGAGAGCCAATAGGTCCCCCAATATTGTTGCAGGTTTATTGCCCCTTAATATGCCCTGCACTAGTGTGCTTACTATTTGTAATGTGGTGTATTAGACTTGAGTAAAGGAATCTACTTTATCAACTAGATCTTTTTACTTTTGCCACATGCATGCATGCTATTGATATTCCCTTGGTAATATGAACTTGCTTCAATTAATAAATATGTAGTTGACATGATGAATGAAAATCGATTTGGTTTTCCTTTTACTTTTTTTTTGTTGTTGGATGAAATTGAATTTTGCTTGTAATATTCTTCTTACAACTGGCAAGGTTACTTTTACAATATGGGAAATTCACAAAATTGTATTTTCAAGGACTCTCAAACATGCACGAGAGGGTTCACTCAAGGAAACTTACATAAGATGTGCACTCAATAGGTAGTATCACAAACCCATACTAACATGTGCTTATTAGCTTCCCTTATCCTTCTAGAATCTTACAATTTCTTAGTAAATTTATTAAAAAACCCCATATGTACGCAGAGTCCTATAAGAGGTAAGGCTATTATTTGATAATATAATTTCAACCAACGTCCTATGATTTTGTTTTGGCCTTGAGAGGGTAATGAGCTCATTTTCTATCATTGTTCAATAAAAATATATATCATTAAATTTTGAGTTTTCACATTACAAAAATTTTGACTAAAAAAGGGGCCCTTTAGAGAATTATGAAAATATTAGAAGCTTGGATAAGGGAATATGGAATCCATCAAGGAGATTATGCCATGTGGACTTCCCTATAATAGAGGCTCCCCAACTCTAGGGTAAATTCCACTTTTTTACCATAATACCTATATAGACATCATTGGTGCTTCACAATAAAATATCACCTTTGGCAGGCCTAGCCTGACCATGTTAGGCCTCCTTGTTTTCCTTCTATTCATCTATCCCCTAACTAGAATCCCTAACTAGAATATACTCATGTTTTCCTTCTGGTTCAACTATTTAGCTCAGAACTTTGACTTCAAAACTAACTCGCTCACTTCTCTCTCTCTAGTCCAAAATGTTTTACCTCTTCCATGTACTCCAAAATGCATTCTTGCCACTTTCTAGTAGCTTATTTCAAACTATCTTCATTCAACTCTTGATTACTCATTTTTCCTCTTCTCTATTTGCATTTTTCATCCACCTGCAAAATCTTCATAGAAAATGTCTATCCAAGCTCTGTTCATCCCTCTTCTCTCTTACTCCTTTATCTCTTCCATTCATTCTCCGCTTACTCCTCTCTCTCTTAGAAATCAAAGATTCAACTTAATCTTACTTGGAAGGAGGAAGAAAGACAGGTGTTTTATCATTTTTGACCGTTCTGTGTCTTATTGATAATTGAAGCATAAAGAATCAACTTAAAAGAAAGGACACATATTTTAAAGGTAATCAGGTGATTCTACTTTCAAAAATGTCTCTTTACTAAGTACATAAGTTTTCATTTGACAATCTATCTATATGTTTGCTGTAAAGGCAGGGAGGAGGGAGAGATTATAGGTGGATGATACTTGAAGCTATAACACTTATTTTGAAGTTTTTTCTTCTCTAGTATAGGAGAAACGAAGAGGAGAGAGAATTAGGAGGAGAGAATGAGAGAGATATTGTATTTTGAACTATTGTGTGTTCTTTTGTTTGAGAGGGATAAGAGGATGCGAGAGAGAGAGAGAGAGAGAGAGAGAGAGAGAGAGTTTGCCAATAACCCTCATGGGGGGGGCCTTCCCTGGCCAAGGTAGAGAGTCCTTTTGTTTAGATGGTTTGTGATTAGGTCGATGTTGTAGTACTTTGTGAGAGATGTCAACAACGGAAGCAGAATGGAAGAAGGTGAGAGAGAGGGAGAGCCAGAAGAGAGAGCCACACAAGTTTTGCTGGGTGCAGAACACCTTAATTTTTTATGTCATAACTAGGGTTAAGGTACAGTGGCCTTTAACCCCATAACCTCCCACTTAAAGGCAAATGTGCCTTTAAGGAAGAACAATGAGTGGACATACTAATCCAATGCCCATCAATACATGACAAAACTCAAAACACTGACTAGGTAGACTCTTCGTCAGCATATCTACAGGGTTATCATTTATATGAACCTTGACAAGCTCTATGTGCTTGTCCTCAAGTACCTGCTTGATGAAATGGTACCTGACCTCAATGTGTTTGGTCTTTGCATGAAAGACCGGAATCCGTGCTAGCTAAATAGCACTCATGGAATCACTATGCAATGTCAGTACACTTGTATGAATCCCCAAATCTCCCACTAGCTGATCAAGCCATATAGCCTCCTTGCAACCCTTTGTGGTTGCAACATACTCGGCCTTTGTGGTAGACAAAGCAACACACTTCTATGCATGAGACATCCATGAAACTGTACCACCTCCAAAAGTGAACACATAACTAGAAGTGGATCTCCTGCTATCCACATGCCTTGCATAGTCTGAATCTGTGTACCCATGCCCCTCCTTCCTTTATGTCTCCATCTCTTCATTCCCTCTTGCCATGCATATTCTCTTCATCCCCCTTTCCCTTGCCTCTTGTGCCATAGCTCCCTTCTTCATCTCCATCCCACCCTTTCTCTTTTCTTCCCCCATGATATCTCTTTCTCTCTCTCCCACCCTCTTCCCCATGGCTTTAAGGCGTCGCCATGCTTTATGCCTGACAGCATGTGGTGGTTTGTTTTTCCAATAATAGAAAAATGGTGTGGCTGCTGGGATGTGAATCTCCACAGCTATGGCTTATGAAGCCCACCTCGCCATTGATGGCTCCATTTTAGCTCATGTGTAAAATGATTGCCCTGTTGTAATTTCTCGCTTCGAGTTTATTTTTTGAAAAAAAGGGGGGGGGGGAAGGTACTCGCTTCTCTCCCCCGCTCTCTTCTCTCTCTCCTCCCCCTCACACCACACTCACTATTCTCTCTCTCTCTCTCTCTCTCTCTCTCTCTCTCTCTCTCTCTCTGCACACACACACTCTCTCTTCTACCTACTCTCTTTCTCTCCCCTCTCTCTATGCTATATCTACCCCTCTCCTTTTGTGCTCTCTCTCCTCCCCTTACTCTCCCTCTCACTCCTCTCTCTCTACTCCCTACCCCCCTCTCTCCTCACACACTCTCTCCTCACCCTACTCTCTCCTCTCTCTACACTACGTCTTCCCCTCTCTTTCCTCACTCACTCCCTCCTCTCTCTACACTACGTCTTCCCCTCTCTTTCCTCACTCACTCCCTCCTCTCTCCACTCGACCCCCCTCTCTTCTCTCTCCTCACACTCTCTCTCCACTACCCTCGTGCCCCACTCCTCTCTCTCTCTCTATCTAACTTCTCCCCTTCCTACTCTGCTATTACTGTAGCATAGTGTCACGTGGCGCTTTGCACAAACATCTACCCTTGTGCCCATGTGGCCGCTACTATGGCTACCTACATGGTGCTCTCCCACACCCACATGGCATTACCACACAAGTCTGCCCACTGCCTACATGGTGATGCCTATGTCACCTACCTTTCCACTGTGTGGCACTCGCCCACACCACTGTGCCACATACGTGTCACTCAATGCTTATATGGCAACTTGCTACGTGTCTCAGTCTAGCCGTCGCCCTATATATGGCCCTGCACTCCCCGTTATCCTACTTCTCAAGCCTGTGCCCACGTGGCGTTGCCATTACATGGAAACTTGTGACATGTCCGGCCGGCCATCATTTGAGGTGCTGCAAAAAGCAAAAATTCTCAATTCTCTACACTCTACATTTTTCTCAAGTTAGAATCAGCAAGGGGGGACTTCTTGCCTATGGACACAATTCAAAGTGATTTATGAAGCAAGAACCAGGACCCTCCCAATGGAGATGCACGGCCCCATGAGGGTCATCATTTGTAAATCTTGTGGAGGGTTTGGCCACCGTGAGCCTAGATGCTTTGAGTATCTCATACATGCTCTCCGTCTTTGAGCAATCATCAAGAAGGTTCTCCAACAAGTTGCCCAAAAGAAGTTAAAATGCCAAACCACACCCCGTTAAAAGAAATATAGTGGAGGCTGCAAGAGCTTGAAGAAGCCGAGGGTGATGTGCAAGCTCTACAACTTCTCACTTTTACTATTTTCATCTTACATTGATGAACAATTTGATGCAATGCCATGTGCCTTAACAATAAGTGTTCTTTTATAAAATTTCTTTCCATTTGCTTTCAATCTCTCTCTCTTTTCAAACAATGGCAGACATCCCCGTGTTCTATGGTCGGATGGATAAGAATCCTAAAGAATACATAGTTTCTTTCAAACGGTGATGTGTGTCTCTTATTTTATCATGGAGGATCAATGGTTGCTTCCTACATTCCTAGATGGTCTTGCAAAGGTGTGGTATGAGAACCAGACTTATGTAATTGGACAAAGCTGGCAACGTTTGACTGCAGCACTAGTCAAGTATTTCTGCAAGGGTGAGGAGCCCGAGAATGTTCATGTATTGATAGCTAGGTTGACACAAGAAGAAAGGGAGATGGCGTGTCGATATGTGGATTAAGTGGCCCGAGCTCTTGGATTGCCTAGTCTCTATACAACCAGATAACGAGGGGTTCATTTTTGGAATGACTCAATTTGTGTTGAGCCATATGGTGTTTGGTGTAGCGGATGAGTTTTGCCTGAAGCTGAAGTGGAAGATTTTGAAAACCATGAAGCACGCAAAGGCAATTGCAAGTTTGACAGAATGTCTAGTGATCGAGTCATCCTTCCCCTCGTGTAACGAATGTCAAAGTGGCTCATGGTGGATTTGCCTTGACAAAATCTCTTCTTTCCCTATCTTCTCCTTCTCCTTGAGAGTATGCGTCCCCTACTCCTATTAATGTTCCTTTAGTCCCTGATCTTGTGAAGACCATTGATGAGGTCTGTGGGGAATTGGTGGATTTGAAAAAGTAAGGCTACTCTTGCTAAATATGATAAATCCCAGGTGGTTTGTCAAAAGGGGAACTACCAATTGAGTGTCCAAATATCCCTCAGGTGCATCTCATGGAGACTTCTAGCTCACTTCAAATTTGATACAACCTTGGACCTCACTACATTTCATGGGTCCTTGAGCCTCAAAGACATGGATCAATGGGAGAAGAAGATCTTTGCTTGTTGGATATTCACAATTCTAAGTCCCTTATAGGCTTTACTAAAATGTCTAAGTTCCCTCCTAATTAGTGAGATCTTAACTCTATCTTGATCAACACCCCACATAGGGAATGAATTTTTTCAAATCTTTCATAGAGCGCATCCAACAAAAAATATATAATATGATCACACGATAGAGACATTGGTTGAGCACTAATCTTCTTTTAGCTAGAGTGTCCCATCCATCTCCAAAGCTTCTTTTTAACCCTATCATGAGCCAATCCCATTGGACTTCCATAGAGGTACCAAATCTTGATGGGAAGCCAAGTAAGACAAAACTAGTCTTGGTATGATGAAGAATAGACCTTGAGGCCTCAGGAATTATCAATACATTTCATTAATAGCTTGATATCCGCCACCCTACTTCTTTCTTTTCGTTAAATAGAAGAAACTCCTCAATCTAACCTCCACGTTGTTTGTCATAAATAGTATTTTACCATACTCTATTGTTAGCAATTTTTAGTCTATTTTGTATCTTAAGCCTTGTGGTTTGAACATCTTGCAATGCATTGATTAGAGGCAAAAGTTGCATAACCTATAACCGCCTACCAAAAATTATAGCCTTTCCATGATCTTGTCACTACCCTTCCACTTATTGTAAGGATTGATAGATGTTTACCTACTCTTTTTGCTTTCAAAGAGTTTTTTCTTGGGGTGACTTAGCATTAGATCCTTAGTGCCAACTTTTCATATTCTTCATTTAATTGCCTTAGTCTATTTAGTGATAATCTCATTAATGACGGTGATGGAAACATCCTCTTTAGCAAGAGTGGGAGTCTTATATAGGGATATACTTGATCTTTGTTCCCAAGATTGGAAGAAATGTCCCCTACCACTCTTGCTTAATAATCATCATTTTTCCCTTTTTAATTTAAGATAGGAATCTTTTGATGTCCCCTCGATCCATTAGGAATCTTGATATTGTCTTGATCACTTTCACCCACATCTAATTATAGTGACACTTGAATTTTCTCTTAGTTTGGACATCTGCAAGCTTGTGCTTAGGTGTCTAGTTGAAATAGTTTCCATATCTTTTCTTTCTTCTTGCATTGAGCCTATCAAGTCATGTGGCATTCTAGTCAAGGCATGTGTTGTCTTCTCTTTACTTTACTAACATAAAAACTCTTGCTCTAATTTAGAATTAACACCCTATGACTTGCTAGAGAAGTTATTAGAGATCTTCAAGAAAAGTCAGGTTGGTCATATACAAATGTGCTATAGTAGTACGGACAAGTTTCATGGAGGATGAGTCTCATTAAGTTTTGGTGAATCTACTACTATTGATTGCTTCTCCATGCTCTACCTTACTCCACCTTTTTCTCTTTTCCTCAAAATAGATGCGACTTCACCATCTTGCCAACCTATTATTAACTATGTTTTATTCACTTCCTTGGCAATCGGTCAAAGTCACAACAAAGGCATCAAACTGCTTGAATACCTCAAGCAGTGCAACTACCATTGCTTTAAGATGATTGAGCAGAGCAATGAGAGCCTTAGCATCAGTGGCTCAGGGTATTGTTGCAAAAGTTAGGAAGGAGTAACATCTCTTTAAAGGGTCCCCAATTGGACATGGAAGCACTCCTAGATACCACAAGTTAGATTCCATGGAATTCGAGCAATGCTTTCATTGGCACACTCTACTACATGGTAGAACAAACACAAAGAGTAGCAACATCATGTGTCTTGCATAAGCATAACACGTGTTGAGAGTTGTGGTGCCATGAGCGCATAATTAGAGGCTAAGGTATGGTATAGGAAAGAATCAAAGTAGCCACCCTAGGATGTGGACTACATGATGTGGAGATGTGGATTGAGGATATCCACAAGGAGAGATGTGGATGAGAGGATCCCACATGGTTTGACTATTCTAAAGGCTCTCTCTATATAAGAAGCCTATCATGTATTGTTGATCATATAGATTGAAATAGATTGAGTGTTTCCCATTTGGTTTCTCTCTCCTCATGTTTTTCATTATATGCTTTGAGCCTCCGTAGTCCTTACATCGATCTTATGTACACTAGGCTTAGCATGATCCCACTTTCTTGTCATGGTATTAGAGCAGGTTTAGCTAAGTCTAGATTAGCTTTAGATAGAGTTGAGAATACTTTGTGAGAGTTCTTGAGTGATTTTCGTTCAAGTTGGCTTGCTAGTTTCCGTCATTCTTCCACTATGTTCTACATTGAGAGATGAGAGGTGTGAGAGTCTAGTTAGAGCTTCAACAAAAGCTTCTACAAGCTTGTGAGATCTCGTGTGCCTCCACCTTCAACGTCTACTATGCCATGACTCCATCAATTGGCTGCGACCTCTACATAATAGGCAATGGTGCAGGGAGGGGCTTAGAAGATGCAGAAGAAGGGTGATGAGAACTGGCAAAAATAGTCCAAACAAAGCTCAACGCAGCTCCAAGTTCCACGGCTCTCTATGGAGGATAAGCGGCTCCAAGGCGACTCTCAAGCGTTCAATCAAGAGCAGCTCCAACGAGCTCTATCGGGCGGCCATATCTACACCTGACAGTAGCAGCAGCAGCTGCCACACACATATGAAGCAGCCCGACCTCAACAGTTCACCAGCTCAGCCTTGCCTATGCCCACCAACCTGCATCAAACGTGCCTCACTAGACCTCTCGAGACGATTGCACCATCAACTACCTCCATCACAGAATGTCATTTGCACCTAGCTCTAGCACCGACAGCAGCGACTATAGCATAGACACAAGCTTTGCTTGACCGGACTGCACCTTCTAGAGATGGCTCTTGGTACCCCCCGCCAGCACACGATCAACGGACTCCCTCCAGTCACCAGATGGCAGCCTCCCTCTCCATGAGATTTTGCATCTCCAATGCAGCAAACGGCCTGCATCCTTTAGCATGGCTTCATTCGACTCCCAACAACTCATCGCGTCTCTGCAAAATCGACCGAACGCGCCATCTCTGTTTCTCAGTTTCTCCAAAAGTTCTCTAAGGTCTTCACAAATTGACACGTGGCATTTTTAAAACCCCAGTGAGATAGGGTTGGTTAAGTTATTGTCTGGTTAGGTTAAGATAACCTTGGTTAACCAATGGATAAGGTTGGTTAACCTAACTGTGGTTAGGTTCAACTGCTTGGTTTAATTGAACCCCACCTAAGCACATAGTACCTTGCTAAGCACTGGTTTGTAAGCAGCATGTGACTCTCTATGAAAAACATCCTTGCCACCTTCAGCCCATATGTTTGTAATCAAACCTGACCACTTGAGAGTAGCCATGCAAGCACCCAGGGGAGGATTTGATCTTGTAACTCACATCTGACCAACTTGCAGTAGCCAAAAGATCATGGCACCAAGGGGAGGTGTTGAGAGTTGTGGTGCCATGAGCACATAATTAGAGGCTAAGGTATGGTATAGGAAAGAATCAAAGTAGCCACCCTAGGATGTGGACTACATGATGTGGAGATGTGGATTGAGGATATTCACAAGGAGAGATGTGGATGAGAGGATCCCACATGGTTTGACTAATCTAAAGGCTCTCTCTATATAAGAATCCTATCATGAATTGTTGATCATATAGATTGAAATAGATTGAGTGTTTCCCATTTGGTTTCTCTCTCCTCATGTTTTTCATTATATGCTTTGAGCCTCCGTAGTCCTTACATTGATCTTATGTACACTAGGCTTAGCATGATCCCACTTTCTTATCAACACAAACACAAGAAAACAAGAAACAATGATAACCACAAAACAATTCATGCACATACTACAACATGTGCCTCACACAACAAACACAATCGCTAGAGATAACATGCACACAAATGACATAATTAACACATAGAAAGTGATGCTCGGATGCACCTAGAACAACCACAATGCACTCACATAATAAACACACATGCAATAAGATGCACAACTAAGCACCTTTAGAGATGACATAGGAACAACACTCCTAGACACAAATCAAAAGCAAACGGCAAAGTTGGAGGGGTGATACAGACGATGATAAAGACCAAAGAGAAAAATGTTTAGTACAATAGTTATAGGGTCCGTGAGAAAAATTTAAAAGATTTGCTCACTTTGAAGTTGGAGGTGGAGATACGAGAATTCTTTCAATAAAGAGTTTGCATTCAATAGTCAATCGTTAGTGTTCCTATAAATATAGCTATGTAGTTTATGGGTCGTAGGTGTGTTTTGAGTTTTCAAAAATATGATGCTACATATTTTGTTGTAGCTAGCTACTTATGAGTTGAATATTACATGCCCTTGTCATGAAATTGGTGCACGTTGAACATGGGATGAAGTACTTGTAGAATGTTCACAAGTGTATGTTGATGGTGTATCCTTGGCGGTGTGTCTAATTCTATGGTTCTAGTTCTTCTTTGTGTTGCATTGGTATTTTTGGTGATTCTAATGTAGCTGTGTGTTTAGGTGGTGCTGGTGGAGTTTGTACACCTACAAATTATTGTGTTGATGGAGTTGGAGTGTTGAGCATTAGTGCAATTGTTTCTATGAGTAGCATGACCCAGCTATGACAGGTTGGAGACCCGCTCCACTAGGTCTCAGTGAATGAGTATTTTATCTTGAGCACACATTTACAATCTCTTTCTCTCTCCCTCTCTCTCTCTCTCTCAGTGCACATATCATATTTCTCTCTTCATCACACACCACGTGTGCTCTCTCTTCCTTGATTTCTTTTTCACACGCATACATACTTGGAAACTCAAACATATGAGATCCCTCCCTCTTCTTCTCTTTCTCACATACTGCCCACACATACATGCACACAGTCTCGTTATGGACACACTCTCTCTCATACACAAACAAATTCTCTCATATGACTATTATAGTCACACACACACACGCACGCGCGTCCGTGCAAAAGCTAAGATTTTCAATGGACGTACTCTTTGTAAGAAATCAAAAAATATTTAGAAAATTTGCTGAGCTCAAAATCCCTCCAAGATGACCCCTATACTCTAAGAGATGTGATCGTCCAAATATGTAAGAACTATAAGAAAGTTTATGGAAATGGAGTATACTACATGTATCCCCCTTAGGTGGGTATTGAATTAGACAATTACATAAGGATCTACTCCTTGGAAAAGAAAAGATGGCTTAATTAGTTTACCCATGCATCATGCTTTTTGAAATTTATACTTCCTCAAGGCACATTGGATTGAGATTGGGTTCCACCTAATTGAACCAATTTGGAGTTTTTCCCACGGTTTTTAAATGCATAATTCAACAATCCAAACCCTAATTTAAAAGAACCTAATAATTTCTTAAGGCTCATCTTTCTAAAGGTGATGTATAGGTGGTCAACCTTCAATTTTAGATAGATGGGTGAGAGAGAGAGAGAGAGAGAGAGAGAGAGAGAGAGAGAGAGAGGTTCTTGTTATGCCTAAGGGTAAGGGGTGAAATACTACAACCAACACATTCTTGATTGTACGTGTCTTCATGATCGCGCATATTGTGTTTCCATAAAAAATTATATAGATCTTGTATTTTCTTTCCCTTACCATGCTTGATTTAGTCTAGCTTATCAATGTTAGGATACTCCTTGGGGAAGTGCAATTTTGAGCTCAGATCCACATAGCCTCCATTGGTAGTGTGGCTACTTTGTTAAAATGTATTTGAGTAGAAAAGTAGACACACCTCAGGTGGGTATCGACTCAAGCAATTAAATAATGACCTACTCCTTAACAACCTTTCTTAATATTAGACTTCCTTAGGGCATAATGGGTTCCATTTATACATTAAAAAACACTTTTTGATGTTATTTCTCATCACCTTGTCACATATTATTCTTCATTCCCCTCATGATGGGTGTTTAGCTAGAGGCATGTTGATTTGAGGCTTAGGATTTGTGGCAGCTTTGTGTCACATCACACATTTTCTGTGTTATTGGTAATTCCCCTCATGATCAATGTATTGCTAGAGGCGTGTTGATTTGACCCTCAAGATTTGTGGTACCTTGAGTTCACCTCCAATTAGATTTAGTGAGCATCCTCCCCTACTTTGGACTTCTGCTCATCTCTCTCATGATTGATGTTATGTTGGAGGCATGTCAACTCGAGCCTTAGGATTGTGACAAAATAGTTGAAAGACAAGAGTGATGGAGTGATGCCACAATCATCCTTTCCCAAGAGGATTTTTTGCCTTAGTTCCAACTCTCACCCTTTACATCAACAAGTGAAGGAAGGGTGCCACAAAGCACTGCTCTTCAAGTGCAACCTCACAAAAAAGTAATTAGAGATAGAGATATAGGAACAAGATGATTGTATAGTGGTAGGTGTTGCCTTTACCTTCATAAGAGAGGCTGCAGAGATGGGTACCACATGGCATTTCCCTTTTAGTGCAACCTCACAAATAAGGAATATGGAGATAGAATATAGAAACGAAATGATTTATAATTAAAAGGTGTTGTTATTTAGCCTTTCTAGCCTTAAGTATGGACTATTATGCTAAAAGGCATACACACTTTCTACTCGCATCAAAACACTATGGAGCAAAATGGATCACATATCACATATTTCAATGATAATTTAAAGGTGTAAGGTTCGCTCTCTCCAATGAATGAATGAAATGAATGTTCATCTTGTGCCTACCCTTTCTACTCTGACTTAGCAAAGTGGGTTCAGAGAGAGCCATCACATCCATCGCTCAATGACCAGTGCCATATTGCACTGCCATCACATCCATCGAGCAGTGCCATATTGCACTACCCTTTGAGTGCCATGAGCCACCTTCTCTCTCTCTCTCTCTCTCTCTCTCTCTCTCTCTCTCTCTCTCTGTTTGTCTCTCTCTTTCTCTCTCTAAGGCCTCCCAAAAAAAAAAACTTTCAAATACATACTATTAAAAAAGGACTTAAAAAGTAAATATATATATGTATGTATGTATGTATGTATGTATGTATGTATATATACACACATGTATATAAACGTATATATACATACACACACACACACACACACACACACACACACACATATATATATATGAACATATATATGTGTGTGTGTGTGCATTTTATATTAAAAAGTCAAAGTGACTGTTGTAGTTAATACAACTGTTCCTTTTAGAAACTGGGACCATCACTGCGTAGAGAATCTAGTATTCTTCCTTTGGGACAGACATGCCAGGACGAAAGGTAACAGATACAACAATGGTGTCAGAAGATCGTTGTGTCTGCTGTGTGTTTCTTAGCCCCACATTGCGCTGGGGTTCACCTTGTCTCTGAGGCATTTGATGAGATGAAGCATCGCGAGCAGTTGCTGGCTCTGCAAGTTACTCTCATTCCAAACTCTCTAGGTAGCACTTCTTGGATCAAATTGAGCCACAGGTTGCTTGTACTGCACGTACGAGATGCTTCCTTTCGAAGTGATGGGAGGAGGGGTTGGTGCATTTGGTACCATTGACTGAGGGGCCTCCATGTTCTATGGGGAGGGGGGACGTCTTTCATCTTTGAGAATTTCCTGCGCTTTCTCTCTCTCTTGAAGCTCATGTGCATAGGTCGCCATGAGGTTTCGTTCTTTCTGCATGAGCTGGTCCTATTGGGTCAGTGAGTGCCTACTCCTTTTCAAGGCTCGCATTACGTCCTTCATCATTCTATCAAGTGCCTCCCAATTTTTTCTTCGTTCTTATGTTTAGCCACCACGTTAATAACATGAGAGAAGAATCAATGAAATCATTTTGAAAAAGAATAGAACATCTTTGATTCCATAACAGCTAAAGTACTTTCGCTCGCACTACTTGCCAGTGCCTTGGTGCTCTGGATGGAGTGTCTTCCAAGAGCAGGTATGCATAATGCATAGGGACACCCATTATTTGGCTTCTCATAAGGTTTCAGACTTTGGTCAAGTGCTTATAACTTTCATGAACAAATAAGGAATATTCTCTGTCTCCCTTTTGCAACTTGCACGCTTCCCATCCCCATGCCCAAATCTTTGGGATTTACTTATTGTCACTCCTTTGTGCACGATGAGCCATAGCAAGCACGATTGTTTTTTTGGGATCTCCTTATCCCACATCTTTTGAAACCTCCTTTTCGACTTTGCCACCGAGTCTCCTCTTATCCATTTTTTGTTGAGATGTGTGACTAGTTCCTCTTGGTGCTCCTGGATGAAGGGCACTAGGTAGAGTTGGTTTTGCCCTGCCCATCTGAATTCTCTAATTGAAGGCTTGGCCCTTCTCGCATCTAGCCTAGAGATTCCACATCCCACAAATTCTCTCTCTCCTTGATTAGGGTGGCATCGAACCGGTTTGGTCTGAATTCTGTTGCTATCGCCTCTTCACTCTTCCACTTTCTGTTTGGTTTGTCGTACAGATCCTGCCAGTATCTAATTCCTCTTTTTTTGAGATGGAGAGACCCCCCTTTAATAGAACTTCATCTATAGGGTATGAATTCCAGATGAAGTCCTGACTGCATAAGGTTCCTGTTTTCCTCAAGAAACCTTTCCAAAGGAGATGTGGCTTGAGAAGTTCCCAAGCTTTCTACATCCCCTTCCATAATTATGATCCTTTGGCCACAAAGGGTTCCCTACTAAAGGCTGTTGTGCCTTCAGGGAGATCTTTCCAGTGCTTGCATATAGAAAGTTTGATTTTTTTGATTATTTTCCTTACTAGAAAGGCCCAGTCAGCAGTCTAGGGTGCCTAAAAGATCTTTATGATCCACTGTGCCATGAATCTTGCCGCTGAAAATTCCATGTTTACTATATCCAGCCCTCCTTTCTCTTTGGGCATTGTGCAAAATCTCCATTGGAACTTAGCCATTTTTCTTTGTCCCATGTCACCTCCCCGTAGGAAAGTTCTAAAGAGTGTGTTGATATGATTGAGTGCTTTCTTTGAGGGGAACCAATAGGAAATAAAGTACATTACTAAAGGCTAAATATAGTGACTCAGTACAAACTTTATCTTGGCTAGTGTGGGCTGAAGACCTTGCCATTTTGAGATCTTCTCTTTGACTTTTTAAATGACCCATTCCCACCTACTTTTATTTGAGCATCTGAAGCCCATTGGAATTCCGAGCAACCTAAAAACCTCACCTTCTTTAATTACTTTGCACCCCATTTCTAGCAGAGCATTTGGTGGTTTGATCTTGTGCCAAAAATTCTAGTCTTACTATGGTTGACCTTTGACCTAGAGGCTAGACAAAAGGTATCGAGGCAGTTCAGCACTGAGTCCACTGACCTGAAGTCATTTGCTGGGGTGAGGTTTGTGTCATTAGCAAATTGATGGCATACAATTTTTTTGTTTCCTTCTAGCTGGATACTCATGATGTTCCCTTTTTCCACTTCTCTTTGAATTAGCCATCCTAGTGAGTCAGCTGTTATGGCGAAGAGCAAGGGAGAAAGAGGGCATCCTTGTCTAATGGATCTCTTTAAAAGGAAAGCATCTAAATTTTTGCCATTGACTTCACTTTCAGTTTTTCCCCTTATAGCAATGTGCTAACATAGCTTTTGAAGACAGGTATGATTCCCATGTCCTATAAGGACTGGAGGATAAAGCCCCATTCCATTCTGTCATAGGCTTTGTCAAAGTCAACTTTCATGAAGCAAATGTCATGCCCATGCTCTTTTGTGTACTCCAATCCTTCCCACAGTGTGAGAATTGCTTCCATAATGTGTCATCCTGAATAAAGCCTCTTTGCTCCTCTCTAATCCATTCTTGCATTTTCCCTTTTAGCTTGAGTGCCAGTACCTTTGCGAAAATTTTGTAGCAGGTGTTAAGCATTGTGAGTGGCCTCCAGTTCTTGAGCTCCTCCTTTGGCTCTCCTTTTGGGATTAACTTAATCATTCCTGTGTTAATTCTAGAGTCAAGAAATCCTTTTGCTACAATTTCTTGCCAAAGCAGCATGAGAAAGGGGCTTAGAATCTCCCAGTAGACTTGAAAATTTTCAATCGAAAGGTTATCTTCCCCTTGGCCATTTGATTTACTATTGTCTTCAGTTCCTCCATTGTGACATCCCTTTCCAAAAAGGTTGTGTCACGTCTTGCTACCACTTTAGCCTGGGCTTGTTGACTACACCGCTCCACTGCTTCTTACTTCCTGGCAGAAGGAGTTTCTAGTTTCCCCAATATCTGTTGGAAGTGTTGTGCTATAGCTTGTAAGATCAGGTCTTGGTCGCTTAGTGTCTGTCCCCCCACATTGACTTCTTCGATGCTTTAATGGGCATGTTTTTTCCCAAGCATCTTGAACATTTCTTCATTTGCGTTATCACCTTTGCCCACCCACCACTCTCTTGTATAGATGGTTGCCTGCTGCACTTCAACTGTTGCTTCTCTTCTAAGGTTTTCCTTACTTTCTTTGTACCTGATCTACCCTTGTTTAATAGAATCTACTTCTTTTGCTTTCATTTCTTCCTACAGTTTCTCTCGTCTCTCCCGTCTTGACTTTTTTGCTCTTTTCTTAATTACCTTAAGGAAAAATTTTGTTCTATCTATTGCCCTGACCCATTTGTCAAAAGTATCAGCTGTGTCCCCAAAGGCCACCCACCAAATGTAGCTGATCTTGTCTTCAACATAGGGTAATTGAAAGAAAAAAGGATCAGCCTTAAAACAAGACTTTCCTCTTCTTCCCTCCCCCTTATCCAAGTGCAAAATAACAAGGTCGTGATCTGAGAAAGGGAGAGTGGAAAGCCCTTTGCCCCTGATCATCAGTGCATCCTCCCAAATGGACTTAGAGGCATAAATTCTGTCAATCCTTTCCTTCCTGTGTAGAGAACCACACTGTTTATTAGTCCACGTGAATGCAGTTTCATCGGAGATGTCAATCAGCTCTGCTGACTCCTTGATCTCTTGCTAGGCTCTAGCTTTACTCCCTCTAATGATGGTTCCCAACCCGTTCCTTCTATCTGCACTAGCCTCTACCATCAAAGATATCAATCAGCTCTGCTGACTCCTTGACCTCTTACCAGGCTCTGGCTTCACTCCCTCTAATGATGGAGCCTGTTCCATCTATGTGTGCTAGCTTCTACCATGTTCAAATCTTTGAAGAGAATAGTATCCTCGCTGAGGGCACACAGCTCCCACAACAAGGCTCTTTCCCTTGCCATGTTCGGAGCATAGACTAAGAAAATGCCACACTTTAAGTGCTTGTGTCTAAACTCTACTCCAATTTCACCTTTGCCTAGTGAATTGAGTGACCTTTCTAGAGAGCCTACTAAGTGGGCTCCTACTCCTAGAACCGCACCACCTCTCCCATCCTCATGCTCCGCTATGAACCATAGCATTCTACTATTTATCTATTTCAATTGCCATCTTTGCTTCTCTCCTCCTACTTTGACCTCTGGTAGAGCTAAAAGTCTAGCTTTAATCCATACTTGCTAATCCACCGCTTGAAGATGATTGGTCAACCCCTGGACGTTGACACCCTGTTGACACTAAGAAATGAAAAGGTGTTCTGATTGGTGTCTTGCATGATCACTAACTATTTTTCTTCTCTTCTTGAATTGGATCGGGCTTTGCTAGGGGGAGATCATGAAGCCTGTTGAAATCAATGCTTCCCTCTTGAACTTCCTAGACTACTTAGGTAATATTATTTGCATAAATTTTTTAGTAATAATACCATTTGCAATGACTTCATTGCCGATTATGTTGCTTAAGTCCTCATCATTTTTCATTGAAAGATGGATATGGCGAGGAATAATCCTATTCTTCTTGTTGCGTGTGCAGGATTCAAGCAAGCTGCCTAATGTCCCTAAGGGCTTGAACATGCTCAATTTCCTTGTAGTCTTCCTGCTCTTTTCCTAACAATTTAATTTGCATCAAATTTAATATGTCAAGGGAAGATCTCTATGTCCCATTTTTGCATGATTTGTAGACATCTCCTAACCCAATAAAATAGCTATGGGCAATTTTTAAAACTTTATCTATCTATAGCAAGAAAAATACATAAATGTACATCCTCTCCCCCACCCCTATCGTGATGCTGACATCCAATATATTTATGCATGATACGAACATCTTTTCTTTGGCTTGCCCCTCCCATTTTCTCCCTCTCAAGACTTGAAGGTCCAAGGGGTGGTTCTCCCACCCTGCTTATTTGCCCCCTCTTCTCATGTTGGGTCAAATTTTTTCCCCTTACAAGTGTGAAGGGAGTCTCAACTATCTTCTCTTAATCTGCTCGGAGCAATTGTTCTCCAAAAGTCTGCGTATTTGGGACTACTTGTTCCTCCTCATCCGAGCTAGTGTCTTCTGTGACCTCCTCTTGTGGGGCTTCCTTTCTCAGGGTCTCGAATCTATTCGTTAAGTCAATTGCCTTTCCTTTATCTTTCTATGTCTTGGCCTTCTCTTTCTCGTCCCCTATCTTTCTCTGCTCCTCTTTGTTTATTTTTGTAAGTGCCTCCTCAGTTTCTCTTGCTACATTTCTACATGTGCGAGAGGGAAAATCTCTATTAAAATGACCCCCTAGTCCACACAAAAAACACGAGTTTGGGATTTTTTTGAAGAACTTGTTTTGGATGAACTCACAACCATCTCCATCGATTATTTTGATTGCTGGGGGGGGATCTATGGCTAAGTCCATTAGCACACACACCTGCAGATTAATTAATTTCTTAGTTTTCTCCCCAATGGTGTGCACAGCATCTCCACTTGAGGAAAGAGAGATAGAGGGAGGTCAAGGAGCTCGACCCCAAAGGGCGCTTTGGACAAAGGCAACAGATTGGGGGAGAAAGAGGGATCCCACAACTACACAGAAAATGGCTGACTTCTAATGGTCCAAGTTTTGTTTTGGACCACCAAACTTGTCATCCCTGGCTTTTCACATAGGAAGACTATGAATCCATTCCTTAGGAAGCATACATTGGTTACAACTAGGCCCTTTCACGACCAATAATTTTGCACCCATCTCTCTGGAAACATCGTTGTTCATCTCGGGCCATGGATGTACCTGACCACTGCGAAAGAGCTAAGCCATTTCGTTGCTTCATTCAGCAAACCGGTGTGGACTTTAACACAAGGGAGCTTACCGAACAAGCTTTCTCCATCTTTTGTATCATTTCTGTGAGCTCCTCGACTCTGCTGTTTGTCTCCGTTTCTTTTGGGGGGACTTGGAAGATCTTCCTTGCCTTGCTAGCTGAGGTCTTCCCACAACCTGTGTCTCAACACTAGGGGGGCTTTAAAGAAGCTTCAATTGCCGCTCTGAACTGCTTCAACATAAGACGGTTTGCCTTGCAACTCGCGCATGGTTCCCATCCCCTAGAGGTCTTTTGTTGGCATTTGCATTGTTCCATTGCTCTTGCGTGTGTCTGTGCCGCTGTTATGAGCTCGCAAAGGCCGGTTCATTCTTTGCACCCAGCTTATTTTTGTTGCCCACGGTACCTTCTTCATTTGTGTGTTGGCATTTATCTTTGATGGGAACTGTTGTATAGCGATTGCCTCTTGTGACCTGTCTGTCACGTCTTTTCCTTCGAGGTGCAATGTAAAGCTGGGGAAGGATACGAACTTGCCTGGGATGTCTTGGTCGTCATCCTCAAAGGTCATTTCAGCGTCTTTTTTGCCACTAGCAGTCCGTTGCATGATTGGCATCATCAGGCCTGCTGCAATATTCTCTTGCATGCTCTCCACATCTGTCATGTTGCTGTCGAGATCTAGTAGTGGGGGGATGGATTTGGCAGTGGTGGCAGCTCTAGCTTGGCCATCGCTAGAGGAGGTCATCTCGTCGTTCGCGATGACGAAACTCGCTTTGACCCAACAATATCTGCTCTATTTTGTGAAATCTTGACAAAACAATTTTCTAAATTCATTCAACATCAAGGGGAACACTTTCAACATTATAGTTTCCTAGAATTTAGGTTATGCATCAATGGTTAGGGATCCAATAAATAAACAAATGGATTGATTTATAGGCTTCATTTTAGAAGGCTACAATCGTTAATAAGGGTCGTCAAGACAATCAAATGCTTTCCAATGCTTAAAGTACCAAAGCAATGCTTAAATGCTTAAGAACCATAGCATTCCAAAGCAATAAATTAATGCTCCAAGACTACAACCTATAACATTAGAATCAAATTATGGTTCAAGGGTTTCACAAGAATAATTTAATCAGGGTTCCAAAACTAGATAGGATAAAGAAAGGCCAATATGTTACAATCAAGTTGAGGTTCAAGAAAGGTATAATGATTTGAAAAAACTCATGAGAAATCTAAAATGGTTCCAAGGAGGCAAGAATAAGGGGGGTTCTAAGGAGTGACCGCTTTTCTTACTAAGAAGATTGTGTGTGGCCATTAATATGTACATGTTTTGGGAGATGGGCAAGTTGAGGTAGTCATGTTAGAGGTGTCCATTGCCTCCATAGTTATAGCAAGGGCGGGGATCATCTCCATTGATGGTGCATTTTGAACTTTCAATGGAGCTGGCACAAAAACATCAGCTAGCCCTACCATTTGTAGGACAAAAAGCTACAATTTCTCTCCATTATCTTCTTTACCCCACATGATGCAATCAGAAATGCATTATTGCTAATGCACCCACACAACATGGTGCAAATCCACTACACCATTTAGAAAAAGTGAAGAGAAAAACACTTCTTCCAAGGTAGGAGCGTTCTCTCTCTCTCTCTCTCTCTCTCTCTCTCTCTTCTTTGTTGGAGAAATAATCCTCATAGGGACATTCACATGCATGACAGTGTGTAGTGGGATTGTTTGGTTGCCATGCTAGGTGATGGTGGAAGGCTTCTATATGTGGTGGACATCGTAAGATGATTGGTCCATGCAACACTGTGAGTAGCAATTGGTGGTTCCATCCAATGAGCAAGTGCATGCAGTACACTTGGCATGATGACTAGATGGGCAAGGCAGCTTGTAGCCATTACAAAGGTCACTCATAGCGACTGTTTTGGTCTTCTTGTTGTGATGAGAGTTGTCTAGTCTCCTCTAGCAGTTGCTAGCATTAGGCAGTCTTCTTCACGTGTCTATAGGGTCCTTAGCCGAGTTGATTGAATCCTTGCATGAGCAACAAACTCAATAGAGGTGAGATTTCATGTCCTGAGTCAATGTAATAGAATAGATGTTTGTCCAAAACTTTCCTCTATGATTGATTGCGCATATATTGGTATCATTTCATGTGGAATTTTAGTTTGCTACAATCGACTTTGAGTGTGTGAAGTATAGTATTTCATGCAAGTTGTTATATTGTTAAGCATTTTGGGTTGTATTGTTAATGCATCACATGCAACACAAAGTTGATCTAAGCTCTAAAGTTAACAGTGGTATCAGAGCTCGTTATTTGGAAGGCTTGTGAGCAATTTGAGTGTTAAGTGTTTCTTGGGAGTCAAAGCTTGGTTGTGAGGATCAGTTTGAAGGCCGGTCAAGTGCTCTTGCATGATAAGTGTTGAGGATAGTGTAAATTGCACCATCTAGATAGGGTTCATAGGGAAAACCCTAACCCTAACCCTAAGGGGTACTCATGTTTATGTTCAATATAACATAGTGTACAAGTAGCTATATGGTGTGCACTCCTCTCTCTCTCTCTCTCTCTCCTCACTTTATCATGGTGCCAAGAGCCTATGGTGCTCACAAGCCCTTGCATCTTGTCAAAGCACCAAGCCCTCCTTATGCCAGGCATTCTCCCATCCTTGTGAGATTTTTTCCCATTAGAGAGAGCGCAAGCCCTTGTTTCTTCAAGGCACACAATCCCTTGCTTCGTCGAGGCAACAATCCCTCCATTTGAGGCATCTTCTTCATCCTCTCTAGCTTGTTGAGATATCGAGCTCCACTCGTGATATGCCAGGGTGATCGTTGTGCATTTATGTCACCGACTTGTTAGCTGCAGATGTGGTTGGTACACCGCCCATGAATAATAGCTGGATGACAGCTATCTTTATGTACTCTAGTTAGTGGCTCAGTTAGTATGCCACCTAGGTTAGCTGAGTTTGGTTTGAGACCCACATATAGGATTCACCTATTCCTTTTGTACTAAGAGAGAGTTCTTTTGGCTTTCACAAGTAAGAAGAGGAAAATTGTTTTTAGCCTCCACCTTTGTGTGTATTCCCCCATTGTGTATGTGAGAAAGCTGCAAGTGAGACTCCTTACTTCTCTCCCACTCTCTTCACATGGTATCAGAGCTCAAGAAAGCAAACCAAGTTCACGGTGTCTTGGTGAGAGGATCAGTGTTGCTTTCCTTTTTCAAGTTTGGGAGCAAATCTCTGCAGGTAGCACAGCCGAAAAGTGCAAGAGTACATTGTCTCAGACTAGGACGCCCTTTGCGGTGCAGAAGAGGAAAACTATTTTTAGCCTCCACCTTTGTGTGTATTCCCCCATTGTGTATGTGAGAAAGCTGCAAGTGAGACTCCTTACTTCTCTCCCACTCTCTTCACATGGTATTAGAGCTCGGTTCATGGTAAGGAGCTCGAGAACGCAAACCAAGTTCGCGGTGTCTTGGTAAGAGGATTAGTGTTGCTTTCCTTTTTCAAGTTTGGGAGCAAATCTCTGCAGGTAGCACAGCCGGAAAGTGCAAGAGTGCATTGTCTCATATTGGGATGCCCTTTGCGTTTCGACGAGAGGGCAGTACATTATTTTTTTGATTCGAGGCCATTTTGGGGCCCGTTTTGGTAGCGAAAGTTTTTCGCAGGCACTCAGAAAAGTGCCTTGTTTTTGCTATGCAACCACTGTTCTACAGGTCAGTGAAAAGTTGCCACAGAAATTGCATCGTATGCCTGTGCGTAGAGATATTGGGGGTGACAAAATCATTCTTATTACCTGTTGATGCAAAATCGTCACTAGGAAGTGACTTTGTGGTCAAATACCACTTTCATCAGTTTTGCAGATTTGCCGTTGTGAGACAAAAGTTGTGTTTTTTGCAGTGACAGAATATTTTTACAGTGTTCTGTAATGGCGTCTGATGCTCTTTCACAGATTGTCACTGAAAAGCTTAACAAGAACAACTTCCAATCATGGAAGTTTAGAATGACGAATTTCCTTAAGGGAAAAGGCTATTGGGAGTTCATTACTGGAGCTGAACAAGAACCAGTTATTCCTGATGTTCCCAATCAATAGGAGTTGCAAGCATTTAAAGGATGGCATGAGAGAGCCAGAAAAGTTATGTACTGGCTGTCTATCGGTATTTCAGATTCTATGATTATGCATATTCGGGATGCAAGCACGCCAAAGGAGGCGTGGGATACTTTGACAAAAATGTATAGCACAAATACGCAAGCCAAGAAAATGCAGCTCAAGCAGGAGTTGCATAATGTGCAGAGAGAAAATATGAGCATCAATGATGCACTTGCTTCCATTGGGTCACCAGTGGAAGATGATGATTTAATCTCTGTGACCTTGAATGGTCTAGGAAAGGATTATGCACAGTTCCGGACATCCATTGCCGTCCATAAGAATTTTCCTGATTTTGAGGAGTTGATTGCTCTTCTAATTTCTGAAGAGGAAATGGTGGTGCATCTTCTTCAGGAGGAACTTCAAAAGAAACTATCTTCTACTCAAATGCTGGAAGAGGTAGAGCAGGCCGATCTGGAGGCCGTGGTAGAAATCAGAATATGCAGCAAATTCAAGAAAACCAGTCCTATGGAGGAGGACGTGGTAACTTTAGAGGCAGGGGGAGCCAAAGAGGTTGTGGTGGATGGCAGAGAGGCCAAAATGCAAACAGCAATGTTGAATGCTACTACTGTGGTAAAATGGGTCATATGGTTAAAGACTGCTATAAAAAGCAGAATGACATCATGACTAGAAAATTGCAGCAAGGCAATTATGCATCCTCTAGTAGACAGGGTGATGACAGAAATGAGCATTTGTTTATGGTGCAGCACATGACCAATTCTATGACAAGTGCAAAAGAAAGCAATGATGTGTGGCATGTTGACTCAGGTGCAGCAAACCACATGACAGGTCATGCAGAATGGATGCAAGATGCAAGGAAAATGGAAAGACCAGGATTTGTGGAGACTGGTGATGATACTGCACATCCTATTGTGCAGATTGGTAAAATTCCTTTGTCTATGCAGGATGGGAAAAAGAAATACCTGTCTGATGTATTTCATATCCCGAATATCACCAAGAACCTGGTTTCTGTTGGTCAAATGGTTGAGCAGGGCTTGTAGGTCAGATTTAATCCTCATGGATGCTTTGTTGAGGATATGAAAAATAAAGGTCGCTTGATAGCAAAAGGGAAGAAGAAGGGCAGGATGTTTACATTGGATGCAGACATGCCTGAATTGAGTGCAGCAATGTTTGCACATGGGACCGGTGTAGTTGCAAATATTGATATCTGGCATAAACGCATTGGTCATGTTAATGTACAGTGACTTAAATTAATGCACACCCAAAATATCATAGCAGGATTGCCTAAGTTCAAGGTTGCTGAAATGCATAAGGTATGTGAAGCCTGTCAATTTGGAAAACAGGCAAGGAAACCATTTCCTAGACATGTTCAAGAGAGTAAGAGGCCATTGGCATTAATCCACTCTCATGTGTGGACTACTAAAGCTGCATCTATTGGAGGCTATCATTATTTTGTCACTTTTATTGATGACTACAGCAGAAAAGTTTGGGTGTATTTTATGAAAAAGAAAAGTGAAGTGTTTGGGCATTTCAAAGCTTTTAAAGCTATGGTTGAGAAAGAAACAGGCCTGCAAATAAAATGCCTAAGGTCAGATGGAGGGGGAGAGTACCTCTCAAATGAGTTTGCAAGGTTCTTGCAGGAGCATGGCATAAAGCAACAATATTCATGCAGTCATACCCCACAGCAAAATGGACTTGCAGAAAGGAAAAACAGGCATATTGGAGAGGTATCTCGTGCCATGCTCAACGAAAAAGACCTGCTAGATTATTATTGGGCTGAAGCAGTTGCTACAGCAGTTTACATAATGAACAAGACTCCCACTGCAGCAATACATGGCATGACACCAGAGGAGAGGTATCCTAGTAGGAAACCAGATATTTCTCATTTGAAAGTTTTTGGTTGCATTGCCTATGTTCATGTGCCATATGAGTTGAGATCCGAGTTGGATCCAAAAGCTGAGAAGTGCATCTTTATTGGTTATTCTCTGTAGCAGAAAGGGTATAGATGCTATAACCCTTCTACTCATAAGTTTACAGTAAGCAGAGATGTTGTTTTTGATGAGATGAGCAGCTGGTATAAACCAGTAAATGTGATTGATGATGTAGATGCACAAAATGGTAATGCTGCACAGAATTCACAGCAGCAATCACAAAATATTAGTGGACCTGTAGTATCCTCTAGCAGTGGTTCACATACTTCGCCATGGACAGGCAGATTGAGATCAAGAGGATCTCCTCAAAGCAATGCAGATAGTGGTATGCAAGTATCACAAAAAGGAAAAGAGAAAGTAGATCAACCCATGTTTGATGTGAATGTAGGTCACTCATATGTGGATGGAGAATCCAGTGGCTCAGAACAGAGCCTTGATGATGAGTTGGGTATTCCTTCTGTTGTTGATGATGAGCTTCTGGAAGACCCTACTATGTAGAGACGCATAGTAGGAAGTTTGATTTATATGACTATTACCAGGCCAGATTTGAGCTATGATGTTGGGTTGGTAAGTCAGTTTATGCAGGCTCTAAGGAAACCGCATTTGGATGCAGCTAGACGCATACTGAGGTATGTGAAGTCCACATTGTAGTATGGACTATTTTATGAGACTGGGGTTCAGATACAATTGCATGGATACATTGATGCTGATTAGGCTGGTAGTATTTCTGATAGATGATCTACCAATGGATATGTGTTCTCTTTTGGGAGTGCTGCAGTCACTTGGAGCAGCAAGAAATAGCCTACAGTTGCCTTGTCGAGCACAGAGGCTGAGTACAGAGGTGTAGCAATGGCTGCATGTTAGGTAGCTTGGTTGCGTAAGCTACTTTATGATATGCATCAGTCTACAGATGGGCCAGTTGTCATTTATTGTGACAACATGAGCAGTATACACTTGGCAAATAACCCAGTCTATCATGCTAGAATAAAGCACATTGAGGTGCATTATCCCTATGTGCGGGAGAAGGTTCTAGTAGGTTTTATTGATCTAGTTTATGTCAGCACAGAGGATCAGGTAGCTGAAATATTCACAAAGGCATTGGGTGTAGAGAAGCTGCGCAAGTTCAGAGACCTGCTTGGTGTGCAGGAATTGGGATTGAGCTCGAGGGGGACTGTTGAGATATTGAGCTCCACTCATGATATGCCAAGGTGACCGTTGTGCATTTATGTCACCGACTTGTTAGCTGCAGATGCGGTTGGTACATGAATAATAGCTGGATGACAACTATCTTTATGTACTCTAGTTAGTGGCTCAGTTAGTATGCCACCTAGGTTAGCTGAGTTTGGTTTGAGACCCACATATAGCGTTCACCTATTCCTTTTGTACTAAGAGAGAGTTCTTTTGGCTTTCACAACTAAGAAGAGGAAAACTATTTTTAGCCTCCACCTTTGTGTGTATTCCCCCATTGTGTATGTGAGGAAGCTGCAAATGAGACTCCTTACTTCTCTCCCACTCTCTTCACATAGCTCTCATCATAGAGCTCATTCTCCTCTTTGATTCGGTTTGGAAAGGTCATCATTCCAAACTATGCAGAGTGAGTGAGATATGTTTGTTTCAATATTAAAGTTCATTCCTTTGAGAGATTTTTAGATTTTGAGAGTTCTATAAGGTTCTCTGTGAGGTTTTCTGAGAACCTTCAATCTCCTAGACCAATTTCTAGTCATCTGGTGGCTCTTGTGCTTTCACACAACTCCTAAGCTGCAAGCTCTCTACAAAGATCAGGGGAGTATCTCAGAACAAGGGATAGGCTATACTCCAACAAAGGATAGGCTACATAGATTAGGGGAGTATCTCACAACAAAGGATAGGCTATACTCCAACAATGCTTAGTCCAAACGCTTCTCCAAAACACATGTAGGCAACGGCAAGCAACTCTGCAAACAAGTGACTCCAAAGCACAAGCGGCATCTTCAACAAGGAGTCGATAGAAGGCATCAACTACAGTAAGCCCATAGCCTTTTCCAACACTGTGGAGCAACAAAGAAGCTCGGGACCCCACCAGAGATGCCCAATGACTCCATCGATGGCCTTCCATGCCAAGGAACTCGACTCAAGGCTCAGTCGACTACCTACAGCCAAAATGACTCACCGTAGCTGTAAGCACCCATGCCAGCAACTCACCGACGCCACCGACTCACTAACACCATGACTTGTTTTTAACAGTATAGTGTAAGCCCCAGCGGTAGCTCGAGCATACGTCCCTAGTTGGCAGCTCTCATACAGTGTTCTCATGGGTAGACACTCTTGCCACTGGTACATAGGTAAGCCTCTTACATAGAGCACCGGACCAACCTCCATCATGGAGTTATTCACATCACACAGTTGATGATATACCAATCATGAAGTTGAGGATGACCATCAGAAGGCAATCTTGTTAAAGAGCTTATCCTCTAGATATAGTGAGATGGCTCGGATTTTGAGGCTAGATGATGATGCAAATTTTATTGACTATGTAGCACTGTTGTTGAGCGAGGAGAAGCGTGAAAAATCTCTCTTTCTTGGTGCAGTTGCATATGTTGCAAAAGATAAGAGAAAGGCTATAAAGGATGCAAGAAGCAAAGGCTGCTCGTGCTACTACTGCAGGAAACTAGACACATTGAGAGATTCAATGTCAAGAAGCAAAAAGATGAGATTGCAAAATGTGGAAGAACAGTGCTTGTGTTATGGACTCATTGCAAAAAACAGTGCCGACCAATATTGGGCTTTCTAGGTATATTGGGCTTTCTAGGTCATGAATGTATTTCAGAATTGTAGTGTGCATGCAATTGTTTTAGATGCTCATGATTTTTGTGGGATGGTCATATTTTTTCATGATGTGTGTATCTTCTTTTGTTGCTTGGCTTCGATGCTAAGGTTGTTCAACTACATTGTTGCCAAGCCACGATGCTTGGAAGTTTTTTTTGCTAGGCTATGATGCCTAGTTCTTGTGACTATGATGTCCATTGCTTCTCGACGTTCTGGTGGCAAGTTGTAATTGCAACAAGCCCTCTAGGGATGAGCCGGTTTATGTTTTCTTTGTGATTCTACCTATTCGGATCAAGGAAGGGTGTTGGAGAAATGATCCTCGTAGGGACACTCATGTACATGATAGCGTGTAGCGGGATTGTTTGGTCGCCATGCTAGTTGATGGTCTTTGATTGTGGAAGGCTTCTATACATGGAGGACAACGTAACATGATTGGCCCATGCATGAGTGAGCAGCGATGTAGTGAGCAAGTGTGTGTAGTACACTTGGCATGATGACTAGAAAGGCAAGGCAATTTGTAGCCATCCAAAACACTATCACCTATTCTCTATGATTGATTGTGCATATATTGGTATCATTTCATGTGGGCTTTTAGTATGCTACAATCGACTTTGAGTGTGTGAAGTATATTATTTCATGCAGATTGTTATATTGTTAAGCATTTCAGGGTGTTTTGTTATTACATCACAAGTAACTGTGTGTGTGCGCCATGTGGCTATCTTGTTTGCACTAGTGTGAACCATGTGGCACTCCCGTGACACGAGCCCTTTGCGTCAATCTGTACTTGCACCATGTTGCACTCTCGCGAGAGTCGCTCTACTAGAGCAATCTGGGCTCGTACCACGTGGCACTCCCTTGAAAGCTTTCAGACTCCACTTTACTTCCTCCACTATGTGCCACATCTCTTTGTCACCCTCGTGTCTTATTCGTTGGTTGCCACATGGCATATGCATGCATGCCACACTTAGTCCAGAATCCTACGTGCATTTACTCTGCCCTCACCCCGCATTTACCTCGGTGCCCTTTCTCTCTGTCTCTGTCTCGC
The DNA here is from genome assembly GCF_047967505.1 of Dipteris shenzhenensis. Classification (NCBI taxonomy): domain Eukaryota; kingdom Viridiplantae; phylum Streptophyta; class Polypodiopsida; order Gleicheniales; family Dipteridaceae; genus Dipteris; species Dipteris shenzhenensis. The sequence continues at coordinate 49,692,182 of NC_141624.1, forward strand.
CTGCGACTCGGTTGGGTTTGCCCCCTCTGTGAGACTACATTTCTGCGAATCTATGTCTCTCTCTCTACGGTCTCCGTCACATGGCAATCTCTTCCCTAAGCCCCGTGGTCCCTCAACCCCTCACGCGCCACTTGCCAGTCATGCGACTATGGTCGTTGCAGATTGTGCCACATGACCTTTTTCTCTCCTCCTCTTTATGAACCTCCTCCTCTCTCCAAACCTCCCCCAACCTTCCTTCCTCCTCTTTCTCGACCTCCAAATCCCTACTGGTTTGGGATTAGTCTCCTTAATATATAGTAAGACATGGCACACGCTTGAAAGCTTTTAGTATCCACTCTGCTTCCTCCACTTTGTGCCATGCCTCATCGTCAGCCAAGTGTCTTATTTGCTAGCTGCCACATGGCATATGCGTGCATGCCACCCTTAGTCCGGAATGTGTGCATTTACTCTGCCCTCAACCCGCATTTACTCCGGCGCCCTCTCTCTCTCTCTCTCTCCCCCCTGTCTTGCCTACGAGTTGGTCAGGTCTGCCACCTCTACGAGATTGTAACTATGCAAATCTGTGTCTCTCTTTCTAGGGTCTTCATCACATGTCAATATCTTGCCTTAGCCCCATGGCCCATCAACCCCTCCCACACCACTAGCCAGTCACTCACCATGGACTATGGATTGTGGCCATTGCAGATTGTGCCACGTGGGCTTTTTCTCTCCTCCTCTTTCCGAACCTCCTCCTCTCCCCGAACCTCCCCTGAATTTCTTTCCTCATCTTTCCCAACCTCCAAATCCTTGCCCTGTTGGCAGGTTTGGGATTAGTCTCCGTAATATATAGTAAGATGCTTCCTTGTGGTGGTGGATTTAAACTGGATTTGGTATTTGTGTTGGTTGCTTTAGAGGTGTGGCTTTTGCAATTTTACTATAGTTTGTAGGCCTACTTATTTCTTCATACCTTGAGTTATGATGTGGGCGATGTTGGTAGGAATTTGATATTTGTGTTGATGATTGCTTTAGAGGTGTGGTTCTTGCAGTTTTACGTATAGTTTATAGGCTTATTATTTCTTCACCTTGAGGTAGTGATGTTGGTTATGTTTGATGCAGGATATGTAGAATTGGTGATGGTGATTAGTACTCTTTTAGCTTTGTGGGTGGCTTTGTTCTAGGTGGAGTTTGATGTTGTGGTACTCTCGGATGGAGGTGTGATTGCAATTTGTATTATGATGTTGGACATATTTGTACAGAGAGTCTGGGTGGTTCTAATGTTCGTGCTTCATCTAAAAGTTTTAGAGAAGATGAGAGTTTCTTGAAATCTTGGGTAGATCTGTGTCTTAAGTATCATGTTTCAAAGGATGTTGTATAAGAATCCCTCCTCCTAGATATAGTTTGTAGATGCCTCCTCCTGGTTATGCTGTTGGGATTGCTAGGTGTTATCTCCTCTTGACGCTTATTACTTTGTTAGTGGTTCGTTTTTGTAGTGCATCTCCAACTTTTATGGTGGTTTTGAGTGTCCGTTTAGTTCAAGTGATTCCTTTAATTGAATGGCGTGTAATCGATTGTATCTGTTCATGGATGATGGTTTTTTGTGGACGTTGGATCTTTTATGCAATTAGGGTTGGGTAGTCAGCATAAGACCAGTCGAAAACTAGACAAGCAAGAAAGCACAAACATGAGTTTAAAAAAAACATTAAATATAGTGTTGCGAGATTATGGGTCTTTAAATGGCTTTTTGAGTAGCACGATGTCACGAGAAATAGTCAAAATTTAAATTTGTTTATCATCACTTCCCTTGTTTTTCCTTGAAATTGATTCATGCATTGATTGCTTCATATATTTCACAGTCCTCGGCATGCATTCATTCATTCATTTATTGTGCTCTATGCTTCACAGTTCCATTTGCACATAATTACCAACTTGAAATTGAAGTTAAATCCTGCCACTTTATTATCTTTTAAAGGAAAAAGGAATGAGTAAAAATATGGACATGAGACATGACAAAGGGGCTCATTAAGACCCGATCCTCCCTACAAAGGTGAGGGGTGATGCTTTATCATTGACTTGGTAATGTCCAAAGATCATTTGTGCCTTTTGGGAATTAAAGGCCAACAAATACATGAATAAGGTGATGCTCATAAGAGGCCATAATTCATCGTCGTTACAACTTATATAACCTTGTGACATGGAATACACTCATATAAATAAAGGTCTTGTCATCCTTCGATCTTGCATCCAACTTGCCCTTTCTTCCTTCCTCACATCGAGAACATGCATCAAAAGAGAGCAATGTTATAAGAATTTAGATTGAAAACAAGCAATTTTGTTTGAACAAGCAATTAAAAATATTTGTATGATAATATATAATATAATTATTATAGCCACACATAGTGTGGGTGGGGAGGCGGCACGATTCCTTCCCCAAAGAGTTATAATCTGAGGAAACGGGCCATTTCCCATGCATTGAGATTGAGAGCATCAAGAATATTCACATTGAGTCGCATCACGATTAAGTCTCGTGAATATATAAGAGAATGACATATTACCTAAATGTCAATGGTCACATACGTATTGTAACTTGCAAAATCAATATCTTGCATGCATGGAAAAATACATTCAACAACAAAAGCATATTACTTTTTGCCTCCCTCTCCCCTAGCTGAATTTAGGAATTCTCATAGAAAGGATGGCGAACCATCCCATAACCAACTCGCCATGGTACTTTCTTGACAAGATGTTTCACAATGGATGCTTCACTGCTTGCAAAGCTAAGGATCTACCGATTCTTGGATCTTGATGGCATGACATCAGTATGTATTAGACTTTATGGAACCTATGATCAAAAAATTTGAAAAAAGATTAAGTTGCAGTTGTAGAAGATGTCTGGTGAAAGGAACTGCATTAGCTTAATCATAATGGTCTTGTAGTTCTCCTGGCTCATGGGATCCCCTACCTTGTGGATGGGTGAGATAGTGTTAATGGTCCAAGTGCATGGAAACCCCAAACAAATAGCTTCATTAAAGAGCTTTACTAAGATCAAGGCTAGGAGGTTAATCCCATATGCAATGAACTCAGTGCATAATCCCTCATGAGCCTTTGCTCGGCCATTATGAAGTTTCATTACGGCATCCTTTACCTCTCCCCCCCTAGTAAAGAGGGTGCAGGATGTGGGACGTGGCATATGTGTGAGGTTAGGGACTGGCTCATTTGGGATGTCACAAAGCGTGCGTACATAATCGAACCAGACTTGAGTGTCAATGAGTGGTGAGGGGGACCGTCTCTCTAGAAATCTCCACCAAAAGTCCTTAAAGTTGTTACTAAACAGAATGTTCAGTAGCTCCTCGTTCTGCCAAACGAAGTCTAGTTTCTTTCTACGTGCTAGTCGATAGTACTTGCATAACATCTCTAGTTCGCTCAGAAGAGTTCGCTCAGAAGATTGTTTTTGGTTTTGTATTTAAGCTGACGGTGTAAAGCCTTACACTCATCATCGTACCGGCGATTATAGGGTACGACCTCGGGGGTGGGGGTGGGTGGAGTGGGTGGTGTGAGGGAAAGTGTGAAGGACAGCCTTGTGTAGTGAGCAGGTGACCAGGGTAGCACGATCATCTAAAAGGGGTATGAAGTTGATATAAGCGAGAAGTATGTACAGATGGCCAGAGTAAGTGGGTGAGTGATTGCGGTCAAAGCGTATATCATGGTAGGTGGAGTAAGAGCTCAATGGGGTGGAAGATGATGTGCAATGGGGAGTGGAAATGTTAAAGAAAAGATAGGTATGATCAGCCCCTAGAGGGAGAGGTGCTATGGTAAAGTCAGTGATGTGAGATGTGAAGGCAGGGGATCCCATGATGTAATCAACAATGTTGGAGCCTCCCCTCTGTGGAAAGCACATGAAACCACCCAAGGCGGGCCATCTGTCAAGACCATTATAAATAGTGAGATCATGCATCTTGCCGAGGTCTAATAGGGCTTGCCCATAAGATGTGAACGGACCTCGTTTGTCATCTGAATCCCGTAGCATACCTGCCTCCTTAAGGTCAATGTACGGCAATAGAGTGGAATCATCCCTGAAGTCGAGGAGTGGTACTACCTGACGGGCACCTGTCCTCGCGTTGAAGTCCCCAACTAAGAGGACTTCTCTGTGGCTAGAGAAGTCAACAATGGACTGATAAAGAGCAGCAAATGGAGATGTCTCATCCTCACCCCGAATATCTCTGGCAAAGTGGGAGGTCTCAGGGGGGGAATTAACAAACTGCAACAAACAGATCCCGGCTATCCATATGCCGAATCCAGATCGAAAGAAACCTGGAATGTGCATCTCTCTACTCGACTGAAATGGTCCCCAAAAGTGTGGATCTGTAAAGGACTCTGCGACTCCACCTGACCCTCGAACTCCCCTTGTATCCCTCGTCTCATCTCTGTAGGCAGACTCCCATATATACCCGCTGACTACTGGTAGTGGTCCCTCTAGACTCTGATGTGTCTTTGTATAAAAGACTATGTCGTGACCTGTATAGGATTCCGAGAGGTTCCCTGGTTTTGACCATTAAGGTACCATTACAGTTCCAAATGGTGCAAGATGGGGTCTTGGATATCTGAGTCTCATAGACCCTGCTTCCCTATGTAGGGGAGGGGACTAGTGCCCTACGGAGGCATGTAAGAAGTCGTCCCTCTCGTACCACTATCCAGTTTCCCTCCTTCCAGGCTTGATCTTGTGGCTGCAACAAAGAGCGTCTCTCCTCAACCTGTAGAGGGGTGAGGTCCTCATCCATGGAGATCGCTGACTAATCTCGAAGGACCGACCTGTGTCGTAAAGTTGAAAGTCGTGCCTGAGTGTCATAGAACCATATGATTAGTGGTTGTTCTTGGTTGGGGTCTCTCCCCACCCGCCATGCCCTCTCGATCCTGTGCTCCAGTCACACCCAGAGTAGTGGCCACGAAAGTAGTCACATTTGCCATTGATGTAGCCTCAGTGCATGGGATCCCAGATACTTTGATGTTGATAGCCTTATTATCTCTCTACTGTTGCTCCATGAGGGTAGTCGAAACAATTACCCTTGCGGGTTCCCGTTTGGCCACACCAACCCATCTGGATGTCTCCTCAATAACAGATTGCATGCTCGCAATCTGTACCACGATAGTTGGGGTACTCCTTGAGACTGTGTGTCTGGCTATGACCTCCTGTCGGAGCTGTGAGATATCTTGTCCGAGTCCCTAAATGAGACCAGCTTGCTTTCGAATGGCACGATCCTGTTCCTGTATGATGCGGCTCTGGCTCCTGGTTGAACTGGACATGCTCCTGTGCAAAGCATGTCAGCTCCATCTCGCGCTCACGGGCATTGTGTACCTCCATGAGCAAGGTCTCCCAGGCCTCCAGTGTGTCAGCCCATCCATGTCCTAGCTGAAGCTAGAATGGCTGTGACATGAAAGTATGGAGATGACTCCGGAAGCTGGGCGGTGTTAGGGTGAGGTATGGAGATGACAGTGGGATGGATGAGGCAATCCCAATGGGATGTGAAGGTGGGAAATCTATCAGGTTGCAACTTTTAATGGCCTGTATGGCCAGATAAAAAAAGCCATGGTTCATTAGACAGTTTGATGCAGCTTTTGGCACAGAGAGATTTTCAGAGTCTTCGAAGCTGCGCATGGTTAGTTTACACCGGACAACAACGGCTAGTGCATGGTGGAGCGCACAGACTATAGCTGGCACTGCTCCAAGGAAGTGGAAGCGCTTCAAGAAAGCCTTCTACAAATAGTTTATGCCGAAGCAGTTCAAAGACCATGTCCTTGTTGCTTGGGACAGCTTGCATATGGATGCAGGAGATACAATAGAGGCCTACAACCAGAAATTTTGGGATGCATTTTCGCAAATCACTCCCTTCAAGAAGGTCTCAAAGAAGACCCAAGTAAGAAAGTACAAGTCTGGTCTCACACCAAAGATTCAGACTGTTGTTAGTACTTAGCAACTTAAGGACATATAGGATATCATGCACACAACCACTATGGCGAGTTTAATGAATATGCAAGATCCTACCATAGTGCCTTCTCTTTATGCCGAGACAATGGACAAGAAAAAGCCAGCCACACCTCAGTTAGAGAAAAAGGAGTTTCCCAAGGCTCAAAAGAGGGAATTTCATCCTCATAAGCCAAGGGGAGACCAAGTACCAAAAGCCTTCAAGGGTAAACCCCAGTTTTCCCCTAAGCAGATAGCCATTTTTCGCAAAGAGGGGAAATGTTTTAGGTGTGGGAAGGAAGGGCATGTGGCTGCCCAGTGCTCTGAGAAACCTTCAGACTCAAGGGAGCAGAGAAAGCCACCAGGATAGCAAAAGCCAATGCTAGGAGGAATTCTAGACATTTTGGGCCGAGTGACAAACCCAGAGGAAAGAGAGTTACTGCTACCTTGGGGCAAGATCAATGACTAGCATGCGCTTATATTGTTTGATCCCGGGGCTACAGATAACTTCATATTAGAGGATTTACCCCTGAGACTAGGGATAAAGATAGAGGAGTTGGGTAGGAATCTAGATGCTGACCAGATGTTTTTTGGGAACCTTGTGCCAGTTACTCCCCTGATAGGGAAGCTCCGTCTTCATGTACAAAACTTGTTGATCAGGAAGACCTCTTCATCTCCCCACTAAAACATCATGACATGGTTTTGGGTATGCCTTGGTTCCATTGCAAGGCAGTGAAGCTAACTCTTTCTGAGAGAGTGCTTGAATTTGTACTATAGGGGTAAAATGCAGCGTGTGGTTGCTAGGAATAGAGGGGAGACTATCCACATTGTATCAAATATTTCAGTTGGAAAAGCAATAAAGTCTGTAGTTTTAGCGTATATGGTTTTTATAAAAGAAAGAGATGTTGAAATGTATGCTGAAATGAATGAAGCAGATAAGGATAAATTTCAGTTTCTTGTAAACTTTAAAGATTGTTTTTCATACGCTTTGTTAGGGGAGTTACCCCTTGAAAGACTTGAAGATCATGGCATAGAACTCATTCCTGGTAGTGAACCACCTAATAGGCCTCGATACAAAGTTGGTGCAACTCAGCGAGAAGAAATTATGGCCGAGGTGTAGGACTTGTTGTCCAAGGGGCTGATTCAGCCCATTTCCTCTCCATTTTGCTCCCCTGCACTACTTGTACAATTGAAAGATGGTTCATTTTATATGTGCGTTGACAACCACGCATTGAACAAAATGACCATCAAGAACATATTCCCAATTTCGTGCATTGATGATGTGCTGGACCAGTTAAATGGAACCTCATTTTTCAGCAAGATAGACTTAAAGAGTGGTTATCACCAAGTGAGGATACAGCCACAAGATGTGCACAAGACATCATTTCGCACTACTTCTGGACTGTATGAGTATCTGCTAATTCCTTTTGGTTTGACAAATGCCCCAGCTATGTTCAACAGAATGATGGATCGTATCTTTCAACCTTGTAGATAGGTAACATGATCTTTCTTCGATGACATCATTGTCTTCTCTAAGTCTGAAGAAGAGCACAAGGAACAACTTGCTATGGTTTTCCAAGAGCTGCGAAATCACCAGCTCTATGCAAACAGCAAGAAGAGTAAATTCTTTCTGGAAGAGATCCATTATTTGGGGCATATAATATCCAAAGATGGGATACGGATGGATCCGGCAAAGATCCAAGCCATTCAGGAATGGCGAGAGTTGAAGACTATGCATGAAGTTCATAGTTTACTAGGCCTGCGTTCTTACTACAGAAGATTTATCAGGCATTTTGCGGATATAGCCGCCCCACTTCACGACCTTACCAAGAAAAATGCAGCTTTCAAATGGGAAATTACATAGAATAAAGTGAGAGTGCTCTCAACGGAAGCAAGAACGGAAGAGGGAGAGAGAGAAACAGAGAGCCACACAAGTTTTTGGTGGGTGCAGAACACCCTAATCTTCTTTTTCATTCATTTATATATGTGTTTGAGTATTGTACATAACCGGGGTAAAGGCACAGTGACATTTAACCCCCACAACCTCCCACTTAAAGAACAATGTGCCTTTAAGGGAGAACAACCAGTGAGCATACTATCCTATGCCCATCAATACACGGCAATACTCAAATTGCTGACTAGCTAGACTCTTCGTCAGCATATTTGCAGGGTTATCATCTGTATGAACCTTGACAAGTTCTATGTGCTTGTCCTCAAGTACCTCCTTGATGAAATGGTACCTGACCTCAATGTGTTTGGTCGTTGCATGAAAGACCGGATTCCGTGCTAGCTGAATAGCACTCATGGAATCACTATGCAATGTCGGTACACCTGTATGAATCCCCAAATCTCCCACTAGTCGATCAAGCCATATACTCAGCCTTTGTGGTAGACAAAGCAACGCACTTTTGTGCGTGAGACATCCATGACACTGCACCACCTGCAAAGGGAATACATAACCAGAAGTGGATCTCCTACTATCCACATGCCCTACATAGTCTGAATCTATGTACCCAAGTACACGCATGTCTCCTCTACCAAAGCAGATGCACATCTCCTTGGTACCCTTCACGTACCTCATGATGCACTTAACTGCCTCCCAATGCCTCTTCCTGGATTAGCCATATACCGGCTAACAACTCCCACTGCAAATGCAATGTCTGGTCTAGTAGCTATCATAGCATACATAAGACTCCCAACCGCTGATGCATAAGGAACCTTGGCCTCATGGCCCTCTCCTCATCTGATTTGGGACTATTTGTATGACTCAGTTTCACATATGGAGGCAATGGAGTACTCATTGCCTTCCCCCCCTCCATATTGAAATGCTGTAATACTTTTGTAACATACTCCTTCTGTGAAAGCCAAAGGAGTTTCCTACTCCGATCACGCGTGATGCGCATACCAAGAATATGACCTGCAAGTCCCAAATCCTTCATATCAAAGGCCTCATGCAACTTGGCCTTTAATGCATCTAGCTCATAAGTATTCTTGCTAGCCAATAGCATATCATCCACATATAGTGCCAGGAGTATCAGGCTATTATCCTTAGCCCTTTTAGTGTAGAGGCAGTGATCAATTTCACTCCTAAAACCCTGGGACTGAATGAAAGCATCAAAATTCTGATACCATTCTCTAGGCGCTTGCTTAAGACCATAGACACTCTTCTTCAGCTTGCAAACCAAATGCTCTTTGCCCTTTTCTTTAAAGCCTTCCGGCTGCACCATGTAAATTTCCTCATGCAGATCCCCATGCAAGAAAGTTGTCTTGACATCCGTCTGCATAAGCTCCATATCCTCTACTGCCACTAGTCCAAGCATGCATCTAACTGTGGTCATCTTCACAACCGGAGAGAATATCTCATCAAAGTCCACACCCTTCTCTTGCTTGAACCCTTTAGCGACCAAACGGGCCTTGTACCTAGGCACATCATCACCTGTGACCTTCATCTTGTAGACCCATTTACATGGCAATGCCTTCTTTCCATGTGGCAAAGAAACCAAGTCCCAAGTCTTATTCTTCATAAGTGAACTCATCTTTGATTGCATAACTTTGATTGCATAGCATACTCCCACTTGCATTGATCCTCGTGCATCATAGCCTCTCTGTAGCAAGAAGGCTCCCCGCAATCAGTAAGCATCACATAATCTACCCCTAGAACAAACCTATCAGGCGGTCTAGACACTCTAGATGATCTTCTCAAGGGCATTTCAGCTTGCTATCCCACCTGCATATCAGCCACATTTGGCTCATCATTTCCACCAATAGATGATCCATCATCTACCCTTGATTGTATACTTGTGGGAGTACGTGGTTGTACCATTTCTTGCACATTTGGTGCATGGACAACTTGCTGTCTATCAACATATGCAGGTGGATTCACATCCTAGAAAGTGATTCTCCTCATTTCCACATCCCTCATGGGTGCCTTATGCATCTTCTTCTCATTGAAGACTACATCATGGCTGCGTACGATCTTCTTTGCTTCTGGATCCCAGAGATGATAGTCCATCTCTCCATTTTCACCATAACCTAGAAAGATGCATTTCCTAGACTTAGGATCTAGCTTCTTTCGAAGCTCTTATGGCACATGTGCATATGCCTCACACCCAAATATACATAGATGAGAGTAAGAGGGCTTCTTGCCACTCCATGCCTCTTCAGGAATACCACCATCCAAACTCTCACTAGGTGATCTATTAATCACATGCACTGCAGTCTTCATTGCCTCAGCCCAAAACCACCAGAAAGACTTGCATTGGAAAGCATGCATTGCAACCTTTCTTGAATAGTATGGTTCATCTTTTTTGCAACTGGATTTTTCTCTGGACTACGAGGGGATGTGAGCTCCCTCTTAATCCCACGTGTATCACAGAAATGCTAAAAGTCATGAGAGAGATACTCTCCACCATTGTCAGTCCGTAGGCATTTAAGCGTTCTACCTGACTGATTCTCAACCAAGGCCAGCCATTTTTGAAATACCTGGAACACATCACTCTTTCTAGGTATAGCATAAGCCCACACTTTCCTAGTTGCATCATCAATGAATGTCACATAATATTCAGACCCGCCTAATGACCGTGTAGGCATGGGACCACATATGTTTGAATGTACCAACTCAAGCTTTTCAAACTCTTTCTTTCCCCTTCTTTTATGGGCTAATTTAGTCTGCTTCCCATAGAGACAGTGCTCACAAAATTCAAAATTAGAGAAACTCAAATATGGTACATAACCCAAACGACATAAGAGTTTCATCCCATTTTGGCTCATATGGCCCAACCGACAATGCCATAAAGAAGTGCTTGGCTGCTCGGTTATTGCAACAACATGATCAAACACCCCTAATACATGTAAGGGATACAAAGTCCCACACTTGGCACCCTTGGCCAAAAGCATAGATCCCTTTTGAATTTTCCAACTCTGAAAGCCAAAAGTGGTGTGAAAACCAGCATCATCTAGCTGACCCATTGAAATAAGACTCTTGGTCAACTTAGGCACATGTCTCACATGTTTCAAAACAAATGTAGACCCATTTGCAAAAGAAAACTTTATGTCACCTGCTCCCACTATGTCACATGCACAGTCATTTCCAAGATGCACACAACCTGTCTTTCCACTGTCATAACTGGAGAACCATTCCCTATGGGGAGTAACATGGAATGAAGCACCAGAATCCAAAAACCAATCCTTGGAATATGCATCATCTGAAGTGGTAAGCAACTCTGTAGATAAACTAGACATGAAGAGAATGTCATTGTCACTATCATGTGTGACTGCATTGATCTCCTCGATCTTCACTTTTTCGTTGTCCTCCCTTGGACTCTCTTCCTTCTGATTTTGCACCCCAATTTGCATTCTTTTTCTTATCCTTTTGCTCTCTTTTTAGCTTGTAGCAATGGCCCTTCTTGCCACAGTGGTAACACTCAATGTTTCATGCCCTGGATTTGCTACGAGACTTCCCTCTTTCTTGGGACTTCCCTCTGAATTGTGATCTACCCCTTTGCACATTTAAGGATGCATCCTGCTTGTTGCCGTCCATAGACTTCCGTCTAATCTCCTCGGCCAACAAGCTACCCAAAACATCATCAAATTTCAGTACTCCACTAGGTGCAGAGTTACTGACAGCTATACGGAAGGTATCCCATGAGGATGGCAATGAACATAAGAGAAATATTGCCTTAGTCTCCGCATCAAAATTCATCTTCTGAGCTTGAAGCTGGCTGAAAATAATATTGAAATCATTCAAGTGAGAAGCAATGGAGACCCCTTCCTTCATCTGTAGCTCAAACAACCTCTTCATGAGGTAAACTTTATTACAGGCAGTTTCCTTCTCATAAGTGGCACACAATTTCTTCCACAAATCTTCCGTAGTCTGCTCATTTACTAATGTGAAATAAACTGACTCTACAAGATGAAGTCTAATAGTAGACTTTGCTAATGCATCCAACTCATTCCAATCATCCTCAGACATATCTGCAGGCTTAGCTTCAATACCTACCAAGGGTTTAATCTGCTTCTTTTGAATAAGCACATCCCTTATCTGTTCTTTCCACAAAGAAAAGTTTGTCCCATCAAACCTTTTAATGCTGAAAAACTCCTTTTCAGACATGGAAGAGGATGCCATGAAGCAAAATCCCAAATGCTAGTGCCTGCAAGGGAGAATCACACTAAATACCAGGTGCACCCAAATGTGTATGCCACAATAGAGTGAAATATCACCAAAACTCAAAGCTCAAAGCATCAAAAGATGCAGCTGACTCATGTGCATATACTATGCATCCATATGAGCAAATCTAGCCCAAAAGAAAATGCCAACTGCAATGGCAATCCAAAATGCCAATAAGTGCCAAATGGCTCAAGCATAAACACCGTCCATGGGCATATGCATCAACAATATCTCATCCAAGAGAGCATAACACTATCAGTGCATCAGCTGCAATGTGTCAAAGCTGTCCCTCAGCATAAATTAGCATCCATGTGCAAAGCGTCCATAAAAATAGCATCCCACAAGGCAATCTGGGCCTATCAGCGCATCCAATAAGGATCGCAATGCATCCAAATGGCCTATATATCATCCACTACAGCCCAATGCACACCACGAATGAGCGCACACGGCTCAAACTGCAACCACAGTGATCTGCATAAGGTATGCTCAAGAAATCATGGTCCCACAGCAATGACCGCTACTGAAAATAGAACCTGAGATGCCTCAAAACATGGGCGCCATTGCATAATCGGACCCAGCAAGAAAATTTGCAATATCTCTCTTCTGTTGGAACTCCAAAATCCCAACCGATGAGTGAGAAATGGGAGTCAACACTTATCCACTGCCATGTGGCATAAATCTAAGGTTTCAAAACCTTAGAATGAAAAATGCATAATAGAGAGACGAAATCCAATACACAGAGATCTATAACTCTGAAAATACTCCATCGAATCATGCAAGAACTGACAGATAGGGGTTTTTAGGCGTTCAAAACGCAATGGGACAGACGGTTTTGGAAACCGTGCTCCCGCACGCTCAGCTATCTCACTCGAGCTTTGATACCAGTTGAGAGTGCTCTCAACGGAAGCAAGAACGGAAGAGGGAGAGAGAGAAACAGAGAGCCACACAAGTTTTTGGTGGGTGCAGACCACCCTAATCTTCTTTTTCATTCATTTATATATGTGTTTGAGTATTGTACATAACCGAGGTAAAGGCAGAGTGACCTTTAACCCCCATAGAAAGCATTCACCACACTCAAAGAGAAGCTGACCATAGAGCCAATTTTGATAGTTCCAGATTTGTATCAGCCATTTGATGTGGATTGTGATGCCTATGGGGAGTGTGTTGGGTCTGCATTGCATCAGAATGGTCATGTAGTGGCCTACGAGAGCAAGAGACTCCAAGATGCAGAGAGATATTTGGGAATCTATGAGAAAGAGTTATTGCCTGTAATTCATGCCCTCCATACATGGAAGCATTATCTTTTGGGTGCAGACTTTATAGTTAAGACAGATCACTAAAGTCTGAGATATTTTTTGACTCAGGTTAAGCTCTCGAAGAAGCACATGAAATGGGCAAACATGCTATCAATGTATTATTTTTAGATTGTCCTTACTTCGGGAGCTCAAAAATGCCTTGTCTCAAAGATCCAGGTGAACAATGTTACTATTGCTTATCATAGGGATCTGGAAGACATGAGGGAGCAATATGCTAATGATGCAGATTTTGGTGAGATTTTATAGTAAGTGCAAGAGGGCAGTCCACCAGTCATTATTCCTTGAAAGATGGGTATCTAATGAAAGATGACTGCCTATGCATCACTCAAGAGAGATGAGGAAAAATATTTTGGAGGAATGCCATTGTTACGAGATTTGGAATAATCCCATTATTTTTTAATCTTTCAGTATTTAGTTGTGAGGTCTAGCATTTTGTCGCACAGCTAATGCAATGTGTGCTCGCTGTTCGTATGAGTGTGTAGTAGTGTGTGCATTGCTTAAATTCTGAAAGATTGAATAATATTGGGAGTAACTAATTGGGCGACGGCTATAGGTGGCAAGCATGATTCACCATATTTTTGTGTGCGTAAGGCGCAACCAATGATGTGGGGAATAAACACGACTTAATTCAGAAAGCCTAGTTTTTGAAATTACAAATGCTCATGTACATATTTTAATTTTTGGAACATTAGAGGCTTAGCCTAAGCATATTAACTAAAGTGGGAAAAGCAAACTCTATTTCTACAAAAGGCAAGCTATTTTGGAAGGTGTGTGTACGGCTTATATGCAGTTCGTGCATGGAGGAGAGGTACATGAGCTTGTATCAGTTGTTGCTCGAAATTATTGAATTAATCAAATACATAGGAAGTGGAAGACGAGCACCACTCCTATGGGGGGATTGCACCCAGTGCGCTTGTTATCTTTTCCATTTTGTGAGTTTTTGAAAGATCGTGCATATTTTTGTGTATAGTTTTCCTTGTGTTAATCGATGATTTGCAGGTTCCGCTAGCGATTCCCATTGTAGCCATGCACCTCCCTATGCTGGGCATAGAGGAATTACATCAACAACTCAAGCATTAGAGAGGTATTTCTTTTGGCCAGTGATGCAAAAAGACATACATTAGTTTGTTATAGAATACCTTACCTGCTAGAAGGTTAAATATGATAGACGGAAGGCACTTGGTGTACTTATGCCTCTTCCCGTGCCTCAGGCACCATGGAAAAATATCGCAATGGACTTCATTTTTGATTTGCCAAGATCAAAGTCAGGGAATGATGGGATTTGGACTATCATTGATAATTCAACAAGCAAGCTCATTTCATTCCGGTACGCAAAACTATAAAGGCTGATCATATAATTAAACTTTTCATGGCACAAATCTTTAAACACCATGCTATGCCCAAGTCCATTGTCAGTGACCGAGATCCGAGAATGACCAGTCTATTATGGAGAGCTCTTTTTGATAATATGGGGACGAAGTTGAATTTTTATTCTTCTTTCCATCCCCAGACAGATGGTCAAAGTGAGGTAGCAAATTCTACATTGTTGGATTTTCTGAATGCTACGTAGCTGATCAAAGTTCAGACTGGGAAAAGTGCCTACCACTGGTGGAGTTTGCATATAACAATACAGTTCAAAGCTCCACAGGGAAAGCGCCGTTTGAGGTCATCTATGGGAAGGTGATTCTGCCACCTATCCTAAGGACCAAAGATGAAATATTTGCAGCTGGTCAGTTTGTCAAAGACCTCCAGACAACTTTCAGCCAGGTCCGGACAACAATAGAAAGGTCTCAAGAAAAGCATAAGAAGGCTGCAGATAAGCATAGAAAGGGGATTGGGTGCTTTTGAAGTTCGAGAAAGCTAGGCTCCGCAAGCTTAAAGGCAAGCAAAAAGTGAGTGGATGAGCTGGAGGGGGTCCTTCAGCCAGAACAAATTGTGTATCATACCGTACGCAAAGGTCCCCATGGCAAGGAATTTTACAGGTATCTTGTAAAATTCAAAAACTATTTGGCATTGGATGCCAAGTGGATGAATGAAGACATATAATCTGATCATCCACAACTTTTAGATATTTATAAGGAAGCTTTTCAGTTAAGGTCAACTGAATAGAAATGTCACCAAGTTTTAAATACTCCAAAGTCAAAGTTTTAATGGACTATTTATTTGATCATAATTGAAGAGTCTCTCGTTTATTTAATTATGTTCAGAAAGTTATATTTAATTAGTCAAAGTATTGACTTCAGTCAAAGATACTTAACCTCGGTTAAGTAATCCGGTTAGGAAGACTTGGCATATGCCAAGAGGGTTAACTGAGGTTAACCAAAGAACCTCTGACTCTGGTCAGAAAGAGTTGATTTTGGTCGACAAAACTTGGCTTCGGTCTTCAGTCAACCTAGGTCATTACCGACTTTGGTCGGAGAGTTCTGGCATTAATTAAGGTGCCTTGACCCCTAGTCAAAGTCCTTAATTATGGCTAGAAGGGTTGGCTTCGGTCAACCATAGAGTTAGTTGTTTATGTGCACATGTTTGCTTGGTGGGGATGCACACAGAGACTAGGATTAGTCTAGAATTTATTTGCATGCAAAAGCGCTAACGATTAATGGGTGCCATGGCTATGTGTGCTTTGCTATGGAGCCCAATGGGTAGCCAGGAGAAGCCCATGTGACTGAGGGCTACAAAGATCGAGGAGTTTCGCCCTGCATGTAACTAAACTTTAGTTAGGTATTTTGACACTTGGCATGTTGCCAAAATAAATGAGCTGAGAGCTCTTTGTAAAATGAATTCATGTAGATTTCCTACAAGCAGCCCGTGAGCTGATTTGTAATCTGTGCTCTGAATAAAGACCTTCGGGGAGGTCCAGCCCGATGATTGTCCTGGGCCCTAATGTTGTGTGTGTGTGTGTGTGTGAGAGAGAGAGACAGAGAGACAGAGAGACAGAGAGAGAGAGAGAGAGGGTGTGATTTCCTAACAAAGAATTTCTGCACAGCCAGCTAAAGAGAAGGACATCGACGTTGTTTTCATAGAGTGGAGTTGCAATAGGAGCACAGGAAGGCCTATAGAGGAGGCAAGGTGATCATTAGGGACAAGGAAAGACATTGCACAATAGTGTAGGGCCCATGGGACATGAGTACATCACAAACAAACATGGCTGTACATGGAAAAAATATCATATCATAAATAGCATCCCATATGTTGGATCAACACAATAGCTCAACAATGGCAATTGTTCAGGTTATTGTATCATTGAGTTGCATATATATGTAAGACCAAGTTCAAAATGGTTGTACTAGGCCTATACCCTCCCGTTGCTTCAAAAAGTAAAGCAATGGGGTCGTGTTTTGCGTATGTGGACAACGCCCTTCGGTCTAAACATAGCGCACTTCATTCATAGTAGTACTACTAACCACAATGCATTTTACCCTTAGTAGGAGAACTCAGAGAGAAAGAGCAAAATGATTGGAGATTGCTTTGTGATTGTTCACTTATCCATATTTTACATATTGTAGGGGCTTAGCTCAGTGTCACATGACACCAGATCTCGATTCTAAGGTGAAAGATGTGAGCAGTTTTGAATTACCTAGATATGGAGGAACATTTAGCTTGACAAGTCCACTCTACCAGATTGAAGAGGGATTCAGATTGCATCGATCTCTGCAAAGTTTGCGATAAGATCTTTCTTAGTAGTAAGAGAAATAGCAAGACAAACTAATGTCTCATATACAGGCTATGGACTATCGTCGCATTATCTTCATAGTATCAAAAAGTATATAGTCCATTGTAAATCTATTGTTCATAGTCTGATAACACGCAGATCCAAAATGAAAGCTTCTAAAAATAGCTACAAATGTTTAAAGTCACCCACAATAAATAGCATGCTGGGGGTCGTGTCAGTATCACGCATGAGATAGTCCACCACTTGAGGTAGAAAAATATCATCAATTGAAGGAACGAATAGAAGAAAGACGTGACAAAAATCCATGCAGAAGGTTGAGGATCACACAGTATTAATGTGTAGCAAAACTACCTTGGAAGTTGCCAATCATGTGTGCATGAGCTTTGCTGACTCATTACGAGTCATCTAGACACTTTGCAGCCACCATTACGCTGATAATGAGGAGCCGATGGATGTTCAGAGATGTATTAGTGACCTTGGTTACAGTTGCATGAACCTATCGAGGTAGGCATACACCACAACAAAGCAAGAGGGGCTGCACTTGGCATACTTGAAAATTATGTCCATTAATCAAAGGAGCTCTAAGGCCATGGAACACGGTCAGTAGATGGGCTACCATGTTCCCATCTCCTCTTGTCCCTGTTCTTATCTTTTGCCTTGCTACTCCTACATCTCCATGGGAACGTACCTTTTAGGTACCCTTCATATGTGTTCCCCCTCTCATATCTTAGCATGTGGGTGTGGCTTCAAACCATAAGAAATACGGTAAAAAATCTTGCATATGCTTTTTGTTGAAAAGCTTATGTGAAAGGCTTGAAAAGCTTTAGGGTCTTTACGGTTCAAATTGATTTGAATCAATGGCCTACAACTCTACACTTGGCTCAACTAGAGCTCACAAAACCCAAACTTCTTCCTAGGCTGCCTACCATAATATAATTTGAATGTGTCAATGTCCCGATGGTTAAGTCTGCTGTTGTTTTGTTGTCTTGAAATGTTTAGCTGTCAGTTTGAATATTAATGTGATGTTGCTCTTGTTTATCAGCAGATTTAAAAAAAGGAAAACTCACCGGGCTTACGACCAATTGAACGTGGGCCATTGCCCTGACCATTGGGCTGCTGCTCCATAACATCGGCCCTTATAGGGGGGTTTCAAATTGTGGATTTTACTGAGATGTATCCATTACATTTTGCCTCGCTCGGCAGATGCAACCGGCACCGTAAATCCTGCACACTATATATCATGTTGGATTGGGATTTCTCAAATATATACATATACATGAATGACTGAGCTGTCTCTGGGTGTGGTATCGTGTTACTTATTACACGAGCTTCTCCTCCCTTTGAAACGACAAACAGAGTTGGAGAGATTATATATTGGGCTTGTTCCTATGACACTACTAGGGCTCCATAATTTTGATGAGTGAGCTGCTAGTCGAGCCGGCATGGACGGAGGAGGAGGTTTAGGCCTTTCTTGGAGCTCAAGTTGTCACCCATTCGTCTATTCTAACCCTCCTCCATCTTCAAACTGTTCATACCCTCTCAGAAGCAGCCTAATTGGGAATCAAGAATTCTCTCCCTCCTTCATTTCTATTTCTGTTTTCCCCTTTTCAAATCGTCGTCCCCTCCTGGCAGCTGAAAGTTCGCTGACAACCGTGTTGGTGGAAAAACATGAGGGCTCAGGGTACCATATGCATGTTACTACCATGGTACAAGGACAGGAGCAGGAACTGTCTCGTTTGCCAGGTCCTGAAACCTCTGGTATACATCTGTTTTTCTAATCGTATAGCTTTTGCCTTTGCACTAACAGATGGGTTGTGGAAGGCTCGTCCTAATCCATTCTTGTTCCGGGCATACAGGCAAAGCCGATAGAATAGAACAGCTCTGGCTTGAGTTTTTCGCCGATGCATCTCAGTGGTGGGACAACAGATTGATTAAGGTGAATATTCCAGCCTGTTCTTTAAGGGATCTTAAAGATAGCTTGTAACTGTAGCTGCGGGGACCGTTCGTGCACTTGTGTTGGTTGGCCAAGGACGTTTGATTTGTGCTTTATGAAAAGACTTTTCTAGTGCAGTTCTCATCGCAGCCTGTTTGCTACAAGGCTGATAGGATTTCGTCTGCTAACCTGTGCATTGTCATAGTTTTGTAGAAAAGTCCGAAGTATCCAGACTTTAGACATAAGAGTACAGATGAGGGCTTATGGATTATAAATCGGCGGAACCCCCCCTGGGTCAAGGCAAAGATAGCCACGGGTCAAATTCGTGGATCAAGATTACCGTATGTTTTAAATGCTTGGAGCTCTGGTTGATGTGTCTTTCAGTATGAAACACTGCGGAACATTCCCTTAATTTTTTTAAAACCATCATCTGAATCATGCAGGGTGTCTGACTTCTTCGACATTGGCGGGGATGTGACAAAACTTTGTCAAGAAGGACGATTGAAAGAGGCAGTGCAAATTGTGGAGCGTATGATCCAGCAAAATATTCAGCCGCCCATCAACATTTATACTTGGCTGTTGCAAGAATGCAGCAGAAGGAAAGCCCTGGCAGAGGGCAATCAAGTACATACCCTCATAGTCCAGAGTATCGTAAATCCTGACACCTTCCTGCGAAACACTCTGATTGAGTTGTATGCCAAATGTAATATTGTGGTTGACGCACGACAGGTATTTGAGGAGATGACTGAACGCAATGTGTTTTCATGGACTGCTATCATCTCAGCATATTGTGATGACGGACAATGTGAGGAGGCTGTGAAGTTATTCCAACAAATGCAAGAGACTGGCATAACGCCTGACGAGGTTGCATTTGTTGTTGTCCTTAAAGCATGTGCTGGGATTGCTGCCCTGAATCACGCCAAGCGGGTCCATTCGCATATCATAGAAAGTGGCTTTGACTCAAATTTGATTGTTGCTAGTGCCCTTGTTGACGTATATGCAAAATCTGGGAGCATAGAACATGCACGTCAGGTGTTTAACAAGATGTCTGAACGGGATGTGATTTCATGGACTGAAATGATAACAGGCTGTGCCCAGGAAGGTCTTGGTGAGGATGCCATCACTTTGTTTGAGCAAATGCAGGATGACGGTGTGCAGCCAAATGCCGTCACATTTGTTGGCACGCTTAAAGCTTGTGCCAGCCTGGCAGCCCTTGAGCAAGGAAAACAATTCCATGATGACATCATCAAACGTGAGTTTGAGTTGGACATCTTTGTGGGTAGTGCCCTCGTTGACATGTATGCAAAATGTGGGTACATAGATGATGCGTACGACGTGTTTAGCAAAATGAGTAACCGAGATGTGGTTGCATGGACTGCTATGATCACAGCATATGCACAGCAAGGTCTTGGCGTAGAGGCTTTCACATTGTATGAGCAAATGAAACAACAGGGCGTGCAGCCAAATGAAGTTACTTTTGTCTGCATCCTCAAATCATGTGCTACCTTGGAGCAGTGCAAGCTGGTCCATGCCCACGTTAAGAGTAGGGGTAGCGATTTAAATATCTATGTGGGGAACACCCTCATTGATATGTATTCAAACTTAGGGAGCATAGAGGAGGCTCATCATGTGTTTGACAATATGCATGAACGGGATGTGATCACCTGGAACGCCATGATTGCAGGATATGCTCAGCAAGGGCTTGGCAAGGAGGCCCTTGCACTTTTTGAGAAAATGCAAGGGGAAGGCGTGAAGCCAAATGGGTCCACCTATGTTAGCGTTATTTCTGCATGCAGCCATTCTGGCTTAGTTGATGAAGGTCGTCATCACTTTGATTCCATGAGTAGTGTTTATGGTATCACTCCAAGCGCAGATCACTATGCCTGCATGGTTGATCTTTTCGGCCGTGCAGGGTATCTGGTTGATGCTCAGGACTTCATCAACAAAATGCCAATAGAGCCTGATGAGGTGGTGTGGACGACTTTGCTTGGTGCTTGTAGAAACCAGGGCAATGTGGAAATAGGAAGACATGCCTTTGACAGTGTTCTTAAGTTGGAACAGAAAAGTGATTCAGCATATGTGCTTATGTCAAACATTTATGCTGCAGCTGGCAGGTGGGACGAAGTAGCGAACACAAGGAAAAAAATGAAGGATGCAGGTGTGAAAAAGACCCCAGGGTGCACCTGGATTGAAGTTGACAAGAAGATCCTTGCCTTTGTTGCAGGTGATACAGCTCATCCTCAAAGGAAGGAGATCCGGGCAGAATTGGAAAGACTGGCTGGGTTGATGAAAGAGGCAGGGTATGTGCCTGATTTGAATTATGTGCTGCATGAAATGGAGGATGAGGAGAAGGAATATATTTTATGTGAACACAGTGAGAAGCTGGCTATTGCTTTTGGACTTATCAGCACACCCCCTGGGACACCTATCAGAATCAAGAAGAACCTTAGGGTGTGTGGTGATTGTCACACTGCCACCAAGGTGATCTCAAAGATTGTCAGCCGAGAGATCATTGCCAGGGATGCAAACCGATTCCATCACTTTAGGGATGGGTTTTGTTCCTGTGGGGATTATTGGTAATAGTAGGTGGAATAATTCTTAAAATTTATTTGAAAAAGGGGTGTACATTTTAATTTCACGAGATGTGACTTCTGTCACATCTCAACAGGTCTCATATCTAATTTATCAAATCTTTTAATATTTTCATTCCATTTATACTAGATCAGGGTTGATTGCAAAGTATGTGTACGTGATAAGTTATGAGCATTGGTATTTCACAGTACTAGTAAACCACAGTGGGGAGAGAATCACACCCAGTTGTGTCCCCATGAATGGGAGCAATTAAATGCATAAATTGTAGATCCACTAGTAGAACCTTGGGTGTGGGCCTACGACATACTAGAAATATGAAGTTTTAAGATATTATGACAAACTAAATATTGCTGTAGGCTAGATGGGAAAAGGCCAATTAATTTTACTTAGGTTCAATGGCTAGTCGCCAATTAGTCTTATTTGATAAGAAGTATGTACAGAGTTCAATGATTGGTCCCAGAATTCATGGTTTCAAGCTATTCCAGTAATAGAACTAGAGATGCGTTATTTGAAGGTGTCAATGTCTTTGAGACTTATCATGTGGCATGTGGCAACCTGACAGTCTTCACATATGGCAACAGTGTCAAGGGTTTGTACTTTGGACATGTGGCACTTGGTGTGAGGAGAGTGACAACTCGACCAAGTCCACTTTTTACAACTCATCCCAAGGTGTCTTCCTAAGTTTTTTCTATACTTCAATACCTTCTAAGTACTGAAATCATCTTTGTTTAGAACAAGTTTTATTTCTATTTTACATATTTTTCTTTTTCATACTTCCAGCAAAGTGATCAGATAAGTTTCTCATGCAACTATCATGATCAATGTCTCTTGTTGGCATCATCTGGAAGAGTCCTGTAAATTAGCCACCACGAGTCTTGTACTAATGGGTGAGCAATGTCTGTTGAAATGTTCTTGTCACTATCTGGAAGAGCGTTGTAACTACACAATTAATATTCGCCTACTACAACTACCTAGTTCCTGTTGGGGTTATTCTCTAGAGTACATCCTCATGGGGTGGCTCTTAGTGATCTAAGGTTTGATAGCGAGTGTTTTGATTGGTGGGAGGCTGTCATATGTGATGGAAAAAGCGCTGTGATTGGACCATGCATGAGTTTGGCCAATGCATGGCGCTTGCAAATGACACTTGGCGAGTCTTCATTGATGATTTGGTGCTGGTGACTCTGGACGCTTCAGTGCATGGCGGTGTGATACCTGGTCGGTTTATGAGCAGGTCGAGATCCCTTGCCAGCTTCTCTTTGTCCAGGCTTTGTGTCTACGCCGTTGATCTCTTGCAGCTGCATGTAGAGTCTTGTAGGGTCCTTAGTCGAGTCGTTCCTGTTGTGGGAACCCTTCTCTTTGTACATGCAACAAACCTGGTCGGGTTGCGCCTCATTTTGTGTCTTGCTGAGCAATATAATCGGTTCTTGAGTCGCAGTTTGATTCTCTAATGAGTGTTTTACATGTGATATAAATTATATAGTTCCAGAATCGTCATTTCATGCTTTATGCAGTATATGTTTATCTTGGGTTATTTGAATGGTTGAGCACTTTATTTCCAACAGTTCCAATCCATGCTACATGTCACTTGATGTGGTCGTAAAATCTGTAAAGAGATTGGGAGTCCAGCTCAACTCTGTGGTATTGTATATTGAGATAAAGAGAGCCTAGGGGGCCTTGCCTTGGCCCCTTAACTAAGTTTCATGTAATTATGAATGTTTTATACATGTTAAACATGTTTCCCATTCAACTAGAAAAAGCAATGTTTGCAAATCAACCCTTGAAATATGTCGTATATTCGAATGTTAAACATGTTTCCCATTCAACTAGAAAAAGCAATGTTTGCAAATCAGTCCTTGAAAGCATTCCAATATGTTGCTTCTGCTTGCATAAGACAGCACGGGATTGTCTATTTGCGAATAATTGGGGATTTTGATGGGACAAGAGGCAGAAACACAGCAAGCAAGTGTTTGGGGAAGCTTACCACGTGTTCATGGTCTAAGATAGGGCTATGTTGAGTGATGAGGTAGAGTCCAGACAGACCAGCCAGCAAGAGGGCTCCAAGAGAGGCCAGCTAGCTAGAGGGAGCTTCGGGAGTGAATGGCCAGGAAGGGGATGTCTAGAAGAGAATAGCTAGCAAGAGGGAGCTTCAAGACAGGATAGCCAGCAAAAGGGAGCTCCGTGTGTGTGTGTTTACAAGAAAAAAGTGTGCACGTGTTCATGCGAGCATATCCTTTTCACTAATTGTGCTTTGTGTTTGTCAGTAGCTGTACCATCATCATTGAGTTTAAGACCCATTTGCAACCTATAGGCTTTTTCTCTTTGGCCACATTTCCCAAAGACCAATACTTTAATTCTCAACGAGCTCTTTATCCATTGCATGTTGCCATTCTAGTACCTATGATACTTCTTTGAAGGATGTCCGTTCTTCAATTTCCAGAACTTTTGCCATGAATGCAGAATTGATTTTATATGTCCACCTTTCTGGCTCTTTTCTTTCCTTCTCTTTTATATGTCCACCTTTTTGGCTTTTTTCTTTCCTTCTCTTTCATGGATAGAGTTTTAACTTATGCCATTGAGCTTTTAGGCATTTCTGTGATGATAGCAGTTGTAATATCCAAGATTCTTTGAATTTTACTCATTGTATACTGTTGATGTGAATCTAATCTATCTACTCTCCCTCCTTCCTCCTACTTGCAAGAAATTATTGCAGAAGCTATGGAGAAATTCAGCACATTTCCACCAGCACCAACTCTTGTCTCAAAGGTCAAGGAAATGATCAACACTCAGGTGAGTTCAGCCAAGGAAGAGATGGCTATTGTTGCGGACAGCAAACTCAACAAAGCAGTTTTGTACACAGAAGTAAAAGAGCAGCAGGCTATAGCACATAATAAGAAGATACTACGCATTGGAGGGCTGCCTAAGGATTGCCTTGGCCCTTTTAATGAAGAAGATGATTACACAACAGATGAGAGGATTTCATGTCTCAAGAAGGAAATACCACAAGTAGAGTGGGATCATAATGATATCAGCTGTGTTTCCCAAACAGGAATGCAAGTACTAGTGTTTTTCAACGAGAGAGCGAGAAGAATTAAGATTCTTCGACAGACAAACAAGTTGAAGGGCACAAGGATTTGGATCTCTGAGGAACTCACCTTAACTCAGCTCAAGCAGAGGAGTGTCGAGCTCACCAAAATGAAGGATGCACGTAAAGCTGGAAAATGGGCTGTATATCGAGATGGAACAACACTAATTAATAATATGTATAGTTCTAGTATGTATCGGTGTGATATAATAATCGAGCTGAAATGCCATGTGCACTCCTCGACCCTCTGGCTTATCCAGATGTTGTAAGTCTTTTTGACATTTTGTACTTTGTCCCGTAGACCCCTGCGGACGTTAATATGTCTTTAATATGTATTTTTTTGTTCTTTCTCTCTCTTTCCTTCCCACCTCTTCGTCTCTTTGCTACCCCTTCTTCTTCCTTCTCTAACCTCCTCTCTCTCCCTTCATCTCCTCGATCCCCGTTTCTCTAATCTGTCCCCTACCCCTTTTCTATATTGAACCAACCAACTGAACCGAACCATCCTTGAGCAAACCAAGACCGAACCACATCAGCGGGAGCTGATGACAACAACGAAGGCAACAGATCTATCATCTGAATAGATGACTCGAACTAGACGGGCTTCTCCAATCGGACTAGATGATTCGAGCTTTTCGACTAGCAGACGGTTTGGTTCGGACTAGATGAACTGAACAAGAACGAATCACCAAAATAGACCTTCCCAGATGTCCCCGCCTCGCAATTTCAGCGTGCAGCCCCCCCCACCGTGGCTCCCGCGCCGCCGCAAAGTCTCGCATTGCCACAGATTTTTGCCACCCCGCCTCGCCTGTAGGCAAACCTTACAAAACAATTTTAATTAATTGTAAGGTTAGATCACCTAGGGTTCGTTTAGTAGGGCTGGGTTAGGTTAGTGGATTAGGTGTCGGTTAGGTTTAAGTTAGTATTAGTTTGGGTTACCTAGGTTAGGTGAAGTTATAGGTTGGGGTTAGGTTAGGCTAACTAAGCGTCCTAACAGTCCTAAGGGCCTTAGGTTAGGGCTGTCCTAACTATCCTCGATGACTTAGGACGCGCCCCATCCCCCCTCCCCCAAAACAAAAGAAAAGAGAGAAAAAAAGAGGAACAAGACTGGTTTTTCCAGCCTCTTTTTGAGG
Organism: Dipteris shenzhenensis; assembly: GCF_047967505.1. Lineage (NCBI taxonomy): Eukaryota > Viridiplantae > Streptophyta > Polypodiopsida > Gleicheniales > Dipteridaceae > Dipteris > Dipteris shenzhenensis. The sequence continues at coordinate 49,718,009 of NC_141624.1, forward strand.
CCTTTCACAGCCCGCTTGGAGTCATTTGGGCTCCGTTTTGAAGCCTCTTCATTGAGCTCTCTCTCGAGCTTCTACATCGACTTTCTTGTGTGTCGCACACAGCATCAGGTGCTATTACAACAACATCTACTTTTGTCTATCTCATTGAGTTGCTTTCTTTCTTGCACTACGTGCATACTTGCTTGTGAGCCGGATTGGGACTTTTTGCAGGAAGCTAGCTACATTTCAGCTTCCCCTATCTTGTGACAGTTCACCATGGTACCCAAGCGTGCCCTTCGTGTTGAGTAATCACTACATGACAGTGATGAGGCTGCTCCGCTTTGCACACATGGGTTAAATTGCATAATGGGTGTTTGTGGTGTGAGGACATAATTTACCGAGTGCCAGACTCACTATGCAGCTGATCCTGCAAGAAATGCGTTCCTCTCCTATGGTTGGACATACAAGTATCACCAAGACTTGTAAGAGGGTCAGACAGAGCTGCTTCTAGGAAGGCATGTGGCGAGATGTGGTCAAATATGTTGCTGAATGTTTGCCTTGCTAACAGAATAAAGTGGACAGCAAACAATCAGCTGGTCTATTGCAACCATTACCCATTTGCCTTCTACAGAGAAGGGATGGGACAACATTTATGTCGTGGTGTATAGATTGACAAAACATGCCCATTTCATACTGCTAAAGACCTGATATTCAGCATCACAGGTTGCTTGGCACTGTGTTTAAGCACCATGGCTTTCCTCAGGAAACTGTGAGTGACAGGGATGCAAAATTTATGTGTCACTTTTGGCAAGGATTATTTACAGTAGTGGGTACTTTGCTCACACCTAGCAATGCATACCATCCTGAGACTGATGGACAGTTAGAAAGGGTGAACAAATAGGTGGAGGAATAGTTGAGGCATTTTTGTCAAGAGGACATGGGACAATTGGTTGGCACTTGCTGAATTTTTCTACAATAATACCAAGCATCTCTTGTGAGTGATAGGGATGCAAAATTTATGGGTCACTTTTGGCAAGGATTATTTACAGTAGTGGGTATTTACCCACATCTAGCAATGCATAGCATCCTGAGACTAATGGACAATTAGAAAGGGTGAACAAACGGGTGGAGGAATACTTGAGGCATTTTGTCAATAACACATGGGACAATCAGCTGGCTCTTGCTGAATTTTGCTACAACAATACCAAGCATCTCTCTATTGGCATGAGCCCGTTGGAGGCAACGTATGGGTGTAAAGTGGGAAATATGACTTGGCAATTGTTGCCGACATTGTTGTGAAAGAATATGACTTGGCAAGGTGCCAGTTGAATTTTGCTACAACAATACCAAGCATCTCATGAGCCTGTTTGAGGCAATGTATGGGTGTAAAGTGGGGAATGCCTTCCTCAATTGCTAACACTGCTATGAAAGAATATGACTTGGAAAGAATGGAGGCCCTTTTGCAATTGGCTAGAAAGAATATGCAGGATGCCGAAGCGAAAGCAACGAAATATACGGATGAATGCAGGAGATATTTGGTCTTCAAAGAAGGAGATTATGTGCATTTAAGTCTCCACAAAAATCGTTATGCTTCATTGAGGGGTAATACCAACACAAAGCTTGCTCATCGGTATTATGACCCTTACAGGATCATCCACAAGATTGGGGAGGTAGCATATCAATTGGAGCTACCAAGCACCTTCAAGATTCACATTGTGTTTCATGTTCTTTGCTAAAACTACATATAAGATGGAAAGGTCTTCTAGAGAATGGGCAGTCATGGCAGCCAAAGAGTATTGTCCACGAGTACCTTTGTCTTTTACCAGGCTGATCAGCATCACTTTGATGTCCCAGCACCCTTGTGTAGCAGCCGATACATGTAATTTTGAGGGCTAGATTCTATGGGAAGGGATGGCTGTAATTAAGGGGGAATGATGGCTGTTTAATTTATTGAGATCCTCTTCCTTTGGCCAAAACTGGACTCACAAATTGGATTCGCTTCTCATTTTCGCTTGCATGATCATGTCAGACATGATTTCACATTAGGATGGAGTATCGTCGGTCATCCTAGTTGTAACAAATTGATCATAATCTTTTTTCAAACCATTGAATGGCCTAATTGATGTTAGTGGATCTAGGATTCTTGAGTTGATTTTGCAACATATTGATTCCTAACATGCTATTTATCTATTTGATTACAAGACCTACTATTTATCCCGTTTAGTGTGCTTTTACATAACCCCAATTAACTTGATCCTATGTTAATGTAGATATGCCTATAGAGCTATAGAGTATGCTTGTGGCATTTTTTCTCTTTTCATTACTCTTGATAGTTTTCCATATTTTCTTCATTTGATTGCCATAATTATTGTCATCTGATTTACAACTTTGGTAACAAATATGGTCATCATATAGTTGTTGAGCTGATGTGAACCAAGTGCAAATGACTCCTTGGAACTTCAAAAACTATTACTTTAGTGAATGAAGGTTTTTTGTGAAGACTAAACTATAAAGCGATCAAAACTGAGAAAGATATGGCCAGAACTGTCAATAATAGTATTCAAAGATGAAAATTGAATTGGCTTGAGTAAAATAGGCTTAACATTATGCCAAAAACAATTCAATGGCCTGGATTGGAGTCTCAGGCAAGAATCTTCGTAGTAAGACATCAAGTACTTGGCTTATACAAGCAAGATGATTCTCAGGTGCGAGCCTCACAAAGAATGATCCAGCACATACCTGTAGAAGTTAATATTTCTAGAAAATGTTGAATAGAAGCAAGGGCTGCAAACCAAAGGAAAACCAATGTTTGTGGCCAATGCGACCCGCCCTAATATGAGAACAGATACTTCAGTACTGCACAGAGGTTAAAGTCCAGGTGTTTCCCCCTGAGAGCATGTAGCTGTGTCCCCATTGTTGTTCCATTGGTCAAAAGTTGCACTTGAAACAACCAATGTAATAATAAGGTATATACAACATAGAATCCGTTTTGCCCGTTCACATCAACCAATGTAATAATAAAGTATATACAACATAGAATCCGTTTCGCCTGTTCACATCATGCCTTCTCACTTGTGAATTGATATGTCCTGCTTTCAGATATGCATTCTGTAGATAAGATAAAGAGGGAGATTAAGATGTGATCATTGTCATTTTACTATGCTCAAGTTCCAATGCATGCATGGGATCAGAAAACAGTTTTACTCATTACACTCAATCCGATAATCTTCCATTAACAAGAGATGGAGAGGATGACCTGACACTGCAGGAGATCCTCAGCTTTAACTATGAGCAGCAGCAAATCTGCACCATAGCAATGTTGATACACACAGAAACCAAAATATTGTCATGATTTTGTTAGCATGAGTATTTTACGGGTACGAGGTAGCATCTAGTGGGTTCAAATCCAACATGTGACCCACAGCACGCTCTCCTCTACTCACATCCCAATGGAATCGACAAGCACCGAGAAGTGATGCCCATACACAGATATGATGTTCCAATGACATCTTATAGATGAGCTCTTCTGCCTCATCTAAACACCCAGCCCGCCCAAGAAGATCAATCATACACACAAAATGCTCGAGCATGGGCGTGATTCCATGATCTTGACTTATGGAAACAAAGCAGCGATGACCCTCATCTACTAGACCCGTGTGACTGCATGCAGAGAGAATGGCTACAAAGGTGATCCCATTAGGTCTAAAACCTTCTTCCTGCATCTTTCCAAAGAGTGTTAGAGCATCCTTGCCATACCCCTGCTGTCCATACGCAGCAATCATGGCTGTCCAAGTAACCACATCACGAAGATGCATTCTGTGAAAAATGGAAATTGCATTCTCTAGAGCCCCACATTTTCCATACATATTGATTAGTGCATTTCCAACCATTACATCTGGCTCATGCCCAACATGAACAACACATATGTGAATGAATTGTCCGTTGAAAAGGTCTGCCAAGCTAGCGCAAGCACTTAAAATGCTTGCATAGGTGACTTCATCTGGCTCTAGCCCTTCCTGCCACAATATCTGGTACAATTGAAGAGCCTCCTCATCATGCTCTTGGTAGACAAACACATCGATCATGGCATTCCAAGATACAATATTGCGACCTTGTAATTCATCAAATACTGAACACGCATCATCTAGAGACCCACACTTCCCATACATGGTGATGAGGGCATTCCCTACTGTAGTGTTTACCTCAAAACCAGCATTCGTAACAGATGCATGGATCAGCTCTCCCTCAGCTAGGGCGTCTAAATCAACACAAGCACTCAGAACGCTGGCAAACGTGACCTCATCTGGGGTCAGTCCTTCCAGATGCATTTGCTGAAACAATAGAAGGGCTTCATGATCATGCCCTCCTTGAGTATAGGCTACAATCATGGCTGTCCATGAGATTACAGTGCGCTCATGCATTCTGCCGAACACAGATTTAGCAGCATCCAAAGACACACACTTGCCGTACATGGTGACGAGGGATGTCCCTATCAAAACATCCGAGTCAAATCCATTCTCAATTATGCTTGTATGGACTGCCTTACCTTTTGCAAAGGCTGCTAAGCTAGCACAAGCATTCAAAACAATAAGGAATGTGACCCTGGTTGGCTTCACACGTTTCTGCTGCATTTGTTGAAAAAGTTGAAGAGCCTCCTGACCACGCCCCCTTTCTGAGTAGACAGTGATCAAAGCATTCCAAGAGACCACATTGCGGTTACACATTTTATTGAACGTAGAATGTGCAATTTCCACAAGTCCACAATTGCCATACATATTGACGAGGGCAGTCCCAATTACCACATTTGCCTGAAATCCAGCATCAATGACGCTTGCATGAATCAACTTTCCCCAGGTCAGGTCTGCCATGCCTGTACATGCACTTAGAATAGTAATAAAGGTAATTTCATTTGGCTTAACTCTTTCCTCTCCCATTTGCTGAAAAAGCTGAATCGCTTTGTAATATTGACCTTGCTGGCTGTAAGCTGCCATCATGGCAGTCCAAGATACCACGTTTAGTTGACACATTTTGCAGAATACCATACGTGCATCCTCCACAGCGCTGCATCTACCATACATAGTTATAAGCAGATTTCCTAAAAAAGCGTCTAGCATAATGCCGCATCGAATAATTTGTGCATGAATAAGTCTTCCCTCTGAAAGGGCAACACATCCCCTCAAGTGGAAGACGATACCCCATTTCAAAAAGCCCAGGCTTTGTACATTATCTTTAATTACCTGTCTTCGTTGCGTTTTACCAAGCCCGGATGCTACGTCGTCTTGCAGCCCATGGTTTGAATATTTGAAAGTAAAGTCTGCAACCGGTCTGCTTTCGTAAGCAGATTGACGATCACCCAAGCGCCCTGATTGAATTCGTCTACAAGGGGCGTCCCCGTCCTTTTGAGTTACGTTGGTCTGCGCAAAACCCCCTCCAAAAAGGCTAGCTGACGTCCTGCAAATTACCTGCATTTCTGGGCGGAAGCTCATTGCCACAACTAACAGTTTATGGAAATGAACAGTTTATTAGGAGTCTTTGTGAAGAGCTTCCATAGTCTACACCCATTCATGGTGTTATCTTGGAATCCTCGTAATGGCTTCACAATTCGATTTAATCCAATGGCACTTGGAGGAGTTGGAAACGGACGGATGAAACGAACCCAGTGAATGGCAGAACTAAACACTAAGTAGAGGATTTCTAAATGCAAAACTAAAAATCATGATGAAGCTGATCGCAATTCTTGTGCAAAGCATTACATATCCCTCTACACCTGCAGACACCCAACTCCCTTGCGCACCTGCACACACCTCTCTCTTTGTTGTATATGCTTTTGATATCAGAGTAAGTATTTGTAGCTCGATGCATTTCACATTATCGTATTGTCTCTCTTTTTTGAGCATGCTCGAGTGTCTTTGCTTCTCTTTCGAGTGAAGCAAAGCTTTTACTTTCCTAAAATCATCTTATAACTTGACTGCATTTCACATTATCGTATTGTCTCTCTTTTTTGAGCATGCTCGAGTGTCTTTGCTTCTCTTTCGAATGAAGCAAAGCTTTTACTTTCCTAAAATCATCTTATAACTTAACTATAGTCAAATTAGAACTTAGTCTTTGTTCTAAATTCTATGTTCTTGGATCTTAATCCTTATAAAAATATTGCTATCTCTACTAGCTATTGGCTATCTCTACTTCTGAGATTCCTAACTCCTCCTCTAACAATGATTGTCACCTTGAATCACTTAGCATCCGATTCCTAATTTTGTGAACAAAATTCCGAGAGGTTCAAGTGGAAGGCTGCTTGAGAGGTTTGGGTGGGAGAGCATGGTGAGAGACGATTAATTAATTAGTTGTTAGAAGCCAATTAATCTAAGTTAGAATCCAATTAAGCTAAGTTGTTAGTACTCTGTCTCCCTAATTTTTTAATTAACCTAAGTTAATAGGGTCAATTCACCTCAATTCCTGCTCCCCTCCCCTACTTGCCTCTCCGACTCAACCCCCTCCCTTCCGCCCCCTCTCCCTCCCTTCTCTCCCTCTAGCTCATAGCCCAGCCCGCCCCCCCTCTTTCTGCTCCCTCTCCGCCCTTGAGACATTCCCTTTCTTTGGATATCGTTTCCCCCCCTTTTAAGGTCTCGCGCTCTGTTCTTCCTTTGTTTGAAGATTTGCTACCAACAATGCTTCCCTACGATACATTTTTGTCCTTGTCTCATCCATGCTTTATAAGTGACTCCGCCGTTTATTTTTTTGAATGAATTACTACAACAAGGATTTCCTTCTTCACTCGATGCACAAAAACCTTATCGGATACCTTTTTGCCTAACGTACTCTGCTCCCTTCCACTCAGCCCCCCTTCCATCTGGCTCCCCATTGCTCACTCCCTCTCCCTCCACTCTACCCTAGGGCGTCCGGAAGGTGCTCGAATTCGACTTTACGTTAATTTGTCCCTTTCCAAAAACCTACGTTATACTTAGGTTAATTTTTCAATTTGTGCTTCACTACTAATACTAATTCCCCTTTAAAACTAAAAATACTTATATAAACTTTAGATTTATTATACAAGGACATAATTATAGAGTCATTAATAAAGAATTTAACTAATCTTATTAAATCCATCTTGACTTATATGCTTACTCATACAGGCAATGCACTCGAACCGTTGTGCTCTCTTGTTTGTTATTAGCACAAAGTTCACTAAGAAATTTGAGCCATAACCAAGACTTGAAACTAGTGTGGTACTCCTTTAGCCTCTTAGAAGTCTATGGGAATGTGATGATGATTGAAAAATTTTCTATTCTCCTTAAACTGAGGCATATGTTCTGAGTTATTACTTACCTAAAGCTCAAGCCTATGTTATGGGTTATTGCTTACTTAAATCTCATAGCCTATGTTATGGGTTATTACCCACTTTAATGTGTTTGATTAGATGTTTAGATATATATGTACTATTTTATGCCCCTTCTTAACACCTTTTTTGGGTTTCTTTTTATAGCTAGATGGCTTATTCTTTGTAATTTTTTGAGCTATATTAATGGTGGCACTTTTGGCCTAGCTAACTTTGCCATGTGGTGGTATTATATTTAAATTCCTTGAAATTCTTAAAATGGCATAAGCATCTATGTGTGTGTTATGCTTTGGGCATGCAATCTAGGCCTATTTGGCACAAGCTGTGAGAGCTGCTTCAATCACTCCTCCCGATTCCTCGTCTTCAGGTGCAAAATTGACTGGAGGATTGGAAACTTGCAAGACCCAAAACTGGTTGCCAGAATCTTCCCATGATGAAACTGACTGTTGCAAGAGCTTATCGGCTCTACTAATCCCCCCGCCATGGATACATCATCATCCCAATGAGCTTTGGCGATTGAATAAACCTCTCAAGTGGTGGGAAAGATGCCTGCATAGCATATGGAAGAATGGACTTCCTCTGAAGCAAAAGGTCTTCATGTGGCGGTGTCTGCTAGGGTTTTACTAGTGGAAACGACAATGGCCAGACACCTAGCACCTACACATTGTTTGCATTGCTCTTCTCCTAGAGAGACAACTCTTCATCTCTTGTAGACTTGTTCAACCACGAAGGATCTCCTCATGACGCTATTGGCATGCCTTCGGATTTGCTTCCCTTCACATACTTTCTCCAAGCATGTCTAGATACTCGGTCGATTTCACTCCTTGCTCGTTGACTATAGCCTTTTGTTCTCATGGGTTAGATTTACTGCATATTAGACCATTTTAGCATGATAGAAATCTTCGCATGTCCTCTCATGCCCCTTTAGATACACCTGCATTTTTTAGGCATTCCCTACATCCATACCTATATGATGCTTATCATATAAGTGACATTTCTTTGCATCTTTTGGAAGTGTTTTCCCACGGCTTTTAGCTGCCACACTTGCTGGTAGCGATTCTACATTGCATTAATTAATTAAATTAGTGGTTTCACACCCCCTAAAAAATGTGTGTGTGTGTGTGTGTAATTTTTGATATGATTTGCACATATAACCTAGTTATTACTCATCAATTTAAGTGAGATAATATCCTAGATAAGATTTCAATACTATGATAGCAAGCCAAACAACATGGTTTAGTTTGATGTGCATTGTTGTAAGAATGTTCGAAATAAAGTGTATTGTTGATTAAAGCAAAATACGAGAACTTATGAATATAATGGGAGAAATCCTACAGGAGGAGATATTTTAAGGTATGTAAATCCAAATTCTTTTTACATAATAATAAAAAATATTCTACTTAATTTATTCTTAATTAATACTCTTATGAGCTCTCTCTCTCTCTCTCTCTCTCTCTATTTGTCTACCTATCTATCTATCTCTCTTGTGCAAAATATATAATATGAGCAAATCCTTCCAAATATACTCTAGGATATAAAGTTTTAGCTTGAACTTTCACCTAAGCAACCTTTTTATATTTAAAAAACACCTTTCAAAAGTAACATCAACTCTTGATTATACTCGAGTGAGGCACATATAAAGTGATATCTCATGTCATATGGAAAGGTAGCATATAGTATAGAACAAGATATAATCAATTAATGAAATGACAAGATGATGCTTTTAAATTTTGAACACACTTTTTACTTTGAAACTTGTCATGTGCATTTAGAAATGCTTGGCAATTTTCACCTTCAAAATATGTCATAGTTTCTTACTTGAAAAGTCAATATAATATTTTATATTTGAAATGTCCATCTCCATCTACAAAATACTTTTCCAATATATCAAAGTCATAATCAATAATTACCACTTCGTAGTGGCTTTGGTAGCTTTTAGACTCCATAATTTGAGCTTTTAGACTTTAGTCTTTGAGCTTTTGGTCTTTCGTTTTTGAGCTTTTGGATGCTTTCATGCAACTAATAGACATAATATCTTAACTTTCTTCAGATTCATGACTACATGTCAATTTTGGATTCAAGAATATTTTTCCCAATATCAACAACACCTTTTTACTTTGAAAATTGTCATGTGCATTTAGATATATGCTTAGCATGTTTTAGCTTCAAAATATATGCATCAGTGTTTCCCACTTGAAAATTCAATGTAGTATTTCATGTTTGAAATGTCCATATCCATTTTCAAAATCCTTATTCAATATCAAAGTCATATAATAACTTCAACTTTGAAGTAGTTTTTCTAGTTTTTATTCTTCAGGTTTTGAGCTTTTGGACTTCGGTCTTTCAGTTTTTTTCACTTTTTGAGCTTTTGGACTCTTTCCACACAACTGATAGAAAGAAGAACCAAGCAAGCGAAAGAAAGAATGGGCATCAAAGAGCTCTGAAGAGAAGCAAAAATCTAGACATCCATCAAAGTACAAGACAAAGAAAGAACATGCATGAAAGAAGCTCTGGAGAGAATCACTAATCGCCACAACTAGAATCAAAGAAAGCCACCCAAAAGGGATAACAAAGCAACCAACATGATGGCCCAACATTGAGAACCAATTGAGATGACAGAATTAATTACAATTAATGTTAAAAGCACACCCAAAAATATGTAGGTGACAAATGAAAGGTACAAAGGAAACCAAGAGATTCAATTGATCAAATGCAAGATAAGAAAGCACATAGACTCAATCAACTACTCAATAAGCCGCCATGCCAATAGATAACATGGAATAAGCCAAAGTACACATGACGATGAAAGGTTGAAGCACCCAAGTATGATTTTTATCTTCATTCCTACTTGTAGATATACTTGCATCTTTGTTAGCCAAACTGGGTGGACATATTCTTGAGCTCATTCAAGTTTGTGTATATCATCATTGTGTCCTAGTAGTTGCTGCAAATTACCACTGCTCCACTTGTTCAAAATACTTCACCTTCTGCTACATTCTTATTTGCAAATGACCTCATTTGTAAAATATCCCATACAGTAAATCCAAAGTGGTGCACTTTGTATTCTTGATGATGTCTGTTGTATAAGTCTCATCTCTGTCCCATGCTATAAATGAAGTGCTAAAATCACCTCCTATAAAGATGTGGAGAGAAGTGGAGGAAGAGTTAGCATACAAGCCTCACAATTATGTTCTACAGAGAAAAAAAAGCTTGCTTACAATGATGCAATGGGTGAATCAAACAATCATCCATCAACATTTCTATTAGCATAAGAATCTTAAGAGAAAAGTGAGCAACTTGCAAAAGGAAAATGAACAATTTTGTGAGACACAATCTTGCACAAACCAGGTAAGAGCAATTGTGAGGATGTGAAATACTAAATGGAAGATAAGTGAAGAACTGGAGCTGCGAGGGTACCCATAAGAAATACCATGTTGGAAAGCCACAAGCAAACTTAACATTGCTGGATGTGGCAATTAGGCTCTCTCAGCTTATTTACAAAGTGTTGATGGGCGAGAGCGAGAGGACGGAAGGGGGGGGGGGGGAAGCAGGGAAGGATGATATGGGAGATGACGAGTTTGCCATTGCGAGAGAAACAACTTGAATAAGAGTCTACAAGCTAGCAACAAGCTTCCCTACCTAAAGGCTAGATAGGCATGAAGCCTTTTTAAGTAACCTTTTTATTGTGTCCAAAGCTTTATGGGAAAAAGAGAGTTGTAAAGCAACCTTGGAAGAAAAACCACCACTCCCTAATATTTCTTGGGGGAAAATAGGTGCTAGCTAAATGACACTCTCTTGCTTTTTCAACCCTTAGAATAAATAAACCACGTGGTGAGCATGAGATTAAAGTTTGCGTAGAGAACAAGGCCGGCAAAGTCAATTGGGTGCTCTCTCCGCATTCTGCCCTGCCGTCTACACAGCTTTTGCAACCAGAGGCCGGAGATCTGCACGCACCAGCATCAGGACTGTTGCCTTGGATTTCAAGAGACGAGAGCTTGCCGTGTATGTCGGACGCCTTCATGGACAAGTTCAACTCCATCGGTGAACGCATCAAGGTTGGAGGCGCCGATCTCAGCAGAAAAATGAGTGCTGGGGTGACCTCCATGAGCGACAAGATGAAGGAGCTCTTTCAAGTGCCCACACAGGCGGACAAGCTCGTCGAGGAGGCAACGGCAGAGAATCTGGAAGGACCCGATTGGTTTAGAAATATACAGATCTGTGACATGGCTAATTCTGAGCAGATTAGTGGACATGAGATTGTGCGGGCGCTGAAGAAGCGCTTGGCGATTAAGAACCCTGCTGTGCAATTGCTCACCCTCTCTCTCCTCGAAACCTGTGTTAAGAATTGCGAGAAAATGTTCTCGGAAGTAGCCTCAGAAAAGGTACTCAACGAGATGGTCAAGGCCGTAGACGATCCGCAGACACCGACCGTGGTTCGTGAGAAAGCACTGAAGCTGATCGAGTCATGGGGAGAATCCACTGAAGAGCTGCGCTATCTTCCTGTTTTCGAGGAGACCTACAAGGTATTTGGGGTTCACCCTTTACATGATCGAGAGAGGATGTTTTTTCCTGGTACGATTTCATTGTAAAGGTTCGCGTTATTGGATTTGCGACACCTTTCACAGGCATCGCATCGAAAACCATCTTAGATCCACTTCATGAAAAACACGTTTCGATTTCGAAATTTTGCTCCAGCTCACATATATAAATATATTTGGATTTGGATTTCTTTTTGGTGGAATAATCATTCTATAAAAGGTGCATTTTTTGAGGAACAGACTGGTACAGTTCTTTTTCTACTTGCGAAAGCTCATTGAAAGTCAATGGTCTGCTGTCGCAGTTTTATAGCATTGGAAGGACTCTAGTTTTCATCCTGACTATGTGGTGAAATTGTATATGCATGAATATAAAACGAATTCTGATGCCGCATTGCAGAGCCTGAAATCAAGAGGGATACGCTTTCCTGGTCGGGATGTAGAGAGTTTGGCACCGATATTTACTCCTCCAAAGTCTCAGTCTTCGCAACCAGTAAACAGGGAGGCAGATTTCAGTCTTGAAAACGCAGCAAGTTGGCAGAATGACAATGAGGTAACACAGGAACAGCCAAAGGAGGTATTTGACGTTGCAAGAAATGCTATGGAGCTCCTGTCCACGGTGTTAACTTCATCTCCACCACAAGAGACGCTTAAGGTGATGGCCTCGTCATTAAACCGTCTTAGGTTTGTGCTTTTCAATTTGCCAAAAGATTGTCTTGAAGAAAAGATGTTTTGATTTTGAAGCTGCGTAGTTGAGTGTCTCTGTCAATTTATGTCAATGAATATCATGAATAAAATTAGCTGTGAATTTCCGGATAAGTCATTGATCAGTTGCTGTTACAGGCAGAAGCCTGTCTAGGGCAACCAAGTCTTACGGTTCCCTTGTCTATTTTCTGTTAGTTGTCTTCCTTTTCTCGTCCTGTGTGGCTGGCAGGGAAATAAGTTGCCAGTTTGTTGTGTTAAGATTGTGTATGATAGGGGTAAGATGATGATAAATAATGATTTTGCTATTTATAGGAGGAGATTACATCCACGTTAGTTGAGCAGTGTCGGCGATCACTATCCAGTGTGCAGAGAGTAATTGAGAGAGGAGGAGATGATGAGGCTTTGCTGTTTGAAGCACTGAATTTGAACGATGGGCTCCAGCAAATACTTTCTAGATATGAAGAGATGCTCACAGCACCCACAATGCAATCCCAACAGCCCTCAGAACCAGCCTTGATACCAGTGGGGGTTGTGGACGAAGAGGAGTCTTTGGTAGTAAATGGTGAAAATTCACTGGTTCGGAAAAGTTCTGCCAAGCCTTCCACTTTCAGGTCTTTGCAGAGTGAAGAGGCTGCCATGGCAGACTTGGATGAAATGATATTCGGCCGAGCAGGGGGTTCGTCGCAAGAAAGCTCACAAGGGGCCCGAGGAAAGAAAAACGATGATCTTATTGTTTTGTGATATTATTGGTACTTAACTGAGGGGTTGCTCGTATATTCATTTAGGATGTTGATACGTATAAGCAAATCATATGCAGAGTGTCGCCCTGACCAATGTACATATGATTTTACTGGCCTTAAATATATTGGAAAGTTATGGTCTTTGTTTTCTGGTTTTTTTGGAGCTTGTTTTCAGACCTGATGATGACTTATATGTTGTGTGATGTTAACCTGTACGTTTCTCAATCCACACTTGTCACTTTACGAGGTGCCAGGTATGGTATCAAGTTGAGTTGTTAGTCAATATTTTGATCAATCCATGGGAGGTTCTCTGGAGATGGCGTAAGAGCTATATGATGGACGTACACGTGGACTCACACTCCACCTTGAATGAAGTGGCATTACATGATCTTTAGAAGAAAGTCCTCCAAAACATATTTAAAAACTAACGTTGAAAAGCACCTTGAAAAGTAAAGGGAAGGTCAATACCCTCTCCTCTCCATTGAACTTATTATTCCGATGTAGGGCACCTAAGGTTTGATGTCATATGCTGTCTTATTCTTCTAGCATGTTTTTTTTCAAGGACATGCACCTGCCTTTTAGTCTTGTCGACTATCATAATCAACAAACATTAGTTAGTGAATTTAGGTGTAGTTCTTGTTCTTATATTTAATGCTAATGTTCGATTTCCTTAAATGGTATAAAGGAATCAAATAGTTAATCATCTAATTTTCGTGGATGATCCAGTTCACTCGATTCATGATCATTGTTGGGAGTGTGTAATCAGCAAGATGTCCCAAAATGCCCACGTTGATTTGTTTATATACAGTAAGAAATACAATAGGAAAGAATACTTGCGTCGTTTATATGAAGAGTCTAGTTGAAAAGAATGTTATGCCATGCTTCATTGCCTTGTTTTTTGGGAACTATTTGGACTGCGATGTACTTTTTCTGCTTGTCGTGGACCCTAGTTACAAAGAGATTATTCCTTGAATATATTAAAAAGAAGATAACAAGGGGGATGGAATGATGAGAGTATTGCCCTTTAAAAAGGAGGCTATACTTGAACGCTAGTATATTCCAAGGTTTTTGTTGCCTACAAGTGTTATGTGATCTCAAGGTAGTGGATATGTCCGCTATGTATCAAAGGCTCACATGGAAAGCGGTTCTTGCATTACCTCGTGTAAATAAGAGCTATTGATTGATCCAAGTTGATGAAGGTTTTCACCTCTCTTGGGGTTTTAAGGTGTAGAAATGTGGTAGGCTTAGAGAAGGTTGTAATGTTCAGAATAAGGATAGGGTTGGGATAAATGAGAGAGAGAGAGAGAGAGAGAGAGTGGATTGAAAGAGATGGAGCGAGGAGTGTAAGAGTTGAGGATAGGATGCAAGGGTTGTACGGTTAGAACATGCTATCACACATTGAGGCAGCATGGGTACTAGGGATGAGAGTGTACACGAACACCAGTGGAGTGAACACACTACTCACAAATATTAGAGTGCTTTGCATTATGAGGAATTTAAATATACATGAGCCTTGGCAGAATATTTTCAGTCTTTGGAATGTTGACTCTATATCTCTATCTTGTCCCAAAAGTCATCTTGGAACCATTCTTAACTCAGATTAGTGATCAAAACAAAAACATATTGAATCGGCACAAGAGTGCACAATCTCTCTCTCTCTCTCTCTCTCTCTCTCATTATGCTTGTCCTATTATATGAATCATTTATGCTCTCAAGCTCAAGTTATTACAAATGGAGCTTTGTCGCTACTCAACAAACACTGTAGTTACTTAACACTAACTTTGAGTAGCAAAGCTTTGCTACTATTCAACACAAATAATCCTCACCTTATTTGATTTGTCCTTATTTGTGGCATCCTAGAGGCTCTTGTATCTTGCCTCATGATAAGTTGTATCTTGCCTCATGATAAGTTGAGCAGTGGGACTTGAAGTTTGCTCCTTCTGAGCAGTTTCCTATTGATGCTTTTTTGATCAGGCGATTGCTAAATATGTATAATGGTTTACTTTCAAAGAATCTTTTGCTTTATTGGAGGTATCTGTGTTGTGAGGTCTCACTTGCAAACTCACGACATCTCTTCCCTTGAATCATGCAAGACAACATCAAGACTTGTAACCTCTCAAAAGCAATCGAATTCATCCTCTTTGAGGTCTATTACCTTGAAAGTGCCTACATATAATGCTGTTGGTCAGACTAGGGAATCAAAGAGGAATGGTCTTGTCTATATGTTTGGAAATGTGCCTAGAAATACTATAGAAGCTATAGTATTGAATCCAAGGGCTTTGGAAAGTCCACAAAGCAACATATGGTCTTTGCTTCTAGTGTGGGGCTTCCTCTATGATGGTTCTCTTGGTGAAGATGTGTTCAAATGTGTATTGGTCTCGTCTAAAACCCGCCTACATAGTCGCTTGCGTGCACGTGCTCTTGATGTGTATCTCAAGAGATGACCCCTTACATCTTGACGATCAAATGTCCAACCATGATAGTTTGGTAGTAACTTGCATCCATGGGATCGCCTCCCTTATGAATGGGTATGATCGTACGATGGTGCTTGGAGGCCATTTCCATTTTGTAACTTTTGGATGGCCTCTTTTAGCTGAGATGTGGTGAAGAGTGTAGAAATGGTAGGGCAAGGAATGTTGTCTAGGGTGGGCATAGACTGGTTAAGGGCACCATAGAGTCTATCATTGTAAGCTTTCCAACGTCTAGGGTCCTTGATGGGAGCTTCATCCAAAATTCATTGGAGTCGTTGTTGTACATAAGAGCTCTTGTTGATGGCGGGCAACAAATTGTTGTTTCTTTTGATACACTATATGTTGATACTCGTATAAGGTCCTCAATATTAGTACCTTTTAGATTGGCTATTTGCTTCAAGTCATCTTGCCTCGTTTGAGCATCTTTGAATTTGATGATGAGAGGCTTGTCTCATGAATCATCTTTCCTTGCCCTCCATGCATTCTCAATCTATGTTTCGACAATCCCAAACGTGGCATTTAAGAAATCTTTCACTATATGTGATGGGTTGATTGCATCCTCTTTTGTCCAACCATTTTTTGTTTATAGCTTTCTTCCTTCTTCTATTTCCTCCTCAGAAGTTTCCTAATTTACCCTTTTGGGTTTGTATCCATACCAACATCGAACCAAGTCTCGCACCCTTTGGTATGCTTTTCCATTTTGGCCTCCATTTTCTTGGAATCCTCTAGTATGTGCCCCTGATCTTTTGGCAATTCGTCTAGATTTTTAAAAAAAAAATGCACTTTCTATTGTCGTAAACATCTAGAGTATTCAATTTAAGAATTCCGTGTATCTCCTCCTCAAGTTCTTTGAGATTAGAGGCTTGTTATTCCATTTTCCTTTTGAGCCTTGCATTGCCTTCCACCATGGCATCTTGTGTGTTCACGAGCCATGGATCATCCTTTCCACCCATAAACCCTCAATTTTTTATGGCAATCCCAAACAAATGAGCTATTCCCCTTGAGTTAGGGCATAAGCTTGAATGCATCCTCAAGTGCCATGATTGCCACATCTTATTTGGACAATCTTTCCATCCTGCAAATTGAAAAGAAACTCCTAGAATTGCAAAGAGAAGTGGAAAGAAACTCCTAGAATCGCAAAAAGCAAGGGCAAAAGCAAATCAAGTGTACCTCACTATTTCGAAAAAAGATATCATTGAACAGACAACAAAAATCCATAGTCCCATCACCTTCTCTCAATTGATTTTTGTTAGCCCCTATTTTTGCCTCCTTTCCAAAAAAAATTTGGGTGTGGATTTCTTTCTCACTATGGTGGTGTTGTCCTTACCTCAAATCACCATCTTTCCCCCCCTCTATTGCCCCTTTAGAGCTTGGGATTGTGCTCCTACATGATTGTAGCAACTTCTTCAAGGATGATTTAGATAGCTTTTGGGCTACATCTATGAATGTACAAGGCCATTGGTTGGAAGGCCTTATAGGGGACCTAATGAGAACAAAGTACATCATCGTGGCAGCCGGTTATGTGACCAAATAGGCTGAAGAAAAAGCCTTCTAGGACTGTAGTTCCAGAAACGCAACAAGGCTTTTGTATGAAAATATCATCTATAGATTTGGATTTCCCATCAAAATCATCTTAGATCAAGGAATTCACTTCATCAACTTGGAGATTGAGATCATTATTCCAAATTTAGCAAGAAAAATGATAATATACTACTTGAGTGCAAGTGGTAAAGCAAGGTGCTCAAAAAAATTCTCCTAACAACCATGAACAAGCACCAAAAAGATTGCAGCTACATGCTCCACACAATAATTTGTATTTCTTTAAGAAGCTTTTGAGCTCCTCTTTCTTTATTTTTGTGTCCTTTTTGACCACCTGATTGTCATCTTCCTCTTCTTCGCTATCCACCTCATAAAAGATAGCTTTCTTCTTTCTTTTGGGTTTGTTGATGACCCCTTTCTCTATCATAATTTCTTTGTGAAGCCATGCATCAGGTAGGTGATTTCCACATTGTGAGGCTTTGTACCATTGGTGAGGCCACTCAACAAACATGAATGAAATGATCTTACACATTGTTTAGTTGGTTCGTCAACGCCCTCATTCACTTAACAAAGTCATATATCAATTCACCTAGCTTTTGTTTGATTTAAGCTTCAACATGAAATATTAATTGCTTGTGTCAAGTTTAAGGGCTACTGTTCAACACATTTATGGCCAAGTAGAAGCCCTTCAAAACCACTTGGACGAATTGTTCAAAATAATCAAATTGTGGCTCAAGGTAGCCTAGTCATAAAAAAATAATCGAAAGGAGGAGAAAGGAAAGGAATTATCAACATATCAAGAAAAAAGGATTCAAGCACAACATGCTCGCTATTATACACTGCACCCAATGAAGCAAAACCTCCCTCATGTATGGGTTTACGGACCATACCAAATCAACGAGTGCTTTAACAATGGGACTATCACCTTGGAAGACTTGGAAGGGGATGCATTGCCAAAATGAATCAAGGAATGAAGATCAAGTTGTTTTGACCATAAGTACAACTTAGGAGGGTGGAATTCATCACGGTAGCCACACTGAAACACAATTTCCAAGGGGTTGTTACAAATCAAATCAAGATTAACACCATAATCCAATAAGAACATGATTGGAGGAAGCAACCAATTGGTTCACAAATTCCCAAAACTATGCAGAATTAAATGGCTATGTTAACAGCCACAACCATGGAGCACGGTGATGGATCCGTCCATATGGGTTTTGAGCCACAAATGGCTGAACATCAAGCTGGGCTGATGGGGTTTGAGCCGCAAATGGCTCAACATCGACCTAGTCTTGTGGGTCTTGAGCCTCAAATGGCATCGAGATCATCCAAATTAGCAAGGATAACAAAAGAGCCATTTGGATCCCGTATATGGATAACACAAGAGCCATTTGAAGATAAGAGGAGGTTGAGAGAATGTCTTGGTGCCATATGGGCCCAAGCGGTTGTAACAAAAGAGATATGATAGAGAGTGGTATAAGCAAAAGGGTTGGCCCTCCCTTCAAAAGGTGACTTGTATAAGGCCAAATCGTTGACTTTGGTCTTCATTGTTGTATGCACAAGTTTGGAATACAACCTCCCTCTTCTCTTTCAAGAGTGTCTTTGGGTGTTCTCTTGTTTCCTTTGTAGTGCCTTTGTGTTTGACACTTCATCCCCCTTCGCTCCCCTCTTCCCTCCTCCCTCTCCCTTCATTCTCCCCTCTCTCCTTCTCCCGTCACCCCCTTTCGTCTTTCTCTCATGCACATTGCAACAATCCGGGAGCCGCTTGAGTGACACTTGCAAACGACATGCTTTGCATTGCTCTCACAAGGAGTAGTTTGGATTGGAGGCTCCATCGATGTTCCTTCAAGATCCCCACAACACGTGAGTCACCATAGAGACTACACATCTTTGGCGCCATTGCCGGAGAGTTCAAGGCATGCTTTTGCACACTTGCCTTCTCTCGTCATTTACCCATTGCTCATTATTTCAAGCTTAACTTGGAGCTTTGATAGTGGAGTTGTAGGAGAGGAATGAGTGAAGAAGTGTGTGTTTGCATGGAAAAAAGATGAAAACTGTCATTTTCTATTGGAAAGCATTTTTTATCATGAGAAGCTTGTTTTTTATGTTTGTTAGTGTTTTGAATTGATCAAAAGCTAGTTTAGAGGATTGCTAGGGTGTGTGTGATAGCAAAATCCATAAAAAACACCCAAAAATGAAGATGGAAACTTAAATTCAAAGTGGTTTTGGAATGTTGAATTTCTCATTTGTGCACCAAAAGTTGAGGTTTTTTGCTATTTTTTGCTTAGTATAGGTAGTGTATAGCACCCACAAACACTCAAAACTGGAACAAAAACTAGAAATCACCAAACAAAGGTCGAAAAAATTCATGTTCTCAGACATCTCTTATCCCCACGGGTCGTTGCCTTAGCGCTATCCCAACAACCTGTCGCCTTAGCACTATCCCTACGGTCAAACATGTGTTGAATTGTTGGCTTAGCTCCTATCCCCACGACCTAACAATTCTCTACCGTCTAACCCACTGCCTTAATTAATACGTGTCAAAATATGCTATCCCGCCATTCTGACAGGTGTTGACCCATGGCCTTGAGCCTATGCCAACAACCCGTCGGCTTATTGTCAACCCTATGACCATCACCATACTCACATCCCTCTAAGGCAGTGAACCCACCGACTGTCGCTTTAAGTCTATCCCCATGCCTATCGACTTATAGCTAACCCTCTAACCATTGCCATATTCACATCCCGCCAACCTGATCATCCCGCTACCCGTTGCTTTAGCACTAACCCCACAACCATGGGCATATTATCCTCACCCCAACCCGCTGACACATGTTAACAGTCTATCCCTACGACCGTCGTCATACTTCCATCCCTATGGCCATTGCTATAGGTCTATCCCTACGCTCGTCGCCTTACAGCTAACCCTAAAATTGTGGGGATAGCTTTGGGAATAGAGCCATTGTAAAAAATCACAAAATTAAATTTGAGATAGAGTGTACCTCCGCGGAGATTTTATACATGCACTTGAGGTTTGGCAGAATTTTGTCCAAGGAACCCGAGCACCCGAGCCCGACGAGGACAATGTTTTGAACTACACTCAGCCCACTTTTTGACCTAGTTTGGGATCGGCTCGAACTGGGAGCTCTTCCTAGCTCTCACTCAGTGTTAGGGCCTCGACGTGAGGACCCCTCCAGTTTCGACGAGACGGAGAGCTTGAACGGGGAAATTCAAGACCCCCTACACCAGGTTAGCTCCACCTAATTCTCCTCCTCCTTTTATTGCCTCCAGGTTAAGAGGCATGATATCCAACATGTTTGGACAATTGGGCTGAATGGATTCAACGGACATGGAGAACCATTTTGCCAATATGTCCACAAAAAGGGGAGGTCAGCAGTAGGTAGCAACTAGCCCCTGAGCCACAAGTAGGCCGCCTTTGTGGACTCAAGTGCTAGAGCCTTCATAGGACACCCTGACTTGGAACACATGGATGATGAAGACCCCTTGATGAGGGACTCCGTAGGACAAAACCCTGGCCGAGGAAACGAGTGAGACTTCCAAGGGGAAACTGCTATGAACTTTCGACCTTTCAGGTGCCCCCGAATTCACCGGCTATGTGGTTCCACAAGTTCCACCTTACTGTCCAACGCAAGGATCCTCCATGCAGATGCCTATTGACTTGCTTCCTCTTGGAGGTTGACAGTTTACTCCGGTAGTAGCTACAGCCCCGATATACGAGGGAGCAAGCTTTATAGCCCCAACGTCGATACTGGCAACCCTAGCCAAAAGCCAAGGCAATATAGGTCCCAACTGGCTCCCTTACCGCCTCCACCTATACTGGGTCTGCAACCTCCCCCACCTTGTATAACTCCAATCAACCAAGTGTTGGTGGAGGAGCTACCCAATGATTAGGAGGACTCGACATAGGATCACGGACACTGTGACTATTTCCCTTGTGAGGAGGGAAGTGGCATCATAAGTCACTACCTCTTACATGAGGATCAACATGTCCCGGTGTTCCAGACAGTGCCCATGGATGGCCGCAAGGGCAAGAGACATGAACTTCGTGGTGCGAAGGCCCCCGATCCAATGCTATACTTGCCAAGGTCCAC
This sequence comes from Dipteris shenzhenensis, assembly GCF_047967505.1. NCBI lineage: Eukaryota > Viridiplantae > Streptophyta > Polypodiopsida > Gleicheniales > Dipteridaceae > Dipteris > Dipteris shenzhenensis. The sequence goes on from NC_141624.1 coordinate 49,739,423, forward strand.
ACAGGGCAAGTGAATGCCCATATAAGGGCTCAGCGAACCCTCCAGTGTCATGCTTTAAATGCCAAGGGCCGCACTTTCTAAAGGACTGCCCATACAGGGATCTTACCCCAATGGTTCCACCCACAACATGCCCCACGCCCTTGTGTGTTGGGTGCAGAGGGGATCATTTATTCAAGGATTGGCCCCTGAGTAGACCAGCAACTTCAGCCACCCCGCCCAAGAGCACTAGCATCAATTTGCTGAGTATTGAACAAGGTCAAGCAGCAGCAGTGCCCTTGAAGGGTCAAGGATGCAAGCTAGGGCCATAGGCAAGGAAATGAAGAAGTAGGAAAGGAAGGACAAAATGCGTATGCCACAAAACCCCGAGGCACCCCAACCCCCGAAGACTAGGTCCAAGAAGGTTACCAAGGTGGGCGAAGGAAAGAACCAAGTGCTCATCCAAGATGGTTAAGATGAGGAGACAGCCACTCTCGCCACCTCCTCTACCTCCGGACAAGCCCTCTCTCCTAGGATGACCCGAGTATGCCTCCGTACCCAGATGTAAACAAGCTAGTGTGGGCTGAAGATCTCACATCTCCACCTCCGTATAAGGAAACATATCCAGACCCAGCCTTGGAAAGACCACTTATTAGATGCTTAGAACTTGGTACGGGAATGCCAAGAGAAATTTGAGCAGAGGCTCAAGGCTAACAGAGGGTTGGATACCATCCACCTGGACCACCTGACCACCCATAAAGGGGCAAAGGCACTTAGGGTGCTAGAGAGGGTGGAAGAAGAGGAACTATCCACAACTCTGGTAAATTAGAGGCTCTAGACTTGATGTAGCAAATGTTCCAAGAGGATTGAGTGCTACAGAATCTATGAGAGGAAGGAGACATCTACGGTCTCGAGGATATGCTATCAGTAGGCAAGGAGACCACTCAAGAACCATGTGATAGTGCTAGGTTAGTGACTTCCTCTCCATAGAGGTTAAGATGCCAATTGCATCCTTGTTAAGAGGAAATCCTACCCCCTGGCGAGACCTCTCAAACTGGATGAACGGCCAATTCCTACCCCAAGGTCCTACCAACCCCGAAGTCGACCAACCATAGGAGGAGAACCAAAACCTATCCAAGATCCCCATCAATAAGTTAGGCCAATACTTTGAAGGTGATAATACTAATGCAGCTATCCCATAACCTACCAGAACTAGAAGGTTGATTCCATCTTGGATGTGGGAGCGGGTGTGAGTGTCTACACCAATGAATGTTCGGAGAGGTGGGGAAAACCCTTCCCTCAAGCAAACCCACTTGGTAGCCAAGCTAGCTGATGGCAGAACTGCTGAATCCCTGGGAGTCCTAACGGGTATTAACATTACAGTATTTGGCTTCACGTACCCCATTAGATTTGTAGTCATGGACTTTACCCAGCAGTTGAGATACGAAGCCATCTTAGGCAAGCCCTTCTTGCGATTGTTCTGGGCTCATACATGATTGGCGCATCATCAACATCTATTCATGGCATGAGGAGCAAATCGTGCAAGTGGACTTGAGTACATAGAAGGCCCACCCTCTATCAATACAACTATTTTTCACGAATTTCGACACAACCGACAGGACCACATCCTTGAAACTATTCCAAACTTGTGAAAGAGAAGGTGATGAGAAGGAAGCAGCTAAATTTTGGTATGCCCCCCTCCCTGAGGCAGAGTTCTCTAAGAATTGGATGCACATTTTGGCAAACATCGACGTCCCAAAAAGATTAGGATTCCAAATAACAACCCCCAAGCGCAAAGAGTTGAGCACGGTGGTTCCCCTCAGAACGAACATGCTCAAGCCCTGTGAGGTGAGCAGAGGGACAATAAGGGTCAAAATAGACCTCTAATGGCTAACATATGTGGGTGCCACTAATGCTCATCATGAGTTCTCCTCCAATTGGGGATCACGATTGAGCAAGGCTACCTCTCCAGTCAGCTCCATAAGTCCCATGAAGGAGCCCCCCTTAGGTCTGAAGTTCCCAAGTTCCAAAAGCTCGAAGGCTCCCACCAGGGCCAAGAAGGAAACCACCCCAAGGGGAGTGGAGGAGGAGGATGAAGAAAAGGAGGACCTACGATGGGTACCTTCCCATTACAAGGACTACACAATCGAGGATCGCAAGATCTTATACCATCAGGCCAAGAGAACCTAGGAGGAAGGGTGCTTCAAAGGATACAATGGTCCAGCTAAGCTTAAAGAAGTAATTTTGGCGCTGGAAGGGGAGGACCCACAACTAATATTCATAGCAGATGACCTCACCCCCAATGAGGAGCGAGTTGTAATTGCCCTCCTTTGAGAGTGCAAGGACTGTATGGCTTGGAAGTACACAAATATGAAGGGTGTGCCCGTTGAAGTCGTGTAGCACATGATACCCATGCTAGATGATGTCATGCCAGTGCACCAGTGTCCCTATCCTATGAATCCCAAATATGCGCTTATAGTGAGGGAGGAGACCCAAAAACTCATAGATGTGGGATTCATCTATGAGATAGAGCATATAGACTAGGTGTCACCCATTGTGATAGTCCTAAAGAAGAATGGAAAGATTCGAGTACGTGTGGATCTAAAGAAAGTCAATGCTGCCACTAGGCGCGACCACTATCCCTTGCCTTTCACGGAACATGTTCTAGAAAGTAGCGAGAAAAGAAGCTTACTAGATGGATTCTTGGGATACAATCAGGTATCTATCGCCCAAGAGGATCAACATAAAACTGCCTTCACAACTAAGTGGGGTATGTATGCAGCCACATTTCAGTGTTTCATGAGATCACCGTCTTCAAGGAGTACCTAAGGGACTTTGTAGAAGTCTTCTTGGATGACATGTGCATCAACTTGACGTGTGCGATGATCAACTGAGATACTTGAAACTAGTCCTTGAGAGATGGAGGTTGTATCGGATATCCCTGAATCCCCTCAAGTGCCAATTTTGGGTCAAACACAGAGTGATTCTCGGTCACATAGTGTCCAAGAATGGCATATCCATGGATTATAACAAGATTAAGATCATTCTAGAGTTACCTGCCCCCACCAATGCCAAGGGAGTTTAGTAGTTTACGGGCCATACGGGCTACTATGAAAGGTTCATCCTGTTTTACGTAGACATAGCCCGGCCATTGTACAAGCTATTATTAGTAGTCTTTGAGTGGACTAAGGAATGTCAAAAATCCTTTGAGACCCTCAAGCTAGCTCTAGCCATAGAACGGTATTGTGGGCCTCGGATTGGAATCTAATATTCTATGTCCACATAGATGCCTCAAACTTTTCCATCAAATGTGTGTTAGCCCAACCAGGGGAGACTACTACCCAGTGTACTTTGCTAGTCGGACAACTAAACGATGCCGATGGTAATTACACGACAACAAAGAGGGAAGGCCTGGACATGGTCTACGCAGTTAAGAAGTTCAGGCAATACTTGTTAGCCAACAAGTTCGTCTTTTTTTTAAATCATCAAGCCTTACTGTATTTGGTTAACAAGCCCTACATACGGGATGCATCACAAGGTGGATGCTAATCCTTTTGGAGCTCGACTTCATAGTTGTGGTACATAAGAGAAAGACCAATGTCCTAGTCGATCACCTCTCAAGGATTTCCAATGGGGAGGCTCCAATGGAATTTGAGGATGACCTCCCACATGCTCCTCTATTCCTCATTGACATAATTCTGAACTGGCCAGCCAAATAGGCCACTACCTGGCAAATGGGTTGCCTCTAGACAAACCCTCAAGAGGGAGAGAGCCTACAAACTCATCAAGGACGTAGCACCATATCAGCTAATTGCAAGCCAACTATACCATATGGGCAAGGATGGCATTATGCGCAGGTGGGTGTGCGAGCATGAATATATTAACATGCTCGAAGAGGCCCATTTCAAGATAGCAGGTGGTCACTTCACCATTGACGTTATGGCACATAAAGTGTTGCAAGCAAGCCTCTGGTGGCCAACTCTCTTTGGAGATGTAGTTGAGTCTATCAAGCGATGCGAATCCTGCTAGAGAGTGCAAATCCTCCACAAAGCGGACATGATGCCCCTAACTGGAATATTAACCAATCAGCCCTTTGAGAAATGGGGCATAGATTTTATCGGCCTGATAAGCCCAGCCACTAGAGGAACAGGGGCTAGATACATTACCCTGGCCACAAATTATTTCACCAAATGGGTGGAGGGGCGAGCCACAACAAAAGCCGATGCGCAATCCATAGTTAAGTTTTTGTATGAACGTGTCATCACAGGGTTTGGATGTCCCCTAGAATTGGTCAGTGACCGAGGAACTCATTTTCTCAATGAAACTATAGCGATCTTGACTAGTGAATTCATGATCATACATAGAAAGTCAATGCCATACTACCCTAGGGCAAACGACCTGGATGAGAGCAAGACATGCTACAAGGTTATAACTTGCACCGTGGAAGCTAGTCGTACCGACTGGGAGCACAAGCTCATTGCCACATTGTGGGCCTATCGATTGTCTTACAAAGTGGCCACAAACTGCCACCCTTTAGCCTAGCCTTTGGGGTGGAAGTAGTTGTGCCAATGGAATATGTAGTGCCTAGCCTTTGCATCACGGTCAAGGAAAGGCTCACTGAAAATGCTTTGGTGGAGCGCTTAATCGATCTTGAATGGCTAGACTGTGTGCATCATATTACCTCTGAGTAGAGAAGGCATGGTGCAAAAAACGATTCGGCCGAAACCTAAAAAACAAGGACCTCAAGGAAGGAGATCTCACACTCCTCTATAGCGTCCACAACACCAAACGTAAACTTAAATACAGGGGCATGGGTCCCTACCGCGTAGTGGAGATTACTCTGCAAGGTGCATGCCGAATAACTACCTTGGACAGAGTGGAAATGGACAGCTACCTTAAACAAGGGAAAATTGAAAAGATACAAACGGGGGAAAATTGAAAAGATACTAAGCCCCCCTCACCCGACAGACCCTCCAGACCATCCATAGGGAAAAGGAGCTCAAGGCCAAGGTAGCCCAGATGAAACATAAGGCCATCGAAGAAGCCAAGGCACGTAATGCCAAAATCAGTCAACGTAAACAAATGGCCATGTTTAAGGCAACACTCGAGCATCCAAGACCAACTAATGAACAAACGGTAGATCCAGCTAGGTTGAATGTGCAATTGCAGGGCCCAAGCTTATGCATCCAGGTGCTTGTGGATTCGGGAGTGAGAGCCATAACTTCATCTCCCGTGAAGTATGGAAAGCACTGCAGGTACCCCTAAACCTTACTGTGGCTTCAGTCCACCCAAGTCAAATCTTAAGCACATTAGGTATGTGGACTTGAAACTAATGGTTGTTCGTCAGGAAGTAGAGATTAATTTTTATGTTCTCCCCACAGAAGCAACGACAAACATATGATATTGGGAAGAACTTGGTGCTACGCCGTGAGTTGCCAAATTGACTAGAGGGCTTGAACAACAACTCTCACGAACGGGGGGAGAACTGCAATAATTCCACTTTGTGAAGTTCATCCCATCTCCCCCATAGTACCACCACCCACAAAAGGCATGGTAATTTTAAACGAAGGAAATTCCAAGGCCCCCAGGAGCCCCCATCGCTCTTGGCTCTAACACTCAAAAGGTAGTCCATACTGGGATTGTGCAAAGTTTGAATTGAATAGCGATAGCAAGGTCATGCCATAAGCTACTCTTCCACCCCTATCGCCCACCTAGAAATACCACAAACAACAGGTACAAGAACCATTCTCTGTGCACAACACCACTTCAATAGAAGTCAACGGCCCAGGAAGATTGAAGCAAGGGAAGGGTCTCCAATCCCTTCTTGGCATGCACCAACACGGGTAGTCCCATCCCAGAGAAGAGCCTGATGCTGCCAATCGCCTTGGCTGCAAGGGCCAATCTGACCACTCCAAGCACAACAACCTTACAAGCGTTGGGTTGCGACAAAGATCTTTGAAGCCCAGGGCTACTACCAAGGCGAGCGAGCCGCTTGGGTCTAGAAACTTTTGATGACACCGAATATGCGATCCCAACTCATTGGGGTTCAGAAGGTAGTAACATAAGAACTTGTGTCAACTCTGGATGCAGTTCCACAAGAGCCTACCCTAGAGCCCAGTGCGATGAATAAGCCCCCAAACCCATAGAGTACCATGATTCCACAAATAGTGCAACTCAATGAGAAGGTCACTTAAGTCCCCAAGGAAGCAACACAAGAACCGACCCCTAAAAGCGGAGTAGTTACACAAGAACCTTCCTCCAGGCCCCTACGCACACCATCAAAGGACACATTACTCAATAGAGCACCGGAAATGTTACCCAACCATAATCCGTCTACCACATCAAGGGTCGTGGTACCACAAGAACTTGTTTTTGCCCCAGTTACAGCCATTGAAGAACCCGCGTGCCTTACCCTGAGAGAGATCCATCAAAGGGAAAACAGGAACGCCGGTGCACCCCTGACAACCAAGATGATGCACAAACTCAATGCATGCTCTACTTGGTTGATGATGTGGTATGTTGCTGCTTGGCATTCATATCCATTGCATTCCACCTAATTATCAAGTCCAGGTCTAGGTGAGTTTGTACGATAGCCATAACACCCACATGCACCAGCAGCTCACGAGTCCTTGGTATCCCAATGCATCCACTCACATTCACGGTCAGCATTAGGTGAATACGGCCAATACATTTTCTGTGCATTTTCTTTGTGTTTTGGATCCTTGCACACTGACCTCACAAGTGTATGCATCACCTAGTTCATTCACCTTGTTTTTCCCTTCGCATGAAACCCTCAACATGAATAGCCCCCTCTTTTTCCTTTTTTCTTTTTTCCCTTTTCTCCTTTTCCCTTCTTGCCCTTTTTACCTCCCCCCCCCCCCCCTTCCTCTCTCTCAAATTTTGACATCTGCTATCCCCACCGTGATTGCCTTTCTGCTATCCCCATGGTTGTTTCTTTTCTATTATCCCCACGGCTGACGCCTTCCTCTTAACCCCATGGCCATTGCCTTTTTTTTAATCCCCATGACCCGCTGCCATAGGTCCTATCCCACGACATGTCGTCTTATGCTATCCCCTTGTTTGTAGGGATACCAAAAACTATAAAAGGCCACCCTATCCCCCTGGGTCGTCACCTTAGCAAAAAGCACAAAACTCTATCAAAATTTTGCAAGTTCTTCCTCAGCTCTCTGTCCTCTTTTAGCCTGCATTCCAGCGCCCATTGAATGTCCTCAATCTCATCCTCCTCCATCGACTCTCTCCTCACACAGTTGCCCTCCTTTTTCCCCATGGACCCCGACAACAAATTCTTCAAATTCAAAATGGAACTTGGCCTCCACCCCCCAAATCCACGGTCCACGGGCCCCTCTAAATCCCATAGTACACCGTCAAGGACAATCTGGATGCCCTCTGATGTTCCAGCAGAGGAGTTGCAAACAGAAGAGGAAATCTCAATGCAATAGGCCACTCAAAAACCATTAGCAGCCCGGCTGCGACCACCCCCTGAAAGACATCCAAGAAGCGTACCCCAGCTCCAACGCAGGGGGAGTACAAGATAGTGCGGTCCTTGATGCACTCGCTGCTCAGAGAATCTTGGCTGATACAACTCAACGGCTATGCAATCCACTCTCGATATGCCTATGAGGGACATGATTACACCCTCCACTACCATAATGCGACCGCGTACCAATCCCTCAAGGAGCTAGAGGTGCAAACCTCCCTAGCTTTGACAAGACTTGGACCCATTGCGGACCGCCTTCCTTGTCACGTCAACATGAAGCTGCTTAGGGAATTCCTCCAGGCCTACAGCTCGAACACCAACGTCGGCATCCTACATGACACAACAGGCACCCCCACCTCTACCACCTCAATGTGGATGTGGTGCGTGCTGCCTTCGGCCTCCCCATCATTGCTAAAAAGTACTCGTAGAAGAAAAAGCTGCACAAAGACCTCGGCCAAATCTGCAACTATGTCTGGAAGAAGAGCAAGGGCCGCATCCACTTCTCCGAAATCATTGAGCTAGAGTTGGAGAAATCGGCATGCGTGCTCCAGTGATGGCTGACCTAGGTCAAGTATATAGACCACCACCAATCCATGGTGCCCAACATCCTCGCAAGATTGGTAGCGCCAAAGGTGACTAACTGGACGGACTACTTATGTACCCAGATGCGGGAAGACCTCAAGACTGACAGTGAGGTCCTCGGCAACCCCATGCTATATATGCCAGTCCTCTACCACATGCTGCAGCAACAATCACCGATGGGATATGGGCTGGTCGACAAAACAGCCAGCGGACCTATGCCAGTAGAAGAAAAGGAGATAGTGGTCGTACCTAAACGAATAAGGACAGATCCAAGCACCACCCCCTCCAATAGTCTCACTCAGTCACCCCTTGATAGCCACTTGCGCACCCAATACGAAGATCGCCCGATGCAAGAATTCCTCAGAAGGCAACACCTCGTCTTGAGCATGCTGCTCCATTTTCTAAGGGCAAGGCCCCCATCAATGTTGACAACTTCCCTTGGGACAATATTGTCCACATTGGCCTCCACCCTGGAGCCCAAGGCACTCATGCCACCTCCTCTGCTCCCCAAGTCTTGGCCTCAGCTTTTGCCCAACCCACCCAAGGAGGCCACCTCCTTCATCATTGGATCCTCTTCGTCCCCATGGGCTGGCACAGAAGCCCTCCAATATTGCAGTGCACCCAAGTACTAGACCCCGGCGGCTACAACAATATGTCAGTCGAGTAACTCTCATAAGTCAATTAGATGGAGCTCCAGCGGGGCTACTATTGGATGCGATGGCCCAGCTCCTGTAGGAGGCACGAACAATTTTGTAGAGGAGGCAAGAGGATGCCTCCCAACTCTCATCCTCTTTGCTCCAAGCACAACTCAATGCGCACGACAGCCACATGCTTATCATTGCCGCACAAGCTACAGGTCGACAGAGTAAGGAATACCAGGCCAAGGCCGAAGAGTTGGAAGTCTCCCTCATCAGCTTAAGGATGAGCTTTCTGCTGATGAATCCTTGTTCCAAACCCTCATGGACCAGTTGGATAAGGCAGAATCCAGCCTTTGTGCCATAGAAGAATGTAGGGCACAAGCCGAGCAGCAACAAGCTAGAATCACGGAGGGATTCGACAAACAGATCCAAACCCTCTAGGGCACAGGAGAATGCCCTCATAGTCACCATGCAGGCAGAGAACGAGAGTGTGCACATCTCTGGCCACCCAAAGGAATCGACATTGGAAGACATGGAACCGCAAGAGCTCCAAATGTACTGGGAGGTCTCCGCACAATTCACCACTTACACGCTAGCCCCACTCACCATCCTGTCAACACTCCAAATGCACTTCGACGTACTCCATGCACAGAACATGATCTTCCACATAGACCTCACTGCCCCTCTTCTGCCCAAACCATCCTTCGCCCATAATCTCGACCATTTTTGCCCCACCCTCACCATGTCATATTTCTCCCTTGACCTTCAACCTGCTAGTCTCTTCGTCCTCCGTCCTTCCAATCTTCAGACCCTGGCTGCCCACCCCATCTTGTTGAACTTTTAGGTATGGTGCTGGGTCATCATAGAGTCCACAAACTATCCACAAGATGATGAAGTGATGCAACTAGTGAAGCCCGACGAACTCTACCCATGGGTCTGCACTCTCGATAGCCTCCAAGCCATCAATTGGATGCAGACCTATGGCTGTGGGCCTCCACCATCCAAATGCAAGGGCACGTAGTTGCATACCGCTCCACTGCCTGCCATCCCCTTGGTATAATCATTTTGTATAACCAGGTGCAACAGGATCTGTAGGAATTCCTCGAGTCCCTGGTCAGCAATTTTGAAACTATTCATGTAGCCTACTCTGAAGATGTCACCGAGGAGGAAGGGCACTTCACCACCCCCCTGCCAAAATTCCCTAGCCACCTCCTATAGATCCCGCCCGACCCCCCCAACAACCCACCAATCCCGTCCCGCCCCCTCTACCCTGCACAAACCTCCCAGAGTACTCCTCCAATGCCTTCAACACAAAATTTCCACATCACGAGACCTCCCAGTCCATCTCCAATTCTCTTGTCGACCTTCCGGATGAGGCACTCAACACGCTCCTAAAGCCGGTGAATTTTGAACCTACCCATCGATCCATCGCCTACAAGAACTGCTGAGGAAAAACCTATGCCCATGGACGAGGATGATGTCCCTCCAGCACCCCCCTCATCCTTGCCCAAAGATGTCCAATGGCGACCCACGATTTACACTCCTTCCGAGACTTGCCCGACAACGCCCTAATGCATCACTGGATGGCTCGTCTCAAAGGCTCTTGGTTCCATCTCTATGAAATTATGGAAGTTCACCCCCTCACTCAATTCATTACCCAGTCCTTCAATGATTAGCGGCGAACCCATCCGAAGCGCACACGTGGTAGGTACCACCTCGCCCCCGACGCACCCGTTTCCCTCATTGACTCGAACATTATCCTTCGACCCGGTTGGTGCATCCCTTTTTTGAAGAAGGAACAATTTTGGTGGTACCACCGTAATGCACACATTGACCGAGGATCCACCCCTTTACATGCCCATGGAACGACAATGGACTTGGGCCCACTTTTGAAAGATCCAACAAAAGGACCCCAACATTATTTACAACTTCTCGAAGTACAATTTCCCAAGGAAATGATGGAGGGATTTTTCTTCCGCCTCTAGTCATTCAACAACACCTACGGCTTTGTGCCCAACCCCACGATGGTTGCAGCTATCCACTTCAACCAGCTCATCCTCTTACTCGTCCGTGATCTCCCCGCCCACAGTCAGCCCATTGACGACAAGCTCCATAATCTCAACAACCAAATTGTCTTTAACCCCGACATCGTCCCCCCTCTCAGCTCCAAGACTGCCTCCTCTACCTTCGAGTTTGCAACCTCCATGGCCATCACATTCGCACCTTCGAGGACATGCATGCCACCCTCTTTTGGAAGTTCCACTTGTACTTCACGTGGATCATCCCCCGCCAATTGGATCGCTACGCAGTCCTCTCCACCCACCTACTCCAGCACGAGTGATGCGAGGCTCGGCAACAAGAAGGGGGGCATGTTAATGGCCACAGCCATGGAGCACGATGACGGATCCGTCCATATGGGTATTGAGTCACAAATGGCTCAACACCAAGCTAGGCCGATGGGGTTTGGCTCAACATCGACCTAGTCTTGCGGGTTTTGATCCTCAAATGGCTTAAGACAGAGGTAGGCATCGGGATCATCCAAATTGGCAAGGATAACACAAGACTATTTGGATCCTATATATGGATAACACAAGAACCATTTGAAGACGAGAGGAGGTTGAGAGAATGACTTGGTGCCATATGGGCCCAAGTGGTTGTAACAAAAGAGATGTGAGAGAGAGTGGTATAAGGAAAAGGGTTGGCCCTTCCTTCAAAAGGTGACTTGTATAAAAGGCCAAATGGCTGACTTTGGTCTTCATTGTTGTATGCACAAGTTTGGAATACAAGCTCCCTCTTCTCTTTCAAGAGTGTCTTTGGGTGTTCTCTTCTTTCCTTTGTAGTGCCTTTGTGTTTGCCACTCCATCCCCCTTCACTCCCCTCTTCCCTCCTCCCTCTCCCTTCGTTCTCCCCTCTCCTCTTCTCTCTCTTTGTCCTCTCTTCCTCTTTCCTCTTTCTCTCATGGAAACATATTGCAACAATTTGGGAGTCATTTGAGTGACATTTGCAGATGGCTCGTGCTTTGCATTGCTCTCACAAGGAGTAGCTTGGAGTGGAGGCTCCATCGACGTTCCTTCAAGATCCCCGTGACACGTGAGTCACTGTAGAGACTACACAGGCTTGGATTCCATGATTTGAGGAAATCCCTTGATGAAAAGGACATGAGTAAATGAAGAAGTGAGCTGGTAGTTAATAGGAAAATATAGGAAGGAACCCTAAGCTCCTTACTACATAATCCTTCCAAAAATTTTGAGCCTCTTTTCCTCATTCAAGAACTCTTGAATTTGGCACAAAAACCTCTCTCACCTACATCATGCCGAAACATCACCACCATTGAAATTCCATAGGAATCAATGAATGGCAAGCATCCCTTTGAAGCTCCTTAGAAGAGAAAGGTCATAGAGAATGTTGATGTACCAAACACCTTTAAAGAAACTTAAGGCCAACAAGCAAAAGGGGATAGAAGTCCAACCACCCTAGAGAAAAATTGGCCACTACTACCCATTTAGTTGATTGCATCTCATAGGACTGCAAGATTTCCACAAGACCGTATGGAGCCTCATTTTTTATAGATTAGTTGAAGTAGAAGCAACTAACACCTACAACCCTACCATGAAGAGCTTCTAATACAAGGGAAAAATATCATTGTCAATGAGGCCAAAGTGGCTTCAACCTTCACGTTGCCAATACAAGGCGTTGATTCCCTAAAGCTACATCTTCCTCGAGGGAGCTTGGCTATAAGGACAAGACTATCTCATGAGTGAGGTAAGGGATTTGAAGCAAATAGCTATGTCTTTTTCCTTTTAGAGATGATTGAGCTAAATATCCTACACACTTGCATGGCCAGAGTTTTGGTACAAAAAATGTTGAAGACAATTAAAGGAGTGCAGATGAGTTGAGTGGAGTTCTTGAGTTTGCAATTACAAGATCAAGTAGAGAAGCTCAAAGTCGGGGAGTAGTAAGTGTGCTAGGTGGAAGCCCATATGTGCCTTTTTGCACGAAGGGATGAAGAGTTGCCAAGCTAGCCACTTGGCAAAGCAACAAACATGTTGTATGAACCCTTCAATGAATCCCCAAAGCCTCGAAACCTACAACTAGTTGAATCATCACAATATATTGATGCAACACAACCACAACTATAACAATAGCCATAGATGCAACCACCCTCACAACAATGACCTTCATAAGAAGGAGAACAAGATAAACAATTGAAGGCAGATAAAGGGAAGAACCTAGCACCTAAAAGGCAAGATGATCTTATTGGCTCTCCATCACAATACTTTCAAATAAATGCGTGGAAGACACATACAAGACGTATGCAAAAACCTTGCCTACCGTACCCCGAATTGATGTCAGACCTTTAAAAAAAGCTAGCATAAAAAGGTATTGTTATGAATATGATCTTGTCATCAGACAAACCATCAATGTCTTGTGCCCATGTTCAAGACACCTTCAAGCCTCTTGGCATAGTAGAGTTCTAGGCACGCTAGGCCAATAAAGAAAATTAACAACTCTAAGCAATGTGTACAACCCTTCAGACTAAACAAACATGATGGTGGCTAAAAGGAGTGAGGGCCATTGAAGAAAAAGCTAAACCGATTCACCAAGAAGAGGAAACAACACATGAAGTCAAGCACTTAAGAAGGAGATAGCAAAGGGGTTCTTTCATAAACATGTAATGAAGCACGTTAGTACACGGAGGGGTATTCTTTTATAGGGGGACTTACATGCACATTTACATACATGAGGGAAGATAGCAAATTAGTGCAATTTATATGTATAGATGGAGGGGTGTCTAAATTTTAAGCTTAAAAATTGGTATACATGCAAGAGGGCATTAATCAATAACATGAGAAAACGAAAAAAAATGCACCAATAGGGGTATTTTAATCTCATTTTAATACATGCTTGCTCACACATGCTAGATGGGGTTTATGAAGTATGATGCCCTCTACATGAGAAACTGGAAAATTGCATCAATAGGGGTATTTTAATCTCATTTTAATACATGCTTGCTCGAACATGCTAGATGAGGTTTATGAAGTTGTATGCCCTCTCCTTGTCGCCCCACATGCATGCATACACACAGGCATGCACACATACATACATACACTTTAAATTCCTTTGTAGGTGCAGATTATCATTATCTTCATGTGAATGAGATGGCATAACTTACCTTTATCTTTGTGTGAGGTGCTTACTTTATCTAGAGAGATTGTATTGATGTGTGTTTATGCATTTCGAGTCTGGACATTTTATTTGAAAACAAGATTTGTATTATGATTTGCATTTTGGTTGCGGGAGTGGTCGACTGATATGTAGCATATTAGGAAAAGGGTCGACCACCATGAATGTCAGCTAATCAATGTGAAAGAGAGTTGTGTGAGGCAATGAGATTTCCAAGAGGTTGTTTTTGCCAAAGTTTTTGGATTGCCTTTATATTTGTGTGGGGAGTCAATTTCTTTTGGAGAGATTGTATTAAATGCATGTTTATGCATTAAAATTTTTGGTGCCACTTTTAGATTTAATTTCTTTTGGAGTCAATTTCTTTTGGAGAGATTGTATTTGATGTTTTTTTAATGCATTTAAACATTTGGTGCTACTTTTAATCCATTGATGCCAATTTCTGAAGGCATTTTTGCGCTCCTCTACAATATATTTTTCCATGCCCCAATCAATGATTCCCACATGACATGCACCATTTGGAGTACAATCAAGCAAGATGTTGCTAGGGTGCAAGTCTGTGTGGAACCATTGGGCTTGATGTAATTGTGCTAGCCCTTGTTTAGGAGAGCATGGATCAGACATTGGATATTCATATTTAAAAATTTTATTCTTTACAACGCAACTCCTAATCCATTGATGACTTCCTCGAGGCTTTCTTTTGCCTATGCCCTCCTCTCTACTCCTCCCTTGACCCTTCATTGTATGGTAGCTAGAGGAAAAATTAGAACAAGCTTTTGGGATCTTCTCTGGTTGTTGCAATAGCTCTAATGAGAACTAGGTGTACTACTTGCATTATCCCCCCTCTTTGATGTATTGCCCCTGTATTGCTTGCTAGCATACCACCTCTACTAATTGAAACCTAGGCAACCTATTAGATGGACCTTATACACAGTCTTGTAGGTTGAGCATAGGTTCCAAACCCGATTTACTCTCCTCGAAAGATCTCTTGCTCCATGACATATGTTCCAAAAGGCACATCTCCTATGTCACTATCTCCTTGATGTAACCTTTGTGTGGTACCTCCAAGAACCCTGCCTCTCAAAACTGCAGTGCCTTCCTCATTGGGCTGCTCAGCTCAAGCCTTTGTGATTCCATATGTCAAGGATGCTTTTTTCTCTCAAATCTAAATATTCCAATTCTTCTTGTCAATTAGAGGATGATACTTTTCTACTCAACCCATATTCTATCCCATTCTTTAATCTTTGTTTCATTGAGATCCATAGTAAGTGAAGGTCCTTTAGCACTCATCTTCTGAAATCGTATGTACACAATGTCGATTATGGACTAAATGCATCCAACTCTCAATCCACCATGTTGGACAGATGACGGTTCAAGGCATCTTGCCCAAGCATTGTCTTAGTGTCATGTAAAATCTTCATCTTGAATTCCATAGCTTGTCAATGCTTTGTATTATGCTCTCCATCTCTCTCTCTTCCAAGCTATTTATCTACTCTAAAAGTTTCCTTTAAAGCACCTAGTTAACATGGTTGTTTTGC
Organism: Dipteris shenzhenensis; assembly: GCF_047967505.1. NCBI lineage: Eukaryota > Viridiplantae > Streptophyta > Polypodiopsida > Gleicheniales > Dipteridaceae > Dipteris > Dipteris shenzhenensis. The sequence continues at coordinate 49,754,836 of NC_141624.1, forward strand.
TTCAATGTCAACCCATGCTTACGCTTAGCGCCAACGGAGCATTTCATCTTACTACTTGTAAAAGAATCTCTGTGAAATTGAAAAAACTATGTGAGAAAATTGTATTGGATACAATTTCTACATATACAAAAATCCACGTGTTAGTGCAACAATGGTTTACAAAATACAGTGCATTGACACAAAAAGATTGAAAAACCCCCCGACAAAAATCACCTCCCTCTTCGAGAGAGTCCTAGGGACCTAACCATTGGAGCGGTCCCATCCAGATCCCAGGCCTTATGAGCACAGGGGCCAAGGACTACCATGCGGGCTAGGCCATGGAGTGGCACTGATGATAGGAGAGGAGATTTACCTTTCAAATCACAAGCAATTAAAATTAAATTGGTGGTCTGCTTATATAATTGTGGCGGTATTAATATTGCTGATATTTGGTCTAGCATTGGTGGTAAAAAGTGCATTATTGATGGCTTTAAGCATATTGTCAATGGGCAAATTTATGCCAGAATTTCATGCAGATATTATTTGTATTTTTGCCAGGAATAGGCTGTATTCCTACAGTTTCTTACTTCTTATCGGCATTATTTTGGGACTTTACCAATGGTATTTGTAGTTTACTGGCAGTATTTAGCCGGTTTCTCATTTTTTTTGGACCGATAAGATTTTGTGCTCGTTATGTGTAGATTTCGAATGCAAATCACACCAAAACTTGCATGGTTACATAAATATGCAATTCCTACAAAAAAGTTCAGGCTAAGTCCTTTCGTCTGAGGAATACCATCTTTGAAGGAATTCATTAACAAAAAGACCGATCGCAAGTGGATGTGAAAGAATTGTATACAACTCTTAAGAAACTATTAGTGCGCATTTGAGTGGAGCCCATAAGACATGAGACCCCAAGTCAAGCACGGGAGGGGCATCCACTACGATGACCCCAAGAAGAGACCCACCAGCACAAGGCATAACCAAGGTAGGGAAAAAGAACAAGTGAAAGCACCATAACAAGTTTAGGAGCTGCTTATGGAGTAACAAAGAATCAAGGAGTTGAGAGAAGCAAAGCTAGGTAGTTGAACTCACTAAGGTTGAGCATGCCCATTGCCTCAAGAACTCAAAGTAGACCTTACTCATAGCACACCAATTTCAACACTCCAAAGTGTAGATGAGGGAGTTGGTATCGCCAATCTCCCTCAACATTTATTTGAATGCTGAGCAAGCATGGAAATGAGCCATTTGGGTGGAGATTGTGAAGGCACAAAATATTCGACAAGTTGGTAGCCACACCCACCAAACACATTGCTAGACAGGATCGGGAAAGTTACAAGTCTCTACACCAAGAACAAGATCATTGTATACTTGAAGAATGCCAAGGACTAGTACTACGAGATGCACCGCATCTTGGGATGGAAGAAACACATATCTACGAGCCGCTTTGCAAGTTCGGCAAATGTCTAGTGTCACGATGGAACATAAAAACCAATTAGAGGTGCATGGAACGACAACTTGAGATCTAAGACATGAGGATATGACTAGAACAACAATTGGGAGTGATGACGAAACTAGGTTTCAATAGTAGGAGACAAAGGTGAGGCCGAAGAAAGGAATGAAGTTGATGCTACATAGGGAGGGGCACCAACAAACAACCAAGTGTGGAATGAAGGTGAGGCTCGAGAAAAGTGAAGAAGTTAGCATCGTGTTTATCAAACCAAGATGATTGTTTGTTGGGAATGCACCAAGATGAGTAATTGGGGCCACTTATGTCAAAACATTTTTATGCTAGACTTCATGGCACTAACTTCCTCTGATGACTAAGCATGGATGAATGTAAATGTGGGTAGGACCTAGCACTACCCTCCGTGCCCTATCAAAAGAGAACATATATAGGGGAGTGAATCAGAGGTAGGCAGGGCGATTTTATTGGTATTACAAGTAGAGGGTGTGTCGGGTTTGCTAAAGAGCCTATTGTAAAAGTAGAGAGTGTGTTGGGTTTGGCCAAAGAGCCAATTGTACTGTCATCACATAGAAGACTAGTAATACAAAGAATATTTCTTCTAACTCTTGAGTATAAACTTTCATAGTAGAAGCACAATGATGTCAAATCCAGTCATCATGAAGACAAGTCAACCAAAATGACAAATGATTCCAACAAGTGAAGGATAGACCAGAAGCTATGGATGCAAACGTAAAGGAAGAGATGATCGAGGCCATCGAGTAGAAGCTACAAGTATTCCAACAAAGAATACCAACGTCTCCAAGAAGGAAAAATTATGGTGCCCTCACTTCATGGAAACTAATGGCAAATGAGTATCCCATATTGAGATCTAGACTCAATCCAAAAAGGAATTAAACACCAAGGTTGAGCTACCCAATCTTCAATGCTCATGGACATGCTATCAATGTATGTTGGTCTATTAACATTGTCCTTACTAGGCTTCAAAGCAGATCACCCACCTTGCATCACATGACTACCTAGTTAGCATTATCCAAAATGGAGAAATGATTCCAACAAGGACTGATCAAGCGAAGAGAGAGTAGAAGCTAAGAAGGAAAAATGTATGATGCCCTTAGTGCAGGCCAATCATATCGCAAATGATTTTTTGGTACTAAGTTCTAGACCTAAGATCAACACATTGTCCTGAGTAGGATTCAAAGGATCACCCAACTTTCAGAGCATCACCCACCTTACAGCAAATGAGTGCCTCCTTTGGCATTATCAATTACATTAGTAAACAAGCTGAAATTCTTGTACCGCTCTATCCAAATCCTTGCATTGATTTTTGCAACATTCAAATCTCTTTGCAAAAAAACCTTCTTACAATCTTTCGAACCATTGTTTGTGAGTCTAATAGTCATTGTCCTCTAAGGCTCCCTTTTTCGATGGCTTGCATATGGGAGGATTTTTGGACTTACCCTATTTAAATTGCTCCTATGACCCTAGGTAGACGTGTTTGACACACCTTTGCATCCAATTGTTTGCCACCCCTGATTTTGATAAGCATTCTCCTTAGCCATTGATCAAATGCCACTTGTGGGTTTTTTTCTAGAGCTAACTTCTCCCATCTTGCAATAACCTCATGTGACTCCTGCTAAAAGTGTTGGAGGTTAAATTTCTCTATTTGGGGAGGCTAAGAATGAGAAGTCTCATTAAAAGTCTTGTCTTTGTGTATGTGGACCTTTGCATTGTTTTGTGTTGAAATCTCCTTGGGAATCTAGCCAAGTCCAAAAGTAGATCTCTTGCATCTAGACAAGACCTCTACAAAAACAAACATCAAAGCTATCCATTTCAATTTTAGAGAGACCATCAAAGCAACTTGGTAGAGAGCATGGCCATGTAGGTCCTAATAAGGTACCTTACCCAATCCTACTAATGTGAAAGCAAGGGAATTACACAACAAATGTAGGTAGCCTTGTTCTTCAGGAAAAATACTTGTAGAGAACTTCGAACCTAGCTTGGTGTATGAGTAATTTGACCATGATTGATCACATTTTTTCCTCGGAGGTTGTTGGTTGCCCTTGGGGTCTTAGGGAGGGTAAACTTTGTTCAGAAGCAGTATGCTCTGAATGTGGGGGGGTAGTAGGTGTGGGTCGTCTTAGAGCAAGGGTAGGCCCTCATGTCCTTAGTGAATTGTCCGAGGGAGGCAATTCCAAGGAAAAAATTAGGCGAGTGGTGCCAGCCACCGCGAGCCCTATTTTTTCCTTGGAATTGCCAACCACGGATGTGGAGGACCTATGGGGACAATGAAAGCGATAGGCAACCTAGGTAGATCCCATGAAGGCACATGAGCCTTCCTCGATGTTTTAACCTGTGACACCGACTGGCATGGTGATAGCGACAGGCAAGTTGATGGATGCAATCTTCTTAAAAAGAAGATGGTGAATATGGGATGGCTGGAATTAAAATCGAGCCAAAGGAGGACCTTTTTGGCCTCCCCTCTGAATAGCCTTAGCAACGGTTCAAGTTTTGCAAAGCTAAAAATCTTGATTATTTCTATTTGTTGGGGTGAGAATTTCCTATTGGTTGGTAGCAACTTTGGACCAATTTCTAAATAGATGCCCAATGAAACTCAAATCCACATCATAGGAGAAAGCCTAAAAAATAAATGAAATAGATGCCCAATGAAACTAAAATCCACATCATAGGAGAAATTATCCAAAACCATGTAATGGTGCCCCATCATAAAACCATTTGCCATCCTTAGTGAGTTTGATGTGGTGTAAACAAAGGAATGAAAACGAACTATAGTAATGAGATGAATACAAAAATATGAATAGAGTCAATCATCCATCCATGTAAACTATACATGTACTCAAAAGTAAAAATGCATTGGTGAGGCTACATGGCACCATGATGAACATCCTCTTCATCCATCCTATGTATTCACGTCATCCTCATCTCCATGAGGACCATAATCCCCATTTCCTTTCGGGATCATATGATCTACTCACTGTCCTCCTCATCCTTCATCTCTTCCTCATAATCTTGGGTCATCATGGTCATGCCAAGGAGTGGGAAGAAAGAGTGAGAGTGTGGTGGAGGGAGAATATTCTCTAGTATGATGGATTGGAGGAACTCCTAAAGCCATAATTCTCAATCCTTTGGGTCCTCTGCATGGAGAGTCTCAAGCTACGTATTGGATCTACACATGGGCCTCATGGTACATGAATCTCTTTGTAAGTGTAGCTATCTCCCCACATGCCTCAACTAAATCTACCTAACTCTTTGGACGTCTAGTGTGAGTACCAATGATCTCCTACATTAGTGAGTCCAAGATTCGCCTATGGGTCCGAGGAGATCCTACTCGAGGCAGTCAAGATGTTAGGATGGGTAATCCTAACTAGAGTGCAATATTTGGATGGAGGTCTAGAAGGGAATAGGGGTTGTATGCTAATTATAGTGGACTATGACCATATATTAGCGAAGGGGGCCTAGTATAGGGGAGGTTGTATTATGGATGCAAGATGTAGATTCTAAAATTTGACATTGTCATTCCTTTTTGTAAAGAGCATTCTACTATGTCATACCAAAATAAATCATAAGGAATTATTAATAATAAGAATAGAGAGTGATTACATCAATGTATTTCTAAAATAATTGCCTTACACCTTCCCTCCTACTCATGGTATTAACCATAAGGTTGATCTACTTCGTCGTACTCAACCTGTTTTCATGAATCCAAATCGGTTGAAGTCAAAAGGAAGAAGATGAGATAGCTAGGCAAATTAAATAATATTTGAGACACCCATAAGTTTCCTTGGGGCATAAGGTTGATGAGAAATATGGGGGTATATATAGCATGTGTGTTAACTATAAGAAACTAAACAAGTTTACTATAAATAATAATATCCCATTCTTAGAATGGATGATCTCCTAAACTAACTAGCACTGCTAAGTATTTCACTAAAATTGGTATGCATATGGGGAATCATCAAATACAAATTGATGAAGGGGATTCTTATATAAGTGGGTTTAGAACCAAATGTGGGCTTTATGAATTTCCAGTCTTACCGTTTGATCTAATGAATGCTCTATCCACCTTTTGATCTCATGAATGCTCTTTCTATTACAAAACTTCTTAAGGGACTAACAGAAAAGAGCAAATACATGTATGTTGAATAAAGAGTTGAACGATATATTTGAGACTTTCAAACATTAGGTTATTGTTGTTAACCCTATGGGTGCCACGTCTCGAGCGGCTAGTAGAACAAAGTAGGAGAAGATAGGTGAAAACATGCCTTGGCATCGAATGTGCCTAGGAGCCTTTGTAAAAAGAGAGAGAGAGGTTCAAGAGAAAGGGTTAGCCCTCCCTTGAGAAACTGGACTATATATAAGACCAAATTGTTGACTTCGCTCTTCATTGTGTATTGCAAACTTTTGGGAATACAAGCTCTCTCATTCTCTCCTTTTTCTTGTTGAGTTGAGACTTATTGTTTTTCCATTATGTGTTGCCTTGTGATTGCCACTCACCCCCTTTCATTCTCCCCCTCTCTTCTATACTCCCTCCCCTCCCTTCTCTTCCCTTCCTCCCTCCCTCCTTCCTCTCTTTTGGAATCATATTGTCACAATCAGAGAGGCACTTGCATGACACAAGTGATAGCTTCTTGCTTTGCAATGATCTCACAAGGAGTTGTTCGGGAGAGAAGTCTCTGTCGGCACCCCTTCAAGATCCCCGTGACATGTGAAGTCACCGCCAGATTGCACATCTTTGGCGCCTTTGCTGGGGAGGTAAGGTGTGCTTTTGCATAGCATTTTCCCCCTTTTGTAAACTACCCATTGCACAATGCTTTCTACCATAATAAGAGGTGTTGTTAGTGGAGATTAGGAGTGGGTGGAGTAGAAAAGCAGTGTGTTTTCAGTAGAAAATAAAGAACTATTTTTCGTCCATGGAGTCTTTTTTATGCATTAAAGCTTGTTTTGGGTTGTTTTTTGTTCTTAGATCATAGGAGAAACTAGTTTGAGTGATTGCTAAGGTGTGTGCATTGTCAAATCTCATGAAAAACAACAAAGAATGAAGATTCAATCTAAATTAAAAATGGTTTTGAGTATTGGCAATCCCCTCTTCAAGAAATCTCTCATTTGCATTCCAAAAGAAGTTGTTTTGTCTTGTTTTTGGCTTTGTAGAGGTATCTTAGGAGTGTAGAGCACCCCACAACACTCAAAGTTGCCAATGGAAACTAAAAAATCATGAGAAATCATCATCCAAATGTCAACAAACTCACGTAAACAGAGACAAATTGTTATCCCACCGACCCGAAGGAATAGCCCATTATCCAGCCAACCCAAAGGGATAGGCCCATATCCCCTCGACTAACACGTGTCACACCTAATCCACCTAACTAATTAATGACTTGTCAAAACATTTACCCCATGGGTTAGACAGCTATTCCCCCGACTTCTATCCGACCACCCCGATAGCTTAAGGATGTATACCGTCAACCCGACGGTGTAGTCCTCTATCCCGTTGACCTTCTCCAGAAGCTGCTATTCCACCAAGACACCTACCTTGCCGATTGGGACCGGGAGGGATACTCAGTTATCCCGCCGACCACATGTCAGTAAAATTTCCCAACCCGCCGATCTGGAGGGATACCAAGCTATCCTGCCAACTAAGCACATAACTACCCTACCCTCTAACTGGAGGGATACCTTTGGGAACACAAATTTCAAAAAGGAAATTATAGTTCCATAAAACAAGCAGGTGTGCTATCAGCAAGAACTAGGTACATGCACTTGAGGTCCATAAGGATTCTACCTGGAGAGTCCAAGCCTGAGGATAGTGCAACTAATCACACTCTGTCCATCCTACAATCCAAGCTTTGAATCAGCAAGAACAGGGATGTGAGGATATGCTTCTAAACACTCAGTCCACCCTATAGTCCAACTTTGAAAATCAACAAGAAAAGGGAATCTCATCCCTAGTTCCTATTCTGTGATTAGGCCTAGACAGAGTGAACCATCCAGCTCAGACGAGTCGGTAAGTCTGGATGAGCAATACTTGGTGGTATAGGACTTTGGCTATAATAATGTATTTTCTGAAAATGAAAAGAAATTATTAGATTGTTAGTTATGTACAGCTACATGATGAAGGCGATAGACATCTTGAAGTAATGCATGCATGCCATAGCTTTGCATAACCATACTTATCACCAATTTGCAAATGTACTTGCACATGCACATAAATTTCACCTACCTATGTTATGGGTTTGGTAGTAAAGGCCCTAATAGGCATGCAAGGAGAATTGACAAGAAGGTCCGTACATGAGAGCACCTCGTATGAGGTCCATTTTTTATGCACCTCGTATGCTAGGAGGTTGGGATTTGAAGAAGTCCCATAAGCCTTAGAAACAAGTCCTCCAAAGTTTCATGATAAAAGAGAACTATTTAAGAAAGGGTGGAAGGGGAAAACCAAAGGCTCTAGTCACAAAAGAAGACCCTTTGGGTTCGAAAACGAGGAAGTAAGAATAGAAACCAATTTGAGATAGATGTATCTTCTTATATTACTTATTTTTGAGTTTGACATGGTGATCAAAGGTTATGCCACATGTTGGTCAAGGGGATTCTCTTGGGCTATGCCACGTCAGGGGGCTCCTCTTCCACAATAACCGCCTTCTTCCTTCTCCCCTTTGTATGTTCGGCTTAACCTCTCCTATACTGCAAAGCCCAACTATTCATAGTCCAATTTGGTGCAGGAAATGATCAACTTGGCCTCAAGGAAAAAGTTCAAAGCTTGCATATGGAGCAACACCGAAACTTGGTTGGTTAATGGTAGCAAGGTGTCTGTGTGGACGAGGCAAGTAAAGATTATATGAAGTGTAGCATCTTGGACAAAAACGAGAACAAAATCCTGATGGATTTTCTCGGCGAAACTTCCTTCATAGGCTCTAGATTAGTGGATCCATCAAGCTTGGGAAGTATGTGCTCTATGAATGTAAGCCCAAAGGTGTTTTGCAACAAAATTTGTGATAGAATATGTGAAAGATTTGACATCTTGACCACCCTTTGAGTGTTGAAAAGAGTCATTTGAGGTCGTGGATGCAAGTTCAAAATCCACAAAATGGGGCCGTTTGGTTTATCGTTGTACCTAAGAAGCTAAAGGGGGGTGGGAGAGGAAGAGGAGGGGGAAATCACCCCTACTGCAAGGTAAACAGAATCCACCCTTTGTTGTTGCACCTTCAAGTTTAATACATTGTGACCATCGTTTGTTTAGTACATCATCTTCCACAGTTGCCACGAATAAGGTTCCTTAATGTCTTGCCACTACTTTGCTACCCTCCCTAGCTTTGTTAAATTGTACACCTCTGCTTCGGTTGAAACAGATAACTTCTTAGTGTCATAATCCATCACTATTGAGTGAAGAAAACATCAAATTGGACCTGGACCTAGAGGATAGGGTGACATGGTGAGACCCTGCTCCGCCTATGATAAGCCACCGTATCCAGGAAGATCGCACCTTTTGGGGAACAAAGAAAACATTTTATCTTTCAATCAGGGATGTGCTACTACATAGCCTATATGATTGAGCTATCTATGAGCGAGCGGATTTTTGGAGCTAATGGAATGGAGGTAGTGCTAAGTGGGGACGAAATTGGGAGGGTCGAGGGGAGGGAGGCAAGCTACGGTGCCACAAGATCTACTGCATGTAGATCTTGAGATATAGTTCAAGGCAAGCCTTCGATGTTATGTGATCGTTTGTAGTGCAAATAAGAATACCTCTCTCTACCATTCTTCTATAAAGATGTAATCAGCTCATTGATAGTCTATTCAGTCAACAATGTTTTTCTTCATGCAAACAGTGTGTGCTAACTAACTAACTATGGCTCTCACATTCACACACCCCCTCTTATTGAAAGGGAACAAGTTGTCATTTTGGTCGACATCCCTTAACGTTCCATGATGAGAGGAACGAAGAATGTTGCTATAAGTTATAAAACCATGAAAAGCATGTTGGGGCTATGCTTAATCTAAAGCATAAAACATGTAGCAAATACAACTTTCTTTCAAGGGGTCGCAATTATAGGTGCATGAAGTCATGCATAGAATGTCTTATCCATATACCAAGTGTTTCTTTCAATGTCGAGTTTTGACTCACCACACAACCTTAATAAGCTACCATTTGATAGGCACTCAACCACAATATTGAATGCCATGGCCAAGGAACCTACTCCAAGACGTTTTGATGCTAAGACCCTATTATGAATGAAGAGTAATAGCAATCGCTCAATAACAAGTGGAGTTGAAGTGCAAGATGAAGAGAGAAGCTCTTGCATCATCCACTACATTGTCGGTATGTGTCTTGGGCTCTCTTGCGTGGAGTTGTAGCACGACCGATGCTTCTCACTTTGCACTTGCTCTTGGACTAGATAACACCATCCATTTTCCTATGCTATTGCAGACTTTGTTAGAAGGGATGAAGTTGATAGCATGTTCTGTACGTATGCATTTCTTGCATTCTCCTAAACATCTACTATTGTTGGGACCATGTACAACAAAACTTTAGCCACCAAACCTTGACAAACTTGCCACTAGACTCCAAGTGCAATGTGGCTTGGAGTTTCTCCGCAACATTCAAAACAAGGATGCCAACAATGTTTTTCATGGATAGGCCCATTGGGAAGACAAATCAATTGAAAGTAGCGCTATTGCTATTGTAGGTTTCCCCGGTAAAACTTTGCACTACCTCGGATATATCATATCCCTCTTTCTACTATCAGGTTTACAAACAAATTTTCTTTCTCACACCAGCAGTAGTAGCAGTTCGCTTTGGTATGTTATGTTTCAGCTATGGTGCACCGCATCTTGCCTACCTTACATTCTGTGACGATATCAAATCCAAACCAAAGGTATCATGTTTGAGCAAGTCGACCATGAAGCTAAATGGTATTCGATAATCAGTTTGGTTTTCAATTTCTTTTTTGATTGGCAAGACAACCTTTGATGATTTCGTGCCATGTAGACATTGTTGTCATGTCTGCATTTGCAATTTAGGGAGCTCAAGTGACTCGCTAGAAGCATCAAAGTTCTTGACTGAAATCTGGAAGGCCGATGGTATGATGCAAAATCTGATTTGTACTGAGCTCGTTTGAATTTGGGGCATCCACTATGCTTTGCATCAACCTCTGTGGCATCCTCTTTCTTGCTCCCCTCCTCTTCCTCTCATCTCTCCATCCCCCTCCACTCCTCTCTAGGCTCCCCCCTTAGCTTGGCCCGTGCTGCCAAGTTGGCAAGACATTCAGGAGTATGGCTATCAAAATATTGGAGATACGCAGGAGTCGAAAGTGGAGAGGGGGAAAACTTGAGAATTACGGAAGGAGGGCATGCACACACACAAACATTAAAATGCAAGCACACACTCACAGATGTACATACGCACATACCCACACATACGCGGAAGGAAACAACATGTCTATACATAAATAAAAACACACAAAATGCGCACACAAATACACACATCAATTTTGTTTTTGTTATATGAGTGTGTACTAGAAAAGATAAATAAAAAAATTGATTGAGTTATCTATACATAAATTGACATAGATGTAACAAAAAACGTAAATAAGAGTTTTGTACCACCTCTCTCTCTCTCTCTCTCTCTCTCTCTCAATCATCAAACAAGTGTTTAGTTGGGCATCAGTTTGTAAGATTAGTGAGTCAGTCGACGTTACACGGATACAGTATAAATCTATTTACATAGGTAGATTTGAATAGTGAAATCACTCCTAAGTGAATTGAGAGAGGCTTGGAGAACTTGCTCCAATGGATGTGGCAAGAAGTGCATGATAGGAGCTCTTGGCCCTTCAGAGACGAGTCATGCTACTCGTAGGAATCTTGTTGCATCCTACCCACTCCTCGCATCTTTTCAATTAATTAATTTGTCATTTGAATTCTTCTGCCCGCAGTAACATAAGCTTAATGAATCGATTAATTGTGTGAATGAATCAATTAGCCTATCTAGTGCATCTACACTCTGCCACCGCCTCTCCCTCTTACTTCCCCCTTTGTCGCTGCCTCTCCCTCTCTCGCTTTCCTTCAACCTCGCTTCCCCTTCTCTCCCTCCCTCCCCTCTCTCTCACTTTGCATCTTCTTGCCTCTCCATTGCTCTTCCTCTCTCTCCCACTCTTCCGCTCCACTCTCCTCTCCACCACTCTTCCCCTCTTCGTCTCTCTACCACTCTTTCACCCTCTCAATTGCTGAGACATATCACTCCCCTCCTCTATATAATTGCTCTTGAACAAAAAATCCATAACGAAGGTTTTGGAACTCGTATGCTTTAAGTTAATCGAACGTCACATAAGTTTTCTACCTTAGCTTAGCTTAATTCTTTCCATCTCCTCGCTACTAATTGCTAATACCTTGTTTTATATCAACCACGTACAAGTGGGGGAAATCTTTTGGCGAGCTTTTTAATGTGAGCTTTTTTACCATTTTCTTTGTTTTTGCGAGCTTTTTTTAGAAATGCATACATGTTTTTGTTATAAGAAAGATGGGGAGGTTAGAAAGAGGGGGAGAGAATATAGGATATGTTCATTTTCATAGCATGTGGGAGGGGTGGAAGAGTGTATACTATGCACAAGGGGGGGACGGATATGAGTGGAAGTAGGAGGCAAAAAATTATGGAAGATATGTCCATATTCAAAGTAGAAGGGAGGAACTATGGGAGATATGTACATTTTAAGTGTATAATTTGAAACTTTTGACCTCATATTTGGATTCCTCGTCGAATTCCGGTAATTTTGAGTACCAACATGACCATATTCCGATAAAAATTGAAAAAATGATATTTTTGTCATTTTGGCCTGTTTTGGGCCTATTTTGAGTCCGCAGACTCAAAATACACCCAAAACAGGTCAAAATGAATTCATGACAAAAACACAATTTTTTCAATTTTTATCGGAATATGGTCATGTTGGTACTCGAAATGACCGAAATTCGACGAGGAATCCAAATATGAGGTTAAATCTGTCAAATTATACACTTTGAAAATAAACAAATTTCCCACATGCTCTCCCTTCCCCTTTACATTTAGTAGATGAACATAACTTTCACATTCCTCATCCTCTCTCTCCTCCTTGCACTCCTCTTTGCATACCTTATAAGTTCCCCCTCTACGTTCTCCACTATGATAACGAATATATGTTCCAACTCCCCTCCCCTCCCTTCTCCATGCCACCTTACCCATGTGCCCGTCCCTCCCCCTTTCCTTTATCTCCCCTCCCTCCCCTCGCTCCTCTTAACTGCAACCACAACCCAAACTTTCAACCCACCCGACTCCATGAACTCCCCCCCCCCCTCTCTCTCTTAGGTGAATGAAAAGCTCGCAATATTCATGAAAATTGAAAAAAAGCTCATGAGAAAAAGCTCACCAAAAAATCACACCCCGTACAAGTGTGCACGATGCACATACATATAAGCGTGCTGCGTGCATGCAGGTGTGAGAGAGAGAGGCTAGATTAAGGAGCACGTGGGTGAAGTAAACTTCTTTATTAACAGAACATCCTTAAACGACAACTGACTTATTCATAGCAATGCCAGACTGGCCCGTGGATTCAAGCATTCCAGTATCGATTGTAAAGCCAGTAAGAATCTCCAACCACAGCCTTTCCGTCGGCGTTGCGGTGCCAATAGTAGTACGCATGTGTTCGGTTTTTGATTTCAAGCATGGCATGCCCAAAGCTAGCTTCCCTGAATGCAGAGTATGCCGGTTGCGGCTCTGTAAACCTGCGACACGCACGTCTTCAGGCTTGCGTCCCAGATACCAGGATTCCTTTATAGTGTTAAACAGACGCATTTACATTATTTTTGTTAAGTAGAAATGAGACTAACAATTCTTACTCTGCAGCAAGGCCTTCAATGTTCCCACCGTCGCCGATAGTTATATAAACGGGTGCAGACTCGTTGTGGACTGGTGTGCATTTCCCATTCACAATGTTGTACGCCACATTGGAAATACGGTACTGCAGACAAAGCAGCACCGACGTCAAAGGCAAAATGAAATTCATCAATTCAACACGGCAGCGCTTGTGACACAAACACAGCACGTAGATCAAAACAAGGATGCGATTTCTTAGAGTATGCCACAACGAGATGGATGGCGATTCAAATTATTGGTAGGAATCATGCGCAGGATCTAACACTGACAAAAGAAAATAATAGTTCTGTTGCAGCAAAATGGCACCTCGTTCGAAAGGAAGGAGTTTGGAAGTAAGAACTCACGTATCACTGTATTAGGTCAAATCTTGAGAGTATATTTAATTGTGGACAGACAAAAACAGCAGAATAGTGGATTACCGTCCTCTCATACGCATGTACATGGCCAGCAAAGACAATGTCAACCTTAGAGTTTACAAACCATCCTTCAAACTGTACACGCATTGTCTCCCCTTCCATGTAATGATAACCATTGCTGTTATACCATGGTGAGTGCATCAAGACTATCAGCCAAGGAGTTTTTTTCCGGTCTACAGCAGCTAGTTCTTGCTGTAGCCATACATATTGTGGAGTATACTTTCCTGCAGGGCGTCATAAAATGTCAAATGCACAGAAAGAGACTTCAGTTTACATAGTAGTTTTGCTTTTCGTATTGCATACTTAATTGGCAAACAACTTTGTTTTTTTCCCCGGCAAACAACATATTAAAAAGGGAACCGGATTATACCATATGCTGAGTAGGAAGACAGAACAATAATATGGGCTGACGCTCTCTTCAAGGAATACCAAAGGGGTGATGTACTGTTAGAGGAGCGATATGGAACATGGTAACGATGCATGAATGGTTTGAATGGTTTTGTTTCACCCTGCACAAATTTCAAGCATTTATTAGTGACTCCTGTGTCACAGCTTATTTCAATCAAGATTTTGAATACAAGCAGCAAATCTGCATAGATATAATCCCCAAAAGAGTAACGTAATGAATGGTGAACTTGGAAAACTTTGACAATATTGCCGATTCGAGCTTAAGAGAGTACTGCTCTCCGGAATCTAAATGGATAACTCATAGAGAACATAAAAAGCCTTGAATTTTTACAGTGTCATATTTCCCCTTGACATCAATAGACCTGTATACGAGTTCCACATTTATGTACTGCTTTTTGGTTGTTATTAAAAAGATGTCTCACCAAGTCGGGGGCAAAATCAAGTTCATGATTTCCTGCTGTCCAAATCCAAGGTTGATAAGCAGTGCTGGGTTCTACAAATCGGCCCCAAGTGTCCCAACGTATATTATTATGGTCTGGATAATCATCAGCATAGGACAGATCACCTACATACAGAAGTGATTGACCATTTCCTTGCACATAATGTTGAAAAGTTTTGTTGGAATCATATGTCTGACCCAAATCCCCTACACCAGGCATAAAAAACTGATGAGATATATCACTATATTTTTCTGATTCAGAAAGTTGTGTTCATAAATGCAGTTCAACTTTTCCAAATGTTCACATGCAGAGAAAATCATAGTTTTAAGATTTCGCAACAGTTTTTTAGTTATGGATCCACAAGAAATTAACATAGCAATATGTCATAGGTCAAACAGTTTAGTTATGGATCCACAAGAAATTAACATAGCAATATGTTATAGGTCAAACAGGAGGAATTTTAATGCTTGGGGGGAACTATGGATGAAAGACCCTTCATTGGAATCTGTCTCTGCCGAGACTCCCCAAGAGGAAGGATCTGAGTCCTGAATGTTCATTCAAGTGACACTCAGACCATCTATCCTGTATATATACCATCTATCCTGTAGGCTAGAACGACCATCGTCGCTCTGGCAACCAGACTGCCATTGGTCCGGACGGGTACATTGTGTCCTAGCCACAATCCTCAGACAGCATTGCCAGATCCTCTAAGCCGCTGGACAGCTCCACGAGCAATGAGCTAAGGT
The DNA here is from genome assembly GCF_047967505.1 of Dipteris shenzhenensis. NCBI lineage: Eukaryota > Viridiplantae > Streptophyta > Polypodiopsida > Gleicheniales > Dipteridaceae > Dipteris > Dipteris shenzhenensis. The sequence goes on from NC_141624.1 coordinate 49,770,204, forward strand.
CTCAAGGTCCCCATTGTCGCATCAGTGATAAGTGCCCGTCTACCCTCAGCTGCTAACCATGGTGCTATGGGCAGACCTCCATGATGTTTTTTGGGAGCATGTCAGTGGTGTGCTTGAAAAAGTGAAGTTTATCATTGTATTGATGAGGCTTATGGATAGTGAGGAGCCTTGCAATGGCAAGGTTTATGAGGGGATGGACAAAATGATTGAAACAGTGAAGGAGTTGGTGATTGACCCTGCTAATAAGCAGGAATCGGTGGACTTGGGAGTAAAGCGGTGGAACATCCCCCTTGCATGCAGTGGCTGATGTTTTGAACCCTGAGATGAGCTGGCCATTCATAAGAAGGAATATGGAGTATTTGATTCCACGAGGATGCACGACAAGGCAAATATGGCGGTCCGTTGTTAAGATGTATCGTCTCCACTATAGTAAGTAGCTTACCATCATGCATTTCCTCGATAGGATGTATGCCCAAGACAAGGAGCTTTACTCCCCTCAACTGTGGCTACCTAATGTCAGGAGAGTCGCCTCTACAGAAATACTTAGCTCCTAAGTGTCAGTTACACAATTTTCGCAGGTTAGCATGCTAGGACTCGCACTTCTTTGCTTAATGAATAATCAAGCTACAACAAGACCAACCTACAATAAGTTCAATTTCTTGGTCCTTGAAACCATGATCCTAATTTGTAACACCGAGGGGGAAATATCCTTAATGGCCAAATCAAGAACCTTTTGGCCTATGAAGCACATGGAGACGAAGGAAACACACCTTTAATAGTAGCCATGATGGCTAGCATCAAGTGTGAGTTACTAGCACATATGTTTGAAGTCATTCGCAGGAAGCTGCATAAATCTCCAATATAGGATAAGATCAATAAAGAGGAGGGGGAGCTGCGATGTGAGATTACACAAAGGAATCTGATTTCGTGAGGAGTTTTCTTATCAGTGGCTGGGAGGAGTCTACATTTGGGGAGCAAGGATAGAAAAAAGGGAAGGAAAGGTCATCTCAATGGAAGAGAGGAAAGGTCTAGAAGTGGGGGGATATGCTTTTAGAGCAGTTACATCACGACCATTCTCAAACTCTTCTCAAACATCATAGTTGCACTATGCTCTTACCTCTTACCTCTTCACAATATATAGGCTTGTTGTGAGGAGTTTGCAGTAAGTCTAACGAAATTAGAAGCAACTTTCAAATCTCTCACCTGCAGAACGTCTCTCACCTTTCCTTCATTGCCAAAACAAGTTATTTATTAGTTCTGCTCTAAATTTCAAGAAGTTTATTTCTATGCATAAAAAATTCCTTGATGTAAGGCCCTAGGGACTCATGTGTGGCTCGCTGTCTAGAGTCACAAATCATCCTGCGATCTGCCTTCAGATGTTCATATTCCTCGCACCATTAATACATGTGTGCCTCTTCCTTCACCTCCCTAATACTGCATACCTTGGAAATTCTGCTTGGTGCTTAGTTTTCCCTTCATGTGTTTTCCTCTATGTTAAATTCTGTGATACAACTTTTTCTTGCCTTAGAGAAGCTTCCTTTTGCACAGGGAAATGTTATCTTCCAACTATCTTTCTTTTGTATAGGTTTCTTCTCTTAAAAGGGGGTTGGGGGGGAGAGAGAGAGAGAGGTGGTGAAAGCTGGAGTCTTTTATATAAATGAAATATTGAAGTACGTACCAATGATGCCAAAAGTGTAAGAAGCATCTGGACCAACTTCTGGCGGCATTACAAACGAAAATTCTCGTGCTGAATTTCCTACTCCCAGTTTGTAATAATATCGTGTATCATGCTGCATAAGGTGGAGTTCCCTTAGAGAAAATCAAACATGAGAAGCTACTTTCAGAAACTTAAATGGAATTAATTTCATCTACACACACACACACCGTGAGTTGTGGAATAAGGATGGGACATAAATCAAGGAGTTGTTTTAGAAAATTATGACACATGCAGTGTAAAGAGAAGTTAGGAAAGATCCAAAGTCTTAGGATAAATCCCCAGCTAATTGTGGTAGTCCAATAATAAAGTCATTCAATTTTGACAAGATAAGAATGAATTCATTATTTATGAACTTTTTCTTGAGAAGAGTGATGTGAAATGATGGAAAACACCTACTTTTGAACGACCTTGCAATCACCAACTATGAATACAAGTCATCCTAATGCAGAAGACATGCCAGGACACTACAGCCACTTATCTCACTTTCAGTATGTTCACACAAGTAGATAGAAGCACTTCATAACTAGGAAAGACAACATTGAGATGTACAGCCAACAATTTACATGAAATACCAGATGTATCTTCACATCTGGAGGTAATTCCAACTCATAACCTGCAAATAGCTTTAATAACGAGCTAATAGCTTATGGACTTTAGTTCGTAATGCTCCAGAATCTTGTGGGATTCTCAGATAGACAAACTGGCTCTCTGCAAATACAAGAGCTGAGTGCTTCTATTTTGTGTACAATTGAGATCTATCCTGGACTGTGAAAGGTTTTCCTTCATAATTGCAACAAACCTTGTACAAAGTGCCAAAAAATCAGCAGCCGCTTGAACCTTTATGTTTTATAGAGCATCGATCCACAAAGCCTTAAGCTGGACCCATACATCAAGACAAATGGACTGAGCTTAGTGGCTATCTGTTTTCAACCATGAAAAGGTACCCTTACCAATCAGATTGCCTCTGAGAGACATAAATGCGAAGCATATCCTCTAGTATCTGATTAGCTCCCTTCTATCAGTCCATCTGACGACTCTGGATGTTCGGATGAACTTGGTTGAGTTTGATATCCAACTTCTCCACAATATCTAGCCTTATAGCCTCGATCCTACCGCATTGTACATGGGCATGTTTTGGGTAGTAGATTGATTGGAGGCATGGAGTGGTGCTTGCTTGCCTCAATGTACTAAGCCGGGTTTGCAATGAGGCCTTGCAACCTCTTTGTCCATGAGGTGAACCAAATACAAACCAAGCAACAAGACAATTATCTTGTCAACAAAGGATCACAAATTCCTTCCAAAGAGAGCGTGCGAAAACAGGACACCACAAAGATCAAGAGGCCTAGTTTGCCAGTACATGCTAAGGCATGGGAAATTTGATTTTCCCCCTAGATGTGGACCCCAACCTGCAATGAGGCGAGTAGATTACAGACGCACCGACATGTTTTCAAGACAATTAATGGTATCCTAGCAAATGGTCACACATGACTAGCTAACGATCCTACATATTGCAAGCAAATATGCACTTCACACATTGGGGTCACTCTATAGTAGTTGGACCTTTTGGAAGTGCACTAGGCACCCCTAATTCCCCTGAACCCCAAAATTGTATGGCTGTCATGGCTAGGATCTATGAGAATGTGCAATGTCACATCAAGATAAAACCAGGAGCTTTAAGTTTCTCAAGTGGCATTGAAGTTGAGGCCTTCAGCATCATCAGGAAAATCCTCCCCAAGTCTAAAAAATTTAAGTTAAATTTAGTTTTTTTTTTTTAAAGAGAAGAGTCTAGAAACTCCATTTCCATGAGTTTCCAATGTAATGGGATTTCAGAAACTCAGAAAATCTAGAAAACTCCCTTCTGTGCATACACAGGCCATTCATTCGATTATCACCATTGGAATGGCCATTTGTAAATCTGGCAATCGACATCCATCTATTGATGAGTGGAAGCATCATTTATATTGAAACCAATCATTCACCGGTGCTAAAGATCAACTGTTAATGAAAATGTATCCCAACCTCTATTGGACAAACTGTTGTACAGACTGTGTAAAGGCTAAAATGAGAAAATGTAAGATACATGCTGAATGCCAAATTTATATCAGTCCTTGAGTTGCTAATGTCTTTAAAATTGGATCTAATTAGCCTACCCTTATGGTTTCCTGGTTTTTTCAATGCAGTTTCTGAAGCGTTTCAAGTGCTGGATGTTTCCAAGTTAGAAATGTTTCATGCAACTTAGATTGTCCACACCTCAAGCCCATTGAGAGCACCATTATTTCTTCCATGAAGATATATAACAAAAGGTCCAATATCACCCTTTAAAGGATCAAGCTTGTACATTGCACATTATAGGTGGGAATAACACTTGTGATACCCAAGGTTTGGTGGGATTAAATACACTCTTCTCAACAACTGGGTGAGATGACATGCTAAGTTTGTTGATATGGGGATTCTCGTTCAGGGATATTCCTCAAGGAAGGGATGCCTCCCATCTCTGACAAAAAAAATCAATGTAACAGTTATCAAGGTGGTACAAATACTATCCTCTGCAATCTTACCTTGATTGTTGGCCAATAAATACGAAATTCGATAGAATCAACCAAGCCTCATATGAGATGATGCCAGATGGCAAAAGAACTTGAGGTTTCATTTTTTAAATGGTGATTGGGTCCCTTTTGTGTGTGATAGAAATCCAATAAAAATCAATAAACTGACACTGCCTCACAAGTCTGTTATGAAATGTGAGATGACGGTAGATTACCTCGAGGTTATCAATTTTGCAATGGTGAATGAATCCCGAAGTGTAGTTGTAGAATGTATACTTTGTGACTTTCCCTTTAGCACTGTAAATGTAGTCTCCCTTTTCCAAACCATAATGTACAGTCTTTGATCCAACTTCTGAAGGTGTGATCCAGGTGATAATTACTGCCCTGCCTTCGTAGTCTCCCTGTGTTATGTGAACCTGCAACACACTTTCAAATGCAGTCATCTCAATGCATGACACATCCATGAATAAGTTTGAGGAACAGATCCACAGGGAGAACTGCTCATATATGTACAATAATAAACCTTCGGTTTTGATTGAAGGAAAGTGATAGGAGTCTAATAAAGGGTTTATCGGCTCCTGATAAAGCTTTAGCAGGATATGAAAATTTAAATTTGAAGCATCATGAAAAAATTAAAATTCGCCAACAAAGAATTTAGTTGTCAAGATTTTGAGTAGTTTTACTATCTTCTTTTAGAGTGAGGTTGTCTTGAGCATACATACCAGTGAGTGAGCTTTTCTTGAGCATGCATACCGTCAATAACCTATAGCCATGCATTGAGATGCACTAAGGATATACTTAGACTAAAGAATATAGTTATACACGTATGGAGGGGACTCGTAAATTCGAAATTACTATGTATATATTTTTTTAAAAGGTACAATCTCAAATGTAGGGGTATTTTAAATATGTGCTTGCTCACACATGTTACATGTTCTTTTACAAAGTGACCGCTCTGGGGACACTTGAGTCTACTCTTCCTTGGCAAAGACGCAGGCATACAAGACGTGTGAAAATCATTGCACTTTGCATACACCTATCTTATATACACCCGCGGACATATTAGTGTGACTACTCATGACCTGCATTTAGACATGAAATGTTTTTCAAAACATCCTTTCAGTCATGTGTGGGCCAGAAGATTCCCTGACCACCATAATCTTGGACTGAATTTGAAATTACAGAAGGAAGATTCAAAGGGGGACCAAATAGAAGAAAGATGGTAAAGTTCTTGCCTGTTGAGGAGCATTGTAGCCAACAGGAACCTTGAAAACGTCACTGTCCAAGGGCATGTCCACTGTTGCCTCCAGCTTGCGCCTATAGGAGCTTGTCACTCCCCCATGTGAGAGTACTATATTTGAAAGTATTACCGTCAAAATAAAAGTTCCAGGTCGCAGATCCATGACTCAAAAACCTCCTGAAATATCAGCTCAAAGTTGAGAACTTCAAGGGATATATAAATACCAACTTGTAATTAGCCACATGGGCCACAGTGATTTGAAGAATCCAACAATAGCACAATTTATCTAGGTTGAGTTCTATGCAAAGGCCTGGTTTCCTGCCATGTGTCAGAAGATGAAGCAGTGTGTTAGGAAAACAAGCACTTCTTTTCTCTGATTGCAGAAGATAACCACATCCTGCCACTCGTTTCTTCAAACCCAATTGGCTTTGCGTAGATTTAAACTAGCATGTGGGGTCCTTTGTAAGAGATGCATCATCCACGGATCATATCATATAAAGCTTGTCATCATATCATATCATCCAGATGCAGTAGAGTTTTCTTCTATATTATTGTTTCAGATCCTGGCATATGGCATACTCACAATTGACTATTTTTCTTGCCAAGGATGCCTATAGATATTGTCAGAGACTCCATCTGCTTATAAAGTCTAGGCCTCAAACTGCAGGAATTCCTTCGGCTAGTGCTGGTTCACAACACTACCCGTGTGAAGGGTTCATTTGGGACAACCGACAGTGCCAAACGAAAGGGGATATCATAATTTAGATGGCTCTCTATAGCTGGACAACTTATGAACAATAGGCAGCAAAGATGAAGGAAGAGCAGCATAGGAGGACGTTAATTACGTGCGTTTGAAGGGAGAAAATTTACCAAAAGAACAAATCACAGCTGATACGTGGCAGAGGGTTTGAACGGTAAAGGTCAATTCTCATGTGGAAATAGCCTGAAAGAACCCTAAAGATGAACTAAGGCCTAGACCATTGCAACCATTTATGATGGCCTCCTTGTTGAAGGCACTCTGTGTTCACATTAGTTACCCTTGCTCCTCGCCAATCACAGACTTCGTTGTTATGCACCCTTTGCACACAATTAAGTACTGCCTTGATTAGGTGTGATTGCATTTGTAAGCATAATGTTTACGATCTTCTGTTGTGCAGCCACATTCTCATCAACGCTGAATGGCAATCGGTGAAGGATTTTCTACTGACCAAAACATCTCAAACGCATAGTGCACACCAAAGCCCGCTCTTAAAGAGTGCCTTGAATGTTGGTGTAACCTAGATTTGAAGAAGAGACCTGGATATAATTTGACCTGATTTTTAAAAGAAATGAAAGTCAAAAGTTTATTGGAATTTCCAATGACAATTTTTTTAAAGCCACGTGAACTCTGAATTCAGTGAATTGCACAAAGCTGATATGTGAAGTTTGATCTCCCAACGTCACGCCCGATGTTCAAAATTTAGCGAAGAGCCTCTCGGAGTGCAGCAAGTTACCGGGAGCGCCAAGGCATAATGGGGTGAATACTTGAATTCTTGCTATTGAACTCACCCCCTACAACATCGGATATTGGCTGAGTCCTAGAAACAAGCACGGGAGACTTTACAGCTCTATCAATAAATAGCATAGGCAACTTAAAGTGATTCCTTAGAATGCAATTAGGGGACGGGGATTCGTAACTGCACACGGGTCTAATATATTGACACTGACAGCACCTTCTCGCAAGAAGCACACGTAAGGCCCACGCAAGGTTAGCTCAGCTGGTAGGCCATTTGAATTTCGCCTGGCAAGCGTTCCCGAGTAGTTCCCTATCCCCACTTTTCCTATTCCAATGCAAATATAAACTTCCGGACGAAAGCGAAACAACAATGCGCTTGAATCGGAAAATGACAATCTAAGTTTACGTAAAAGTTTACTACATTCCATCTGCATGAGACAATCATTGGTGAAGCAAGAGGGGATAGCATCAGAGTACCTCGAGTCAGAAGAAAGGACAAAGCGCAGGCATAGACTCGTCGATATCGCCACAAGGAGAAGGCGAACGGGCGGCAGGATTTAAGAGTGCGGGAAGAGAATTGGAGGAGGATCAGAGAGAGCATATGCGCAGAGGCGTACTCTTGATCCACGAAACCCGCGAGGGCTCGAAAAGGCAGGCTGAGGCATCTGCCTGGGTTCACACACGACAGCATCGTCCTGGGGCTGGAGCTGCTGTTGCTGTTGCAACTTGCTGCTGGTGTCGTTATTAACTTGTTATTTACAAATTTAAGCATTTTTGTTTCAATAAACAACGTGTCACGCCATCCAATCATCCTCTTTTACAGTGTCCAAGTCCTCCTCTGCGCGGAAGGAAATTGTGGCTCTTGACTTTGCCCATAAAGATAAGACGTGTCAAAGATGAGCTCCACAATTTCAAAGTGTTCCAAATTGTCAACAAGGTGAATGATATATATCTATCATTCATTACGCCTGCCTTTGGGTGAGTGAAATGCTTAAGAGAGAGCATAAAATTGGAGGCATGAAAAGGAAAGAGTGTACAAAGAGTCCACTTATCTCGATTCATATGATAGGGAACTCCTTGCATAGAGTAAAAGGTGTGCCATTGGTTGCATGCTAGTGTGTAATCATAAAATCATCTAAGGTGGTCACACATATTGTGATTTGTGAATTTTTGAGAACAACTGTTCACTCGATATACTATAACTGAGAGAACCTTCTCTCTCTTCTTTGTGTCTCTTTATCTCTCATACTCTCCAAAGAGACCAACAAAGTGGACTACAACCACCCTCAAGAATCCTAGATGCACTCTTATACCACATGCCACAAGAAAGTAACGAATTGAGGAAAGAATAGTGGGGAATGAGAAAAAAAGGAGAGATTTCTACAAGCATTGTAAAGGGGAATAGAATGCATAGTTATAATAATGCAAGTACAAGGGAGAGTAGAGGGCTAAGAGACTAAGAGCTCCTCACAATGTGGTTCACAAAAGACCTTCTATTCAATCGAAAGTCCATAGTAAGAAAAAGCTCTAAAAGCTAGCTATCATACATGATACTTTGAAGGAAGGTCTAACCCTAACTCTCCACCAACAAAGCCTCAAATTTAACTTCCAAGACCTAATTTTCCTAGCACCTACAAAGTTATTGGACAAGGAAGAACTATAAAACTTTAGTGCAAGATATCTAGAACAAAAGAAATGTCATATTTTGATGGAAAATTATGTGTCATACTTAGGTAAATTGCAAATTTTGTACGTACTTTATTGAACATGTGAATCCTTTTTTTGTTATGTGTAAACTAAATCAGCATAGGTAATTTTAAAATTTCATAATTTGATGGAAGTTTATGTTGAACTTCATAGTATTGTTTTCTAATTGATTCATGTGAATACTTTTTATTGAGTGAGTTGTAAATGTTGTAATTTTGTTTCATTAGCATGTGAATACTTCAAAAGGTGTTAGCCATGGAATAGGTAAACAAAGGTATTGGCTAAAGTTCATGTCTTGTTTGTTTCTTAGGAACAAATACTTCATGAATGAATCAATGCAATGTACACCATTGTCCTTGATATAATAGTTGATAGAATTGGGAATAGCGGCACAACTAAGCTAGTGTTGGTTGTTGGGTTATCTTTTTTCCCTTGTTGAAGGTCTAGTCTTGTTCTATGCTTAGGTTATCCGTACAAGTAGGTGTGGTACAAGAGTCATGTCTTCTCAATGTGTATGGTTTGTAGAGTGATTCGATGGATGCTTAGGTTATCCTTACTAGAGTCTTGTCTATGGGTTGTAAAGTGATTTGATAGATGAGCAAGACCTTAGACTCAACTTATATGTTGTGAGGTTATTGTTTGATGCACCATCATCCAAGTTTCTTCCTCCCAGTTTTCCAAAATGCAATTGCATGTATATGATATTGTACTGTAGCACAAGAAATGTATCTGTCAAAATTGTATATACCTTGGAATTTCTCACTCTTCATGTGAATTTAGTTGTGTCTAATCTAGTTGCTTATGATAGTTCTACGTGCACAATGGTACAATTCCACACAAAATTAGACACTAACTGATGTGACATAATGATATAATATTATTAATGTTTGGCTGATAGATATTACTTGTAGTGCAATTTCATGTGTAGAATTAAGGTTTAATTTGATTGGATTGTACAAGTCAACTCATGGGATATGGTAAATTGAGGGGTCTATTGGTGTGGGTATCCAAATTTTATGCATAGAATTTCCATATGACTAATTGGCGGTGCAAACTCATACAAAGAATTTTGTGTGGAGTGATTGTGAGTGTGTGCAACTAACAAATTTATGTATGGAATTGTCAAGGATGTAGGCTATTTTGGAAATCCGATGTGTAGAGTTGTCAAGTGATCTTATCCAAATTTGAAATTTAAATGATTCCCACCAAGTGGACCATTATCCACTCATGGATAATGATTTGTGAAGTGCAAGGCCCCTCAACTCTCTTTAGACACTAAGCTTCCCAAGGAAACAACAATTGTAGTGGTAGATCAATGCATCAGTGAGTTGGACTTCCTTTACGACGTAGATAATGTATATTGGTTCAAAGGTGCCTCCTTAAGTCCAAAAGGATCTTGCTTGTCCGTTATGGGCTAGGCAAAGGCAAAGGAGTCAATTGGGGGCTTTCAAAACATCCCAAAATATCAACCCTCTTAACACTAAAGTGCTTCTTTGAAGTGGAAACTCTAGAGCACTTTGCAATAAACAAGAGATTCAGACTTCGAGTAACTGATGTTTTGTGCTTTTGAGTAATCTATGCTCACGAGGCCATTTTTATCACCTATGTGGCATTCCTTGCAAACATCATTCCTTGGCAATATGGCCATTTTGTTCTAGATTAGAAATCATTATAATTTGCTATTATTACTTGTGTGATTTTTTTTTTAGTAGACATCAATCCTTGGTAATACAAACTTTTTGGTCTTAGAAATCATTACAATTTTCTTTTGTGAGGCCGATGTTATTACCTATGTGGCATTTCTTTCAGATATCAATCCTTGGTGATATGAGAATTTTCATCTAGATTAGAAATGGTTACAATATTCTGTTAATATAGACTACAGTTATCCATATACATTTCCTTGAATTTTTTATATGAAGAAAATGCATGGGATTTTGTGTAAAATTTGGAAGCATTGGTTAAGGAAAGTGCGAGCCTGATTATTTCTATATATTTCTCTTTGCTTGCATGAGGAAATTAACTTAAGGAGAGTGAACGAATGTTTGTGTAATGTTTCTCCCTGGGTGTTAGCCTCAATCATCCTCTTTGGAGCTTTCAGAACTAGGCACAAAGATTTATTTGTGAATACATGATTGTGTGTGTAAGCGAGTGCAAGTGAGTAAGACTTTTATGCATTTATTTGCATTCATCTTGCTCATTGGTGATATTGATAGGGATGTCACAATACACACTTGGCATTAAGTGTGGACATGATGGTTTGCATGCTTATAGGTATTGTCTTAAGGCAAGAAATTTCTACTCTTTTTTTGCATAATGGCTTCGGACATGTTTTTTGTATTTGACACATGGCAAAATACATAGAAGTCATTTGTTACATTTTTCTCAAGTGAGAAGCTGGTAAATACAACAAAGATCAAAATGAGTTTCTAGATAATATTTTTTCTTCTTCTTTTCTTTTGGAGCTTTCTCCACCAGTAGCTTGAATCTTAGTTTTTGCAAGAGTTTTACTCCTATAGATAGTTTGTAGTAGTAAAACAACCCATCATCAAGTCTTTATATTAGTATACATACTAACGTGATGAATGACATGGCTAACACTAAGATCTCATAGTCAAAATTGTACCCTTGGAAAAATCTCTTGTTTTGTGGAAATTGATGTCAAATTAATGTACGATGGTCCTAAAGGAAAGGTATGGTTAGCCCAGTGAATTTGGGATGTAAAGGTACACAAGTCCTTTGTAAGGAGTATTATATTTTCGTGTACCCTATTTTTTTGTAAGGATCTCTAGAGAATGGAATGAATGCCATGAGAAAATTATTAATATGATGTTAGGATGTGTCTTTATTACGTTGTAATAATTCCTTCTAACCATAAGGGGATAATGAAGAGATGAGAGTTTTTTGGGTGATAATGTAAAAGGTTTTGTGATCTTGTTGATTAAAGCAGGATGATAGTAAGGTGGTTTCTATTGTCATCCCTTCCGAGTTCTTTATGCTAATTTTTATAATGAGAAAAGGAAGACGCTTTTTGTTACTAGGAGAAATTATATCCAAAACTCTCTCAATAGAATCATGGGGTTAAGGACACTCTAAGTTAAATATTAAAGGGAATGAAGACTGCCCCTTGCTCTTATATCAATTTATGCCTCATTTTTAGAGGAGAAAATAATAAAAGAAAAGAGTTGTGTGGCACATCATAAGTTCCATTTCAAATTCAAACATCATAACAATGGGACATACCTTTCACATTTCAATAGCTATGAAAGAGTCAAAACTTATGTAATCATAAAATTCAAATGAGATTAGGGTATGTCACATGTCCTATTGCAATTCTTGTCCAAGAATAGGTTTAAGATAGCATCCCTAATCCCAAATAAATTCCTCACATCCTCGTATTAATGGTTCTAGGATATAGGAGTGTGGTGCTTAGTAGTAACTAACCAATCCTCTACGTTGGTTGTGCTACCCAAAACTACACAACTATGCCAATATGGACTCTAGGTCTTCAACAACATGGAGGAGGTATGGGATGTTAAGATCCCTATCATGATTAGAGGATAGCTTTCTATCAAGGAAATCTATAGGCTCTGAAAGGGTCACTCCTCCATCCATAGTGAAGGGGAGGAAGGCCAAAGAGGGATGGAAAAATGAGGCGGGATGGAAACAAATTCTCCTACACTCAAATTCTATAGGAACATAGGATTTGAGGTTCACACAAAAAGGTTTAGACTCTTTTAGATCTAATGGTGAATAGATGATTTAAAAAACCATCCACTCTACCCTTGATTTCTAGCTCACATGCTTGCTTTCTTCATTCGTCCTACTTTGCTCTTCATTATTGCATTCCCCACCTTCCTGTTGCACTTTTTCTTGTCATTTATATGAATCGATGCTGAAAGCCAATATTTTTTGCTTTTGAGAAGCCCAACTATGCATATCAACACAGTTGCCAAAGGCCATCCATTCTAAACATGATTTCATCTACAACGGCAAGGGAATTGGCCAAGTTAACAACTCGTGCTCTTGCAGAATAAAGATTGACTTTGAAGATCATGCCTTGATTGAGTAAAAAAATGGTGCAGAAAGCCATTAGTTTTGGATAGGCATCAAGTTTGTGATCACTTTGGGAAGCATCAACACCACAAATATATATATAGAGAGAGAGAAATTAGAGTGTAGGAAGGTCTTAGAGTGAAATACAAAGGGAGATGAGTTTCCATGGTGAGGCATAAAGGAGCTCACTTGAGGAAGCAAGAAGCTCATGAAGTGTTGCTGCGTAAATGATTGGTGGCAAGCTTCTTCTAGAACATTAATCAAGCTAAGAAGATTTGCAGAGAGTTTCCATGTGGTAAGTGTGCCATTGCCTAAGATAGATTGAGGAGATAATTGTAGAGATCTCTCATAGAGAAGTCTTAGCATGTTTGCTGCTCCTTGATATTTGATTATACCATCGTCCTTACTTCTTGCAAACAAGGATTTTCTTTACCAAAAATATACTAACATGCCTCTAACAAGAATTGGTGGGGAACTTTGATTCATGGGTTGTAATTTGTATAAAATGACAAGGAGCAGACTACTCTCATTAGAGACTAGGGCATGCAGATAGAGACAAAGAGACTAGGACTTCTCTATATCAAGAAATGGTGGTGGATTGCAATCGCCTATTATTGTGTTGTTGAGAGAAGACATTAAAAGCTAGGGTCCTATTGAGAGGAGACAGTAGTAGGTAGGGTCCTGTGGGTAGATGATGATCATTAAGTTTATTATCATTAGGCTAGAGCTCTCCTTATCAAATGTGACTCTCCCATCAAGGAGTGGACTCTTGGTTTGACAAGAGTGCTAAAAGATAGAATCCTAAAGTGCTCTAGGTTCCTAAATAAGAGATAAAGAGCTAAGGTTCAAGGAGAATTAGAGAAAAGGAGAGTGGAAGAAAGAAGTCCCATGCCATAAGCAAGAACACAAATATCTCTTTCCATCCAAGAATGTGCTCCACAACATTAGGGGCCATGCCCTTTTCTCACCCTCCAATACAATGTTAAGGGTCATGTCCTTTTATCCCCTCCACAACACTAAGGGTCATGTCCTTTTACCACCATCCAATGCATGTTTCAAGAAGCACCTCTAAGTCCCAAGACCATATCAACCTCTAACTCCTCGCATCCACTACCCCACTGCTCCACTTGCTTTAAGTCCATTCCCATTTATGTGTCCTCCATAGCCATCTATCTAAACTTATTACATCACATGCACTTTGTTCTTTTGCCCATACTTTGATATTTATCCATTAAGTCTTTTTGAATACGATGTCAAATTCTCAAGTGGTGGAAAATTACAGGTGTGGGATGCATGATGGATGGGACATGCAATCTTTTTCATTCTTTGCATTAGGGTATAAAATTATACACCCCATGTCAATTAACCTTGGTATTATCTACCCAAGTTATGACCCAAAACATAATACATAGTCTAACGTCTACTTGACATAAATTGCACTAAGGTTACAACATACCAAAGTAGTTGGTAAGATGAGCGAATAAAAGTGAGCAAGATAATAAATCAAACAAAAAATTATCCAAAATGCACACATGATGTACGTGATAAGGTTGCATGGCATCTGTCATGGTGCTTTTGAAAAAATGTTTGCACACTGTGTCGCACACCTACCAAAAGATCACCAAACCAATGTCTCAAACCTATTGAATAATCACCAACAAAGAATGTTACACAACTTAGAAAAATAAAATTTACATGTACCATCTCAAAATATTTCCAAAATACTACAACAAAAGGAAATCCAAAATTACTAAAGTTCACAAAACATTACCATCAAGCTCATTCAAGAATTAGTACACTAACTATCTTCTCAAGATTGGGTCTGCAAACAAAAGGTACGCATGTCCATGAATTTGATCTCAAATCACCATCTTCTTCTCACAAGACTCATCATCAATAAAATGATTGCAAACATGTGTCCGATATAATGTTGATCCATTGCACATGCTATTTGATGACATCTTTCTTGCCATCACTTCCACATAACATGGTAAAACACTACATTAAGACATCAAATTCAAAGTACAAGGAGTTAAAGAAGAAAACCTAAAGCATAAATTTTAGCATGGCAAAACAATTCTAACTTTGATAAAAGAAAAACTCGTAATGGTTACATCATTCAAAGACAATGCAAAGTTCAATTGATACAATGGAATGTGTAGTCAAAATACAATATCTCACTAGGCATAAGAAGGATTACTGGCAAGGTTTACAGAATAATCATCTCCACCAATAGATGCATCCTCATGCTCCAACCTAGCACATTTGCTACTATGTGCATGCAGCAATGGCTCGACAATAGCTTTCACCACACTATCATCAATATCAAAAGACCAGCAAAGGGATGATTGAAAGCTTGGCATGCTTGTATTAGAGATGTAATATTGCCCCCATCTCCAAAAACAACTCTCCTAGAACACACAATGAAGTCAACATGTAATAAACAAAGTATGAGCATCTTTACATCGCTCCTCAAGCCAAATGAGAAGACAAATGCAAAATTCTCCTTGCAACCTCCAAGACTTGCACCCAAACATAACATTCCAACCAAGTCAAGCAAGGTCCTACAAATTGAAGACAAGAAAGCACAAAAGCAAAGTATCATTTTTACTAACTCAAGTTAACAACAACCAAGACAATGCAAAAGGTGACACTTGATTCTCATAATTTGAGGATGCTACTCTAAATCCAATACAAAAGAAGACATAAGAAATGAACCTAAGAGGGGATGTATAACTACTATCTAGCCACTATGCCCCAAGCTAGCAGTAGCCACTACTAGTCCATGTCGGACATAATCCTTAGGCAGCATGTTCCACATAGGAACCCCACCTCCATCTTCAAAATCCTAGCCAGTAAGGTAAGTCCACAAGAATTAAATCAGCATCCCATCATACCTTCTTACCCATTTGCAAATGTTTGATTGACATATTCTCAGATCAAGGAGTCCATGTTATGAACAAGGTAATTTTCAAAACTAACAACACTGCATGTGATTGTGCAAAGTCTATAATATATTACCTACACATAAATGGGCAAGAAAAGAGCTCCAACAGGATTCTAATCTAGATTTTGAAGAAGATAGCATCATAGAATAAATCAAATTAAGATTAGAAGTTGCACTCTACACTCTATCCATTTAGAACTACATTTAAAGTCACAAACAACATGACACCATTCAAATTAGCCCACAAACTTGAGGCCATAGCACCTATGGCATTTCTAGTACCACGTCTTTGAGTGGCTATTCAACCAAAATGACACCGTTCATGTTAGTCTACAAACTTGAAGCTATAGGACCTATGGAATTTCTAGTACCAGGTCTTCGAGTGGCCGTGCAACTTAAACTATTGCCTAAACAATCAATTATAAATCATCATTGACACATTTCTACAGTTGGAACAAGACCAAATTCATAGCTCTCTAATTTTGTATATTATTTAGAAATGGAGATAGGCATGGCTTTATAGAAATATGAAATTCAATCTATTAGCAAGGATCATTTGTTCATGATGTATAATTCCAAATTAACTCTTAGACTAGGAAAAATGAAGCTCCACTATGATGGATCATAGTAGATTATAGAAATACTTGGGGAAGGTACATTTTGTATTTTAGACATGTAAGAAAATGTCTTTGAGAAGACAATTAATGGACTCAAACTCAAGCCATATGTGGATCGCCACCTCCGATTCAGCTAATGAAACTTATAGTCGAGGTGGTTATAATAGTCGGCTCTACTTCTTGGAAATTTTCAATCGACTATAACAAATCAGGCACATCAAACTACCACTTTTTCATGTGCTAACTATCAATTCAAGACTATTAGTTCACTGTGCCGTTCTTACCCATCATTATACAATATCAATCTCATTGTCCTTGTGATAATGATAATTGATAGTGCGACTTTGAGCATTGTACTCATGGCATCTCTTCAAGCGAATGTAGCCAAAGATCACCCCACTTCTCTGCCAATTCAATGTAGCCCCTAGATTGCAATGCCTCTAATGTAGTATTCATCTCCTCCTTATGAATCCTTAGACTTTGAAGCCAACATCAAGCCTTATGGGATCAAATTCTTGGCCAAATATATATTGTTTCCTTCTTAAGACTTCCACTCCTTGCTAGTTTTGGAATCACTAGCAAATCTTGCATGGCTCAACAAGATAGGCCTCTTTAATTTTGCCAAAATTCCTGGGACCAGTTGTGAAGAAACATTTATTCATCATTGCCATTCCAATAGCTCAGCAAATTGGATGGCCAGATCAAAACAAGTTTGAATCTTTCAATTGAGTTGGTTTCAAAGGTCTTTACATTGCCTCTCATCTAAATCAAACATGGGAGTGTTGTTCTAAGTTGATCATGGTCGAGGAATTCGGTCCCCTAGAGACCAATAGAAATCACTTTGTCATGATGAATGTGTAAAGGAGAAAGTAGCTAAATTGGGTTTTAAAGAGAATGCTTTTGCTAGTGAAAATAAGCTGTATGTCCAAAGAGAATTATGCCTTCCTGAATATAGCTAAATTAGGTTGAAAGGTAAAGTGGGTGCATTATCTCTAAGGAAAAATCTTGGGTGAAATACTTTGAAAAGACGAGAGGAAATCCCTAGTAAATTCTAGATTGGGACCCTTCCTCTATCATGAACATGAATACAAGATGCTCCATAAAGATAATGTCTCCATAACTTCAGAACATGAACTATGGCTAATAATTCCTTCTTATATGTACTTAAGCTCAACACTCTGAAGTTTTTGACTTTCAAAGGGTATGGGATGTCCCTCTTGCATTAATATAGCTCTAATAGATGGACCACTAGCATCTGCACATATGACAAAGAAAGGCTTATCAAAGTCCCAACAAGACTAACACAAGGCTTGACATTAAAAGCCTTCAAATTCTCAAAGGCACTTGAATTCGTATAACCCCAATGAGACATTGATTGCTTCTTAAGAGAATCTATAGTGGTGATGCAATCTTAGAGAAATTCAAGATGAACTTTCAATAATATCTACAAAAACCAAGAGAAAATCTTAGTTCATGTCCGTTCGTAGGGATAGGCCATTCCTTTATAACTTTCACCTTGGCTGGATTAATCTAAATTGCTTGTGTTCTTTATTTCAGCTCTATAAGCCAAAATATAATCAAAGAAGACAACTACAAACTTGCATATGTATGGTTGAAGGACTCTTATCATTAGCCTAAAGAAGGTAGCAGGTGCATTAGTCTAACCCAAAGGACATAACTAAAAATTTGTAGTGTCCTGTTTGTGTTCTAAAGGTAGTCTAATGAACATCTTCTTCCTTTATCATAACTTGATGATTTCTTGACTTCAAATCCAATTTGCTAAATACCATGGAACCTTTCAAGGAGTCCAATAAGTTATCAACTTTAGGTACAGAAAACCTTTTCTTAATTGTCAACTTGTTAAGGGCTCTATAATGAACACACATCCTAAAGTTTCCACCCATCCTTTTCACTAGAAGGTTGGAGCCCCAAATGGGCTCTATAATCAATACACATCTTAAAGGCTCCATCCTTCTTTTTCAATAGAAGGGTTGGAGCCCTAAAAGGAAAACTGCTCGGTATAATCAGTCCTTTCTCTTGCAACTCTACAATTAGCTTTTCTACCTACTCTAGCTCCACCTTATTCATCTGATAAGGAGCTCTACATGGAGGTGAAAACCCTAGACTCAACTCAATAGTATCATCTTCAAGTCTAAAGATAGGCATCTCAAGCCGATAGTCACCTGCAAATCAATCATCAAATTGCTTAAGGAATTCTAAATGTTGATGTTCATGATCACTATGTTTGGGCTTCACTTCCATAACATATATCACACTACAACTCACTCCCATACGTATTTCTCTTTTAGCCCTAGTATGATATATGAGGGGGGGGAATATCTCACTCAACCTTTAAGTTGATCATCATACCTTGGTACTCAAAGGTACAAGTATGTTTTGTTACATCCATAGAAGGTTGGAAATCACACCTCCAAGGCTTGCTAGGATCATATTGACTTCCTACAAAATAGCAGAAAGGAAGTCTCTAGGATCCTCACACTTTTGGATCTTGAAGAGAAAGCTCTTGACTTTAGAAGTACATTGCTCTTCATTTCCTCTAAACACACCACTAATACTCATGTCTCTCAAAGGCCATTTCCTAGCCTTGACTATATTAGCTAACCTATCTAAGATGATATCATAGTTACTCCTGTCATCCATGAAGATGATGATACAGTGACCCCCAACATACCCATACAATGCAAATAAGTCCCGTGTACCAAAGTTCTAATGCAAAATTATTGCCTTTTATCTTATTTTCAATATTTTTACAAGAAGGTTTGCTTAGGGTGAGAGGCTCAAGATACATTGGACTTATTGATCTTCTTCTTTAGATTGAGACAATCATAGAATCTCTTTTTTGCATCTAAAACATACTCTTTCCTTAAGCAATCTATCCCATTCCTGAGAGACATGAATGGAGGTTTCATAGTCCACTTGGAGTAGGTTTCCCTTTTGGTTTCCTACTAACCATTTGTACAAGGCAAGTTGTTATTTTGTTGTTAGTGAGTTCATAGATTTAAAATTGGGAACATCATTTGACAAGAGTTGGTTGTTTCTATTTTTTAATTCTATTTCTACAAAAGGTTTACTTGTTAGATAAAATATTGTCTTAAATTTGTTTATTTTTAATTGCAATGGGCTAGATACATTCTTTTCATCATTGTGTACGTTGAGTGTTCAATTGATAATGATATGAACTACATCAAAAGCTTGAATGGTTGTCTAGTGGATGGATAGATGAGTTAGCATGGAATAGAGACACATTTTACATGTTGCTACTATTGTATGTGTGTTTAATTAAAGGGATTGCAACACTAGTGGAAAATTCAGAATTACATTAATGCAGTGAGTTAGCTTAGAGGTTTGGAATGAGTCAGTTTGTTCAGATGGGACCAGGTAGGGACTAGTTTGCTTAGATAGGGACTAGGTAGTTGGACGTTTTAGAGTTTCACTCAAATAATCTAGACAATAGGTGAGGTCATACAATCTACATGTTTGAAGTCAATTCTTTTAGGTAGTCCATGTGCACACTAGTGCCACAATGTGGCATAGTCTATTGTCAAAGTCAACTAGCTACTAGAAAAACCAGAATGGCATAGAGATATTGGGTGGTCCTCCATGACAATATAAGGTATTCATCGATTAAAGACTATTTAGAGTTGGGTTCAATTGGATGGTTCATTAAACCAATCCATTGTAGGTAGTCCATCATCCCAAATCTATTCATTCCATTGGTTGGGGTAGCTTAGACAGAGTCTGCTGATCTAATGGAGTCTAGTTATGTGTTAGTCTGAACCTTGGGGTCTTGTAGTTTACATGTCTTGCTAACATTAACCAAATTTAAAGTTCCATTGACATGTGGCACCTCATCCTAGTTTGCCATGTCATCTAATCTCATATCCTCTGCCATGTTAGCACCACGGCACTCTTGCCATGTCATCAGTTAACCATGGTGACACATCATCATCCATGTGTCATGTGCCACATCACAAAGGCCACGTTAGCACTACCAACTCACCTGTCACGTCAGTGAGTCCATATCAGACTACCACATTAGTTGATCTGCCACCATCACTTGCCACATCAGTAGCTCCAATCATCAAGGACACGTCATCATGTCCACATCAGCATGTGCCACCTAAGCACAATGTGTCACATAAGCACAGTTCTTCATCATGCATGTAACCCCATGTTTCCATGTCATCACATGTGCCACATAATCAATTTAGACCCTTCCTTGGGCATAGTGTGGTGCAAATTTCAAATGCCCATAACTTTTGAACCAGATGGAATTTTCAGGTCATCCAAAAAGAAAAAATGATTGGCATATCATGATCTGCGTAGTGAGCAACTGAAATATGCATTATGACTTTTCTATAGGTTATAATAACTCAATCCTCATCTCGGAACCACCTCCTGATCCATTGCAGCATACCCAACACATTATGTACAAGATCTAGTAAGTTGTACTCATTGTACATTCTTCCGCTACATAGTCCTTGTGCCCATGTATGCACATACTACTCCGATTCTTTTTAGTTTTTCATGCTATCATGTGCACCACACGAAATCCACAAAAAAGTCTTGTACATGCACCCACCACTTATCCAGTGCAATTTAGGAAGGGCTGTTGAGGATGGTGTAAATTGCAAAATACCTTAAGGGCATTAGGGGAAAACCCTAACCCTAACCTTAAGGGGTTCTCATGTATATATTCATGTTTATGTTCAATACAACATATAGTATAGGTAGCTATATCATGTGCACTTCTCTCTCTCTCTCTCTCTCTCTCTCTCTCTCTCTCTCTCTCTCTCTCTCTCTCTCTCCCTCTCGCTCTCTCTCTCCCCTCCCAGTTTATCACACTGTGTAGTGGAATACACAATCAAGGGTTTGATGGTCCTCTGTCTTTAGTTTCCATTGAGAAATGCAAGGCTCTTTGAGTTGTATAGTTGTAGAATTAGACATTAATACATTGTGCTTATGGAAAATCATTTAAAATCCAACTCTGTGCTTATGTGAAATGAGCCTAGACACAAATGTGTTTTTTTAATTGTACACTAAAGTGTTTAGAGTTTGTTTCTATAATTGATGGATGAAGATCTATATTCATTAGTGTAATGGTCAGTTGTTTAATCGTTTTTGACTTGACAATTTCACATTCATCTAGATCTATTATAGATTGGAGACTCCTGTTGCACTGTTTAAATGTGATACCATAAAATTCAACCATTTTCCTTTGTACTTATTGAAGATCGAACAAAAATGTTATTCCAAGGATTACACTAAGTGATTTCCTTGTCACTTTTGTACACCCCTTTGATAGGAAAAAAATGTCCAAGATAATCATCTACTTTCTAGTTGTGTAGGCTTTTGACCTCCACACTTTTGATGGCTTTGGTAAGAGCACATGTTTTATCCTCATATCTTTCAAGGTGGATGACACTGCTTTGAAAATAGAGGTGCAACCTTTACTAATCACTGTAAGAAAACAATACAACGTCTGTGCTCAACAGATAACAGGATCTCGTACGCAAGAGAGAAAATAGATAGTATGGAGAATCAAAATTTTGATTACTGTAGAACTGATACAATAGATGGCGCTGCCTCCCAACCGTGCGCTCTTGTGAAAGAAGCTTCGATGGCAAGCTGGAAATAGTAGAGGATGGAGGCTGGATGCTAAGGAATCAGGGTTGCTGTAGCCAGTGATGAAATGGGCTTCACGGGCTTCCTCTTATATAGCCACTAGTCGTAGTTGGTTGGGCTCAATTGGGTGACCGACCCAGTCCGCCCAAAACGGTCGACTGGGGGTCGGTCCCGAAATAGGCCCGAAAACAGACTGGGGGTCGGTCCCAAAACGGTCGACTGGGGGTCGGTCCCGAAATAGGCCACTGACCACACGACTGGGGGTCGACTGGGGGTCGGTCCCGAAATAGGCCACTGACCACACGATAGAACCGGTGCGCAAAATAGAGCAACTGACCTATGGTTACCGTTCGGCCCACAGCCATCCAGGGTCTCATCTTGGACTCCAAACGGGCCCCACAACCTGAGAGTGGGCTGCCCCGAGAAATGCTCTGTCTACCCTCAATGCGGTTAGTCATGGGATGCCTTCCTACACTTGCATGTAGCCTAGTTGGCAGTGTGCCAACACCGTCCAACCATCAGGCCACACATGGCCCCCATCTGGTGTCCAAACCAGGACCTATCGGATAACCGAGCTACTCAAATGCCTTCTCCTCATATGGGGGGGGCTTACAAGTAGAGTTAGCTGGTTCCCGCGTAGTTGCATGAGAGTGGAGCATTGATATCTAACACCCCCCCTCAATGTCCACCCGCAAGTGAACTTACTTTTTCGGTCCAATGCTAAGTGGATGAAGATGCCTCTCCATCAAGTCTCTTCCAAGAGCCTTTGTGAAGATGTCCGTAGCATTCTCTGTAGTCGGACAGTACACCAAGTCGACCTCTCCATCCATGATGAGCTCGCGTACAAAGTGATATTGAATCTCAATGTGTTTTGTGCGAGCGTGGAACATAGGGTTCTTTGCAATCGCCATGCAACTCTGATTGTCACATGATAACTGCGTAGGCTTGTTCTGCACTACACCCATGTCCCCCAGAATCCTCCTCAACCACATTGCCTCGCAAGAAGCAAAGCATGCTGATTTGTACTCAGCCTCGATAGAAGAAAGAGCAACTGTGGGTTGCTTCTTGCTGACCCATGACACAGCTCCAGATCCAAGTGAGAAACAGTAACCTGTCACTGATCTCCTACTGTCCACGTCTCCTGTCCCCAATCCAAGTCACAAAATCTGGTCAAGATGTTGCCCTTGGTATAGGTGATGCCATAATCAAGTGTGCCTTTGATGTATTTCAGCACCCGCATCCCTACCCTCCAATGGTTCTCCCGGGGCTTATTGGAAAACCTGCTTAGTACACCAGTCGCAAAGCTGATGTCCACCGACCGTGTGTTGCACAAGTAAATCAAACTGCCCACAAGCCTTCTGTACTTTGCTTCGTCCACCAGTGGTGATGAATCCTCATTTGAGAGCTTCACATCAACCTCCATAGGGGTACCAACTGTCTTGCACTCAGCCATGCCAAACACCTTCAGTATCTCTCCAGCATACTTCAGCTGTGCTGTGAAATGAAGATCTGTTTCGGCTCTTGCCAAACTTCAATCCCGAAACAGAAATGCATCAGTCCGAGGTCTGTAATTTCAAACTCTCTTCCTAGCAAATGCTTTGTCTGCGAGATCTTCTCTTCATGGTTCCCTGTTATGACAAGGTCATCCACATAAAGGACCACGATCATACACCTACCTCCTTCTTTGAAGATATACAAATTTGCATCTGATGGACTCCTCCTGAACCCGTTTTGCAGAAAGTAGGCATCAATTCATTGGTACCACGCTCGTGGGACCTGTTTCAGCCCGTAAAGTGCCTTCTTTAGTTTACAGACTTTACCTTCTGAACCGGGATCACAAAACCTGGTGGTTGTTCCACGTATACCTCCTCCTTGAGATCACCATTCAGAAAGGGGGATTTTACATCCATCTAAAACACGGGCCAACTTCCCTACGCAGCTAAAGCCAAAACACTGTGAATTGTGGTTACTCGAGCTGTGGGAGCAAAAGTATCCTAATAATCAAAACCATGTACCTGTGCAAATCCTTTTGCCACGAGCTGAGCCTTGTACTTATCCAACGTGCTGTCGGACTTGTACTTGGTCTTGTACACCCACTTGGTGCCGATTACCTTGAGTTTTGGTGGACGATCCACAAGGTCCCAAGTGTTGTTCTTCATTATGGAGCCATACTCCGACTGCATAGCCTCCATCCACCTATCATCACCCTGTGCCTCTTGAAGACACTTGGGTTCATCAGCACGGATCACTTCTGTCATCAAAGCATAGTTGACCAAGTGTTCCTGCGCTCTTCTTTGCTCCTCTAATCTCTTGGACCGGCGGTGTTTGGATGGTTCCTCCTCAATGGCTGGAGGTTCTCTGCCGTCCAAAAGCTGCTTTATCCACTTCAAGAATGGCTTTTGACGTTGTGGTTCTGTAGGCTCTTCTTCATCTTCTTTATCTTGAATCCTCCCAAGCACCGTTGGGGGAGTTCGATCTGCTGTTGGTGGTGGTACTGGATGGATATCCTGGTCCTGGTTGTCTAGGAAGGAAGCATCCTCCTCCAATTGGTGCGGCTGTTCTGAGAAGACCACATCACGACTTACTATTACCTTCTTGGTAACAGGGTTATAGAGATGGTAACCCTTCGCCTCTTCACTGTAGCCCAAGAAAATACACTTCCGGCTCTTCGGTTCCCATTTGGTCTTGTTAGCATCAGGGACATGCACAAAACAGTCACATCCAAAAACTCTGAAATGTGCAGCTGAAGGTTTCTTACCAGAAAAGGCCTGCAGTGGAGTCATCCCATTCACAGCTTTCGTGTAGCTACGATTCAGAATGTAAACTGCAGTGTTACATGCTTCAGCCTAGAAAGTCTTTGGCAAATCTTTCCCTTTCATCATACTCTTGCCCATTTCACAGATGACGTGCATCTTACGTTTTGCTACTCCATTTTGCTGTGATGTATGTGGCAGGGGTTTCTGCCTCTTGATCCCGTGACTTTTGCAGTAACTCTCGAATTCAGTAGATGTTAACTCTCCACCTCTGTCTGATCTCAATTTCTTCACCTTCTTCCCCGTTTCTTTCTCGACCATTACATGCCATTCCTTGAACTTACTAAAAGCCTCGTCTTTAGTCTTCAGGAAGTATATCCATATCCTTCTACTGTAGTCGTCGATCAGCGTCATGAAGTAGTAGGAACCACCCAAAGCTTCCATCTCCATCTTTCCGCAGAGGTCTGTGTGAACGAGCTCTAGAGGAGCCTTTGCCCTACTGGCCTCTTTAGGAAAGGGCTGCTGATGCTGCTTGCCCATCATGCAAGCTTCACATACATCGGGCAGATCTGAAATTTCTAGTAGGTTTGCAATCATTCCACTTTTATGCATCTCCTTCAAAGAACTAAGGTTTAGATGACCAAACCTCTCATGCCACAGCTTAGTGTTCTTCACATCGGCTCGAGCACTAAAAGCTGAGAGTTTGTAGATGTTGTTGCACTGTGTACCTTTACCAACGACCTTTCCTTGAAGATCCAGGATCTGTGCACCATTCTTATGGAATTGAATTTTGAGGTCTTGATCCGTGATCGCAGAAACAGACAACAAGTTCCTCTTGATATTTGGCACATAAAGAACATCAGACAACTGTTTTACAACTCCATCTGACTTGAGAGCAATCGTACCTTTTCCTTTTGCTGGACATTTTGCATCATTGCCGACTGCTACCAGGATGTCATTCCCTACCGGCTGTAGAGAGGTATACCAATCCTTCCGACTGGTCATGTGGCGCGATGCACCACTATCAATGATCCAAGGTTCATGCGCAGGTGCATGAACTGCCTCCGTGCAAATCTCCTCAATTGCTATGAACAGCTGTACTGGCGCTACCTGTGCGCTGTTGCTGGACTCTTTCTTTACTCCGTTCTTCTCATTTGCAATCTTCTTTCGGCACTCATTCTGCTTGTGCCCTGCCTTGTTGCAATAGAAGCACTTGATCTTCTTCTTTATCTTTTTATCATCAGAAGAAAATGGGTTACCAGAGTCCTTACCCTTACCTTTCTTTGATCCAGCATAGAAAGCCGAATCTTCTCCAATCCTCGTCTTTTGACGCATCTCCTCCTCTAGAAGCATCGCGCTAAAATCCTCAAAGTTGAGGGGCGGATTTCTATTCTGCGTATTCAGTGCCGTAACAAGACCGTCGTACTTTGGTGGGAGAATCCGTATACACCTTCGTGCTAGATTCTCGCTGGTGATGGTGATGCCAATCGCAGTCATTTGATCGCGTAGATTCTTCACCTTGGCGATGAACTTCTCTGCCGCTTCAGACTCAGACAATTTCTCATTCGCGAGTTGAGTCTCGAGATTCTGAATCCGTGTGATTCGTGGTCTCGTACTGATTTTTCAAGACCGTCCATGCCTGCTCCGCTGTGGTGACATGTTGAATTAATGCCATGATGGAATCACTAACACTACAGATAATAGAACACAACGCATCTGCATTTCTTCTTATCCACGCGAGAATCTCATCCGCAGTTGGTACTATCTGTTGTCCTGCATTGGCTGGATCTGGTCTCGCAACTGGCCTCATGTCCACCCGAGTAGCAGTGTCCCAAAGCTCCTATGCGCTTAGGATGGTCTTCATCTTGAACTTCCAGAGTGGATAGTTAGAGCCATCCAACTTTTCACTTTCGCCGAACGGTGGGATTCGTAATCTTGCGGGCTGGGCCATCTCTCACAATCTGCTCACAAACTGAAACACACTACCAAATCTTCTTGCTAGAGTCTAGGCTCTGATACTATGTAAGAAAACAATACAACGTCTATGCTCAACAGATAACTAGATCTCGTACGCAAGAGAGAACACAGATAGTATGGAGAATCAAAATTTTGATTACTATAGAACTGATACAATATATGGCGCTACCTCCCAACTGTGCGCTCTTGTGAAAGAAGCTTCAATGGCGAGTTGGAAATAGTAGAGGACAGAGGATGGATGCTAAGGAATCAGGATTGTTGTAGCTAGTGATGAAATGGGTTTCACGGGCTTGCTCTTATATAGCCACCAGTCGTAGTCGGTTGGGCTCAATTGGGTGACCGACCCAGTCTGCCCAACATGGTCGACTGGGGGTCGGTCTCGAAATAGTCCACCGACCACATGATAGAACCGGTGCGCAAAATGGAGCAACTAACCTATGGTCACCGTTCGGCCCACAGCCATCCGGGATCATCTGGGATGCCAAACGGGCCCCGCAACCCGAGAGTGGGCTACCCTGGGAAATGCTCCGTCTACCCTCAATGCGATCAGTCATGGGATGCCTTCCTGCACTTGCATGTAGCCTAGTTGGCAGTGTGCCAACTCTGTCCAGCCATCAGGCCACACATGGCCCCCATCTGGTGTCCAAACTAGGACCTACTAGATAACCGAGCTGAGATCGAGCTACTCAAATGCCTTCTCCTCATATGGGGGGCTTACAAGTAGAGTTAGCTGGTTCCCGCGTAGTTTCATGAGAGTGGACCATTGATATCTAACACCCCCCCTCAATGTCCACTCGAGAGTGAACTTACATTTTCGATCCAATGCCAAGTGGATGAAGATGCCTCTCCAGCAAGTCTCTTCCAAGAGCCTTTGTGAAGAGGTCCGCAGCATTCTCTGTATTCGGACAGTACACCAAGTCGACCTCTCTTCCATGATGAGCTTGCGTACAAAGTGATATTGAATCTCAATGTGTTTTGTGCGAACGTGGAACACAGGGTTCTTTGCAATCGCCATGCAACTTTGATTGTCACATGATAACTGCGTAGGCTTGTTCTGCACTGCACCCATGTCCCCCAGAATCCTCCTCAATCACACTGCCTCACAAGAAGCAAAGCATGCTGATTTGTACTCAGCCTTGGTGGAAGAAAGAGCATTTGCGGGTTGCTTCTTGCTGACCCGTGACACAACTCCAGATCCAAGTGAGAAACAATAACCTGTCACTGATCTCCTGCTGTCCACGTCTCCTACCCAATCCGAGTCACAGAATCCGGTCAAGATGTTGCCCTTGGTATAGGTGATGCCATAATCACGTGTGCCTTTGATGTATTTCAGCACCCGCATCCCTGCCCTCCAATGGTTCTCTGGGGGCTTATTGGAAAACCTGCTTAGTACACCAGTCGCAAAGCTGATGTCCGCCGGCCGTGTGTTGCACAAGTAAATCAAACTGCCCACAAGTCTTCTATACTTCGCTTCGTCCACCAGTGGTGATGAATCCTCGTTTGAGAGCTTCACATCAACCTCCATAGGGGTACCAACTGTCTTGCACTCAGCCATGCCAAATGCCTTCAGTATCTCTCCAACATACTTCAGCTGTGAAATGAAGATATGTTTCGGCTCTTGCCAAACTTTAATCCCCAAACAGAAATGCATCGAGGTTTGTCATTTCAAACTCTCTTCCTAGCAAATGCTTTGTCTGCGAGATCTTCTCTTCATGGTTCCCTGTTATGACAAGGTCATCCACATAAAGGACCACGATCATACACCTGCCTCCTTCTCTGAAGATATACAAATTTGCATCTAATGGGCTCCTCCTGAACCCGTTTTGCAGAAAGTAGGCATCAATTCGCTGGTACCATGCTCGTGGGACCTGTTTCAGCCCGTAAAGTACCTTCTTTAGTTTACAGACTTTACCTTCTGAATCGGGGATCACAAAACCTGGTGGTTGTTCCACGTATACCTCCTCCTTGAGATCCCCATTCAGAAAGGTGGATTTTACATCCATCTGAAACACGGGCCAACTTCCCTGGGCAGCTAAAGCCAAAACACTGCGAATTGTGGTTAATCGAGCTGTGGGAGCAAAAGTATCCTGATAATCAAAGCCATGTACCTGTGCAAATCCTTTTGCCATGAGCCGAGCCTTGTACTTATCCAACGTGCCATCAGACTTGTACTTGGTCTTGTACACCCACTTGGTGCCAATTACCTTGCATTTTGGTGGACGATCCACAACCTCCCAAGTGTTGTTCTTCATTATGGAGCCATACTCTGATTGCATAGCCTCCATCCACCTATCATCACCTTGTGCCTCTTGAAGACACTTGGGTTCATCAGCACGGATCACTTCTGTCATCAAAGGATAGTTGACCAAGTGTTCTGCGATCTTCTTTGCTCCTCTAATCTCTTGGACCGACGGTGTTTGGATGGTTCGTCCTCAATGGCTGGAGGTTCTCTGCCGTCCAAAAGCTGCTTTACCCACTTCGGGAATGGCTTTTGCCGTTGTGGTTCTGCAGGCTCTTCTTCATCTTCTTTATCTTGAATCCTCCCAAGCACCATTGGGGGAGTTTGGTCTACTATTGGTGGTGGTACTGGATGGATATCCTGGTCCTGGTTGTCTGGGAAGGAAGCATCCTCCTCCAATTGATGCGGCTGTTCTGAGAAGACCACATCGCGACTTACTATTACCTTCTTGGTAATAGGGTTATAGAGACGGTAACCCTTTGCCTCTTCACTGTAGCCCAAGAAAATACACTTCCGGCTCTTCGGTTCCCATTTGGTCCTATTAGCATCAGGGACATGTACAAAACAGTCACATCCAAAAACTCTGAAATGTGCAGCTGAAGGTTTCTTACCAGAAAAGGCCTGTAGTGGAGTCATCCCTTTCACAGCTTTCGTGTAGCTACGATTCAGAATGTATCTTGCAGTGTTACATGCTTAAGCCCAGAAAGTCTTTGGCAAATCTTTCCCTTTCATCATACTCCTGCCCATTTCACAGATGACGTGCATCTTGCGTTCTGCTACTCCATTTTGCTGTGATGTATGTGGCGGGGGTTTCTGCCTCTTGATCCCGTGACTTTTGCAGTAACTCTCGAATTTAGTTGATGTGAACTCTCCATCTCTGTCTTATCTCAATTTCTTCACCTTCTTCCCCGTTTCTTTCTCGACCATTACATGCCATTCCTTGAACTTACTAAAAGCCTCGTCTTTAGTCTTCAGGAAGTATATCCATATCCTTCTACTGTAGTCGTTGATTAGCGTCATGAAGTAGTAGGAACCACCCAAAGCTTCCATCTCCATCTTTTCGCAGAGGTCCATGTGAACGAGCTCTAGAGGAGCCTTTGCCCTACTGGCCTCTTTAGGAAAGGGCTGCCGATGCTGCTTGCCCATCATGCAAGCTTCACATACATCGGACAAATCTGAAATTTCTGGTAGGTCTACAATCATTCCACTTTTATGCATCTCCTTCAAAGAACTAAGGTTTAAATAACCAAACCTCTCATGCCACAGCTTAGTGTTCTTCACATCGGCTCGAGCACTAAAAGCTGAGAGTTCGTAGATGTTGTTGCGTCGTGTACCTTTACCAATGACCTTTCCTTGAAGATCCGGGATTTGTGCATCATTCTTATCAAATTGAACTTTGAGGTCCTGATCCGTGATCGCAGAAACGGACAACAAGTTCCTCTTGATATCTGGCACATAAAGAACATCGGACAACTGTTTTACAACTCCATCTGACTTGAGAGCAATCGTACCTTTTCCTTTTGCTGGA
This sequence comes from Dipteris shenzhenensis, assembly GCF_047967505.1. Taxonomy (NCBI): domain Eukaryota; kingdom Viridiplantae; phylum Streptophyta; class Polypodiopsida; order Gleicheniales; family Dipteridaceae; genus Dipteris; species Dipteris shenzhenensis. Next base: position 49,800,672 of record NC_141624.1, read on the forward strand.
CATTTTGCATCATTGCCGACTGCTACCAGGATGTCATTCCCTACCGGCTGTAGAGAGGTATACCAATGCTTCCGACTGGTCATGTGGCGTGATGCACCACTGTCAATGATCCAAGGTTCAAGGTTCATGCATAGGTACATGAATTGCCTCCGTGCAAATCTCCTCAATTGCTACAAACAGCTCTACTGGTGCTGCCTGCACGCTACTGCTGGACTCTTTCTTTACTCTGTTCTTCTCATTTGCAATCTTCTTTCCGCACTCATTCTGCTCGTGCCCTCCCTTGTTGCAATAGAAGCACTTGATCTTCTTCTTTCTCTTTTTATCGTTAGAAGAAAATGGGTTACCAGAGTCCTTACCCTTACCTTTCTTTGATCCAGTGTAGAAAGCCAAATCTTCTCCAGTCCTCGTCTTTTGACGCATCTCCTCCTCCAGAAGCATCGTGCTGAAATCCTCAAAGTTGAGGTGCAGATTTCTATTTTGATTATTCAGCGCCGTAACAAGACCGTCATACTTTGGTGGGAGAATCCGTATACACCTTCATGCTAGATTCTCTCTAGTGATGGTGATGCCAATCGCAATCATCTAATCGCACAGATTCTTCACCCTGGTGATGAACTTCTCTGCCGCTTCAGACTCAGACAATTTCTTGTTCGCGAGTTGAGTCTCCAGATTCTGAATCCTTTTGATTCGTGGTCTCGTACTGATTTTTCAAGACCGTCCATGCCTCCTCCACTATGGAGACATGTTGAATTAACACCATGATGGAATCACTTACACTGCAGACAATAGAACACAGTGCATCTGCATTTCTTCTTGTCCACGTGAGAATCTCATCCGCAGTTGGTACTATCTGTTGTCCTGCATTGGCTGGATCCGGTCTCGCAACCGGCCTCAAATCCACCCCAGTAGCAGTGTCCCAAAGCTCATATGGGCTTAGGATGGTCTTCATCTTGAACTTCCAGAGTGGATAGTTAGAGCCATCCAACTTTTCGCTTTTGCCGAACGGTGGGATTCGCAGTCTTGCGGGCTGGGCCATCTCTCACAATCTGCTCGCAAACTGAAACACACTACCAAATCTTCTTGCTATAGTCCAGGCTCTGATACCATGTAAGAAAACAATACAATGTCTGTGCTCAACAGATAATAGGATCTCGTACGCAAGAGAGAAAATAGATAGTATGAAGAATCAAAAATTTGATTACTGTAGAACTAATAGAATAGATGGCGCTACCTTCCAACCGTGCGCTCCTGTGAAAGAAGCTTCGATGTCGAGCTGGAAATAGTAGAGGACGGAGGCTGGATGCTAAGGAATCAGGGTTGTTGTAGCCAGTGATGAAATGGGCTTCACGGGCTTGCTCTTATATAGCCACTAGTCATAGTCGGTTGGGCTCAATTGGGTGACCGACCCAGTCCGCCCAAAATGGCGGTCGACTGGGGGTCGGTCCCGAAATAGGCCACCGACCACACGATAGAACCGGTGCACAAAATAGAGCAACTAACCTAGGGTCACTGTTCGGCCCACAGCCATTCGGGATCATCTGGGACTCCAAATGGGCCCCGCAACCTGAGAGTGGGGGCTGCCCTGGGAAATGCTCCGTCTACCCTCAATGCGGTCAGTCATGGGATGCCTTCCCACACTTGCATATAGCCTAGTTGGCAGTGTGCCAACTCCTTCCAGAAGCCAACAGGCCACACATGGCCCCCATCTGGTGTCCAAACTAGGACCTACCGGATAACCGAGCTACTCAAATGCCTTCTCCTCATATGGGGGGCTTACAAGTAGAGTTAGCTAGTTCCCGCGTAGTTACATGAGAGTGGAGCATTGATATCTAACAATCACACCCTCTCATCAAGTGCATCTTGGATTCACATAAACTTTATTGCTATGCACAAACTATTGTACAACTTGTCATTCAGCTATTTTAAATTTTTTCTCCTCTAGAATACTTTTTGCAACAATAGTTGATAGTAAGATTTTCATTCGTTTTACTAGAATAACATTAGGATCAACATTCTTCTTTTGATGCTCTAGGATTTTCCTACACCAAGAACCATGGATGATTTTTTCCTATTCGTTTCATTAAGAGGAGAATCTTTTATATTGGTGTTAAAAGTTTCTAATAAGAATAAAGGCTTGAAACATTCACCAAGATTTGAAACTTTTATGAGAAAAATTTTAAATTTTCACAAGGATTTACAAACTTTTCTTGAAAATTCAAAATAAAATATAAAAAACTGTAATGTGTTTTATCAATACTATGAAACTAAAAAACTAGCTCGATAAACTTTTGCCATTATTTATTGAAGATATACTTTTATTAATATATAAGTATATCTTTAATAGAAACATCCCTACTAAGAACACATAAAAGAGGTTTTCTATGCTTAATTGTTATTATCATCGAGTTACCATTGTCTTAGTGTTGCATTCAAAATCAAAAGCCAAAAGAAAACTTTCGTTGATTCCTAACTCTTTACTTGCATCCTCCACTGCCAGCTTTCAATTATGCAATGTTGCAAATTTTTCTATTTTCGAGTCTATTTCCCAAAGGAGTGGCGCCAACTCAATATGTAATAGAGATGTAATATGTTATACCCTTGTCCAAAATCCAGGGTATGGGGGGACAATTTTCATATATAATATGCATGGATTTCCTTTTAAAATTTCAAATATGCAAGGGAAAAATATGAAAAATTTATGTCCCCCCACCCTCAAAATATAAGGTATATACCTTGAAAATATGCAATATTTTTAGATTTGTACATATTTTTCATAATATGTGAGGCCCAAGGGGGGGGTTCTTTTGGATGAGGGGGGGGTAAAACAAAAAATACACTAAAATATGAAAACCCGTCTCCTTTCAAATTCATATAACTTTTTCATGTGTTATCCAAATTTCAAGGTGTAAAGACATATTTGAAGCTCTTTTAGTGTAGAACACAACCATGTTAATTTGAATAATTTCTACTCATGGCATATTATTAAATTCATCTCATACTCAAGATTTTGATGGGTTTTCTTACTATAGGGAGTTGGCGACCCAGGGGAGTGGCTTTTGTTTCTTCTTTTCTCAACTTTTCCTGTGTCTTTGTGTGTTCTTCAATTTCCTTCTCTAGTTTCTCTTTCAACCTAGATCTTTTTGCTATCTGTTGCAATTTCATCTCTGTCTCTTATTAGTATAGGCACTTGTATATTGCAACAATCATAAATTGAGTTGTGACATATCCATGCAGTTCCATTTTGCCATCACCCACAAACTTTAATACTGCTTTTGGACTAGAAAATGGAGGAGTAGAGTTTCTAATTGGACATTTTGGATAAATGCCTCCATCACACCATAAATTGATATGATGTAAGCCTTCTATCCTCATGTTCTCTCTTTGCATGGCACCTACTTATGGACCCTTCTATCATTTTGGAGGAGTAAAGTTTTCAATTGGACATTTTGGAGAAGTAGCATGTTGTTGGACCAAAAAATGGAGGAGTAGAGTTTCTAATTGAACATTTTGGATAAATGCCTCCATCACACCATAAATATATATAATGTAAGATTTCTTTCCTCATGTTCTCTCTTTTCATGGCACCTAATTGTGGACCCTTCTACTATTTTTGCATAGACACATACTCTTCTTCAAAATTGATATGGAAATGGTAGAGTCTCTTCTTGTTGGCTTGTTCTTTAGTGGCATGGATGCATGCTACCTTTTTTTAGGAAATGTTGTCCCATTGCTTCACATCCTAACCAACTTTTTATAAAACAAATCATTGGTGATGGCACAAATGTATCTATTGTGTGACTCGAGTTAGGACTAGGAATACAATATAAAGAGCAAATCATACAGGAGCCTTTAATGCAAAATCCATCTTTGTGTATTTTAGAGGAAAAAAAAAAGGAAGAAATTATGAATTTCTTATAGGGCCCCAAAATGAGGTGCCTTTTTTCCTAATGTCATCGACTTTCAAGGTCTTGTTTGACATCGTTCCAAGGCAATAATAAAACCATAATTCAGTTAGTACTTCTTGCTTGAAGAATGGAAATCATTTGAGTCAATGAATGAAAATCAATCTTTCTACAACAACGAAATTCCAAGCAGTTTGCCAAAGCTTTATTCAAATCAAAAGCAACAACATCCATTCTGAGAATACATTTGTTTTTCTTTGAATGGACCATAGCATAGAAACTACATCAATAAACTCCAATGAATCATCCTCTTCAAAATGACCATGTGTTCTAGTAATCATAGGTGAGTAGACTATCCTAAAAGATTTAAATAGGTATTCAAGCATGGAATCAATCACTCACTCTCCCAATGATGCTTGCTACAATAGTGTAAAAATGATAAGTCCACACAAGTAGACCATACCATCCATTTGAACCTATGTAGTAGCCTTAAAGATTCCTTGGCAATACATACCCTAGTGACTATCAAGTGATTATTTAATCAATACTAGGTGTATCTATAGTTTTCTTGCCAACTTCTTGGTGGAACCTCTTTGATGACTATTGGTCTCTCAGCCATTGCTCATCATCATAGAATGGGTATGGGTTTGGGTTACCAGTGGAAATCGGGGGTGCTGATTCCACAAAGATGGCTTCAGCATCCAAAGGTGGCATAGAGACTTGCGATTGTTGATTCTCCCTATCTCTTGCCTTGTTCACAAAAGGGTTATCCAACTCAGTGGACTCCATGCAACCCAATGGGTACAAACATACTGGTAAAGGTGTCTCTTAGGTTGGAGGCCATGAAAGATGTAGGAGTGTGGGCTTGTGTCAAGCTTGTGTGAGAGGCCCATGGGGCATCTCAAGTGTGAAGGTTCTCCCATTTCTTTGTCTAGACTCACTGACTCGTTTGAGCTAGATGGCTCACTCTGTCTAGACCTAATCAATAGAATATGAACTGGGGGTGCTGGCCTACAAGAATCCAATAATTATATTCCCGCAATCATTCATTCTGTACCTCATCCTTGCGCATCGGAGTGTTTGCGTGCATGTGGAATGGCATGAGATATGCACATGTTGTCGGGTGTTTTGACATAGTAGCAAATTTGTGTACCAATTCATTGACATAGGAAAGAGTCAAGGTTATGTACACATATTGACTTGGTGCTTTATGGCAATTCACAACCGGAACTGACACCTCGTACTCAAGCCCAAACGGGAAATACTCTGCATAATCCACAAATCCTGACAAGCTAGTATCCTTCTTCTCAAATTTTTCAATTTTCTTTTGAATTGCTTATAATAATCAATATTTTTCATTGCTTTCTCGTGTGGCACTATTCTATCTTCTATTCCAGAAACATTTAGCTTGTCCCCAAGACTGCTTGTATCCCCAGTCATCTCTTTGTCAATTCCAGTTGAGTCAAACACCTTCTCTTTAGCCATTCCAGTGCTAGATAGTGGACTTGACTCTTTCTCCTCAGCTTTCTCTTTGCCTTTTTCTTCAATTCTCTTGAGTTTCTTTGATCTCTTATTACTCATGGCATTATCTTCCTTTAAAGTCTTTAACACTGCAAAAAAGGCATCCAAGATTTGAGTGTTGTTTAAATTTTCATGGTCAATGGTCTAGCCCTTGGATTCCACCGAGTCATCCATATTGGATATCATCCTGGCATTGTTATAGTAAGTGGGATCCAAAAGGTACGTTGTAGAACCACCGGGACAAACTTCAAGACAATCCGTTTCTTGTACTTTAGCTTCCACTATCTCTTTAACCTCCCCCACATCTTCAAATGAAGTTTCTAGGAGATTAACAAAACAATGCATCTTCTTGAGCCGCTACAGTTCACTACTGAATATGTCCAAGTACCATCCCTTTCCAATAGAGATTCCATCAAAATTTGTCATCTTTGAAACCTTTCTCTTTCCTTTAGCCATTCCTGCATGTGTAATTAGATAGAATTATATTTAAAGGAAGTGAAAATCACATCATTTTAGAATGAGAGTGCCAAACTAATTGGTGCCATCCAGATGAGATAAAATTGTAAGAAAATAATACAATGTCTGTGCTCAACAGATAACAGGATCTCGTATGCAAGAGAGAACATAGATAGTATGGAGAATCAAAATTTTGATTACTGTAGAACTGATACAATAGATGGCACTGCCTCCCAACAACCGTGCGCTCCTGTGAAAGAATCTTCGATGGCAAGCTGGAAATAGTAGAGGACGGAGGATGGATGCTAAGGAATCAGGGTTGCTGTAGCCAGTGATGAAATGGGCTTCACAGGCTTGCTCTTATATAGCCACCAGTCGGGCTCAATTGGGTGACCGACCCAGTCTGCCCAAAACAGTCGACTGGGGGTCGGTCCCGAAATAGGCCACCGACCACACGATAGAACCGGTGTGCAAAATAGAGTAACTGACCTACAAACTCCGTTCGGCCCACAGCCATCCGGGATCATCTGGGACTCCAAACGGGCCCCGCAACTCGAGAGTGGGCTGCCCCGAGAAATGCTCCGTCTACCCTTAATGCGGTCAATCATGGGATGCCTTCCCACACTTACATGTAGCCTAGTTGGCAGTGTGCCAACTCCGTCCAGCCATCAAGCCGCACATGGCCCCCATCTGGTGTCCAAACCAGGACCTACTAGATAACCGAGCTACTCAAATGCCTTCTCCTCATATGGGGGTCTTACAAGTAGAGTTAGCTGGTTCCCGCATAGTTACATGAGAGTGGAGCATTGATATCTAACACCCCCCCTCAATGTCCACCCGCAAGTGAACTTACTTTTTCGATCCAATGCCAAGTCGATGAAGATGCCTCTCCATCAAGTCTCTTCCAAGAGCCTTTGCAAAGATGTTCGCAGCATTCTCTGTAGTCGGACAATATACCAAGTCAACCTCTCCATCCATGATGAGCTCGCCTACAAAGTGATATTGAATCTCAATGTGTTTTGTGCGAGTGTGGAACGCATGGTTCTTTGCAATCGCCATGCAACTCTGATTCACATGATAACTGCATAGGCTTGTTTTGCATTGCACCCATGTCCCCCAGAATCCTCCTCAACCACACTGCCTCGCAAGAAGCAAAGCATGTTGATTTGTACTCAGCCTCGGTAGAAGAAAGAGCAATTGCGGGTTGCTTCTTGCTGACCCATGACACAGCTCCAGATCCAAGTGAGAAACAGTAACCTGTCACTGATCTCCTGCTGTCCACGTCTCCTGCCCAATCCGAGTCACAGAATCTGGTCAAGATGTTGCCCTTGGTATAGGTGATGCCATAATCAAGTGTGCCTTTGATGTATTTTAGCACCCGCATCCCTGCCCTCCACCAATGGTTCTCCGGGGGCTTATTGGAAAACCTGCTTAGTACACCAGTCGCAAAGCTGATGTCCGCCGGCCGTGTGTTGCACAAGTAAATCAAACTGCCCACAAGACTTTTGTACTTTGCTTTGTCCACCAGTGGTGATGAATCCTCGTTTGAGAGCTTCATATCAACCTCCATAGGGGTACCAACTGTCTTGCACTCAGCCATGCCAAATGCCTTCAGTATCTCTCCAGCATACTTCAGCTATGAAATGAAGATCTGTTTCGGCTCTTGCCAAACTTCAATCCCCAAACAGAAATGCATTGATGTCTATCATTTCAAACTCTCTTCCTAGCAAATTCTTTGTCTGCAAGATCTTCTCTTCATGATTCCCTGTTATGACAAGGTCGTCCACATAAAGGACCACGATCATACACCTGCCTCCTCTGAAGATATACAAATTTGCATCTGATGGACTCCTCCTGAACGTGTTTTGTAGAAAGTAGGCATCAATTCACTGGTACCACGCTCGTGGGGCGTGTTTCAACCCGTAAAGTGCCTTCTTTAGTTTACAGACTTTACCTTCCAAACCGGGGATCACAAAACCCGGTGGTTGTTCCACGTATACCTCCTCCTTGAGATCCCCATTCAAAAAGGCAGATTTTACATCCATCTGAAACACGGGCCAACTTCCTTGGGCAACTAAAGCCAAAAAACTGTGAATTGTGGTCAGTCGAGTTGTGGGAGCAAAAGTATCCTGATAATCAAAACCATGTACCTATGCAAATCCTTTTGCCATGAGCCGAGCCTTGTACTTATCCAATGTGCCGTCGGACTTGTACTTGGTCTTGTACACCCACTTGGTGCCGATTACCTTGCGTTTTGGTGGACGATCCACAAGGTTCCAAGTGTTGTTCTTCATTATGGAGCCATACTCCGACTACATAGCCTCCATCCACCTATCATCACCCTGTGCCTCTTCAAGACACTCGGGTTCATCAGCACAGATCACTTCTGTCATCAAAGCATAGTTGACCAAGTGTTCCTACGCTCTTCTTTGCTCCTCTAATCTCTTGGACCGGCGGTGTTTGGATGGTTCGTCCTCAATGGCTAGAGGTTCTCTGCCATCCAAAAGCTACTTTACCCACTTCGGGAATGGCTTTTGCCATTGTGGTTCTGCAGGCTCTTCTTCATCTTCTTTATCTTGAATCCTCCCAAGCACCGTTGGGGGAGTTCAGTCTGCTGTTGGTGGTGGTACTGGATGGATATCCTGGTCCTGGTTGTATGGGAAGGAAGCATCCTCCTCCAATTGATGCGGCTGTTCTCAGAAGACCACATCGCGACTTACTATTACCTTCTTGGTAACAGGGTTATAGAGACGGTAACCCTTCGCCTCTTCACTGTAGCCCAAGAAAATACACTTCCAGCTCTTCGGTTCCCATTTGGTCCTGTTAGCATCAGGGACATGCACAAAACAGTCACATCCAAAAACTCTGAAATGTGCAGCTGAAGGTTTCTTACAAAAAAAGGCCTGCAGTGGAGTCATCCCGTTCACAGCTTTCGTGTAGCTACGATTCAGAATGTAAACTGCAGTGTTACATGCTTCAGCCTAGAAAGTCTTTGGCAAATCTTTCCCTTTCATCATACTCCTGCCCATTTCATAGATGACACGCATCTTGCGTTCTGCTACTCCATTTTGCTGTGATGTATGTGGCGGGGGTTTCTGCCTCTTGATCCCGTGACTTTTGCAGTAACTCTCAAATTTAGTTGATGTGAACTCTCCAGCTCTGTCTGATCTCAATTTCTTCACCTTCTTCCCCGTTTCTTTCTCAACCATTACATGCCATTCCTTGAACTTACTAAAAGCCTTGTCTTTAGTCTTTAGGAAGTATATCCATATCCTTCTACTGTAGTCGTCGATCAGCGTCATGAAGTAGTAGGAACCACCCAAAGCTTCCGTCTCCATCTTTCCGCAGAGGTCCGTGTGAACAAGCTCTAGAGGAGCCTTTGCCCTGCTGGCCTCTTTAGGAAAGGGCTGCCGATGCTGCTTGCCCATCATGCAAGCTTCACATACATCGGGCAGATCTGAAATTTCTAGTAGGTTTGCAATCATTCCACTTTTATGCATCTCCTTCAAAGAACTAAGGTTTAGATGACCAAACCTCTCATGCCACAGCTTAGTGTTCTTCACATCGGCTCGAGCACTGAAAGCTGAGAGTTCGTAGATGTTGCGCCGTGTACCTTTACCAACAACCTTTCCTTTAAGATCCAGGATCTGTGCACCATTCTTATGGAATTGAATTTTGAGGTCCCGATCCGTGATCGTAGAAATGGACAACAAGTTCCTCTTGATATCTAGCACATAAAGAACATCGGACAACTATTTTACAACTCCATCTGACTTGAGAGCAATCGTACCTTTTCCTTTTGCTGGACATTTTGCATCATTGCCGACTGCTACCAGGATGTCATTCCCTACCGGCTGTAGAGAGGTATACCAATCCTTCCGACTAGTCATGTGGCGCGATGCACCACTGTCAATGATCCAAGGTTCATGCGCAGGTGCATGAACTGCCTCCGTGCAAATCTCCTCAATTGCTATGAACAGCTCTACTGGCGCTACCTACGTGCTGTTGCTGGACTCTTTCTTTACTCTGTTCTTCTCATTTGCAATCTTCTTTCGGCACTCATTCTGCTTGCGCCCTGCCTTGTTGCAATAGAAGCACTTGATCTTCTTCTGTCTTTTTATCATCAGAAGAAAATGGGTTACCAGAGTCCTTACCCTTACCTTTCTTTGATCCAGCATAGAAAGCCGAATCTTCTCCAGTCCTTGTCTTTTGACTCATCTCCTCCTCCAGAAGCATCGCGTTGAAATCCTCAAAGTTGAGGGGCGGATTTCTGTTCTGCGTATTCAGCGCCGTAACAAGACCATCGTACTTTGGTGGGAGAATCCGTATACACCTTTGTGCTAGATTCTCGTTGGTGATGGTGATGCCAATCGCAGTCATCTGATCGCGCAGATTCTTCACCTTGTCGATGAACTTCTCTGCCGCTTTAGACTCAGACAATTTCTCATTCGCGAGTTGAGTCTCGAGATTCTGAATCCGCGTCTGATTCGTGGTCTCGTATTGATTTTTCAAGACCGTCCATGCCTCCTCCGCTGTGGTGACATGTTGAATTAACGCCATGATGGAATCACTTACACTGCAGACAATAGAACACAGCGCATCTGCATTTCTTCTTGTCCACACGGGAATCTCATCCACAGTTGGTACTATCTGTTGTCCTGCATTGGCTAGATCTGGTCTCGCAACCGGCCTCACGTCCACCCCAAATGCAGTGTCCCAAAGTTCATATGTGCTTAGGATGGTCTTCATCTTGAACTTTCAGAGTGGATAGTTAGAGCCGTCCAACTTTTCGCTTTCGCCGAACGGTGGGATTCGTAGTCTTGCAGGCTGGGCCATCTCTCACAATCTGCTCACAAATAGAAACACACTACCAAATCTTCTTGCTAGAGTCCAGGCTCTGATACCATGTAAGAAAATAATACAATGTCTGTGCTCAACAGATAACAGGATCTCGTACGCAATAGAGAACACAGATAGTATGGAGAATAAAAAATTTGATTACTATAGAACTGATACAATAGATGGCGCTACCTCACAACCGTGTGCTCCTGTGAAAGAAGCTTCGATGGCGAGCTGGAAATAGTAGAGGACGAAGGCTGGATGCTAAGGAATCAAGGTTGCTGTAGCCAGTGATGAAATGGGCTTTACGGGCTTGCTCTTATATAGCCACCAGTCATAGTTGGTTGGGCTCAATTCGGTGACCGACCCAGTCCACCCAAAACGGTCGACTGGGGTTCGGTCCCGAAATAGGCCACCGACCACACGCTAGAACCGGTGCACAAAATAGAGCAACTAACCTATGGTCATCGTTTGGCCCACAGCCATCCGAGATCATCTAGGACTCCAAACGGGCCCCGCAACCCGAGAGTGGGCTGCCTCGAGAAATGCTCCATCTACCCTCGATGCGGTCAGTCATGGGATGCCTTCCCACACTTGCATGTAGCCTAGTTGGCAGTGTGCCAACTACGTCTAGCCATCAGGCCACACATGGCCCCCATCTGGTGTCCAAACCAGGACCTACCAGATAACCGAGCTACTCAAATGCCTTCTCCTCAGATGGGGGGCTTACAAGTAGAGTTAGCTGGTTCCCACGTAGTTACATGAGAGTGGAGCATTGATATCTAACAAAAATAACAAGGAGGTACTTAAACAATTATATCAATCTCTTATGTGAGAGAACAAGGTAAAATGTTTGAATGTGGTGAAAAATGGGGGCGTGGATCACAATAATGTATGCCAGTATCAATTAACTTGTGCAGAGATGGTAAGGTACTAAGTAGACATGGCTATATTCTTGTGGATAGTGGTAGCACCCATAGCTTTGTAAATTCCATGTTTCTATACTCATTATATCTACCTGTGGCTGATCTCCCTCCTAGCCTGAAGGTTGAAGTGGCTAAAGGGATGTTTAGCCATTACAAAAATTTTGGACTCAAAAAGGGGCCCTTTGGAGAATTACTAAAATATTAGAGGCGTGGATAAGGGAATATGGTATCCATGAAGGAGATTATGCCATGTGGACTTCTCTGTAACAGAGGCTCCCCAAATCTAGGGGAAATTTTAATTTTTTTCCAAAATACCCCAAAAAATGTCATTCGTGGTTCACAATAAAAAATTATGTTTGCAGGCCTGCCCTAACCATATCAAGCCTCCTTGTTTTCCTCCTAGGGCAAACTATCCCCTAGCTAGAACTATGATCACGTTTTCCATTTGGTTCAACCGTTTGGCCCAAACTTTGACTGCCTAACCAGCTCTCCCCCTATTCTCTCTCTTCCAAAACGTTTCAAACATTCATTCCTTCCACTTTCTAGTAGCTGGTTTCAAAATATCTTCTTTCCACTCTTGCTTAGTCATTCTCTCTCCTCTTTGCTCACATTTTTCTTCCACATTCAAAAATCTCTCAGAGAAACTTCTGTCCAAGCTCTGTTCATTGTTGTTCTCTTCCATTCATTCTCTACTTATTTCACTCTCTCTTAGAAACCAAAGTTGTGACCTAAATCTTCTTGGAAGGAGTGAGAAAAACGGGTGTTCTCTCATTTTCGGTTCTTTCCTCACCTTTTTGGAGTATAGAGAGTCACCTCCTGAAGTTGCAACCTAAATTTGCTTGGAAGGAGTGAGAAAAGCAGGTGTTCTATCATTTTCGGATCTTTCTCTACCTTTTTGGAGTATATAGAGTCAACTCCAAAAGAAGGAACACATACTTTCCAGGTGATGAAGTGATTTTGCCTTGAAAGTTTTATTTGTATTAAAAGTAGATACGTTTTTGTATCACACTTTGTCTATATGTTTGTTACAAGAGACAGGGAAGAGGGAGAGATTGAGGTAGATGATATGTAAAACTACAAGATGATTTTTGACATTTTTTTCTTCACTGGTATAGGAGGGATAGATAGAGGAAGGTAGAGAGAGAGAGAGAGAGAGAGAGAGAGAGAGACATTATTTTAAACTGCTATGTTGTTTTCTATTTGAGGGGATGAGTGAGGGAGAGAGAGACATAAAATAGTCATTTTTTTCTTCATTAGTATAGGAGGGATAGATATAGGAAGGGAAAGAGAGAAAGAGAGAGAGAGAGAGAGAGAGAGAGAGAGAGAGAGATTATATTATCTGTTTGAGGGGATGAGTGAGGGAGAGACATAGAAAATAGTCATTTTTTAATTTGCTAGTATAGGAGGGGTAGATAGAGAAAGGGAAAAGAGAGATAGAGATTATATTTCAAACTGCTATGTTTTCTTCTGTTGAGGGGATGATTGAGGGAGAGAGACAGAGATTGTATTTCAAACTGCTAGGTTTTAGAAGTATTTGAGAAAGAAGGAAGAAAAAGAGATCCTAATCAAAGAGTTTTGGGAGGGAGGGAGAGAGTGATATGATATTGATAATGTTTTCTTTGTTTGTGGAGAAACAAAGTAGGAAGAGAGGGAAGGAGGGGGAGAGAGAGAGAGAGAGAGAGAGACTTGCAAAGAAAGAGAAAGAGAGGGATAGAGAAAGAGAGAATAGACGACATAAATTTCGAGGGTCTTCGGAAGTAGAAAGAGCTAATTTTAATCATATGGTACAGAGGCAGAAACTATGGAAGTAGAAAATGATAGATACAGAAGTAGTTTACAGTCTGTTGTATTGAAGAATGTTAAGGATGAGCATGGGGAATGGATTCCTCAACTCTACATGAAATATTCTTGGATCACAATGCAACCCACTAATCATGGGTGCTACAAAGTGGGTCGGAAGGATGCAATGGACATCTTCATTAGTATAGGAGGAATAGATATAGGAAGGGAAAGAGAGAGAGAGAGAGAGAGAGAGAGAGAGAGAGAGAGAGAGAGAGAGATTATATTATCTGTTTGAGGGGATGAGTGAGGGAAAGACATAGAAAATAGTCGTTTTTTAATTTGCTAGTATAGGAGGGGTAGATAGAGAAAGGGAAAAGAGAGATAGAGATTATATTTCAAACTGCTATGTTTTCTTCTTTTGAGGGGATGATTGAGGGAGAGAGACAGAGATTGTATTTCAAACTGCTAGGTTTTAGAAGTATTTGAGAAAGAGGGAAGAAAAAGAGATCCTAATCAAAGAGTTTTGGGAGGGAGAGAGAGACAGTGATATGATATTGATAATGTTTTCTTTGTTTGTGGAGAAATAGAGTAGGAAGAGAGCATATCATAAACTTAGTATTTCAAAAAAATTTGATGTTTGTTTGTGTGAGGGATACCTTGGAAGACAGTTTGAGAGAGAGAGAAGTATTCTATGTTTTTTGTAATAATATTTTGTTTGTTTTTGTGAGAGGTTTAGTTAAAGTAGAGAGGGAAGGAGGGCGCGAGAGAGAGAGAGAGTTGCAAAGAAAGAGAAAGAGAGGGATAGAGAAAGAGAGAATAGAAGACATAAATTTGGAGGGTCTTCGGAAGTAGAAAGAGCTAATTTTAATCATATGGTACAGGGGCAGAAACTATGGAAGTAGAAAATGATAGATACAGAAGTAGTTTACAGTCTGTTGTATTGAAGAATGTTAAGGATGAGTATGGGGAATGGATTCCTCAACTCTGCACGAAATATTCTTAGATCACAATGCAACCCACTAATCGTGGGTGCTACAAAGTGGGTCGGAAGGGTGCAATGGACATCTCCAAACATTGGAAGGGAAGGATCTTAGATTTTAAAATTTCTCTTGGCAGTAACAGAGTGACACAGGTATATATTCAGCATGTCTTTACCCATGCAAACATATATGTGCATCCGAATGCAGGACTTCCATATCATAGGCCCAATTGTAAGTTTTTCAAAGTGTACTAGTACTTCATTTGCTTTTTAGAGTATTTGCATTTATCTAGGGACTTTGACACAACTATCTTATGCCTTGTATTTGTTTTACAGACTTATATCCATCTACTTACAAAGAGTGGGAGCTTGCAACATGCGTAACTGGGGTGTTGCATGTCCTCCATGTTGAGATTGGGAGTCTTCAGTATGAAGGTCGCACACCATCAAAATTAAAAAAGGACGGGATCTTCTTCTATGACTCAATGTTCATTGTGCTAGATGAAGAAGGACAGTATGGTAGATTAGAATCTCTTCCCTTGCTCTCTTTTGATAGTCCAGAATGGCTACTTCCAAGCATGGAGATAAGTGAATCATATAGAAATAGAATGTTTAATGATGTGAGAAATGCTATGAAGCCAACTACTGGTGGAAGAAATACTAGGTTGAGCTGGTTTCTTCTATTTACATGCTTTGTTGATTTCTTTGTAAATTGTGGGCAATTAAGGAAAATAAAAATTACTTACACTTGCAAGAGCTTAGAAATGGACTGGCTATATGAGCTATTTGACAACGGATGGACAACAAGAACATGTCATGCTAAAGATTTAGTACAATATCGATTGAACACTTCAGATATAACATTTTGGTGAGCAAATCTTACAATTCTTGGTTGTACAAAAAATGATCAGGATACTATGTATTAACAAATCCCAAATTTTGCAGGTATTTCATTGGAAGGCAAAATCTCTACATGACTTTCACATATAGATGGTTTAGATGGAAGAACCTTCAATGGGAAGAAATGGATGATGATCTGCGTGATGGGACTCAGAGTCCTGTTGTCAAGGTATCAATTTATCAGCAAGGACATCTTAATCTAATGTTGGAATTGGAAGAGGAGTGGACCATGTGATTTATAATGAAAGAATTGCAGTTGGTTGCCCTCCCCAAGACTATTATTTTAGACTTGATAATCACAAAGTTAGATATAGGGATGAGACAAGTATCCTTTGTAAGAATTGTTGCCCCCCCCATACTCTAGAGATAGTAGAGACATGATGGCACGTATTTCATATGATATCCAATTTCTTGGATCCTTAGTGCTTCAACAATGCACTTGGCAATGAGGCATTGTTACATGTATGAACAAAAATCATATATAATACAAAGGGTTGTTTCATTTATTGTTAATATTTTTTAAATTAAGTCTGCACCTCTAGATTGATGGCTCTCTATGATCTATGAATGATAAAGCGATAAATATTTGTAATTTTAAATTTGTGTGGGTATTTGTATATCTGTATTGTGCAAGAGAGAGAGTGTAAGAGAGAGATAGATAGCAATTAGAGCGTGCAAGAGAGAGAGAGAGAGAGAGAGAGAGAGAAGTTGAGAGTGCAATAAGCATCACAAATAATGCACCTGGACATGAGATAGAGTTAGATGTATGAATAGAGAGAGAGAGAGAGAGAGCAGTCAAGGACACAAATAATGCACCTGGCCATGAGACATTGTTAGATGTATGAATAGAGAGACATATATACTATGAGAGACAGAGAGAGAGAGAGCAGTTAGGGACACAAACGGAGGGAAAGAGACAGAGGGAGGGGGAGGGACACAAAGGGAGACAGAGAGAGTTAAGATTTCATTTATTCATTTGCACCTCTAAGTTGAGAAAGAGAAAAATATAAAAGTTATTTAAGGTCTTTGAGAGACTATGAGATTGAAAAAAAACCCAGATACAACTGATCCAAAGAGTGGATCCGCTAACAAAATACAAAAAGTGTATATGTAAAATCAATGTCCATGACAATGGAGACAGGGACAGAAAGAGGGAGATGGAGAGTGGGATAGAGAGAGAGAGAGGTAGAGAATGGGAAGAGAGAGAGAGTTAAGATTGCATTTATTCATTTGCACCTCTAAATTGAGAAAGAGAAAAATAAGAAAGTTAATTAGGTCTTTGAGAGACTATGAGATTGAAAAAAAACCTAGATACAACTGATCCAAAGGGTGGAGCCGCTAGCAAAATACAAAAAGTGTATACGTAAAATCAATGTCCATGACATAAATAGCTAAGGACAACATGGAAACAAGATGATCATCGGGTGAGAGAGAGAGAGAGAGAGAGAGAGAGAGAGAGAGAGAGAGAGAGCAAATAGGGACACAAAGAGAGAGAGCGTAAGGGAGAGAGGGGGAGGGAGAGAGAGAGAGAGAGAGAGAGCACAATGAGGGACACAAAGGAAGGGAAAGAAAGAAAGATATATTAACATCCTCGAAAGACCTTGCGGGTCTATGAGAGAGAGAGAGAGAGAGAGAGAGAGAGAGAGAGAGATAGCTAAGGACAACGAGAGAGAGAGAGAGAAACAAAGAGAGAGAGAGAGAGAGAGAGAGAGGAGAGGGAGATAGCTAAGGAGAGAGAGTAGAGAGAGAGAGAGAGACACTTTCCAAAGAAAAAACAATAAATATAAAAATATTGTAATTAAGAGCATTTTTAAGGGCAATGTCTATTTATAAAGTACACTTCTAAGGTCATTTTCACATTTTTAGTTTCCCACTCGAGTAACCTTGCATTCCACAGCCTCCTCTTTTGTCTTCTCGAGCATCCTCCTACACTCATGGCTTTCCCTAGAGAGGCTTTTGACCCGTGGATTCATCCATTGATTCCCATACCTCTGCAAATCAAGTTTATCCTATCTTCTGCAAGGCATTCCATCTTGAGTCACACTTGAGAGCTCTCCTTCCTGCTGATAATCCCTCTCTTCAATTTTTTGATAGACTTATCCATGGGCAATCTGTCGCGGTTGCTAACTCCCTCACCAATGGGTTTCATTGGATATTTTGAGCTCTTTTTACTAGAGTGCTAACTTCAAGAAGACACTAGGTAGGCCATGGATAATGTCCCTATCTCTCTCCGTGAGTACACTATTCCCATCGAGGATGATTCATCTTCCCCAATTCATTTGATTGAGAGAGATACAGCCCTTAGCAAGTTTGATGAGGATATTGGTGAGGAGCCCGAGGGTCCTGCATCCACAAGTGGTGGAGCAGTCCATCAACAAGTGGTGGAGCAGATGGCCTAAACCTAGACCTAGAGCTTGAGGAGCATACTATTAGCCTAGCTGAGGAGCTAGTTGAAAGCGAGGTCATCTTATCTTCATATCCGACTCGTGCATATCCATCCTCTACCTATAATCTAGATGAGGCAGCAACCAAGCCACACCTTGCTTCGGTTGATCCAATTAGGATTGAGGGTGAGGAATACCTTACCCTATTGGAAGTGATGGAGGATAACCTTGATATGTCGGCTCTCAAATGACACTTTTGATGATGTCATTGACTTTGATGCTCCAGTCAATCCAGCAATCGATGAGATTGCACACTTTGATGACTCGAGCCTCATTGATCTAGAGGCAATCCAACTAACACAAAAGGCAATCGAGGATGCCTCACTAGAGTACGACATGTCTGAAGAGCAGTTCATGAATTTGCAGAGGGAATTGTTTGGGGAGAGAGATGAAGAAGCTGGCACCTCAAGCCAACATGAAGTTCAAGACCAACCACAAAAGGGAGTCTAGTTGGACACTGTAGCTGATGCACTCCGCGATGAGGCAAAAAAGATATGTAGCTTTGCCAGCTTCACCTATGCCATAGAGTTTGTGGATGGCTCCCTCATAGCCTGAAGGTTGAAGTAGGGAAAGGGATGTTTAGCATGGCAGTGCTGCCAATCTAGTTAACATGGAGGTTTCTCTAAAATCTAACCTTCAGTGGCCACTGATGTGATCCTCTATGTGATGATTATCACAAATGAGATTGGCACCTGTGCCATTCTTAATCCATTAGAGTTTGTGAATGGCTCCCTCATAGCCTGAAGGTTGAAGTAGCTAAAGGAATGTTTAGCATGGCACTACTACCACCAATCTAGTTAACATGGAGATTTCTCTAAAATCTAACCTTCAGTGGGCACTAATGTGATCCTCTTTGTGATGACTGTCACAAAGGAGATTGGCACCACTGCCATTCTCATTGAGAATAGCACTTGTGCCATTCTTAATCCATGAGAGTTTGTGAATGGCTTCCTCATAGTCTGAAGGTTGAAGTAGCTAAAGGGATGTTTAGCATGGCACTGCTGCCAATCTAGTTAACATGGAGATTTCTCTAAAATCTAACCTTCAGTGGGCACTCATGTGACGCTCTTTGTGACTGTCACAAATGAGCTTGGCACCAATGCCATTCTGATAGAGAATGGCACCTGTGCCATTCTTAATCCATGAGAGTTTGTTGATGGCTCCCTCATAGCCTGAAGGTTGAAGTAGCTAAAGGGAGGTTTAGTATGGCATTGCTGCCAATCTAGTTAACATGGAGATTTCCCTAAAATCTAACCTTTAGTGGGCACTGATGTGATCCTCTCTGTGACTATCAGAAATGAGATTAGCACCAGTGCTATTGTAATATAGAATGGCACCTGTGCCATTCTTAATCCATGAGAGTTTGTGGATAATGGCACTATGCCATTTTGTACAAACTCACATGGAGAATTCTATACAAACTGATACAAATGAGATTGGCACCAGTGCCATTCTGATATAAAATGGCACCTATGCCATTCTTAATCCATGAGAGTTTGTGGATAATGGCACTGTGCCATTTTGTACTAACTGACATGGAGAATTCTCTAACATCTAACCTTCAGTGGGCACTTATGTGAACCTCTGTGTAGCTGTCACAAATGAGATTGGTACTAGTTCCATTCTGATAGAGAATGGCTCTAGTGCCATTCTAATCCATTAGAGTTTGTGGATAATGGCAGTATGGCCAATCAACACAAACTCACATGGAGTAGGATGGCACAAGTGCCAATCTCTATAAAAAAGATCAATGCATAAATAAATCTTTTAGTTTAGCATGGCACAAGTGCCAATCTACTCCTTGCATCAAAAACATCATGAATAAAGATTTCAGTTTAGCATGAAACCGTTACCAATCCACTCCTTGCATGTTTTAATGAGAATATGTTATTACATGAAATCTTTTTGAAATAAGCGCCAAATTGTCACATTATTTCCCCTTGCAATCTCTATTCTGATATATATCATAACCAACTTGTCACATGGGAGGTAAAAGAAAATGAGAGGTGGTAACCATATAGGGTGATCATATTAAGGCCTTGAGGCATAGGTGCTCATTTAGATGAGGTTGGGAGTTCTATCATGCTTTCCTAACAATTTTCTTAAGAATCTATTTGCTATTCTTATATGTGTTTAGCTAGATATTCTAATTGCTCCATATCCTAACACTAGAGAACAGCACACCTTGATAAGAAAAATATATCTTAATGTATATTCTTTTAAAAATAATCATTAAATTTAGACAACATCAATTGAGGTGTGTCACTCTTCGTGGTTTATATTTTTTAAACATGCATATATTTATATTTATTTATTTATATATACAAATATTTATATTTTTAAATATACATATATTTATATTTATACATACAAATATTTATATTTTTAAATATACATATATTTCTATTTATACATACAAATATTTATATTTTAAAACATATATACTTTAAAATTTTAAAATCTTAAAAATAGAAATTTCTTAAAAGTAAATAAAATAAAAAATGTTGAGTTTCAAATTTGAAAGACATTGGGAAAGGGAGGGAGAGAGAGAGAGAGAGAGAGAGAGAGAGAGAGAGAGAGACATGTTTGTGTGTGGGGGGGGAGAAAGAGAGAGAGAGAGGCACCTGGATAGTGGACTCCTAGTCGTGGAGGAGGCGTGATCACACAGACTCGCATCGGAGCACATGGTCGCTTCGAGATTGACGTAGAGGAGGCGGTGCCCAAAGCCGACGAAGGCAGCGTCAAAGGTCCAAGGAGGCGGTGGCCCTAAGCCCAAAGCATAAGCAGACTCAGGCTTCAGCAGAGAGCTCAGAGCATGGCGCCCAGAGCAGACTCCAGCACAACGCCCAAAGCAGATTCGCGGGCACGACGCCCAGAGCCATCGAACCATGGGCACGACGCCTAAAGCAAGGTGGAGTCGACGAGGAGGCGGTGCACCGGGCGAGGCAATAAAGGGCTTAGGGTGCGACGAGCGAGGCTAGAGGTTCGACGACAGAGCAGAGCCACAGAGGGCGGCGGGCGGCGCGGCTAGGAGCCTCAAGGCTCTGGAGTCAGGGTTGGCTATAGAGGGCGTAGTGCACGGAGCTGGACTGCGGGAGGCTAACATGAGTAGAGGGAGTAGGAGAGGCATGGTGGAGGCACAGTGCAAGACAGAGACTAGTGTGGAGGCACGTAAACAGAGGCATGGGGGCAAAGGCAGAGGCGCAAAGGCAGAGGTAGAGAGGCGCAAAAGGGCATGGAAGGGTTGGAGGGCGTCTACGAGCATAGTAGGTAGGTACTAGGGTTTCAAATGATTCTTTGATTTTATTAGAATAAGCTTTTGTGAGCTTTTGGTCTATTTTTTAATTCGACTTTTGTGATCTCTTCTTTAGAGCCCTTGCAGATCGTTGTTTGCCCCTTTTGCTATTAGAGTTATATAATACATTTTTTTTAAATTTTATTTTTTTCTAAAGTTGAAATCAAAAGAACCTATGCTAAATTTGCCAAATGACTATCATTTACAATGGTTTTTTTGACAAATTTTATAAATGATTTTTTTTTTAAAAAGCATAAAAGCATCAATACAAATTGGCAATATGACTATTGATGTCTCTATCGATGTATTATATATGGATGTTTATATTGACTATCAATATTATTGCTAAAAAACTTTCAAGGTTGTTTGAGTAGCTAAATCAATGCTTTCAACGCTCTCCTTCTTTTGTAATTTTCAAATTTTATAATTTCAAATTTTGGAATTTAAAAATTTTTAAGTAATTATGGATATATATAGTTATATATGTGTGTGTGTGTGTGTGTGTGTGTGTGTGTGTGTGTGTGTGTAAGTATGTATGTATGTATACATATACATATATATGTATATGTATATATATATATATACATATACATATATATGTATATATATACATACATATGTATGTTTAAAAATTATAAAAATATATGCTTAAACCACTTAGAGTGACATGCCTCAATCGATGTTGTTTGAAATTTAATGATAATAGATTTATATAGACTAATCCTAGTTTAATAAACCAAACCTTCGTTTTGACAATGATTTAATAGACTAATCCTAGTTTAGAATTAGCATATTACATCCTTGTTTAACATTAGGATGGAACATAAATTAGTCTATTAAATCCTAGTTTTACCTTATTCTATTAAATCCTAGTTTAACATTAGTCTATTAAATCCTAGTATAACATTAGTCCATTTAATCCTAGTATAACATTAGTCCATTAAATCCTAGTTTAGGATTAGTCTATTAAATCCTAGTTTAACATTCTTATATTAAACCCTAGTTTAATATTAGTCTATTAAATCCTAGTTTAGGGTTAGAATAGAACATTAATCTATTAAATCCTAATTTAACATTAGTCTAATAAAATAGAGTGCATGTAGTGCTTAGAATGACAAAACACCCCAAGATACGATTATTTGAATCTAAGCCCTTGGCCAAAGAATTTGAATCTAGTATTTAGATTAAATAAATATAAGATCAAGATTTGTATCTAAATTTTATAGATCTCAAATGCTAGAGAAGTAAAACTTGGAAAATGGTACATAATGCTTTCATGATTTTGATCCCCATACAATTGACTGGCATATGAGATCTATAGATCTAGCACCTTGAGCTTGACTGTAAAAAGAAGTGCTCTAGAGCCTAAAGTGGATACCACTCAAAACTTGGATGTAAAAAACCCTCATCGAAGGAATAACTGGACTAGAAGCACATATATCTAGGATATATACTAGTTGGATCAGGGTCTACCATCTAGAATGGGCAATCGAAAATTTAGTCAATCATTCATCCACAATCTAGAACCCAAAGAAAATAGCTAAAACTATTATAAACATCAATAAATCCAAATAAATACACTAGACACCTAAAGCACGTAGTTGAAACTATCATAAACATTGAAAATTCAAAATAAATACACTAGAAACCTCTCTCTCTCTCTCTCTCTCTCTCTCTCTCTCTCTCTCTCTTTTATTTTTTATATTTTTTTCAAATTACCAAAAAAAGTAGAAAAATAATTCTTCACGAGGATTTTGCAGATTGGCACCAGTGCCATTCTCCACAATCCCATATGGAGATTGTCACCATTTCCAATCTACTTGTGAGATTGTGGAGCATGACAGTGGTGCCAATCTACACGTGGGTTTTTGGAGCATGGCACTGGTGCCAATCTCCAGAATGTCTCCTATTGCACGGGAGGTTTTCATGAAAATCATTAGAAAATTTTAGAAAAGTAATTTCATGTAAATTTTATCTAGATCCGTTCCCCACAAGGTTTTTGGAGGTTCCACATGGGATTGTGGAGAATGGCACCAGTGCCATCCTTCACAACCCCACATGGAGAATGGCACTGATGCCAATCTCCATGTGGGTCTAGCAAATTTTAAATTTCCCTTTGCATAATAGCTTTGGTGCCACTCTCCATGTTGGTTTATGGAGATTGGCACCAGTGCCATTCTCCACAAACCCAAATCCATTCCACATGGGAAATTCTGAAAATTGCTAGACTCACATGGAGATTGGCACCATTGCCATTATCCATGTGTGATTGTGGAGAATGGCACTGGTGCCAATCTCTACGTTTAGAATTTAGAGAAAGTTTTATCAAATTGCAAAAAATTTTAGGGAAATAATTCATCCTTTCATGGAATTTTTAATTCGAACCATTCATTGATTCTGGAATTTGGCACCAGTGCCATTCTCCAAAAACCCACAATGGAGATTGGCACCAGTGCCATCCTCCGTAAGAAATCTAGGCTTACATGGAGAATGGCACCAGCTCCATTCTCCACAATCCCACTTGTAGAATGGCACTGGTGCCATTCTCTCCATTGCAAGGACAGACTGGCATAACTCTCTGTTAGTCTTATGAAATTCTTTGGTTGTAATTTTTTTTAAATTTCATTTCTTGTAATCATAATGGCAAGGATGACTACCAGACATGGCGACAAGGTCATGATGGTGGTGGGGAATGAAGTGGTTGCGATTGGTGCAGTGTGTAATAGATCCAGAGGGCTACTGTAGTGGTGTGAAGATGGGGTAAAAAATGTATCGGTGATAGTGGAGAAGTCTATCAATAGTGACATGCTCTTTCCATTTCCCACTATGGATGCAGTGCTTATTAATGAGGCACTTTGGAGCGTTGTCAAGTGACCGAAGACCTCTCTAAAACATGTTGTTGATTCTTTAGATGATTCGGTAACTCAAGAAGCCACACCAAGTGAGCCTGAGCAACCTTATGTTGAGGCAATACCAGTTTCTTCATTGAAAACTGACAATTGCATTCGTGAATCTTGGAAAAAGAAAAAGGTTGTCTTGTGGGATGATAGCAAAACA
Source organism: Dipteris shenzhenensis (assembly GCF_047967505.1). Lineage (NCBI taxonomy): Eukaryota > Viridiplantae > Streptophyta > Polypodiopsida > Gleicheniales > Dipteridaceae > Dipteris > Dipteris shenzhenensis. The sequence goes on from NC_141624.1 coordinate 49,824,773, forward strand.
AAGACCATGGGGGAAGGTGTGTGATCTTGTATGTTTTCCTGGGTGACTCTATAAACTTTGATTTATTGGGTAACGATTGCATTGGTGTGGGTATTGAAAAGAAAGAATAAATTATAGGAAGCGACTTAGGCTCTTCAATGCAAGATGTTGAATCTCTCAGCCTAGTTAAGTAGCCCATCAAGTAGATTACCTTACTTGATGGAAGCGTATTGCAACAATATGTGCCCATGAGCCAGGTGGGTGGCACATATGAGGTGGCCAACGATCAAATGTTGAAAAAGGATGCTCCACCTTCCAAGAAAAGAAGGTACACTTTCATTAGCAGGGTGCCTAAGCAAAGGGAGGCTCCAACGCCAATGTACAAAATGTCACTAAAGTCGATGCAACAAGTTTCGTCCATCGATTGTTATGGCAGTAGGTGCTGCTAACATGCTGAGCGAGACCTCTTAATGTCTGTAAGGAAGAATTTTTAGGACAGCTCCTTGGAGTCTCGTACAAACTTTATATACAATGTATTGTCAGCGGCTTGGCATCGTGTGACTGTGCTGGGAGGATACGCTACAACTTCAGGATAAACGATCGAGATGTGTTATAGAGCATGGTACAAGATGCATGGAATCCCAAGGACATCATTTTATCGATATAGGGAGCAATTTGAGAGTGATGTGCAACGATATGTGCATGGGAATTCCGGGATTGTGAGGAGGAGCAAGGTGCGCACAGATATGGGGAGGGCTCTCATTCAACACTTAGTGGATAATAGCACAAATCATATGCCTCACAAGAGTAGAACCATGCAGGATGGTTCTAGAGAGACACAACAATTGACACCTGAAGTGTATAAGAAGATAGACGTCATGCGTGAGGTTAACACTTCGCTTAATCCACATCCACATTTGGCAGGATTTGAAAATCTGACTTCAAACATGTAGCCCTTGCTAAGACAAGTGAATTCTCTAAATGTAGCTTGTGCAGTCGGATCAAGGCGTAATTGGCAACCACAAAGAGTCAAGATGAGTGTAATTCATTGATGGAGGAGAGAGAGATGCATATGATACAGCAACAAAGTTACAGGAACTTGTACTATGCATGGCGTAGGTACTCCGAGATGGATCCAAAAAAAGAATGTATGCATAATCCATGATAAGATGGACAAAAAAAGACGACAATTCCCAGACTTCAAATAAGATCCAAGGACATCGATTCTCCATGGCAATTACAGGTTTCACTCATTGGATTGATTACCCATGGGCATGGACAAGGTCATTATGGACACTTCACCCTCAATGGTTTGTGGCCATCTAATCCCAACCTGACAATTCGATCGCTCTCAATTTGTTTGTGCAACCTAGAGGGGACAGATATGCATGACCTCGGAGACCTTGCTACTGATGGGATTCCAAGAAGCCGTGCTTACCTTCTGAATGCTCTATGCTCAAAGAAACGCTTTCAACTCCTATTACATCTCTAAAGGTGCACATATTTCCACAAGGGGACCTGGCTTGTCTGAAATTGTAGATGCCACAATCACAAATGCAAATCTAGAGATTGTACCGAAGAGTGACTCTAAGTCTTCCACAGATGCCATCACAACTTCCATTGCAAGTGCTACAGACACATGTAGAAATTTGTTGCCATCAACTACTCGTAAAAACCCACCCTCTTTTGATGGATGTGTTGATGTTGAGCCAACATACCAAAAGTTGCCAGAGAACTTGCTACTCCAGCTAGATAACTGTGGGTCTAAGAACAAAAACAGATACTTGTTTGCCTACCTTTCTCTTCTTGTAGCAAGGGGCATTTTCAAGACAGTTCAATTGAGCTTCTTGATGGTAGGGCACACATGAGGACATTGATGCAATGTTCAATAGGTTCTCTCAGAATTTACGAGTGGGACAAACATTCATGTTCCCTCATCTGATGGACACATTCAAAGATGTACATCATCTTCTCTAACACCATTTCTTCTTACACGGGTTCCTAACTTCAAGGATTATGTGGATGTCTACCTATGTGATGTGCAAGAAATGCTAGTTGATCATGCAAAGCCATTACAATTTCAATTTTTCATGCAAGGTGAGAAACCTATGATGCAGTACAAGATGCATCTAAAATCGCCGAACTGCATCACCATTGAAGGAGAAATTGAGCTGTGGAAGAAAGATAGTGAGGGTCGACTATTGTTGCCTACAAGTTGCCCGGATATACTACCAATGGCTGCATTTGTGAGAGATCACTTGCAAGTAATACGAGGGATAAAGAATTACATTAAGTTTTGGGAGAGATGTGCAAGTGGAAAGAATGCATAGTATGAGTCCTACATTAGGCCAATGATAGACTACTAGAAAATCATGATCGGTGAGCTTGAACAGGAAAACATCTCAAAGATAGAAGTGTACACAGATTTTTGACCGAGAACACAATCGCCTGATGACGAGGAGGATATAGATGCTTGCATTAATGAGTCCCAAGGCTATGAGGAATGGAATGATCACTATTGCGGGCCTCTAAAAAGTAAGCCAAGGGAAGAGGTTAGACCAATGGTGGATGTTAAGGAAGGTGACTTTGTCTTGGTGAGACCATCAGACCCTGTATACCCCATATGGCTTGGGGTTGCCATATCAATTACCGAGATGGATTACGCATCTCCTAACTTTAAGAAATTATTAATTCAGTATTGGGCACCATCAGTTAAGAGAAAGAGGCTTAGTGATGCAGATGCCTATGTTGAATGCTGGAACAAGTATTGGACAGAGAATAGGTTGGATCCACAGGTGTGGGAGTGTATTGATGCCTTGTTTAGTCATGGACATCAAAAGCCATAAATAGACCCAAGAAGATTAAGATTCAACAAAATGTATGTATAAAAGCACAAGAGAGCTTGCTTGGTATCAGAGCATAGAAAATGGTAATCATTTTCTCCTTCTTGATCTCCCAAACTTCCATTTTAATATGTGTTCTCATGTGATATTTCTCAATCGTTGTTATCCTATCGATGCATATTTGCATATTATTAATATGACAATTTTCAGAAGCTGTCTTTCACCACTAACTACTTTGTTTCTAGTGGTTCACTTTCCACGGTGTTTGTTAACACCACCAATTGGTGTTTATTAACACCTCAAGTAAAATATACATGTTGTACCCAAACGGTGTTTCTTAACACCACCAAATACATGATTTTCAAACTCTGCCACAAATGCTGTGTTCCAATTGTTATACCCAATGAAACATTTCGCAACAAATGAAGTTTTTCATAATCATTGGCATTTTCAAATAACAGTATATTTCAATATTGGCAAAATTCCCACAATCAATGAAACTTTTCCCAAATTTAATGAAATCCACTCAATTTTGAAATTCCCAAAGTGCAACTTTTGTCTCATTTTATCTAATACGGTGTTATGCAGCAAATGTTTGATGAGGACCCAGTTTTGCAAAGTGTAAGGGAGATAACGATGTAACCTTCTATGACTTTGAAGAGCCATTATCGACTGGTCGGGAACCTTCCAATGACATTGTCAGTTGGTTGGAAACCCTGTGACATTCCCAGGTTAGCAGCTTTCCTCTTCTCAAAGGTCAAAATGCCCATAGCGGCATTGCTACAGGGGAATCCCACCCTCGGGCACGACCTCTAGGATTGGATGAATGGGAAAATCCTGGCTCTCGAGCCTACAAGCCCCACGATAACCTAGGACATGAAGAGTCCCTATATCTTCCCAAGGCTCCCATAAACAAACTCGGCCAATACTTCGAGGGTGACAGCACTGACGCCATGATAACCATATCCTTTCAAAACCAAGAAGGTAAACGTCATACTAGACGGAGGAGCAAGTGTGAGTGTATGTACTAAGGAGTGCCAAGAGAAATGGGGAAGCCTCTTCTAGTATGTACCAACCTAGTGGTGAAACTCACAGACAACGGAACAGCCAAACCCATGGGAGTGCTCAAGGGAATAAGAATCAAAGTATTCAACTCCACGTACCCTGTCAAATTCGTAGTGCTGGATTTCATGCAACAGCCTGGTTACGAGGTGATCCTAGGTGGGTTTGTTGCATGACTGGTGCTCAAGAAATATTTACCTACGCCACAATGAGCAAGTCGTGTGAGTAGACCTTCAAATCTGTAAGGCCCACCCCCTATTGGGATGCCTATTTGCTGCAGAATCTGACACTACTAAGAGGACAGCATCCTTTAAAATGGTCCAAGCATGCAAAGTGGAGAGTGACGGCAAGGAAGAGGATGAGCATTGGTACGCCCCTCTCCTCCAGCCAGAGTTTTCCCATAATAAGATGCATATCCAGGCAACCATAGACGTCCCAGAGAGAATAGGCTTCCAACTAGAAGAACAAGGAGCGGTAGCACCCCTCCGAATGTTCAACATGCTTAAACCCTGTGAGGTGAGCAAGGGGGAAGTCCGAGTAAAGTCAGACCTTCACTGGCTGACGTGTGTAGGAGCAACCACTGCTCACCATGTGTTCTCTAACTGGGGATCTTGGATGAGCTAAGTTACAGATCCTGTGGGCTCCATAACAGCAATGAGGGAGCTGCCTTCAAGTCCGAAACTCCCTAAATCCAAAATCTCCAAGAATCACACCGAGAAAAAGCTTCAAACCATGGTGGAGGAGGAAGATAACGATAAGGAAGACCGGAGAAGGGCAACAATAGGACTGTCATTAAAGGTGTCTAGGAAGACCACAAAAGGTAGGAGTGTTTCTGCAAGGCATGGCCTGTAGGAATTATTTACTCACGGATGGACTCCACTCTAGCAACTGTTTCTGGGATGCTCTACATAGTAAGCTGGGAGAAGTAGGTTGCATAGCAGCGACAAGCGCTCCATGGATTGCAGATTTGTATCATTTTCTCAAGGTTTCTTTAGAAGGTTCTTTTCTTTGGGGATAAAATATAATAAAATGTTCAACTTTCCATAAAAATAGCTGCTCTTCAGGTGCAGAGCTTTCTTGAATGGGTCTGGAAAAGAGACTTTTAAGAAACTTCTGTCACTTGATGATGAGATATACACCCTATAATTTGCATTGATATACCACCGATTTCCAGGGGTTGCAAGCAAGTCACAATTCATACTATTCATAACAAGAGAGTTGTAATATGTAGCCCACAGACAAAGTCAGTGAAACATTATTATGCAACACTGTTTCACGGAGATATCAAGATGTGCATGAAGGTGGTACCACTGCCCAATCTGGAAGGGGGCATTCATACTTCCATCCTTGACCAGAGTAGCACCTACAATATAACCATAAGCCTTGTTCCTCCCCTTCATACCTGAAGAATTAATTACAAAAGAACCATGAGAACATTGATATATAGAGAAACTTTGACTGCTCAGTCGTAGAAAACAGTGAATACAACAGTTGAGGTAAATTCTTAGAGAAGGATGTTATGATGTTATGGCTGGATAGAACATATTTTGAAGAAAAGGCAAAAGAAAATACCCCAAGGGGGACAGACTTGGACAGTGGGTGCACATTGGATCCACAACAAATTCCACATCGTTGCCCTCAATACCAAGTATTGGAACACTCTTTGGTGGAGTGGGGTTCCCCAGCAGCTCCCTACAGCACTCTCGATCTTTCTTGCTTTCAGGCTTCTGCACTGAGGACGACTTTGCACTATGTATGGCAAGGCCTTCCACAGGTTCTTGTAAAGTCTCAATGCTATCTTCACTGATTCTTTGCCTTTTAAAACATGGATTTATTGAGATATCATCAGATCTCATAGTTTCACAAGTCAAAATCAAATCCTTGGAATTACCTCCAGTCCTCACTGCTCGTTCAGCATTAGTTCCCATCTCAGTACGCTTAGGGGGATTGTGTGTTCCATAGAGAGCATCGTTTGCAATAGCATGACCCAAATATTGCAGGTGTACACGGATCTACACAATCAAAACATACAATGTAAGTCCAGGAGTCATGGAAGCCATGCACTCTGTGTTCCAGGTGGCATAGGCATCTGTAGGGAACAAATTTCTGTTGCATGCTTTAAATGTATTTTGTATGTGCTCTGCATGTGTGTGCTTATAGAAAAAGAGAGAGAGAGAGAAGAAGAAGAAGAAGAAGAAGAATATATTATCATCCTCTGAAGACCAAAAATCGGCCTATTACATAAAGACTCCTCCCTCAAAGGGGAGGGTAATAAGAGAAACTACCTTTATGTCTAGGTGAGAAACTAGAGAGAGAGAGAGACCCCACATTTCTCTCTCATAGGTGTGCAGGGTCAATTAACATATGTCTAACCACCATTGTGTATGTGCACGTTTTATAACAAGTGCATGCACACCTGTTAACTATGTATATTAATCAAATACGTTAAACAAAGGCCCTTGCATGGACAGATCATTCTCACTAGTGTGTAGGTTTGAGAAGACTGATGACACTCATATTCAAGGTGTACAATGTTCGAAATGGTCATCAAATCTCCTTCATGGAAAAACAATGGTCATCAAAAATTAAAAAATTACCTGGTGTGTGCGGCCAGTACGAGGTATACATTCAACTATACTAAGAACTCCATCGCTGTAAAGCTTCCGAAACCTGGTACAAGCATGTTTTGCTTTTCTTACATGCAATTGGGCCTTATCTTTCTTTGGCAGATTCTGACTCAAGTTTTTACCTTCTCGACCTTTCTCTGAACTCGTAATTTCTGATAAACTCACTGCTTCCTGCACTCATACAAAGTAAGCACTACATTCTATTCAGTTGCCAGCCCCTCCCTTAATTTACAAAAGAAAGCATCATAACTACAACATGAACAAAAGCATTCACTCGCTATTGCCACCAAGTTGCAGGACTGCGATTCATTCTACAAGCATTCAGTATGGGGGGCATTTTTTCATTTGTAGCAAAAGTAAACAAGAGAGAGGAGGGGGGGAAAAGCTAACAACCAGCAAACAGGCTACAGTAACAGTCTGGGAGGACAGCTCCAGTCTGCGTGGACCAACACCTAGGGACTGCTGCTCCTGCTCCATTTTTTATGTCAGGATCACGCATAGCCTCCCATCTTCCTGGCTGCCAATCTTCTTAGTCCAGCCATACTTCTAGCCGGCTCCTTGCATCTTGCTACCTCCCCCTGCTCCATTGTCTCCCACCCTTGCTGTACCATCCACCCACTTGCAAGCCCCCTCATCAACTCCCCTTCTGGTACTTGTCTTCCCACCTCCTGCTTGGTCACACTCCTCTACTATTCCATTTCGCCTTCTTCTGCTTCATCACTCTCTTTGGATGTTTTACCACTTCCTGAAATCTACCTCCTCCTTACGGTCTTCACCACTTTTTAGGTTTAATGACCCCCCACTTTTCCTGCCCAGCATCCCAAGCAGGCAGGCTTCAGCCTCCTTGAGGTCTGCAGCCGTTCCATGGCCATGCACAGCCCCCACTCATTATGTTGGGCATTTTTTTTGCCTTTTACTTTTTGCAAACATACCTAAGTCCTAACAGATATCTTGCCTCCAACAGTCAATGTCTTTTGAGTCACAGATGCGATAGGTGAATGCTGATATATACTATCATGCCAATGTGTAGGAGCATGATTCGTCTATTGGATTTTTGAGCTAAATTAAATCTGTCCATTAGGTCTCTTGTTCTCGATTGACTCTTTCTAATTCGTCTTAGCTCCATGGAGGAATCCCACCCAATGGTCCCCGAGCACTGCCCCTTCACTTCCGAAGAGCAAATCTCCAAAGCCTTTTTTCATTTTAATCATTGCATGCATACGCTGTATCACATGAACTATGTGGACGGCAACTGCTGTAGAATAGTTAAGCTTCATTTATTTTACAAAGAGAGAATTCTAGTAGGTATGACCAAATACATCAAAACTAAGAACTCCTTTGATAATGAAACATCCCAAGGATAATTACAAATAATCTGGCTGAAAATGAAAGACATGTAGCCAGTCAAGTGCATCAAAATGTGATGAGGATGTGTGTGAATAGTCAAGTCCTCCATGACCCTACTCCCTCATGGAAGCAACTCTCCTACCAGGAGCTACTTGGGAGGAACCTAACCCCCATGAGAGTGTATACAATGTCATGCCAAGTGATACAAAGAGTCCAGGCTAGAGAAGTTCAAGAACCATCAATGCCCTCTAGGCAAATCTGCCACCAAACCTGCTTGATTAAAAAAACATCATCTATTTAATAAGGATTCTTGATGATATTTGTGGCAAGTCCAACCACGAAGATGAGTCCCATTAGGAAGACTAGCTCCTCTGGACAGGCCATGCAGGGAGGTGCAAGTTGCAATGGAAACTACCATTCAGCTTACACACTCTCAGCTAAACTAACATTTTGCTTTTGAGTAGCCAAGCACATTCTTGGTGGATGGTTTTTCCTATTCCATCATTGCATACCTTGTATCACATGAGGTATGCAGCAAGGATCAAATTGATAATCAGAAGGTTCACAAAATCAAGCTTGTTTAATGTAGAAAGAGGATATATTAAGGATTTTGGATCTGTAAAGCAAGGACTAGTGTGCATTCGTAATAAGCCCTACCAAGAAGATATTCTCTAGTAAGAGAGACTAGCTCTTTGGCAAGGCCATGTAAAGAGGTGCAAGTTCGGATGGAAAACTACCATGGGCTACACATATTCCCAAGTAGCATTTGCCTAGCCTTTGAAAAGGCCATGCACATCCTGAGCAAATGCTCCTTGTGTCAAACAACCTCATGGATGAAAGTTACGAGGCATCTCTAATCTGGGTAGGACAAGAAATTAGATAGCAGTTCGAAAGCATCCCTTATGAGTGCAACAAACCAAAGATACTTCCACACAGCAAATATGCATAATCCAAATCAATCCTTGCACGAAAAAATGAACAATCGCAATGGAAAACTGAAATGTCAGCCACTTATCTCATGAACTCGTGATAGATAGAGAGAGAGAGAGAGAGACACACACACACACACACACAGAGTTTACTAAAGTCTTTGGAAGACCAATAAGTCTATGAGACTATGAAAAAAAACATGATACAAATCCAGCTAGAGGGGTGGAACTACTAACCAACCATCCACCCATACAGAAACAGAAAAACCGTATCCTACATAGTCACATCAAACAATAACAATAATCATGTACAACATAACCATCCTCCACTACTATCATAAGACAGAATGAATTGTTCTCCCGGACAATGTGGCCCCTCCCCTCGTCAAGAGATAGCATGAAATCAGATATGGAGTAATGTCGGCCCCCAATGGGTGCAGTCCTACGCCATCTCCTAGTCACAGCTCTGCGTCTGACGAGGGTGGCCATCACACCTATCGGTCTGGCTCCCACTCTGAACATGGAGGGATTGTCCCCAAGTGTAATATGTGCATCAACCCTCTGTCTGAGCTATCGTGTCACTGGCTCTGGGTCACGATCATGTCTAAGACCTGTAGAGCGGGCATCCATGTGATCCGACTGAAAGAACTCAGTGATCATGCTTTGAGATGAGTCCAACTGGGTCTACTCCTCATGTCTCTAAGATCGGAGTAGATACTCACGATGCCTAACTAGAAAGAGAGAGAGAGAGAGAAGCACCACGCACAAAACTAGGTCCCAGAAAATAAGGGCTGGACTGTAGGCCATTCTATGGGCTATCCATAGATGCCACTTATTCCTTGGTATATGCCTTGTAGGCCTAGTTATAGTCAGTTAGGACTATTTGTACAGTTAGTACATGTACCACCTAGGTCAATTAGGATACTTAGTCCAATTAGGGCATTTAGCCCTAGGGTTTTGTCATATTGGCTCCCTCTTGAACCTCCACTTTTTGTATCAGCATTTTCAATACAGCATCTCGTTTTTCTCCTTCTCACCTCCATTTTTGAGCTTCCATTGCTTGCCATAGCCTACAATGGTATCAAAGCAAGTCGGGAATCCATTCCCTTAGCCATTGACAGCTTTTCCAAGCTATTTGGCAGCCTCCTGAGCCCTCATTCCTGCTGGTTTTGCTGGTTTCTACACACCCGTGAGTGTTTGAGGCCTCTCCAAGCACTTCTATCATGGAAACCCTGATTTTGACGCGACAAGACCACATTTTGGAGCATCCACCACGAAGGGAGCTGCATTTTGAGGCGAAGGTTTTTTTCACAAAAATTCCTTCATACGTGTGGCGGCTACCTGCTGTACGGAATCCGTGTAGTTGTACGGCTCATTCAATTCGCAATGTGGCAGCAACTTGCTGTACGGCGCATGTAGGCCATCCGTACATTCCGTACATGCTGTATGGGCTTACTACGCCTGCTTTTAATGCACCGAAAGGTTGTTTGGACCTACCTCAACATTTGTGCCTGCATTTTGGAGGTGTTTCTTGCTGCCTCGTGCTGCGTGCCAGCTGTTGAAGCTCCTTGGAGATTGCTGAAATGATCTGGAGATCTCTCCTTGAGCCCTTTTTTCTTCCATTGGCTATCCTTTGCCTCGGGCTGCGAGTTTCCATCCATTGGATCACCCTTCTCTCATTTTGAAGTGTTCTCCTCCTCGTGGGAGCACTTTCTCTTGCTGTAATTCTCATTTCCAGCCCTCTATTGGCATTTCACATTGCCATTTGCTCTCAGTTTCACCTCTCCTTCAAGGGTGAAACTCTCTGCTCGCATTCAGAGATTTTTCACTACTGTCCTTTCGGGCCACATCATTGGATAAACCGTTGTTGCATTGATTCTTTCCAATTTCTGCTTCATTTACATTTTGGAAAGACCCCGTTTGCCTTGGAAGGCCTCGTGTTGCCTTTTGGGGATTTTTCTTGCAATAGGTACACCTTGGGACAGTAGAGTCTTTTGCAGGGATAAGCTTTGAAGCTTGAGCAGAATTTTGTCACTTGATTTTGAGAGGTTTCCTTCCTCTCATTTGCTTTGCCAGTTGGTACATTTGTCTTGAATTTCAACACCATGACTAGCAGCAAGGATGATTTGTTTGGGATGCTTGGGGTTGATGACAAGCTTGATGGCACCAATTATCCCATGTGGTCATACATGATGGGACATGTTTTGGTTGGCAAGAATATATGGCACATTGTTTCAGGTTCTGAGGCCAGCCCTACACGTAATGACGTTTCTCATGCTACACCTACCGCCTCTGGTTCTACTTCAGGTGATGGTTCTAATGCTACTTCTAGAGCACCTGCAGCTACAGGTACTTTGGCTCCTACACAGGAGCAAATTCAGTGGGATGGTCGTGATGCCAAAGCACATGCCTTGATTGCTCTTTCAGTGAAACGGGTTATTATCCCTCATATCCGGTCTTACAAGACAGCTAAGCAAGCATGGGATCAGCTTGCATCCCCCATCTCCACAAGCAGTTGAAGAACTTGAAGCTTGAAGAGAGTGGTAACATGGATGCCTATCTCACTGATGTGAAGGATTTGAAAGAGCAATTGGCCAACATTGATGAGATTATGCCTAATTCTCAGCTTGTTTCTAATACCCTTGATGAGTTGCCTGATTCTTATCAAGGATTTGCTACGAGATTGAGGTTGGTTGCAGGTGGCAATGCCAACCATTTCTCATTTGACCAGCTGGTTGCTCTTCTTCTTCAGGAGGAGCAACGTCGTGCAAATCGCAATGCTTCTATGACTAGTGATCAAGCCTTTGCTGCCCATCATAAAAACAAAGGCAAAGGTAAGGTTTCAGTTGGTAAACCCCCTCATTCACATGATGATCATTCACATGGTGCCTCTTCTTCAGGGAATAATAAAAAGAAGAAGAGATGTAACTATTGTAGGAAACTTGGACGTGATATTTCTGAATGTAGGAAGCGGATTGCATCTAAAAAGAAGAAGAAAGAGTCTGGTCTTGCAATATCTGGTTCTTCTAGTGCAGAAGATCGACATGAGTTAGCTAATTTTGCGCAAGACCAGCATTGGGCTTTCTTGATTACATGTCAATATAATCCTGATGTTCATGATGCTTCCATGGCAGTTTCAAATGTTCATGATGCCTGGTTTGATAGTGGTGCTAGCAAGCACATCACTTCTTGCACGAAGTTATTCAGCTCATTAGAGCATATATCTCAAGGGAGCAGTGTCACATGTGCCAATAATGCATCATATACCGTGAAAGGTATTGGGCAAGTTGCTCTTACTTTTGTCTCTGGCGGTATTGTCACTCTAGAGAATGTGCTTTATGTTCCAGGCATTCGCAAGAACTTCATTTGTATTTCAGCCATAGCTACATATGGCTTTCAGGTTCTTTTTTAAGGTGTTAGGTGGGGAGTATATGATGCTACACATGCCTTTACCATGATCTTGACTCGCGCGAACATTGACTAGAGGTCTTTATAGACTTGATGCATACGACAAGTGTTTGGATGATGCCACTTTTATTAATGAATTCACCACGTGCACTTGGATTTTCGCCTTGAAATCCAAATCTGAAGTTTCTTCATGCTTCAAGTATTCTATTGCCTTGGCTGAAAATGAGAGTGGGCTGCACATTGCTCACCTTAATACAGATAGGGGGAAATGAGTATGAATCCTAGAATACCAAGCCCGAGGTGACTACTTCAATCCATAAAGGGCTTTCTTCAAGCTGCATGCCTTGCTTTCAAAACCTTCAACCTCAAAGCCAGGAAGTTGGAAAACATAGACCTCTTCCTGCAAATGCCTATGAAGCAAAGCTGTCTTGATATCAAAGATGATGTACCTCTCAGTGAAAGTGGGCAGCAAAGGCAATAACAATGCGAATAGTAGTGATCCAGGAAGTGGGAGCAAAAGTCTCCTCAAAGTGGGAGCAATGAAGAGCCATTATGTCATCAAGATGCCTTTCATAATGATTGTTGGTTGAAGACTATGAAAGCTGAACTGTCAAAAACAGCCCGTTGTTGATACCCAGATATCTTTCATAGCTTGATGCTTTTATTTCCATCCGATGCTCAGGATGATGTTCCATCTAAGATTGTACCTTCTCCATTTGTTGGTCATTCGCAGCCACATGTGCAGCCAAATATTCAGCCTGATATGCCTCTCATTGATCAGGACCATTTGCACAAGGCTCTTGACCAGGAAAGAGCTGAAATCCAGGAGCCCAAAAAGGTCCCCCGTTGGCTCCTTGACACATTAAAAGACAGCAAAAAAGATACTCCTCTGCCAACCCGTACTAGAGCAGCTGTCCGGAAAGAGCATGCTAGTTTTGTTGCTTATGCCTTGGTTGCTACAACATGCAATGAAGAGCCATTATGTCATCAAGATGCCTTTCATAATGATTGTTCGTTGAAGGCTATGCAAGCTGAATTGGATTCTATCCATTAGAATAACACTTGGGAGTTGTGTGATTTGCCTCCCGGCAAGAATGCCATAGGAACTAAGTGGGTTTATAAACTTAAACGAAAAACTGATGGTTCAGTGGACTGTTACAAAGCCCATCTTGTTGCTAAGGGCTATGCTTAGCAGCAAGGCATTGACTTTGAGGAGACTTTTGCTCCCACTTCCAAGATCACTACTATTCGCATTGTTATTGCCTTTGCTGCCCACTTTCATTGGCAGGTACATCAGCTTGATATCAAGACAGCTTTCCTTCATGGGCATTTGCAAGAAGAGGTCTATGTTTCCCAACCTCCTGGCTTTGAGATTAAAGGTTCTGAAAGCAAGGTATGCCGCTTGAAGATAGCCCTTTATGGATTGAAGCACGCACCTTGGGCTTGGTATTCCAGAATTCATACTTATCACACTTGGCTTTCAGAACAGCCCTACAAAGGCTACCCTCTACATCCGCAAGCGTCGGACAGATTTGCTGATTTTAGTCCTTTATGTGGATGGCATGCTTGTGACTGGGACACATGCTAAGCAAATTGCAGATTTTAAGCTTGATTTGCAGTAGACATTTGCTATGTCTGATCTTGGTCTTTTGCACTACTATCTGGCATTCACTTTGCTAGCAATGAAGGGGGCATTTTGATGTCACAATCCAAGTACATTGGACAGCTTTTGCAGTGTTTTCAATTTGAGGATTGCAAGCCAGTATCCACACCATTAGAGCCTCTTCTGAGGATGGCAGCGGTACGTAGGATGTCACTCTATCAGCAAGCAGTTGGTTGTTTGATTTACTTATGCCATACGAGACCTGATCTACAGTATGTTGTCTCACAGTTGAGTTGATATATGCACAACCCATCCATGCACCATTGGCATGCCATGAAGCATGTCCTCAGATATATCAAAGACACTCATCATTTAGGCCTTCTTTATGGGGCTGATACTTCACTTGTCATGCATGGATTCATTGATAGTGATTGGGCTGGTTGTTTAGACACTCATGTGTCAATTGTTTCATGCTTGGTACTTCATGTGTTTCTTGGTTCAATAAGAAGGAGAGTACAGTTGCTACTTCTAGTTGTGTAGCTGAGTACATAGCCTTCACTCAACAATAATGCCACATGATCCTAAAAATCTGCATCTTCATCTAGATGTAAAATTCAAACTATCTCGGCACACCTGGGGGGCAAACTCTTCAGAAGAATGGTTTTCTTGTCATCATCTTCTACTTCGGACGCGAGCTCATGAAGCTGTCTCAATAGAGCTTGCATCTGATTGAGGTAGATTCTTAGTCCTTCAGTTTCACCCATCTGCAAGTGAAACAGTTCCTGCTTCAACAATGCCTTCAAATGTTTCATCTTGATTCCAAAAAGTAAGTGTCTCCAATGTCACCCAGTTGTCCGCAGCAGTCTTTGAAATGTCAAGATGATGGGGAAACTCAGGTCCAAGCACTCATCCCATCATGCCAATAGCACGTTCTTTTTTCTCCTCCCATGCCGGAATCTTCTTTGCATAGTGGACATGTTCTTTGGCTTCTTTTCGGTCCCAGACACCACACCCCACAAATTCATGTGCATGAATCAAATTGGGGCAGGCAATTGCTAACTGGAGAACTTTCTCACGAACCTCGAACAACTTTCCTCAACAGTTATGAATGATCGAGACTCACTTTTAAAATATAAAAAAAAGAAATCCAGACTCACATTAAACACATCAGACCATCGAATATCCTCTCGAGACTCCTACTACTGCTCACAAGCCTTCAGATCAAATGCTCTGATACCAATTCTTAACTTTTATGAACTTCAACACACACAGCTATTGAATGCTCTTGAACCCGAACGACAACTGCATGAAATAATAACACAATCAACTGCAGCAACTCGAAGTCTCATTCTCATAAACCTTCTGATGCTCTCAATTGTAGGAGTAGAAGTAAAACACAGAGATTCGAAAAAACCCAGCAGATAAAGACACAAAGAACTGGCGACCCAACCGGGTTTGTTGCCATTACAAAGACCACACCAGTAACCAGACCATTAAGTCCACAGGAGCTGAATAAAGAGGAAGAAGGGTAAGGGGACACAGATTGAGGCCAAATAGCAAGTAGTGGTCTTCTTCAATAAATATGCAGCAGGTATGAGAAAAAAAAAGGACACATTCAGGGTAGAAGATAGTGGAAGTAGGGTTGGATGGATAGGCAAGAAGAAAAAAATATTTTTCCAGGGGGAAGGAGCAAGGTGGGAAATTAGTGTAGCGAGAACAGAAATAATGGATATATGCATGTTAGAAAATGAAGCAAGATGTGAGAAACTAGCTTCAACATGAGGGTGCCACGGCAGAAAGCAATGGTAACAGCATGTTTGGGAAGAAGGACAAGGAGCGAGGAGGAGGAAAAGACTAGGACAAGAGCACCAACGGAGCAGGTGAAACTGCAAAGGGTGGACAGGAAGAGAAAGGGGCAAGGTAACGGACCTACAGCATGGACGGAGAAGCAAGGGAAGAGAAGCAGCAGCTCAGAGAGAATGGAATGAAGAGAGAGAGGATGCAGAAGAAGCAAAAGCTTTAGCAAATTGAGACAAGGAGAGCGACAGAAAGGGTGCAAGCAGTTCAAGCAACTGGGTGTAAGTAGAAAAACCAGGCTACAATGAGACCAAGATTCGATAAAAGAAGAAACAGTATTGAAACTAAGCAACAAGTAAACACAATTTTCAATCGCAAGGGAGAACACCATTTTACACATCAAAGTATAGCTCTTTCCCAAAGGCAAATTTCTTGACATAGACTGCGAAAAAGGAAATCTTTCAGTATCTTCTGAGAGAAGACATACAATTTTAAAATTCCCTGTACACATGGACTTGAAAGTTATCAGGCATAGAATTTACCTCAACTGTGCTGAACCCTTCCTTAGCATTGTATATGACTCCTGCATTTAACTCTACCTGCAGCGTATGGAGAGCTCTCTGTCAGAGAAAAAAGCGAGGGTACTTTTCTTTGAAAAAAGTCACAAAGAAAAGCATTCCTTTAGACAAAAAGGGCATACACTGCCTAAGCCCTGCCCACCATTCTCAGAATGTGCTCAACAAAATTATTCATTTCCTTTGTGATGCAACCAAACAATCTTCAGTGGTTGTCATTTGACATAGACATGACCTTGACAAGTTACTTATTGCTAGGCCGCCTAAGGAAAGGGAGCTAATACTTGAACATATGAGTTTCCAGATCAAATACAACCTTATATTTCAAGATATTAAGAAGTGAAAGAAATTGAAGATAGCAGATTTAGCCGTGTTAAACAGGAATCCTTTAAAATCAAATAATGTTATTCCTACAAGACATAAGAAGTTACCTCTTCATTTGGGAAGACACCTTGTACTTTTGCAATATAAATTTTTTCGACTGTCCCACCTTCTATCTGCACGATCTTGAAAGTGAGTCTCCCTCCTTGGACCAAAAACTTCATGTAGTACTCCAACAAACTAAGAAAGAAATCTACAACTTACAGATAGGAGTATCAGAAGATGATAACCCCGTCAGCGACATTATCTTTTCAATTATATCAATTATCAAAAGTTTAGAATTTTAGGTGTCCATTCTTCGATTCCATAATGTGCTCAAGTAAGAATATTGATAATGGCGATGTGCTATCAATGATTGCTGGATAAGCACAGGAAGTGCAAGTGAGCAGTCTGCCAATTTTGATGCCTTTTGCTATGATATCTTTTATATCTTTTGGTTTGAAATAATCTCTGGTTGTGCATTGCTTGGTGAAGTTGACTAAGTTGAGCTTACATGAGTAAGAAGCCTTAAGAGACGATTTGTGTTAAATTCTAACTTGTATAACAAAAGCCTCCCATCCTTCACCTGCGGTCCTTCCACTCAATTGCCTATGCCTCACCTTACCTCCATTACACTCATGCACCACCTTCCCACCTCCGATGCTTCCGTCCACTCCACCCTTCATTCTCCCTCACCCACCCAAACTCTAGTTCTTCCTTAATTTCTCTCCCAAGTTCTTGCAGCAGGTGGTGGATTGTCCACTCAAAAGGCTTCAGGTCGGCCTATTCAGATTGGTGTATGGCTTCGCATTTAGCCAATCCTTCTTCCACCTCACTGGCCATGAGAACATACTTTTTTTCCAAAGAAAAGTTGCAGTAGCTCAAGAAGGACATTTTGCACGTATCCATGGGCCTCATCCTTCCAAAAGACAAGCTAGAAACTGGATGTTGGGCAGCCCTTCCCTTAGATCTTTTTGCACATATTCAAGGCGTTTGGATTTTAGGAAAGGGTTTCTTGTAGGTGGTCTTTAATTTGTCCCAGATTGCCTCTTCTCTTTCAGTGGCTACTCCCTTGCCCCTTTAGCTGCAAAAATGTTTTTCTTACTTTACTTTTTTTTGGGTTTAGATCTGGATGTCAGATTCCTTGGACTTCCTTAGGTGTACCAACATTTCTTCCTACCATCGGAGCCCTCCTCGTTCAGTTTTGATCTAGATGAGGAAAACAAGATAATCAACTCCTCTTCATCATATTCCCTAAACTTCCTCAGGTGTACTATCATCTTCTTTCTACCATCGGAGCCCTTTTTGGTGTGGTCAATGAGATACCTCCACTTCCTAGACTGCCTTCTTCAAGCGGTGGAGGCAGTAAGGATGGATGGGGTGCCATGTGTTAGGGTCCTTGTCTCGGAGGACTACATTCTGCTTCAATAACTCCCTTTCTAGACAGAGAATTGACATTGCGCGACGACAAGACTAGTGCCGCATTTCTAAACTTTTCGGGCATTTTATCAAAGAATATCCTAAAAAGAAAAGACGCCAAAGAAGAACACTTCTTCCTCGGATCGATGGGGTCTGTCTCTTGCTCATGCACCTCTATGAACATAGGTAGGTAGTCGTGCAAGATGGCACGTTTGCAGATGCGAAAGGATCCTCTTGATTCTAGGCAATCATAGCCATCACAGTCTCAACAACCACCTCTTTCTTCCATGCACAGCAAGTGCTTCCTCATTAACAACCTCCAGAAGCACAAAGATCCTTTTCATACTGGGCAATTATAGCCATCACAAGCTCAACAACAACCTCTTTCTCCCCCGCACAGCAAGTGCTTCCTCCAAAAAGAGGACCTCCCTTGACCTTGCTCTAGGAGTTAGGCCTACTAATATTCCTACCAAAGAAGAGGCTTTTGATCTAGACAAGGCTGCCACTCCTTCTCATGCTATGGCCTCACTTAGAGAATGGTCACTCCCTTTCAACTTGTGCAGCATAATGCCTTTACCCCCTTAAGGTTCACTTTGACCCCTATAAAAGTTTAAATTTGGGAAACAAAGATAACTAGAGGAAATTCAAAGCCAACCACATGTTTGATAAAGATCCATTTTGAACATTGTCTTCATTTGTGAAAACTTGCTATGGAACAAATTAACAATTTTCAAATTCATCGCTCAACCCAAGCACAAATATTAATCTCGAAGACTAGTTTCGATTTTCTATTACCAATTTTGGGCAAATTGATGGCCTAGTGTTCAACAAATAGTCAACCAAGAGTACCAAGACGTGATCAAATAGTGTTCCCACATCACTTTCATGAGAATAACATTAAAAATAGATATAGAGGTTTTCAAGACAATGATTTTGGTTATAGCAACTACCATATTTGGAATGAGTCAAGAAGTTTCTATTCTCATTGAATCTTCTAATAAAATGTTTTCTTGCATAAGGAATGAACCTAACTTTTGCATTCGACATCTAGAAAAAGCTTATAACAAAGTAAGTCGTCAATATTTTGAATCTAAAAGCATACCTAGCAAATATCATAGTGGGACATGAAACATCTAAAAAGAATCTATACTTTCAAACAAAACATTCAAAGAGCCAAATATTATCGTGGGAGACAGCAAATGTACCATAAAACTTCTAACAAGGATGTCTACTTTCAAATAAAGCATTCAAAGACCCAAAGTTTGAAGACAATATCCTAAGAATCATACCACATCATATGAGAGAATAATATGCTACAAATATTCCACAAGAGAAAATCAAACAACATCTAGTCCACTTATTACACTTTTGCTCAAGAAGAAGACAAAAGACATGGACTGTCACCAATTGGTATTTCTCCCAAGAAATAAAGAAGAGTCTTTATCAAATTGACTATGGTCAAAGAAAACTGACTTTGGTTCACTAGAATAAGTTTAACTACTTTTGTTTTGCATTGGTAAAAGAGAACTGTGGGGATGCCCACAAGGGACTAAGATTAGTCCAAGAACTAGGATGTATACATTTCGCTAACCTTTAATGGGTTAAAGTGTTGGAATTTGTTTGTGCCATGTGTAGGACCTAAGAGAGTGCAAAAAGGACCCAAGACTGGGGAGAAAAGTGTATAAAGCAGGCTCAAAAAGTTAAGACAAGGGGGGTCCTCATTAAAAGGAGGCCCACAAGATTAAAAAGCGCCTAAAAGCTCCAGAGCACTAGATTTAGAAGGAAAATGACTTAAAGCTTGGCTTTTTGTAAAAGTAGCTTTTAGAAAGCAGGCCCTAGCTTTTTGCTAGGCCTACTCTATAAAAGATTGTACTCAGACTTATGCTCTTTCATGAGCCAATTGTACAACGATTATTCTATTGCAATAAAGACCTTCGGGGGGGGGGGGGGGTCGGTCCAGCCCTTATTTATGGGCCCTAGTGTGGTGTCTTATATTCTTTCTCTCCCAGACCCCTCTTCGTGGCATTGTTGCTACGAAGTAAAAAACTCTCTCTCTCACCGTGTATAAGCCATCCTTCCCCATCAAGTTTTGTAAAACCCGCGTGGGTCTTGGTGGTTGAGGCTTTGGTTCATGTCATTGTGTGTGTGTGTTCGATCCTTGTGGTCGACTTCGGATACGCCTACTGTGTGCGTCTTGGCATTGTTGCTACGAAGTAAAAAAACTCTCTCTCTCTCTCTCTCTCTCTCTCTCTCTCTCTCTCTCTCTCTTTCTATTGCTGCGATTCACTTCTACTCCTCCAAGGCTGAGTTGCAATTCATTCCAACACCATATCTTCGACTCTTTGACGCGTCCAAGTGCCCAGACAGAGTGCAGCTGCAGCAATCCAGTTCCCAACCCTTCTGGAAGATCATCTACTTGCTGCGATTAGGGTTTCCAGCCCTACCTAGTGCCCAGAGATGCTGCGGATTGGCTCCAAAGCACCCAGACCTGCTGTGAATTGATTCCAAGGAGCCTCGCATTGCTGCGATTTGGTCAAAGGGTGCCAAGGATCCTCTACAAGCTATTCCAGGGAGTAGAGCCATATTGTGATTTGTTCCAAAAGCTGTTTTGTGTATTGCAAACTGCTCAAAAGTGTCATAATAGCAATGATTTCATTGCTAAAGTATTTTCAAGTACCTTAAGGTTTGGTTACAGTGGTATCATAGCGTGGCTTCATCAACTTCTATGTTGATGACGATCCCAAGTGCAAGTTACTTCTATAAACCTATTGCAAGAGAGAGTTACAGCAGGCAAGTGCTCAGAGAGCAAGTGTTCAAAGATCAAGCGCTCAAAGGTCAAGCACATATGTCTAGCCTAAATCCCAAGATTGGGCACATAGTTTCTAGCATCCATATGCTCTTTGTATTCACCCATTCTCATCAAGTTTTCGCCCCAGTTTTCAGTTTGATTGTAAGCCAACTCCTTCGATTAGACCGCTACAAACATTGGTGAGGAGACAGACAATTTAAGAAAAGAGGCTTCAAGTTACCACCACCTCTTAGTTGAAGCTTGTCCTTGGACAAAGTGGCTTTTGAGATGCTATGGGATATCTAAAGATAAGTATTTCTTTCATGTTTATTAAGCTTGCCTTATTCTGATTTAAAAAGATCTAACCCTTCTATCATATTACAAGGAAAGAAGTGTGTTGTTTCCTTGATTGTTTCAAGGATCAAAAGTTAAGAACACAAGATTTCTTATACAATTATAAGTGTTTCCGAAGTATTCCTTGATAAACAAGCCATTTATCCAGCGATATATTATTTTAGTCTTGGAGGATTCCAAGTTATTTAATATGGGTTATACAGTCTCTAATATGGAACCAATTTTCTACGACCTATGTGGTCAAATTTATAGATAATTTGTTTGGTCATGAGAAACCATAAGAACTCAATGGAAACCATGAGAAAACCATTATTGAATAAACCATGAGAACAAGTATTTCAGTTCTATTATTTCAATAGTTTCTATAATTTCCTAGTGCTCTTAAAGAGCAGGAAATGCCAAAGAAAAGCAAGAATCTCCATGAGGAAAGCAAGTGTTTTAGATGTAGAAAGAGGGGCGTGTGGCTGCTTAGTGCCCTAGAAAGCCAGTCGGCCAAAAGGAGCAGAGAATGCCACAAGACTAATCTAAGTCAATGATCGGAAGTTACCAGATTCCAAGATCCACCTTAGGTAGAAGACATGGACGAGACCCTCCAACAAGAACAGACTGTGTACCGCAGAAGGAAGAAAAGCACCCAGAGGCAATTTTATCTACGGGTATCTTGCCAAGTTCCAGAACTATTAGGCAATTGATGCCAAGAGAGAAGGTATCCCCAAGTTTTACAGATGTATCAAGAAGCTTTTCAATTAAGGACAATAGATTACAAGCCGAGGGGATGTCACCAATTGATATTTCTCCCACGAAATAAAGAAGAGTTTTTATCAAATTGACTATGGTCAAAGAAAACTGACTTGGTTCACTAGAATAAGTTTTACTACTTTTGCTCTACTTTGGTAAAAGAGAACTATGGGGACGCCCACAAGGGACTAGGATTAGTCCAAGAACTAGGAATGCATGCATTTCGCTAACCTTTAATGGGTAAAAGTGTTGGAATTTGTTTGCGCCATGTGTAGAACCTAAGAGAGTGCAAAAAGGACCCAAGACTGGGGAGAAAAGTGTATAAAGCAGGCTCAAAAAGTAAAGACAAGCTGTCTGTCTATCTCCTCTCCGCAGCTGGGGGGAACCTGAGAGAGGCTGTGCCGCAACTTCCTCCAGACCGAGACGAGGCTACGGAGGGGGCGCCTCAGTAAAGGAGGGCCCACAGGATTAAAAGGCGCCTAAAAGCTCCAAAGCACCGGATTTAGAAGGAAAATGACTTAAAGCTTGGCTTTTTGTAAAAGTAGCTTTTAGAAAGCAAGCCCTAGCTTTCTGCTAGGCCTAGTCTATAAAAGAAAGGCCCCCGGCCTCCTAGATTCAATCAAGATTGTACTCAGACTTATGCTCTTTCATGAGCTAGTTTACAAAGATTATTCCATTGCAATAAAGACCTTCGAGGGGGTCCAGCCCTTATTTCTGGGCCCAGTGTGGTGTCTTGTATGGAGCTAGGGTTCCTTGGAAGACCTTGATTCTCCGCACATGTGAAGGAAGCCTTGATATACTTGATCTGGACTTGAAATGCAGGGCCTTGCTTTACAAGGTAGTGTGTCAAGGGGCTCTTGCTAGAACACAAACCTTAGAAAGATTTTTTCATTTGTTGCATACACTTGTGTTCTCCTTCCATGGGTGGGGGTGGGGATTAATGGACAGTACTAGGTGGATTTTTGCTTCAGCTCATCTCAGGGTTCTTCTTCCCCTCTTATGGCTGCAATCCCGAAAGATTGGGGCAGCTTGAAAAGTACTATGCAGAGAGTCCCCCCTTCCTCTCAGGAAGATATTGATAAGCAGCCTATCATGAATGACAACACACGTGATCATCATAGTAGACCTCTTTGTGCTTATCGTCATTGCAACAATCTAGATGGGAGAGAGGTCCCGCTTCCTTAGGAACTCTTGGAAGGATTTTAAAAACCTTTCCAATAATCGTAAATTCCAAATAGTAAGCCACCTTAGAGCAAGTGAAACGAGAATTGAGCAAATTGAAGCAACTATACCATTGGATGGGGTTGTTAACGATGACAAGCCCCACTATTGTTCTACTTGGCTTGCTACTTTTACAAGGTTAGGTATCCAACTTTGGACTACAATGAGATCCAAGAAGGATGCCTTGGTTTTTAAAGTTCGATTGGGGGAAATTTGTCTTGGTCCAGGATGAGGATATCCTTGTGGGCATTGCTTTTGAGCCTGTCAGACTTTTTGGGTTTGTTTTTTTACTTCACGTTGGTATCTAGAACCCAAACTAGATCACATTCATTTGGGATCATGGAGAATTTGGCTCTACAGAGATTCCCCATAACGTATTTGCAATGGGACCCCGAGGAGTAGGAGTGGATTGATCTAGGTAAATAATAGAAGAGCCTCCCCTTCTTTCATTACACAGTTAGCAATGCCATGAGATTTCAGCCCAGCCTTAAGGGATGGAAGCCCACAAGAGCTCTTCATTGGGAGAATTTTCAGATTTCTACTGACTTGCAAAAATCCTTTTGGAAGAGACTCTGAAAATCCCTCGAGAATAGAAATATCTATCTTTTCTCTTGGCTTTCTATTCATGGAGGATTTGCAGTAAACTTCTGGAGGTCCGGGTTCGGGGAAGCCCTACTTGCCCTCTTTGCCTATTTGCTGCTTTCGAGTCCATTCAACATTGTCTATGGGATTGCAAGACGAGAGATTCATCAAGGAGATTGCTAGTCTCTAGAGCACTGTTTTTCCTTAACCCTTATTCACAACTTGGGGTTCGGTGGCTTGGCTCCTCTTTCGAGGCCTCACCTCTTCTATGAAAGGCATGACTCTTCTTGGACTCTCTTAGTTTGATGACACTTAGTTGAGGCTAGATGATGTTTCTTACTTTCAGTACAGACTTGCACATGCCTCACTGGATACATCTTAGGAATTTGTGGCAAGCATTTCAGCAAGCATATTTAGAGATCCAAGAGTACAAAGGCTTTGGATGGCTCCCGGGTCCACCCTTCACACACATTGGCCAACCTTACATGCCCCAATCAACAAAATCATCCACTGTGCTCTGGAGGGCGATGATACCATGTCGGACCACAAGGGGAAGAAAGGAATTTGACACTGAAATGCATGTTCTCCCTTGCAAGAGACCGAAAAGTATGCCTAAAAGTAGTTTACCTCACTTTGGGCATCCAATTTGTGTTCCGAAATTTTAAAAAAGTCCAGGGTCCACCAGTAAGACCTAGATGAAGCTCATTCTCAATCAACTGCCTAAGGCGGCAATGACCCACACCACCAAGACCCTGTATGTTCGTAACAATCCTCATCAATAAAAGGAAGTAGGGTGGAATACCTTACCCAACCTAGTGGCGGAGGAAATTCCCTCATGAGTAGAAGATAATTCAGAGGGGGGAAATCCACAGGGAAATGAGCCACAACACCTATGGAGGATGACGCCCTGTCAACAAGAAATACCAATAGCCGCGTCACCATAAATAGAGAGCACAAACTCCATCCGCCAAGATACACCTAGGAGAGAGAGAGACTTCCTCCAAGCCAAGAATGTCACTCTGGTGCCTAAAATTCATGTCTGTAAGGATGAGGAATAGATAAGAATCGCACCCTTCCCTCGATCAATAGGGGAGACTGAAAAGCTGAAGTGGAAGGAGGCTGTTCACGCATAGGATTAGGGCCTAGGAAGAGCTGCATCACTGGCCTTGTCCAAGGTTGAGAGTAGGGCATCGTTGGCCGTGGCCTGAAAATGCTCCTAGGTATCACTAGCCACGACCAAAACAGGGATACCATTTGTCCTGATAGGTGGAGTTCGAAGCAAGAGAAGTGACCTACTGGTCTACAGGTGGAGGCAGAGGAGCAACTCTAACTGGAAACCATCGTGGGGTGGCTGGTTCAAGACGAGCAACAGGTGGTGGACCTGTTGCTGGTGTCGGATGTATAGAGGGTGCCATAGGGGCTCTCTATCACAGATGAGGAGGGACCGAGCTAGAAGTTTTCTTGAGTCTTTTCTTCCTTTTGGCGAAATCTCTAGCAAAATGCCCAAAGGTCCTGCAAATCCGGTATACTGATCCTATCTACCCGCTATCTCGACTCTCTGCCGAAAGAGAGATCCATTCAGTCACTGAAGCATAATATAGTCATATGAGATGTTAAGGTTAGAAACACTAACTTTGGGTACCCCATCATACTTGATCGCCTCTACTCCGTAAGAAGGAAATCTAGGGAGTAAGAGAATCTATGTAACTTCCTGAAGAATGCTCCAATCATGGCAAGAAATCGATGGTAAACCTGAAGCAGTCCGAAAACCTGATAAAGACTGAAGTAACACTTCTGTCTCCTTTATGGGATCAAAACCCAAGGTAAAGGGGGTGAGAAAGATCCTCCAAGAAGCAAGTAGCAAAGGACTAACCTGTAGTACTATGATGGCGGCCTTAGAAGAGTCAAAAACAACCTAGAAGAAACCTCGTCCCAATAAACGATTGTCTAAAAGGCAAGGTGCGAGATCTAAAGGCAAAGCTGAAAGCATCTAGTCCTTAGCTTGTGACTTGGAAGGCTCGGGTCCATAAATGTGTGAAACGGTCCACATCCTTCTTGAGCTGCAACAGCTCGTACTTTGAAAAAGTGATGGTTCTTGCGGTCGGTTGAAGTTGTTGAGGATTGCCTGAATGGGATCCATTCGACAATAAAAAATGGGAGGCCAACACAGATCCTTCTGTCGTTTTGGAGAGGCTAAGAGGAGGGGGAGAGGGAGGGGACAAGGCAGTGGGGAGTTTAGAGGTCTAAAAGGAGAACTACGCAAGAAGGGACTGAGAGGGAGGAGGAAGAAGGAAGAGGCTGAGTGAGGGCTGAAGAGGGAGAGAGAGGCTAAGAAGGGAGGTGCTGAGTGTTGAGTGTTGGAAGCAATGGAAGCACAAAGGAGAAAAACGAGATGCTGTAATAGATTCCCGCAAAACTGAAGTGTGAAGGCTCAAGGGAGAGCCAACATAACAAAATCCTAGGGCTAACTGCCCTAACTGGACTAAGTGTCCTAACTGACCTAGATGGTACATAAACTAACTGTACCAATAGTCCTAACTCACTGTAACTAGGCCTACAAGGCACATACCAAGGTATAAGTGGCATCTATGGATAGCCCATGAGATGGCCTACAAACCCCCCTCCATGGTATGGGTTGAAGTATCCTAGACATGGCTCAGGATACCTAAATATCTAGTGTCATCGTTGCACATGTTCGTCCTGTAGGGATATAGCAATCTATGACTGTTCAGAGTACAACAGATCAAGTTACAAAAGGTACTAAGTTTAAAACTTGCCGAAAAGCCTCAAACTTAGTTCAAGGTAGAGCCTTTGTAAATAGATCTGCCAAGTTGTCTTCCGTGGGAACATAAGACAACTCAATATCAGCTACTGATAATCGCTCTCTGGCATAGTGATAGTGAACCTCAATGTGCTTCGTGCGAGCATGGAAAACTGGATTCCGTGCAATAGCCAAAGCACTCTAACTATCAGTGAAGATGATGATAGGTGCTGTCTGGCATGCACAAAGATCTGCAAGGAGCTTCCGAAGCCAACACACTCCATTGTAGCTGTAAAAGTTGCTCTGTACTTAGCTTCACAGCTAGAAGTGGCAACTGTACTCTGCTTCTTGCTGAACCAAGAAACACATGAAGTACCAAGCATAAAACAGTTGTCACTATGTGACACACGAGTGTCAAAACAACCAGCCCAATCACTATCAGTGAATCCATGCATGACAAGTGAAGTATCAGCCCATAAAGAAGGCCTAAATGCTGAGTGTCTTTAAGATATCTGAAAACACGCTTCACGGCATGCCAATGGTGCATAGATGCGCTGTGCATATATCTGCTCAACTGTGAGACAGCATACTGTAGATCAGGTCTCGTATGGCATAGGTAAATCAAACAATCAACTGCCTATTGATAGAGAGTGACATCACATGTACCGCTGCCATCCTCAGAAGAGAAGTGAAAACCAGTCTCTAACGGTGTGGATACTGGCTTGCAATCCTCAAACTGAAAACGCTACAAAAGCTGTCCAATGTACTTGGATTATGACATCAAAATGCCCCCTTCACTGCTAGCAAATTGGATGCCCAGATAGTAGTACAGAAGACCAAGATCAGACATAGCAAATGTCTGCTACAAAATCTGCAATTTGCTGAGCATGTGTCCTAGTCACAAGCATGTCATCCACATAAAGGACTAAAATCAGCAAATCTGTCCCACGCTTGCGAATGTAAAGGGTAGCCTCCGTAGGGCTATTCTGAAAGCCAAGTGTGAGCAAATGAATATGAAATCTCGAGTACCAAGCCCGAGGTGCCTACTTCAATCCATAGAGGGCCTTTTTCAAGCGGCATACCTTGCTTTCAAAACCTTCAACCTCAAAGCCAGGAGGTTGGGAAACATAGACCTCTTCCTGCAAATGCCCATGAAGGAAAGCTGTCTTAATATCAAGCTGATGTACCTGCCAATGAAAGTGGGCAGCAAAGGCAATAACAATGCGAATAGTAGTGATCCTAGAAGTGGGAGCAAAAGTCTCCTCAAAGTCAATGCAATGCTGCTAAGCATAGCCCTTAGCAACAAGATGTGGGCTTTGTAACGGTCCATTGAACCATCAGCTTTCTGTTTGATTTTGTAAACCCACTTAGTTCCAATGGAGGCAAATCACACAACTCCCAAGTGTTATTCTGATGGATAGAATCCAATTCAGCTTGCATGGCCTTCATCCAACAACCATTCTGAAAGGCATCTTGATGACATAAGGGCTCTTCATTGCATGCTGTAGCAACCAAAGCATAAGCAACAAAACTAGCATGCTCTTTCCGGAAAGCTGCTCTCGTACAGGCTGGCAGAGGAGTGTCTTGTTTGCTGTCTTTTGATATGTCAAGGAGCCAACAGGGTACCTTTTTAGGCTCCTGAATTTCTACTCTTTCCTGGTCAACAGCCCTGTGCAAAGATCACTTAATTCAATCTCCTCTAAGACGGACTAAGAGCCAACATGAATCTCAGAAAAGGGATAAGATCAAGCTGCTACTGCTCCCCACCTTCCCTACTGCTGCTCTACCTCCCTTCCCCGCCCCTCTCTCCATCCTCCCCTCTCTTTGAGATGCCTACTTCAACGGCAGAGGCAATCAGGTCCAATGGGGTTTCGCATGTTACGGTCATTGTCTCTGACCCTAACATCTCAGATGACCACATTATGCTTCAACGTACAAATGGCTCCTTCAGACAGAGAGTCGAGATTGCAGGGAGACAGGATCAGTGTAGGATTTGCGGGACCCTTAGGCACTTGGCCAGAGATTGCCCAAGGAAAAAGAAAAGACCTAAAAGATCCACGAGTGCACCTCATAGCTTCACCCGACCTAGACCTTCCTCACGACTAGTTCCTACTGCTTCACGTATTGCTAGACCGGCTTCACATCCAAGATCATCAGCCTCTCGTCCTGGTACTTCTACAGCGCGAACAGGACAATCAGCACGTCCTGTTTCGATTGTCCCTCGTTGGGTGCTTGTCAGAGTTGGTGAGCCAGTACCTCAGGCTACCACTAACAAGGCCGCGGACCCGTCTCTTCAGGTAGGAGACATCCCTTTCTTGGTTCCATGTGCAGATGAGACTGCTTGTCATCCTGCTTCAACATGTATCCACTTGCTTGGTACTATTTCTTTTTTTTTTTCAATAGTATGCTTATTAAGAAATGAAATGTTTTCCTACTGTTCAGTTACGGACAATGGGGACTAGGTCTAGCATCTGAGGGTGGACCCCCTTGCTTGGGGTTATGGGCATTAGTGACCCACAAGAGTGATGGCCTCTCTTTGAGAGGGACATCTGGAAACCACACCCCACCTGAGTACCCAAACATGGGACCAATCAAATGCACAGATTGCATACCAACCTAGGAACCATTCAAGAGAATGTTCCCAGGGTCAAGTCACGAAGGGAGCCTGTATTGTCAAGTTTATCTCATTTACAGCACTATTTCATGTTGTTTCTACTATCTTTCTAGAAACTAGTGCTTGTCTCTAATGTTGGATGTAAGTGGTGATTGTTACAGGCTTCTTCCTTGTGGATTGGGCAAGCCAAGAGTTGAAACCTGAGCTTGGAGTCCTCCTTTTTGTTGTCTACCTTGTACATATGCTGTTGAGTCTTGTATCTAGGTCCTAGGTTTTCACTGAGTTCATCAGTTTGGAAGGTGCATTGCACCTTGGTCTTGTATCTCCATTTTCAAGAATAAAGTGAGCCTGGATAAGGGGGGGGGGGCCGTCTTGGCCCCTCAATCATATTGCATTTTCCAATGATGTGACTTTGTGTTTAAGCTGTATAAGTCTTAATTCCAGCTTAATTGCAAACTCTTAAGTTCAAGTATATGTGTTTGGCAACTCGCAATCATCTCATTCAAACGCCTCTGCAAAATCCGTTGTCTGAATTGATAGAAAGCACCGAGTAGTTTACACTGCTCTTGCCCCTGTTCAGATACAGGAGCGCTCACCTAGGGAGAAGGGAGAACCTTTGTGCAAAGACCCGTGCCTTACTTGAAAACGATGCCAAAGTTGTGACTGAGGTCATGCAGTTTCATGCCGAGATCACGCTGCGGCACCCCCATTCTTCTCTTGCACGTCTGTCTACACCTGACAGAGGTAAGGGGGTTATTGGTTCCACTCCTCCTTCCGCAGGGCTCCTTCGCACTCCTGCGCCAAAGGTACTTCGCAGGAATTCATTTTCAGTTCTGACAGACTTGGCTGAGTTTGAGGCAGAGGAGGAGTTTGTACCCTCTACGCTCAGGAAGCACATCTTCCAAACATCGGTGGACAAAGTTTCCCCCTCAACAAGGAGGGTGTGCTTTCCCCAGTTGACTTCCCTCCTCTTGATAGAAGGAATTTTTCGCAAGACAGGGCTTTCTCCGCTACCAGGTCGGGTAGCATCTTCCATCCGGCCTCCTCCTCTTGCAAATGAAGATTGTCAGTTGGAACGTTCAAGGCCTCGGGGGTGTACCTCACCGCCGCCGTAGGCAGCTCATTCGTAACCAACTTCATCCAGGTGTTACAAGGTCTCCAGCTGATTCAGGAACACAAATTGGATGCCAGGGATTGTTCCAAGTCGGGTAAGCTTCTTTCAGGCCACAATTTTTTGTCACCCGCCTTGGGCACGAGGGGAGGTACTTGCATTTTTGTTTCTTCTTCTATACTCCCCTTGGTGATTGGACACGTTCAGGGCCTCGAGGGTGTACCTCACCGCCGCCGCAGGCAGCTGATTCGTAACCAACTTCATCCAGGTGTTACTGGGGGTTCTATGGACATCTTCCTTGGTGATTGGACACGGGATCATAGTCCCTTCTAGAGCTCAATGAATTATACTTTTGATTGGTGGGCATAAGGTTGGTCTCTTAAACCTTTATGCACCCAATTCTAGAGGAGATCGTGTCCTTTTTTGGAAGGAACTGCTCCCTTGGTCACATATTGCAAATGCTTGGATTATAGGAGGCGATTTCAACATGGTTGAAATGCCCTCAGACCAAAGGGGTGGTAGGGAAGGTGGCATTCACTCCCTAGAGAGAGCAACGTGGGATGCCTGCCTTTTTCAATACAATGGCAGGGATGCTTGGCATGATGATGCTTTTCACACTCAGCCATATTCTCTCCTGTTTTCTTGGTCGAACAGGAGATTGCACATGCCTATACATGCACGGATTGACAGATTTTATGTGGATGATTGGGGGCTCTTGACAGAGGTGATACTGTTTGCATTGCAACTGAGGTGTCCACTTCGGATCATTTTTCAATGGTTTTGATGGTCTCAAATCCCCATGTGAGGCACCGCTCTGCCAGTGTTAGGATTCCACATTCCTTTTATGCAGAGGAGGGCCTTACAGAGACAATGTTGCGGACCTGGGTATCTCATTTGCAAGATGGGTAACTTTCTCCTTTAGACTTAGCCGCAGCCCTCTCTGATATCAGTGACTTTTATCTTTCAGTTGCTCGTATCAGAAGGGGTGAGATCCTCAGGCATGAGATATTTATCCGCCTGCAGTTGGCTGCCCTCCAGAGGGAGGAGCAGAAGAGGCCTACAGATGCTTGGATTCAGGAGCGCCTTGCTGCAGCAAGGTCTTAGCAGCAATCACTTTTAGATCAGAGAGCAGAGTATGCCTTTCACGCCAGAGAGTCATTTTAGAAACAAAAGGGAGGTAGGGTTAACAAGCAGTTCTTCTCTACTCTTGGCCCAAGACATACTAGGGAGAGCGTCTCACAGCTTGTTGACTCAGGCGGAGTTCTTCAGACACATCCAGATTCCATCTTGCAGATTGCCACCGATTTCTATGCCTCCCTTCTTACAGCAGATCCAGACACTCAGGCCACAGATGATGCTAGAGTGGTTATTTGGCGACACTTACCAGGGTTGGTGGCAGGGGATATGATTATTTCACTTAATGCACCCTTCACCAACGTAGAGTTCAGGACTGTTCTCTCTACCCTTCACAAGGGCAAGTGTCCTCGTTCAAATGGACTTACCCCCTTATTTTTTATATCAGATTGGGGATCACATTACCTCAGTCCTGCAGGGTGTATGGGACTCAAGTGAGATGCCAAACTTACTTACAGAGGGCCTCATTCATTTGATTCCAAAAGGGGGTTACAGGACTCAAATGCATGGATCAGAGGGGTGTCAGCCCTCTACAGATCAGCCCACAGCCAAGTTCTTATTGGTGGAGTCAGGGGAGATAGGTTTGAGATTACTAGGTCAGTCCGTCAGGGATGCCCCCTTTTCATTCCTTTTTGTGGCTGAGGCTATGAGCTATTATATTAGAGCTCAAGCTAGAATCGTAGGGCTCAAGCTGGAATCGTAGGCAAGAGGATGAGCTCTTAGACAGTGAGTTGGCAAATGACACGACTATTTTTTTGGATGCTACTCCATTCAGGACAGCATTGGATTTGTTTGCATTGCGGCAGGTACACACATTAATTGGAACAAATCCAATGGCTTTTGGATCAGTGATGAGGACACTCCATCTGGGGGATTGACATAGGGTTCACTTGGATTCAAAGGGGAGTCTCCATCAAATATCTGGGATGCCAGGTTGGGTTGGACATCTCTCCAACACAGCAGTTCGCTCCCGTGTTGGAGAGTATCAGGAGCAAACTCATCTTTTGGAGTTCAGCCAGACTTGACCTTGCATCCAGAGTTGTGGTTGTGAACCAGGTATTATTGGCCACTGCTTGGTTTGTTTGCTCATGTTGGTGCAAATCTAGAGGTTGTATCGCTCAACTCATGAGACCTATCAGGAACTTCCTATGGAGCAGTTTAGATGGCACCTCAGATGTTGTAGCCAGGGTGGCTTGGAAGGGATCCTCCAGAGCAGCCACTACTAGGAGAGTTACTTTTTTCAGAGTTTAGACGGGATCTCCTTTCTTCTCTGAGTTTCCTTCAAGGTTGAGACGGCATTTTCAGCCTCTGCCTTGGTTCTTTATTAGCTCCCTTTGAGCTGTCTTTCCTCGTGCATTGCATGATGTACTCCCGCATTTGAGCTTGCTCTCGCGGTTTTCATTCATACTTAATGAAGTAATTTTCTTAGGGAAAAAAAAAAAGAGCCCTGTGCAAATGATCCTGATCAATGATAGGCATATCACGCTGAATTTCTGGCTGCACATGTGGCTGCAAATGACTAATAGATGGAGGAGGTACAACCTCAGATGGAACATCATCCCGAGCATGGGATGGAAACAAAGGCATCAAGCTGTCAAATATGCCAAGGGTATCAACAATGGGCTGTTTTTGACAGTCCAGCAAAGGCATAGTGGAAGATTCATCAAACACAACATCCCAACTAACAAAACACTTGCCCGTGCGGGGCTGATATAGCATATAGCCCTTGCTCTCTGAACTATACCCAAGAAAAATGCACTTAACAGCTTTATCATCCAACTTAGTGCGTTTCTGTGAAGGCACATGAGCATAAGCTAAGCATCCAAAAGTCGTCATGTGAGAAATGCAAGGCTTACGACCCGTCCAAGCCTCATAAGGTGTGATAATCTGCAATGCCTTGGTAGGACATCTATTCAAGATGTAATTTGCACACATGACCGCCTCCAACCACAACTTATTAGGCAAATGTTTGCCTTTCAACATGCATCTGACCATTTCCATCACTGATCTATTCTTCCGCTCAGCCACGGGATTCTGTTGAGGAGTATAAGGCACCGTGCATCGATGATTGATGCCACAGGAAGCCAAAAAAACAGCAAACTCCTTGACGTGTATTCACCCCCCCTGTTTGTATTAAGGTGAGCAATGTACAGCCCACTCTCATTCTCAGCCAAGGCAATAAAGTGCTTGAAGCATGAAGAAACTTCAGATTTGGATTTCAACGCGAAAATCCAAGTGTACCTAGTGAAATCATCGATAAAAGTGACAAAATACTAGAACCCCCCAAGAGCTGCAACCCTGATGGGTCCAGAAACATCACTATGAACCTGATAAAGATTGCGTGAAGCACCAACTCTTTCATCCTTCGGAAACGCAGCACGGTGCATCTTACCAAGCAAGGCATATGCATGTTGCGAAGATCCACAACCATATCTTCCTTATATGACTTCACCAGGGCTCCAAAATTGAGGTGTCCAAACCTCTCATGCCACAAATGAGCCACAAATGAGTATCTGCCATGTAGAATCAAGAGCAAAGGCATGTGCATTGACAAGTGCAGCATCATCATCCAAACATATGTCATAAGCATCAAGTCTATAAAGACCTCTAGATAATGTGCCAGTCAAAACCAGGATAGAGGCATGTGTAACATCATACACTGCACACCTCACACCATAAAAAATAACTTAAAAGCCACATGTAGCAATGGCTGAAATAGAAATGAGGTTCTTACGAATGCCTGGAACATAAAGTACATGCTCTAGAGTGACAATACCACAAGAGACAGAAGTAAGAGCAACTTGCCCAATACCTTTCATGGTATATGATGCATTATTGGCACATGTGACACTACCTCTCTTAGATGTAAGCTCCAATGAGCTAAATAACTTCTTGCAAGAAGTGATGTGCTTGCTAGCACCACTATCAAAGAACCAGTCATCACGAACATCTGAAACTGCCATACAAGCATCATGAACATCAGGATTATACTGACATGTAACCAAGAAAGCCCAATGCTAGTCTTGTGCGAAATTAGCGGACTCATGTCCATCTTCTGTACTAGAAGAACCAGATAGTGCAAGACCAAACTCTTTCTTCTTCTTTTCAGATGCTATGCGCTTCCTGCATTCAGAAATATCATGCCCAGGTTTCCTGCAATAATTACATCTCTTCTTCTTTTTGTTATCCCCAGAAGAAAAGGCACCATGTGAATGATCAGCATGGGAATGAGAGGGTTTTTCAGCTGAAACCTTGCCTTTACCTTTGTGTTTGTGATGGGCAGCAAATGCTTGATCACTAGCCATAGAAGCATTGCGATTCACACGACTTTGCTCCTCCTAAAGTGGGAAGAGCAACCAGCTGGTCAAATGAGAAATAATTAGCATCACCCCCTGCAACCAACTTCAGTGTAGTAGCAAAGCCCTGATATGAATGAGGCAACCCATCAAGGGTATTAGAAACAAGCTGAGAATCAAGCATAATCTCATCAATGTTGGCCAACTGCTCTTTCAAATCCTTCACATTAGCGAGATAGGCATCCATGTTACCACCCTCATCAAGCTTCAAATCTTTCAACTGCTTGCAAAGATAGGCAACCCTCGCCTCATTCCGCACCTGATACAAAGATGCAAGCTGATCTCATGCTTGCTTAGCTGTCTTGCAAGACCGAATATGAGAGATAATAACCCGTTTCACTGAAAGAGCAATCAAGGCATGTACTTTGGCATGACGACCATCCCACTGAATTTGCTCCTATGAAGGAGGCAAAGCACCTGGAGCAGAAGGTGCAGGTGTCCTAGCAGTAGCATTAGAACCATCACCTGGCCTCAGAACTTGAAACAATATGCCATAGATTCTTGGCAACCAACACATGTCCCATCATGTATGACCACATGGGATAATTGGTGCCATCAAGCTTGTCATCAACCCCAATCATCCCAAAAAGATCATCCTTGTGGCTAGCCATTTATGCAAATAGGGGAGCAGTACCACAACGGAGAAGGGCAAAGTAGAAACTCAACTCCCAACTGCAAAGACTGATGATTGTACAAGCCTCAAGGCTTTCACTGCAAAAAGTGCAATAACCAGTCTCAAACAAAGCCCAAACACCAAAGTAGGCAAAAAGAGTTGTCCCCAAATGCTATAGCAGGCTCCAAACTGCTCCAGAAGCTGGCACACTTCACAAAGCAACATTAAACTCCTCCAAAATGAAGAAAAATGCAGAAATACAGCTTCAAAATACTGACACGCAGTTTGAGGCAGACTGAACTGACTTCAAAGCCTACTGCAAATTCCGTACAGGGCCATACACAGGCCGTACAGCATTAAATTCACCTGCCAAAATCCGTACTGCAATAAATGACTTCTGACACAGTCTATACAATAGTTAATGATGATGACGCAGTCCGTGCTGCAGTAAATGATGATGACGCAGTCGGTATTGCAATAAATGCTGCAGTCGCAGTCCCATACTGCACCGTACAGCAGTAAATGCTTGTCATCAGATCCGTACTGCACCGTACAACAGTAAATGCTTCCATACCACAGTTCGTACTATTGTACGGACCACACGTGCGAGCTTTGAAGGAGTAAATGCAGCCATACAGATCTGTGCCAGCCTTAAATGCATCTGTACAAGGCCGTACAGTTGTACGGATTCCGTACAACAGTAATAATTATGTGTGACACCGTACGGTTGCAGAAGAGCTTCGGGCTGGTGCTGCAGGTCCGAAATTCTCCCAAATGCTCCAAATGTGCCTCCCTTTGCAATAGCTGGTCCAAAATGCAATCTTCTTGCATCAGAAAGAGGTTTTAAGTGCTTGGAAAGGTCTCAAACACTCGTGGGAGCGTGAAAACCTGCAAGACCAGCAGGAATGAGGGCTCTAGAGGCTGCCAAACAGCTTGGGAAAGCTGTCAATGGCTGAGGGAAAGGATTCCCCATCTGCTCTATACCACTATTGGGTGTTGGAAGAAATGGAAGCACAAAGGAGACAAACGAGATGCTGTAATAGATTCCTGCAAAACTGAAGTGTGGAGGCTCAAGGGAGAGCCAACATAACCAAACCCTAGGGCTAACTGCCCTAACTGGACTAAGTGTCCTAACTGACCTAGATGGTACATAAACTACTGTACCAATAGTCCTAACTGACTATAACTAGGTCTACAAGGTACATACCAAGGTATAAGTGGCATCTATGGATAGCCCATGAGATGGCCTACACTGAGAGTGAGGAGGGAGAGGATGAGCAAGGAGGGAGGGAGGGGAGCTTGCTACTGCTAGAGAACAGATTGGAGCTTCAACTTGTAGCTTATAACCTTGAAATTGAGCCTGCTAAAATCGCCTTCTTGAAGCTGAGATTTTCTAATGAGTCTTGGAGTAGAACAAACTGAAAAAAGAGCTGAATCTGCAGCTGATACAAAGGTTGAAGATTGCAGTCAATTCTTCCAGCAAATGTCGCAAATCAAAGAAGCTCTGAGGTCGCAATTTCCTTGCAGCTCCAATGGTTATGAAGCTTGAGAGCAGGAGCGAGTGCAGCAAGAGCAAAAGCAGCAGGAAGGTGTCACAAAATACTAGACAGGCTGCAAGTTGGTGTTGCGACCTGATAGATAGGCTGATGGTGTGATGTCAGCAGCAAACGAACG
Organism: Dipteris shenzhenensis; assembly: GCF_047967505.1. Classification (NCBI taxonomy): domain Eukaryota; kingdom Viridiplantae; phylum Streptophyta; class Polypodiopsida; order Gleicheniales; family Dipteridaceae; genus Dipteris; species Dipteris shenzhenensis. Next base: position 49,861,668 of record NC_141624.1, read on the forward strand.
CTGAGAGGAATCAGTGGGTGGATCAGATACTTCCAAACAGATCCAAGGGATCATATATCCTCGCTAGAGAGCGCTGGAGGCAAGGATATAGGGCTGAGGGGGAGGATACCTAGAGGAGAAGAGCTAGGGAGGAGAGAGGAGCCACGACGGGGAGCAGGCTGCAGTTAATTGCTACTTTGCTGCATGTATATCTCTTTTGAAAAAGACCTGTTGGGATGGCATAACCAGCATATCACCTGTAAAACCACATGTGGGGGAGCAGGTTTATCAGTGTCCCACAGCAAACGTGGGGGACAAACCACTCTTCTGCCAAGAATGGCAAAGCAGGCCTGCAATACAATGGTAAGTCCACCACGTCAACCCAAACAGGACATTTTTGCTGAATGAGGCTCTGGTAATCCTTAGTAGGCAACCAAGGGTATACATGCACCAATTGATTCCCAAAAAACAAAGGAGATTTTACTAGTAGACGTTGGTTTATATTGAGCATCTGTGAAAATGACTTACTCTGGCGGCCTTGTAACAGCCCGCAACAAACATCCTTTAAGCAATGATTTTCAGCCATTGTGCTACATCCCTGCATCAGGCATCCGTCTCACAAAGAACAATACAACAGGTTTTTTAGCTTGATTGATTTCAAAGAATCCTTCCTACAAAGTATCTGCAAAAGGCTGCAGTTCAAGATTAACATAGCTCTGCAAACCCTCATCAGCCAAAGCTTGATGATGCTTGGGCTCACCCCTCTTGTATTGAAAAGTATACATTTCGGATTTTAAAAACCCACATAATAGCAACTGTCATCTAGTGTCACAAGAAAACATTACTAGATTTTGCCAAGCGTTTTGCCTAGAAACGAGGTTTTTTAATGTATTTTATATGAATTATATATAAAACATAAATAATTATCTTCAGATTCTCTCTCTCTCTCTCTGGGAAAAGAGCTCTCAAATACACATATGCACATTGAGCACTCTCAAAAGAGTCAAGACACAGGAGACAACCTGCACTAGGGCGTTTCGCCCAATGCACTGGCATTTCGGCGAAACGTTTCGTCTGGAAAAGTTTCTAAGTGTTTCGCATGCAAGAAACACATGTTTTGGTTACACTGAATGCATCGCCAATCCAAAACATCTGGCCGCCAAAGGAAAAGGCAATAAAGTACCGTCATCATAAAGTACATCATCAACAAGAGTAATTCCTTTTGATGAAATAAAATATGAGTGCTTGGGTTGTTGCAAGGCAAGGGGTCAATCAAATGCCTTTGACCAGTGCAGATTCTCAGCTCGCAAGGAATTTCCATCCAGAAAGTCACGACCATGTCATTTATGATAAGAAAGAATCTCCTTCCAGGCCAAGAGCATTTTGGAAACAAGAGGACAGCCTTTAACCGTGCCATCAATATAACCCAGGATGAAATCCCACGAAGTGGGATGCCAATACCCAAAAGCAATAGTCAACTGCGAGAGTAGATGACACATCATAGCAGCCCAAGGCTCATCATTCTGCTGAAATTGCAGCATCACTTTGTAGGCTATCTCATGGGTTATCCATAGATGCCACTTATACCTTGGTATGAGCCTTGTAGGCCTAGTTATAGTCAGTTAGGACTATCGGTACAGTTAGTTTATGTACCATCTAGGTCAGTTAGGACACTTTGCTTCCAACACCCAACACACTTTTCCCTTGTGAATATGAATATTCAATATATTCAAGCCACCATGCATCTTCAAGGAAAAGAATGCTGCATAGAGAGTAATCTAATACTCTTATGGCCATGTTTTGTGCACCAAAGAAGAAATGTCTTTTTTGTAAAATATCATCAAAGGAAAGAAAAACTAAATATAGGCCACCAAAATTGACTGCACAATTCGGAGTGGAACGTGAAGAGGCCAAGTGGCTAGCTTCCAATATTCCAATTTCTCCCTGAGCTTTGCAAGTACCCAATCTGCTTTCTGTCCATGAGTGATATTCCATCCCAATGGACAGCCCAAATGACAAACAAGTTGATTGGGTAAAACAATTTCCCCAGGCCACAGAGAGCTATGCAAATCCTTAGCATGCAAAGGAAGCAGCTTTGACTTGGAAAGTTTACCTGCAAGCCAGCAACTATTCGATACAAAGATAAAGCACTCATGAGTTGCGAAAGATTAGCTTTTGTATTCATTGGAGTGAAGAATGAATAATCAACATAAGCTTGCGCAGTCATGGGCTTTCTTCCATGTATCTCCAGACCATGCAAGACATCAATGGCCACAAGATGATCAATATAAAAAGGCATCGAATGAGTAGCTATTGCATAAAGCAAAGCACTAAGAGGACATCCCTGTCTCACTAAACGAGTCCACTGATCAGAAATATCTCCTGATAAAATGCATGCAACTTTACTATCATTGTAGAGCCAGTAGATAGCATGTTGCATCCGAAGCCCAAATCCAAAGGATTGCATGGTCTGTGACATAAAATCCCACTACACAATATCAAAAGCTTTGGCAATGTCTTCTTGCAGCAAGAGTACATCCTGCTGAGTATATTTTGCATATTCTATCCCAACATAGGCATTTGGAATATTATCAATGATGTGTCTGCGAGGGATTAAACCATATTGGGTAGGATGTAGGCCCTAATGAAGAAAACCTTTTATTCTATCAACCACCATTTTGGCAACCATCTTATAAATGACTGGCATGAGTGTATAAGGCCTCCAATCAGCAATTGATTCTCAAAGATGCTTTTTCGAGATCAACTAAACCAGCCCTTTCTTCCAAGCATCTAGCATTTGCTGATTTTGCTAGGAACTATTAATCATATGCAATAAAACATGCTTAAGGACATCCCAATAAGCCAGAAGAACTCCATCGTAAGAGCATCCCAACCTGGGGACTTCCATGTACCACACGACTTTAGAGCATCAAGAAGCTCCCTTTTCGTGAAAGGTGACTCAAGCTATTGAGCCTGAGCAGGAGCAATAATGAGAGAAACATGCTGCAATAACCTCCGTCTTGCTAACAGAACTTCTTGTGAAGAGGAATCCAAACTCCCAAATTGTTGGGCAAAACGATCAGCGCACTCTTGAGCAAGGTGTGTCCATGAGGAAGTCCAAAGACCATCAGAAGTCAAAACCATGCAAATATTATGAGCCTGCTTTTTATAATGTAAGCTGTTGAAGAACTCTTTAGGAGAGCAACCTTTAACCAAAAAAGCTTTTTGCCTGGATCTGGTTTCCCATTTGACAATTTTCTTATGGTCATTCCTCTGTAGTAATTGCTTAGCATGACACAGACAGTTAAGCTCAGGCTTAGTTAAATATTTGACATGGCTGAGTTCTGTCAACTTTTGACGGATGAATTTAGCATCTGCAACCACTTTCCTTAAGTGATGCAAATAATGCTTCCCATAATCACGAATAACAGAATGTATGCGAGAAGCAAAGGCATTCCAAGCATAGTCAAGATCAATCTGCCAATATTCCAGAAGGTGTGCAATGGCATTACCAACCATATCTCATGAAAAGACAACCTGAGCCATAATGGAGCATGATTGGAATGAGAAAAGGCATAACCACCCACATTTGACACATAAGAGTATCATACTGCTGCATATTTATCATGTACCAACAGTCCAACCTGGCCCGATATGCAGAGTGGGCATTATGCTGAAAAGTGTATCCTGAAAGTGTAGGCTTCAACTCTCTCCAAAGATCTACAAGAGCGAGCTGAGAGGTCAAATGAGACCAATGTTGACGCTCCAAAGCCACTATGTGAGTATTACCTGACGTATTGTCCCCTTGCTGGGGTGCATTATTAGAACCCCCACAAAGAAATGCATGTTGTCTCCAAGAATATTGCTGCATATCCTCCCATATTAAAGCTCTTCGATGAGAAGATTGAGAAGCATAAATAGAGGCAAATTCAAATATTTCACCCTAGATGAGACACTGAATGATGATCCATCAGCCTTCTTTATCATTCAAAGCCACAATTGAGTGAAAAGCATGCTTGACAAAGAAAAGCAACACCTGAAAAGGAGTGTTCTCTAGCATAGAAGATATCATAACCAGCATAATGGCATGTCCTGCCTGCATACATATGCTGATTGTACTCTTGTCGAGCTACTATATCAGGCTGTAACTCATTGACATATGCCCACACAAGCTTCCATTTCCGAATGTCACATAGACCTTGTACATTGAAGGTCAAGCACTTGATTTGTCAAGCAGATGTTTTATACAGCTATATACAGCTGAGAGTCTTCCAAAAAATAAAGCATTAAGTCTGCATGTCCACCTCAGGGTCTGGGCCTTGTCCGGACACAACAGCCTGATGGGAGGACAGCAAACCACCAACTTCTTCCTGGGCTGCTGTAATAGCGCCACACACACACATAACAGCAAGGGAAGAAGGAGGGATTCGACACAGACAGCCGGACAAAACCCACAACAGTGTTGATTGACTAAGTGCAGGACTGAATGTAACATGAGCGAAACCCCTATCTTGGTTAACAAACTAATGACGGATTGCTGGGCAAAGTTTTCTAGGCTAAGGAAAGGGTATGCCAAGGCTGGAATAGGTAACAGAGAGGGCTGGAACCACAAGTGCAGGGAAGGATTGGCTGACTCGACTCCACACTCACTCACACACACCTTTTTTTTTGGAACAAATTTTGCATTAAGAAAGCATTTACATTCATAGCTGTCCAGAGCAGGACAGCTACTACTCACAACTAAAAACAGTAATAAAAAACTTCCAACTGGGCCTGAGGAACGCCTCAAACACACACACATAACAGCAACGGGAGAAGGAGGGATTCGACACAGACAGCCAGACAAAACCCACAACAGTGTTGATTGACTAAGTGCAGGACTGAATGTAACATGAGCGAAACCCCTACCTCGGTTAACGAACTAGCTTGAGCAAATGACGGATTGCTGGGCAAAGTTTTCTAGGCTAAGGAAAGGGTATGCCAAGGCTGGAATAGGTAAAGGAGAGGGCTGGAACTGCTCACAAGTGCAGGGAAGGATTGGCTGGACTCAACTCCACACTCACTCACACACACCTTTTTTTTTTGGAACAAATTTTGCATAAAGAAAGAATTTACATTCATAGCTGTCCAAAGCGGGACAGCTACTACTCACAACTAAAAACAGTAATAAAAAACTTCCAACTGGGCCTCAGGAAGGCCTCAAACGGAATGAGCGTCCTGTAGAGACCAAAGCAAAGAAGCTCAAAAATATGGGAAGACAGTCACTGAAGAGTGCTCATACAGTGGAATGGTACGAGCACGATACAACGATAAAAGAGCCCAATATCGAGAAAATATCATACTCCGGGAGAGAAGTATATCTTCCAAACAACCAAAACTGCTTTCCAAAGGAACTGGATCGAAAACGAGCTCGAAGCCTTGTTGTCAAACAAAAAAAAATCACTCACTCACACACACTTTTTTTTTGGTGGAATCTATAAACTTTATATTATAGTCAGCAGTCCCAGAAAACAAGCATGCTAATATATCAGAAAATGTCATTATGAGACAAGTAAGCATAAGCATCTGACTGAAAAGCACACATCTCTCTCTCTCTCTCTCTCTCTCTCTCTCTCTCTCTATGAACACCAGGAGGAGAAGGGGACAGCAGCAAATGACAGTGTCTGAACAATGTGGCGAGTATGCAAAACAAATTGAGGATGGCAGTGTGGAATTGTAATGGCACCCTATGGTCCAACCCAGGGGGGTTCTTGGAGACATACCATAACAGAGATGTGATCTTCTATACTGAAACACATGAAAGCCCAAAGAGAGGGCTACCCACAGTGACAGGATACACATGGGAGCCTGCCCACAGGAGGGAATTGAGGAGGGATGGTGGGGTACGAGGATCCGGAGGGGTTCAGATCACATTTGAGGCCACTCCTCACTATGGTACGAAAGGAGGAGCATGCACGACACATGTGGATCCGCATCTAGTTACCAGACACACAGCTGACCTTCATTGCACTATGCTATTTTCCCCCAGAAACATCATCCTATGCACGAGAGGTCACCACTGATGGGCACAGCCCATATGAGACTATTCATGATGATATCACGGAAATCTCCAGACATGGGACACTCTCCTCCTTGGTGACTTCAATGCACGAACTAGCAACAGACAGGTGGGCCTATTAGATTTCCTCGTAGTACCGGAGATGGATGCAGCAGAGCTGGGGATCGTGAGATAGTCGGCAGATACAGAAGCACCAGTGACGGCATATGGGAGACATTTACTCGAGCTGGGAGCCATACATGACTCGATCATATATAGTGGTCTTCGTAGATGGCCATCATCTGGTGGGCTCACCTATTTCCCACATGGAGGGGGAAGTAGCATGGTAGACTACCTGCTCGGCCCACTAGCATTGGCCCCACGGATACATGATTTTATGGTGCCACCTCCTCCACTTGGAGCTGACCACTCATATCTCACTTTTTGCATATCGGTCGCCACGCCAGCCATGAGGAGGTCCCCTCCACCACCCGCTTGTGTCCAGATTCATTTTGACCATGCTCTTGACCCGGTGTACATGAGCCACCTAGCTTCCGAGCTTCCAGTACTACTTGGGGATGGGATGGACCTCGCACATGCATCAGACACTCTCACATCGGTGATACAGGAGGTTGCCGCCAGATCCTTTCCCACGACACGATCTACACGTGTTCCACATGGGAAGATGCCCCAAAATCCATGGTTTGATGATGAGTGCAGAGAGATGAGAGCCCACCTCACATGAGATAGCATTGGGACATTTGACTCCGCTAGAGGCACATCGGATATCATGCCAAGTGACACGGCGTAAGAAGCGGGCTTTCCTCATGCGTAGGATGGACGAGGTGATCAGTTCTTTTCATGGAGGAGATCCTACCACTGGATGGGGACTCTTATCAGAAGGGAAGTCACCCATTCCCATCACAGATCCCACAGTCTGGCACACATATGCATGCTCCCTTTATGATGTCCCAAGTCAGGCACCACCTAATATGTCCTCTATGCCCATGCCCACCACATGCCATTTGTTTACTCCGCAGAATGTACGAGCTGCCCTTCTCCGGCTTCATAACCGATGATCATCGAATCATGAGGGACTACGCACTGAACATTTTGCACATGGGCAAGAGATCCTAACCCCGATATTAGCACAGCTGTTCAATCATGCTGTATGCCATGGCTTCCCACCTACCTTAAGCACTACCACCATAGTACCGATACGCAAGGCAGGCGACCCCATGCACACTGGGAACTACCGTACTCTTATGATTGGCCATACTTTGGCTAAGATATACGGGTCGGTACTAGAGAGGGAGATCAGCAGTCACACAGAGGGCCACGGACAACGGGCACTTGGGCAGGCAGGATTCGGAGACAGCACTCCACCCTGGATCACATTTTCACTCTGAGGGCTATTATTGAGGAGGTGAAGTCGAAGCATCAAAAAGTCTACACTTGCTTCGTAGACTTTCGTAAGGCATTTGACACTGTCCCACGCTCTCGACTGATCAGAAGATTACAAGAACTACAGCTCCCAGCCATCATGAGTTTATATGAGTTTATATGAGTCTGTCAGAGGGAGGATACGCGCCCCAGGAGGCTTATCAGACTGGATTGAGAGCACCATCGGAGTAAAGCAAGGCTACCCCCTGTCACCAACTCTCTTCGGGCTCTATATCGACGAGATCACTTCTTTCGTCGATCGATTAGGCGGAGAAGGTTCGCTCCTGGCTGACATGATGGTGAAGATACTGTTGAATGCTGATGACATAGTCCTCATATCATCCTCCGCAGAGGGACTGCAGAAACATCTAGAGGCTTTGGAGATGTTTTGCAAAGAGAGAGACCTGACAGTTAACCTTGGAAAGACCAAGGTTATGATCTTCAACACCTCGCAAGCAATAGTATCCCGTCACCGTAGTTTCACATACCGAGGTGAGCCTATGGAGATAGTGCAGTCCTACACATACTTGGGGATAGTGTTCACTGGGACCAGGTTTCACAATGATCCATGCAGGTACGGCACGACTCACTCGCGGACGGGGTGCTCTGGCCCGACTAGAGAGACGATGCTTCTAGGCACACTTCCAAGACCCCCCGACAAAGGGCTGGCTCTTTGACACACTGGTGAGACCCACTGCCATGTACGCAGCAACTTTCTGGGGGAGTGACATTTCAGTGACAGAATGGAAGAGATTTGAGAGATTACAGGTGACCATGGGATCCAGGATGATTCGAAGTAAATCCTCAGTCCCTCATCAGATTATACAGGCAGAGTTCGCCATGACCCCCCTCCAAGTTGATGCCATCTTCCAGACGGTGACGTTTCTCCACAGAGTTTGGTCCTTACCCCAGTGGAGACTACCGAGACTAGCATTAGAGTCCTCCAGGCGACTAGCGGAGAGTGGTGTCGATATAGCATGGTATGCACGGGTATCCACATGGTTTGGTAGCCATGGCATTCAAATGGACAGACTTCCTCCCTTTCAGTAAATCCTTGACGCACCACCCAAGATGATACCACGAGATGAGATCAACCATATCATACGGTTGAACCTCCTCCAGCTCCATACATCTAGGGCTTGGGGGGGAGAGGATCTCTCCACCAAGATCCAGTTCTACCGTGATCACTTCCTGAGGATCTCAGAGCACCGGTCTTGTCATCAGACCTCAATATCTTGAGGACAGGAGAGTTTCACATTCACTGAGGATCGCCATTGGTCAGCTACAAGTCTCATCACATCAGCTACGGATCGAGGTAGGGAGAGTTGCAAGCATACCCAGAGAGCAGAGGACTTGCACACTATGCTAGATGGGGGAGATCGAGACAGAGGAACACTTTCTATGTGTTTGCCCAGTCTACTATGAGATTCGAGGACGATACCATTGCCTCTTTCAGGAGGGACAGGGCTTTGGCCCACTCACACGATTGATACATTTTCACAATCAGGTCTGTGTTGGGCTCTACCTGCTTGAGGTGCGCCGACAGAGAGACACAGATGCGATAGGCTAGAGAGCAACATGGGCCGATGCCACAGGTCACCATCGACTAATCACAGACTTGTGTCACAGATTTCTATGCATCTGAGTCAGCTGCCAACGTAGCCGAGGGAGAGGAACTTGATGAGATGAGAGCATCATGGATCAGCAGTAGGGGCGCACGAGGATCACACACTCCACGTGCGACGCGGAGAGAGCCCAGAGTACGCATGATCGCGGTCCAGTCTATCTCATCCCTTCTCAGAGGCGACCGCCAGAGAGGAGGCATCACCCTTGACTAGCACACCGGAACCAGAGATCAGGGAGACCACGCCCTCCCCCACATCACGAGACAGCTCGACAGACAGATATACGAGTGCTTCTCACATCTCATCAGAGTGCCACCAGGTTACCTGGATACAGAGCACGTACTAGGAGTGCTAGCCTTGAGCACCTGACACGCTCCTGTTACTTTGCTACTCTAGTATTTTGTTCACTAGCTGAGCATGTTAGTGTTTTAGCTTTTGTTTTCAGTCAGTTTTTTCAGCTTTAGTTCTTAGCAAGGGTCTTAGTGAACCCTTTGCTTCAGCCCTCAATGGCTTGTATGAGGTACTTCTTGGATTCGTACTTTGTCTCATAGGCCCGCGAGGCCTCTTGCAGACGTTAATATATCTTTCTTTCTTTTTTTCTCTCTCTCTCTCACACACACACACAAATTACATGCTGCAGTGCAAAAACCACACATACAAAGAGACTCACTCACAAACACATACACAGCACCAACCCAGACGCAGAGCCAAACATATATCATACATAGAGAGCTAGAAACAGCAGTAGCGAGTGGAAGCAATAGGAAGAACAGCAATGTATCGACAATGACAGATACGAGCAATGGCAAGCACACAGAGTGAAGCAATGAAACAACGGTCAGCACAAAATATATAACAGCTACACATGCACGCGTAAAAGGCGACATGTGAGGGCAGAAAGGGGAGGAAGAAAGCAGCTGCAGCAGAGGGCTGCAAGAGCAGTGAGCGGTAGTGTTGGAAGTATGGTGCCAAGCACGAGGGGGGGGGATAATATTATTTACAGAAGGGAGCTAGGGCTGCAATAGCATCAAGCAGCAGAGAGAAAGGAGGGATATATCACGGAAGGGAAGCAAGGGAGAGTGGACACGATCTGGTCAAGTTGTATTTCAATTCGTCACCATCTTCAGAGACACTCATTCCTGTCACGTTATGAGCTCTATAGGTCATTGGTGTCATGCACCTCATTCATTACGAGCTCATATTCTCTCATGTCATGACATGGAGCCTTAAGTTAGTCATTCAATGAGCCCATCGTGATTAGAGATAAACCCAGCTTGCCCACCATGATAACTCCTTTTAAGCAACTGTCTTCTATCCAAGGGAGCCCCAGAGCCTCATCTCTTATCAAACTTCACTTAGAGGGGAGTTTATCGTTCTTCACTTGTGTATCTGACCTGAGGCTCTAATGTCCCTGCGGGGTCCAGGGGACAGATACAACTCAATGGCAAAGGATCAGAGTCCTTGCTTCCTCTGGTAAGCTATGGGTCATTGATCCATCTTGAATTGACCTTAAGGAGGGTCCCCAATGCAGCACACACATGCTAGAGACTCCAGCACTTCATGGATCTTATTCTCACTCAGCTAAGGTGAGACTTGACCAATTGGAGTTGGCTTTCAATAGAGTGACGAGATTACTGGAAAATCTGCAGTTTTTTTAGTGCACCATGGGGATTGGTTATAAGGTACTATGGAGAGCTTATCAGCATCAGCCTATATTTCTGGATTGAGCAGGGCCTCCCTGAATATCACCTTCACACTGACTGGTGTCATTTTCTATAGAAAATTTAAGAACTTAGCAGACACTGGGCTTCACAGTATATGCAGATCTCAAAAACCAAAAAGCACTGTTCTTCCCAAGCTGAGAGTCCTAAGTATTGTTTATGGGATTGCACTCAGTCTAGGCATATTTGGAGTGGATCTGCTTGATTGCAATTTTCTCTGATTGTCCCTTGACTCTTACTGTGGGTGGAATGTTTTTATTGCTTCATTCCAGTTCTCCCCAATCGTCCCTTCACTCTTACTGGGGATGGAACATTGTTGAGAGCCTCAGCATGGCTTCCTTGATTCTAGTTCTCCCCCATCGCCCCTTGACTCATACTGGGGGTGGAATGTTATTAACTGCTTGATTCAGTTCTCCCCCATCGTGACTCTTAGTCTATTGGGAGCCTCAGCATGGCTTGCTTTACTTTACAAGGCTGAGTCATTTGACTCTAGTCAGAGATCTCGTGTCCACATTGTAGGCAAGTCATTGCAGCCGATTTGGTAGCTGACAGAGATTTCACCCAGATTCGATAAGACAGGGTCACTCAGAGAAGCAGGTGGGACGGATGTTATGGGGATTCACAGCTGCTAGACTTAGAGCATAGACCTTCCTCAAAGTGTGCAATGGCATTATACCCCTCCTTGATGACTCTTTTGGAATACCTCATGTCGTAATTTTGGGAGCTGGGACTAGCCTTCACATTTTGTTTCTATTTCAAAAAGAAATGACGAGAATGCATCCACTGAGAGTATCATGGGCACACAAGTGAAATGATATTCCTTTCTGAGCATTAGTATGAACTATCCAAAGGACCAACATCACAAAGAGTTTGGCCTACTTAACCAAACTGGGCAGTTGATAAGAAAGGTGGCCAAACCTCTCCCTTGTACATGCACAAAGCTGACATGGAGCATGAGTGGCTTGATACCATGTTGGAGGATGAAAGAGAGAGAGAGAGAGAGTGCACAACAAATGACCTTGAAGGTTACAAGAAGCTTCTGGAGCTTAACTTCCATTGAACAGGCTCATAGTCCCATTTAATACGCCACTTATTCAAGAATTTGAATGTTCAGCTAAATTGAAGCATCCAAAAAGAAAATAAAAGCCTCTAATCATGTTTGTCTACTGCTCCGGGAATTTCTGTTGACCCATGTCATGAGAACTCACCTCTTGGCGAAAATGATCAGCAGTACGAGAATTCCTGGCCAAAATAAGCAGCCCAGAAACCAAACGATCGAGCCGATGAATTGCTTGTGTCAACATTAAGGAACACTAAAGATGGCAATTACTGTTTACTCTCAAACATATGGACCAAAATCATACCCATGACACAGTATATTGACTAAGTAAGAAGAGACAGGTGAGAATGTGCCAAGAGAGGCCATTATTGCTATTCTGGTTTCTTCTTCACTTCCCCCAAGGCCTTGTACATGCGACACAGGCACACAAAGTACAGGATACGATAAAGAGTGCCAAAACTATGTTCTGCCTGCAGTATTCCTAAGACAGTGTTTTTACGATACTGTCCACAGGGATGGACCTGCAATCAAAGAAACCATTGAGACAAATTATTGCAAATATGAAGAAACAGTTAAAAGCAGTAATAGCAGAGGTATTGGAGCAAACAAACAACTTTCCATAAAATAGCAAAGCAGCAGTACCGGAGTTAACAAAAAACTTCTTAAAACCTTAGCTGCAGTCAATAGAAAAGCTAATATGATTGACGGCTAGCTTTTAACATTATGTATGTAAGGTGGCCACAATCTAAACAAAGCATCTCATACATATCTTCTGCATAGAATTGTATCTCCTCAAATCGGACAGGCATAAGCAGCACAAAATGCCACAACCTTACATCCTCTAGGTGGGCATGCGCCCTAGGGAGGTGGTTCTATAGTTGCAAGGGCTCGGGCAATGGTCGCTTGTAGAGGGAGAATGGAGGCCTGCAAGATTTGGAGAGAAAGAGGGAAAATGGGAGAGAAGGTGGAGGATGAAGGAAATGGTGAAGAAGATGAGGACGTGGCTCAAGGAGGGTGAAGAGACCCTGATACCAAATGTTGGAGTAGCAATGGAAGCATGATGGAGACAACAATAGGATAAAAGAGCTTGTTTATTCATGAGTAGAAGCCTCCTTAAGTAGACAAGTGATACAATGTAATGAGACCACATGTAGAAGCCACCTAGCTCCTTGATTCTCGCAATCACACCTACTGGAACCTTCTACTACCTAATCTAGTCACACCAACCACACACACAGTGTGGTCACACGCATGTACACATGATCACACTCTCCTGTAGCTATCCTTGACTTTGTAACCGATACAATGACAAATGGCATGGAACATATGTTGTCCCAACACAGAAAACTACATTTTCTCTTTCTAGTACCTACAGATTCCATCTGTTCCACTAGCTCTAAAGTTTGTATGATCTCCTCACACATCTGTGACACAACATCACCCCCAATATTGCCATCAACATATGCGCCAGATCATCCAACAGGTAAGACTGGATATAATCCTTTATTAAGGAAGGATTGGTCTGAACAGCTTGAATGGTTAAAGACAACACAGAGGGGTCAGATATGTCCAGAGTTCAACCTACACTAGAACCCCACACGCACCCCTCTATGTGAGAATAATCAACAGCTGACCACATACCTCAGTTATTTCTACAAAACCATTTCTTGATTCTTTTTGGGTGCTTGCAAGCTATAATTCTGTGTGCAATTTGAAGCTAACGAGTTTTTTTCATGTCTCCTGCTTTGGGAAAACTGAAGACAATGTCTGAAAGGCATTCAAACACTCATGTGAGCTCGTTATGCTCTCTACACAATGGCTCATTGATTCATGAGGCTCTCTTCAAATAATCGATTCACTTTCTTAATGTGTTTCCCCATTGTCTATTGAAAATTTGTAATATTGGGCCATAGATTCCTTTTTCCAAAAAGTGTTATTGTTGAAATTTGAAGTAAATACTATAACCCCCTAGTTGCACCAACATTCAATACCTCAACAAGTAATTCTTAGGGAGGGATCCGTCCCATCTTTGGTACCTTACTTCGTGGGATATTAATCTAATGCCATTAAATCATCATTTTGCAAGTCTCTATTGTTATCATATGGTCTCTTTACCATGACACACCTTGAGGGTGTCATGCACTAAGGACTCCAGGCGCCACACTGATCAATAGAAAAATGATCTAAGCCACTTACATACCCACAACCTCTACAGCTATATTTAGCACGACTTGTATAACCATCCTAGACCTTCTCGTGCCAATTACATCGACCCTTAGCCTTGAGGACTAACTACAAGCATGTGAAGGTTTCACCCGACGCCAAGTGAATGCATCAACCAGGTTAGGCACAAGCTAACTAACAATGGCTCACTATAACATACAAGTCCTTCATTGGCTATGGGGGCAAGCCACTTGCTTTAGTACATTTGGGGTAGGGTCACAAAGAGACCTCTAGACTCATTTTGGATGCACTATGATTGGTACAAGGATACACCTTCATCTTTAAGGCTGGCATCAGGGGTGACTACCTCATTGGGACCCTCACAGACTACTACAGTCATTTCTCATAGCTTAGGAGCAAACCACATGACAGCAAGCACCGTTCATAGATCTTTGTCTTTTCTTTTCGGTTTCAGCTGGGACAGAGACTAGCTGACCCACCAGACATATGGGAGGCACTACTCATAGAGGTACACATACATCAACGAGAGTTGGAGATGACTCGCTTTGCAAGACCAAGCCCGCTACACCCAGGAGTTGGCTCGTGTTATGCAGGAGCAGGCCCGCGCTATTCAGGAGCAGGCTGGCCTCATCCAAGGGCTCAAACATGACATTTCACAGCTTTGGGAGGAGTTCACCAACACCTATACAGTCCCAGGGGGTACACCAATAGTTGAGGCACAAATTGCAAGCATGCAATCTGTCATTGAGAAGACATCTAGATGGGTGGATGTGACCAAACGGGAACTTGCGAAAGCAACTGTTTCAGCCACTCTCATGGAGCTTCATTATCGCACCACTTCCTCCTAGGGCCGACCACACATACCTCTTCTTCCGTATCTTGACACCTCACCTCGCAGTGCCCTTCACTCCACCAATCACTCATAGCACTTATCATGATACACAGTTCAATCGTAGTCTCTCGCCTAGATACTCAGCATGCCTTTATACACTTCTCACATATATTGATTTCATGCCCTTATTAGAGGATCGTGCTACCCTGATCACCCGCTCACTTCGTAAACGGCCCTTCATGCCTGCCCTCACACCATTCACTCACCACCACTTGGGACCATCCCATGCAACAGTTGGTATGATGATGAGTGTAAGGCTCTACGCCCTCAACTCATATTCGAAACCCAACACAACCTTCCAAATGAACCTAAAACAATACACGAGTATCGTCAATTGGTTAATAGAAAGAAACATGATTTTATCCCACCAAAACGAGGAATTGTTGAACACCTTGTTTGGTAACAACTCCAAGGACTTTTGGCGGAGATTTCTCCCCTTCCCCTCTCACCAACACTAAGGTCTGGTATGATTATGCACATATACTATACGACATCCCAAATCAGTCTGCTCCTGACCTCTCACATACACCTTGTCCCACTTCCTATACACTCTTCACTAAAGGGGGTGTTAAGGATGCTGTGATGAAGCTTCATAATGGCCGATGAAAGATCATGAGGGTCTATGCACTAAATTCATTGCATTTGGGATTGATATCCTAGCCCCAATCCTAGCAAAGCTTTTTAATGAAGTTGTTTGCCTTGGCTTCCCACGCACCTGCACTATTAACACTATCTCACCCATCCCACAAGGCAAGGGATCCTATGAGCACGGGGAACTACAGGACCATTATGATCGAGCATGTATGTCCAAGATTTATGCATCAGTGCTTGATTCTGAGGTCAGCCAATTCGCAGAGATGCAGGAGCTTAGAGCATATGGATAGGCCGTATTCCGACATGATCATGGGACCATGGATCACATTCTCACACTCATATGTATTATTGAGGATGCGAGGGCACGGAAGCAACGGGTTTATTGTTGCTTTGTGAATTTCCGCAAAGCCTTTGATACAGCTCCGAGAGCCTGCCTCATCAAGCGCTTGCAAGATTTGGGTTATCACTACGAGATTATTTGGGCTCTCATGGCACTTTACGAGAGAGTCTCAGGCAGATTTTGGACAGGGTCTAGGTGGAAAGATGAGATTTTGAGTACTATTGGGGTCAAATAAGAGTGTCCTCTATCCCCAACCCTATTTGGCCTCTACATCGACGAGATTGAGACAACTATGCAGACACTAGGGGGGGCTGGTTGCTCTCTTGCTAGCAATCTGATTTAGATTTTGCTATATGCAGATGATGTGGTACTCCTATCGTCCTCAGCAGAGCACCTCCAAACAAACTTAGATGCACCACAGTCTTTCTGTGAGTCGCATGATTTGAAGGTCAACCTTGGTAAAACCAAGGTCATGATCTTCAATACATCTCGGATCGCTATGCATCAGGAGCAATTTACTTTTGATGGGTCACCGGTCCGGATTGTCTCATCATACACATACTTGGGGATTATCTTTTCTAGACCTATCTTCACCATGAGACCGGCGATACAGGCTCGTTTGAGCAACGGGTACGATCCCTGGCCAAATTAGAGAGGCGGTGCTTCCGCTTACACTTTCAAGACCCTCAGACCAAATGCTTACTTTTGACTCTCTAGTTCGACCAACGGGGATGTATGGTAGCCCTTGTTAGGGGGCCGTTTTGTCAAATACCAAGTGAGTGTTAGAAATCAACCAACAGAGGGGGTACACACAGTGCAGGACTAATAGAATATCCCAGGAGCTCACACATTGTGTGTGGTGGGGTGGAATCACAAACTTCTTTAACTCATGTGCATCATATAGATGTGCAGACTCATCAATAGACAATGAACAAGCTAGATATAGAAGCTACCAAAAGAATACATATTTCCGTCCAAAGCTATGGACACTATACAAAAGAGATGGATCCAAAGTCCCACCAAAGAGTGGTCCTTTGATCTTACCACCACGTACTTCTACTACCTACCGGATATCTCTAGACTTGAGCCCGCATGCTCCACCTTGAGCATATGTAGACTCCCCTTCCAGATCCTTCTACCGTACTGCCTGTGTACAACCTAGGTAGGCAGCCTTCCAAGCTAGGTCTGCAGCTTCAAGGTTCTCTCCTTCACCTCCACTGATGAGGCTCAAGGAAGGTCTCTTTGGCTGCTCCAAACTGCTGGGCATGTACTGCTCCAAGTGATAAGTTATGAGGGCACAAAGGCCCTCCTTTTGTAGGCCCTAGAGGGCTGGCAAACCTACCGACCCAGCAGGCCCAAAATGGCCGACCTGCTGGTCGGTCAACCTGCCCCCTCTGGCCCATTAAATGGGGCTCAAAACAAGGACTCCTTGGCCCACAAAACTAGGGCAGATGCCCTCCTATATATACAGGGTCCAGCCCCCCTTTGTGCATCCCTGTTCCAGACCTGGTAGGCTGGCTGTGACCAGCCCTTTCATCCTTCCAATCAGGGACCAAGGTGCTGGCTCCCTTCACCAACTGTGTTGCCTCTTCCAATGTGCCCACAGCCCTTGCCTATGCTCCATGCCTGCTCCGCCAGGTTTTGTGCCTCTGCCAGGCCCTTTTCCAACCCCGTACACCCTGCAGATGTTAGCACCATGTCATCGCCTACGGACTGCTAGCTACTACTTTGCCTTTTGCTGCTGCAGATCCATCCCGGGTACCTTCCATGTTGTTTGATGTGAGGTGCTGCCCATGTGGCAGCCCCCTCCATTCCTTTTCTCTTGGGCACATCCTTGCCCTAGGTCTCCCTCCCCCACGCTCTCCTCATATGGGGGCTTACAAATGGGGAGGTGACCTTCCCAACAGTGAGCTCGTGTGGAGCTACGTTCTCGTGAGTTACTCACTACTCAGCTTCCGCAGAGATCATGGCCTACATATCTTAGACGAGGGGTTTATTGACCCACCAGGATATACGCGGATTCATTTACCCCATTCACCGAGGATCTCTATTGGGCAGTTTCGGGTCTCTTCACATAGACTTCGTATTGAGAGTGGCAAGGCAGAGGGTTTATCTAGGGAGAGACGCATATGCACCTTATGTGGCCTACAGGAGATTAAGTCTGAGGAGCATTTCATTTTCAAATGTCCAATGTATTATGAGATTCGAGGGCTTTTCTATTGTCTATTCAAAGATAGCTCCGGGTTGTTATCCTGGTTCCTCTCTTTTCTAGATCAGAGATGCTTGGCCGCATTCATTCACCCAGCAATCAGACATTATGAGCACACTTCAATCACAAAGCCAGGAGGAGCATACCCTAGTAGACTCTTCTCAGAATATGATCACGAAGTTCTTCCAGTAGGACCATACAGACTCCCACCCTATAGGCCCTAGACACGATCGGGACCCAAACCCAGTGACATGATAGCTCAGGCAGAGGGTTGATGCACACAGGGAACATTCCCTCCTTGTTCAAAGTGGAAGCACGACCAACAGGGGTCATGGTCGCCCTTGTTAGACATAGAGCTGTGACCTGGAGACAATGAAGGACTGTGCCCACAAGCAGCCGGTGGCATTCTATCTCTAATTTTATGCTCTCCCTACCCTACCCTTGACAAGGGGGGTTAGAGTGGATCATAGTCGTGACATTCACTTTGTATTTAGATGCCATATGATCTGGTGTTGACGATGATGATAGTGATGATGGAGAGGACTATTATTCTGATATGACTGTAGCATTTAGCTTTTGTTTTTAGCATGGGTGTCGAGGCTCGTTAGGAGCTCCACCTTTCAGCTTGCTTGTATCAGGTTTCTCACAGTCTCATAGATACATCGGTCTTCTGAAGACGTTAATTACTTTCTTTCTTTCTACTTCCATGATAGCATCCGCAATGGGTATTGTAAAGGGACTTCTTGGGCTTTACACCCATTGCTTAAATAATTAGACCCTCACCTTTTTACTATATCCTTCATTCCATAGGTTAGAAATCGTGAAATGTCACATGCACCCCTGCACTTGGGTGCAAGGTGACACACTAGCTACATTGACAAGTGCATTATAGTTCCCAAATAGGAGATTTTGTCGTATGCTGTGACCCCTTTGTGAGCCCTTGTCTAGGGACAGTCAGGCACAAGCTACATAGGTCAGTCTCTCAGCCTTAGGTCAAGTCAGTAGTCAGTTTTTGTTCACTAGTACCGACTAGAGAACAGTAGGTTAAGTGTTTCCATCTTATAGTTTAGGTCTTAGCCTAGGTTAGGAGTCCCTTTAGGGTCCCCAAAGGCTGGACAGGTAAGCAAGGAAGGCAGCCTGCAAAGGCTGCCCAAAAACTCCCCTGGCAAATGAGCCAGGGAGGGCTTTTAATAGCTGGTTGTAGGCCATCCAGTCTGTAAAACAGACTGAGTTGGTCTGTTTACAGACTGGGTTGGCTCAGTCCAGCCCTATAAAAGGGCCCCTTGGCTGCCCTGTTTTCTCATTCAGTTTGCTCCTGCCTTCAGTCCTCCTACAGCTCCACTTCAGCCTCCTGTGCAGCCTCTGAGATCCTCAGATCTGGCCCTGCTCTAGCCTCAGTCCCTTGGCCATCAGTTCAGCTTGATCCGAAGGTGACCACGCAGCACAACAGTCGGAGGTTTGGACCAGCAAACGGAGAGAGGTTTGGACACTGTTTCCTCAGCTTTCTCAGCTCTTTTTTACAGTTTATACAGCTCACTCTCAGCTCTATATTTCAGTCATCTCTCAGTTCTCTCATAGGATCTCTCACTTCTAGTTTTCACTCTCTCGCTCACGCAGTCACCCTGCATTCCGGTAGACAGCACAAGCCTCTTCCTTGCCTTGCAGAAGCGTCCTACATCGTCAGTGTGGACAGCATCAAGGTCTCGGTATTGGTCGGCGTTGCCTCTCAGGTCTTTGGGTCTGCTACACGTGTGCACAGTGAGCTCTTTAGAAGCGTGTTTCGTGCTCTCTTGAAGAGTGTTCTTTGTATTTCTCAATTCTCCAAGTATAAAGCAAATTCTCCCATGATTGGGAGAGGGGGCCCTCAGTGGGTACAGGGACCTAATCGGTTGTCGACTCTACTCTCTCTCTACCCTCATCTCCTCTCTCTCTCTATGGTAAACAACACTCATTCCTCGCTAAAGATTTAAAGAAAATCTTGCTGTGAATTACACGATCAGATAACCGTTGCATGTTACATTGGTATCAGAGCTTCGGTTTGTATCCAGCTTGACTACCACGAGTGTATGGTTGTGTTGAGATTCGTAAAGGACACACAATCAAGCGCCATGGAAGGGTCAGGAAAAGATTTCAACTGCGAAGACTTTGACAAGGAGAAAGACTACCAACAAGATACGCTTCCGCTAAATGCTCAAGAAGTGATGGCGAACCTTCTAGAGCAGAATCGGGTCCTACTGCAGCAACTCGAAGAACATTCATCCCAGCTGGAAGAAAGCAGAAGACAGCTGGACCAGACAAAACGACGTCTGGAGGAAAAAAGAAGCAGGAAAGCCGCTGGAAGAAAGAGGAACCACAGATTTTGAAAAACTGCTTTTGATGATGCATGAGGAACGCAAAAATGAGGAGGCACTATGACGCGCAGAGCTCGCCCAGGCAGAGAGGAAACAACAACTAGCGGCTAACATCTATTTGTGTTAAAGAGGCGATGTGCAGGCAAGTTTGAGCGCAGCAGCCGTCTTCGCCACAGCTTCGCCATCGACAAAGGTAACACCACTCACTCGGTCCACTCCAAATTTTGTTAAATATGATGGTAAGTGTGACCATTCAGCAATTTTATAGTTTATTCATTAGTTTGTAGCTCATTTTCCGTTAGCACAGATTCAAGATGAGCAAGATAAAGTCCACCTTGCAGCCCCTCATCTTACAGGTGAGGCGGTGACTTGGTGGCAACATTGGGCTAGTAAGCATACTGACCCAAAAATGTTTAAGACGAATTTCGTTTGGGCAACGTTTGTGGCCGACCTCAAAGCCCGTTTTCTCCCACCCCAATATATGCTTAACCTGGAGGATGAGTTCGCTCGTCTCTCCCATAATGGTTTGCCTGTGTTGACATACAGTAATAAGGTGGTGCAACAGTTGGGTGTAACGGAGAGCGCCAAGATGAAGCAATTTATTCGAGGTTTGGACACAAACATACGTTTTACCATTCGAAACTTCAACCCACCGGATTACGAGCGGGCGTTGACTCTCGCACATAATCAGGAGATGATGCTGAACGAGGGAAAGCCCAAGCAGGTCCAGAAAGATTCCAAAGCCCCGCAGCAGTCAAACAACATAGAGGGTAAGGATCTGAAGAAGAACAACCAGTTCCAAAAGAAAGACAGCCAGGCTTCTGGTCAAAAGAAGGAGTCCAAGCCAAAGATGACTCCGGATGAGAAGGCTAAAGCGGGTATTACGGGAGGCTATCTATAGCCTGACGAGCTGAAGCGGTACCACCAAGAGCATCGCTGCTTTCATTGCCACCACATCACTGGGCATGGCAAGAGGGATTGCCCGAAGTGGCTCACCGAAAAGGCTGCGAAAGCACCTACTTCGTCCGTCACCAATGTATTGGCTCTTCCAGCCCCGCCTCCATCCTCAGCTACGAATGCTATCTTCCCTGCTTTGAACGCCGTTCCCACGGTGGTCTTTCAAGGTAAGAAGGAGGGCGACTTCAAATCAAAAGAGGGCGCTCATTCGAGCGTACGGCACAGCTAACGGGCATCAGTTTATTGTCATGTTCGATATGGGGAGTTCAAAAGATGCCATCTCCCCTCAACTTGCCAAGATAGTGGGATGCACCTTGGTGCCTCACGAGCTTGCAGTGGACGGGTTCACGCCCGGCTTGCGCACACACATCACGCATAAGGCCATCTAGTTCACTTTTTCAGTTCAGAAGGCCATGTTTAAGCGGGATTTCATATTGACTCCTTTGATGGGGTGCGACATGATCCTCAGGATTCAGTGGTTTTGTGAGCATGTTCTGACACCTGATTGGCGGCAGGACACCTTCACGATTGTGGAAGGTTTACCTGAGCCCACCGTGATACACGGTGATCGGAGCATACCAAGGATTCCATTAATCTCTCATATTCAAGCAGGTCGCGCCGTCCGCAAGGGCGCCATGTGTGCACTTGTCCATGTCTAGTGCCAGATCACTGCAGTTCAAGCTACTCCTCCGATGGGACAAGCAATGGTGGATCTACTCCAAGAGTTCAAAGACATCATGCTCCGAGACGATCTGCCACCCCAGCTACCTCCCAACCGACCGGAAGACCATCACATCGATCTCCTTCCGGACTCGACACCTCCAAGTAAGTTCCCTTATCGACTTTCAAAGTCTATGGAGGGAGAGTTAGAGCAGCAATTGTCTCAATTATTGCGCGCAGGGTTTATTAGACCTTCTTCGCCTTTTGCCGCACCCATTCTATTTGTGGCAAAGAAGGATAAGTCCACACGACTATGCGTCGACTACAGAGTACTCAACAAGTTTACGGTAAGCAACAAGTTTCCTATGCCCCGCATCGAGTACATCTTGGAAAGACTCAATGGTGCAAGATTTTTTTCAAAGATTGACCTCAAGAGTGGCTACCATCAAGTCTGGATTTTTGAAGCTGACATCCCAAAAGACAGCTTTCCGAACTGAGCAAGCTCATTACGAGTTCGTCGTCATGCCCTTTGGTCTAAAGAATGCACCACCAACATTCAACAAGATGATGTCCCGGGTATTCACAGAGTATATTGGGAAGTGCATGTTCATCTTTCTCAATGATATCCTTATCTTTTCCGCGACAGCCGCGCAGCATATTAAGGATGTGCGATGTGCCCTACAGTTATTACGTGATAACCAGCTATATCTCAACGCAAAGAAAAGTGAATTCGGATTGCTGGAAATTTAGTATTTAGGCTACATCATTAGTGCTCAAGGGATTCGGTTGGACCCTAAGAAGATCCAAGCTATCACAAGTTGGGCTGTCCCCACGACGGCCCAGGAGATCCGATCCTTTGTGGGTTTGTGTCAAGCATACAGCTCGCACATGAAGGGTTTCTCAACATACGCAACCCCTCTTGCAGATTTACTCAAGGGGGTAAAGACACGCAGACAAAAAGTTCAAGTCACAGGCAAAGCTTTGCAGGCCTTCCACGACTCGCAACGATTGGCCACGACAACACCAGTTATGAAGATCGCCTCTTGGGATGATCCATTTCTGGTAATCACAGACGCTAGCAATGTTGCCATAGGGGCAGTTTTACAGCAAGAAGATAGGCCCGTGGCATACTATAGCAGAAACCTTAACGATGCCGAAAAGAACTATTCAGTGTATGATAGAGAGCTCCTCGGTGTCATCCAAGCATTAAAACATTGGAAGTCTTTCCTATACGGACGGACTTTCACGGTGAAGACAGATCACCAAGCCCTTAAGTGGCTTCAGACAATGCCTAGTACGCAATGGAGTGATCGGCAACAGCGGTGGAGTGCTCCCACAGGTCCACTATCCTGCTGCGAACCCAAATATTCCAGCAATTTGGGAGAATGATCGAGAACGTTCCCGGCAAAAACAACCCCGTTGCAGATACTCTCAGTCGGAAAGGTTCCATCCAGACCATTGAGCAGGCCACTGTGCTCGAAATCAAAGGAAAGGATCTTGATAGCATGAAGGCACAGTACGCGGAGTCAGCAGAGTTTGGCACGCAGTTCCAGTTAGCCACGACGCTTGCTCCAAGCCATTACTCATTAGAGGACGGTTGGCTTTTCTATAAGAAAAGGTTATGTGTACTCAAAGACAAACGACAGGTGCTTCTTCATGATGCCCATGACGCCCTTACCGGTGGTCACAGAGGTATCAACGGGACTTTGGAGAAGTTGGAGCGCTATTTCTATTGGCCAAAGATGCGGAAGGACGTATACAACTATGTGCAGAATTGTCAAATATGCCAAAAGGTCAAGGCTTCCCACAAGAAAGTGGCAGGCTTACTTATGCCATTGCCAATCCCCGACGGTCCTTTCCAGGACATAGATATGGATTTCGTGGGACCAATTCCAGCATCCGCAGATACTCGTAATACTCAATGTCTTACTATTGTTTGTCGCTTTAGTAAATATTGTATGCTCATTCCCTGCAAACAAACGGCCAGCGATTAAGATGTAGCTCGTTTGTTTATTAAGTATTAGTATCCCGTTGGAGGGTTGCCAAAGACCATAACATCCAACAGGGACTCCAAGTTTACGTCTAACTTTTGGCAAGCCTTGTTTGATAATTTTAATACTAAGCTGCAGATGTCCAGCGCTTTCCATCCACAATCGAACAGCGAGACAGAAAAGTATAATGGTATGGCATTTGATATCATATTGTCATGATGCTCAGGGAAAGTGGGAGCAGTTTCTTCCGCTTGTGCAGGCCATTCTGAACGATACCTATTCTTCAAGTATTGGTCGCATACCTTATGAAGCGGCGTTTGGACGGCGATTTACCTCACTCCTCACCCAGATGGTGTATCCATCTCTTGAAGCCAACAAAACCACCGAATCCATGGCAGAGATTACGGAGTCCGTGAAAAGCTGCATCGCCAAAGCTCAAGCATCGTATACACACCAAGCTAATAAATCCAGACGAGATGTCCAGTATAAAGAGGATCAATGGGTGTATTTACGCATTATCAATCAACGATTGAAGCAGGTGGGCAAGCGATGCCCTAAGCTGTCCTTCAAGAGCTTCGGACCATTCCCTATTATTCAAAAGATCAACGATGTCTCAATGAAGTTACGCCTACAACGTGTTCCATGTAGCTTGGATGAAGCCATATTTTGGACCTCCTCTTTCAGAGATTTCCGACAAGCAACAACCTGAAGTTCTTGATGAAGCCGAAATTTTGCAGCCAGAACAGATCCTTCTTCATAAATTCAAGCATGGGTCAAGACGCAGGATCCAGGAGTTTTACACCAAGTTCCGTGATCGAGGTACCCATGAAGCAGTGTAGTTGGATGAAGATTTTTTCCAGGAGTTTCCCCAGATATTGGCGGACTACTTGGAAGCAATGAACCTACCGCCAAGTTAAGGAGGAGGGAATGTCACATGCACCCCTACACTTGGGTGCAAGGTGACACGCTGGCTACATCGACAACTGCATTATAGTTCCCAGATAGGAGATTTTTTCGTATGCTGTCACCCCCTTGTGAGCCCTTGTCTAGGGACAGTCAGGCACAAGCTACGTAGGTCAGTCTCTCAACCTTAGGTCAAGTCAGTAGTCAGTTCTTGCTCACTGGTACCCACTGAAGAACAGTAGGTTAAGTGTTTCCATCTTATACTTTAGGTCTTAGCCTAGGTTAGGAGTCCCTTTAGGGTCCCCAAAAGCTCGACAGGTAAGCAGGGAAGGCAGCCTGCAAAGGCTGCCCAAAAACTCCCTTGGCAAATGAGCCAGGAAGGGCTTTTTATAGGCTGGTTGTAGGCCAGCCAGTCTGTAAAACAGACTGAGTCTGTCTGTTTACAGACTGGGTTGTGCTCAGCCCAGCCCTATAAAAGGGGGCCCCTTGGCTGCCTTGTTTTCTCATTCAGTTTGCTCCTGCCTTCAGTCCTCCTATAGCTCCACTTCAGCCTCCTGTGCAGCTCCTGAGATCCTCAGATCTGGCCCTGCTCTAACCTCAGTCCCTTGGCCATCAGTTCAGCCTGATCCGAAGGTGACCACACAGCACAACAGTCGGAGGTTTGGACCAGCAAACGGAGAGAGGTTTGGACATTGTTTCCTCAGCTTTCTCAGCTCTCTTTTACAGTTTACACAGCTCACTCTCAGCTCTATATTTCAGTCATCTCTCAGTTCTCTCATAGGATCTATCACTTCTAGTTTTCACTCTCTCACTCACGCAGTAACCCTGCATTCCGGTAGACAAAACAAGCCTCTTCCTTGCCTTGCAGAAGCGTCCTACATCGTCAGTGTGGACAGCATCAAGGTCTCGGTATTGGTCAGCATTGCCTCTCAGGTCTTTGGGTCTACTATACGTGTGCACAGTGAGCTCTTCAAAAGCGTGTTCCGTGCTCTCTTGAAGAGTGTTCTTTGTATTTCTCATTTCTCCAAGTATAAAGCAAATACTCCACGGATTGGGGGAGGGGGCCCTCAGTGGTTACAGGGACCCAATCGGTTGTCGACTCTATTCTCTCTCTACCCTCATCTCCTTTCTCTCTCTATGGTAAACAGCGCTCATTCCTCGCTAAAGATTTAAAGAAGGTCTTGCTGTGAATTACACGATCAAATAACCGTTGCATGTTACATGAAACTTCTACCCCGTTTCACTCAAACTTCCTTATGCATCCCTTAGGAGCTTTACAAGTGTTTCCGCAGGATAAGAGCCTCAGGCTTGCTTCTCACGCAAAGGAGGATGGTCACCACGTCCTGTAAAGATGACATTCACCTCCATGTTGATGAAATCCCAAGGCAATTGCAATGGTACATTTGAAAATCCTTGTTATTACTAGGCTCTTTTGTTTTCTCCCTGGTTAGGTTGTTTTGACTTACACAATCAAGAACTTTGCAAAAGGGACTAAACAAATTACCGTCCTTAGGTTGCTTTGGCCCTTCATAGCGAAAAATCTGCAAACCAGAAGCATGTAGTTTTGTACCATTGCCCACTTAATACTAAGCGTCATTTTGGCAATTTAAAACTCAAAAAAAAAAGAGAAATTTCAGTTCAAGACTAAGAAAACTATCACAGAATATGAAGATGGAGGACAAGCCAGCATGGATTTCATTTTATATCTCCCATTGACAGAGACAGCATAGTGCTTGTCTTGTATTGGTTAGAAACTTCTCCAGCATAGTTCCCACGAGTTTCGTAAACGGGGAAACGGAAATGATCGGAAAACGGTGTTTCGGACTTTCGGTCACCAAAAGAAACGGTGGAAATAGAGTTTCAGTTTTTAAGGGTAATAAAATATACCATATATATATATACATATAATTATTATGAATACATATGTATACAACAAGGCCTAAGAGGACAACAAGGAGAGGAGAGGAGAGGGCAAGGGATCACGAGAGCAAGGAGAAGAGGGCAAGGGCTGAGGAGAGCAAGAAGGATAGGTTGGAGAGCAAGGGCTGAGGAGAGCAAGGAGGAGATGCTGGAGAGGAGAGCAAGGAGGAGTGGCGGTGGGCTGAGAGGGGGGTTGTAGGATGAGAGGAGAGCAAGAGGAGAGGCTGGAGAGGGAGAGCAAAAACTGCCCTACCCGCCAAAGGGGTACTTACTCGATGGTTGAGGCGGGCGTATGTGTGGTGTGTGTGCTGGTACTTTTGCTTCTATAGCTGAGCATTGGTGTCTACAAGCTCTTCCATTGCTGCTCTATATATACGTTTCCCTGGCTAGGCTCCAAAGGCACTGCCCCCCCAAAAAAAAAAAAAACTGACCTGCCGAAATGCTGTTTTCGGTTTTGGAAACGGAGCCGAAACAGCGCACCGCTTCGGGTGCCCAGAAACGCCGTTTCTAGGCACTATGTTCTCCAAGCAAGTTCATTTTATTGCTACATACAAAGTTGCAACAACATCAATGCACCTCAATGAGATTATTTAATTGAGACATAGATTTCAAAGCTTCATGGTTTACCTCAAGCTATTCTAGAAGACTGGGAACGGATGAAGCAGCTTAGTATAGCTTTACAATGCATGTTACAACTTCAGGAGCTGAGGGACGATTGTGACAAAGGGACGATTGTGACAAAGTGGCTAGCTGAGGGACAAGTGTGAGAAAAACATAAATTCAGCATGGAGAGATATGCTTGCAGTAATTTTAAGATAGGAGGGAAGAGGGGACTTTTACCTGACACTTAATCTAAAGAAGTCAATTGAATCTCAATATGTACTTGCACCAGTACATTTCTTCCGATGGAAGGGATAGTATATACTTTTATTCCTATTTGTTTTGGACCATGGAGGTTAATTATCTTCTGTTTATCCATGGATCTAATACACGTGCTCAAGGACCCTACAGACTTGAATTCTACTCTGCTGCTCAGAAATCCAAGATAGATTTGCCTCTAAATGGCTAATACACGTGCTCAAGGGCCCTACAAACTTGACTTCTGCTCTGCCGCTCAGAACTCAACAAGATCAAGGTTACAAGGCTGCCCAAAGGGCCATATTCCAAGGATGCCCATGCTTTTCAGCCTCAAACGTTTCTCCACTCAAGGCAACAACCTGTGGAAATTTCTATGGGCTGCCTGGGAATCTGTAGAGTCTTTCATGAGTTTTGGTTCTCTGACTCCAAAGAGGTTACCCGGTGAGGGACAACCTCCTCACCCTTGCTCCTTGATAAAAAAGGTTTATATTTTTTGGGGGACCTCTAGAACAATGAAGACACGAAGTGGAAGGACTAAAGATGTATCAGACAAGAATTGGCACTTGATAATCATTCCAAGCTTCTTGTGATGGATAAGATTTCCCTCTAGGAGAATGGACACATACAGTGGAAAGGTGAACGCATTTTAAAACCTCTCAAGGAGTTGGGTTGCCAACCGAATTCTAGTCTGCTATATCCTTTATTTTGTAAAGTGTAACAAGATTCTGATAAACACTCTCAATGGAAGATGGAAAAAGCATGATGACCCCTTCACTTGGAAGTTCTTATGGCAAACATCAATTCCAGAAAAAAAAGAAACTCGTCCTTGGCTTATCTTTCCCAAGCTTGGACAAATTCCTATGCCCTTAGGATTCACAAGGCAGGTTGTCTATGCAAGACATGCGGAGGACAGTTTTCATTTGTTTATGGTCTGTCTGCCCTAGACAGATGTGGAAAATTGTTCATGCATTAACTAATATTAGATGCAATAAGATGTTTGACTAATGGGGGATGCTTATGAATTTTAAGAAAAGATGCAATAAAATCAGGGCCCAGGCTTTATGGAAACTATGGATTGCTGTGAATCATCCTGTTTTTTATAATGAAATCACTAATCCTACAATTCTTTGACACTCTTGGTTTGTCAGGACATGAATCTCTAGCCTTTCTGACTGCTTCACTCAGTTGCAGAAGAGTGATATCCCTACAGGCCCAACTACATGATCTATTAAGAATGGACTACCATTAGCACAACTCGGGATTTTAGAAGAGGAAGTCCAACAGATTACTTCAGGTTCAATAGATTATGGAGTTCCCCAAAACAGGGTCCCAGATTTATTTCTTCCAGGTTCGGGGTTCACTTATTCTGAAATTTGGGTTTACTTGCCCCAGGTGCCATGTTCCCAGGTTTGCTTGTTTTGAGCTCAAGGTTCACCTGTTCTGGGTTCCTGGTTTTGGGTTTGGGGCTCCGGATTCACTTGTTCCGGATTTCGGGTCACTTGCTCCAGGTCTACTTTCCAGGTTCATTGTCCTGATTCCGTTCAATTGTCCGGGTTCCGCCACACGTTCCGGATTCCGCATTCTCGGTTGACTTATTCAGGTTTCAGATTCGGGGTTCAATTGTTCCAGGTTCCAGGTTGAATTGTGCCGATTTCCAAGTACACTTGTTATGGGTTTGTTGTTTTCACTTGTTCTCGGTCCTGGGTTCCAGGTTCAATTCTGTACTTTAATATGTTGATACAATATAATATACAAGTCGTTTTCTTCTCACAAAACAAGGGATATGAGACATCATCTTGGGCAGATACAAAAGCATTGGAGATCAAACACAAGCATCATTGAACATTGTACAAGCTGCATTTCCAAATTGGTAAATCATGATTTTACTTCAGATACATTACATTATTCTAATAGATTTCAATTGTCCAGTCCCAGGGATTTTGATATGCTAAAATATGAGCCTGAGACAAAAGAATCTGGAAAAAGAGAGAGAATAAGAGAAAATCCAAACTAACATCAAAGTTCGTTTTTGTTTTTTGATGAAAAATGGAGCAAGTTCATACCAGCCATATTGAACCTTCTGAACCAACAGGAAGCTGTATTCCAGTAGTCTAACAGACTTATAGTTTGATACAGCAGAGCAACTATTAACAAGCTCAAAATGTTTCTGGATTCTACATTAAAACTTCAAAAGTGCCCTGCACTCAACCCTATAATTTTACAACTATTGAGACCATATTGATCCATTCAAGATCACTGTCAAGCAATTGCTTAGATAAGATCTTTATAAAATAGTCTCTATACAAAACTGGAAAACTTTACGAATTAAATAAGATCTTTATAAAACAGTTGATATTTGATCCATTCAAGATCTTTATAAATATTAAGTACGATGCCATTAACAAAATTACAAACAGCTAAAGTTCTTGAGGTTTTTTGAGGTTCAAAAAAAGACCATCAAAAGTTCAAAAGATTTTCAATCTTACAGGAACGGATGAAGGCTTGCAAACAGTGATTATATCAATCCCCACCTCCAAAACTGTTACCGAGTTTGCCATAACAGGGGGTTCATGCCTGGTAACACATCGAAAAATATCAATACTAGCATCCATAAAAAGCTGCACCGTATGTTGCATACATTGCTATAAGCATAGCAAACCAGACACAAAATGAATGGTTATCTCTCACATTTGCATCCTGTAACACAAATACATCAAGACTTTTACTTGACACAGCTCCAGAAGCTGCTGGTCCAGGTTCCCCCTCCCCCATACTATTCTTCTACCTCTTGCTTCTTCTCACTGCTCTCTCCTCTTTTCCACTGCTACCTACCTCTCCTCACCTCCTCTTTGCTGCTTCTCGTCCTACTCATTGCTTCCCCTTGCTCCCTTACCCTTTTTCCTACCAGCCTAGCCCTTCTTGCTCTATCCAAACTGCATTTCCCTTATTTCCGGTACTATCCAGACACCAAAAACCTGATGCCTTGGCTGTATCAGTCTCAATTGTAAGGCCAACAAAGCACCTAAGGGAAAAACAAAGGCCTACTTCCTTCCTCAGGCACAAATCATAGGTCAAAGCAACCTAAGAAGGAAACCAAGAGTAGACCTAGCTAGCCAACAAGTAGACCTAGCTAGCCAACAACCAGGCCGAGTAATGCCAGAAATCCATTGTATAACAATGGGAAAGAGAAAATCTTGTCTTAGTACATTAAAAATTTCTTTGTGGAAATTTGAAGTTGCCAGGAGCAACCCTAGTATTGCTCCTGCAATCCTCTAAGCAATTGAGTGAATTTCGCAGCGAATGTGTCAGGAATAATGGAAGAATGATGCTCAGTATTACTAATGTACCAGCATCAAGTCTTCCAAAAGAATCAAGTTATCAAATCCCCATCGTTTCCAAAATTGTACAAAATCCTCAGAGATATGTGAGTGCTAAAGGCAGCAGCTGATCTAGCCATCTAGCCATGATTGGCTGATTGTGGCTCTGCATAGTGATCACCTGAAACAACCATGCCACAACTACCTAGGAAACAGAAAACAAGGTGCAGTAACGACATACATCCTACTAATCCCAATCACATGGAGTGAACCAATCAAGAAGGTCAATCCTCTCATGTTCTTGTCGGCAAAGTTGTGTGTGTGTGTGTGTGTGTGTGTGCGCGCGCGTGCTGCAGTGGGTGTCGGGAAGATTACTTCTTTTGTGTTCATGGGCAAGGGGTTCTATTTTGCTCATTGTGCCTCTGTGGACACTGTCTTCCACTTGCTTACTCTGGGTGGAGTTCATGGAGCAGGTTACTTTGCAGTTGTTATGCCTTGGGATCCTCTTTTTGATCCAGCCCGCTCCCTCCTCCACTTCTGTCCTGTTTGGGTTACCCTCAAAGATTTGCTGGTCCCGCTTCTTCAGCATGTTCCTTCTCTTGCAGCCCTGCTAGGCCGTGTTCTTTTCATTCCAAAGCAGGACTTCTTGGTCACAAGCAAAGATATTCGGGTATGTGTTCTTTGGGATATGGAGCAGCTTATACCTTCATGTCTGGACGTGGACTTTGGATTGCCTCATCCTCTCCGGATCCTCTTCGCTTCTCCTTTCCTAATGCTTGCAATAAATGTCGCCAGTTAGGCCATTTTGCTAGAGCATGCCCATATTCTTCTTCTCCAGCTCCTTCTGTACTGGTTCTTGCGGTTCCTCTTTCTTCCTCCAGCACGCGGGAAATCCAGCATTTTTTCAAGCCTTCTAAATCTGGAGGAAAGTTCAGGATGCTACGTGGGTTAAGGATTCTAATCCTTTTGCTGTTTTATCAGTTCCAGATCCACTCCCTATAGTGTCAGATTGTCAGGTTTCTTGTCGTCAGGTTCATGTTGCTACTTCGACGCCTGAAGTTGTTCTATTAGATTCATCTTCACTGATGCAAAATGCTGCTGTTATGCAAGATGTGGAAGAAAATCTACACTCTCCTTCAGCTCCGAATACTAGTATTCCTGATACAGATATTTCTCTGGAGTTTCATGTTCCTTCCCCTGAGAAGCTTGTTGATAAGCCTACCCCTTTACAGAGCCTCTCAGTCTCGGATATTGTTGTTCCTTTTTCCCTGGAATCTTTTCATCCTTGGTTGCAGCAGGTTTTTGATCCTGTAGTTCAAAAGTTTCGGCTTCCGGCTTACATTAAGAAGAATCACAAGGGGAAAAAACAACTTTGTTTTATTGATGGGGATGTCACTCCGTTCCATCACTTTTTACAAGTCAATAATTTGAAAGCGGATGATGTTCTGTTGGATTCTCCTCCGACTGATATGTAAATTTTTACTTGGTTGCCTCATGAGTTTTTTTCTCTGAGGTCTTACTTGTAAATTTTATCTTTGTACTTATTGGTGGGTTTTCACCTCTTTTTGAGGTTTCCCACACAGAAATAAAAGATTTCACTAAAAAAGTGTGTGTGTGTGTGTGTGTGTTCGTTCGGGATGCAGAAGTGCCTTTTTTACTGGAATCTTTTCATCCCATGTTACAACAGGTTTTTGACCCTATGATCCAAATTTCCGGTACCAACCTATATCAAGAAGAATCACAAGGGCAAAAAGCAGCTTGTTTTTATTGATGGTGTGGTTTCATCACTGCATCAGTTTTACAGAGCAATAATTTGAAGCTGGAGGATGCTGTGTTTGATCCTCCTCCAGCTTGATATGTAACTTTTTACTTGGCTGCCTCATGACTTTTGCTCTAAGGCTTTACTTGTGAATTTTTTCCTTGCGCATGTGTGTCTCCCACTGTGCTAACGACCTGGCCTCCCATAGCCAGCATCCAAGATAAATCAGTAATGCACTCATCCAACCCTAAATCTACTTTCCACATATGAAACCAATATGGGTAGCATAGCAAAAGTCAAGTAAGCGAGTACCACGTAAGAAAAGTACATACCCCATTGATCTCAATGGACAATCAATGGGTCAGTTATCATTAAGCCCTAATGCTTTCACACTCCTTGCTCCAACAATGGTGTCTCCACCAATGCCATCTCTCCCTAAACTAATGGGACTTGCAAAACGACTTGATTGGAACTTCAATAACAAATAGACAATCAATGCATGCAAAAGAAACTAAATGGGACTTGTGAAACGCCTTTGATTGGGACTTCAACAATGAATTAACTCTCGATAGTAGAATGGTAGAACTCCGCACATGACTACACTAGGCCAGCAATTGGCCTCCCGTGGAGGTTAATACACCTTACTTTCTTTCTTTCTTTCTCTAATGCTTTCACTCCCTGCTCCAACAATGGTGTCTCTTCCTTTCGCCTAATGGAGTCTATCTTCACTCCATTGTCAATTGGGCCCTTACCCATTGGTTGGGTGGATTTCATCCTCTCCTCATTGATTAGGTGTTTTCCCTCCAACTCCTTTGGCTCAGACGTTCAATCCTTTGACAAGGCTCATAAGGCTTCTCATGAACCTCAATCATGCACAGATTTTACTCACCAATCCTCATGAGAATGTGTTTCTATTATGAGGCCAGCCCACAGGCCATGTGGCTTCAATTGGTTGTGATGAAGCCATTAGTGATTATCAAAACTCAATGAGAGTGGACTGTAGTGAGGTAATGATGTAAGCCAAACTGAAGGGATCCTTGCTGGGCTCATAAGGCTTCTCATACCTGCAATCATGCAACAGCTTTCACTCACCAATCCTCATGAGAACGTGTTTCTGTTAGGAGGCCATCCCACAAGCCATGTGGTTTCAATTGGTTGTGATGGAAGCAGATGAAAGTAGACTGTAATGAGGTAGTGATGTAAACCAGGTTGAAGGGAATAATTAGTGAGTTAAGCAGGGAGGTATAATAAGCAATGATGCATGAAGATCACTCTGTAGAGGAGGACAAGTGCCAAATCTATGCACATATTTCACACTCTATGTAAGGTCATGAATAGCTTTTCCTTCTCTATGTCCTCCTTCCTACCCATCATTGCCATCTTCTCCTCAATGAGAATTACTCATTCTTGTATAGCAATGTAGTTTAGCAATGTAGTTTAGGCTCTTCTCCTATCCTTCATGTTTCGCCAACCATGCATACAAGTGGGCAAGGATGAAAGTTAACCTTTTCCAAAATGTTGTGCCTTCCCTTGTTACAGTGGATCCAAAGCAATTTCAAGGACGGATTCTTATGATTTTCATTCGAGGCTGTCAAAGTGTTAAGGCAAGGAAACAGCCGTGCACAAGGTTATCTACCCACGACAACAATAATGGCTATCAACAAGGCACGCTATTAATCCAAAGGATCAGAATTTTTCACAAAGAGTACCTTTATCATACTAGGGAGAACGACAAGGTAACTCTTACCTTTAGGATCCAACAAGTAAAGAAATTGGCCTTGTTTTTATGAAAACAAGACTTTGATTTCTCCGGCTTCAAACACAATCATGATGCGAAAACAACCAAAACAGGTGCCTAACAAGAGAGCTACTTGGGTCCTTGGACGTAGCATTTATGACACCTTTATCATACTAGGGAGAACGACAAGGTAACTCTTACCTTTAGGATCCAACAAGTAAAGAAATTGGCCTTGTTTTTATGAAAACAAGACTTTGATTTCTCCAACTTCAAACACAATCATGATGCGAAAACAACCAAAACAGGTGCCTAACAAGAGAGCTACTTGGGTCCTTGGACGTAGCATTTATGACACACTAAAAAATGCTCGAGCGAGAACTTCAAAAGGTCAGTTTATCTGTTTCACAATTTGGTGTAGCTTTTATGACAGTTAAAAACAAGAGCAGGAACTCCTAATTGTCAATGTGTCGAGTGTCTCTATTTTGATTAGCCTTCTCCTTAGTGCTAGCCTTCGTCATGGCTGAGTCTGCCCTTCACCTCCGGAGTGCCAACAGAAACTCAGTATAATGGATGCTCAAGTATGTGTGGGTGTGTGGGTTTATATGTGTGAGAGCATATGTTTATACTATGGTCTACACCCACTGTTGGGTGTTGATGACATCAGTGGGGATGCCATAGTACCTAGTCCCTACTATGCATGATGGAGTTTATTGTTTTCAACATTATGAGTGACTATCATGAGATTGCAGAGATATAATAAGCTTTTTCTGCTGGCATTCAGAACAAAGCCAGTTTGGGATCTTCAAGAAGGAATTTGTGGTATGTGAAAAAAGGTGGAAATCAAGGGTCAAAGACAGGTCCGTAGAAAAAATGATTCCAACATCCTTTTGATAGGACAGAGCCAGAGGTCAAATATGGCTCTTAAGACCTTTCCTTGTTTGATGAAATTAAGATCACTTACTGAAATTAATGTAGCAGTTAAAGTACAAGAGATTTATTTATTTGTCTTTTAGAATTAATGTTTTGCCATATATAAATAATACACATATGAAGTATTTTCACAAGTAGGTGTAATGAAAACGTGTTTTTTGTCTCAAAAAACAGCAAAGAAGGTACGTTTTCTACTAGTGGGTCTTCATATAAACATGCTTCAGCCATGGCTATGGCTGCCCACTTTGATGCTTCAATGCCGAATGAGCATTGTGCAGATGGAGTACCCATTGCTCAGTATATCTATGATGAAAACCAGCCAGCTGAAGTTTTTGCTCATTCACTGATTTAAAGGACTTACGTTAGAGCACTTGGAGTAATGATTCACTGAAGGCTCAACTAATCTGAGAAACTACGTTTGAATATTCAGACATGGTTTCAAAGGAACGTCCCTTGGAGTATCTCCTAAGAGGAACGTTGGCATAAGCTTGAACTCCTGCCCAGTGCACAGCCTGTTTTCAGGCAGCCATATAGGACAAGCTCGATTGAGGAGGGTGAAATTATGTGGCAACTCAATAATA
Organism: Dipteris shenzhenensis; assembly: GCF_047967505.1. Taxonomy (NCBI): domain Eukaryota; kingdom Viridiplantae; phylum Streptophyta; class Polypodiopsida; order Gleicheniales; family Dipteridaceae; genus Dipteris; species Dipteris shenzhenensis. The sequence continues at coordinate 49,897,717 of NC_141624.1, forward strand.
CCTCAGATTGAGTGAGATTCAACCTAGTAATTCACTGTGGGTGGTGCACCCGTGCTTTTGGTTAAGAAGAAAGACACATCTCTGCATTTATGCATAGATTATTAAGGTCTAAATAAATTGATAGTCAAGAACAGATATTTGTTTCCTCAGATGGACTATCTCATTGATTGAATTTGCATAACTAAGTATTTCACAACAATCAGTTTGAGAATGGGCAATCACAAGATAAGATATTTAAAAAGGATCTCTATACAACTCTGTTTCATAGGTGGGTTACTATTTGAAATCACTAATGAGTTAGCAACTTTCGAGCAGATGATGAACGATATCTTTTTTCCATATCTGGGAAAGTTCTTGCAGTCTTTCTTGATGACATCTTGGTTTCTAGAAAGACTCTCGATGAGCATGACACCATCTGTGGATAGTGTTGTGCATCCTGAGGAAAGAGCAACCCTTTCCTAAAGAGGGGAAATGCAAGTTCTTGAAGCATAAACTCACATACCTTGGACATATTCTTTTTGGTATTGACTTTGAGTAAGTCAGAAAGGTATGTGAGGGGCTTGTTTTGAGAACGATTATCGAGGTTGAATCCTTCTTGGGATTTGTAAAATTCTTCCAAACTTTCATCTTGAATCATCATTATCAAACTTGCCTAAGGGTTGGAAATGGAAATTCAATGAGTATCAGCCCATTATACAGACAAATGAGCTTGATGCTTGTTCAAGCGATTGAAACATTAGGTTACATCAGTTCCTATGCTACAGATAGGAAACATGAGGTTACATCAGCTCCTATGTTATATGAAACAAGAGGTTACATCAGCTCATATACTACAAAGTCCAAACAGATATCAAAGAAAAACTCATATACCTTGGACATGGTGTCCATAACGACTTTGAGAATGTCAGAAAGGTATGTTAGGGTTCTGAGAACAATTACCAAAATCAAATCCTCCTTGGCATTTGTAAATTTCTTTCAATCTTTCATCTTGATTTATACTAAGATAGCATTGCCCGTGTGAAGCTTGTCTAAAGGGGTGCAAAAGGAAAGTGCAATAAGTGCTAGCCCATTGTGTAGATAGATGAGCTTGATTGTTCTGTTATCGCATGTCCAGTTTGCTCAACTTGCTGCATGTGGTCCTGATTCCCGTTTGTTGTCAAGAACTGCTCTAGTTTGTTTTCAAGGGAACTAAGAAGAAGACACACACATTGATCCCTAGTTGTGGCCATATATGACATCAAAGACCAAGTCCAGTGGTTCCAAAGGTTCCAGTGGTCGAAAGACGAGTGCCTTGACCACCACCTGTTGGAAGAAGTCATCATGAGCATGTTCACATTGACGACTGCCGACATAAAGATGTATGTCCCAAAAAATATCATCATGCTAACAAAGAATGACCCCAGGGTCCCGAGTTAGCAACTGTCAGGGTAAAGCCAGCTCTGCCTATCAAGGTCAAGTTTTAGGACTTCAAGGTAACAAAAGAAGAAGACCCATACAGGTATTTGTAGAGTTTGCAATGAGTTTGTCACATGAATGGAGTTGTGACCAAAGAAGAGTATATAAATTAGCCAGTCCAGACTCCAATATGTGCCCTTTGCATACAAAAGTCAAAAAATCACGCCAAAAGAAATGTTATGTTACCTGTGAACAAAATGACTAAGAGTTTGCGAAGCTCGTACAACGTATTTATTTGTTACCAACTTTCCATCCACAAGTATGCGGCCTGAATCAACTGCTTGGACCTGGAATGGCAACATCAAAATTTGTAGTACTTACCACAGTACCAGATTTCAGATATGCATTTGCAACCCCAGGCACAAATTTTGAACAATAGTTGAAGCATAGAACAAGACAAATACTCCTTTTAGAGGTAGCTTGAAGCAAAGACTGACCTTTAGCTCTACAAGGTGTTTTATGGTTCTCATGTCCATTTGTTTGGGTTGAGGTTTTTAATCTTCTCAAACACAATATTATGTGCTTGCTCCTCAGACTGTAGCAACTCAACAGCATCAATAAGATTGTTGCTCACAAGTAATAGTTCTATGGAAGTTAACCTTGGTAACTTTGAGATTCACTAAAGCAAGCATGAATGTTCCAAGGAGCAAACACAAAATCATCATAGAATACTGAGTCCTCTTTTATATTTTCAATCTCACATTGCTCCAGATTGGAATCCAAGAAGCACAAAATGTCTGACTGAATTGGCCCAAACCAAGGCTCCTGTGATGCTCCCACCCCCCCCACTCCCGTCTACCTCCCTCGCACTGCGCGGCCCCCTCCCCCCTTCCCCTCCTCCCTCTCCGCCGCCTCTCTGCTTGCAGCCGCCGCGCCTCCCTCCGTCCCCCTCTCCTCCTTCTCCGCCCGCCATCCGCCCCCCCTCTCCTTCCTTCTCCGCCCCTCCATCCTTCCTCGCCTCCCCCCCCTCGCGTTGCGCTACCACCCCCCCGCCCCTTTCCTCCCCCTTCCCCACCTTTGCACTATGCTGCCACCCCCCCCCGTCCCCTCCCTCCTCTCCTCCTTGCTTCCCTGCCCTCCTCGCACCGCGCTGCCACACCCTCGCCTCTCCCCCCTCCCCTTCCCCATCCTGCGCCGCGCTGCCACCCCCCCCTCCCTCCTCCTTTCCTCCCCTCTTCGCCATTCTCTCCCCACTCTAACGCCTCTCCTCCCCCCGCTTCCTCATACATCTCCATCCCTCCCTCTTTCCTCCCCCGCCTCTGCCCCATTCCTCCCTCCCTCGCCTCTGCCACTTCCTTTCCCCCGCGTTTTGGAGCTTTCGCAGTTTGTCGGTGCGGTATGGCGGCCGTAAGTTCGGAACCGGTGGCCCAGATGGACCCCCCCCCTTCCTTCAGCCTACCGCATAACACTAACAGAGCATCAGGTCTCCTTGGTGAAGCAGGCCGCCACTGACTTTTCCCAGACGTCCGTTTATGGGAGAGTCATTGGCTACGCCCCTTCACGAGTAGACATCAGGGACTGGTTGCAGTCCACCCTTTACCTTGAGGACAGCCACATTGAGGAGGTCGCACTCATGGGACGTGGTATCTTCTGGCTCAAGCTCTCCTCAGCACAGGCTGCGAGCGATATGGTCAGACAGTCCCCTACCTCTGTGGGTGGGAAGATCATCCTTATGGTCCCATGGTATAGGGGTTTCAGTGTAGCGGACTTCGATGCCCGCTTCCGCATTCCCCGCCATCCAGTTACCCTCACCTTCCCAAGCCTCGCAACAAAGCTTCGCTAGATCATCAAGGACTTGGGGGCGCACTTTGGCTCGCTCATGCAGGACACCTTCGTTGATGCGGCGGCAGCCCAAGGAGTGCCACGTGTCAAAGTGGCAGTCCTAGATCCGCAGAGTATCCCCTCGGAGTTCGAGATTGAGACAGACACAGGTGTGGTGATGCAGCGCATTATGGTCACTGGTCGCCCAAATCAGTGTCTGAGATGCCACGGCTTCGAGCACCAGGCGCGCTCTTGCCCTCGCTTCACGAGGACAGAACCTCAGATGGCCCCCATCCATGCAACTCAGGATCCCCCCCACCAGGCATCGACACCCCTTCCCGAAGGGGAAGGCTGGACTGAGGTCAAAAGGAAACGGAAAGGAAACAAAACAGTAACAAAAAAGCCCCCCCCTCTCCAGCAAGAGACCCCTGTGGTCACCAGTCAGCAGCAGCCCGGTAAGGGGAAGGAGAAAGGGAAGGAGAAGGTCAGCCACCCTCCCCCTCATCCTTCACCCCGCCCCCCCCTCCTCGGTTCCCCTACCTCCCCCCCCTACGGGACCCCCCCCGGCACCTTTGGTTTCAGCCCCCCCCTCTCTCTCGAGCATGATCCCGCGGGAACCCGCCCATCCGCCTGCGGCCCCAAAGCCAGCACAGACCTCCTCCGCACCTATCCCCCCTGGCCCGGTGGAGGGGAGAGGCCCTTCCCCGCAAACGGCCAGTACCACTCCAACTCTTTCGACAGCCAGCACCCCTCTTTCTGGTTCTGACTCCTCATCTTCGTCCCCCCACCCAAGGGCAGCTCCTAGAGCTCTACCTTTGGAGTTTTACCGAGCAGGACCTTGGGATTACTTGGATGCAGCTGGTATTGGCTCCTTCCCTGCATGCCTAGACATCAGCATCTTCTTCCTCCGAAAGGGGGCAGAGGGTAAGGTGTCCATCCTTGCCCCCCATGATGGTCCTAGCTATTCCTTTACTATCACCAGTGACAGGAATGAGCAATGGACGAATGAAAATGTTTGGGAGACAATTCGTGATCAGTCCCAGGAGCAGGTACAGGACTGGATCGGTAGCAGAGCAGCGCAGCTTCTTCAGCAGCAGTGGAAGGAGAGTGACGTTCGTCTGAGATGGCGCCATAGCGCCAAACGATTCCGCCTTTTGGTCATCATTCGACCGCCTCTGGAGTGGATCTACGCGGAAGGGCTCAGCCCTTGGAGGACCTCAGAGGTAGCGGGCTTCTACAGTATTTCCCTGGCGGAGGCTTCGAGTTGGTTAGAGAGAGCTTACCACCATGGGACGAAGGGCCTTTCCCCTCTACTGAAGGTTTTAGAGGATGGGTCCGATGATCCGGCCTCTCCTTCGAAACCTTCACAGAAGCGCCTTCGTCTGCACACTGGACATCCTCCGACCACCACGACATCGACCGCAAGCAGACAGCTGTTTGTGGCCCATCTCTCCTCTTCATGAGTATACGCATTATCTCTTGGAACGTCAACGGGTTCCACTCATCAGGAACCCGCGGCCCCAGGAAGATGGTGCTCAGACAGGAGCTCCAGCCAGCTTTGGTGGGAAGGGTAGATGTGCTCCTATTGCAGGAACACAAACTTTCGGCTTCTCAGACCAGTACGTGTGGGAAGGTCCTCACAGGACGCTCCCACACCTACTGGGAACCTTCGATTGGCGAGCAGGGGAGGAGCGGGGGTGTCTGTACCTCCATCGACGCTTCTCTAGTTCAGCATGTGTGTGGTTTTGGCACCTTGATCCCAGTACGAGCGCTTTGGGTGGGCTTGAATATTGAGGGATCCCGCATCGGCATCCTCAATATCTATGCCCCGACCGACCTTAGACAGAGAGCCGCATTCTGAAGCTCTTTGACAGACTTATTGCCAGAGATGGATTCTTGGATTGTAGGAGGGGATTTCAATAACCTTGAGGCTTTAGAGGATCAGCAGGGACGGGGCCCAGAGTTCCTCGGTATAGCTCAGGCAGAGCAGGCGGAATGGGACTCCTTGTTCGCTGTGGGAGGTCGGGATAGTTGGAGGGAGCCTTCCTTTTGCAGATGGACAGGGAGCCTGGACTTCTCTTGGGGTTACAGGAGGGAGGGAGGCAGACTTTTGGAGCGGTTGGACCGTTTCTATGTCAGTGATTGGGCGATAGGCAGAGGTGGAGAGTCAAGGGTGGTTCCAGGGACGACCCTCTCTGACCATGCCCCAGTCATCCTAGTCCTGGACTCAGCCTCTCATTCCTTACCTCCCCGCTCGTGCCGGATCCCAGACTCCATCTACTCCGGAGCAGCGGTTCGCAGCAGGATAGTGGACCTGTGGGAGCAGGATTGGGACCCCATGGGGAATATGGCAGCTCAGGTAGCTCAGGTTCTTGCCGAGTCTAGTCTCATATGTCAGCAGGAGGCGATTCTGGTCAGGCAGCAGTGGTGGGCGAAGGAGAGGGGTCTCAGACGAGACCTTGCCTCGATACAGCGGATGCAGCAGTCTTCTCCAGGCTCTGAGGAGCTCAGACGACAAGGGGTTAGAGCCCGAGCCATGTTAGAGGAGATCACCCAGCGACGCTCAGAGTTCTTGTTTCATGCTTCTAAGTCCTTTTGGGCTAGGAAAGGCGACAGGATGTGCAGAGAGTTCTTCAGGACTCATGGCCAGAGGTCAGCAGGGGAACAACTCCGATCTCTTAGAGCGCAGGATGGTAGTGTCAGGACAGATCCAGACGAGGTCAAGGACTTGGCGACAGATTTCTACAGATCCCTGTTCCAGCAGGAGCCCCCAGACCCTCGTGCTCGCCGATGCAGGGAGGAGGTGTGGAGGTATACGCCGTCGCTCGTGCAGCCTAGCATGAGTGAAACGCTTCTCGCCCCATTCACCGTGGCAGAGATGCAGGATGCTGTGAGCGATATTGATGGGCAGAAATGCCCAGGTGAGGATGGGCTCTCTAGAGCTTTCTTCACCACCTTTTGGGAGCAGATCCACCAGCCCTTGCTCGCAGCCTTCCAGCATATCTTCTCCAGTGGACAGATGCCAGCAGAGAGCCTTGCGACAGGCTTGATTTGCCTCATCCCCAAAGGGGGGGGACCGTCAGGAGATCAGACAGTGGCGCCCTATCACCCTCCTCCCGACTGCCTATAAAATCCTCGCCAAGATGATCAGTAGCCGCATCCGACCCCTGCTACATGACTTGATCCATGACACCCAGACTGGTTTTGTCCAAGATCGCAGCATTTTGGACAACATCTTCACATTCTCAGAGGCAACGAAGTGGGCCCAGCATAGTAGCCAGCACCTTGCCATACTCCTTGACTTTGAGAAGGCGTACGACAGGGTAGACTGGTCCTTCTTGGAGGGCACACTTTCTCGGTTCGGTTTCTCGGACGAGTGGATCAGAGGTATTGCTAGCCTCTACAGATCGGCCTCCAGCCAAGTTATCATCAGTGGCAGGATGGGGGAGAGATTCACCCTCGAGCGCTCGGTACGTCAGGGCTGCCCGCTTGCACCCTACCTCTTCCTATTTTTTGCGGAGGCCATGACTCACTTCCTACGAGCCCGCACCACTAGTCTTTGAGGGATGCGCCTCCCTATTCAGGACGATCAAAACTTCTGGACTCCGAGTATGCAGACAACGCGGCCCTGTATGTGCAAGATGATATCGAGTCACTGGAGCGAGTGAGACTGTCTTTAGAGGTTTTTTGCCTAGCCGCTAGGGCGAAAATCAACTGGCATAAGTCAGTTGGTTTTCTCACGAATCCGGGAGCCAGCTCACGGTGGGGTATTTTCCTGGGGTTTCGCTGGATCCCTAGAGGACAGACGCACGTTACCTAGGATTCCAGGTAGGGCTAGATATCACGCCGGCTCAACAGTTCCTACCGGTCCTAGTTTCCATACGACGGAAGCTAGCCTTCTGGAGCATGGCTCGGCTATCTATGGCAGGCACGGCCCTTGTGGTCAATCAGGTCCTTCTAGCCACCACTTGGGACGTGGCATCTTGCTGGTGTTTCTCGAGATCGTGCGTAGCCCAACTGAGGAGATTGGTGCGGAACTTTCTGTGGTCCGGCTCAGATGGTTCCGGCACCACCAGAGCCCGGGTCGCCTAGCAGACGGTCATTCTCCCCCAGACAGAGGGTGGTCTTGGCATCATAGATCCAGAACTGCAGAGTCAGGCATTACTTGGCAAGTTAGTCATCCGCGGTCTGACCCCAGGAGGGCAGACGTGGAAGCTCTTGCTTCAGCATGGTCTCAACGCGTGTATCCCCTAGAGAGGGGGTGATTGGCAGCCGTCTATCCGGTGGATTTTCACTTCAGCCCCGCTGACTCAGCCCCGCTCCCCCTTCCTCCGCAGCCTCGTCTCGGTCTGGAGGAAGTTGCGGCACAGCCTCTCTCAGGTTCCCCCCAGCTGCCGAGAGGAGATAGACAGACAGCCCCTGATCTGGAGCAGCCAGGTGACAGATGATACAGGTCGCCAGCTTGGAGAGAGATCCCATATCCCATGGGCGCTCTGGGCGCGTGGGCCTGCGCGCTCGCTCCGGGTTTGGAGGGACGTCTATAGCCAGTTGGGCCCAGGCGAGCTGGCAGCAGCAGTAGATACAACACGTGGGATCCAGGCTTGGCGAGCGGAGATCGATGCTGCCATTCCTGCAGGTTGGAGGATTCCCATGATCACCAGACAGCTCCTCCCAGGAGATGAGAGGTGGCTAGGACAGTTCACTCCCCGCGGCATTCCTTTGGTGGTTGCAGGCCTTTTCTCGGACTCCTCGATTCACTTCTTCTCCGTCGTTGATGGTAGCCGCCTCCAGAGCAGAGAGGCCGTGATCGACCCCCAGCTTCCCTAGCAGCGCCTTCGCATCATAGGGCTGCAAGGGAAAGCGTGGCATATAGACCCCCTGATTGTTCAGGACCAGGACTGGAGACTCTGGATTTGGGAGGGACGCTCCTTGACAGAGGTGGAGTGGGACCCAGGGGAGTGGCGCTGGCCACCACTGGAGACCTCAGAGAACCCTACCCCCTTCTTCTCATACAGCGCGCGTACCGGTAGGCGTGCTCTGGGGGCTCTCCAGCACAGGCTACCCACCCAGGCACATAGTTGGTATGCCCAAGGGATATCTCTGGTCTTTCTTCGTACATTCTGGAAGACTCTTTGGGCAAGTTGGCGGCCAAGGAAGATCTCTTACTTTCTTTGGATGGTGGTCCACAAGGGGCTACCAGTTGGGAGATGGCTAAGGCAGATGGGGCAGGAGGGGCACTGCCAGATGTGTTTTCAAGAGGAGGAGTCCCTAAAGCACTGCCTTTGGAGCTGTTCGCATGCTCAAACAGTGTGGAAGGGAGTCATGGGGATCTTAGCGAGGGCTGCACCCGAGCTAGGACCGGTCACTTGGGGAGCCGTTTGCTGGTGCAGCACCGAGATGGGACATCACTTGGCTTATGAGTTCTCTCGGCAGGATCCAGTTTTCTTCATCACACAGGCCACCTGGGCATACATGGAAAGCTTCCCTTGGCATCTGACAGAGACAGATGCAGGAGCGATGACTCGGCACCCAGTTGGGGAGATCATAGGGAGTATTGTAGGCTGGCATATCTGGACTTCCAGATGCGCGCAGACCTTAGGAGATCAGGCTTCTTCTGCTACCCAAACCCTAGCGGACATCTGGAGCACGATCACTCACACGCTCAAGGGTCAATGGGATCAGATTCAGGGGGAGTCCCGGGCAAGGAAGGAGAAGCGACGGCGCTTCCTTCGCGACTGGGACCATCAAGAGCTGTTCTTCCAGCACTCTGCTCAGAGTCTTCAGTGGCATTACTCCCCCCCACCGTGGCTGTTTGTCCACACTCAGATGATTGTGCCCTAAGAGGCTTGTAATTATTTTGTTACCACGGACTGTATCCGTTTTGTGATTACAGCCCGCTGGCCTTTAGGCCTTCTTGTACTCTCGTTTTCAAGCAATATAACTAGCACTACTTTTTGCGGAAAAAAAAAATTGGCCCAAACCCACTAAAGAAGCTCAAATTTCTAGTACGCTCAAAAGCCATTAATAAATAAATGGACAAAGTATGACCACTTCCAGTTCAAAGTGTTCACCCTTAAGTTAACCATCTCTTCCACAAGAAGCCCCATCAAACATTCTACCCCCACCTTTCACATCAACCTTTACTGCTGCTGCTCCCCGTCCCTCCTCCTCCCATCTCCCTACTCCGCTAACCTCCTCTCAGCTCTCCCACTCCCCTGCTACCTCCTCGCCCTCTTCCTTCCTTGCCCTAGCCTCCACTCCTGTACGGAGCTGTATGGTAAGCTGTACAGCCTTGTACAGCCATACAGTGGCCCCCATCAGCCCTTCCCCTCTTCTACCTCTCCCTGCTACTCTGGCCTTTCCATCCTTCCTCCATTGCCCGTACAGGTTATATGGCCACCCATGCAATTGTACGGTGATTGTACCGCCTCTAGCTGTTCTTCCCTGCTGCTGCAGAATGTGCCTTGAACCGTACCTGCCCTGTGACATACCTCCTGCCCTCTTCCGTATCTCTACTCCTTCACCTCCTCACACCTACTCACCCACTCTTTTATTTCACCTCACACCTACTCACACACTCTCCTTTTTCACACATGTCAGTCGCAAGCTCCCATGTGACCTGCTATACCTCCTGCCCTCTGCCATACCTCCGCTCCACCTCCTCATACGCTCTGTACGCACACACTCTCCTCTTTCATACATTCCCCTCACAAGCTCACCCCTCTTTTACTCACGAGTCTTCCTCACTTGCATACACTTTCACTCACTCATAATTCACCCCCTCACTCACAATCACTTCCTTTCTCTTTACTTCTCACCCACTTTCACCTCAGCCCTTCAGGGAGCTTTGCATGATCCTCTTCCACCCTTCACTGACCGTGAGAATATGCTTATTTTCTAACAATGAGTTGAATCAGCTAAAGACAAACATTGAAGCTGAGGGCGCAACCACTCTCTTTGTGTGCATTCATGGGTCTGGCCCTTCCAGGGGCCAAGCCAGAGACTAGATGTTTTGCATCCCTTTCCCCTAACCTCTCCCCGCACCTCACAGATGTTAGACTTTTGAGGAGACGCTTCTTTCATGTAGTCTTTGATTCTCCATAGATTGCCTCAAAAGTGCTAGTGGGTAGTCTTCTAGCCCTTAATTTCAAAAAGGTTTTTTCTTTCTCCTTTCACTTTGGGATTTGACCCCTTGGAAGAAGACAAAAGGGTCCACTCTCTTCTCATCAGATTCCAGTCAGTACGAATGCCGTACAGGATCATAGAGCTCTATCCCCCTCTCCCGCCTGCTCCTTCCCTCCCTTCTAAGCCCTCATCCCTTACCCTTGCCTAGCACCCCCACACTCCTTTCCTTCATCCCTCCTTTCCCTCACTAGTAGGTTTCTCTTAGTTCTTCCTCGGGTCTTTTGCAGCATCATGTTTTCTTCATCAGTTTCAAGTCGGCCTCCCATTTCAAGATTGGCTAATGGCTTCACCTTCAGCCAATCCTTCAAATTCACCTCACTGACTGTGAGAATGTGTCTTTTCTCAAAAGACAAGTTGCGGCAGTCACAAAAAGATGTGGAACAAGAAAGTTCCATGACACTCTTTGCTCACACTGATGTATCCCACCCCTCACAAAGTTTGGATGCTCTCTACCTTATCTCCTGACCTCCCAGGGACTTATTCTAGAAAGAGGTTCCTTTCAGGTGGTTATCAAGAAGTTAATTGGTTGGCTTATGTCCTAATAATAGTTTGGTCTGACAATCATAGGTGTGAAGTCATTCTAGCCCTGAATTTCATAAAGGCAGAGCTCTACCAACATATATGGCTTCACCATGCAGCACAAGAGTGAGTTTTTTCTTCAACTATGTATTTCATAAAGCCAACATAGCATTAGATCATGCTTTTTGTTTTTCAATGGCACTTATGTGAAGGCAGACTGCTTTAGTTACTGAAAACGAGACCATGAAGGCAAATCTTGAGGAAGATCCAGTTTGGGGAATTCAAGTTTGCAGCCTAGAGAATTCAGTAATTCCAGCAGCAAATTCATGGAATTGCAGCAGGTTTGGCTCTCTAACTGCAATCATGTGTTCCTTTTTTGAAAAACTTGTTGAATTGCTAGCTGTCAAGTGTTGCTCCAGCACTGAGGATCTCTCACTATGTAAGCATGAGGACGAGAGTCGTAATCTTTGCTTACATCGTGCGGCAAGTCAGCAACTCAATGTAGACAAAAGACAATGGTCATCAACAATTTGCATATCAATGTCAAGCTGTGATCTTGTTCTTCACAACTGCACTATACTTGCAGACAAATCAGATCTTCAAAAGACAACCTCTCTTGCAGTTCTGTTCACGCAATGTTTACTTGGATCAGCATTGGACATAAGCTCTAAAGAGCCCATCGCCCTTTTGGATGGATCGCCACATCAAGCAGATTTTATCTTCTTTTTTTTAATTACCCTACACCAATATTGGTTCTTCCTGACATTAAGTTGCTATGACTCCTCAGAGTCGAGATTTGTGCAACTAAGGTAATGCATGTTGTGCAGTAATTTGTTCAACTTAATAAGAAGGGAATTTTTTAGCGATAAATAAAAGAAACCCAAAACCTGCCAACATAAATTTTCAAACTATAAATGCACTCTGTCACGAAAATATATGTTAACCTTTGAATACTCGTCTGAAAAAAAGAAGGAAATCTGGTTATGAAGGTGTACTACCAACTAGACAGGCGAAATGTAAAGTTAACACATCTTCAGCCAGCAAGATCATCATACAAACCATATATACAAGACACACTTGTTTGACACTTTTTGACAAAGAGCAGCAAGATCATCATTTTCCAGAAAAAGGACCCTTCTATATGAAAACTTGAAAATGCAATACAAGATCAGCCATCCATGAGGCACTGAAAAAACAGAAAGATAGTCAACATACAAGACAACACTTAATATCCACTTTTTTGAACAAAAAACAGTTTTTCGAAGCAGGGGAAAATACATAGTATTCAAGCGGTCGTTGTCTGAATTCTTCCGCAAATAAGGTGGCAATTGTCTTCATATCCCATCTCTCCTTGACCTGCAAGCATTAGATGTGACACATTTCATGGGAAAAGAAAGGATGCTATCATAGCCATGATTGTACCCCACATATAAAAATTGAGTTCAAACCATCTCAAATGGTGACACAAAATGTATTTGCAAAGGTGTTCTAATACTCATGACATCAACTCCAACAAGCATATATCTTTGGAAAAGATAATGGAGGGACTAGGTTTTGTAGCAAAGTACCACATTCATTCGTGAACTGCAGGTCACCCAAAAGGGTCAATAGATGTTTGACAATTTGTTTTGGACCATCAAAATAATTTGCAAAAGCTTCAAGTTGTTGGATTTGGTAGAACATTGCATAAATTGTTCATGTTGTGTTGTATCAGGCTGGGTGGTGATTCGCACTTGCACACCCATGATTGTTTTAGTTCTTGACGAGGAAACACATTGATTGGTAGATCAAAAAGATTTTGGGAATTAACAAGTTGGTGCAAATCGCGATATGTGACACATGGTTTTTCGTGTCAATTGAGTAAGGCAAAGCGGGTGAAGTCACCTAGCTTTTTACAGGCCTTAGATATACCATTAGGTAGATGGGAGTGCATTTCCATGGACTTTATAGTTGGTATGCCTACGATACAAGGTGGATATGAGTCTATCTTTGTGGTGGTTGATTGTCTTACCAAGATGGCTCACTTCTTTCTGACTAGGGAGTATGTTAGTGCCCCGCAAGTAGTGGATTTGTTTATTAAACATATATTTCATCTGCATGGATCCATAGTGTCAAACGAGGACATTAAATTTATCAGTCATCTTTGGACTATAGTATTTGAGGCACTAAGGACTGAGTTGGGAATGAGTAGTGGGGATCATCCTGGAATGGATGCTCAGACGGAAATAGTCAACCAAATTTAGAGGATACGCTTAGAGCATATGTTTCATTAAGGCAACATACGTAGGACAAGTGGTTACCACTAGTGGAATTTGCCTACAATGATAGAAAATATTCCTCTACGGGAATGAGTCCATTCGAGCTGAACTATGGTTATAGGCCAGCAAATCCAACTACGGTTGGAATACCTCAGAAAGTGCCTAGTGCCGCGAACTATGTTGTTCAGATGCGAGAGATGCTAGCACTTGCAAGAGCTAACATCCGCCAACTTATGGATAGAGCTAAAGCGTATGCGGATGAAAATAGATCTTTTAGAGAAATAATTTCTCAGAATTCCTTCACACTCGAAGTCCTGGACTACATGAGAATGTGCTGAATTATCAAACCCCAATAGTGTGGGCTATGGTTAATTCTTAAAAGAATAGGCAAGGTAGCCCATAAGTTGGAATTACCATAGAATTGTAAGGTGCACCCAGTGTTTCATGTTTCTCGTTTAAAGAACCCTGTTGTAAGGTAGCCTATAAGTTGGAATTACCACAGGGTTGTAAGGTGACTCACTAATCGAGGGTGGCGTCTTGTTTCACGAGATAGAGGATAATGCAAGGTGCAAACCAACAAGAATCCTGGACCCAAGGAACAATGCAAGTACGCAATCGGAAGATACCTACGGTGTTTGGTTGCATGGCATGGTCTATCTCTATAAGAGGCTACCTGGGAGGTCCGTGTACCAGATGGGGAGAGCATTACCAAATTTCATCATCAAGGGCACTGATGCCTGAAGAGGGAAGGAATGTTATGCTCTAGATGAGGTAAAATGACCTTGGAAGGGTCAGTCGTCGACATTCTCCATTAGAGGACCGACTTATATAGTATATGTATTGTGCTTTATGCATATGGTCAAAGGAGTCAATGTCAAGGTCTTTGGTGTGGGTGGTTTGGCACTAACTAGATGGTTTTAAAGGTCATGCACCAAAAGTGTATAATTGCCAAGGGGAAACGGAATTAATTCGTACTCCAAGAGAGAGCTAAATGGTGCACTAAAGGATAGTCCTAGAAATGTGACATGAATCATCTAGGGAACTGTGTGAGAAGTACATGCTTCCCATTTTCATACAAGGAGCGTAGGAGAAACAAGATTGCAATGCCATCATACATAATCCATATTTTCATCAAGCATTTCAAGTCTACAATGTGGAATGAATGAAAGTTTACACAAATTGCAGTCTACATCTAACACATTCACGCCTATCATCATTGGTTCAAGAAATCCATCATGGTATGCTATCAAGCTCAATCTGCAGCTCTTGGATGTCAGCTCGTAACATTTGTGTTTGCATGTCTCCACTTCAAGATTGCAATGCCATCATACATAATCCATATTTTCATCAAGCATTTCAAGTCTACAATGTGGAATGAATGAAAGTATACACAAATTGCAGCCTACATCTAGCACATTCACGCCTATTATCATTGGTTCAAGAAATCCATCATGGTATGCTATCAAGCTCAATCTGCAGCCTAGATGTCAGCTCGTAACATTTGTGTTTGCATGTCTCCACTTCAATTGACTACTTCATTTCCAACAACAAAATTATATTCAATCCCGAATCAATATCCTATTGTGATAGCAAGAGCAAGCAAATCCACCTCTATGTCTCATGACCAAAATAATGACAAAAACAAAGTCAAACTCCTGAGGTCATCAAACTAGAACATACTCACATGAGCTATGAACTCGAAAAAATACGGCCTCACAAAGCGCTTACCTACAAAATCAAACACCATGCCAAGTAAATATTAGCACATACAGAGGCTCACGTTACAGCTCTCTCCTCATACTTCATATCTCTTTGTCATAAGTCTCCAGCTATATCTGCCCTGTCTCCCTAGTCTGTTGACCCCTTTCCCTACCCTCGCTAAAGCTGGTCATAGAGTCCTTTGGATGGCCACACAAGTCCACCGAGTCATATCTCTTTGTCATAAATCTCCCAGCTATATCTGCTGTAGGCCATCTTCTCCCAGTCGTATTGATGCCCTTTGGACCCTAGTATGTGCCATGTAGCTTTAGTTATTGGCACTTAGGTCACCTAGTACTTTTAGTATCTTATGACACCTAGTACTAGTGGTACCACTAGGACACTAGGTCCTAGGGTTCTCTTTTATAGTACTTTGTACTTTCATTTTCATTACACTAGTTGATGTGACGGCTTCCACTTCTTGCTCCACTCTTGTGCATCCTTTTGCTTCTGTGAGCCTACAGTGGTATCAGAGCACTTCCTTCCTGAACCTGCTCCCTACTCCTATCTTCCTGCTTCCAGCTCCAGCTCCCGCACAGCTCTGACGCGACCCCCTGACCTGATGTCTGTACGATTCCGTACGACGCGTCAACCGTCGGGGGGAAAAAATTCTCTGTCGATACGATTCCGTACGGCCGTCCGTACAGTGCGTCAAAACCTGTCCATACAGCTGTACGGATTTTTGTACTGTCCGTACAGTTGTACGGATTTCCGTACAGTTTTCAATTTCTGTATATTTTCATACTTCGACGTCCATACAATTTTGTACCAGCCGTACTATTCCGTACCGTCCCCAAAACAAACATTGCAGCAGATCTGCAATTTTTGCTAACATTTGGGGCTTTTGCATTTGGGCTTCGATTTTGCAGTTTTGGGGCTTTTGCAGGACATTGGCAAATTTGGGGTTTTTCAGTTCATTTCCCTTCTTTTGGTTGCAATTTCTTGCAAGACATTGGAGCTTTGGGATTTGGATTGCAATTTCTTCTTCAGATTGCAAGACATTGGGCCGCATTTGCAGGACATTGGGTCACATTTGCAAAATCTCAACAAAATTTGGGGCTTTTCTGAATTTGCCCTCTTTTTGGCTTTTTTGCCCTCATTACATTTGGGGCTTTTGCCAGATTTGCTGATTTTTGCAGTGGTCATTGCCTGACACAGTCACATTTGGGTCAAATTAGCATTTGCACTTTGATTTGGGCTGGAAATTTGCAGGACATTCACTTGCAGACATTTGCTGTCATTTTTGGACACCCAGCTCTTTGCTGTGATAGCCTTGAGGCTTTTGTATTTTCAGGTCTTTTCTTTTCAGGGTATCCCATTTGCAATGGCTGCATGATTTATTTGGCATTCTTCGTGAAGATGATAATGGCACCAACTACCCGATGTGGTCTTAACTCATGAAACATATTCTTGTTGCAAGGCATTTTTGGAACATTGTTTCTCGAGTTGATCTGAGGCCAGCCAATGCTACAGTGACTGCTCCTACTGCTTGTCCCTCTGCAGAGGGTACTCCTCCTGCTGCTTTATCCTCTAGCACCCCTGTTGCTGCTCCTCCAACTAAGGAACAAACAAGATGACATGCAAGAGATGCAAATGCACATTCCTGTATTGCTTTATCATGCAAGAGAATCATTATTCCACACATCCGGTCATGCGGGACAGCAAAGGATGCTTGGGACAGATTGGCTTCTCTTTATTAGATTTGCAATGAGGCACGTGTTGCATATTTCAGAAGGCAATTGCAGGAAGTCAGCATGAATGAAGGTGAAGCTACTATTCCTTATCATGCATTTGCTCTACAGCAGACAGGAAAAGGCAAGGCTTCCAAGCCTATGGGCAAGCCTAAATATGCGCCTCACAGTGGCAATTCCTCCAATGCATCTCAAAATACAGCAGATAAGTCAAAGAAGAAAAGATACAACTATTGTCGCAAGCTAGGGCATGAAATTTCAGAATGCAAGAAGCGCATTGCTTCGGAGAAAAAGAAAGCAGGATTGACACACATGCAATTGAATCCCACGAGCCAACAGATGCCTCACATGCACATGCTCTCCAAGATGATTGGGCATGGGCTGTGCATTGCTCCTTTGATCCCTCCAAAGTTGATGCATTCTTTACTGCTAATGATGCTCAGTCTTGGTATTTTGATAGTGGTGTTTCCAAGCACGTCACATCTTGCAGACAGTTGTTTCATTCCTTAGCTAATGCACCTCGAGGGGGGACTGTCACATGTGCTAATAATGCTTCCTATGCTGTAAAAAGAATTGGAGATGTGCAGCTCACATCCATTTCAAGCCATCCTGTCACTTTGACAAATGTTCTTTTTGTGCCTGGAATTGAAGTCAACTTGATTTCAATTTCAGCAATTGCCACTTCAGGTTTTAGAGTGATTTTTGATGGATACAGATGCCTAGTATATGATCTTCGTGATGACAATACCGTAGTTCT
Source organism: Dipteris shenzhenensis (assembly GCF_047967505.1). Classification (NCBI taxonomy): domain Eukaryota; kingdom Viridiplantae; phylum Streptophyta; class Polypodiopsida; order Gleicheniales; family Dipteridaceae; genus Dipteris; species Dipteris shenzhenensis. Next base: position 49,915,101 of record NC_141624.1, read on the forward strand.
CACTGGCACTTTGCAAAAGGGGCTTTATCACCTTAATCATCACTCAGCTGCACTTTCTATTGAAGCATTTGCTATTTCAGATTCACAGCTTGCTGAAACTCATCTTTGGCATGAGAGAATGGGCCATCTCAATTATAGAGCTCTTGCCAAGTTACATTCACACGGCATGGCAAATGATGTACCTCAAACTCACACAGTTTCCAAACAAGTGTGTGCGGGTTGTCTTTTGGGTAAGATGCATTGGTTTTCTTTTCAAAAGAATTGTCCAAAATTCTCACAAAGGAAATTGCAGCTAGTGCACAGTGATGTCTGTGGCCCAATGAGGACAAATGCCATTGGAGGGTACAAATATTTCACAACTCTAATTGATGACTTCACAAGATATTGCTGGGTATATGCTTTAAAAGCCAAATCTGAAGTGTTCTCATGCTTTCAGAGGTGGCTGAATATGGTTGAGAATGAATCAGGATGCCAGCTTGTCACCCTCAACACAGATAGGGGGGGAGAGTATATGTCAAAGGAGTTTGATGCATTTTTGTCTTCACGGAGCATTGTTCACTCATGCACTACTCCTTACACTCCTCAGCATAATCATGTTCCTGAAAGGAAGAACAGGTCCACGATGGAGATGGCCAGACGCATGCTTAAGGCCAAGTCCTTGCCCAATAAATTTTGGCTTGATGCAGTGATGTGTGCCAACTATGTGCTGAATAGATCACCTACAAGGGCATTGAGGACTATTACACCTTATGAAGCATGGAAAGGCAGGAAGCCTTCACTTTCACACATGAGAGTTTTTGGGTCTCTTGCATATGTTCATGTACCATCTCAGCTGAGACATAAGCTTGATGATAAGGCAATCAGATGCATATTTATTGGTTACAGCCAGGAGAGCAGAGGGTATCGGGAAGATTATTGTCAGTAGAGATGTAATCTTTGCTGAACATTCGGCTTCTCCTCTTGTGGACTACAAAGCTAAGCCAGAAGTTGACATGTTTGATGCCTTTGACTCTTAGTTACCTCTACTTCCCTCAGAGGGGGACTTTGACCAGCAACATGAGCCTCCTGCAGGCCCTCCAACAAGCAATGATCAGCCAGCACCCCATGCTGATTTGTAGGTTCCTCTTCCAACACAAAATAATCCCACTTTTCATGATGGAGTGATTGAAGAAAGAGCTGTCAATAAATAGCAAAGGCAGTTCCCAGATGGCTTCTTGACACATTGAGGGACAGCAAACAAGATCAACCTCTTGCTACCTAGACAAGATCAGGAAATAAACAGATGCATGGTCACTTTCTTCAGTTTGCACTCCTTGCTACAGCTTGCAATGAAGAGCCTTTGTGCCATAAAGATGCTTTTGACAGCAAAGAGTGGATGGATGCAATGAGAGCTGAGCTACAATCTATTACCAAAAATGACACATGGGAATTAGTAGTCTCCCTCCCGGCAAGCATGCCATTGGTACCCAATGGGTCTACAAATTAAAAAGGAAATCTGATGGCAGCATAGATCAACACAAAGCCCGTCTTGTTGCAAAAGGGTATGCCCAACAACAAGGCATTGACTTTGAGGAGACCTTTGCTCCCACTTCCAGGATTACTACTATTAGATGTGTCACTGCCATTGCAGCCCATCACCATTGGCAAGTGCACCAGCTTGACATCAAGACTACCTTTCTTCATGGGGATCTGCAGGAAGAAGTTTATGTGACACAACCTCCTGGCTTTGAGGTTGTTGGCTCTGAAAACAAGGTGTGCCGGCTGAGAAAAGCCCTTTATGGTTAGAAGCAGGCACCCCGCGCATAGTATGCTAAAATTCATGCACACTTACTATCCCTTGGTTTTCAAAATAGCCCCACAGAGCCCACTCTTTATGTCCGTGGGAGTGGATCTGATTTTTTAGTGCTGATTTTATATGTGGATGACATGCTGATCACGGGCCCTGATACTCAGCATATTGCAGCTTTCAAGGCTGATTTGCAGCAAGCTTTTAAAATGTCAGACATGGGACAGCTGCACTATTATTTGGGCATTCAGTTTGCTCATGTTGAGGGGGGTATCATGATGTCACAATCCAAGTATATTGGACAGCTCCTTGATCGTTTTCAGTTTGAGGATTGCAAGCCAATCTCTACTCCTATGGACCTTGGCTTCAAATTTTCAGCTCATGATGGGAGGCCACCATGTGATATCACTCTTTACCAGCAGGCTGTTGGATGTCTCATTTACTTATGCCACACCAGACCTAACTTACAATATGCAGTATCCCAGCTCAGCAGGTTCATGTACATGCCCAGTTCACAGCGTTGGCAGGCAGTGAAGAGAGTCTTCAGATATCTCAAAGGCACTCAGGATTTAGCCCTCTTCTATGGTGATTAGGGTTCACTTACCATGCATGCTTACACGGACAGTGATTAGGCAAGTTGTTCCGACACCAGAGTGTCACATACCGGCAACTGTTTTTTGCTTGGCAATCCATGTATCTCTTGGCTCAGCAAAAAGCAACCAACAGTTGCCACATCCAGCTGTGACGCTGAGTGCAGGGCAGCCTTCACCGCTACAATAGAGTGTGTCTAGCTTCGACAATTACTTACAGATCTTGGTATTCGCCAGACATGATCCACTATGGTCTACACTAACAGCCAGAGTGCTTTGGCCATTACGTGTAATCCAGTGTTTCATGCGCATACCAAGCAAATTGAAGTTCACTATCATTATGTTCGAGAGCGGTTGTCAGCAAGAGACATATAGTTGTCCTAGCTTCCCACAGAGAACAACATAGCAGATATGTTTACAAAGGCACTTTCTCGTCCCGAGTTCGAAGTCTTTCGACAGGCTTTACACTTGGTTCCCTTTGTTACATGATCTGGCATACCTTGTACATTCATAGGTGGCTATATCCTTTTGGATGAACATGTGCCACCATGACCAAAAAATACCAGGTATTGTGAGACGTTTCCAGAATACTTCAGCCCATACCATGGAGGGGGGTTTGTAGGCCATCTTCTCCCGATCGTATTGATGTGCCATGTAGCTTTAGTTATTGGCACTTAGGTCACCTAGTACTTTTAGTGTCTTATAACACCTAGTATTAGTGGTACCACTAGGATACTAGGTCCTAGGGTTCTCTTTTATAGTACTTTGTACTTTCATTTTCATTACACTAGTTGATGTGACGGCTTCCACTTCTTGCTCCACTCTTGTGCATCCTTTTGCTTCCATGAGCCTACATCTGCCATGTCTCCCTTGATTGTTGACCCCCTTGCTAAACTTCAACGTTGCTGGTCATAGAGTCCTTTGGATGGCCACACAAGTCCATTGAGAGTTGAGACCCTGCACACTACACCACATGTAGGAGGTGCAAACTAAGAACCATGTGATGACGAAAAGCCTCAGATACGTGAGATCCCAGGTCGTTATCATTGTCTGATTATTGATGGTTTTGTGGACATGAGACCAATCATCACCAGGATCAGCATTGCCCAGCCCTCTTCATTCATGAGGTGTCTAGGTACAGGAACAAAATCACAGAACAGACTAAAAGACGTGTGACCAGGCCAGTGTACCCACAGGAGACGATTGCAGGCTGCTTCTAGAGAGAGCCCACATAGAAAGGACACCGCAAACTCCCAGGTTGTATGGTTTTCAATGTTATAATAGAAGGTCCTTTTGGGGGGCAAAAAGAAAGAACACCGCAGAGATAGTGAGGCAGAACCAGATACCCTGGTTTGCCAGACCCGTTGGCAAACCTACTCTCCATACCCCCTGTACTTCATTTCACTTCCTCTCCACCCGCACTTCAGCTCACTTCTCACACACACACTCGCCGACACTTCACGCTCACCTCCTTTTTCACTTATCTACCCTCCACCCTTCATCCTTCACACACACGCATTCACCCACACCTCCTCTTCACCCTCCCTGTCCCAGCGGTGCTTGCAAGAGACAGGCATGTTTTAAAAAAATTTAAGTTGGACTTCCACTTACGATCGGCAAACAGCCACCCATACAGCCATTTCTTCTTCTGAGCTGAAACCTTGCATTTGGCCTAGATCAATCTAAATGTCTACCATGTGGTTGCTGGTTGTGTGGTCTTTTCCATATCTCCATTGTTTCCTAGCACATATTATTTAGCGCCACGTGACCACTTTCCTTCTTGAGGCCCAAAGACATAGAGATCAGCTCATACGAGCACAAAGGAGAGCACAAGGGGGATGGGTTCATCCTAGAGCACGATCACGGATTTTTCACTGGAGTCCCAAACCAAGGGACCAAATGTAGCAGAGAGCCCATGTGCACGACTTGACAAACCCACTATTGGAATATAAGTTTGTCACCTTCCCATCTGTGAGCCCCCAAATGAGGAGTGCATGGGAAGGCGCACAGGCAGACCTCAGAGTAGCCACATGGAACACCACGGGGGGAGAAATGAGAGAAGGAAAGAAAGGTGTATTAACGTCTTCAAGAGACCTCGTGAGTCTATGAGACAAGGTACAAAATATATGTAGCCCATACAAGCCACTGTGGGCTGAAGCAAAGGGCTCACTAAGGACCTTGTAGAGTGCTAAGTGACAAGTGCTAAAAATGCAAAAAGCTAGTACAAAATAGTAGGAAAAGAGCAATCAAGTATACTCAGAACCAGAGCTCCAAGTACATGTGCAAGCTCTATATAACCCGGCTCCTTGATGTCCCTCTGATGTGACGCAAAGAGCTCACGTATCTGTGTCTTTCGGGCTGTCTCCCGCGGTGGTGGGGGCGCGCTCTCCTGGATCAGTGATACCATGCCTAGAAGAGCGGGAGTATAAGACACATGGGGAAAACAAGCTTTGGAGACAGCTATGGCAGCCCTGTCAGTAGGGACAGCACATAAAGGTACCACAGATGTACTCGCATGCCTCAACAAAATCTGCCTCGTGCTGATAGAAAAAATAGACAGCTTGGAGGCCACCGATGTGGCCCTATTGGCTGAGAAAGTGCATGTCGACAAAACACTGGCTGAGATTCGGAAACAAGGTGGGAAGATACAAGAAGAATGGAGGAAGGAGAAGGCCAAGAAAGAAGAATGGGAGAAGGAGAGAGGAGAATGGTAAAATGAGCAGACCAAACTACAAGGCCAAGTACACACATTGGGGACTAAGCTACAACAAATGAAGGGCAAGCAAATAACATCAGATGGAGGCAGCAAAGTTATGGATGAGCTCAAAGCAGAAAATGCAGCTCTTAAGAAAGCGATGGAGGCCATGCAGACTACCATGAATGGTAAGCATGCTGAGTTCACACAACAGCTAAACAAGGGGAAAGAAGTGATGCTTGAATGGATAGAAGTTGTTAAAAAGGGATCAGCAGCTCCCAAAAAAGAGTTCATTTCTAAGACACTAGAGGAAGAGAAAAGACGGGCCGGTAAAGCAATGAATGTCCTAGTTAGAGGTTTCGTAGTGGGAGATACCCCAATGGTAAATGCTTAAGCCCTATTTGCCAAGCTAGGAGTCAACCTTACATGTGAGGCAGCTTGGAGGGTAGGGAAGATGAAGATACCAACAAGACCATTAGTGCTGAAACTCCGAACTGCAATCGATAGGTCCAACCTCATGAGCATGCGAGCATCCCTGAAGGGGACCAAAATCTACTTGGATGATGACCTCACCCTTCTACAACAAGAGCATAGACGGGAAGGCATGACACGGGTAATGGCAGCAAGGGAAGCAGGGAAATGGACTGCCTACAGGGATGGCAAAGTGATTATTCGAGAAAGAGCTGATAGAGGTGATAAGGGAGAAGGGGAGAAGGGATAGGGGGAACTATGACGGTGTCAGAGCCGGGAGGGGAGTGCACAAAACAAGCTGAGTATGGCTGTATGGAACTATAATGGTACCCTTTGGTCCGACCCAGGTGGCTTCTCGAAGACATACAACTTGACTTCACATATGAGAGAGACCCCCACATGATGCCAGAGTTAGATGCAGCAGAACTTGGGATTCGGAGACTTTCAGGACATACTTCACATGTGACAGCATACAGGCGACACCTGCTTGAGTTGGGAGCTGTCCATGACCTCATCATCTACAATGGCCTTCAGAGATGGCCATCATCTGTGAGATTCACATGCTTCCCACATGGAAGCAGGACCAGCACAGTGGACTACCTACTGGGCACATTGGCTTTTGTCACACGGATACATGACCTCACCATACCCCCTCCCCCACTTGGAGCCGACCACTCATATCTGGCCTTCGATGTTCTTGCTACTACACCAGGCACAGGGAGAGTTCCTACCGCTACCCGGACCCAAACCCACTTTGACCGTGCCCTTGATCCAGTGTATGTGTGACACTTAGCCAGAGAGCTTCTGGCCTTAGTGGAGGCTGATTTAGACCTCGCCCACGCCTCAGCCACCCTTGTAACAGTGATACACGATGCTGCCACCAAATCCTTTCTTACGACCTGATCTTCACGGGTACCAGATGGGAAGATACCTCAAAACCCCTGGTTTGATGATGAATGCAGAGAGATGCGAGCCCACCTCACACGGGAGCGAGCCTTGGGTCAGTTGACGTCACATGAGGCACACAGATTCTTTCAACGCTTGACACGCCGTAAGAGACGAGCCTTCCTCACACATAGGATGGATGAGATCATCAGATCATTTCGCAGAGGAGACCCAACCACAGGGTGGAGATTCCTCTCGGAGGGAAAGCCACCCATCCCCATCACGGATCCGGGCGTGTGGCACACTTATGCATGCTCCTTATATGATGTCCCGAGGCAGACACCGACAAACATGCGAACTCTGCATGTATGATCGGATGGGGAACTGAAGGCTCACTCCGAACCACCTAGATCCCATGATCACCTGTAGCCTCTCAAATCCCTTCCAGTCGATAGCTGAAAGGTCACTCCCCCAAAAAGGTGCTACATACATGGCAGTCGGTCTCACAAGAGTGTCAAAAAGCCAGCCCTTCATCAGTGGATCCTAGAAATGCGCTGGAAGCACTGTCTCTCTAATCGGGCCAGGGCACCCTTCCCTCGTGTGAGTCGTGCTCTGGCGGCATGGGTCATTGTGAAGACTGGTCCCGTGAATATGTGAGAAAATGTGAGAGAGAAAGAGTGAGCAAGATGGAGAGTCAGCTGAATGTAGTTCACTCCCGAATGTCAACTGAGCTGAAGTGAATGAAGTGTGAGTACAAGGAAAGAGATAAGGATTTTGTCTAAGTGACAAAACCCTATCTAATCACTAACCGTAGTTAGAGATTAGACCGTGGTTAGGGAGAAACACCTCTAAGAGGGAAAAGTGCCCCTAACTCACTTATTACATTACATTGGCAACTGCCTAGAATATATTAATAATTCTAACACCCCCCTACAGTGCCAATGTGGTGTACAAGGTAGTGATCAATCACCTAAAGGAGATAAGTTTAGGGCACTGCGAAATGCCTCAAACTTCTCACGTGGAAGTGCTTTGGTGAAGATGTCTGCAACATTGTCATGTGTTGACACATAGATCATACTGATCTCCCCTGCATGCAACTTCTCTCTGACATAATGATAATGAATCTCAATGTGCTTCGTGCAAGCATGAAACACAGGATTCTTTGCCATTGCAATAGCACTCTAACTATCAGTGAGAATAGGAGAAGGACCCTCCAATATGAGACGAAGATCAACGAACAAACGTCGCAACCAAACACACTCAACTGTCACTGTGAAAGCTGCCTTGTACTCAGCTTAACATGAGGAAGTACCCACTGTAGATTGCTTCCTGCTCAGCCATCCTGCTCAGCCAAGAAATGCAAGCGTTGTCCAAAAAGAAACAATTACCACTAGTGGACTGCCTGGTATCATAGTCTCCAACACAATCTGAATCACTGTAAGCATGCATCTGCAAGTCACCCCCCTTGGGAAACATCAAGCCAAAAGACTTTGTGCCTTGCAAATACCTAAAGATGCGTTTTACAACCTGCCAATGTGTTGTCTTTGGGCTGTGCATATATCTGCTCACCTGAGATACTGCATACTGAATATCAAGCCGTGTATTGCACAAATAGATGAGGCATCCAACAGCCTGGCTGTAAAGTGTGACATCAACTGATTCACCTGCATCATACATAGGAAGCTTCAGCCCTGGCTCCATGGGAGTGGCAATAGGCTTACAATCATGCATGTTGAACCTATCCAAGAGCTTCTGCACATACTTGGATTGAGACATAACAATGCCACGCTTGTCTTGTATAAACTGGATCCCCAAATAAAAATTTAACATACCCAAACCTATCATGTCAAATTCAGCTTTCAACTCAACCTTGAAATCTTATCCTCATTTGACCCCGTGAGCAACATGTCATTTACATAAAGAATGATATACCTTTGTAAGACTAGAATAAGTCCAATTATACAAATTTAGAATTTTTGTTGTTCTAAAGATCAAAAATCTACAAAGAAAATAAAAGAGAAAATGAAAGAGAAGAAAAAAGAGGTAAACAAAAACTTTTATGAAAAACAAAAGCATGTCATCTACATAAAGAATGATGACTAAAATATCCCCCCCATCCTTCTTGATGTAGAGGGTGCTTTCCGTAGGACTATTGTTTGTGTAATCCCTTACTTGCCAGGAATGCATCGATCTTGGCATACCATATACATGGGGCTTGTTTCAGCCCATATAAAGCTTTGTTAAGCTTGCATACCTGAAGTGCATTGCCAGAAAGTTCAAATCTAGGAGGTTGTTTGACATAAACCTCTTCCTGCAAGTCCCCATTATGGAAAGCTGTTTTTATGTCCAACTGATGGACATTCCACACAAAATTTGCAGCCATTGCAATAACTAACCGTATGGTGGTCACCCGGGATGTAGGAGCAAATGTCTCCTCACAATCTGTGCCCTTCTTCTATGCATAGCCTTTGGAAACCAGCCGTGCCTTGTACATGTCAATAGACCCATTTGGTTTCCTTTTTACCTTGAAAACCCAGATGTAGGAGCAAATGTCTCCTCATAATCTGTGCCCTTCTTCTCTGCATAGCCTTTGGAAACCAGCCGTGGCTTATACATGTCAATAGACCCATCTGGTTTCCTTTTTGCCTTGAAAACCCACTTGGTACCAATGGCATGCTTACCTAGTGGCAAATTTACAACATCCCAAGTCTGATTTTTCTCTATGGACTGCAACTCATTGTGCATAGCTTGCATCCAATGCACATTATCCTTTGCTTCTTCAAAAGAGTCAAGCTCCTCTTCATCAAAAAGAGTCCCTGCATAAGCTGTCTCAACTGAAAGGGCCCCCCCTGCGTGCCTTACTGCACTACGAGTCCTGCCAGGCAATGGAGCCTCAAGCCTACTTTCCTTGAGAGTCTGAAGCAACCAATTCGAACTGTTTTGGCTGCGTGTATCTCTTGAATCTCTTGCCTGACAACTTCATCCACACCCTGAGGTGGTACAAAATCAGCTGGTGGCTGAATCGGGGCATGTGGATGTGGAGGAGGTTGCTGTAAATTCTGAGTTTCAGCGGGGGAACCAAATGCTATAGGAAGCATCCCCTCAAACACATCATCTGAAGAAGCTGGAATCTGAAATTCAGCATGTGTATGTGCTGAATTTTCAGAGAATATAACATCTCTACTAACAAAAATCTTGCGTGTAGCAAGATTGTAGAGACGATAGCCTTTGCCTGGTGAACTATATCCCACAAAAATGCATTTGACAATCTGACAACTTGTGTCTAAACTCCACAGGCACGTGGGCATATGCAACACAACCAAAAACTCTGAAATGGTCCACTGAAGGCTTTCTCCCATGCCATGCCTCATAGGGAGTGATTGTCTTCAAAGCCTTTGTAGGAGTCCGATTCAAAATATAGTTGGCACACATGAGGCCTTCAAGCCAAAACCTGTGAGGCAACTTCTTACTTGTGAGCATGCATCTATACATCTCCATGGCAATGCGATTCTTCCGCTCAGCTTTGTCATTCTGTTAAGGTGTAAGCCTCACTGCTATAAGCTGATGCGTGATGCCTTTCTCCTTCAAAAATGCCTCAAATTCATGAGACATATACTCTCCCCCTCCATCTGTACGAAGTGTCTGCACCTTGAGTTCTGTCTCATTCTCAACCATCGGCACAAAGTGTTTGAAATGCATAAACACTTCTGATTTTGCCTTGAGACCATAGACCCAAGTGTAGTTAGTGAAGTCATCTATGAATGTAACAAAATAGAGATAACCCCCAAAAGCAAGTGTCCTCATGGGACCGCAGACATCACTGTGAATAAGCTGTAATTTCCGTGTAGCTTTCACTGTACCATCCTTCTTGAAGGGAAGTCTATGCATCTTGCCAAGGATGCAACCTTCACATGCATGAGGAGGAGGCGACTCCAAAGGAGGCAATGCATCAACCATATCATGCCTCTGAAGTGTCATTAAGCTGCCATAGCTCATGTGCCCATACCTGGCATGCCATAACTCCGCATTCTGTATCGCAGCAATGGGAGTGCTTACTGATAATGCAAGATCGGATCTTTTTTCATATAGATCAAGCTGAAAAAGACCCCGATACAAAGTGCCAAACAACATCAAAGCATAGTCATTCTCTTTGTCTCTGACTGCACACTTGTCATCATCAAAAACAACTTGAAATCCTCCTCTATTGAGTGAGGACACTGAAAGCGAATTCTTCTTTATGCCTGGCACATAGAGAGCATATGAAATTTTGAAATCTATGCCATCAGTGGATGTGAGAATAATGTCTCCCACTCCACACACTGAATAAGAAGAATTATTCGCACAAGTCACCTTCTTTTTGGTGGGTGGAGGATGCACAGATACAAACAGACTCTTCTTGAAAGTGATGTGTTTTGAAGCACCACTGTCAAAATACCAAGTATGAAGTGTCTCATTAACACTAAGAGAGCATGCATCCTTTAAAGGATCATAACTGCAAGTCAAGAAAGCATATGGGTCATCATCATTAGTGGCTGTAGCATCTAAACTACCCACTAAAAAATCTGAAGTGCAAGATAGAAAGGCATAGTGCTCTTCCACAAAGTTGGCTGCAACGTCTCCCCTATCATGAGAATGTGAAGCTGATGCCTCTGACACAGCCATACCGGAATCCCTTTTCGTACAGAATTGTATGGAATCGTACAGACGTTCTGTACAGACTGTATGGACAAAACTAGCGCAAAAGTGTGAAACTGTACTGAAAGCCATACGGAACTGTACAGACAAATTCTGACGCGCCGTACGAAACTATACTGACAAAATCTGACGCGCAATACGAAAATCCGTCCAACTGTACAGACGAGTGGTCGAAAAAATGGCACGGGTGTATGGACAGGAGCAAGTGCTGGTACGAAATCCGTACAGTTGTACAGACTGTACGGACGACATGTCGCGATAAGGCTGTACGGATGAGCGGGAGCTAGAGGCAAGAGACTGGGAGCAGGGAGCAGGTCCGGGAAGGAAGTGCTCTGATACCAAATGTGAGAAAATGCGAGAGAGCAAGAGTGAGCAAGATGGAGAGTGAGCTGAACGTCAACTGAACTGAAGTGAATGAAGTGTGAGTACAAGGAAAGAGATAAGGGTTTTGTCTAAGTGACAAAACCCTATCTAATCACTAACCGTAGTTAAAGATTAGACCGTGGTTAAGGGAAAAAACCTCTAAGAGGGAAAAGTGCCCCTAACTCATTACATTACATTGGCCACTGCCTAGAATATATTAATAATTCTAATAGAATATTGTCCCTAGATACATGTAGTACTACACTATCTCCACTGGCTCCCCTCGGTAAGTCAAATATGTCGACGTCGATGTCGATGAAGCACTGCTTGAGATGTGTTGAAGATCATAACCTTGGTTTTCCCAAGGTTGACAGTCAGGTCCCTCTCTGTGCACAACATTTCCAAGGCCTCCAAGTGTTTCTGCAATCCCTCGGTTGAGGACGAAATGAGGACTATGTCATCTGCATATAGTAGTATTTGTACCATCAAATCAGCCAATAGGGAGCCCTCTCCTCCTAGGCGATCAACAAAGGATGTGATCTCATCAATGTATAGCCCAAAGAGAGTCGGTGAGAGGGGGCAACCCTGCTTCACCCCTATGGTGCTCTCAACCCAATCCGATAGCCCCCCAAGAGCGTGGACTCGCCCTCTAACGGACTCGTATATACTATAGACTCATCACTCCCCACATCATGACCTCTGGGAGATGCAGCTCCTGTAGTCGCTTGATCAAGCAAGAACAAGGGACTGTGTCAAAAGCCTTGCGAAAGTCCACGAAGTAAGTGTAGACCTTTTGATGCCTTGACTTCGCCTCCTCAATGATGGCTCTCAAGGTAAAAATATGGTCCAGTGTGGAGTGTTGTCTCCGGAAGCCTGCCAGCCCAAGAGCCCGCTATCCATGGTCCTTTGTAGTATGGCTATTGATCGCCCTCTCCAGTACTCATCCATCAATCTTAGTCAGAGTGTGGTAGTTCCCTGTATCCATGGGGTCCCCCACCTTATGTATCAGTACAATGGTGGTAGTGCTCCAAGTATGTGGGAAACCGTGGCATATTGCATGGTTGAACAGCTGCGCTAGAACCTAGACCAAGACCTCATGTCCATGTGCGAAGTGCTCTATATGTAGCCCCTCATGGTTTGGTGCTCTCCGGTTATGCAGACGGAGGAGGGCATTCCTTACGTCCTGCGCACTGAACAAGTGACAAGTAGTAGGTTGGGCATAGAGGACATATCAGGTGGCATCTGACCTGGGATGTCGTATAAGGAGCATGCATATCTGTGCCAAATCTCTAGGTCCATGATGGGAATGGGCCGTTTCCTCTCTGATAGGAGTCCCTAGCCGATAGTCGTGTCTCCCCCTCGAAACACTCCGACCACCTCATCAATCCTACGAGTGAGAAAAGTATGCTTCTTCCGTCGTGTCATCCGATGTGAGATGCGATGCACCTCAGATGAGGTCTATATACAAAAACCTCCACTGAGAACTGAACCAAGCCAAGTGTATATAAAAACCTCTGGTGAGAATTGAACCAAGCCAGCTGTATAACAAAAACCGCCACGGAGAAGTGAATCAAGCTAAGCGGCATAGCAAAAAAACAGATGACATGACAACACATCCCTAAGCTAAGAAGGAGGTGCAAAGACTCCAGATAAGTATCATCCTCTTCCTCAATTGTGTCCATGTCGTTCCGGAGATCTTCATACTTCCCCTTGTAGTGATGGTATTTGGATTTTAACTGATCATGCTTTGATTGCAAATTAGCAAGATCGGCCTGTAGGGAAAGTATCTAGGCCTACACTGTGGCATGTGTATGTTCCAAGGCTGAGTGCCGCTCCTAAATGTCCAGACGGTGCTGCTCCCGGGCTTCAAGCTGAGACTCCAAATCAGCCACCCTCTGCTCAGATTTAGCATGTAAGGTCAATAGAGAGTCATGTTTTTCTTGGAGTGGAGTCATCTTCTATTGCAGCTTAGCATGCTCTTCTGTATGATTGCGAAGCATGTCTGTGATGTAGATTCCCATTGCTGCCGCTCAAGGGCATGTTGTGCCTTCAGTGCATCTATCTCCATCTAGCAGGACGACTCCTTCCGTTTTGCAGCTGTGCTCTCCACTGCTGCGCGTGAGCTTCCTGTCTCCTTTTCCATCTCCAACTTCATGTGCTGTTTCTGGGACAGCAGCTTATGGGTATTACTTATCGTGTCGAAGAGGACAGCCCCTAACTGTGCAAATGTATCATCCATGATGCGTTGCTGCAGATGCATCGACTGCTTAGCCCACGCATATCTCCCTAAACTCTTCAAACACGATCTGCAAACCTCGATCTTCCACATCTTCCAAAGCGGCCACAGGTGCAAGATCATCTAGCCCGAGGTAAAAGTGGGCGGCTTGGCTGCACAGTTGTTTTTACCCAAGGTCTCATGCAAAGGAATGGTAAAGATCTCATCTATGTCCTCCTATTCGAGGTTAACGGGAGACCTTTTCCTTTTCAGCGTACTCAGAAGGCATATGTAATCTTCATCTTGCATATGCCATATGTGTATGTCCGACAGTAGAGAAAGATTGCCCCGATGATGAAGCAAGATAATCGGAAAACATATCATTCTCATGAAGAGGGGGACACTCAGCATGCACAAAACCACCAGCAAAGATATAACCTAGAAGAGTATCAACCTGGGTAGCGGCACATGTACATGTGACATTTGAAGCACTGAGACTGGCTACTGCGTAGGTAGTACGCAGTCACCGAGGAGGCGTGACAAACTAAGGGCTGCCGGAGCGATAAGTGTGGGGCTTGTATATCCGAAGAGGGAATCGCTAGGAGAGCCCATACCCAATGTAAGATTTAGATCAAATGTATTGGCAGTCTGTGGGAAACTCTCCAATCTAGGCTCTAGAGAAGTAGACGGTGCTGCGTATGAAGTATGAACCTGCAAAAATTGTGGAGAATCTGTAGCAACCTGTCCCTCATGAATGGAGAGCTGAGTTGCTCAAGAGAATCCTCTCCTCCATGGACTGTAGCAATAATGGAGTCGGTGAGCGTGCTGACCACTAGGGAGATAACTGTAAGATCATCACATGGGGTCACCACAGAAGATGTCAGAGCACCACCAACTGCATCCCAGTAGAGCATGTAGAAGTGGCCCTCTTCGACTCAGAGAGACTGGGAAGCTGGACAAGACAAATTATCCTATCTAGAAGGTAAAGATCCAAAGCCATCTGTGGAAGATCACGACAGGAGTGGATCCAATGTCGCGGACATCAATGATGCATCAGGAAAGGTTATCTTTGCTGTAGATCCTCATGAGCTCGAAGCATGGGAGGATAAAGATGCCTAGGCCCTTGTATAATCATAGGGACGATGGCAAATGCGGTGATTCCTTCCAGATGGCAGACGTCAGTCAAGGGGTGGGCCACTCGGAAGAACTATACAGGTCAGACAACACGTCCCGAATCTTAGCTCTCAAAGAGATCAGTTGGCCTCAGTAGGTCGGAAGGTGGACTCAAGCCAGTTGGCCTTGCTGGTACTTGGGATGTTACCACATAGTTTCAAAGGCTTCGTTGTGACTGACAGCAAGAGAGAGGAACAAACCTCTCGCTTTTGAGGGACTGGGTCCTTGCCAAAAGAGGAGGCTTGGGAGAAGCTCTATAACAATGGCGACGACAAAGGCATTGCTGGCAAAAGACAAAGTCGACAATCGGAAGGCCAAGCCTAGCAGTGGCAAGCCCAAGAAGGACAACTCTAAGGACAAAGCAGACACTCAAAAAACAAGAAAAAAAGGAAGCAAAAGAAGAAGTGCTTCTACTATGATATGCAAGGCCATTTTGCGAAGGATTGCAGAAAGAAGAAGGCAGATCATAAGAACAAGAATTCAGATTCATGGCGGGGAGTCTCTTAAATCTCGGAAGCAAATTGCTGGAAGGTGATCATGGAGAAAGCGTACTAAAGACAATTGAAAGCTCATTAGGAGCTTATGGTCCAGGTTATCTCGAGATAGTGTTGGGATTTCATTTCTCGAGATGGTTATTCGGTTGCGGACCTTGCTAGAGGGAGAATGGGTTGAAACAGACCGAGAGAGCGCGGTGCTTGGAAGACCATGCTGGCCAAGAAGATAAACCTAAAGGAGACTAATCAAATGGAAACCATCGAGCCCAAAAATTTACGGCTTCACTAATGGTAGTTGCAAAATATGGCTTCAGCAAATGGTAGTTGCAAAGGGCATATCAGCAGTAATTATTGGCTTACATGAGGCAATGTCGTATACAGGATCTCAATCATGTCACGTAACATGACGGCTAAAGTAGTTTAGGTTATACCGATCAGTATAAATCCAGTTTATGAAAACAAAACGATTTAACGTGTCTGACATGATCATCCTGCAACTAGTGTGCAAGTGTCTTGACTTCAGTTAAGTGATTTAGGCACAATTTTACATGTCACGATTCGTGGACAGCAACCTGGAGAAGAGGAGAAAAAAGGTTGCTGGAAGAGGAAGCACAATACTGTTCCTACTGTTAACGATAAGTCTAGCAAGGGGCCAGAAGTGGAAAATATGGCAAAAAGCAACCCAATATTTAAAATGTTTTACGAGACCATGGCCATGCTTATGGATGAATGCCATAGACTACTACTTATTCTCTTTCAACACATTACCGGATGATACAAACCCCTTTCAATTTCAAAATCTGTTGAAAAAACGTTTCTAAGACTCTCAAAGCTAACATAAAAATCCTAGTGTACCGTCATAACTTTACATGTTTACGAACTTGAATTCTAATTTGTGACAACTCCGTCCCAGGTAAATATACAGCTAGGTCTTGAGGAGAGTACCGTTTTGGAAAATGTAGTCGTCGATAGTAACTGGCGTGTCTGGGTTTTCCCAGACAATAGTTGCGCTGGCCGGTTGTGGAGATGTCATCCTCGTGGGCTAACAAGTTCTACTTCAGCGTTGTTAGCACTGCCCTTAAGGCAATTGACGTTTGGAGTCTACCGTTAACGGCTCCAGTTCCAATGGAAAGTTGATTGCTTTTCGTTTTGCAATGTATGCAGAGTTGTCGAGAACACTCTTTGGCCTGCCTCAAAGGTATGAAACTCGTTTCAAAATGAAATTACGAATTTTCATTTAGAAAAATTCAAAATGAAATTACGAATTTTCTTTTAGAGAAATTCTTTCCTAGACATATCTCTCTTATCCTTACAACGAAAAAGGGGAGGCTACAAAGTGTGCACTCAAAAGGGGCAATGGAGCAGTAATCTGGTCTATGGCGGGTGATCTTGCTTGTCTGATCTGTACACACCTTTAAGAAAAGCATTGCAACACATAAAAGAGTGACTCTAAGGTGAAAGAAGAGACGCTACACAATGTCTCTGCTTTTTTTTTGTTAGCTTTTAAGCATAGCCTCCTTTTTTTCAGAAAAAAGGGTAGTGCGCCTGACAACTATGACCCCTTATTACGTTAGGATAATATCTAGACAACATAGAGTGCACCTAAATGATATGCCAACTATCAATCATAAGCCCCCTTCTTGTAGTTTGGCGTACTCCACATTGGGGAACCCCAACATGCTTGCCACTCTAACATGGGCCAAGGCAAGGGTATTCACTCGTGAATGTAGGTGTGATGTGAGAAAAGTGTACCACCAATGGATGCTAAAACTCAACACTTGCATACATATATGAGATGTGCACATATGGAATTAGCACAATTCAAAAGTTGTACATTGTTTGCATGAGCACATAAACTCATCATGCTCATTGCAATCTTGGCCTTAAGTAGGAAGCTTTGAAATTTTGCTATAATGGGCTACTTCTAGAACAGCCTTGCAAGAGACCCTCTCGTTATAACTATAGGACATTGCATTTTACACCCTGTAACATTATAAATGTCTCCTTTTGGGATGAAGCCAGTGTCCCTCCCCTCATTGGTGGTGGAATGCCCCATGGTGTTCCCCTGCTCTCTTATGTGAGGGTGTTGTCAATTTCAAAACTTAAAAGCATAATTCTAAGGAGCCTTGAGCATTAATACTCCCTTAAGGTTTATTGGCTATGAATATTTTTATGCATGCTTTACACTTAAGAACCTTATAAAATTTCCTTTCTTTTAAGAAAAAACCATTGAATTCAAACTTGTACCCTTTTTTATCATTTATATTAAATTCTTGCTTAAATATTGGAATGTACAATGCTTTGCTTGTATGCATTTCTATGTATATACATTGGTACTTACCACTAAACTTTTTTCTGGGATGTCACTAGTGCATCTTTAGCTATATAAAACGCGTTCTTTGTTCCTTCGAACAGCTTCATTTCAATAATTTACTCTAATGTCAAGATTCTCAAATTCTTTTTGGGTTAGAAAAAGCTGCACACATATCTCATGTCTCTTTGGATGTTGGATATTTTCATTATAATAATGTGACCAAGTACTTCATCTCATATATTATACTTTATTAGATGATACGCCTATTTATATTTCTTCCCCCATTTTGCTTACTCTTTTGCATGATCCTTTGTAAAAATTATTGTGACTTTTCCCTTAACATCTTTGCAGTGTTCTTAAAGAAGAAGAATCATCTCCACTCTATGTGTTTAGGTACCATACTCGATGTCCTCTAGCTTGGCCAATTGTTCCATGTCGATTTTACGTGCTGATAAAATGCTTCAAAAATCTAAAAATTTATTTGGAAATTTGTCTTTGTCATCTTAAAGTTGCTAGTAATGAATGCAGCATTGACAATGGCATCAAATGATTCAATGTGCCAAGCACTACTTTGTTGGTCAAATTTATTACGGTTGTTGCTAGAGTCTCCTTATGGTCGCTTGAATGTCTATTTTGATATTCCTCTCCCTACTACTCTACCTCTACCTTTATCTCTACTAGTGATTATTATTTTAATGACCTTACTTTTTTGCTTGTATTGCTTTGAGTCCTCAACTCTTCATAAAGTAGTATTGATTTATAGATCGTCTAATGATGGCCTACCTTCTTGAGTTATTCATAACCTTCACCTAATACATTTAAGATTATTGAAACCAATTGTTTTGATTTTACATCCTTCCTGATTTTTGCAAGATAAATGTTGACATATATGATCAATATATAGGCCTCGCTTCATTTCTTGGTCAAAACTTATAATTTGTACAAGTCATTAATGTTATTATTTTAGAATTCTTCTTGAATTATAAAAATTTACACTCATATTTTATGTCTCTTTGGATGTTTTCATTGTGATGATGTGACCAAGCATCTCTTGTCAATAAGCATCAACCACATACAACAAACAAGTTATGGGCTCGAGGTGCAGAATAGTATGCCTACCTATATGTCCTCCCCTGTTCTTCTTACTCTTTTCTCCACGATCCTTCACCAATTTTTATTATGATGGTTTTGTTAAATCTTTGGAATGATCTTGAATAAGAAGAATTGTCTCCACTCTATGGAATTCTCCACTCTATGCTTTTGGGCAACATAATCAATGTCCTCTCCACCTCGGCCACCATTGGTTTACAACCAATTTTTCTTGATGATAAAATGCTTCAAAAATCTAATAATTATTTGGGAATGTTGTCTTAAAGATGTCAATGAATGCAACCTTGACAATGACATTGAAATGGCGTTAAATGGCTAGCAAATGTCCCAAATAATGTTAAGAACTGATGCTATGATGAGGGCTCATAATGATGTAAAGAATGCCCAAAATTTTTGTGTTCCTTGAGGAGTAAGGTCCTTGATTTACTTAAAGTGCCACTAGAAATTGGTTTCTATGTCTAAGAATTGAGGCTCTGATGAGGGCTCATAATGATGTAAAAAATGCCTAGAATTTGTGCATTCCTTATGGATTATGGTCCTTGATTTAGTTAAATTGCCGCTAGAGATAGTATTGAAACCAAGTTTAAGGAGTGAAAAACCATACCTATTTGAATATCACTACAAATTGTGCTTTTGATTTGACTTGCAAAAGAGATGGTTAAGAGACCTTTTGAATATAATGAAATTCTAAAAATTTACTGGCTCATTTTTTCGCATCTCCCAAAGGCCATTTGACCGCCACCGAATCATGAACAATGCCCTCAAGTCAAACATCATTCATAGAGTTTGATCCATGAGGATGGATCTTGAATAGGAAGGGGGGCATGTTAACGAGCATGGTTAACAAACTGACATTTTTGCAAGATAGCACGGAGAATAGGGAGAGGATGAAAGGAAGATAGTAGAAATCTGGCTTGGAGCCATATGGGCTCAGGTGCTTGTAAAAATGAGGAAAAGAGAGAGAGAGGTAAGAAAGAATAGGTTTGGCCCTCCCTTCAAAAGATGGAATGTATAAATAACCAAATGTTGGACTTTGGTCTTCGTTGTTGTATGCACACATTTGGGAATGCAAGCTCTCTTTCTCTCTTGCATGAGTTGTCTTGAACTCTCTTGTTTTCTATCATAGTACCCTTATGATTGCCACTTTCTCTCCCCCCTTCTTCCCTTTGTCAGTCCCCTCCTACCTTCCCCCCCCCTCTCTCCCTTCTCCCCTTGCCCTCTTCCTTTCATCGAGTCACATTGCAACAGTCACAAGTGGATGATGAGCCTTGCATTGCTCCTCATCATGGGAGTCAAGGAGGGAGTGCCCTCATGTTTGGACAGCTCCACATGCCTATAAAAACTCACTGGCAACAAGGCTTCCCAAAACTTTTTGTTGTACTCTTCCAAGTTCTTACAATTAGCAGCATCCAGTTTGTGCCAAGCAGTCACCAGCATAGGTAGCATCAAATTGTTGCACAAAAGTCAATGCTTTCAGCCTGTCTTGTGTCCCATTGAATGTCTCAAATTTAATAGCAGCCCCACCCTCTTTGTAGTCTTTCAATTTGCCCTTGGGTGCAACGCCATGAAAACAAGGACAAATTTTTCAACATTTGCATTTGATTAGATAGAGAATAAAAACCCTACAAGAACAAATAAGTTGCACAAAGTCTTCAAGAGATCATTGAACAAAATCAAACAAGAAAAGTGCCATCCAAACTCGTTGTTAAAATGTCGCATGTGGAGCTTATGCAAAAGAAGAAAATGAAGGCCAAAATTTTTAGTACTAGGTTGTGATAGCAAGCTCTTTTTTAAGGTATAAGTCAATTATTAACTATAGATGAAGGACCCTTCTATAATAAGGAGAAAGATCTCCAAGTGGAATCCTGCTCAAGGTAGAGTGGAACCTATCCACTCATATAAATAAGAATGCTTTTAAATAATTAGGCAAATCTATGTTATAAATAACCAAACTAAGTTAAGTAATAGGGAATACAAAGCTAATGAAGCATTAATTAACAAAAAATATTGAGCACTTCCTATAGCTAAGGCATTAAATCAACATGTATAAATTAAATGTTAAACAAGTACTTGCCAATTGTTATCATGCAATCATCACAATAAATCAAATTGGCTACAAGGTTAAAACCTCTAAGTATATGATTTTGGCTATGTAAGACTTAAAAGCCTGAGCCTCCATCAGTCATCTTAGTCACACTGTGTATCCAAACAACAAATGCATAAAATACAAGGAATAAGACATAGTTTTCTACTAGTAAGGCTTAAGTTATGCTAGTCCTAACTCCTTTGTCAAAAATAAACAAATTGCATAGTAGTTAAAGTGAATGGAAAATTAATCATTAAGGTTGGATGTATAGGGTGATGAAACTTGATCTTGGTTAGATATAGATTAATTGCTCATGTCATTGGGGTTAGTCTAATGCCAAGTAAATGTAGTAACACATAGTTAGTAAAATAACTAAGCATTATACCATAAAGCAATAATGTATTCCATTCAAAATGGCCAAAGGACGATTACAACATAGGTGGGAGAGTAATATCCATCCCACAAACTCTACAAAGAGAGAAAAAATGGGCATGGGTGGGAGAAACCATCAATTCACAACATACCCAAAACCCTATAACCTACTATAAAAGAAGCTAGAGCATGCCTCAAACACTAGAAAATACATCATGACTCCGTCCTCCCTTGAGCTCAATAAAACCCTAACACAGGGTGTAAGAAAATATAACTAGACACAAGGCATGCTCCAAAACATTAGCAACCTTTCTATCTCTCTTGTGCAAAATATTACATGCAGAAATATCATTAAGAAAAATTGAGCCAACATTTTTACACTCTCCACTTTTTAGCTTGTGTACCCTTGTACACAAGCTACACTCCAAAACATTAGCAAGTTCTGTCTCTCTTATGTTGAATATAGAATGCCAAATGGCAAATATCATGCAAAAAAATTGAGCCAACCCTTATACACTCCCCACTTGTTTTGTTTCCCATACCATTGCATCGAGGGTGAAGCTACTCTAGTATCCTTCTGTGACACATCCCTTGAAAAATTCTATGTACCAAAAAATTACATGGAAAAACACTTAAAAGATGACCAATCAAAACATGCCATAAACAAAGTATTTCTATGTCTTGTAGTGATGATGGAAATTTTAATACATAGAAATGCAAATCAATTGTCTATGTATATGATGTGACAATTTTCAAGTGTACAAAGAGATGGTACAACTTGTGTAAATGGAAACTTGATGTTGATCCAAACCCTCACTAATTGAATGTCTCTACATCTATGCATGACTCTTCATCTACAATACCTTGTATGTGCTCATCAACAAAGAAATATATAGAGAACTATTACTAGACCTTGTTGAGGATTGCACTCGATCCTCAAGAGCACCAAGCAAGATGTGTCACAATCATTGAATGGAAGGCAACCTAGAAAGCGGTGATATCTAACTTCAAAGTTGAAATACATGTTAAATGATATGCCATCTCTATGAGAAGATAAGTTGTGTGTGCCTCTGATGATGCCAATGAGTCCCTATTTGAAGTCAAGTTTTTCTCAAGCAAGTGAATTACTTCTCATTGTTCACAATTGCTTGAGCCATGATATCCAAATAGTGTGCCATCTATATAAAACTACTAGAATTCTTGTGCATATGGATCAAAGAGTCAACATAGGAATAAGAGATGTATGAATGGAAGAGGCTTAAGGGATGGAGTAAATGAGTGGTGCAAGTGAAGGAAAGGGAGTGGAGAAATAAGTAGGGATAAGAGAGGGAGTCAAAGGTAAGGATATAAAAGATGGTGCAATTGATGTACAATTACTATAAAAGACGAGGAGAAGTGCCCATCAAAATCCATAAGTGCAAGTCAGTGTGAGTATATTGATTCCATTTTTGGGCACCCCATTGAATTTTAAAGTGGCTTTGATAAGAGGTTAATGGCCTAGTCTAGCAGTCCCCTTGATCTACTAAATCCAATCTTGGCTCCTAAACCTCTTTTGCCATTTCAAAATTTAAGAGATTGTGTGGTAGGAGGGGGAATTTTTTTGGCAATTTCACCAATGAGATCATTATTTAGAGGCAATGATTTGTATTCTAAAGAGGCTTAGAGAACCTTGATTTCAAACTATCTATGTGACTAGATTCTTATGACCAAGTGCCTTGAATGTTGGTTTTTGGATCTACTTTGTACAAGTTTCCAGTATGAGTTATGGATATGTGTGCATGTCTCTACATTGCAATTGACATACATCATGGACTGGAGAGAGTCTTTGTCAAAATACAAGAAATCACTAGTCAACATCATCCATTTGTTGGAGGAGTATATGGGTATGATGTCACCTTAGTGCAATTTATGTCAAGTAGACATTAGACTATGTATTAGGATATGGGTTATAATATGAAGTAATTATACCACGATTAATTGGCACAGTTGTATCAATTTATACCCTAATGTAAAAGAATGAAAAAGTGTTCACATTGCATGTGCACCTGTACTCTCTCTATCGTTTGAGATTTTGATACCATAGTAAAGAGTGCACATTGCATCCATCATGCATTTGCACTTGAACTCTACTACCACTTGAGATTTTGATATCATATTAGAGCTAGTCATTGTTGACACTCAAAAAGGTCCAAGGGACAAAGATCAAATTATGGACAAAAGAACAACGTGGTAATGTGCATGGCACATGGAGGTAGCATTGTGGATTAAAGGCTCTTCTCAATCCTATCTCCATTTGACTATGTTTATGCCTAGGTCATTGTTGCATGCTAATTTGGATAGAATTCACAGTGTTTGTAGAGAATATCTATTTTCTCATATTTCCAGGTTGTTGTTGGACGTTGATTCTAAATTATGATCCTTACTAAAATGGAATTAATTGATTTGACCATATTTTCTACTTATATAAGGATCCAAGGGTTGCACATGCTATCTTTTTTATCTATCATTGGTATGCTAGGGTTGCACAAGCTACGTGCTATTTGTTTGCTCTATGGTTAGTTTGCTAACACAAGAATAGGAGAATTTGAAACATCTAGTGATTCGATGGACACAAAAAGTACTAATTTTTGGATGATGGAACCAGATAGGACGCATGTTAGGCTAGGCTAGATAGCAAACATAAGGAAATGGAAATGGAAAGCAAATGAACAACCAAAGGAAATTACTTACATAACCAAAGAGGCTTTAGTCTTGATTAATTTGACAAGTGAAAGTACAATGCCTTTATAGGATAGGCACACACACTCTAAGTACCAAATGTATATGGAATAGCTCCCAATATGACATGTGGCACCCCTAGATATAAAATAGTCTAGAACTCACTCTAGGACTTAATAAAACACACTAGAAGTCACTTAAATTGACTCCATTTCCTAACACCCTGTGGGGGTTAAAGGTCACTGTGCCTTTACCCCAGTTATGTACAATACTCAAACACATATATAAATGAATGAAAAAAGAAGATTAGGGTGGTTCTGCACCCACCAAAACTTGTGTGGCTCTTTGTCTCCCTCTCTCTCTCTCTCTCCTTCTTCTGTTCTTGCTTCCGTTGAGAGCACTCTCAACTGGTATCAGAGCCCGGGTGATCTAGCTGAGTGTGCGTGAATGCTTGAAGCTCAGCAGCTCTGTGGGAGGAAGGAGAAGCTCTGTAGGAAGCTTTGTGGGCGACTTTACTTGCATCCGAGTGTGCAGAGACCTTGGAGGAACATTTGGAAAAGTCACTTTGGCTTTGCGAAGTGGTTTTGAGAGCCTGTTAAGAGCTTTCAAAGAAAAAGTCGTTTTTTGAGCTTTTTCCTGTTCTGTTCGATGACAGAGACTCCGTATTGACTTGTAGAGGCAACTATTGCTTGCTTTTGGTGTCCACATTACTTCAGGAGCTTGGAAACACCTTCATTCTTGAATCTGGGATCATTTCATTGGATTTCTGACTCACTGTGTCAATTCCTGCGTTTTTGGCCCGGGTGTTGGAACTCAAGTTTGGAGCAACCATTTGCAGATCTGTCAGTTCCGATGGACTCAGGAGGTCCTAAAACTTCTATGTTGCTCATTATTCGCACTCTGGTGGAGTTTACAAACAACTCTGTTTCAAAAAACGTTTTTCAGCCCGTGTGTTGGACCCAGTGATTGAGACCACGGTTTCCAAAACCGTCTGTCCCATTGCGTTCCGGACGCCCAAAAACCCCTACCTATCAGTTCTTGCGTGATTCGGTGGAGGATTTTCAAAGTTATAGATCTTTGTGTATTCGATTTCGTCTCTCTGTTATGCATTTTTCATTCTAAGGTTTTGAAACCTTAGATTTATGCCACATGGCAGTGGATAAGTGTTGACTCCCATTTCTCACTCATCGGTTGGGATTTTGGAGTTCTGGCAGAAGAGAGATATTTGCAAATTTTCTTGCTGAGTCCGATTATGCAATGGCGCCCATGTTTTGAAGCATCTCAGGTTCTATTTTCAATAGCACTCATGGAATCACTATGCAATGTCGGTACACCTGTATGAATCCCCAAATCTCCCACTAGCATATGCATCAATAATGTCTCATCCAAGAGAGCATAGCACTATCAGTGCATCACCTGCAATGTTTCAAAGCTGTCCCTCAGCATAAAATAGCATCCATGTGCAAAGCGTCCATAAAAAATAGCATCCCACAAGGCAATTTGGGCCTATCAGCGCATCCAACAAGGACCACAATGCATCCAGAGCAAAATCCAGTTGCAGAAAAGATGAACCGTACCATTCAAGAAAGGTTGCAATGCATGCTTTCCAATGCAAGTCTTTCTGGTGGTTTTTGGGCTGAGGCAATGAAGACTGCAGTGCATGTGATCAATAGATCACCTAGTAAGAGTTTGGATGGTGGTATTTCTGAAGAGGCATGGAGTGGCAAGAAGCCCTCTTACTCTCATTTGCGTATATTTGGGTGTGAGGCATATGCACATGTGCCAAAAGAGCTTCGAAAGAAGCTAGATCCTAAGTCTAGGAAATGCATCTTTCTGGGTTATGGTGAAAGTGGAGAGATGGGCTATCGTCTCTAGGATCCAGAAGCAAAGAAGATCATACGCAGCCATGATGTGGTCTTCAATGAGAAGAAGATGCATAAGGCACCCATGAGGGATGTGGAAATGAGGAGAATCACTTTCCAGGATGTGAATCCACCTGCATATGTTGATAGACAGCAAGCTGTCCATGCACATAATGTGCAAGAAATGGTACCACCAAGTACTCCCACAGGTATACAATCAAGGGTAAATGATGGATCATCTATTGGTGGAAATGATGAGCCAAATGTGGCTGATATGCAAATGGGACAGCAAGCTGAAATGCCCTTGAGAAGATCATCTAGAGTGTCTAGACCGCCTGATAGGTTTGTTCCAGGGGTAGACTATGTGATGCTTACTGATTGCGGGGAGCCTTTTTGCTACAAAGAGGCTATGATGCGTGAGGATCAACGCAAGTGGGAGTATGCTATGCAATCAGAGATGAGTTCACTTATGAAGAATAAGACTTGGGACTTGGTTTCTTTGCCACATGGAAAGAAAGCATTGCCATGTAAATGGGTCTACAAGATGAAGGTCACAGGTGATGATGTGCCTAGGTACAAGGCCCGTTTGGTTGCTAAAGGGTTCAAGCAAGAGAAGGGTGTGGACTTTGATGAGATATTCTCTCCGGTTATGAAGATGACCACACTTAGATGCATGCTTGGACTAGTGGCAGTAGAGGATATGGAGCTTATGCAAATGGATGTCAAGACAGCTTTCTTGCATGGGGATTTGCATGAGGAAATTTACATGGTGCAGCCGGAAGGCTTTGAAGAAAAGGGCAAAGAGCATTTAGTTTGCAAGCTGAAAAAGAGTCTCTATGGTCTTAAGCAAGCACCTAGAGAATGGTATCAGAAGTTTGATGCTTTCATTCGGTCCCAGGGTTTTAGAAGGAGTGAAATTGATCACTGCCTCTACACTAAAAGGGCTAAGGATAATAGCCTGATAATCTTGGCACTATATGTGGATGATATGCTATTGGCTAGCAAGAATACTTATGAGCTAGATGCATTAAAGGCCAAGTTGCATGAGGCCTTTGATATGAAGGATTTGGGACTTGCAGGTCATATTCTTGGTATGCGCATCACGCGTGATCGGAGTAGGAAACTCCTTTGGCTTTCACAAAAAGAGTATGTTACAAAAGTATTGCAGCGTTTCAATATGGAGGGGGGGAAGGCAGTGAGTACTCCATTGCCTCCATATGTGAAACTGAGTCATACAGATAGTCCCAAATCAGATGAGGAAAGGGCCATGATGGCCAAGGTTCCTTATGCATCAGCAGTTGGGAGTCTTATGTATGCTATGATAGCTACTAGACCAGACATTGCATTTGCAGTGGGAGTTGTTAGCCGGTATATGGCTAATCCAGGAAAGAGGCATTGGGAGGCAGTTAAGTGCATCATGAGGTACATGAAGGGTACCAAGGAGATGTGCATCTGCTTTGGTAAAGGAGACATGCGTGTACTTGGGTACACAGATTCAGACTATGCAGGGCATGTGGATAGTAGGAGATCCACTTCTGGTTATGTGTTCACCTTTGCAGGTGGTGCAGTGTCGTGGATGTCTCGCGCACAAAAGTGCATTGCTTTGTCTACCACAGAGGCTGAGTATGTTGTAGCCACAGAGGGTTGCAAGGAGGCTATATGGCTTGATCGGCTAGTGGGAGATTTGGGGATTCATACAGGTGTACCGACATTGCATAGTGATTCCATGAGTGCTATTCAGCTAGCATGGAATCCGTCTTTCATGCAAAGACCAAACACATTGAGGTCAGGTACCATTTCATCAGGGAGGTACTTGAGGACAAGCGCATAGAGCTTGTCAAGGTTCATACAGATGATAACCCTGCAGATATGCTGACGAAGAGTCTACCTAGTCAGCGGTTTGAGTATTGTCGTGTATTGATGGGCATTGGATAGTATGCTCACTGGTTCTTCTCCCTTAAAGGCACATTGTCCTTTAAGTGGGAGGTTGTGGGGGTTAAAGGTCACTGTGCCTTTACCCCAGTTATGTACAATACTCAAACACATATATAAATGAATGAAAAAAGAAGATTAGGGTGGTTCTGCACCCACCAAAACTTGTGTGGCTCTCTGTCTCCCTCTCTCTCTCTCTCTCCTTCTTCCGTTCTTGCTTCCGTTGAGAGCACTCTCACACCCCCCCATGGAGGAAAGGTGAGGGACTACTAGAATGGAACCAAGAACAAGACATGACAATGATAGGACTACTAATTTGTGCACCCTATGTAACTTAAAGGCTAAAGTATGAGCGTGTTCAGAGGTTGATCCATCACTCTCATGGCTTGAGACTCAACATGCTCGGAGGCTCATGTCTTAGCATGACTACATGACCAGCTCATAAGTCTAGGGAATACACCAACATCTTGGAGACCCTATCAAAGGCAATACATAGCACCACAATACATCCCCCTCCTGGCTCTAGGGACTAATTAGGGACATGGAGCCACACACCATAGATATGAAAAGCAATACATCATTATAGGAGGACTATCCAAGGTAGAGAACCTATATTGACCCAACACACATCATTATTTCACTCATTTTTGGGAAACAACCCAGGGCAGAGTACCCAAATACATCAGGCTCAAAAAATATATGCATCATCCTCATCTACCTCTAGAAGAAGAGATAGGTTGTGGATTTCAGCGATAAGTGCTTGTTCCCAAGTGTCGTCCTCTTTGTCCTCATTGGTGGCATCTTGCACTAAGTGGGCATGCTCCTTTGATTTTTGCTTTACCAGCTTTTGAAAGCAACGGTCTTCCAAATGGCCAAGCTTTTTGTAGTAAGTACATTTGAAGGTTTTGAACTTGCTTTTGCCTTTCAAAAAAAATGCTTGGTCTTCATTGAGTCTTTTTATTGCAATTGTTTCCTTGTTATGGCGATCCTTCTCAAGGAGAAGAACCACCATGTCATCAAAGGTGGTCGTTTGCAAGGCAAAGAACTTCAAGGGTGTTCTCGAAATCAGAGACCCCTTCCATACTTTTCATGAGAACCGCCATTTTGTCCTCATCGTCTGGTGGACATTTTAAACTAGATAGTTGTTGCACAAGCGATTGGAACGATCATGGAGCTCATCATTATCCTCCATTTGCAATTTGTAAAACTGTAATTTCAAAAACTCTTTGGAGTTTGTAATTTTGTTACCGAAAAGACTCCCCAGGCGCTCCTAAATCTCCTTAGCAGTTTTCTTAAAGCCCACATGATGAACAAGTGAGTCGGCCAAGCGTAGACCAATGATAGCAATGGCCTTAGCATTTTGTTGCTTCCATATCTTGCATTGTGGTTGATCAAGTGTGGCCTCATAGTCTTCCTCAACAACATGCCAGACTCCTTCGTGCATAAGAAGAAGGAAATCCCTCCCCTTTGAACTTTTCCATGAGCAATGAGGCGAAAGTAAGAGAAGTCATTGTGGTGCATAGCAAGCAACAACTCCAAGGTGGAAAAAATGTGACATCAGGTGGAGCATAATAGTGGGCAGTAGAGCAGAATCTAAGGTGGAATCAGCAGCATACTGGAGTGGAAAAGGGGCCAGAATATATGAGGCATAGGCAACAGATTATGGGCGGCATTAGATTTTTGCCATTTCTTGCAGGTGATGTATCTTTTGATACGGACTTTGGATTGTGACAAAATGAAAACAAAAAATGTAGAGCTGAATTTCATCTACAACTTTCTTTTAGATCCTAACGTAAGGTTCAGCGTGTATCTCTAGATATCTTTGTCGCACTATCCATAAGTCTCAAAAACCTATGTGTCAATTTGAACAATTGCAAAATAGGCATTTGCAGAGGGTACTTTAATTTTTTCCCTTTCATTCATGTTTGTGGAATGTCTTTAGAATTCTTTTTTAGTGTGTTTTTTAACTAATCCAGTGCTGAAAGTCTTAAAGACGGAAGTAGCAAACGTTAACATTAGAAGCATGATGCATTTTTATGCGAAGCATGTGGTGGAAAATTTGAAGAGCCAGTGTGAGAAGATGATTAATGATGCAGATGGAAACACAGTTACGAAAAGTATACTTCTTTGATGGCACTTCTCAAAGTGAGTACTCTTGATTTCTAAACGTCTAACGTTAAGTGGTAGATGTGTTAAAGTGATAGAGAAGAATCTCTTTCTTTGTTTATCTATCATGGTGAAACTTATCTCGGTGAGACTAAAATTTCCTTCATTTGGAAACACATATTAGATTGCAATTGCAAGTGGTTATTGTACTTGTTGAAGAAACAATTGACATTTTCATGTTGCTTGCTCATGGCAACTCTAACATTAGCATTTGATCACAATTACATTTTACAATACACATTATGATCACTTTAAACCTTGTTATTAAATTGCAATAGCACGTGCCTCATTGGCAATGACAATTATGTTGAACATATTATGTGTACTCGTTATGATTTCATAGCAACTACATGTAAAACATATTGTGTGGATATATTATCATTATATCACATTTCCTTATTTCATTTATGATGGTGCATTCTATCAAGCGCAAGTGCAATGCCTAAAAAAGAGCAACGCAGGCAAGGTGACTATCTCATTGATCTTGCATGATAACCACAACAACGATGACCTCTGTAGTAGCTAGTGTGCCCTTAAGAGCAATCCAAGGATACAAATTAAAAGTACGATACCTACATAATATATGCATAAATTAAGTGTATTGAAAAGGACATCAAGAAGACATGCTACCCTTGGGGGGTCACTCATCATATGTAACCCTATCACATGAGTTTAATAGATGGATCTTTATTAATTCCATTACTTGAGTTCAATAGATGGATCTTTATTGATTCCATTCCTTACAGATTTATATATACATAAGTAAATTAAGGCATAAATGCTAAAATACAAAAGGGTAGTGCAAATTACTAAAGTTTCAAAAGCTTGAGAGAAGCTCCTAGCATGCAACATGGACATTTGTAAACTCTTTCATAAGAGTGGTTTATGTCCTATGATGTAAAATTAGCCCAAAACTTTAAAGAAGAGTTGAAAATTGAAATTCCTACCTTGGATTGTTGTGGTGATATGTAGTCTTTACGTTGTGTCAAATCACATGAAATTTTCCTCTTACATTGTCTCTATAGGAAGGCAACATCCTTTATTAACTAGCCTAAGGTTGAGCAACAAAATTTTATTCCTTATAGGATAGAGGTAGGTGATAGCATTCCTAAGCAAGAGGTAGGTAACATTATTTAGCATTATTTATTAGTAACATAAAGTTGTAAAAAAAGGTTTGAGGTCATACATAGCAGTGGTGGTTTGTTTAATACAATAGAATATTAGTGAGTCGGAGCTTAGGGAAATTACACAAGGAGAAGACAAAGCAAGATGCAAGCAAGTATTCCCCTGGAGTTTAATGGTCATATAAGAGAGGTGGAGAGACTAGATGGTTTGCCATCTTGGGTGGTGGGTGGCTTCTCATTGGTTGGAACGACTCACTTGGATGGTAGTGGACCCTTGTTGGTTAGAGCCAAACACCACTTTCACCGTACATTTATGTAGACTAAATGAGCATTTAACCTTAATGAATGATGGGTTTAAAATACACCATACCCACACCATGATAATGTGGTTTGGACCTAGTTTGGATAATACATAGGCCTTAATGTCACAACTCTTGTTGGGGCCTTTAATATTTATTTGGAAAGGTAGGCTCTAGCAACCAATTAATACACAATCAAAGTGTTGACCTTAGGGTTACTAAATCTTGTTTATGTATTCACGGTGACCTCATGGTGATACTGGGATTAAACAATATTTATCAATGATTTCATGTCCATTTTTGTCCTTCCACTTTGATCATGCATGTAGTCATACACTCATGATCATCTAATTTATATCCATCAAAACCCATGAGCATTTCTCTTTAATTTAAAAGAAAATTTTAGATCAAGAAAATTATCGTCATAAAAAAGAGCTTGATATGATTACCCTATCCTTTAAGAAAATATGAAGAGGGGAGAAGAGAAGAGTGGAGATGAGGAGAGAGGGCACAGCTAGAGAGCACACCCTAACTGTACACTAGATTTAGTTGAAAATGTAGAATATATACAAACCCATTTAGGGTTAGTGCTATGCACATATGATCACATGGTGCTATGCACACATGATCACATGATGTTGAGCATGAACTCTCAACACCTTCCCTCAAGATCAACATCATGAAGTAGGCCTTCCCTCAAGATGATGATTCTTGGGAATCGAAGAAGGACTGAATATTACATTCCATCACACCCCTTTAATGGGAATGTCCTTCCTTTGCGTCAAACCAAGAGCTAGTCGGTGTTTCTCGAAAAGCTCTTTACCAAGTGGTTTGGTAAAGATGTCTGCAACATTTTCTTTGCTATCACAATGCTACAGTGTGATGTCACCAAGTAACACTCTTTCTCTGATGAAGTGCTCTCTGACATCAATGTGCTTTGTCTTGGAGCGATATACTGGATTCTTGGCCAATGCTTGAGCCGATTGATTATCACAATATATTGTTGTTGGCTTTGACTCATCAAAGTAATTTGTTTCTGACAATAGTCTTCTGAGCCATATAGCTTCACATGCACCTATAGTGAGTGTCCTATATTTTGCTTCAGTCAAAGACAAAGAAACAATTGGCTGTTTGTTTGACAACCATGATATAGCACCTTGACCAAGGAAAAATGCATATCCCTGTGTCGATCTCTTGGTCTCATGATCTCTGACATAGTCACTGTCACAGTATCCATGCAACCATGGATGAATTCCTCTGTATTCTATCCCAAACTTTCTTGTACCTTTGATGTATCTCAAGACTCTTTTGGCTGCATTCCAATGAGACTGTTTTGGATTTGCCATAAACTATGCAAGTGAACTTACTGCATAACAAATATCTTAGCCATGTGATAGTCAGATATATAAGAGATCCAATGAGCTGCCTGTAGTACGTGTCATTGGCTGTAGGATTTTTTGAATCTTTAGTAAGTTTCAAACTCTGTTCCATGGGAGTGGCTGCAATCTTGCAATCTGCCATATGAAACTTCTTTAGGATATTGTCAACATACTTGAGTTGACTCATGAATGTGCTATCTGAATCTCTCCAAAACTCAGTTCCAAGACAATAGTGCATAAGTCTAAGATCTTTCATGTCAAACTCTACAGATAAGTCTCGTTTTAGTTTTTTGATAAAGCTATCCTTGCTTCCTGTCACAATTAGATCATCTACATACAAAAGTGCAATAGTAATGTCTTTCCCTTGAACTTTGTAGTAGAGAGTATGATCTACATTGGATTTCATGTATCCTAGATCAACAAAATACTTGTCTATTCACTGTACCAACTTCTAGGTGCTTGCTTTAAGCCATAGAGACTTTTCTTGAGATGGGAAACCTTATTATACTTTCCTAATTCAACATAGCCTGCTGGTTGTTGCAAGTAGACTACCTTGTCTAGGTAACCATTGAGAAATGCATTCTTGACATCAAGCTGGTACACATTTCATCTATTGAGTGTTGCTAGTGATATCAAGAACCATATGGAATCCATCTTTGCTACTACTGGAGCATAAGTCTCATCATAGTCTTGACCATATTGCTGTGCAAATCCTTTTGCAACTAGTTTTGCTTTGTATCTTTGAATACTACCATCATGATTGTACTTCACTTTGTATACCCATTTGTTTGCTATGGCCTTCTTTCCTGGTGGAAGGTCGCATAATTCCCAAGTATTATTCTTATACAAAGCATCCATTTCTTCATTCATAGCAGTTTGCCATTCTAGCTTGTCTACTGCATCTTCAAAGTACAGTGGTTCTTTTGTAGCCATGATGGAAGTCATAAGAGCATAGTTGGTGGTTTCAACCTGAATTGCTTTGCCTTTTTGAGCATATGTTAATCTGGCTGGAGGTTTGCTTTCCCTAGTAGACCGTCTGAGTTGCTGTGGCTCTGCTGGGGGTGTTTCTGGCAATTCTTGCTCTTCTTCATCAACCTTTTATGTAGATGACTGTGAAGTCGATGCTTCCATCTCCTGCATATTTGAGGTTTTCCATTTTGATTCCTCATCAAAGATTACATCTCTGGAGATAATGACCTTGCGGTTGATGGGACCATACAACTTGTATGCTGTGCTTTCTTCACTATAGCCAACCATGATGCATTTGCATGACTTTGCATCTAGTTTCCTGCGGTGATCATCATGTATGTGGGCATATGCTATGCAACCAAATATGCGGAGATGCCTGATGTGTGGCTTGTGTCCAGTGAATGCTTCATAAGGTGTCATACCTTGTATCAGTTTGGTAGGAAGCCGATTAAGCAAATAGTTTGCAGTGGCTATTGCTTCTGCCCAATACTGATTTGGAAGATGCTTCTCACTAGCATTGCTCTAGCACTGTTTGCTAAAGTACCATTCTTCCTTTCAGCTCTTGCATTCTACTGAGGAGTATCTGCACAAGTGAATTGTCTTCGAATGCCGTGATTTCTGCAAAAGTTCATGAATGTTGAAGCCATGTATTCACCTCCTCTGTCTGATCTCATGACTTTGATCTTTTTGCTTGTGTGGTTTTCTTCTATGGCTTTGAATTCTTGAAATTTGGAAAACACTTGAGATTTCTCTTTCAGAAAATAGACCCAACAATATCTGCTATAGTCATCGATGAAAGTCAAGTAGTAAAGTGAACCATTGATGCTGCGGGTCTGGGAATAACCCCATACATCTATATGTATCAAATCAAGAATACCTCGTGCACGAGAGGTACTTCTACCAAAATTGGTTCACTTCTGTGTGCTGAAGCAGCATGCTTCGCAAACTTTTCCAAGAAACTGTAGCTTCGGAATCCCAATTGCCATATTCTAATTCCTTAGATCTAACAAGCTCTTGAAATTGACATGACCATATCTCTTGTGCCATTTTGCAGATAGTGCCATTTGTTGCAGTTGAGCTAACATGGCATGCTTTTCTGGTACTGTAGCTAGCATTCTGTACAATCGTCCTTCCTTGACACCTTTTGCTACTAGGCTGACATCTTCTGGATTTGTCTTTGATAGTGCATTCATCTCCATTGAAGATGACTCGATAGTCGTGTTCTGTCATTTGACCTACTGATAAGAGGTTCTTGTTGAGCTTCGGAACATAGAGCACATCTTTCACCAATCCTTTCATACCAGTGAAATTGTTCATAGGGATAACACCTGTCCCTTGAACTAGATTCGGTGTATTATCTGTTGTGTAGATGACATTCTTTTGACCTTCTAATGTTTTCATCTTTGTGAACCATTCCTGATGATTTGTTATGTGAGATGATGCATTACTGTCGATATACCAAGGATCCTGATCTGCTCGGTTGACTTGATAGCTGAAATTCTCTTTTGTATTGAAATCAGTATCAGTCTACTGCATTTCCTCATTTGCAAGAAACATATTCCCATGTTCATTTGCAAAATGACTATGACTAGAATGTCCACCATGATGATTTCCTATGCCGTCGTGAAGATTCCCTCAATTACTGCTGGATTGACCATCTTGGTCGTACTGCTTCTTGCAGCACTCTCTTTCATAGTGTCCAAACTTGTGACAGTAGTTGCACTGGATGTTTGACACATTGGTGGAAGCATTCCCTCGTCCTTGGAATCTTCCTCAATTGGAATGATTTCCTCTTTGCTGATTCTAATGTTGCTGAGGATGATGTTTATGCTGATGCTGACTTTGCTGATGATGATCACTTTTTTGGAATGATCTACCTCTGCCTCTACTTGTGCCTCTGCTTCTATCTGAAGCTGTGAATGCTTGATCAGTAGAATGACCTTTGCATGCTTGAATGGCTTGCGTCCTAAGTTCTTCACCAAGTAGGACTGTTGACTAAAGTTCTTCCAGTGTCGAAATTTGCTGTTGAATGGCAGTACTCTAGACTAGATTCTCGTATCCCTCTCCTAGTCCATTTAGGATGACTTAAACCATTTTTGCTGGATTCATGGTCTCTCCTACTGCTGCAAGTTCATTGTTGGTCTTTGATCCTGAGTACGTAAGCATGATCGGTTTCGCTGCTACTGCTATAGTATTTCCATGTGCCGTAATTGGAGTTGTCTAGCTTAGCAGATGCCTCCAGATCGAGGTTGCTAGTCATAGACATGGTGCAAGAAATGGACTCAAAGTGTCTTGAAAAAACACTGTCTGAATCAACTGCAAAACACTGACTGATGCAAGTGAAATCTGAAATGTCGGTGAAGATAGAACTGCAATAGATCAAATTTGATCTGTATTACAAGGCTTGTGGCAAATGATGTCGGGAATAGCCAAGAGGCTTTACAAGGCTGAAATGATGTGCGTAATGTTGTGAAATAGCCGAATAGGCTTTATAATGATGGCATGTGTGTGTGAAATCAAATCATGTGCTATCTGCCCACTGAACAATCGGCAATGCCTCTAAACACTCTGAAGTCTACTCACTAAATTGATGAATGTTTCGTTTCAGGTAATGCGATGATGTGAAACCTTATGTGAGCATATGGATTGACTTCGAGTAGGTACTAGTTGGGAAGTTTGGGCATGGCTTAGATTGGCAACTTGGGGAGATTCAAAGCGTCCCCTCTATGGTGATGTAGTCTACTCTGCTCTAGATCTATACCATTCGTCGATCGATGAAAGAATAACAAATGATTTCTTTTCTTTTGTTCTTCTTAAGTGTTGGGTCAAATGTGTCGATGTAGAGGCGGATGTGTGTGCAAGAAGTGGATTTGTCTGCGATGAAGCTCAAAAGTGAGTGATACTTGTGCCAAAATGTGCACGTGATGTGACCAACGTGTATAGCACAAAAAATTGATCGATTTTCCTTTTTGGAGTGCCCTCAAATTCTTCCTCGATCAAGCGATACAACTTGATCTAGGTGGAGGGGCAAAAGGAGTGCAACTGTGCTCAATGATGATTTGGCAGTCACGGGGTCACATGTACTGACTGTGCCTAGTAGGGACTGTGCGTGTGGAGCCCTGTGCTGAGGTGGCAGGAGTGGTCACATGCAGTGACTGTGAAGCACTGTGTGTGCCTGCAGAGGTCAATGCTGACTGTGACTAACCCAGGTCTGGTTGACTAACCTAGGGTCAAGTTGACTAGGGTCAGGTGATGACGTGGCTAAGCTGACATGGTAATTGAGGTGGTTGATGATGTGTCAGCTGATGTGGCAGTGTTGACTGGCCTACTGACATGGCAGTAAGCTGCTGACGTGGTAGATAAGGATGACATGGCAACCTCACGGGGCTGCTGATGTGGCAAGTAGGAGTCTGTGGTAGATAAGGATTTGGATGGAACTACCACATGGCAGAAGGGTGACCAACCCTGTGTGGTCCTGGTGAGGATAAGGTGATGAGGGTTGGCTAAAAGCCATGCCACGTGGCAATTGGAGGGCAGCTGGAATCTTGAAAGAACCGTCGAAATCTACGAAGATTCTATCAACAAGTCGATGAAGGCGTCATTGTGCTTTGTTTGCATGGGCATTGCGAGGAGCTGCATTTTGATGTAGAGGCTGACAAGATGCCTCGTTTGGAGCCGTTTTGGATAGCCTTGGCTATGGTTGTAGGAGCTGTAGACCGGAGGCTTGTTCATTGTAAAATGTAGGCGAGTTGTCGACGGTGGAGCTCGATGGCTGGAGCTCGTGGTTGCAGGGCCTGGAGGCTACCTTTGGAGTGGGTTGTAGGAGTGTGTCTCATGGAGCGGTGGCTTGTGTTGGACCTTTGGAGATCCATCGGTCGGTTAGAGCTTTGGACCTGGCTGAGGCAGTGTTGTAACAATGAGTCTATAGTCCCATGGATGCAGAAGGCGGTGGCAAGGTGCTGGAGAAGCTACAGTTGCGTGTGTGGTTGATGGAGCCTTCGTTGGAGTTGCAAGTCGTATGGTGTAGTCGGTTATGAGTTGTGGAGAGCTCTAAGGAGCCACTGCTCGCATTGCTTGTTGAAGATGTAGCCGTGCTATGGTAGAGAGCCTTAGAGCTCTGTAACATCTAGATCTGTGGCGCTGGAGCATGGGTTGTAAGGTCGATTGCTTTGGGCTTGGGAGCTTTTGTGACCTTGATGGGGCGAGGAAAGAAAAGAACCTCCTCAAAGCTCGCGAAGAACTAATTGAACAAGTCGGTTGTTCTAGCAACCGTATTCCTATTCACGCCGCTCTACCTTCGTTAATGGGAAGTTACACATTGGGTTCTCCAAGAGTCGGTGGACAGCCAGCCATAGAGGGTTGTCTGGAGTAGTCTTGTGCTGAAGGAGTCGTAGGAGCTGGCTATTTCATTGACGGAGCTCTTGGTGGAGAGGTTAGCTCTGAATAGGGCTTGGAGTTTTGTTGACTATTGTAGAGGCTTAGCTAGGTTGAGTCGAGCCTGTTGTGTCGACTGGTCACCTTGCTATAGGGGCTGTAGAAGTTGCCTCTTAGTTGTAGTTTTTGTGTTGTAGAAGGTCGTAGGCCTGTATGAACTTGCCTTTAATCTTGGCAAGAGTCTCAATATGAGACAGTCTCCAACAAGAAACACAGAGTGTGATCTTTGAAAGCAAGGAAGAATTCCAATGAAGACTTCTCACCAATCTCTCTCTCTCACATGGAAAAATACTACATCAGAATCAAGAAATGAAATCTCTCTCTCTCAAACCAGAATTGAACAGAAATCCTTCAACAAAATCCCACAAACTAAAATCTCTCAAACACTCTCAAGGACGGAATTCTCTCAAAGTGGATGGAATTTTTCTCTCACTCTACGGAAGTGAAGGGAACACTCGATCTCTCAAATAATCACACTCTCATACTCTCACATACGGATTGCAGTGCCTCAACAGAAGGCAAGGATGCTCTAATACCATGATAAAATATGAAGATGGGAGAGGAGAAGAGTGGAGATGAGGAGAGAGGGCACATCTAGAGAGCACACCACAAATGACTTACTGTACACTAGATTTAGTTGAAAATGTAGAATATATACAAACCCATTTAGGGTTAGTGCTATGCACATATGATCACATGATGGTGCTATGCACACATGATGTTGAGCATGAACTCTCAACATCCTCTTCTTTATGGCAATTTCATCTTCCACAAAGATGAAGGGAATCTTTGACATGATTCCATGCTTTTCTTTCTCGTTTCTAAAATTTTTAGCAAGCATAAAAAATATACTCATGTATGCCTGGTACAAATTGGGTGGCAAGTCTTTGCCCTCGCTTTGTTGTTGATAAACAAGGTCCATTGAGATTGGAACTCAAGAAGTCATGTAACCTTGGGCCTCTCCACATTCTTGCAACCTCAAATATTGCCTTTGTATTCTCACTATATCTTCGTTTTGAACTTGACCTATTTATGTTTGTAGCAACATCTTGTAAAAGTCCCATAAGGCAGCTTTACCATGAAATCTATCCAACCTATGGGCTTCAATTATGTTGTTGCAAAATCTTTTTACGTCCTTTCGATTGAGAGACACTATGCTAGCTTCTCTTAAAGTCTGGCCAGTTGGTTGAAGATGAGTATTTCATCTTGGAAGTCTTATGCATGTCACCTTTTAAAGACCTCATGGGTGTCAATATTAGAAGGATATAGCAACAGTGCAGCTGAAGCCTTAAGGCCTTAAATGTGAGGATTGAAGATCCCTAGAATGTTAAGGAAGCACAATAACTTTTAAAACTATTTGAGCTTTAATATAGATACTTTGATGAAGGTAATTCTCTCTAAATTGACTCTCTCTCTCTCTCTCTCTCTCTCTTTCTCTCTCTGTGTGTCTCTCTCTCCTTTGTTTTACTCCTCTTTTCTTTTTTCCTTCCCTTCCTCTCCCTTTTACAAATTCTAATTCTTTTCTTTTTTCCTTCCCTTCCTCTACCTTTTACAAATTCTACTTACTTCTCGTACTCCACCAAATCCTCTTGCTTACAATAATGATGAAGTTTTTATAGCCAAACCAAAGCATCATGTGTTATATCTTATTGCAATTATTTATGATTGAAATATTAAAATTACAAATCAAACATATTAGTTATACTACACAAGCATTTTAAAGTAAATAACATATGCAACCATTTCATATCCAAGCTATAATGATACCCAAAGCCTAATAAACCATTAAGTGTCAAAACCTAGATATTTACAATTAAGAGTTGAAAGTACAACACCTAAAGTTGAATAAACGACCAAGTGATGAATGTTAGACTATTATATTTTGTGACCAGCCACATGTAAGAAAACAATACAACGTTTGTGCTCAACAAATAACAGGATCTCGTACGCAAGAGAGAAAACAGATAGTATGGAGAATAAAAAATTTGATTACTGTAGAACTGATACAATAGATGGCGCTGCCTCCCAACCGTACGCTCCTGTGAAAGAAGCTTCGATGGCGTGCTGGAAACAGTAGAGGATGGAGGCTGGATGCTAAGGAATCAGGGTTGCTATAGCCAGTGATGAAATGGGCTTCACGGGCTCGCTCTTATATAGCCACTAGTCGTAGTCGGTTGGACCCAATTGGGTGACCAACCCAGTCTACCCAAAACGGTCGACTGGGGGTCGGTCCCGAAATAGGCCACCGACCACACGATAGAACCATGGCGTAAAATAGAGCAACTGACCTACGGATGCCGTTTGGCCCACAGCCATCCGAGATCATTTGGAACTCCAAACAGGCCCCACAACCTGAGAGTGGGCTGCCCCGAGAAATGCTCTGTCTACCCTCAATGCGGTCAGTCATGGGATGCCTTCCTGCACTTGTATGTAGCCTAGTTGGCAGTGTGCCAACTCCGTCCAGCCATCAGGCCACACATGGCCCCCATCTGGCATCCAAACCAGGTCCTACCGGATAACCGAGCTACTCAAATGCCTTCTCCTCATATGGGGGGCTTACAAGTAGAGTTAGCTGGTTCCTACGTAGTTACACGAGAGTGGAGCATTGATATCTAACACTACAATGATACCACAAGCAAAATAAATGATCATGTGTCAAAGTCTAAACAATTGTTCTATGATGTATACAATGACTTTGAAAGCAAAATGAATGACCAAGTGTCAAACACTAGTTATTTCACAAAATATGTACCTAAGAAAACAACACTACAAACCGAATAAATGACCAAGGGTTGAATCCTATTACCCTTCTATGAGAGGTGAACAACACATGCAACCGAATGGTATAATCAAGTGTTGAGCTGGTTTCAAAACAAGAGGAAAGAGTCCTTAAATTGACATTGAAAGTTGAATATTATGACCAAGTGTCAAAATGCAGACTTACTTATCTAATTGCACCTACAGTCGAGCTGTACGACCCAGTGCAAAGAAATAAGCACCATACAAATGCATGGCCCAAAAGACAACTCAAATATTACATGACAAATCAAGTGATCGATGTATTGTGCTGAAAGGCCAAATACAACACTATGTCAATACCAAATAGTCACATAATATTAAAAAACAAAAGGGCATGTTAAACAACATTGACATATTATTTTAAAATACAACACAACATTGAAGCTTATGCCATAGTATACAAGTGACACATCTAACCAGATAAACATCTATCAAAAGTTACATAAATAAAGTCTAGTACATCTTAGGAAAACTCAAATGGCTATAGGGTAAGCAATGCTAATTAGAACTAATAATGAGAGCCAGATATGTAAAAAGGCTAAAGAGCCTATGCGCTTGAGAAGAGGATCTTCCTTATACTAACTTGCAATAGCAAAAAGAGTGATAGAGAGCAAAAATCCAACACCTAGTCCATGGGTAAAATGGGCTTAGAGAATCTTCGGTAGTTAATCACCTCAGCAAGCCACTCTTCCAGCAAGACGGGATCCCCTAGTCCATTGTACTTTGGCATCTTCAATTTGCCAAAGTGCCTTCTGCCATTGTTGTTGTTGTTGCGGTTGCGTTGTTGACCAAAGTAATCTGCATGTTGCAGATCGTCGTTATCTATCTCTTCTTCAACCCTTAGGTCCTCCATGCTGCTTGTTGATGGTGAGAGGTTGAATTCTTAGAGAGCATCGAGGGTCAAAGAAAGCTAACAAAAGTATGCAGGTGCTAGTCTTCATCTAGATCTGAGGTGCATACACAATGCTTAATTGTATCTTTCAAGTGAGTGCATTTGACTTTGAAATCCGCAAGTGATTTCACCTTTGTAGCTCGAAAATGGCAAAAATAATGCAATCAATGGGTCAAAATCAGTGCCTACATAATGGCAACTAACTGAGACTGAAAATGATGGTAAGAAGGCTTGAAAATTATCGTTTGGTATTGGACTTCATGTGTGTCAATCTTGCTATCATACCGAGTACAATTTGGTCTTCAAAAGGCCAAGATACGGGCCCTCAAAAAAGGGGTAAAATGTTAGGGGGGTTAGAGATGCGTTAGTGTAG
This sequence comes from Dipteris shenzhenensis, assembly GCF_047967505.1. Classification (NCBI taxonomy): domain Eukaryota; kingdom Viridiplantae; phylum Streptophyta; class Polypodiopsida; order Gleicheniales; family Dipteridaceae; genus Dipteris; species Dipteris shenzhenensis. The sequence goes on from NC_141624.1 coordinate 49,957,297, forward strand.
TAGGGACCGTCGTGTTACTAATGTGCCTAGGAGTGTTTCACGTGAGTGGGGGAACGTGCCGGTATAGACAAATCGGAGCTCATGGTGGAAACTTATGAGCAAATTAGTGTGAAAAAGGGCCCACACGGTGGCACGAATTGATGAGTGTTATGGATGCCTAAATAGTGTGGAATGGGCTAGAAAATTTCCCCATGGTGTGGTGTTTCTGTGTGTTAGAGAGAGAGAGAGAGAGAGAGAGAGAGAGGGTGGAGTAAGAGAGAAAATGAGAGAGTTAGTGAAAGAGTAGGAGAGAGAGCAACAGAGAGTGAGAGTACGAGTAAGAGCGAGAGAGTGAGAGAGAGACTCGTACTCTCACTCTCTGTTGCTCTCTCTCCTACTCTTTCATTGACTCTCTCACTTTCTCTCTTACTCCACCCCCCCCCTCTCTCTCTCTCTCTCTCTCTCTCTCTCTCTTTCACTCACTCTCTCGCTCTTACTCGTACTCTCACTCTCTCTTGCTTTCTCTCCTACTCCTTCATTGACTCTCTCACTTTCTCTCTTACTCCACCCTCACTCTCTCTTATTTATTTTCTCTCTCACACCCAATCTCTCTCTCTCTCTCTACACTCCTATCTCTATTGCTCCAACTCTCCTCTCTACCCTCTCTATCTCTCCTCTCTAATTCTTCCCTCCCTAACTCTAGCCTCTCTAAATCTCCTCTCGTGCTCTACCATTGTTTGCTACTCTTGCCCCGAGCTCTTTATCTTTACCTCATCCTCTAACTTATCATTGTTGTTGCAAAGGTCTTACCAATTGATTTCTTTCAATATTGGTAGTGTCTAATTGCTAACAATGATTTTGACTTGACAGGCATGTAGAGCTCAAAAAAATGATCACTTTTCCTTTTGGAGCATGTGCAAATTCTTCTTGGATTGGAAGTTATGGCTTGTCGAAGTTTTTGAGGAAGAGGCCTTTGATGTGATGATGTGGCACAGTCTGTTCACATGCAACACTCCAAACTGTGCTTGGCAGGGGCTATGTGCTTAGGTGGCCCTGTGCCATGTGGCAATCTTTTAACTTCAGCTTACTTAACCCAAGGCAACAGACTTAACCATGGTCATTTTTATCTAATCATAGAGTTAACTCAAGGGCAATGTTGACCTAAGCTTATCTACCACATGTCACTTTTTTGTCAACTAACCCAAGTGTAGTTGACTAATCTAACCTTATCTAAGTTAACCTCCTATCTGCCACATGTTATTTTTCATGTTTACCTTGGTGGAGAAGGAGAAGGTGATTCCGTTCGTTGGTCGCTTGCTCACATCGTTGAGGCTTATGGTGAGGTCGGTGTGTACTCGTGTGCTATTGGCACGTCTTTTGCTGCAGGTCTAGCTCACATAGGCCATAGGTGGAGCAAAGGCAGAGAAGGTGTAGTCCATCGAGGGAGCTTCGAGCTTGATGGAGCCACAGGAAAGGCATCTAGAGGTGGCCCGTTGGCCCATTTTAGTAGGAGACTTTGGAGAACCGCATTTATTGTGGAGCAAGAAAGTGCGCCTATGGATGGAATGGCTCGGGCTGCTTGTGGAGTCAGAAGGCTCAAAGGTGCAAAGGCTAGAGGCCATTGGAGCTTGCTACTGGCAGGTGGAGGAGCTATCGTCCGTGGAGGTGTAGAAGCACTTGGAAGAGAGGTTGTAGAAGGCGACTGAGGTTAGGAGAAGCTGATTGATGTGGCTGTTCTATTATAGGCTGGTTGCCTTGGAGTCTCAGCCTTGAAGAAGGACTGAGAGCGATGAGACATTTCTCGCTGTTTGTAGAAGGGCCAACCCGGTTATTTGGAGTAGAGGCTTGATGGAGCCTTAGAGCTCGTAGGTGCTTTTGCTGCTATGGAGTCTGCTAATGGGCTGCCATATGGTAGAAGGTGTCGCGGCTTTGGCGCAAGAGCTTGGAACACTTATTGATGAAGCTTTGTAGGCTTTGGCTAGTTGGCTTTAGTTGTAGGTAGAGCCTCCTTCGAAGTCGCTTGATTGCATGGAGCCTTAGATCCCTTAGTTGCTTGGTGACAAGATCTCTCCCTATCTCTCTATTGATGAACCCACTCTAATCAGTGACAAGAATCTCTCCCAATGAACTCTCTCTCAATGCAAAACTTTCACAATACTATCTGTCTCTCTTTCTCTCTCTTGAAGAAGAATAAATGAAAAATCTCTCTTTCTCTGTCTCAAAGCAATGACGATGAAAATTCTCTCAATGGAAGTGAATGGAAGAAACTCATGATCACTCAAGAGAACTCTCAATCTCACAATCTCTCTCACACTCTCAAGAATCACAATGCCTCAGTGGAAGGAAAAGGAGCTCTGATACCAGGACAAAACATACATAACTCTGGATCTATGGAGCGCTCTAAGGTGGATGGAACCTATGTGGAAACATGATGAAGAGAATGCTCATGACATGTACCTCAAGTCAATTAGGTTCCAAGATAGATTAGCTTGGACTCATAAATAGAATCTTGAGTGAATATGCATTTCTTCTTTTCCACAATACATGATAGGCCTCTTATATAGAGAGTGCCCTTTGAATAGTCAACACTTGTGGGATCCTTTGATCCACATCTCTCCTTGTGGATATCCTTGATCCACATCTCCACATCATGTAGTCCACATCCTAGGGTGGTGGCTACTTTAATTATTTCCTATACCATACCTTAGCCTTTAATTTATGTGCACATGGCACCATATCTCAACAAAAAATAGGGAAGAAAATAGGAGAAAATTGTTTAAAGATGCGCGAAGGGGGGGAGGGTGAGAGAAAAATTTAGAACTTTAAGAAAGAATTTGGAAAAAAATCAGGAGGAATAAGGAAAAATTAGGGAGTGTTTGAAGGAAGTTTAGGGGCTACATGATCAAGACTTTGTATGTAATGGAAAAAAATTAGTCAATGTTCTGGATAAGCCAAAGCATCAGTTTGCTATTAGCAATATTTGGATCACCTTAAATCATGTTATTATTGTGTATGATGCTTTGTCTTGACAAGTATATGCTAAGGGAAGGAGATATTAGATGAGATGACCACCAAAATTGGGTTGGAGATCAAAGGATATGTAATAGTAGACAAGTGCAATGGTGTTTGGGGAACTAGCAAACAATAGAATGCGTAGAAAAGAGAGGATCATGTTGGGAACACAAACTTATCTTGAAATTTCTAGAGTCTACATCGGACATCTTCTTGTCTCTACACTTGATCCTTATGGATCGAGTTCATCTTGTAGGCAAAGTTTTATTTTCCTTCAAGAATTGGAGGTCTTGGATTGTTCATCATAGACACTATACATTGAGTAGAAACTTCATAACTAAGGAGACTTTCTTAGGTGTACAGCTCTCATGCTACTTTGTAGTTTAATAAAGTACTTTAGAGAATTTGGTCCAAGCCTTACGTGCCCTTTACATTATACAGGATCAAATGTAGTTAAAATCTTCTTCTGAAGTACGATTAAAATCATGGTGGGACATGAACATGCTTATGACTTGATGGATATGCGACATAGTGTTGGTAGTCTAAATATGCTTGCACACTTTGAATGTAAAGAGGAGATTCCCTTATTTACAAGGGCACATAAGAAGTAAGAACATGTTTGGAGGGAATTGAATCTCAAAGAGAGCATGCTAGAAGCTAATCCAGGAGACTATAATTGTGTCTCAATTGATGATAAAAGCATCGAAGCTTTGAAGAAAGGGCTGAAAAGTGCTCATGAAATGTGTGAACGTTTGCATATGAAGGCAAAGGTGAGGACTTAAGGTGGTGACTGGAACATTGGTCAGCTGGATTTGCAGATGCATATGCATAAGAATCGGATTCCAACAAAGAAGAATATCAACAAGTAGATCATGTGTCACTTTGGATGAGAATGATTGGAATGTATTCAATAGATTTGTAAAGGGGCATTAAGGATACTTGGTATGTGCGTCTTCTTTTTCTTCATTTTAATAGTTCTATCTTAGAAAAAAGCTACAGTTTTATTGTGTGTTGAGTTGGATCTAGCTTGATGGATGTCCTTATTAAATTATCATTTTGCAGGATCTTCAATCACATAAGTGGATGATTTGAAATAGTTTTGCCATTACTTCCATGATTTCCTCAACCACTTAGCCTTTAACTCTTCTCTAACCCCCCGCCCCTGCCCCCCCCCAACCCCCTAGACCAATTCTTTGTATGGGATTTGTTACAGCAAGGTCCTTTAAGAATGCAACAAAGTGGTTTTGAAAATTGGCTTCCGCATGGGTTACAATAAGGTCTTACATGGATGTGGCAAAGAAAATCTAAATACTATGTTTTAGTATGGGATACAGCAAGGTTTTACGTGGATACAGCAAAGAGAGTTTGAATATTATGTTTTGGCATTAGATATAGTAAGGTCTTGCATGAATTCAGCCATAGAGATTTTAGTACTACATTATTGTATATTATCAAGGGTTTTCATGGAAGCAAAAATGTGGCAAGGCCTTCTATGAATGTGGCAAAGAAACATGGTGTTTTAAAATTCTTGTAACAACAAAGACATAGAAGCAATTAATAAGTTTGGGATATATACAATTTATAAAGTTTCCAATCTTTGACATAGGAAAGCTCTAGATGTTTGTATTTGTCAAGAAATAATTGTTATGTACATTTTGTCAATTTGGCTAATCCAGACATATGGTTTTTGTGACATTTTGAAGCATATATGTCATTTATAAAAGTTTCCAATCTTTAATGAAGAATTTTTATAAACGTTGTTTGTTTTAGCTTGCACAAGGTCTTTGCATATTTCAAGTTAATTTGCATACCTCTTTAGTCTTAGAAACTAGTGTATATGGCACACATGATTTAGCTTGTTTGCAATTTATCTCTTTTGGTATACATGCATTTGCCTTGTTTACTCTTTGTTTGAGTGTTGTTTCCATTGGTTTGTGTGTTAGCCACCAGTGAGGTTATGGGATGTGATGTTTCTAGTGTTCCTCACCCTGAAAAGCTGGTGACAGTTTCTAGTTCATCTGGGATTTCTCGAAATGTTTTGTTTTTGGAGATTGATCCTGGGGAGTTGTCTCGTCTTGGTGGAGCTGTGCATGACCATAGTGCAGAGAAGGACCTATGGGCTCATAATCATTTTGACGCCTGGTGGAAGTGTAGTGGTTTGGATTTAAGTGTGAAGCTTGAAGATCTTGATCTTCATGAGTTTAGCAGAACGTTATAAAAGTTTTTCATGTAGGTTCTTAAAATCAATGGTGAATTGTTTCCTGTGTGTTTGGGAGAATTCTTGTGAAGAAGCTGAAACTTCGTATTGCTATGATGGGTGTTGACAAAATTCCTTTTGATATCTACAAAAACCCCATCTTTGCTGGTGCTCATCATTACATTGTGATATCAACAAACCAATCCATTCAAGAAGGTGCATGCAAACCATAGAAGAAGGTGGATGTTATTGGCTTCTCAAGTGAGAGGAGTCTGCTTGATGATATTGATTCTTCTATGTATCATCCTCGGGGTTTGCGGAGGAGGTTTGTGTATTGTTGTCTTGCACGTTTCTGCATATGTAGTGGGAGAGAACTTTACAATTTGATATGAGGTGGATTTATTCATGGATCTGATACTTTGCGTGATTATGTTGAGTAAGTGGTCATTTGGTTTTGTGTTTTTGTGATGTTTGGTTGTCTCTCTGGTCTTTCATTGTTTTGTTGTGACTTGTATTGTTTGTTTGTAGGTTTAATTAGCATTTGAGCAAGAACTACTATGTTGATATGACTCATTTTTCACAGGAAGACATGCGTCCTCCTATGCGAGTTCATGAGTAGGATGTCATTTTGACATATGATCAGTTGGAGAGCATATGCCTGAGGATCCAAATGGGTGTAATTCAGTGATGCATATGTTCATGCAAGTTATTGACAATCCTCGTACAGTGGTAATGTGTGTTTCTGTTTGTTCTTTGTTTGCTTTTGTTTGTTTTGATTTTGTGTTTGGGTTTTTGAGTTTCTATGTTAATGCAGGCTAGGTACAATCACAATCAGGTGAGCTTGAAGGGTCTTAGTAAATTTGTGAAGACTATGATACAGCCTATGGCGTTTGATGGCAATTTTAGTAACCGGAGTTTGCGAGCTACTTTAGCTACAAGGTTGGGTTTGTGTTGGGTTCTTGTAGATGTAGCTATGAAGGTAACAGGGCATAAGCGGGCTAGTAGCTTCGTTCAGTATGATAGGAGTGAGAGTATCAGGGTAGATACTGCATTAGAGTTGGTTGCGAATCCTTAGGCCAGGATGGGAATTTGAGAAGTTATGATGATGTTTGAGGAAGAATCTAAAGGTTTGTTCTAGAAAGGTTGATGGCATTTGTTATAGGGAATTGGAGCCTATTCGAGGCATTGGTGTAGGTCGTGGAGCTGCTGTTGGTGGACGGGGGAATCTGGTTCATGATTTGACGGTTACTAGATGGGATTCTAGTGGTGTTGCTCAAGCTATTCCTACTGGTATTAAATTTTCTTTGGGTGGTTCCATTCCTTGTGCTGTTGGTGGTTTTGGTGGATCTTTTGGAGGTGTCTCTTCTGGCGGTGGTTCTTCTAGTGGTGGCCCTAGTGCTGATTTGTATGTTGGAATTGTTTATCCTATGTTGTCTGTTGGTGTGGTTTCTAGTATTGGAGCTGCTATTGACAGAGCTATAGTTGGAGGTGGTGGTGGTATCTCTGGCAATGTTCCTATTTGTGTAGGTGTTGGTGATAGTCTTGGTGAAGCTATTGTTTTGGTTGGTGGTGATGCTTCTATATGGAATACTTCTAGTAATGTTGAGGATGAAGCTTTGCTAAAGCTTAGTGACATTTCTTGGATGGAGGAGCTCTACAAGGTTATTCAACAAAATTTTGGCGGTGGTTCTTTCATTTCTAGCGGCAACTTTAAAGACTATTTGTTCAATTTCAATGTTGGTGGTGTTTCAATGGAGAAGGAGAAGTGATTTAGTTGGTGCTGGATGTTTTACTTTTGAATTTTGTTTTGTATATAATGTCGGTTAAGGCATACTTTTTATGTTTAAACTTGGAGTCAGTGATCCGGTATAAATTTCAATAATTTTGGTGATCTGGTTCAATTTTGGATGTTTGTTCAGTTTTGATGTATTTGGATTGTAGTCAGTTATCCGATTTTAGTTGTTTAATAAAACTTTTTCTATGTTAGTTAATATTGTGTTAAAATTTTTTGTGGTTGTAATTTGTCTATTTTATGCTTATGTGTAATTACTGTGGAGAGTCTTGTCTTTTTTTTGGATGATGTGTCAGTTTGTGGTCAACTGTGTTATTTTTATGAGTTGAGTTGTGAGCTATTGGTTGATTATTTTTCTAGTGGCTTATGTGCAGGATTTTGTTATTTCATCTTCTCATATTTTAAGGTTGGTCAATCTGACGGTGGAGATTCGATCTCCGCTGACCAGCGACCTTGATGGAGAGAGAGAAAGAGACTTGTAAAGTGCAAAAAACATGTAAGGTGGCAGAGCTCTTGCTCAACTCCGGAAACATAGTCTCACTTAGCTCAAAAATGTGTCAAGAATACGTAAAAAAGTTATTGACATAGAGCCGGCTTCAAACTTTCATAGGGACTCCAACATCTCTCCCCCAATGTTCACTTCCGCCACATGCACAAACGGGGAAATGCTCCTGCTAACACACCCTTCCTATGAAGCCTACCTCACCCTCCAACTCTATGCCTAACTCCTACCATGTTACTAGAACACCTACCTGATTAGACCAGTTAACATAAGCGTAAGGTACCAATTTGACCTCTTTTTGCAAATTTTGTCATGGTTCAGACCCGCTGCCATTTCGAATTTCGTCTGTTCCGGTGGATCTACCTAGGCGTTCGGACGTAGGGAGAGCTCAGAGAGATGGAACTTCTCTAAATCTCCATGGAATCATGTAAGAGTTGATAGATAAGGGTTTTCAAGCCTCTGGAACACAATCAAATAGATGGTTTTGGAAACCATGGTCCCAATCACCGGGTCCAACACACAAGTTAAAAAAGGTTTTTGCAAATAGACCTATTTGTAAACACCATTGGAGTGTAAACGATGAGCAATGCAGAAGTTTAATGGCCTCCTAAGTCCACTAGAACTAACAAATGTGCAAATGGTTTCTCCAAACTTGATTTCCAACACACTAGACAAGAAATTCATCACTGGCTCTCAAAACCACATTTTAGGCTCAAGAAACCACCCAAAAGCTTGGAAAACCACTCTAGAGACTTTCCAAAATCACCAACACGCTTCCACAAGGTCCAAAATACCACCTAGGTAGCTCAAACAAGCACCCACAGGCTTCTGTAAGGCTCCAAATGCCACCTACACAACTGTATGGATGCAGAATAACCTCTCGGCTCAGCTAGACCACCCACAAGCATCACATAGACCACCTGGGTTCTGATACCAATTGAGAGTGCTATCAATGGAAGTGGAATGGGAGAGGGAGAGAGATGGAGAGCCAAAAGAGAGCCACACAAGTTTTTGGTGGGTGCAGAGCACCCTAATCTTCTTTGTCATTCATTTATGTATGTGTTTGAGTATTACACATAATTGGGGTTAAGGTACACTAGCCTTTAACCCCCACACTTGCAATCACTCGAGAACTCTCAATCACTCTCTCACACTCTCACAGATGGTGTCTTAGTGAAAGGTAAAACCATGCGTTGATACCATGAACAAATATGGAGAGAGGAGAGGAGAAGAGGGGAGAGAGGAGAGGAGAAGAGTGGAGATGAGAAGAGAGGTCACAACTAGAGAGCACACCAACTGTACACTAGATTTAGTTGAAAATAATAAATATATACAAACCCCTTTAGGGTTAGGGTTAGGGTTTTCAACCCTTGTGTCTTTTATTACTCTATGTGTTAGAGCTATGCACATATGGTAACACATTATGTTGAGATGAATCCTCAACAACGCCCACCTAGTTCACACAACCAGCTACTTAGTAGCATTTGACATTGTCATGGGAAATCCATCGATAAGGGTATCCCACCTTATTCACATAGTTGGTATAGTGGACAAAGCTATTCAATGAGGAATCATATACCATAGTCAAAAAACTAAACAAGTAAGTATCCCCAAGTTACAAATTCTAGAATGATGAGATTATGAATTGGATGCATGTGATGGACTCTCCAAGTAAAAAAATCTAAGACTGATGACATGCTTTCAAATTAAAGTAGAAGAACAAAGTTCACATAAAGACATCAATTATTATGCAAGATATGGCATGGTCTTATTTACACATAAACACCTATTTCATTAATTTTGGACTGGTGCACTCTCCAAATTCGTTCTTATAAATAATTTTGAATAAAAAGTTTGGAAAAAAATAAAATTCTCCAAAAACAAAAAAAAACTCTTAAATATAAGCTAATTTTATAAGTGTTTTAAAGCAAACAAAAGTACAATTATGAAATTTATGTAACATTTTATAGAGACTTAAAAGGTAAATTAAAAAGTAAATGAAATTTGAATGTTTATAAAAGTAAATGTAATTACAATTATTAAAGGATTTCATGACATTGTATCAGATTGATTTACCTTGAGAGTCCTATAAAATATCAAAGAGTTAGTAATTTACCTTTAGAGTTCTCTAAAATTTCCAAGAGTTAACAATTGTCAATAAACACCTTTTAGACATTCAAAAAGCAATAGTGTGGTAAAATATCAGAAGATTTTATAATGGTGTTAACAAACACCTTGAAATAGTTACAAAGGTTTTTAAAGTAAATATAAAGTAAAATTATATGAATATGAAATTTATTAATTAAAGAAAATAAATTAAAATATTTATTTTTTCTATAATTTAAAAAAAAATGTTAAAAATAAAAAAATAGACTAATGAATTAATAATTAATAAGTAGTTTTTTCCCTTCCCTCTCCCTTCTCCTCCTTGTTTCTCTACCCTCTCTCCCCCTTCCCCCCCTTCCCTCTGCTCCCCTCCCTTCTTCTTTGCCCCCTTCCCTTCCCTTCTCCCCTTCTCCGCCTCCCCTCCTTCCCTGCATTTCCCTTCCCTTTCCTAGCGACTGTGGGCCAATAGCCACCCCCTTTTTTTCCTAAGGAAACAAATGGAGTTAACCGACGGTGGCTGTTCCCTCCCCTCTCCCATCATCCTCTCCCTCTCCCTCTCCCTTTGCCTTTGCCTCTCCCTCTCTCCTCTCTCTCCTCTCCCTTACCTTGGTAGCTATAGCTGCCCTCCTCTCTCCCTCTCCCTCTCCCTCTCCCTCAACCTCTCCCATCTCTCTCTCTCTCTCTCCTCTCTCCCCCTCCTTGGAAACTGTGGCCTCCCCTCTCTCTCCTCTCCCTCTCCCTGTCCCTTCTCTCTCCTCTCCCTTATCTTCCCCTCCCTCTCCCTATTTCTCCCCTACCCTATCTCTCCTCTCCTCCCTTCTCTACCTCTCCCCTCTCTCTCCTCTTCCTTACCTTCCTCTCCCTCTCCCCTGTCTCTCCTCTGCCTTATCTTGATCTCCCTCTCCCTCTTCCTCACCCTCCCCTCTCTCTTCTCTCCCCTCCCTCTCCCTTTCCCTTCCACTCCATTATCTTCCCCTCCCTCCCCTCTTTTCTTCCCTAGTGGTGGCTACGTCCATCCTTCCTTCCTCTCCCTCATTTCACCTCCCCTCCCCTCCCCTCCCCTCCCCTCCCCTCTTGGCCACTAGGTGACCCTTCTTTTTTTCTTTAAAAAAAGCGTATCTCTTATTTCACCTCCCCTCCCCTTCAATCTTGGTGGCCACAACTACACTGAGTGACCTAGTTTTTTTTGTCCAAAAAGAAAAAATGGTGCCCCTTATTTCACCTACTCTCCCCTCCCCTCTTTGCAGCCACTGTGGCGACTTGGTGATTCAGTTCAAAGAAGGAAAAAAAAAGTGCCCCCCACTAGGTAAGATTATGCAATGAGAGATATGGGAGGGAGAGAGTCAATGTATAAAACTCCTCCCCTCCCCCTCCCCCTCCCCCTCCCTCTCCTCCCCCTCCCCTCCCTTCCCCTCCCTTCCCTTCCCCACCTCATGTCCCCTCCCCTCTGTTAGTTCCCTTTTCCACCTCCCCTCCTCTTCCTTTCCCTCCTTTCCCCTCCCCTCCCTTTCCCTTCCCCCCCTCCCCTCCCTTTCCCCTCCCCTCTTTCCCCTCTCCTCTGTTCTCCCCTCCCTTTTCCATCCCCTCCCTTTCCCTCCTTTTCCCTCCCATTCCATCCTTTCCCCTCCCCCCCCTCCCCCCTCTCTTACACTCTATTTCCCTACCAATGTAGCTGTATCTCCTTCCTTCCCTTCCATTTCTCTCCCCTCCATTCGATCCATTCCCTTTTTTGCAACTGTGGCTGATTTTTAAACTTTTTTTTCAAAATAAAAAATAATACGTCCTTGCACAGACATGGATTATTGTCTTCCTTCCTTTCCCACCTGCTTTGTAGATTATATGTAGGGCATGGTCTCATGAAACTTTGCAAATAATTTCACCATGCTTAAATTTAAAATCCTAAATTCTATCCCATATACCATAAACACTATACCCTAAACCCAATTCCATGAATCCTAAACCCTAGACCTTAGATGCTAAACCCTAAATTCTAGATCTCAAACCCTAGACCCTAACCCCATACCCTAAACCCAATTCCATGAATCCTAAACCCTAGACCTTAGATGCTACACCCTAAATTCTAGATCTCAAATCCTAAACCCTAACCCCATACCCAAAACTCTATATGCTAAACCCCTAACTCTTATACCCTAAACCCTATACCCCATACCCGGGACCCTTTATCCTAAATGCTATACCTTAGACCCTATACCTTAGGCACTAGACCCTAAACACAATACCCTAGATCCTTGACCCCCATAAACCCTTAAAAAAAAAAAAAAAACCAAAGTCCTAAATACTATGTCCTAAACCCTAAACCCTAACCTTTGTACTCCATACCATAAACCTTATATGCTAACTGCTATATCCTAAACTATGTACCCTATACCCAAACCCTAAAGCCATACTCCCTAAATCCTAGAACCTAAACTTTGAACCTTAGACCCTAAATCCATGGCTCTATGTCTTTTATGGGACAATACTTGGTATGCCCCTAGATTAATATGGCCCAATCAATGGTCAAAATGAGACCAAAATTGGTAAGTCTCTAGATCATCATAGTACAAAGATTCATGCTAAGTGTTATTGCATTTGGACTAGCACGAGGCCTTCTTTTAGGGTGCACATCCTTTTGTTTATTGCACCTTGAGCTGATAAATTTTCAATAGGGTAAGCTCACATCCATGGCTTTGTGTCTTTTAATGAGACAAGACTTGTTGTGCCTCTAATTCACTATGGTACCAAGAACCATACCAAATCTTCTCCCTTAAATAGGTCTGGACATGTACTTTTTGACAAAAACCCTAGTGCCATGCACTGGGACACATTTGCATTAGTGACGATGGTTTTTCATACACATTTGCATCAGTGACGTTGGTTTTTCATACCCATGTTCAACATTGATGGTAAAAAAAAGACAAAAATCAGTAGTCCTCAAATCATGATGGTAAAAATGTTCATGGTAGGTTTTATTGCATTTTGAGTTGCATAAGGTTTGGTTTTTGCTTTTGTATTGATTTTTTTATTGCACCTTGAGTTGATAAATTTTCAATAGGATAAGGTTGAATCCATGGCTTCATGCCTTGTAATGGGACAAGACTTGTGGTATGCCTCTTGGATACTATGTTCCCAAGCTCCATACAAAATATTGTCCCATGAATAGGTCTGTACATGCATTGGTTTAAGAAAAACTTGTCCCATAAATAGGTTTGTACATGCATTGTTTTAAGTAAAAACCTAGTGGCATGAAGTGGAAAATATGCATTCAAAACCATGCAAATTATATATTATGGATAAAAAATTTTGAACATGCATTAAACTCAATAAGTTTAAGGAGTATGCAAAGTAGATACCCATCGGAGACATGCACATAGGCTAGAAGCACACTGATGCATATTTTTCTACACTTATGCATGATGCATGGTTAAAAAACATGGAAATATGCACTCTAAACCATGAAAATGATATTTTATGTGGGTATCATACTTTGCATAGGACTCAAACTAAATAATTATGCAAAGTATCATAGCCATCATAGATCAAAACATAGGCTATAAGCACACTGATGCATATTTTTTAACACCCACGCATCATGCATGGCAAAAAACAAGGAAATATGCATTCCAAACCATGCAAATAATATATGATGGGTATGATACTTTGACAAGACTTAAACTAAGTAAGCTTAAGACCTAAGAAAAGTATCATAATCATTAGAGATAAGCACAGAGGGTAGAAGCATACTGATGCATTATCTTCAATACTCATGCATGATGCATGTTTGAAAACATGGAAATGTGCATTCCAAACCATGAAAATGATATCCAATGGGTATAATACTTTGCACAAAACTTATAATAAGTAATTTTAAGGCCTATGAAAATTATCATACCCATCGAATACTTACAGATAGTAGGCTAGAAGCACACCAATCCAAAATTTTTAATGCCCAAGCATCACGATAGTGCTACTTGTTATTGAAGCTGCATAGATAAGCATGTTTTGGCACCCATGGCATAAGAGATTTAAAAAACGAGATTTAATTAAAACTATTAGACCCAAAAGATAATTTTCTACTAATCCAAAGAAAGAGCCCTTTTGGTTTCATCTCTAAGACTTAAATACAAATATTCAGCTATATTTGCGCTTTTGATTAGACGTAGAATATAATTTGCTATTTATCTAAAGCAAAGAGCCCTTTTGGTTTCACCTCTAAGACTTAAATACAAATATTCAAAAATCTTTGGGCTATCTTTCTATCATAGCCACCAAGATCTAGAGCAAACACAGGCATGAGATACCATACTTCAAATTTTAAGCAATCAAATGAGTAGTAAATAAGAACCATATTGTATTTGCATTAGGGGAAATTTTAGAATAAAAAAGGGCCTCATTAAGAGTGGATTAGGAAAATGGATTAAGGACTAACAAGCCCTACCATCACCCCCATGTGAGTCTAAAAAAGTAAATCTCCCTAGGCTTTGGGGGTTCCCAACTATGCCTCCAAAAGTCCACCTACCTCTCCCACTTGGAGGTGCCCCCACCTACCCCTCTTTACTCACCCAAGTGATCCCCGTTCCCAAAAATTATATCATGCACATTTTTCTCCCAAAAAATTTGAAAATTTTGAAAAGTTCCCAAATTGCTCTGAAACTGTTCCTTCCCCCAAATCATTCCTATGCACCCAAGTCACTTTTCAACCCTTAAAACTATCTTGCAGTGGCCACCATTTTCAACAAAATTTTAAATTTTTTCAAAAGTGCAAAAAATGGCTTGAAAACCTTCCAAACCTTCCCCGAAACCATTCTCATGTATCGAAATCACGTCCCAACTCCTAAATCCTTCCTCTTCTCTTGGTTGATGCTTGTTGCCATCTTCTTCTCCTAGTTGACCTCCTATTGCTAATGCCATTTCTTATGCTTGCTGGGCAGCCTTATTTGAGGATAAAACATTTTCTTGTTGTGTCACTAGAAGCTTGCTCCCTTGATTGGTGTTGGAGGACTGACTAGCTCCCTAAGGGTTTTCTAGCTCATGTTCAAGAAAGTGTCATCATCGTTGTAGCTTTTGGAGGATGGCAAGAAGCAACAGAGCCATGCATATACCTTTTAGAAACTACTATTTTTTCTAGTTTTTAGGTTTTTGCTGTGAGGGAAGGGATCGAGTTAATTTCCCACCTTAGTGTTTTTTAATACTATCAACATAAAGTGATTGCTTGAGAGATTTGGGAGTGAGCTATGTTTCCCCTTCCTATGTAGTATTTTGATTGTATGCAGAGGTTTGGGATTGAGCCTGCTCTCCCTCTCTACTATAAGATCTGCTTTTTTTAATGGATTTAGTTACTTTTGAATGTAACACCATATTAGAGAATTTGAAATCCCAATACTTTGGGATTTTTGTTTTCAATCTAGTTTTTGTTATATCTTGAGTATCAAAACTTCAAAGGTGGCAGAGTTTGGTCCTTTAGAATATACACTTCAAGAGATTTCCAATGATATGTTACATGAGGGGGCTTTGACAAAACCTTGAAAGTGTTCGCCGTGCCCCCATTTTAAGATCTTTGCAAAATGGGACTTGGGATTTTCTCAAATTCCCTAATATGGTGTTATGTAATTCTTTATTTTTCTCACCATATTGTTGGCAATACCTTGCCCATAACAAGTGAAAAAAGTACCTTACACATTGAAGTTTGCATTGTATGTGTATGGGTGTCTATATGGGTATGTGTGTCTATATGGGTATTGAAGTTTGCATTGTATGTGTATGTGTATGAGGGTCTATATGGGTATGTGTGTGTGTGAATTAATTTGAAAAACTATTGTACAATTGTACTATAGTGTCTTTACTACCACTTTGAACAAGATTGAGAAAACAACAACAAAGTTTGCATTGTATGTGTATGTGTATGGGTGCATTGTATAGGTATGTAAGTGTGTGTGTGTTAGATAATAAGATTTTGATAAAAATCTCATTTATGGTATTTTAATTAATACAAAATACAAAATGTGTGTGTGTGTGTGTAGTACATGGGCAGGGATTGTGGATGAGTGGGAGAATTGGTGGTAAAGGCAAAGAAAAAAATAAAATTGAAGTACTAACCTAATGCTTAATTAGATAATTATTTTCTATTTTTAATATTTCCATGGAAACATCCAATCAAAGGTTTTTAAAGAATGGTCATTTGGTCCTAGGCAATTTTACCATGAAGTCACTGTCCCAAATTTTCCAAATTTGGATTAATATACTATTGATGAAACTTTTTGCTTGCACATGCTATTTGGTACCAAATGGCCTTCTTTTCTAAAATTTTTTAAGGGCACTAGTTAGTTATCCATGGCCCCAAGTAGCCATTGCTTCAAAAAAACAAAACAATTGCCCCAAAATGCTTTTTTTTAATAATTGACCTCCCATGGTGTTGAGTAGCCAATTACTAGAAAATAATTTTGAAAAAAAGGCCATCTTGGCCCTATGTGTGTAGGGTGTGCATATCCACACTCAAAGGTGCCAATACATTTAGATCCTTAAATGTCCACATTCTATTGTGATGAGTCTCATGAGACACATCGAATTCCACCTCCATAGCTGGCATGGTTGGAATACAAGATGATCCCTGTGGAGTAGTGAGATTAGCTTTTGCTTCCTATTCCACTAAAGTAATAAGAAATTATCCAACTTTTCTTGCTCAAATGAGGAAAGAGAAGTTTTCTCTGAACCATGGGAGCTCTATAGTGACTTCCGGTACATTGGTAGAAGATAGAGCTTTTTTTGTTGTAGGAAACATTTATTCATGATGACAAACATTGATATCATCATTAGAAATAATTTATCAATCATAGTTCCCATTTTTAAAAGGAGTGAATGGGATTTTATTGTACTCTTACGGCTAGTAGAAAGAATCAATGTCCATTTTTTAATGCCCAGAGTGTGTAATAGTGTATTATTAGCTAATTCCATGGCCACCAAGTCATGATCTATGATCTTCTTGTGAATCTCTTTATTATCGATAAGGAGCAAGAGTAGCTTGCACAGCAAGACTAGGAATGGTGGTGGGAAAATTATTGAAGTATCCTAAGTCCAAATATCTGTGCCATTGTAGAGCCATTTGAAGAATAATCGCAAGACGTTAGTCAAATATTCTTGGAATCATGGTGATCAAAATCTATTAGCCATATTTGTGTGTGTTAAGATTATATTAAAACCCCTCAAGAAGGTCCAAGAATATGCACACCACAGTCCATATTATTCATGGCTTAGTCAGGAGAATATTATTCGCATCAGTAAGATTCGTGGTCTTATTGCTACATATATTTTGCCAAGGAGAGCACCAGTAGCCGATACCAAACCAAGAAGCCAGGCAAAGTTTAGTCATTTACCTTGAGAGAAATACTTCATAGTTTTTTGGTCAATGAGCTGAAATGAAATGGCAATAGTATGCAGCCAGCTAGTGTGAAATTCTACTTCAAGCTATGATGACAACCTTTCAGTAATCATTTGTGAAGGTAAGGTGATGTTCATGCTTTTAATAGCGTGTAAAAACTTATGGCATTATGTTTCTCATGCCTTCCTCTATCCAAGCGACTTGTGAGATTGACTATTCATGTCCCCACTCACCTATTCACCTACTAACCCTTTGGATTCCATAGGTATACCACTAGTCCTTTTAATGTTCCTTGACCTTAGCTTAAGGAGGACTATGTACGAAGCTGACAATATTGTATATCCATTCCCATCGTGAATTGTCAAGAAGGGGTGTGTGTTTGTTCTGTAGTACGGGTTGTGGATGAGTGGGAGAATTGATGGGAAAGGCAAAGGAAAAAATAAAATTGAAGCACTAACCTAATGCTTAATCAAATAATGCTTTTCTCTTTTCAATCTTTCTTGGGAAACATCCAATCAAAGTTTTTTAAAGAATGGTCATCTGGTCCTAGGCAATTTCACCCCACGAAATTAGTCTCACTGTTCCAAATTTGGATTAATATTCTAGTGATGAATTTTTTTCCTGCACATGTTATTTGGCACCAAATGGCCTTTTTTTCTAAATTTTTAAAAGGGCAGTGGTCCAAGTAGCCATTGCCCCAAAAAACTAACAATTGCCCAAAAAACCTTTCTTTTTTTTTTGAATTGACTCCCATGGTGCCAAAAAGACGTTTTTTCCACAAAAAAAAGGCCTTGCCTTATATGGTGCCAAAAAGGCCTTCCTAAAAGAAAGAAAAAAAGCCAGATGGCCCCATGTGCATACAGGCTTGATATGAGGCCATTTGACCTTTTTTTAATTTTTTATTTTTGGGGATGGGGGAGGGGAGCAGTGTCTGTTTTTTTTAAACAATATATGAATTGAAAAAGACCTATTGGGCAAGATGGCGATGATTGGCAGCACATGGGCAGATGGGGACATGCATGCATTTAGATTTTTTCTTTCTTTTGTTACCCCTCTCCTCCCCAAAGCCCAACTTTCCAAAAATAGGGTGATTGTTGTGATTTAGCAAGTTCACACAGTAGAAAATTGTAGAAAGTCCCTCAATGCTTCAAGTGCCCACTGTATACATTGTCTCCAGAATCTATGTTTCTATGTTAGCATTGATATGCACAAACACTTTTGGCCATCTAATTTTTGCAGCCTTAAGACTAGATAAACCATGTATTTTAGAGATACAATCAAAGTTCTTTTGCATAAAAGATGGCAGTACCATGCTCAAAGGTGCTAAAACATATTGACACATATCACTAGAACAATGTAAGTACCAAATACTACCACAGGAATTAGAATGAATCATCACACCCAAAGGACACTCCTTTATTAACTTACTATAAAATCAAGTTAGCATCAACAAACACATAGCATGGCTCCTTCCTATGGAACCCTTTACTTTGTGGCAAAGCTGGATCCATTTTACAATCCCTAAATCTTGTAGAAAAATGCATCACTGACCATGCAAATGAGTTTTGATGGGCATGATACTTTTTACCTATGCAAAGTGGCATCCCCATAGGATATTGGCATGTGCCAATGAGACACCTCGATGCATGTCGTTTGACCCTCTTGCAAGATAGGTGGTGAAAAATAAGGAAAGGTGTGTCCCTGACCATGCAAATGAGATACAATGGGCATGATAAATTGCACGAGCTTTGTAGCAGTTCATAGTAAGACCCATGAAAGGTAGTGTGTACCCATCGCAGACTTGCACATTTGAATGACACACAACAATGCGTGTTTCTTGACCCTCATGCCTTAAGCATGGTGAAAAACAAGAAAAAGTGTGCTCTTGACCATTCAAAGGAGATTTGATGGGCATAATGCTTTCCATGAGTCATAACACAGGTGAGATTAAGGATTGTGTGCAAAGTACCATTTCCATTGAAGACTCAGATTTTAGAATCAGGCACATTAATGCGTGTTTTCTCACCCTCATGCATGACACATGGTGTGAAACAAGGAAAAATGTGCCTCTAACTATGCAAATGAGAATAGATGGGCATGGTACTGTGCATATGCCTTAGAATGGTTGCAATTTAGGTTTATGCAAAGCACCATCCCCATTGGAGACTTGCACATTTGAATGAGGACCCCTGATGTTTGTTTTTTGACTCTCATATATGATGGGTGGTGAAAAAACAAGGAAAAATGCATTCTTGAGCATGCAAAAGAGATATGATGGCCATGATACATTGCACAAGCCTTAAAATGGGTGCAATTTAGGTTTGTGCAAAGTACCATCTACATCAGAGACTTGTGCATTCAAATGAGACACCTGAATGCGTGTTTTTTAACCCTCATGCATGATGGGTGGTGAGATGATCCACCACATACTTCTTGATTCAGTTTAGGTATGTGGTGCCTTGGTGTGGGGAATCTATGTGGAGAGATCTTGATGTGAACTAAACTAAGATAATGTCATGTGTGGTGCATCTCTTTCCTTGAATCATGTGGGAGACCTATAATCTCTCAAAGACCACTCACTCATTCTCTCTAAGATCAAGTATCAAAAGGAAATTGCATACAGAGTAGCCAATTGCTAGTGAGTCAAAAAGGAGGAAATTTGTGTTCATGTCTAGAAATTGCGCTTAGAAGTGATATCACTATAGTGTCGATAATGATGCATGCTCTCTATATAATATGTTTGTTCTGATAATTTCATGGTAAACTTAGGACTTGTAAAATGCACCCCAAGTGATATTATGTTATGCATGCAGGTGCCATGGATGAACAAGTAATTCTTGATAAAACTTGGTGTTGGGCGGTCAATTGCCAAATTGACTAGCACGAGTGCACGACACTGATGAATCATGGATGTACCTTGATCATCTCAATCGGCTCCAAGATCTCAAATCTATTGGCAGCTTGTAAGTTCATCAATGCACCACCAACCTCAGTCAACCAGGCCCCCCGGTTCATGAAATACAACCAAAGATTCCTTGCCCACCTCTGTTGATGGTGCCCACAACTTTTCAGTGGAGGAAATACCATCATAGCATTAAGAGAACAAGTAAATAGGCCACCAGTGTCAATTGGTTCCCTGTGAGAGTGAAAGACTCACATTGAAGCTGAGCCTCATTGGTATTGAAAATGATTACTTAGATTTATCCAATTCAACCTTCATGTGTTGTGACTCTCACAAAAGGACTGCAAAGCTGTCAAACACATCTCTAATCCTTCTCTTATGGTTGAGATCACCACCAGGTCATCAACATGAGAAGCAAGATAGTTATGAGAAACTATACTATATTTTATCCATGGCCACGTAGGTGTCCCTAAAAGAAGGAGACTCACCCAAGAGGGTAATAGTGAGCAACAAATAATGAGCAACAAATAAAGGGCATCCTTCTTTCACCCAAATTGGTTAAGATTGGAGCAAGGACTCCCCACCTATGAACCATGAGTCCTTGGACTTTTTATTTTGCAATCTCTTGATTGTGTCTTTTAAGTAGGCTATGGTGAAGAATGTATAAGTGATGGGATGGGGGGTGTCCTCTAGATCAGGCATGGTTAATCAAGGGCACCATAAATTGTATTTGCATAGGGTTTCCAAAGACAAGTATTAGATAAGACAAGAGGATCTTGCTTCTAATATTTTCATCTAGAACTCTTGGAATTGATGCTATATGATTTCCTGCTTGTGGCAAACAAGGAACACTTATCCCTTGCAGTATACCAAGCATAAGCTCCTTGTCACAATGTCCTTGCTTGGTTTCAAAGTGAAAGTGCTATCTAAGTAATTTGCATCTGTCACCATACTAACCATTTTTAAAGACAGACAATTTGGGTGGTTTCCAATGGTTTTAAGTGTGTATGGGAATCACTGATGTTCTACAACATGGATAGAGATAGTGAGGAGGAAATATTGGGCATCCATGTTTGGCTGGTCATCTTTGTGTTGTAGGAGCATGGAAAAAAAGCTATCATAGATGTGATCTAGGGAGTAGTTCGGAGGTTGGAGACATAGCTACTATAGATATGGATCAGCAACAAGAAGGGGGTCATGTTAACAGCCATTGAGCATGATTGATGGATCTGGCCCACCAAAGTCCTTTGGGTTTTGAGCCACAAATGGCTGAGGATCGAGGTAGTCCTACTAGTTTTGAGCCTCAAATGGCTCAAGACTGAGGTAGTCATCGGGATTTCCCAAATTGGCAAGGATAACACAAGAGCATTTGAATCCAGTATATGGATAACAAAAGAGCCATTTCAAGACAGAGGAAAGGTTGTGAGACTCAGCATAATAGCATATGCCTGAGCACCATATGGGTCCAAGTGGTTGTAACAAAAGAGCGAGAGAGAGAGCGGTATAAGGAATAGGGTTGGCCCCCCTGCAAAAGGTGACTTGTATAAAAGGCCAAGTGGTTGGCTTTGGTCTTCATTGTTGTATGCAACCTTTGAGAAATACAAGCTCGAGTGGTTGTAACAAAAGAGCAAGAGAGAGAGAGTGGTATAACGAATAGGGTTGGCCCTCCTTGCAAAAGGTGACTTGTATAAAAGGCCAAGTGGTTGACTTTGGTCTTTATTGTTGTATGAACAGGAATCTTTGTACGGAAAGAAAGCACTTTAGATGCAAGGGAAGAAGGGTGCATGACTGCCCAGTGCTCTTGAAGGCTAGTCACCCAAAAGAAGCAGAGAATGCCACAAGATCAATCAAAAGCTACCAGATTTCAAGAGCCACCTAAGGTGGAAGAGATGGAGGAGACTCTCCAACTAGAACACACTGCGTACCACACGAAAAAAGAAAAGCACCTAGATGCAAGTTTATCTATAGTTATCTTGCCAAGTACTAAAACTATTAGGCAATTGATGTCAAGAGAGGCGGTATCCTCAATTTTTATAGCTATATCAAGAAGCTTTTTAGTTGAGGACAACTGATTAGGTGCTAACGGGGATGTCACCAAATTGGTACTTATTCCAATACATAAAGAGGAATCTTTATTGCATTGACAATGGTAAAGAAAGTTAACTTTGGTTAACTAGAATAAGCTTTATTGTTTTTACTTTTGCCATGGGGGGATGCTCACAAGGGACTAGGATAAGTCCAAGAACTAGGAATGCATGTATTTTTCTAACCTCTAATGGGGTAAAGTGTTGGAACTTGTTTGTGCAATGTGTAGGACTCAAGAAAGTGAAAAAAGGACCAAGAGTCAGAGAAAAGCACAAAGAGCAGGTCCCACGAGGCCTAAAAGCATGGACAAGGGGGCGCCTCTTTAAAAGGAGAGCCCATGAGATAAAAAAGGCACCAAAAGCACCTAATTTAAAAGGAAAGTCTAAAAAGCTTGTTTTTTTTGTAAAAGTATATTTTAGAAAGCAAGCCCTAGCTTTTTGCTAGGCCTAGTCTATAAAAGAAAGGCCCCAAGCCTCCCAGATTTGTTCAAGAGTTTTACTTAGCTTGGAAACTAAGCACAGTGCATCAAGTACACACCCCTCACATAAGTCGGCTGTATTATTTGTGGTGTGCCTGGCCTGAATTAATGAGCCCCCCTTCATCAAGAGTTGGGCTGGCTTGATTGCGCTATTTTTGGGGGGACTTTTAGGCCCCCTTTTTAGGGGCCCTATTTTTGGGCCCCCAAAATGGGGCCACACAGCAAAAATAGGGCCTTTTTCTTAGTGCTTGTGCGGAGAACTTCCGCCTCCAAAACGGGCCCCGAAATGGCCTCGAATCAAAAAAATAAAGACATATACTGCCCTTCCACATTGCGAAGGGTGTCTCAATCTGAGAGAATGCACTCTTGCACTTTCCGGCTATGCTACCTGCAGAGATTTGCTCCCAAACTCAAAAAAGGAAAGCAACACTGGTCCTCTTACTAGGACACCGTGAACTTAGTTTGCTTTCTTGAGCTCCTTACCATGAACTAGGCTCTGATAACATGTAAAGATAGTGGGAGAGAAGGAAGGAGTCTCACTTGCGCCTTTCTCACATACATAATGGGGGAATACACACAAAGGTGGAGGCTGAAAATAGTTTTCCTCTTCTTAGTTGTGAAAGCCAAAAGAACTCTAGTACAAAGAAATAGAAGAACCCTATATGTGGGTCTCAAACCAAACTCAGCTAGCTAAGGTGGCATACTAACTGAGCCACGAACTAGAGTACATAAGGATAGCTGTCATCTAGCTATTATTCATGGGCGGTGTACCAACCGCATTTGCAGCTAACAAGTCGGTGACATAAATGCACAATGATCACCTTGGCATATCACGAGTGGAGCTCGATATCTCAACACCCTCCTCTCTCCCTCCCCCTCTCTACCTCGCCCCCTCCCCCCCCTTCCCCCTCATATACTCTTCACTGAGGTTGGCATATGAACCTTTTGGATGCCATCAATATTTTGATTGTGGTGCCCTTGAACCTTCTCAATTTCACACCTTAATCAATTAGACCTTAATCGACTACCTTGATTGAGTACTTACCTTAATCGATTACAGAGATTCTGCCCCTAGCACAAATTAATTAATTGCGCAAATTCAATCTGGGGGTCCCCAATGTATTTTTATATTCAATGATTCTTAGCCTCACTACAATGGTAGTACAGATCCTAGGGCAAATCCCACTTTTTTAATGAGAAACTGAAAGGCCACTCATGGAAACTAATTAGTCATTAGTTTGGCAGGAGCTGAGGTGGCTATTCATAGTTGGTTGAGGTGGTAACTAGGTATAGCAAGTGGCTTCTATAGATCAACAAAAGTAGCCAACAAGGTGGCACCTTGGAGAAGATCAAGGTAGCAAGGTTGGGCAGTAGGGTGACACCTTAGAGAAGAGCAACAACTAAGCGACAGCTTGGAGGAGCCTTGGCACCAGAATTAGAGATGATGCACAGCAGGCAGGAGAAGATGGGAGAGAAAGAAGAGGGCCAGCGAACTGATAGGGCTAATGGACTAGCAGGAGAGAAGTCTCTGAATCACCTAGACATGATAGGCTAGGCCACTTATTTAAAGGAGAGCTAGTGCTAGGAATAGAGCATCTTTTCTAAGGATAGGAATTCTAAAATAAGAAAGCTAGGTTTTAGTTAGAAAAAGCTTAAATCTTGAAAAATCAAAGAAAACACTTTTTGAAAATAATAGTTTAACCTTTTACTTTATACCACTCTACCCATAGACAATAATTAATTAATCTAGATGCCTAGGGCCCAATTAGTCCTATAACTTAGACAACTAGAGGCCTAAGACCAAATTAATTAATCTAGAGGCCTAGGACCCAACTAATCCTAGAGCTTAGACAACTTGTATCTGATAGTAAACAATTAATTAATCTAGAGGCCTAGGACCCAATTAATCCTAGAACTTAGACAACTTGTATCTAACTGTAAAATCTATCAATATGGAACCTTCTTTTAGCTCTCAAAAAGCTCTTGAAACCGGATAGTCAAGGACTGGTTTTTGAGATCTCATCCAACTCAAGATCATGCAATCTAGATCCATCCTTGTTAATGAAGCATCATAGCCTAACACCAAGGCTTACCCTCAAGGTTGTTGATGGTTTTAGGGAAGAATGGTTGGGTATGGAGAACCCTTGTGTATGTGAAAAGTGTCATTAGTCTCATACGGCACGTTGGTAAAATAATCTATAAGGTGAAAGTTGTAGACATTGCAAAAATAGCCGTATGCATCCTCAGACAAATGTTTGCAAACCTTGCAACTTCACATTTTTTGGGACCCTCTCAAGACTTTTGAGATAAGCTTGTCTTGGAAAAAAAGAGGTAAAACCTTGCAGGTTTTAGAATTATTATTTGTAAACAAACAACTTAACAAGCATCGAGGTAGTTTTACAATAGCAAGAACAAAGACCCATGGCATACTATAGCAGAAAGCTCAATGATGCCAAAAATAATCACTCGGTGTGATCCACACATTGAAGCACTAGAAGCCATTCCTATATGGGATGACTTTCACAGTCAAAACAGACCACCAAGCCTTAAAATGGCTTCAAACAATGCCTAGCTCCCAGTGGAGCAATCGGAAATCTTGATGGAGTCAAATATTTCAACATTCAAGGGCATGATCGAATATCTCTTTGGAAAGAATAACCCTATCGCTGATGCTCTATGTAGAAAAACCTCCATTCAGACAATAGAAAGGGCCACCATGTTAGAGATTCAAGGGAAAGACCTTGATTCTATGAAAACACAGCACAAGGACTCAGTAGAGTTTCACACTCAATATCAATTTGCCATGACTCGCGAGTGACTTGCGCTCTCGGCCGTTACTCAATCCAAGATGGGTGGTTATTCTACAAGCATAGACTTTGTGTGCTCAAAGACAAGCGATAGGCTCTACTCCATGACACCCATGACATCCTCACAGGTGCCATAGAGGCATCAATAGCACATTGGAGAAACTAGAGTGCTAATTTTATTGGCCAAAAATGTAGAAGGATGTGTATCATTATGTGCAATGATGTCAAGTCTACCAAAAAGTAAAAGTTTCCCATCAAAATGAAGAAGGCTTGCTTCAGCCCTTATCAATCCTGGAAAGTCCTTTTTAGGACATCACAATGGATTTGTGGGACCCCTTCTAGCATTTGTAGCTATGAAAAACACTCAATGTCTAACATTGTTTATCATGGAACAATTTGGAAAGACCTAGAAGCAAAGGAACATGCAGACCTAGTGGAGCAAGTGAGTTTATTGTCCTAGGTGAAAGTGCAAGCTAGCAAGAGGGTGCTACAAAAGAGGAAGGCCAATTGTCTAGACAAAAACAATTGGTCTGCCATGGGTAGTAAGTCACTACTAAATTAATTTTGAGTTAGAGAAGAATAAAGTTGAGTGGTCTAATGTTTGTGATGAATATGATGATGTGGCTAAGCTCGTTGTCCATGAAGCTTACCTTGATAGCATTGTTCAAATGGTTTTGCACTTTGCTAAGCAATCCCAAGCTTGATAGAGTTATCAAGATGACAACCACATGTTTCAATTTTGCAATCCTTACATTGTCTATAAACTTGTGTGTTGTGCTATGCCATTGCAAAACATGGAGCTATGATAGTAAAGATCTACAAAGAGTTGTCCAAATGGTTTTGCAGTCCATAGAGAGATCCCATGCTTGATAGAGATGTTGAGATATAACCACAATCTTTAGTTTTTGTATGAAGCTCTATAAACTTGTGTGTTGTGCTATGCCACTGTGAGACATGAAACTATGATCATAAAGGTGTACAACAAGTTGTTTAGACGGTTTTGCAAGATCCCAAGCTTGATGGGATTGTTGAGATGACAACCACATGTTTCAATTTGTGATCTTTACTTTTTGTTATGAAACTCTATAAACTTGTGTGTTGTGCTCTAGTTTTGAGACCACATCCTTTGAGTAGGTTCTTGTGTCATTGTCTCCCTTTCTAAGATAGGTTCTTCTGTAACAACTTGAGAGGAGGTAGATGAAGTAAATTGCATATGATACTCCTACATTGGTGCTTTTCCCTTGTCCTTGCAAGCAGGTTCTCACTTTTCTTGGCAGCTTTGCAGAGTAGGTCTTGTGTGACTTCTACTGGTGCATTTGCAATCATTGATGCTTTTGTATTGATAGATTTGGGGCTCCGTTCCTACTTTTGTGATGGAGATGGTGTACATTTAGGATTAGGGAAAGCATGGATGGGCTATTGATTGCCCAAACGAGGCTTGGGTAACCATATATAAGAGTTGCCAAGGTTATATAAGTCTTCATTGGTAATGTACCTTGTTGGATGGCATCATCTTCTTCTTTGATGTTGAGGTTTATTGTTTACATGAGGGGTCATTGGAGATGGTGAGGTTTGATGTTTAGAGGAGGGGGTGGCTTTATATGTTGAGGTCTCTTTGGAATCCAAAAATATGATTCACCCTCAAGGTATCCTTGAGCCTCTAGTAGATCCTTTTGTACCTAGACTTGCTTGGTTGCTCTTCTTCTTTGTTTTCTTTGTTTTTTGCTAAGGTTGAGAAGTGGAAGTGGATGTTGATGTTGATGCTTGAATGTTGGGCTGGTTGGTAGTTCTTAGCACATATTTTTGGGTTGGCTCATCACCAAATAACCCTTTGTAAGTACTTGTCTTGCATCTAGATTTTACCAAGAATCATGGCTTGTGTTTAAGATACCTACAACAGTTACAAAAGAATTGCAAGGCACAATGTAATTGTCCATGGAAACATTCAGATTAAAGAGCAAATAAAATTAATTGAGGTATCCTCTATGGATCAAATTTTAGAATCACATACTTCAAGTTGTACCTAGCCAAGATTCTTTAATGTCTCCCAAGAGATAAGGTTGTGGTTTTCGCCAATTTGCCATGGCCTATATTTGACATGTTGCACCTGCTAATGTTAGCTCTACTCAAAGTTGATATGGAGTCATATCTATCTCATTAGGATCAATAAAATTATCAATTGTAGGGTCAACTTGATTAGGTAGTACTGCTCTTATGGTGTAAAAAGGTGTAATGGTAATAGGTTTATCATTGTCAAGGTGTATAAATTGAGTTCCCTTTATACTTGGTAGATCTAGTGTGGCCAGTGTATGCATCCAATTTAGTGAGTCTTCTAACTCAGGTATAGGAGCACACCAAGAATCTTCAAGACCCAAGCATTGGCCTAGTTTGTTGACTGGCACCCTTGGAAGGTCTTGAGCTTGATTGGGAGATTCAATATTTACCCATTCATCCAATCCAAGAGGTTTCACCATAGAGTAGGATTACCATGTAATAGTGTCGCAATGGGCATCTTGATCTTAGTGGACATGAATGAGGCTAATCATGTGATGTCCTGAAGACAAGTGATAGGTTCATTGCCTATTGATTTTGACTCTTCTATGCCATATAAGGACATGTTGTCATCCTCCTTTAGTTGTTGCAAAGTAGAGTCTTCTTCAAACGTCCATTGCATTAGCGTGGATCCCTCTGTTGAAGGGAATGAAACACCATCTTCATCTACTTTTTCAAGTATTTGCAAGGATTTTTGAGGCTCAAGTGGTTATTTCATGTCTTGGATGAATTGTATCAGCACTCTTGCTTGCCTTGATCCTCTGATCGTATTCCTCTTGGCACTTGCATACCAATTTTAGCACCTTGGTGAGACATTGTTTTGCCTCATTTCCGCTAAAGGTAGGTTCAAGGTCACGGCAATCACTAGGTAGCTCTTCTTGCACTACTTGATTCAGGGGCATAATTCGTGGTGGTGGTGGTTGAGGTCCTAATATTGGCAGGGGCAATGGAATATTTTGAGCCGTAAATTGCCCTTGATTGGCTAATGTGGCTCCTTGTATTGCCAATTGTTCCTGATTGGATGGATTGGGAGGCATAAGCAATGTTATATATGGCCTTTGTTGATACTTGGTTGAGGAATCACCTCGGATAATGACATTGGGATGTGTCATGATTTTCCCAACAAACACAATGGGCACAATAGAGTGTTGGCCTAGCTGTAAGATGAGGGAACTCCTTAGTGGGATGATTTCCATTGCATACCCCACACTGTATTTATCTCTTTGTTGAAATAGATGGGGGTTGCTAGGATCCTCTTTTGATGCTTCTATCTTCCATTGTTGGCTCAACTCATTCAATAGATCGGTGGCCAGCTCTTCCATATTTAGTACCTTGGGTGTTATGCTTTTTTGTACAAAAAAAGGATTTAAGCACTCAAAAGAACGTTGTTGTATTTGCACATTTGGAAACTCTTTTCTAAACTTGAGAAAGAGCTCAACATTTATCAACACCGATCACACAATTCGTTAAAAGGAATGTACAAACACCTAGCTATATTGCTGTAAAATACTAGGCACATGTGGACAATAAACTAGTCATGCATCCAACTTGCAAATACGTACTTTGTAGCTAGCTTATTCATAGGTGGCTAGTTGCAGCTATCCGACTAGTATGCAACATGGTAGTATGTAGTTAGCTAGTTTTTAGATATCTTGTTTGAAGCTAGCTAGTCCATTGAATAGTCAACTAGTCCCACATGTAATTAGTTCATAGGAAACTAGTTTTCTTGTTTGCAATTAACTAGTTTATGGATTATTAGTTTGCAACTAGCTTATTTTGTAGCTATCCAACTAGCTTAGTTTGCATCTATATAACTACTAGCAGCAAGGTAGTATGTAGTTAGCTAGTTTGCACCATTTGCAGATGAGGGGTCCCTTTCATGTTCATATGACCCTTGAGGGGTACCCTTTAGGGGCAAGGCCATATCGACATATCATATATGTCTAGTACGTGTCGATATCACCCTTTCCCCTAAAGGGGAACCCTCAAGGGCCATATCAATAATTGCACCATTCTACATGGGCCCCATTCATATGTTTTGCACCAGCTTATTGATAGGTCCAACAACCTAACTAGTATTTAGCATAATAG
The DNA here is from genome assembly GCF_047967505.1 of Dipteris shenzhenensis. Classification (NCBI taxonomy): domain Eukaryota; kingdom Viridiplantae; phylum Streptophyta; class Polypodiopsida; order Gleicheniales; family Dipteridaceae; genus Dipteris; species Dipteris shenzhenensis. The sequence goes on from NC_141624.1 coordinate 49,986,675, forward strand.
TATGCAATTCACTAGTTTCCAACTAGCTTGTTTGAATTGAAGCTAGGTAGTTTGAAGCTAGTTTGAAGTGAGATAGTTTTCAAGTATAGCTAGTTTGAAGCTAGCTAGTTTGCAGCAAGGTGGTATGCACCAATCTAAGCATGGAACCCTAAGGTATAGCTAACCATTATTAGATATAGAAAGGAATGCATGTCAACATACATCAGATTTAGGAAACAACATGTATAATTGGTCAATAGAGTGGTATACGAGTTTAAAAAAATGATGCAACTGTAAAGAATACAAGCATGAAGAAAACACTTGGTGCAATTAAGGAAATGATAATTTCCAAATTGCCAATGACCCAATGAAGAGTCCAATTTTCAAAAATATCCTCATGAGCTAGCACATGCTGTGCAAAAGAGATATAGATGGTGAAGTTGCAAAGAATGCAAGAGTGATTGAAACCATGGGACCATATAGAATTAATATGAGCTCAAAGTGTCTCTCAAATATCTATAGGTTTGTGGGAGAGTCATAACAAGGCAATGAATATATATGGATTAAAAGATGAATCTTGCAGGCTTCACATACCTTATGCATTTCTACAACCTTGAACTTAGGCAATCCTGCAATAATATTTGGGCCTGCATTAATTTAAGTCACTGTACATTAACATGACCAATGCGTTTATGCCAGATATCAATATCTGCAACTATATCGATCCCATGTGCAAACATTGCTGCACTCAATTTAAGCATGTCCGCATCCAACGTAAACATCCTGCCCTTCTTCTTCCCTTTTGCTATCAAGCAACCTTTATTTTTCATATCCTCAACAAAGCATCCATGAGGATTAAATCTGACCTGCAAGCCCTGCTCAACCATTTGACCAACAGATACCGAATTCTTGGTGATATTCGGGACATGAAATACATCAGACAGGTATTTCTTTTTCCCATCCTGCATAGACAAAGGAATTTTACCAATCTGCACAATAGGATGTGCAGTATCATCACCAGTCTCCACAAATCCTGGTCTTTCCATTTTCCTTGCATCTTGCATCCATTCCGAATGACCTATCATATGGTTTGACGCACCTGAGTCAACATACCACACATCATTGCTTTCTTTTGCACTTGTCATAGAATTGGTCATGTACTGCACCATAAACAGATGCTCATTTCTGTCATCACCCTGTCTACTAGAGGATGCATATTTGCCTTGCTGCAATTTTTTAGTCATGATGTCATTCTGCTTTTTATAGTAGTCTTTAACCATATGACCCATTTTACCACAGTAATAGCATTCAACATTGCTATTTGCATTTTGGCCTCTCTGCCATCCACCACGACCTCTTTGGCTCCCCCTACCTCTAAAGTTACCACGTCCTTCTCCGTAGGACTGGTTTTCTTGAATTTGCTGTATATTCTGATTTCTGCCATGGCCTCCAGATCGGCCTACTCTACCTCTGCCTCTACCTCTTCTAGCATTTGAGTAGAAGATAGTTTCTTAGAAGTTCCTCCTGAAGAAGATGCACCACCATTTCTCTGCTCTTTAGAAATTAGAAGAGCAATCAACTCCCCAAAATCAGGAAAATTCTCACGAACAGCAATGGATGTCTAGAACTGTGCATAATCCTTTCCTAGACCATTCAAGGTCACAGAAACTAAATCATCATCTTCCATCTCAAAGATTCAAAATCTAGCAATGAGTTTAGTGCACATTTCAAGGACCAAGATGGACTGCTTTCTTTTCTTACTTCAAATGTTATTGGCCTCAACATGGACTCTTTTATGAATAGTGAAACTATAAGAGTCAAACATGCTACTATCCTCTCTAGTGAGTTCATCCCAATTAAATCTTTGTTGTAGTCTTACAAGCTGCTCATCTCATGCTCAAGAACCAAACCATAATCAGGGGATCCATGGGATAACTTGTTCGTTGCAAGTGGCATGTGAATACCATTAATTCTCTCACAATAGCATGCAAGAGTAGGTATAAGCCATTATTGTTTTGTGCTCCTCCATTTGTAGTTGGCTGATTTCCCTACCCACCATGCTAGAATGGAAGAAGGGTTGTGACATGTCAAACATGAGTAGAGCACTCCGATCTTACTTTTTCCCAAATTCTAAATAGGGCTAAGAGATCCCATTTCCCCTAGCGTCTTTAGATAGCCTTATTCTTAGAAAGAATCATGTTTCTCCCTTGGTGCTCTTGCACCTTTGGGCTGAGCATTTTGGTTGGATTTCATCTTAGCTTTTGAGGAGTCCCTTTTGTTGCTCACATCATCTCACTTTTTGGGATCTTCATAAATGGTGTAGCCTTGAGAAGAAATTTTGAAACTTGTCCATGTAGGCACTCATTGACATCTTTGTAAAAAATTGTTCATAGTTGCATTTCTAACATCCTCCCATGATTGATGTTGAGTTATCCAACTACTTTGACATCCACCAATCTATATCAGTATCTTTCAGATGTATGGCTACATGTCAATTCCTTGTTGCTCGTGTAGGGTTTTTAGTTTTATTAAGTTTGTCCATACAATTGGGGTATTTGTTGCATCTCACTCTCCTTCATATCTAGATCTTATAACATGAAATGGTCCTCAAAGAAACATGTATGTGCAATTTTGGTGCAGGCATCCTTGAACAACAAATCTATCCTTCAAAAAGCAAAACCTTGCTTTCATGTTCTTGAAAAGCAAATCCCTTCCTTGAAAAAACAAACTACTCTTTTATGTCCTTGAAAAGTAAATCCTACTTTTATGTCTTGGAAGAGTAAATTCAACTTTTTTATGTCCCTAAAAAGAAAATCCTATTTCTTATTTTTAGAAAAGCATTGTTGACCACTATAGAGTATGATCACACTATTTTGTCATTTACAATGTGGTGTAATTTTAGTTTCATTGAAATTTATGGGCTAGCAAAGCCTTTGACTTTGTCCTTTGTATATAGATTTACATCTACGTATCTTAAACACAATCTTCAATGCAATGATGATAGCAAGATCATTATCATTTATGACTAGCTCTACTACCAAAATCAAAGGTACATAAGCATATAATACCTTAGTGTGTACTTCATATATGTTTAATAATAATGGTATAGTTTAAGACGTTGAAATATATGTGGGTCCCTTATTCAAGTGAGTGCTGAGTTATTGGTTGATCTATAGGAGATGGCTAGTTTTCTTAGATGGACATTCTATATTCCTTGTTGCTTTTTTTAAAGGAAGTGAAACCTATTTGGTTTATACATGAGTGGGTAAAAAATCTATTTTTAAAAAGAAGTGAGGCCTATTTAGTCTCTAGCTAAGTGCGTAGAATTAATATTCTTTTGCATTATGGTTTCATTATAGATAGAGGGTGTACAAGCCCCTTGGTTGTTAAAGAGTTGATGCTTGCAAAGTTGTTGGACTGATTGGTCCACATAGCACCACTTAATCCTTCTTGAGATATAGAGAGCATGATAGGTTTTTGAGTCTCACAATGACCCCAATGCATGCCAGTTTAAGTATCCTAATGATGAGTAGCACATGTTAGATACTCTAAACATACAAATATAAAAGTCTTTTTGTTCCAATATTTCTAATTCTTAGATTGATTTTTATGTCTTGTGTAGGTATATGCCGTGTCATTTGGTGGTCCTAAGTATAGAAATCATTGATGTACTCTCAAGATATCACATAGATGGCATCTTCCTAATTAGTTGAGCTTCATATAGATATATTGTAGAGGAGCTCAATGTAGCCATTTGATTAGGGAATCTCTATATATATATAATATTACTTTTTTTGTATGACTTTGTACTTACATGATTTTTAGGTTGTGTTGGATACTTAAGATTCTATTTTGTCTCGTTGTGTTCTTTTGGGCTTCACGAGGGATGCATATATTCTCTATCTTTCTCTATCCCACAGCATATATTCCCTTGAGCATGTGTGTACATGTACAATACATAAATCTATGTGTGTGTTATACACAATTTCATATAGCAAGTGGTTTACACACACACACACACACACACACCCCCATAGAGAGAGAGAGAGAGAGAGAGAGAGAGAGAGAGAGAGAGAAAGCGACTAGCAATATTTACTAGCGAGAAAGAGAGAGAGAGATGCATCAATAGAAGTAAAGGTATTGCTATAGATGTTGAGGTTAGAAAATATCTATATGGCTAGCAATACCTTTACTTCTATTGATGCATCTCTCTCTCTCTCTCTCTCTCTCTCTCTCTCTCTCTCTCACACACACACACACACACACACACACACATGAATACTTCCCTAACTATGAATTATTCTTTTATGTACCCCTGTAAAATCTTCCCTTTACACTTTCTTTTTGACCACCCCACATACCAAGCCGACTAATTGTCCCATACCTTCTCTAATTCCTTCTTAACCCATGCACTCATTCACTCCTTACTCCACTTGTGACTTAGACTTCACTTAAGAATCCATATGGTTCTCTATATTCCTAGAGGTAAAGTGATAACAAACCGGGGAAAACCGGCATTACCTGTCTTAGACTACCCAAATGTAACTATGGTGTTCTAACACCTAGTTTGTTTGGATGGTGTGACAGGTAAGTGGACCCCGACCTCGAAACCCGGACCGCCTAAGGATTCTTCATCTTTTTTCAATATTATGTTTGTCAAACTCAATATTATAAAGAGGTTCTTAATTTTGATCACAATTTTTGCAAACTCTAGTTGCATTTTTCAACTTAGATGTATCAAACATTTTTTCCTTATATGTTTCCCTTTTTTAGACTTTTTATCCAATTGATGGAATTAATTATATGGCTCAATTATTGATGGGACTTTTTAACATAAACACACACTTTAATCTAAACACACACTTTTAATCTAAACACACACGCACACGCACATGCACATGCACATGCACACGCACACACACACGCATACCCACATGCACACACACACGCGCATGCACATGTGCACACAAGTACACATGAACACATGCATGCACACACACACACACACACCCCCACACACACACAAAGAGAGAGAGAGAGAGAGAGAGAGAGAGAGAGAGAGAGAGAGAGAGATTAATGCAATGCTACAAAGAGTGTTTTTCACAACCAAAAGAGATGTTAAGTTTTAATAAATATCCAATTTGAAAATTCTTTGAAAAGCATTCAAATATTGATATTTATAAATAAATGTAATTTTAAATTCCTTGGAATGAAAGGCAACCTAGGATTCAATTTTCCAACTTAAGACCTAACAAAGGCAAGTCCCTAACCCAAGTCCCTAACCCATCGTAGATGAGTCATGCTATGAATTTATTGCTAGCCACAGGAGGTAGGGCCACATCCCTATCTCGCAGTAAACCATGCCATATGGCTACCTCATGGTCACCATATCATGCCCATAGGTGCCATGGAACTTTGCTTCATGTCCCATTGAGCTCCATTGGGTGCCTCTAGCCATGTGAGTTGAAATTTTTGGTTAGATTAGGAAGCTACTAGAGGATTCCATGTGGCCATTTATCTCAATGCTCATTCTGCCCCAAAATTTCCATGAACTCTAATCTTGCCTAGCCCCTAATGCCGATGCTTGGACCTCAATATGAACCTCAATGTACAAATTCTAATGCCTCAACCATGGCACACCTTCTACCTTATGAACTATCATGCCTCACCCCTAACACCTTGACTTCAATGCCATGCTCAAGTGGCCAACTCTCAATCCCAACACCTTCACCCTCGAGGTGTACTTGACCCTAATCTCATGAAGCTAATGACTCAATCTTGATCGTGTCAGGGATTTTGTTTACATTTTTAACTTTGTGTTAACACTATTCACCATCATTGGTTTTGGCTCAAAATTTCATGAACATAATATCATCACATTGGTAACCTAGAAAATCACGGGTGAACTCAACAAATATATTAGTGATAATATACTTGACATCAATGGTATATAGTCTTTATATTGATGGTACATGAAACAATACTTGCAAGTTTTTTTACTATATCCTCAATATTAATATTTAAGACATCTATACTAATCATAATACCGTTGGAATTATGATTTATACTAGCAATGTTTGTAACTTTATTGAAAATAAGATTTGCATCTATTTGCAAAGGTGGTTGGATAATTTGATATCTATAATATCATGGTGGCGAAGGTAAACCAGAACTACAAGACAATGAATTAAAAGGTGATCGTGCAAGGTAATGAAATTTCAAAGAGTTTATTTTTGCTAATTTTTTTGGATTTTGGAGATGGCACAAGTCACATAGTTGTGTGATGTGCCATCTCCCCAATTTTTGCTAATTTTTTTCTATTGGGGGAGATGGCATAAGTCACCTTTATACTTGTGTGATGTTCCAATTATATTTGGTGAGAATGTACTTGTGTGGTCTCGACAGTGACTCATGTGTCGTGGGGATCTTCAAGGAATTTTGATGGAGCCTCCACCACAAGCTACTGCATGTGAGAGCAATGCAAAGCACGATCCATCCACAAGTGTCACTCAAGTATATCGAATTGTTGCAATGTGTTTCCATGAGAGAAAGAGGGAAAGGGGAGATGGGAGGAGAGAGGGAGAAGGGGAGTAGAAGAGAAGAATGATTGGGGATGGAGTGGCAAACACAAAGGCACTATAAAGGAAACAAGAGAACACACAAAAACACTCTTGGAAGAGAAGAGGGAGCTTGTATTCCAAACTTGTGCATCCAAGAGGCATGTTGCACCTGCTGATGTTAGCTCTACCCAAAGTCGAGATGGAGTCATACCTATGTCCTTAGGATCAATAGCATTATAAATTGTAGGTTCAACTTGACTAGGTAGTACCGCCCTTATGGTGTAAAAAGGCTTAATGGTAGTATGTATATCATCGTCAAGGTGCATAAATTGAGTTCCTTTTGTACTTGGAAAATCTATTGTGGCTAGTGTATGCATCCAATTTAATGAGTCTTCTAGTTTGGGTAAAGGATCAAACTAAGAGTCTTCAAGACCAAAGTATTGGCCCAATTTCTTGACTTGCACACTTCGAAGGTCTTGAGCTTCATTGGGAGATTCAACATTTTTAGGATTAGTGGACTGGCATGTCACTATTTGCCCATTCATCCAATCCAAGAGGTCTTTCCATAAAGTAGGATTACCATGTAATGGTGTTGCAATGGGCATCTTGATCTCAGTGGACCATAATGAGGCTAATCCTGCAATGTCTCGAGGACTAGTGATAGGTTCCCTGCCTATTGATTTTGACTCTTCTAAGCCATATAAGGACATGTTGTCATCCTCGTTTAGTTGTTGTTGCAAGGTGGGTCTTCTTTAAACATCTACTGCATTAGGGTGGATCCCTTTGCTGAAGTGCATGACACACCTTCTTCATCTATCCTTTCAGGTATTTGCAAGGATTTTGAGGCTTGAGTGGTTATCTCATGTCTTGGAGGAATGATATCAGCACTCTTGCTTGCCTCGATCCTCTGCTCACACTCCTCTTGGCACTTGCATACCAATTTCTTTGCCTCGATGAGACATTGTTTCCCCTCCCATGGTGGGGATATTCACCCCGTGACCCTTAGGTGTTGTGGTTTGGTCGTGGGCTAAAGCCTTATCGTTCCCTCATTTGCCTCATGTAGGTGCTTGTTGCAACTATCGTTTGTGAAAGTACCACGAGAGGAAGATGATGTTGCTAGGGAGGCCATGTCTTCATCCAACCCATCTTGGGTGATGACCTCATTGTGTCCCTTCCCAATATTCATTGTACCCTTGGTGCTTACTCGTGTAGATTTAGTTGCCTCCCTAGACTGTGATGTGCTAGCTTTATCCCTTTTGGCTTGTTTGTGAAGCTCTTTATTAAGAGCTTTAGCTTGCAACCTCGTGATTACATTCAAGGATACTACACTTCTCCTCTCTCAATGATTAACCACCTAAGGCTTGTGAACTTAGATGGCCTTCTTGTCAAGAAATTCTTAAAAAGATGGTCCACACCACACCCAGATGACAATGGTGGTAGTGTATTAGATGTTGGTGCACATGTGACAGTGGCTGATTTGTTGCTCCCTTATATACACTCATTGGTTGGGTGTGGCCCTTGATACATATGGCATTGAATGGGTTGTGCCTTGGTCAAGTTGTTCCTATCTCCCATTGTTTGAGAAATCAATGCCGTTTGGTAGACCGAAATGTATTGGTCATCTTGTATAATGTAGTGACTTATATTGTTGGACTGATTTGCATTGTCACCATATTGGAGATAGTTGTTTCCACTAAAGGTAGGTTTGGGGTCTCCCCAATCACTAGGTAGCTCTTCCACCAATACTTGATTTAGGGGAGTAATTTGTGGTGGAGGTGGTTGAAGTCCCAATACTGGCAGGGGAAATTGAATATTTTGAGCCATAAATTGCCCTTGATTGGCTGATGTGGCTCTTGGTATTGCCAATTATGCCTGATTAGAAGGATTGGGTGGTGCAGGCAATGTGTGGGCTGCAGCCTTTGTTGATGCATGGGTTGAGGAATCACCCTAGGATAATGATATTGGGATGTGTCATGATTTTGCCAATGAACACAATGGGCACAGTAGAGTGCCGGCCTTGTCTTAAGATGAGGACACTCCTTAGTGGGATTATTTCCATTGCATATGCCACACCAAATGTTATCTCATTTTGGAAATAGATGGGGGTTGCTAGGAGCATCTTTTGGTGCTTCTATCTTCCATTGTTGGCTCATCTTATTTATAGACTGTGGCCAATTCTTCCATGTTTAACACCTTGGGCATCATGCTTGCATCCTTAGCTACCTCTAAGGTGGAAGCTTTCGCTATTTGGGACATATCAGAGGAAACTAAGGATTTATCCTTTTGGGTCTTCTCTCATGTTATCCCCTAGGTGTATCGCTGTCTTGCTACATAGCTCAAAAGAGGTGGGATTCATAGCAAACAAATGATCATGCAGCTTAGCATTCTGTAGCCCTATCAAAGGAAGCGTGTGCATTACTCATCCTCTTGTGGGGTTCAATTCATGAGTTCATATGTTTAATCCTATCAATATAGTCTCTTAAGGAGTTAGTCACCTTCTACTTCACCTCATAAAGCTGGTTAATTGGGCTCCACTTGGGACCACTGGGGGCAAACCCCACAATGAAAGATATATGCAATATGTCCCAATTTATTTTTTCCTCAGGGTTTAAGGCTCTGAACCATTGTCTAACCTTGCCATCAAGACTTAAGCCAAAATCATTGAACTTTTCTAGATCGTTGATATCACCAAAGGTGTCACAGATTTGTTCAAATCTCTTAACATGGGAGACTGGGTCTCCTTCTCCTACAAACTTGGTGATTATGACATGATTGCTCCTTGAGGGGTTGATATCCCTTCTTGGAGGTGTTGTTTGTGGCCCCCCTTCCTAGCACTTGAGCTAGGATTCTTATAGCTTTGTTTATAAGGACCATTTGCGATATAGGAGGAGGTTGTGGAACGATGGGCCATGTCCCATACATTGGTGGTCTAGATGAAGGATTCCATGGATTTGATGGCACAAGGTTGGGGAGGATGTAGGCCCAGTATGCGTTTACACTGTGACTTGGGTTAGGTTGGGCCCAATAGGTTGGACTGAAGGTCCTCTAAGGAGTGGTATGTTCCCTCTTAGCATAGGCCTATAGGGAAAGTTGTTGGGTAGGGAACACCTCTCATGTTTTGTTGCTAAGGAGGAATCATAAGAGCTTCTGAGATGGAGGGTCTTAGTTGTGGGCCTTTGATGTTGCTCCTCTGCCTCCTTTTTTCTATAATTTGGGACCCTTGTGAGAATCTATGTCCAAATCCATCCCCATAGGATTGTTTATCATCAAAGAATTGGTACGAATCATGATGGGGGTTGATTGCCAATGATTTTCAGCATGATTCCTCATTGTTGGTTGTTTTTCCTGAGGTTTGACACCATGCACTCCTTAGCAATCTTCCAAACTATCCTCCTACCAACTCAAAACACTAAAAAACATAAAAAGCAAGCTTCAAATGATCTAAAATGCTTTCCAAAAATAAATGATAGATTCTTCTTTTCTCTTCCTAAACTCACACTTCTCCACTCATTCCTCTCCTACAACTCTACTAACAAAGCTCCAAGTTAAGCTTGAAACAATGTGCAATGGGTAGATGATGAGGGAAGGCAATTGCAATGCAAAATCGTACCTTAAACTCCATAGCATCAACGCCAAAGATGTGTGGTCTAGACGGTGACTCACATGTCATGAGGATCTTGAAGGAATGCCAAAATGCTATAGATTGAAAGAGCGATGTGTTCCAAGTATTTCAGAAATGGTTGGCTTTGGTGGAAAATCAGTCAAGTAGAACACTTAAATGCCTACGAACTAACAATGGTGGAGAGTATCTCTCTCATGACTTTCAGCATTTTTGTGATGCAAATGGGATCAAGAGGGATCCCCTTGTACTGCAAAGAAAAATCTAGTTTAGTTGCAGAATAAATGAACCACACCATTCAGGAAAGGTTGCAATGTATGATTTCCATTGCAAGTCTCTCTAGTGGTTTTTGGGATGAGGCAATGAAGACTGCAGTGCATGTGATAAATAGATCACCTAGCAAGAGTTTGGATGGTGGTATTCGTGAAGAGGCATAGAGTGACATGAAGCCCTCTTACTCTCATTTACATATATTTGGGTATGAGGCATATGCACATGTGCCAAAAGAGCTTCGAAAGAAGCCAGATCCTAAGTCTAGGAAATGCATCTTTCTAGGTTATGGTGAAAGTGGAGGGATGGACTATCATGTATGGGATCCAGAAGCAAAGAAGTTCATGCGAAGCCATGATGTGGTCTTTAATGAGAAAAATATGCATAAGACACCCATGAGGGATGTGGAAATGAGAAGAATAACTTTCCAATATGTGAATCCACCAGCATATGTTGATAGACAGCAAGCTATCCATGCACCCAATGTGTAGGAAATGGTGCCCCTAGTACTCCCATAGGTACACAATCAAGGGCAGATGATGGATCATCTATTAGTGGAAATGATGAGCCAAATGTGGCTGATATGGAGGTGGGACATCAAGCTAAAATTACCTTGAGAAGATCATCTAGAGTGTCTAGACGGCGGCCTGAGGATTTGTTCCAGGGGTAGACTATGTGATGCTTACTAACTGCAAGGAGCCTTCTTGCTATAGGGAGGCTATGATGCATGAGGATCAGTGCAAGTGGGAGTATGCTATGCAATCAGAGATGAATTCACTCATGAAAAGTAAGACTTGGGACTTGGTTTCTTTGCCACATGGAAAGAAAGCATTGCCATGTATATGGGTCTACAAGATGAAGGTCACAAGTGATGATGTGCCTAAGTACAAGGCCCGTTTGGCTACTAAAGGGTTCAAGCAAGAGAAGGGTGTGGACTTTGATGAGATCTTCTCTCCAATTGTGAAGATGACCACACTTAGATGCATACTTGGACTTGTGGAAGTAGAGGATATGGAGCTTATGCATATGGATGTCATTGCAATAGGTTTGCTCAGAGTCCAAGATCCTCTCATCAGGAGAGGTCAGATACATTCTCTAGAAGCCGAGTTCAGGTTTCCAAGTTTGTGCCCTACACTTCCTCCCAAAGAGCCACAAACCCACATTGGTAGGCAAACCGATCTACTCTTACAATGTTTTTGTATTTGAGCATGCCTCTATTTGGTTGCACCACAAACTTTTTCCCATTCTCCTTCAACAGAAACAGCCGGAAGGCTTTGAAGAAAAGGGCAAAGAACATTTAGTTTGCAAGCTGATGACTCTATGGTCTTAAGCAAGCACCTAGAGAATGGTATAAGAAGTTTGATGCTTTCATTTGGCCCTAGGTTTTCAGAAGAAGTGAGATTGATCACTGCCTCTACACTAAAAGGGCTAATGGATCAAAAGAAAACATAGTTTCACTTAGAAATATGTAAAGTATTATAGAGCAATGCCTATTTTATACAAAAATCTTTACGTGAATCTTTAGGAATGGTGAGAACATAATGGGATGGCTTTTGAAGAAACCCACATGTAGAGTAGGCTTCTCTATGAAAATTCTCTTATGATCCTTCTTACAACTTTTACTTAATAGGGGGTGACATTGAAAAACCTCTCTCAACCTATCTTCATGAAAGGGTTTCTTCAAAGAAAACTCATTGAAGCAAGCCATCCAAGTAGTTTCGCCAGTGAAACCCCTTTGAAGTAGGTCTTCCAAGGTAGTTTCACTAGCAAAACTACCTGGACAACACTTTTATAAGTGGCATAACTTTCACATCCAATGTCCAAATATAGTCATTCAACCACTCAAATTGATTGGAATACCCCATTTAAGCACATCTACGTGGTTATATTTTGAAAAATATTACATATATAGTATTAAATATTACATGTATTTTATGAGAGTGATATATAAGTCCAAGTTAATACTTATTTATAGTAATTTAAACTTCTTTAGAAACATGTCCATAAATATCTTGTTATTTATGCTATAAAAACACTAGAAAGATATTGCCATATGATATAAATGTGTTAATAAGCAATTATATATGTATAGTATTATTACATTGAGAGTGATTATGAGGGATGTTTCTTAAAGGAATTATTTTTCAACACATTTTTAAGGTAATAATAGGGGTACAAAGGGATGTCTATAAATAAGGAAATTATGTTGTGTAAAAATGAATGAGTGACTAGTCTGTATATTTTTATGATAAATAGATCTAGTTCTAGTGAAAATGAAAGTGTAAAAACCATGTTTCCTAAAGAAATACTTTTTTTATAAATCTCTTGAAAAACACGCTCGGATAAACCTGCTCATAGGTTTTTGCTCATAAAATTGACGCATCCCGGGAGTAAGAAACTTTTTTGGCTTTCATAGAAGGAGTGTGTTACAAAAGTATTATAGCATTTCAATACGGAGCAGGGGAAGGCAATAAGTACTCCATTGCCTCCATATGTGAAACTAAGTTAAGCAGATAGTCCCAAATTAGATGAGGAGAGGGCCATGATGGCCAAGGTTCCTTATGCATCAGCGATTGGGAATCTTATGTATGCTATAATAGCTACTAGATCAAACATTGCATTTGTAGTGGGAGTTATTAGCCGGTATATGGCTAATCCAGGAAAGAGGCATTGGGAGGCAGTTAAGTGCATCATGAGGTACATGAAGGGTACCAAGGAGATGTGTATCTGCTTTGGTAGAGGAGAGATGTATGTACTTGGGTACACAAATTCAGATTATGCAAGGCATGTGGATAGCAGGAGATCGACTTCTAGTTATGTGCTCAACTTTGGAGGTGGTGCAGTGTCGTGGATGTCTCGTGCACAAAATTGTGTTGCTTTGTCTACCACAGAGGCGCAAGCATTCAAAACCCTCAAGTGGAGATTGATCATAGCCTCTATTCTAAGGGCACCAAATTGGGACATAGAATTTCATGTACATACTGAGACAGTTCCAATTATGGAGTAGGGAGTGTGTTATGTCAACCTAGTAAACACAACAAAGACTACCCAGTATACTTTGCAAGCAGACAACTAAATGATGCGGAGGTGAATTACACCACAACAGAAAGAGAAGCCTTGGCAATGATCTATAACGTGAGGAAATTTTGACACTATCTATTGGCTACTGACTTTATCTTCTACACAAATCATCAAGCCTTATTATATCTTGTCAATCGGCCATGTACCATAGGCTGGATCACTCAATGGCTTCTACTGCTACAAGAATTCAAATTCAAAATCATGGGGTGAGAAAAGGAGCTCAACATTTCATTGCCGATCACATGTCATGATTGAGGATAGGAGAAGAGCCGAAAGGAATAGAAGATGACCTACCAGATGTCGCATTATTTCAAATAGACGCTATGCATGATTGGTGTGCAGACATCATTGGGTACTTAATGGCAAGAAGACCACCTCTTGAAATGAAAGCGGTGGATGCTAGGAAACTAATTCTAAAAGCTGCACCCTATCAACACATTGCAGGACAACTATACAAGATAGGAAAGGACCAAGTTTTAAGGAGATGTGTGATGCCACATGAGATCATGTCAATCCTCAATGAAGCACATGAAGGCATTGCAAGTGGACATTTTCAAGGGGAAGCAACAGCAAGAAAAGTCCTTCTCGCAGGATACTGGTGGCCAACGTTTTGGTCAGATGCCTATGAATATGTCAAAAGCTATGATGTATGGCAACGAACTACTAAACCACAACACAAAGACTTCAATCCCCTAACAATAGTCGTTGCATAAAAACCCTTTGAAAAATGGGGGATTGATTTTGTGGGTCCCATCCATCCAGCATCAAAAGGAACACATGCAGGCTACATCATTGTGGCCACTAATTACTTTACCAACAAATGGGTTGAAGCTAAAGCCATCAGAAAGTTAGATGCTAGAAGCACAGCAAGGTTCTTGTACGAGAATGTGATCACCCGATTTGCATGTCCCATTGAAATTGTGTCAAATAGAGACACATTTTTTCAGTGAGGTCATTCAAGAACTCTTGTCTGGCTTTATGATGATCCATAGAAAGAGCACACCTTACTACCCCCAAGGGAATGGACGAGCCGAATCCACCAACAAAATTTTATGCATTGTCCTCACCAAGGTAGTAGAACCAAAGCGTTTTGATCGGGCCGAGAAACTAAATGCAGCCTTATGGGCATACCGAACCACACTCAAGGTCAGTAAAAAAAATACACCTTTTTCAATTGGTGTACGGCCTTGAAGCTGTGGTCCCACTAGAATTTGTAATACCCAGTCTATGCATAGTAGTACAAGAATGTATGGGAGATCATGCATCCCTGAAAGAAAGACTACCAATTAGAGAAGCATACAAAGACCAGATTAGTTGCCTACCATGCTATGAACAGAAAAACGAAGAAGGAAGGCATGATTTGATAGAAACCTCAAAGACAAAGACATCAAGGAATGTGACCTAGTTTTATTGTACAATACCAAAGTCCATAAGGGCAAGCTCAAATTTCTAGGTCAAGGACCTTATAGAGTCAAAAAAATGAATCCCATCGGAGCTGCACTGCTAGAAAGAATCCAGTTCACAACAACAATAATCGGGAGCCAACTGAAGCACTACTACATCAACATGCAAGCCATCCCCAACAATAATGAAGATTTAGGGGCCCCAAGACTTCCATATTTAGGACTAGATTGTATCACGAGCACTCACTAGCATATGTATGCCTTCGCACATATAGGTAGTTTCAATCGATTTCAACCTAGGGCTCAAAGGTGATGACTGAGTCCTAGTTGCCCTATGATTCCCTTAGCAAATTAAGCATATAGGAGTAATGCCTACCTCACTAGTCATGCGCACCCACACGTTTTGAGCACCACGAATAAATTTCACAAATAAAAGTCCCAAGAGATACTTGTTTTGTCCACACACATGGCACCCTCATCACAAAAAGAGTAATATGCATTAGCCACTCACAAAAGAAACAGGCACTCTTAGCACATGGCACTTTATTAGCACAACTGTCAAACTGGGACCTGATTCTGTGTGAAATGCCAAGGTGAAGATAGTCCAATAAGATGGGAAAAAGGCCTACAAGGCCATCAACAAAGTGACACCATACCAAACAACCCAAGCCTCAACCTCAATAGCCCTCCTCAAATCACCAACCTGAAGAAGGACACGGTCCAGAATCACCAACCCAGAGGTCAGCACCAAAACGACCATGGCTAGTGGTTCTGGGCAGTGATACTGATGAGAAAATAAATACAACGTGCCAAGAAGAAATGCCACAGAACCAAGGGATCCTAGAGGCAGGAGAAATTGAGGCAAAGCAATTGACTATTCAGGATGCAAGTGCAGAACACCTTGATGACCAAACCAACAAACAGATGGAACAATACAGCTTGTATGGCCACAAGTCTCAACATTCGCCATGTCACCCAATGCTTACAACTTCTTGCAGTCAAAGGGACTAGGTAGTCTTTTTGAAAAGCTAAAGTCCTTACCAACACCTGTTATGACAGAATACATTTGTCAATTTATAACATCATATAAAAGCAGATAGTTGGAGAAAGATAAGTATGGCACAGTAACATATAAAGAAAAATCCTTACACATCTACCTCAGTAGATCCACTATGTAGGAGGCTTTCTCTATTCCAGAGGCACAAGAAGAATATCCAAAGAAACATGCGGATGCAAGATTCTTTGAAATTCAGGATTTATTCCCACCTAACACAAAGTCACAAAGTGGGGAAATATGCCATGATATGATTTTGGATCCCATATGCAAAGAGGTAGCTAAGTTTTTTGTTGACATTTTCAATCATACAGGAGTGAGAAAAAACTATATGTCAGTAAAAACTCTTACACTCCTTGGTAGAGCAAAACTACAAGACTGGGCTCAACACATATCCTTGCTACCAAGTAATTATGTATTTACTACACATAATGGCAAAAGCTACATTGCCCATCTATTGGCCATAATAATTGGGTTTGCAATAGAGCAAGAGGAATACTCTACACTCCTCTCAACTTAAGTTATAGAGGACTTTGAAACATTGATATTATCACCAGAATGGGAATAAGACCCTCCACTACTCTCAATGTAGATAGCATGGATGGGTAACAATCCAATAGATTCCAAAGAATGACAATGTGCAACTTTGCCAAAGAATACTACAACTCAGTTCAGTCTTGCTCTCGCAATAGAAGGACTCGAGCATGAAAATCCAAGAGGATGCCATGCCGCATAAGACTTTGCAAAAGAGCCAAATAGCATGCGTCTCCAAGAATAACAAGTTACCAAAATTGCGACTCCATGACTCTAGAATCACAGCCCCAAATAGTGGCACCAGACAATAGACTGCCATTCAAGAAATAGATCAAAATTCCACATGGGCACATGGGAGTCAACTGTATGTCCAATATAAGCAAGTCCATAGCACATTCCAAATCATACAACATCACAGCCAACAATTACAAGGTCTCAATTATTTGCTACCATGGCATCATATGAATGAGCAGGAAAGAGATGGAAAGACAAATGCTTCCATCACTCCAAACCAAGTTGCAAAGTGTCGAGACTGAAATTATTAAGCTCAAGGAAAGCATGGCAAACCAAATGCAGCAACAGCTCCTTGCACAAAATACTCTAGCAGAAAGTAGAAAGGATGCCCTACAAGCCATGGTTTCTCTCCAAGAAAAACACCTACAGCTATCTGATGCCTTGAACCGAAAGGAAAAGGTCGAGTTATCCCTCTCCCATATGCAAGCCACTTGTGATGATATCAAACAGGAAATAGTGCACTTCAATGAAAGATTACTACTTAAAGAGGATCAGCTAACTGCCACATTAGACACAAACAATGAGTTGGAGGACAGCTTCAAAGAAGGTAAACGTAAAATTCAAGCACTAGAGAAGGCATGCATGGCATCGAGAGAGATACTTGTGCACACCAAAGCAGAACTGGATGCTCAAGAGCAAGAGATACTCCAACTCTGCATGCTTAACGATCAATTTCTAGGGCATCCAAAAGCAGCTCAACAATTCAATAGTCTAAAGCTTGCATACACCTCCACATTAGGTAAGTATAAAGACAAGTACATGGAGTGGCAAAATCAAAAGGCCATAATTTCCAAGTCGTAAATTCAACTACTAGGTCAAGCCGATGACGATGCAGAGGGGTCAGCACAAGATCTTTTGCCTACAAGGAATTACTACATTATACCAAGAGCTTGTTGCAGTCCTCCAACAAGAGGATCACCTTGAAGAAAGAATATGCAGACTCTGGAAACACTTGCAAATCAAAAAGTTACATGCAGTATCTAGTCTTGATTGGATCAAACTAGTAAGCACAAAGACTCTCCAAGATCTATGCCAACATATGGATGAAGACAAGAAGAATGTGTTCTATCTTTCATTGCATACAAATCTCATATGGTTAAAGACTTATGCAATACTACTATATGAATGCTTGATGGGAAGCCCCCCTCTTCGGGTAGTAGTCGGACTCCTACCCTTACTGCAACAATCACCACCAACTTCCATGGGATATATCTCCCAGAAAAATCCAACATTAAAGCTATCAATGCCTACAAAAAGTGACAAGAAGCTGCCAAAGGAATATGTGGTCTACCTTCAATCTAATCTACCCTATCTTACCACTCTCTATTCTGATCTACTCACATCCCTCCCTACCTCCAGTACTATCCTCCATACCTTTCTAGAAATCCACACTAACCCGTATCCCTTGCCATGCCTCTTTGCCCATGTCTCTCAACACTATCGCCTAATCCAAGAATCTAACTTCTATCACCTAGTTACACCTAACTTTTTTCCAACACTTGACAATCCATCCCTTGAGGATTATCAAGTTGCTAAATCAATTTTCCCTGCTCTCCCTCCACTTTCCACCAACATCCAGATCCCTACTTCTACATTCTCAAATTCACTACTTGCTTCAACCTCAAGCTTTTCCACTATAACCTCTTCCTCTCACCCAAGACCACATATTCCTCCAATCTCCCTTGAGTTTTCAATGGAAGACACCATTAATGATTCCATCAATGAGCATCAAGAATTGGATAATCCAATTTGCACACCCACATGAGAGTTGCAACAAGATATAGATAGGATTCCCATGCTCGGTAATCCCATTGGTGATTTTTTGAGGCAATACCCAAACATACAATCAAGAGGAGGATGGGACCTCTCCAAAATTTCAATGAGTATCCACCAAGCACAAATCATTGCAAATATTAGCATGAAATTGGAGCCATAGCCTGCTTGGCATAGACCAAATCTTCTCAATGAAAAGTACCTCCTTGAATACATATAGGCTCCATCTTCCTTTCGCATGAATCCCACATTTGATGCGGTACCCCATCGCTACTAGTGGGATGCCAATCATCATGATCCAGATAATGCAAATGCTCCTCCCAATTGGCCATAAATCAATCAAAACTCTAAAATCAAATGGACAAGCTAGGAAACACTCATCAGAGCCTTGGACAAACATGCATTAATTATGCAAGGCAGTTATGACAAATACTCAAGGAAAGTGCAAAATACAGTGAAGCCTTAGCAGTCATCCTGGAGGTGGCCCTCACCACCATTAATGACCATTTTCCCAACCTCAACTTCAATCCAAATCAACAGATAGATGCTCAAACAACAAGCCGCCTCTTTCAAAGCACCATATCTCTTCAAGGGTGTTATGTGTGTTTGTTTGAAGAAATGGTTGACACTGGCTTTTTAAAAACTGAGCAAGCAATCTACGATGTTCATGGATTACAAGGAAAAGATTGACAACAAGCTCACTGCATCTATCACCATCACCATCTTTACCATACTCATTGGATAAAGACAACTGCAGCACAACATCATCTACAGACTCAACCATAACCCGAGGATGGGTAATCAAATTGGTCTAGGGGACTTGTTAACCCTATGGCAACAATGGCCAGAAGTGCAGTCTAGAACAACAACTATGAAGAGCATTGTGTGTGTAGAGTAATGGCAAATCTCCGCTTGTAATATCTTGAGCCTGAAGGATGGTATGATAAATCTGAAAAGATGAGGATAGCCAAAATCCTCTCTAGAAAAGATCCAATCATACTTGCAAAATCAGGATCTAGAGAGAGAAAGACTAAAAGCCTATACTTTCTCTCTCTCATCCCACCCGAGACTTTTTGGGAGGAGAGAGAGCATTGCGGGGCTATGGGACGGGGAGTGGGACCCTTGCACCCAATGCACCTTGTGATGACATGTGGCACACTCTCTTTCGTCAACAATTAAGTAGTATGGCCGCCGATTTTTAGGAGAACAAAAACACCATGTAGCAATTACAAAACAAAAAATGCATGACTAATTGAAATTGTTTCAGCTTCAACCATCACAAAATATCAAGATGCTTGATTTTCTTGTAGCTAGGATCTGCAGATGGAAAAATGACCAGCGTAAGCTTCAGAAATGGCAAATTCATGCACGACAAAAAGCTTTTGAGAAAAGGGTTGCTCATCAAAAGGATTCTTTAAAAGTTTGCATGCTTCTAGATAAAACGATCCATTGCTTGGGTGAAAAGGTTGGATAAGACTTGGACTATGGATATGTTTGAGCTTAAAACTGAATGTCTGGTCCATTTCTCCCAATTGTTTGTAGCCCCTTTATAGCATTGTTGCCACTTACTCCACCACAAATTGTAGCTAGAAATATTTTTTTGGATATAGTAATACCTGTCATGCTCCTTCAAGATGCATTCACTATGGATGTGCCTTTTCTCCAGAGTGAGCTTAATGATGCTTTAAATTCTTTGGGTACATGGAAATCCCCAAGATGGGATGGGCTTATAGTGGAATTATTTTGTGCATATTGGGGTCAACTCAAGGCCCTGACCCTTCAAATGGATGATCATTATTGGGAGATTCAACTCCATACACTTTCACTTGCCACTCATAGCATGGGAAAAGAAAACCTTGGATTTTCATGTCACAAGCAATGGAATATCTTTGGATTTTCATGTCACAAGCAATGGAATTCTTTGGAAAATAAGAAAAGACAAAAATTTCCCAAAAGTTGAGCTAGTTTGTTCTCCAAAACTACATGGAGGGCTCAACATTTTGAACATACACTATCACTTGATTGCTCGAAAAGGTACCATGCTAATTACTTTTGCAGCTCAGAAGGAACCATGGATCCAAACGCTGGGGCTACAATTTGCACTAAGGCTTTTACACATGCATTTGGTAATTGGAAGACCACTTTTTGGAATTTTATTACAGGTTCTTTTCGACAAAACATTCCTAGTAGTCGTTTCTCTAGTTGATTGATTGCTAATTGCAAGTGATTTTGCCATACATCTACTGATCTAGATGTCCACCAGATGTGGGAAAGAGTATCGCCATTGGCATTGGAGAGTATATGATGGAGTACGCATTTTCTTACACCTCTTGCTATGGTAGAGCCTCGAAAGACATAATTTTTGCATGCAAAGGTGACAAATATGTGCAAGATGTGATTCAAATGATGGTAATTTTATGTCCTCTCTGATCTCCAATAGGCGTTATGCTTTGAGTATGACTCCAAGCTTGGCACAAGCTACAAAACTTGATTTAGCCCTTTCTCCCAATTCCTCGTCTTTAGATGCAAAATTGACTGAAGGATTGAAACTTGTTACCAAAACATTCCCATGATGAAACTGATAGCCGCAAGAGCTTATTGGCTATTGGTCCCTCTACCATGGATACATCATGCTGGAGAGCTTTGGCGGTTGAATAAACCTCTCAAATGGTGGTCAATATGCCTCTATACCATATGGAATGGCCTTCCTCTAAAGCAAAAGGCCTTCCTGTGGAAGTGGCTAGTGGGGGTTCTACCAGTGGTGGGGACCACACTAGCCATGAAACAAATTGTAGACATTACATACTTTCCACCGAAAGGAGAAGCCACCCTCTTTATAGACATAGAACCTATCAATACATCCTCCTTGAAAATCCTCACCTTTCCTATGATTATTCGAAGAAAATCCACCCAGCCTAGATGGGTCAAGAACAGTGTAGTCAAGCAACCCTCTATTGAAACACCATTTTTCCTAGCACTCAAGTTCCATCCCAGACAATCCTCTTCCTACATGGGATCTATTCTCCTCTACCTCTGTCGTATTCTAGTCTCCCTCAACATCCAACGATGCTATACAAAAGAGAACTCAGCCCACCCCAACACTCACCCCTCCTTGCAAGACAATTTGGAGCATAAATAGAGGCAACTCAAAAATCAAAACCATGCAACAAGATGACAACACCACTAAAGCCCTCTCAACATTCTTAAACAAGTCAAAAGTATGAATCTAACCTTTTACCAAGATCGTTACACCACCTTTCTCCCTTGTAAGATAACTAAGGAAAACCTGAAATCCTATCATAAGGAAGGTAAACCACACGGCCTTATCCTCCCCACATTCCACTTCTTGAAGAAGAACCAGTTCTAAGGCATATTTTCTAAAACTACTATGCATCCAACATGTTTTCCTCTATTATAGCAACCTCTGAGATTCTAGGAACATACAAAAATACATTTCAAGTCATGCCGCTAACCCTTCCAAGACCTTCCTTTATTGGAATTCACCCAGACTCTAAGCGAGAGTTTTTGAGTGAGGAAGAAACCAAGCGAAACCTTCCAAAATTAATTGAGTGCTTTGTGGGCCCATTAGTGCAGAAAGTCATTTGAGCATGGTGTAAGCCCATCTCATAAAACTCTAGATGCTCACTACAAGAATGACATTACATGTTTTATCCATGGTGATTACACAGTGAAGAGTCTCCTCCTATAAGCTCCACAAATGCAAAAGCACAAGTGACAATTGAGAAGAGAGAGAGAGAGAGAGAGAGAGAGAGAGAGGATGAATAAGAGAGAGTAAGGGTGGAGTAAGAGAGAAAGTGAGAGAGTTAGTGAAAGAGTAGGAGAGAGAGCAAGAGAGAGTGAGAGTACGAGTAAGAGTGAGAGATTGAGTGAAAGAGAGAGAGAGTGAGAGAGAGAGAGGCTTTCTCTCACTACTCTCACTCTCTCTTTCGCTCACTCTCTCGCTCTCTCTCTCTCTCTCTCTCTCTCTCTCTTTCACTCACTCTCTCGCTCTTACTCGTACTCTGACTCTCTCTTGCTCTCTCTCCTACTCTTTCATTGACTCTCTCACTTTCTCTCTTACTCCACCCTCACTCTCTCTTATTGGTTTTCTCTCTCACACCCAATCTCTCTCCTCTCTCTCTCTCTCTACGCTCCTATCTCTATTGCTCCAACTCTCCACTCTACCCTCTCTATGTCTCCTCTCTATTTCTTCCCTGCCTAACTCTAGCCTCTCTAAATCTCCTCTCGTGCTCTACCATTGTTTACTACTCTTGCCCCAAGCTCTCTATCTTTACCTCATCCGCTACCTCATCCTCTCCATCCTCATAAGCCTTTCCTTTGCCTCTTCCTAACCTCATCAACAGTCATAATATCTTCTCCCCAGGCACGCCGACTCGAGCCTCGAAGCCCGTATGAAGGTGTGAAGATAGTAGTTTTGTTAGAGGATAGATTCATCACCTAGTTACACACACATAGACACAAACAACTATTAATTTCTTTAACCTAGAACAGGCCGTGTCGGCACGGCCTATTCTAAGTTAAAAAATAAAATAAAAATTTGTGCCTATGGAGTGTAACTTTGTCCTAAATTAAACCTCTAGCACAAAAAACCAAATGAAAATTTTTATGCTATTACCCCAAGAAAGAAATTCTTTTATGATAGAACAGGCCGTGCCGGTGTGGCCTCTTCTGGCATAAAAAATTTCATTTTTAATGATTTGCTAGAAGACTAAAATGCACTCAAAAAATGCACTAAAATCCATCCTCTCCATCCTCTCTGACGTTTTGATGTGGAATTGTGCCAACCCTCTGTTATGTGAGTAGTAATATCCGAGAGAGAGAGAGAGAGAGAGAGAGAGAGAGAGAGAGAGAGAGAGAAAGAGAGAGGGGGGGGGGGTGGAGTAAGAGAGAAAATGAGAGAGTTAGTGAAAGAGTAGGAGAGAGAGCAAGAGAGAGTGAGAGTACGAGTAAGAGCGAGAGAGTGAGTGAAAGAGAGAGAGAGAGAGAGAGAGAGAGAGAGAGAGAGTTAGTGAAAGAGTAGGAGAGAGAGCAAGAGAGAAAGAGTACAAGTAAGAGCGAGAGAGTGAGTGAAAGAGAGAGAGAGAGAGAGAGAGAGCAAGAGTACGAGTAAGAGCGAGAGAGTGAGTGAAGGAGAGAGAGAGAGAGAGAGAGAGAGAGCGAGAGAGCGAGAGAGAGAGAGAGAGAGAGAGAGTAGGAGAGAAAGCAAGAGAGAGTGAGAGTATGAGTAAGAGCGAGAGAGTGAGTCAAAGAGAGAGAGAGAGAGAGAGAGAGAGAGAGAGAGAGAGAGGGGGGGGGGTGGAGTAAGAGAGAAAGTGAGAGAGTCAATGAAAGAGCAGGAGAGAGAGCAAGAGAGAGTGAGAGTACGAGTAAGAGCGAGAGAGTGAGTGAAAGAGAGAGAGAGAGAGAGAGAGAGAGAGAGGGGGGGGGGTGGAGTAAGAGAGAAAGTGAGAGAGTCAATGAAAGAGTAGGAGATAGAGCAAGAGAGAGTGAGAGTACGAGTAAGAGCGAGAGAGTGAGTGAAAGAGAGAGAGAGAGAGAGAGAGAGAGAGAGAGAGAGAGAGAGAGGAGTGAGTGAGAGAGAGAGAGAGAGAGAGAGAGAGAGAGGGGAGTGAGTGACGACTACTACTCTCCTACTCTTTCATTGACTCTCACTCACTCTCTCGCTCTTACTTGTACTCTCACTCTCTCTTGCTCTCTCTCCTAATCTTTCATTGGCTCTCTCACTTTCTCTCTTACTCCACCCCCCCCCGCTCTCTCTCTCTCTCTCTCTCTCTCTCTCTCTTTCACTCACTCTCTCGCTCTTACTCGTACTCTCACTCTCTCTTGCTTTCTCTCCTACTCTTTCATTGACTCTCTCACTTTCTCTCTTACTCCACCCTCACTCTCTCTTATTTATTTTCTCTCTCACACCCAATCTCTCTCTCTCTCTCTCTCTCTCTCTCTCTCTCTCTCTCTCTACACTCCTATCTCTATTGCTCCAACTCTCCTCTCTACCCTCTCTATCTCTCCTCTCTAATTCTTCCCTGCCTAACTCTAGCCTCTCTAAATCTCCTTTCGCGCTCTACCATTGTTTGCTACTCTTGCCCCAAGCTCTCTATCTTTACCTCATCCTCTACCTCATCCTCTCCATCCTCATAAGCCTTTCCTCTACCTCTTCCTAACCTCATCAACAGTCATAATATCTTCTCCTTAGGCACGTTGACTCGAGCCTCGAAGCTCGCATGAAGGTGTGAAGTTAGTAGTTTTGTTAAGAATTTCATTTCTTTGCCTCTGTTAGAGGATAGATTCATCACCTAGTTACACACACATAGACACAAACAACTATTAATTTCTTTAACTTAGAAGAGGCCGTGTCGGCACGGCCTATTCTAAGTAAATAAAATAAAATAAAATTAGTGCCTATGGAGTGTAACTTTGTCCTAAATTAAACCTTTAGCACAGAAAACCAAATGAAAATTTTTATGCTATTGCCCCAAGAAAGAAATTCTTTTATGATAGAATAGGCCATGCCGGTGTGGCCTCTTAATTCTTTTATGATAGAATAGGCCATGCCGGTGTGGCCTCTTTTGGCATTAAAAAATTCATTTTTAATGATTTGCTGGAAGACTAAAATGCACTCAAAAAAGGCACTGGGAAAGGCAAATTTTTTAACCTAGAGTAGGCCGCATTGGTGTGGCTTGTTCTTTTATGATAGAATAGGCTGTGCCGGTGCTGTGCCGGTGTGGCCTCTTCTGGCATTAAAAAATTCATTTTTAATGATTTGCTAGAAGACTAAAATGCACTCAAAAAAGGCACTTGGAAAGGCAAATTTTTTAACCTAGAGTAGGCCGCATTGGTGTGGCTTGTTCTAGGTAAAAAAAATTACCTTTTGATGCCTTTTGTGAGTGAATCTCATGCTTCATCTAGCCTTCCAAATGGAGCTATAAATTTAAAATTTTTATGCTAGAATAGGTCGTGTTGGCATGGCCCTTTCTAGCATAAAACTTTGATAGCCTATATCTTTTGATTGGCAATTGCAAATGTGACGGGAAACACTCGCGAAACCTGCAAATCCTTGAAAAATACAACAACACTCTTCGAAAATATGCACAAACTCTCAAAACTAACAAACGGAAGAGACAGAACAAGCGTGCTGGGTACAATCTCCCCCCATAGGAGTGGTTCTCTCCTTCCACCTCCTATGTATTTATGTATATTCCTCCAAAAAGCTTTCGAGCAAAAATCATACAAAAGCCTGTGCGCTTTCCTCCATGCACCCTTTTACAAAAATCCCATCCACCTTCTAGAATAGCTGGCTTTTTCTAAAAATAAAGCTTTTTCTAACTTTAGTTTATTCACTTAGCCAAGCCACTAATATTCCAAATTTCAAATATGTACATAAGCTTTTGTAATATCAAAAAATTAGGCATAAGCCTTATTCATCCTCGCATCACTGGAGTTGCGCCTACGCGCCCAAAATATGACGGATCATGCTTGCCAGATGCCATCACCCGATCAATTACTCTTCCCCTGGATTCACACAATCAATAGTAATGAAATATTTCAAGCATAAGATTACCTTGGAATTAATCACCACAATCAATCAACCTTTCAGTTTTATAGCAACGTGAAATTAATAAATCACAGATGAATGGTGCACACATGTGACACATACCATCTCATGGTGCACCTAATGCTACACATGAATAAAATCGTACAGATGGTGCACACATGCTACACATACCATCATCGCATAAGTGTTGCACACAATGCTACACACTCATATAGCTGCAGCTGTATATCCAACCATGTAGGAGCACACATGCATCAGCTGCACAACAAAAATGCTGGATCTCACTAAACTAAATACTAAAGGATTAAATTAATGGGATAATTCCAATTCTCGTAACATCCCTCTTGCTTGAAATCGCAATTGCCCTCAATTGCATAACAAAAAAGTTGTCACTAAATCAGGGTACTAGCAAAAATATCGCTCAGGCATCCACTTAGCATCCTCAACGGGGTGGTTCTCAAATGTAAGAAGATAAATAGGATACGAGTTTCCACGTCTCGTTTGAGTGATTTGTTGATCCATGATCTTGTCTAGCTCTAAGAGTTGGGTCTCTCATTGAAGCAATGGTGCATCGTCTAAAATAGGTCGAACTGGTGGGTCTCCATGGAAAGGTTTCAGTAGGTGCACATAAAAAAAAATTATGAATTTTCCAATCTGGTGGTAATTCGAGCCAATAGGCAGTCATTAATGTGTTTCAAAACTTTAAAGGGACCATAGAATTTAGGGGCAAACTTAACTATAGGGTGTGTCTCAATACTCTTAAGTTTGCGCTTCTCAATACGTAACATAACTAGGTCACCTTCAGCAAATACAACTTTCTTTCTACCCTTGTTTGCACGTGCAATATACACAGCTTGAGCATGCTCGATATTCTTTTTGACAGTAGCCAAAATGCTAGAGAAATCTTCAGTAAATCAATCAGCAGCCTCTACTTGGTGCTTAAGGCGGGTCAATGGAGTAGGAATGGTCTTTTCATAGACAATTTGGAATGGAGATTTGCCTGTAGCAGAGTGCTTAGTGTTGTTTTAGGCAAATTGTAATATGTGTATAAATTTGTCCCATTTGCCTAGCTGACCAGACACGTAAGCACGTAACATGTCACAAATAGTATTTTGTGTGACCTCAGTTTGGTCATTAGACTCAGGATGAAAAGCAGTGGAAAAATCTAACTTCGTACCAAGATTGTCAAAGAGTGCGGTCCACAAGTTACCACAAAATTTACTATCCCGGTCTGACATGATTACTTTTGGATGGCCATGGTGTATAAAGATGTGCTTGATGAACAAATGAGCAGCCTGAACTACGGTCCAAGTCTTCTTACAAGGAATAAAGTAAGCCTGCTTGCTAAATCTATCAATGATAGTCCAAATCATATCAAAACCTAAGCTAATTGTAGGAAATCCAGTAATAAAGTCCATAGAAATCTGCTCCCATGGGCCATCAGGAATTGGTAAAGGCATAAGTAAACCTTGATATTTGCCCTTGTAGCTCTTGACTTTTTGACAAATAAGACATTGTGCAATAAAAGTTGCAACATCAACTTTCAGCTTAGGCAAAAAAAAATCTTGAATTACAGTCTGATACGTAGCAGTGACGCCTCTCTGTCCCATGTAGGGTGGCTGATGTACCTCTTCTAGTACCAAGCGTCGAAATGGTGCAGTGACACACAAGCACTTTTCATAGAATAGATAGTCATTATGAATGGAATACGAGGCCATAGGGGTGCTATTAGCTTGCTTAATTTTATGCCAAATTTTTGAAAAGTCTCGATCAATAGAGGATAGTTCGCCTTCATAGGCTTGAAAGGGTCTCCCTCGATGATTGAGATATTATTTATGCTAGGTCGACGGCTCAATGCATCGGCAACTACATTGTCTTTGCTTGATTGATATTGGATCATCAGTTTAAAGTTGTCAAAAAAGGTAGCCCATTTAATGTGCCAATCTGAGATCACTGGTTGAGTAAGGAGATGTCTAAGACTCTGGTGATCAGTCTTAATGAGTAACTCAGAACCCATAAGATAGCGTTTCTAGAGTTTAAGGGCATGCACCACATCGGCTAATTCTTTATCATACGTGGAATAGTTTAGCTCTGCTGGTTTTAATTTATGTGACTCGAATGCAATTGGATGGTTATCTTGCATGAGCACAGTCCCAAAACCCTTTCCACTACCATCAGTTTCCATGACAAAGAAGGGTCTCGTAAAGTTCGGCATGGTCAAAACTGGTGTGTGTGTCATTGCACCCTTAAGTCATTGAAAAGCTAAAGTGTGCTGCTCACCCCAAGAGAAAGCACGAGTCTTACGTGGTAGTTTGGTCAATGGATGTGCCTTGTGTGCAAAATTTCTAACAAATCTGCGATAGAAACTACACAGACCTAGAAAAGATCGTAACTCATGGATATCTTTAGGCTGTGGCCAGTTTACTATCACTTCTACCTTCATGGGATCTACTGGAATGCCTTCAGCTGAAACAATGTGTCCAAGATATTCAAATTTCAAGCTGGAAAAAAGAACTTTTCTCCGGGTTGGCATACAGTTGGTTCTTACGTAAGAGAGAGAAAACAAGATCCAAGTGTTTCTCATGTTCCTCTTGACTCTTGCTATAAATCATGATATCATCAAAGAAAACTACCACAAAGTCTTGATAGGGTAGGAAGATATGATTCATCATTTGACTAAATGTGGCAGGTGCATTGGTCAATCCAAAAGGCATAACAAGAAATTCATAGTGACCAGTTTGGGTTCTAAAAGCAGTCTTGAAAATATCGGGCTCGATCACTCTCACTTGATGATATCTTGACTTAAGATTGATCTTGCTAAAGATTGTGGATCCTTTCAACTTGTCAAGTAGATCATCAACTCTCGGAATGGGGTATCGATTTTTCACTGTGATTTTATTTAAGGCACGATAATCGATGCACATTCGGAAAGTTCCATTTTTCTTCTTGACAAGGAGAATGGGTGCCCCAAATGGTGAGCTACTAGGTCGAATTAGGCCTCTAGCCAAAAGATCTTCTATTTGGGATTGAATCTCTTGCTGCTCAATAGGATTGTGTCTATATATGGTGATTTACACGGTGGTGCGCTACCTAGAATAAGGTTAATCTTATGATCCTCAGGTCTAGATTGAGGTAGGCCAGGGGGTAGGTCTTCCATAAAGCAGTCGTCATAAGTAGCTAGAAAAGGATCCAAAGGCTCTTGCTTAGTTTTCTTAGTCTCATGACTAGCCTCAATCTTATTGACCATAACCAGATATGTCTTCTCATGTTTGCGCAAAGCTCTTTTAGCTTGGGTATGTGATAATATAGGCGAAGAGGGAAGATTCTTGTCGAATTCTAAAGTCATAGTCTCAGTGCCTTGAGTCAGAGTAATGGTGCGTTCAAGATAATCAGGTTTGGCATTGTGATCGATGCGCCAGGGCACCCTAGAATGAGATCGTGCTCACGTAAAGGAGCGACTAAGAAATCACGACTCTCAACTAATGGCCCTAAAGTCACCTCAAGATCCTTAACCATTTGCAAACAATTATAATTCGATCCTTGAAAAGATGATTTGACTTTATATTTTGTTTTGATGATTGTGAGCCCTAGCTTTTCAACTAAACATTGCGAAATGAAATCATGGGTGCTTCCATCATCAAATAAGACACTATGTTCTTTTTCGTGCAATAGTGCAGTCATATGTAACAAAGAAGTATGAAAATAAGATGCACTTTAACGTGACTCTTACCTGAAGGGGTGTAGTCGGCATCTTCAGTGTCGTTGTCCTCATCCTCGCCCTCTTTCTTGAAAGATTTATCATGGGATCCATCATCAATGTAGTTGATCCGTGTGGAGTTATTGCGCTAACTATTATTGTTGGTACGTCTATTGGTTCTCCCTCCATTGCCTCCGTTGTTGTTGGTAGCATTCTTTGCTTGGGTACCTATCTTATGTAGAGCAAATGGATTCTTTGGACATTCATAAGAGTAGTGTCCCTTCTCTTTGCATTCATAACATGTGACAAGTTCTATGGTTCTTCAATTAATACGTGACTTAGTAGGTTTCCAATTAGACTTACGATTATATCTACCAACTTTACCTCTTACACCCTCCTGCTTGAAGTATGAAGTATGCTTCTTTGCTCGAGGGGTGCGAGTAGCAAAGCTTCTTCCCTGCTTTCTTTCTGACTCTAATGCCAAATCCATAGTATCAGAAGCTGTAGATGGTTGAAGCATACGTACATCAGCATGAATAGTGGGACGTAAACCCTCAACAAAGGTACGACATTGCTCCTTTCGAGACACTTTCTCAATAGTTTGCAATTGAAGTAGAGAGGAAAGACATTTCTCGGTGTATGCATCCACACTCTCATTATCCAACTGCCTCAATCTTCGCCATTGCCTACGAGTATCCTCTTCAAACTGTGTAGGTAGGAAGCGCTTCTTGATTTTATCTTTGAATGCTTCCCATGTCTTTGGAACATGAGTGCTTTCGGCAACCACACTCCACCATAATTGTGCATTGCTTGTCATGTGACTTGCAACGAGTTTTACCTTCTTGATCTCTTTGTACCGTTCTCTCAAAAAGTATTGATTGAAAGAACTAATCCACACAAGTAAATCTTGGTCAAATCTTTTACCATCATATTTTGGAAAAGAAAAAGTTTTGCGATTAATCTTACCAAACTTCTTCTTATCATGAAGCTTGAGTGCTTTCAAGATGGCCTTTCCAACATTGTCTTCATCGCTGGACTCATGTGAAGGAGTAGTGTCGTGATGTCGTCGTAGTGAAGTCTTCACATGTCGCTTCTTCTTCCTTTGATGTCTCATCTTGCTTCTTCCATGCTCACTATCACTAGTGTCTGATGATTTGCTGCTTTCACTTTTTTCATCATCTCTGTCCTTCATACGCTTCTTTGTGACTTCAGTCATCTCTTTTAACAATCGATTTGTGTGTTCTTCGTTGGCTTTATGCATGTCGCACATGTTGCGCATGTACTCAAGTTCTTGCTCAAGGTCCCGTGCATGATGTTTCCATGCATCCAGGGAATCTGATGCATGCATAGGTTCCTCGTCCTCAATCGATATAGGTGGCTTCCAAGTTGTCGTCACTTGGCATAGAGCATCTTCAATTTCTTGACATTGTTGCTTCTCATGCTGATAGCGTTCTCGCCATTCTTCCTCAGTAAGTGTTATCGGTGTTGAACTTCTTCTTGATCGATGGTGATCGTTTTCCACATCCTCATCATCATGTAGATCTTTAAGATAACCTATCTCTGATGGAATACGCCTTCCAAACATAGTTAAGTATGTGCATGGTGTAAAGAAGAAATCACTATGAAAGGAAATACACACAAACACAAGACTCAATTCAGTTTCCAAGCTTTGAAAGCGGCTATTTGTCGAATAGTATCTCTGTGGGCTCTCAAACTCACATGATTCCAACAAGTGAATCCACGTTGCTAGGTACAAAGCAAAGCTCATGTCCGAATAGTACTTGTAGACTGCTTCCTGCTCTTGTGAACACTTGCTTTTGAGATTCTCCTCTTCCAAAATCCGTTCGGTTGCTCCCTTGTTTGCACTTTTGCCTTGAAGGATATCTTTATGACTAGGAACTTCAAAGAATAGAGTAATAAAGTGACTTGACCTAGTGGATAGTCACCAATTGTTAAGCGGACTTGAGCTAGAATAGTATTGGGATGGGGGACCTCCCCGGAAGTTTTAGGAGCAATCTCCCAAGGCTCCCTTGCACGCAACCAACAGTGCCTTTGATGCCAGGTATGCCAAGGACTATGCCTTGGTCGCCGCCTTCGTCATACGCTTGGAGGAGCTAGGGCGCGGGTGTGCGTTCGCAAGCTTCAACCTGTCTGCGTACGGCCAACTTCTTTTGCTGTGATTTTTTTTCCTTCACCATGTTTTTCTGCCTCTGATCCGTTCTGCACTGTTTGCTTCTGCTGCTTCGAACTTCGTTGCGTTCTTGTATGCGGTGTTCGCAATCTGATGCGTGCTATGATTTCTTGTTCGAGGATGCGAGGTGCATGTGCTTTCCATGCTATGGACGATGAAACCTTGGCTTTGATACCACTGCGACGAGAAACGCTCGCAAAACCTACAAATCCTTGAAAAACACAGCAACACTCTTCGAAAATATGCACAAACTCTCAAAACTAACAAACGGAAGAGACTGAATAAGCGTGCTGGGTACAATCTCCCCCCATAGGAGTGGTTCTCTCCTTCCACCTCCTATGTATTTATGTATATTCCTCCAAAAAGCTTCCGAGCAAAAATCATACAAAAGCCTGTGTGCTTTCCTCCATGCACCCTTTTACAAAAAGCCCATCCACCTTCTAGATAGCTTACTTTTTCTAAAAATAAAGCTTTTTCTAACTTTAGTTTATTCACTTAGCCAAGCCACTAGCTCATACAATGGCCTACACCTAGACCCCCCATTGTTGGTTTAGGACAGTTCTCGCGAACAGGGGTACCGCTTTTTTTGGGAGTCTCTCGGTTCCCCCCAGTCTCGCTTCTATCGGGTGGGACCGGGAGCTCATTGCAGGACGAGTCGGAGATGGAGGAGGAGACAGAGGTGGACCTAGAGGACCTAGAGTGGCAGAGGGTCAGAATTGTGGGTCACTTGGGCAAGACTTAATACATTGATCCCTCCATCATCTTATCAACCCCAGATGGAGTGGTTTGGCGCCTTTGGATTTGGGAAAGCAGACCCTTATGTGACCTTCAGTGGGACCCAGGGGAGTGGTTTTGGCCCACCCACATAGGGCACTTGGACCGGATAGAGGAGGTCTCCTTCTTCTCGTATACCACTCGCATCGGGTGTCGTCCACAGCTGGAGGCAACATCATGGTCCCCTTCGAGGGAGCGCCATTGGCCAGAGTAGGATGTCCCGAAATATGGCGGATCATGCTTGCCAGATGCCATCGCCCGATCAATTACTCTTCCCTTGGATTCACACAATCAATAGTAATGAAATATTTCAAGCATAAGATAACCTTGGAATTAATCACCACAATCAATCAACCTTTCAGTATTATAGCAACGTGAAATCAACAAATCACAGATGAATGGTGCACACATGCGACACATACCATCTCATGGTGCACCTGATGCTAAACATGAATAAAATTGTACGGATGGTGCACACATGCTACACATATCGTCATCGCGTAAGTGGTGCACACAACGCCACACACTCATATAGCCGTAGCCGTATATCCAGCCATGTAGGAGCACACATGCATCACAACGGAACAGCGAGCACACATGCATCAGTTGCGCGACAAAAATGCTGGATCTCACTAAACTAAATACTGAATGATTAAATTAATGAGATAATTCCAATTCTCATAACAGCAAATGGGATCATGTAGCTTATCAAATAAAATGGCAAGACATGATTCACACATCTATCATGTTTGTTTCAACATTTAATCAAGTTAGATGCATCAAATAGACATTTTATAAAGTTATGGCTAATTTTCTCCACCAAGTTAAAGCATGATCACCCATTATACGCTATTATTTTTCAAGGGTGAGGTTAGTAGGATAGCCCAATTAGACACTCCTTTTCAAATGAAAGTCTTTGTTTAAAAGAAAAAAAAAGGCTATGTTGGCAACCTACAATACACTTGGAAAGGCAAAGTTTTTTACCTAGAACATGCCACTTGGGGCTAACCAATTTCCTAAAGCACATTTCACATGGATAGGCCTTGCTTTTTGGATGTCTATGATAGTGTCTTAATAAATATAATCACTTCAAATAATCCAAATTTATTTTAAGAGTTTTTAGTGTCCATTATTACTTATTTAAAAATATGATGGTGTCTTGAAAATATGATTGCATCAAATGGATCAAAATATGATGATGTCTTGAATACTATGCTTGCTTTGGGAGAGTCAGCTATTTGTTCCTTTAAATTTTACTCTACAAGAGTCCAAACATTTTCATCAAGTATATGTAATTGAAAAATGGTTGTTGTCTTCTTGATGTGGTTAAGAGACTTCAAATTCAGTGATGTTGATTTTGCATGTGAATGCTTGTTTTGGTGGGTTTCGTTCGGATTATACATCTCAAAAAATCTCGCTCGGAGGTTGAAAACGAGCCTTTATTGAGAAAGTGCTTTATAAAAGCATCCAAATTCTCAATTTATCCTTCTCTTAAGCAACCTTAAATATCTATTTTAGTTAGAAATCTTTAGAATTTCTCTCATCTTGGGCCCATATCTTGAAACTAGAACTTCACATTCATTCATTATAAATGATTGTTTGGTGCATTGTTTTTGTTGAGCATACCACATGTGCAACTTGATCTAAGGGATGCACTCAATGCCACTTTCTTGTAATACATGTGAATGAAGCACATTAGAGCACAGTAAATGTGGTCTCATTTGTGTTTAGGGAGTGTAGAAGGTATAGTCAATGTGGTCTCATTTATGTCTAGAGAATGAGGAGCTTCACCTCTTAAATCTTTTAACTTGGACATCACCTCTATAAAGTCTACTTTTGCAATGGGGACGCATGAGATGAACTACATAAGTGTGAGAGGTGTAGGCTAAAGTGTGGAAAGCACATCTCATGTGCGAGTGAATGAGAAAGAGGGCTTGATTATAATGATTGATGGAGGCTCTCACCTCCATGGGAGTTCAAGGGTTTAGAAGGGGATTCCAGGGTTTGAAAGGGGGACAAGGTTGAGAGAGCTAACTAGGAGTTCTAGTGTTTAGAGAGGGTTACAGGGTTTAGGAGAGTCCAAGGTTGAGGAGTGGAGAGCTAGTCTCCTTCGTGGATTCGAGGGGGAAGGGTGGAGGAGGAGGGAGGAGAAGGAGGGAGGGAGGAGGAGGACGAGGAGGAGGGAGGAAGGAGGAGGAGGAGGGAGGAAGGAAGGGAGGAGAAGGGAGGAGAAGGAGGAAGGAGGAGGAGGAGGGGGGAGGAGGAGGGAGGAGGAGAAGGATGAGGAGAAGGACGAGGGAGGAGGAGGAGGAGGAGGAGGAGGAAGAGGAGGAGGAGGGAGGAGAAGGATGAGGAGGAGGAGGAGGAGGAGGAGGAGGAGGGAGGAAGGAGGAGGAAGGAGGAGGAGGAGGGACTACAAGGGTAGAGAGTGCAAGGGTAAGGGCATGCTAGAACATGATAGTCTAAGAGAGCATGAACGCAATGGAGATCAATTGCATGAACACAATAGTGAGCTTGAAAACTGAACCCCAAAGAGTGAGAGCTTAGAAGGAAAAGAGAAGGAAAGAGAGGAAAAGAGAGTTGTTTCAAGAATTGGTTCAAAGTGAGGGGAGTGTGCAAGACTATTGTCATATAAGATTTGTGTTGACTTGAATCCCTTATTATATTCAAGGTACATGAGAGTATCCCTTTGCCTATGGGATTACTCTCTTGCCAAATACACGTGTCAACCAGCGCCAAGAGCCCTTTATTAACACATTAATCAACCAAGCCACAAGCGTGACCAAGCCACAAGCATGTACTATGGGGTGTAGGCCCATATTCCAACACCCCCCCATGGGCCAAAGCACCTTGAAACGTGGAAAAGGACAAACAAAGGTCATCCCAACCACAACGAGGGAGACCACAAACTGCACGGGAGTCAGCATATCAAAGTTTCCCCAAAGTGCATAAACATGTCAGTCATCAGTCGTCGCCGGTGCATGCGAGCCGCCGCCAAATCATCGCATTGAATACAAGACACAGATCACAACACTCCATGCAGGGTCATACTGAACAGTCTCTTGTGAATCACGATGCCTCCGTAGGAGCTACCACGGGTCATCGCATCCCGCAAGCAATACACAACCTACCGAAACAACCGGTTCTGATACCATGTTGACGAAAGAGAGTGCCATGTGTCATCACAGGGTGTTCAGGTGCAAGGGTCCCACTCTTCGTCCCATAGCCACACAATGCTCTCTCTCCTCCCAAAAAGTCCCTAGAGGGATGACAAAGAGAGAGGATTGAAACCCTTATTATATTCAAGGTACATGAGAGTATCCCTTTGCTTATGGGATTACTCTCTTACCAAATACACGTGTCAGCCAACGCCAAGAGCCCTTCATTAACACATTAATCCACCAAGCCACAAGGGGGTACTAAGAGGCATAGGCCCATATTCCAACATTAATGACATATTGCATCCTCAAGGCAAATGAGTACCAAGCCACATCCATACCCCTCACGGGCTTGCATGAGCAAAGGCCGAAGTGTATGATCTACCATTTTTGTAAACTGTCACATTCCATATAACTTTTACTAACAATAAGAAATCTTTGCAAGGGCAGCCTAGAAGGATCAGTCTACATACAAAAATAGAGTCCCATCTAAAGCGATGAATGATTAGAAAGCAAAAGTGAGTGGTCCACCCACAGGTCACATGTGAAATCATTGTTCGAGTTAGCATGGATTAAGTACCACCTATCCAGTCGGCCCTGGTACGATGAGGGTCCATTGTTATAAAATGTAAACTCTTTATCACAGGGTTTAAGAAAACCCAAAGGTCAAAAGCATGTAGACCTAAAAGCGTAGAAGCCCAAGAGATGTGTTCCATAGTTAGCATACCAAATCGATGTGTTATGATGTCATCATAACTTGGAGCATTATGGAAATCTCCACAAAGGAAAGCGATTCCACGGCATGGGTAAGCTGCCATAACCTTTTCTGAAAGCTGGAATCTTGAGGAGCATAAACAAATGCAAATCCATATATTTCTCCATGGATCAGGCATTGTTTTACTAACCGTATGTTACTAGGATGATTGAAAGCAAGACAAGGATTGAGATCATGTTTAATATCAATAGTATGCAAAAATATCTGTCACAACCAACATATAATATATTGTGGGGTTAAAGGTCACTGTGCCTTTACCTTGGTTATGTACAATACTCAAACACATATAGAAATGAATCAAAAAGAAGATTAGGGTGTTCTGCACCCACCAAAAACTTGTGTGGCTCTCTGTTTCTCTCTCTCCCTCTTCCATTCTGCTTCCGTTGAGAGCACTCTCAACTGGTATCAGAGCCCGGGTGATCTAGCTGAGCTTGCGTGAATGCCTAGAAGCTCAACAGCTCTGTGGAAGGAAGGAGAAGCTTTGTGGGAAGCTTTGTGAGTGACTTTACGTACATCCAAGTGTGCAAAGACCTTGAAGGAACCTTTGGAAAAGTCACTTTAGTTTTGCGAAGTGGTTTTGAGAGCTTGTTAAGTGTTTTCAAAGAAAAAGTCATTTTTTAAGCTTTTCCTGTTCCGTTCGACGACAGAGACTCTGTATTGACTTGTAGAGGCAACTATTGCTTGCTTTTGGTGTCCACTTCACTTCAAGAGCTTGGAAACACCTTCATTCTTGAATCTGAGATCATTTCATTGGATTTCTGACTCAGTGTGTCAGTTCCTACGTTTTTTTGCTCGGGTATTGGAACTCAAGTTTGGAGCAACCATTTGCAGATCTGTCAAGTCCGATGGACTCAGGAGGACTCAAACTTCTATGTTGCTCATTATTCGCACTCTGGTGGAGTTTACAAACAGTTCTATTTCCAAAAACGTTTTTCAGTCCATGTGTTGGACCCAGTGATTAAGACCACGGTTTCCAAAACCGTCTGTCCCATTGCATTTCGGACGCCCAAAAACCCCTACCTGCCAGTTCTTGCACGATTCGGTGGAGTATTTTCAGAGTTATAGATCTCTGTGTATTGGATTTTGTCTCTCTATTATGCATTTTTCATTCTAAGGTTTTGAAACCTTAGATTTACGCCACATGGCAGTGGATAAGTGTT
This sequence comes from Dipteris shenzhenensis, assembly GCF_047967505.1. NCBI lineage: Eukaryota > Viridiplantae > Streptophyta > Polypodiopsida > Gleicheniales > Dipteridaceae > Dipteris > Dipteris shenzhenensis. The sequence goes on from NC_141624.1 coordinate 50,024,570, forward strand.
GACTCCCATTTCTCACTCATTGGTTGGGATTTTGGAGTTCCAACAGAAGAGAGATATTTGGAGATTTTCTTGCTGAGTCCGATTATGCAATGGCGCCCATGTTTTGAGGCATCTCAGGTTCTATTTTCAGTAGCGATCATTGCTGTGGGACCATGATTTCTTGAGCATACCTTATGCAGATCACTCTAGTTGCAGAACTCTAGTTGCAGTTTGACCCATGTGCGCTCATTCATGGTGTGCATTGGGTTACAGTGGATGATTTATAGGCCATTCGGATGCATTGCGATCCTTATTAGATCCACTGATAGGCCCAAATTGCCTTGTGGAATGCTATTTTTATGGACGCTTTGCACATGAATGCTATTTTATGCTGAGGGACAGCTTTGACACATTGCAGGTGATGCACTGATAGTGTTATGCTCTCTTGGATGAGATATTGTTGATGTATATGCCCATGGACGGTGTTTATGCATGAGCCATTTGGCACTTATTGGCATTTTGGATTGCCATTGCCGTTGGCATTTTCTTTTGGGCCAGATTTGCTCATATGGATGCATAGTACATGCACATGAGTCAGCTATATTGGATTTTGGAGTCTGTAATTTTGTAGGCAAAGACTTATATGATCACTCCCTGGTCTTGAGGGATGAGCACGGTGGCTGAGCAGCGAGTAGTGCCATGGACCCATCTTCTCAAGGAGCACATAAATACAGAGGCTCAGAGGGTGGCAACAGTAAAGATTGGTCAGATTTTGGAGATTCTTTTTCCTTTACATCTCGAGTCTACAACGCCTCGATGGAATACGGCCTTAGTTCTTACCCTGGAGCCCGAAGGACCTTTGCAGGAGGAGGCTGAAGGTTCCGCTGGTAGAGCACCCAAGAAGCAAAATATTAGTGGACCTGTAGTGTCCTCTACCAGTGGTTCACATACTTCGCCATGGACAGGCAGATTGAGATTAGGAGAATCTCCTCAAAGCAATGCAGATAGTGGTATGCAAGTATCATGAAAAGGAAAAGAGAAAGTAGATCAACCCATGGTTGATGTAAATGCAGGTCACCCTTATGTGGATGGTGAATCCAGTGGCTCAGAACAGAGCCTCGATGATGAGCTAGGTATTCCTTTTGTTGTTACACCTGGAGTAAGGAAGACAAGGGATGTTTTGAGAGCACCTGGTAGTGAGCCTATGTTGCGCAGGTCTACCAGAGCTAGGTATCCTATGGATAGGTTGAAATATGATGGATTTACAACCTTTCACTATGCCTATATGGTCAAAGTGATACATGAACGAGAACCCACTTCTTTTGAGCAAGCCATGGGAAAAGAAAAATGGGAGAAAGCCATGGATGAAGAAATGGATGCCTTGGAAGCAAATGCTACATGGAAATTGGTGCCTTTGCCTAAAGACAAGAATGCAATTGGCTGCAAGTGGGTTTATAAGGTGAAGCACAATGCAGATGGTTCTGTGAATAGATACAAGGCAAGATTAGTTGTCAAGGGGTATGCACAGACATATAGCATTGATTATGAAGAAACATTCAGTCCGGTTGCAAGGATGGCAACCGTAAGAGCAGTCACTCCTATGCCTGCGGCAAAGGGATGGTCTTTACATCAGATGGATGTAAAGAGTGCTTTCTTGCATGGTGATTTGAAACAAGAGGTCTATATGGAGCAGCCACCAGGTTATGTTCATGTTGTTCATCCTGAGTTTGTTTGCAGGTTGAAGAAAGCCTTGTATGGCTTGAAGCAAGCACCCAGAGCATGGTTTGACAAGATAGGACAGTATCTTGTCACTATTGGCTTTCAGATTTCCAAGGCAGATTTCTCACTTTATGTGAGAAAAATATAGAAAGGTATTATGCTACTTGTCATTTATGTTGATGATTTGATCATCAGAGGTGATAGTGATGAAGATATCCTTCATGTGAAATGGCAAATGATGCCGAGAATAGCCAAGAGGATTTACAAGGCTCAAATGATATGCACAATGCCAGAAAATAGCCAATAGGCTTTGTAATAGTGGCATGTGAAGGTAAAATCAAATACTGTGCAATCTGCCCACTGATCAATTGACCAATGCCTCTAAAAACTCTGAAGTCTACTCACTGAACTATGGAAGATCGAGTTTCAGGACATGTCATGATGTGAAACCACATGTGAGCGTAGGGATTGACTCCAAGTAGGAACATTTGAGAATTTTGTATGTTGACTCAGGTGCGTCAAACCACATGACAGGTCATGCAGAATGGATGCAGGATGCAAGGAAAATGGAAAAACCAGGATTTGTGGAGACTGGTGATGATACTGCACATCCTATTATGCAGATTGGTAAAATTCCTTTGTCTATGCAGGATGGGAAAAAGAAATACTTGTCTGATGTATTTCATGTTCCGAATATCACCAAGAACCTGGTTTCTATTGGTCAAATGGTTGAGCAAGGCTTGCAGGTCAGATTTAATCCTCGTGGATGCTTTGTTGAGGATATGAAAAATAAAGGTCGCTTGATAGCAAAAGGGAAGAAGAAGGGCAGGATGTTTACGTTGGATGCAGACATGCCTGAATTGAGTGTAGCAATGTTTGCACATGGGACTGGTGTAGTTGCAGATATTAATATCTGGCATAAACGCATTGGTCATGTTAATGTACAACGACTTAAATTAATGCAGGTCCAAAATATTATTGCAGGATTGCCCAAGTTCAAGGTTGCAGAAATGCATAAGATATGTGAAGCCTATCAATTTGGAAAACAGGCAAGGAAACCATTTCCTAGACCTGTTCAAGATAGTAAGAGGCCATTGGAATTAATCCACTCAGATGTGTGGACTACTAAAGCTGCATCTGTTGGAGGCTATCATTATTTTGTCACTTTTATTGATGACTATAGCAGAAAAGTTTGGGTGTATTTTATGAAAAAGAAAAAAGAAGTGCTTGGGCATTTCAAAGCTTTTAAAGCTATGGTTGAAAAAGAAACAACCTTGCAAATAAAATGCCTAAGGTCAGATGGAGGGGGAGAGTACCTCTCAAATGAGTTTACAAGGTTCTTGCAAGAGCATGCCATAAAGCAGCAATATTCATGCAGTCATACCCCACAGCAAAATGGACTTGCAGAAAGGAAAAACAAGCATATTGGAGAGGTATCTCGTGCCATGCTCAACGAAAAAGACCTATCAAATTTCTATTGGGCTGAAGTAGTTGCTACAACAGTCTACATAATGAACAGGACTCCCACTATAGCAATACATGGCATGACGCCAGAGGAGAGGTATACTGGTAGGAAACCAAATATTTCTCATTTGAAAGTTTTTGGTTGCATTGCCTATGTTCATGTGCCAGATGAGTTGAGATCCAAGTTGGATCCAAAAGCTGAGAAGTGCATCTTTATTGGTTATTCTCTGCAGTAGAAAGGGTATAGATGCTATAACCCTTCTACTCGTAAGTTTACAGTAAGCAAAGATGTTGTTATTGGAGAGGTATCTCGTGCCATGCTCAACGAAAAAGACCTACCAATTGCTATTGGGCTGAAGTAGTTGCTACAGCAGTCTACATAATGAACAGGACTCCCACTATAGCAATACATGGCATGACGCCAGAGGAGAGGTATACTGATAGGAAACCAAATATTTCTCATTTGAAAGTTTTTTGTTGCATTGCCTATGTTCATGTGCCAGATGAGTTGAGATCCAAGTTGGATCCAAAAGCTGAGAAGTGCATCTTTATTGGTTATTCTCTGTAGTAGAAAGGGTATAGATGCTATAATCCTTCTACTCGTAAGTTTACAGTAAGCAAAGATGTTTTTGATGAGATGAGCAACTGGTATAAACTAGTAAATGTGGTTGATGATGTAGATGCACAAAATGGTAATGCTACATAGAATTCACAGCAGCAATCACAAAATATTAGTGGACCTGTAGTGTCCTCTAGCAGTGGTTCACATACTTCGCCATGGACAGGCACATTGACATCAGGAGAATCTCCTCAAAGCAATGCAGATAGTGGTATGCAGGTATATGCAGGTATCACGAAAAGGAAAAGATAAAGTAGATCAGCTTATGGTTGATGTAAATGCAGGTCACTCTTATGTGGATGGTGAATCCAGCGGCTCAGAACATAGCATTGATGATGAGTTGGGTATTCCTTCTATTGTTACACCTGGAGTAAGGAAGACCAGGGATGTTTTAAGAGCACCTGATAGTGAGCCTATTTTATGCAAGTCTACGAGAGTCAAGTATCCTGTGGATAGGCTAAAATATGATGGATTTACAGCCATTCACTATGCCTATATGGTCAAAGTGATACAAGAACTAGAATCCACTTCTTTTGAGCAAGCCATGGGAAAAGAAAAATGGGAGAAAGCCATGGATGAAGAAATGGATGCCTTGGAAGCAAATGCTACATGGGAATTGGTGCCTTTGCCTGAAGACAAGAATGCAATTGGCTGCAAGTGGGTTTATAAGGTGAACCATAATGCAGATGGTTCTGTGAGTAGATACAAGGCAAGATTAGTTATCAAGGGGTATGCATAGACATATGGCAGTGATTATGAAGAAACATTCAATTCGGTTGCAAGGATGGCAGGTGTAAGAGCAGTCATTGCTATGGCTGCATCGAAGGGATGGTCTTTACATCAGATGAATGTAAAGAATGCCTTCTTGCATGGTGATTTGCAAGAAGAGGTCTATATGGAACAGCCACCAGGTTATGTGCATGCTGTTCATCCTGAGTTTGTTTGCAGGTTGAAGAAAGCCTTGTATGGCTTGAAGTAAGCACCCAGAGCATGGTCTGACAAGATAGGACAGTATCTTGTCACTATTGGCTTTCAGATTTCCATGACAGATTTCTCACTTTATGTGAGAAAAACAGAGAAAGGTATTATGCTGCTTGTCATTTATGTTGATGATTTAATCATCACAGGTGATAGTGATGAAGATATCCTTCATGTGAAAATGCTAGTGAAGCAGAAGTTTGAGATGAAGGATTTGGGAGAGCTGCGTTACTTCTTGGGCATTGAGGTGATTAGATCCACAAGTGGGATATGTCTCTTGCAGAGGCAGTATGGATTGGACATGCTGTCCAAATATGGAATGACAGGCTGTAAGCCTATTTCAGTTCCTTTGAAGCAGAATGTGAAGTTGAGTGCAGATGCAGGTGAGCTTTTGAAAGATCCTACTATGTACAGATGCATAGTAGAAAGTTTGATTTATATGACTAATACCAGGCTAGATTTGAGCTGAGCTATGCTATTGGGTTGGTAAGTCAGTTTATGCAGGCTCCAAGGAAACTGCATTTGGATGCGGCTAGACGCATACTGAGGTATGTGAAGTCCACATTACACTATGGACTATTTTATGAGACTGGGGTTCAGATACAGTTGGATGAATACACTGATGCTGATTGGGTTAGTAGTATTTCTGATAGACGATCTACCAGTGGATATGTGTTTTCTTTTGGGATGCTGGAGTCACTTGGAGCACCCAGAAACAGCCTACAGTTGCCTTGTCGACCAGAGAGGCTGAATACAGGGGTGCAATAATGGTTGCATGTGAGGCATCTTGGTTGCATAAGGATGCTTTATGATATGCATCAGTCTATAGATGGGCCAGTTGTCATTTATTGTGACAACATGAGTAGTATACACTTGAAAAATAACCCAGTCTATCATGCTAGAATAAAGCACATTGAGATGCATTACCACTATGTGCAAGAGAAGGTTCTAGTAGGTTTTATTGATCTAGTTTATGTCAGCACAGAGGATCAGGTAGCTGACATATTCATGAAGATATTGGGCACAGAGAAGCTGCGCAAGTTCAGAGACCTGCTTGGTGTGCAGAAATTGGGATTGAGATCGAGAGGGAGTGTTGAGATATCGAGCTCCACTCGTGATATGCCAGGGTGACCGTTGTGCATTTATGTCACCGACTTGTTAGCTGCAGATGCGGTTGGTACACCGCCCATGAATAATAACTGGATGACAGCTATCTTTATGTACTCTAGTTAATGGCTCAGTTAGTATGCCACCTAGGTTAGCTGAGTTTGGTTTGAGACCCACATATAGGGTTCATCTATTCCTTTTGTACGAGAGAGAGAGTTATTTTGCCTTTCACAACTAAGAAGAGGAAAACTGTTTTCAGCCTCCACCTTTGTGTGTATTCCCCCATTGTGTATGTGAGAAAGCTGCAAGTGAGACTCCTTACTTCTCTCCCACTCTCTTCACAGCTTTATCCTATTAAAATAGATGCAAATATAAAAGTATAACTTTCTTTGCCACTTTTTTATTCATAGAATAAGACTAGATGGCAATACCTTATCCATGTTAAAAGAGTCCACAACTCTAATGTTGTCATGATCCTCCATGTGAATTGATTCATTATGCACCTCCTTCACAAAGATAAATACAAATATGATGAGTATAATAAATAAGAGTTAACAAAATAGAATCTCAAAAACTCAAGGATTCAAAATGATCAAAACTACTAGGGAGCACATGTATGAAGAATGCAAAAGTTCAACACCAAAAATTGAAGATATCTTACATACTAGAACACTTCTAAAAATTATAATAGATTATATACTACATGAAATGGAATAAAACTCATCATGTTTAATAATTAAATCAAGCTTATTACAAAACCATAGGATACGAAAAGCATAATCATTAAGGCTAATGGACGACATGATGCAATGGAGAGATTGAATACATCTTATACACTAGAACACTTGTGAAGATGATAATCAATCGTATGATTCATATAATGGAATAAAACTAAGAATATTTGATAAAAAATAAATTGCCACAAAGATTCAACACCAAACATTGAAGACATCATATGCACAAAAAATTATGCTTATTAGAAAACCATAGGATATGAAAAGCACAATCAAGGCTAATGCTGAACATGATGCAATGGAGAGATTGAAGACATCTGATATACTAGAACACTTCCAAAGATGATAATTAATTATATGATCCATGTAGTGGAATAAAACTGAGCATATTTGATAGAAAATTAATTGCCACAAAGATTCAACACCAAAAATTGAAGACATCATATGCACATTAAATCATGCTTATTACAAGACCACAGGATAGGAAAATCACAAGCAAGGCTAATGGAAGACAAGATACAATGGAGAAATTGAGTATATTTTATACACTAGAACACTTCAGAAGATGATAATCAATGATACAATCCATGTAGTGGAATAAAATTGAGCATAGTTGCTAAAAATTTAATTGCCACAAATACATCAAACTTTGAAGACATCGTATGTACATTAAATTATGCTTATTACAAAACCATAGGATATGAAAACCACAACCAAGTCTAATGGAAGACATCATGCACTGGAGATATTGAGATGACATCTTACGCATTAAAACACTTCTGAAGATGATAATCAATCATATAATCCATGCAATGGAATAAAATTGAGCATGGTTTGATAAAAATTTAATTGCCACAAATATTCAACACCAAACATTGAAGACATCGTATGCACATTAAATCATGCTTATTAAAAAACCATAGGATATGAAAAGCACAACCAAGGCTAATGGAAGACATGATGCAATGGAGAGATTGAAGGCATCTTATGCAGTGGAACACTTCCTAAGACGATAATCAATCAAACAATCCATGTATTGGAATAAATTGAGAATAGTTGATGAAAATTTAACGTCCACCAACATTCCAAACCAAACATTGAAGACATCATATGCACATTAATTCATGCTTTTAAAAAAACCATAGGATATGAAAAGCACAACCAAGGCTATTGGAAGACATGATGCAATGGAGAGATTGAAGGCATCTTATGCACTAGAACACTTCCTAAGATGATAATCAATCATACAATCCATGTAGTGGAATAAATTGAGAATAGTTTATAAAAATTTAATTGCCACAAACATTCAATACCAAACATTGAAGACATTATACGCACGTTAAATCATGCTTATTACAAAACCATATGATATGAAAAGCATAATGAAGGGTAATAGAAGACATGATGCAATGGAGAGATTGAAGACATATTATACACTAGAACACTTCCAAAGATGATAATCAATTGTATGATACATGTGGTGTAATAAAATTGAACATATTTGATAGAAAATTAGTTGCCACAAATATTCAACATCAAACATTGAAGACATCGTATGCACATTAAATCATGCTTATTACAAGACCATAGGATAGGAAAAGCACAACCAAGGCTAATGGAAAACATGATGCAATGGAGAGATTAAAGACATATTATGCACTAGAACACTTCCCAAGATGATACTCAATCATACAATCCATGTAGTGTAATAGAATTGAGCATAGTGGATAACAATTTAATTGCCAAAAACATTCAATAACAAACATTGAAGATATTGTATGAACATTAAATCATGTTCATTTACAAAACCATAGGATATGAAGAGCACAACCAAGGCTAATGGGAGGCATGATGAAATAGAGAGATTGAAGACATCATATACACTAGAACACTTCTGAGGATGATAATCAATCATACAATCCATTTAGTGGAACAAAACTGAGCATATTTAATAAAAAAATAATTGCCACAAACATTCAACACACAACATCGAAGACATATTATGCACATTAAATCAAGGGTAATGGAAGACATGATGAAATGGAGACATTGAGGATGTCTTATACACTAGAACACTTCCAAAGATGATAATCAATCATACAATCCATGTACTAGAATATAACTCGGCATATTTAACAAAAAGTTAATTGCCGCAAACAATCAACACCAAACATTGAAGACATTGTATGCACTAGAACACTTCTTAAAATGATAGTCAATTGTATAATACATGTAATGAGATAAAAAATTAATTATCACAAAAGCTTCAAACTGTGTCACAAATTAATTTCTATCCCACTTTTGTATTCACAGCACAAATTACTAAATAGTACCTGCTCCATGTGAGAAAACTCAACAACTATGTTGTCATGATCTTGCATGTGCGTAGATTCACGAAGCATCTCCTTCATGTTGGAAGGCTTGGCCACTCTTTTGTTGTCACGATCCTGCATTTGCATAGATTCATGAAGCATATCCTTGAAATAGATAAAAACTAATATCATCTTAAATAAATTTGAGTAAACACAATAAATTCTTTAAAACTCAAGGATTCATCATGATTAAAGTTGCTATGTACCTGGTTCTCAAAAGATCCCTCTACGTTGCTCTCATGACCAACATGGGTAAATATGTCATTGTCCTACAACATTTAACATCTATTGAACTTAATAAGCTAATCTCATGTGCTTGTTAGAAAATACCCAACAGAGGGTACACGTAGCGGAAGACTTATAGGAATGCCCAGGAGCTCACACAGTGTGCGGTGTGGGTGTGGAATCACAGACTTCTTTACTTACGTGCATTCAATAGGTGTGCAGACTCATTAATAGACAATGAACCAATCAGATAGAGAAACCACCAAATAATATATTTCCGTCCACAACTATGGACACAATACAAAAGAGACAGATCCAGAGTCCCACCAATGGTGTGGTCCTCTGATCTTACCACAAAAGTCCTTCTCCTATCTGCTGGCTATCTCTAGACTAGAGTCCACGTGCTCCACCTCGAGCGTGAGTAGACTTTCCGTCTAGAATGATCTTCTCCACCTTGCTGTCTGGAAACCAGTCTAGGTGGGCAGCTTCCTGCAAGCTAAGTCTGCAGCACAAGGTACTACTTTCTCCTCCTGACTATAGGCCCAAAGATAGCCCTGCTGCTGCTCCTTCTGCTGGTGGAATTGCTGCTCCAGATGATGTTGAAATGAGGCCTGAATGGCCCCCTTATATAGCCCTCAAGGGCCTGGCCAAAAAACCGACTCAGTCTGTACAAAAACCGACCCAGTCTGTATGAAAACCGACCAGACTGCTTGGGAAAAACCGCCCTTAAAGGGCTCACAATTCAGGCCTTTTATGGCCCAAACTTCTAGGGCTTTTGGCCCTCCATTCAAGGCAGATATGCAACCTATAAAAGGCCTGCCACCTGCCCACTGACAGTCACATTCCTTGCTGCAGATCTGAGCCTGCACTCCCTGCCATGTCTGCGCCTCTGCAAACAGTGCGCCTCCATGTCCTAGATCCTCCGCAATCTGTCCCAGACTGTCTTGCTTCTGCTCCGTACTTTCCTGGCCCTATGTCCTGCCCTTAACAGTCCTAGATGTGCTGCCCACATGCCAGCCATGATGCTGTCTATGTGGCAGCCCCTTTCTCTCATTTCCTGTTGTGTACTGCCCTAGGTCTCCCTCCCCCATGCTCTCCTCATATGGGGGCTTACAGATGGGGAGGTGACCTTTCCAACAGTGCTCGTAAGCTCTATCTTCTTGGAGTAGAAGTAATGATGAAATCTATTTCATTAAAAACTCAAGTAATCAATGTAATTAAAGTTACCAAGTACCTGATTCAAAATAGATCCATCCACATCTCCTATGTGGATTGTATGTGTAGGTGTGTTATTTTCCTACAAATGAACCCAAGCTATTATAATAGATTTCCAAGTGGTTCAAATCATTAAGAAAACCCAATCAATGCATCTACATATTAAGATAATACTCCCAAATCAAGAAAGTATATTGCATTTAAAAGTACTAAGATCAATCTCACATTTGTAAATCGGTCTCACCATTTCTTGGGGTGAAGGTGTGCTTGGATTATTGGCCATCTTTTATTTCTTCTCGTACTTTCTTTTTCCTTGCATCCACACCAAGACCCATTGATAGATATCTTGGTCTTTCCATAGATAACTCGCTCCTGGAAATTGCAATGGTAATATATGATGAAGATTTGTAGAAATGACATCTTTGATTTGCTCTTTTCCCTTTGAGTTGTGATGCAAATCCACATGTACATTGTCGAACCAACTCCTTACGAGACGGCGATTGGTGCACATTATGGCATGTTGATCTTTTAATTGCTTGGCCAAGAGCTCTTTTCCATAAATCTTATTGACATCTCGATCCCTCTTAGCTGGCACACAAAATATCTGTTCATAGGTCGGTGTCTCAACCAAGGGATCGATGCTAGATCTACATCTAGCATTGGAATTTTCCTTGATCTCTTTCAGGTGAGAAGAAGAAAGAGTATCTTTTTATGTTGAAGGGCCTTTGGTGCTAGTTAGCATGTTTTTCATTAAAGGACTTAACTCTTTTGAGTTGAGCATATAGCATATGCTCAACAAGAAGAGAGACATCATCATGAGTGTAGTTTTTATCCATAAAAAAAGCTTGGTACTGTCACAAATATAAATTCACCATCTTCATCAGTAAGAAACCTAAGATCACTATGTAGATGTAAACTTTTTTTTTTTAAATGTCTACTTAACATATAGATGTATCCAATACTTAAAGTGAAAATGCAAAAAACCAAGGTCTAGGGCTTACCTTAAAAAGATTTGAGCTAACATTTGAAGGTCCTAAGGCGAACATTCTTTGTCTCACAGATAACAAAATAACATCAATAATTTTGTATGTCTATAATGAGAAAGATAGATGACTTTATCAATATTAGTAATTACATTGTTGCTTGCCATGCCACTGGCAAGATCCTCATATTCCCATCAACCTCTAGTCTCTTTCTTGTAACAACCACCCAATTACACAAACTAATGCAACAATGCCAAGCCCTCCAATTGTCCTCTTCAATATCAACTTTCCACTTGTCTCGTGACTTTTGATATTGTCTTAGCAATGCTAGTCGGACTTGCTTATTCTCAGAGTCCACTTGTTTGACAACTGCATATTGTGAACCTTGAGAGCCTTCCATATGATTATTTAACTTTACTAACATGACGCCACCCTCCTCTGGCCATGGAGGTATAGAACCAGGAAACCATGGAGCCAATAATCTCCCACTGACTATTAAATCCTTGCATTCATATGCAATCACACTATTAGATCCCTTACTCAATGGTATGAACTTGTGCAACAAAGAAGTTATAGGCCGTATGCAATGCCAAGTAAAAGGAATGCGGTTTCTTTGCAAGATACTCATTCTGGTCACATCATCTATTAGTAAAGTCTCAATCCCCTCTTCAATTGTGATCTGTTGCCTATAATATTCCGCACCAAAAAAAATCATAAACTCCCCATCTTGTTGGATAGCAAAAAAGGATACGATATGTCCTTTCCAATTTTCCACACTTGATAAGTCTTCAGCACTCTCATCTGGTTTGACAACTACCTCATCTCCCACCTTGTAGACTTCTCCCTTAAACAATACTTTCTTGTAAGCAATGACATTTCCAAAATTTTCGTGGTTCCTTTCAATACCAAAGAACTGCTCTAGATAGCAAACTTCTTCATCTTGTAGGCAACAATACGTTTTTTTCTTTTTAGATATTGCAATCCCTTTTTACTATAAAAGCCCCTCACATGGAGATCCTTGACCATATTGAAGAAAAGAATCCCATATTTCTTGGGCCTTCACAATAGAAGAGACTTCAAGAATCCCATGCTTGTGCCAATCAAAGCAGTCATATTTTTTGGGATCTAAAGCTGCATATCCGTTTGGCAGAGTAAGAAATGTATGTATGTCTCTAAGCATTCTAAAAATAGGAAAAAGACCATCTCTATCCCTTTGTATGTGATCAAAAACCCAAGTAAACAATCTCTGAGTATGATAGTTAACATAAGAGATCTCATTGTTGCGATTGTTTGAGGATATCTTTACATATGTAGATACCTTGCGCTCAAAAACATAGCACCAAAAAACATCATGCATGCCATGTCGTACAATATCATCAAAAGTTTCACCCATACCTACATAAACATAGATTTTGCATATGTAAGATTCCATATAAATATTACACAGATAAATCTTATGCATATGCAAGATGCTCTTAGAAGGAAAGCACAAACCTGCCACATGTTCAAGAGGAGATGAATTTGGACCCATATATTCCTCTTTCCTGACTCTCCAACCTAGCAACAAGGTTTTTGCCACTTGCATATTTGACTCTGACCATCCCTTATCACGAGTGTAATTAAAGTCGTAAGTCATATAAATGTGTGGGTATACCTTGTACTACACCAAGGATATAAGGCAAGCACCATTGAATGAACTTTTGATTCTCCTCAACCTTGAAGCTATCATGATACTTGCTAGGATTTCATGGCCATTGTCCAAAATGAACTGAATTAGGAGAGACCTTGAAAACCTCTTCAATAGCTCCATCAATTGCCCTTTTCACATCATTTGGTGATCCCTTAATGAGAGAAGAGGTATTTTTTTTGAACAAGTTCAATGAAAGTATATGCATGACATCAAAAACAAGATCCAAGGAAATATTGAAGCCATACAAGTCATACAACCTCCAAAGAATTGACTCTTGTGATAATCCTACATCTCGTAAAATAGCCTCTCTGTTATGTTGAGTGTACACCCTCTTTGACAAGGACAATGCATGTGCCATTTTAGAGACTGATCTTTTAGGAGGAGGATATGTTCCTTGATATCTATTTCCATCATAGATATATCGTCCTGTGAACCTTGTATTTGAAGTGTCCAAGGTTGTCCCTACGACAAAAAGCTTGACCACCATCTTTGAGAAGACCGATTTTACATTGTGTAGGATGATCTCTAGTAACCATCATGAGTATTCCACGAACCTTACAATTTTTTGACATGGCTATACCATTGTCCATGATGGATTTGACTGGGTAATTATAATAGAAATGAGAAGATTACGCGCAATATGATCATCTATTTCTTCCACATTCATCATTGCAATTTAAAAGCTACTCGCTAGGTCTTCTAAAAGTATCTTATGAAAAGAAGCACTCCAAAAGGCCTTGTAATACATGTTAATTACAAGCCTTGCAATACATAAAATTTTAATCTAAGCAACCAACCTGGAAAATACTGCCGACGATCGATTTGAATTCCAAGCTCACATGCGTAGTACAAGAAAACCGAGGTCCTATGAGATTCATGCAACAAAATGAAGCAACTCTTGAGATAGGATGAGGGACAGAATGAGACAAAACTTAGACTCTTCCCAATAGTTTTTTCATATTAACCACAATAGAAAAGGAAAACGTGCATATAATACAAGGCATGTGAAAGGTGCACATATTACATTACAAGTCTCGCAATACAAAAGAAAAATTCAAAGCAACCAACCTGGAAAATACCATTGATCAATTTGAATTCCAAGCTCACGTATGTAGTACAAGGAAACCGAGGCCCTATGAGATTCATGCAACAAATGAAGCAACTATTGAGATGGAATGAGGGCCCAAGGATGAGACAAAACTTAGAATATTCCCAATAGCTTTAACCAAGAAACCTTCATAGCTTATATCCAAATAAGAATTCACATCTTCACCTAAAAATAATCATCTAATGGATAGTGTAAGGAAGACCATAGCCAAATCAAGGCTTTATAATCTTAAGATCATGTTATTTATTTTTTTATTTTAATCATCCATGTAATCAAGTGCCATGTTGTTCCAAAAACCATAGTCTCTTTCGTTTGCTACTGTCGCTGCATATTCTACCATTTGCTATCGTTTGACACTCCATCAATTGCCTTCTCGCCCTAATTAAGTGTCTCCCTCTTCATTGCTTCAATACCCTTTCCTTTGAAAAACTGCATCATCTGGTCATTTTGTGAGAAACTTAGCATTTACACATCCAAGTCCATACTTAGCCTTCCTTGCCACTATCTCCCTAGTCCCTACATACCTCCTTCCTTCTCTATCTTCTTTGCAACTCCATCAACGCCAATATTTATCACATCTCCCTCAACATTAAGCTTCCTTGTTACAAAGTTGCTTCTCCAAAATCTCCTCAGCTAGGGCTTTTCTTGTGCTTCTCTTCACGTGAATTCTCAAGTTTACAATAGCTCTTCTCTATTCTCATCTTACAATAGCTCTTCTCTATTCTCTCTATTGTTCAATCGTTTCTCTCGTTCATGGTTTCTCTTAAGTTTCTAATTGTATGATTAAACCTCTACTCTTGGGTAGTTGGATTGATTCACCGCTTGCACATGCTTTCAGAACAAAGCCATCCTTTGTGGTTAACTCCTCTGTGGACTTAAGCTCCTGGCTCTGGTGTTTTTTCTTGGAACTAAGAGTTTTAGAAACGCCCTCGTACAGCTGCACTTGAAAGGCCCCTTTGGACACCAATTGGAAAACCACCAAATCCCTGCTCTAAAGACCTAAGTCACTCGCAAATTGCTTCCACCCACCCACAATACGTAGTTTCCTTTTGGCATCTCTCTCTGACTCTACACACCACACTTGACCGCTAGGTGCTTGCAGCTCTAGTCTGTCTACTAAATAATCTTGGAACCTCTCCGTATAAGCTTGCGTTTTCTACTCAACTATTCAAAGGGCAAATGACCAAAATCATTTCGATGACAAGGTCTACAGCAAACATTACCAACATCCACTTCTTCCCTCCATGCGTGGCTTTATGACCTTGAAGAAACTTGCAGCCGTCACTGGTACTCCCATGGTGTCGTTTTCTAGGGACGTATGTCCATTAGCAGTGCCCAGCTTCTTGCTCGTCATCCGATTACCCCCGCTACTTGCTCAGAGCTCTTACATTCTCTTATCCTTCCATTGAATCCACATTCTTGTCTGCACAACGCCTAGTTCCATTCAGCTTGACCATTAGTCATCGCTTCCACTTCTAGACAGCGTTGCATGAGGAAGGAGTGCTAGCACCTGCTCCTGTTATAGGACAGACTACTGCTATATATAACGATGCTTTTAGACAAACTATATATTAACACTGCTAGCTGGAAGAAGAAGGAAGAAGAAGGAACCAGCAGCAGTGCGCAGATAGAAGAAGAAACCAGCCACCATCTGAGTTTGTACTTAGCAGCTTCTTTCTTGCCTTCATTTTATTCCGAGGTCCCGTAATGAGCTACGCTTGAGGCCAGCTATTCCGAGGTGATCCCGTAAAGCAACGCGCGCATGGTTTGTTTTGCTTTTTAATCTCTTTGTCTATGAAATAAACAGCAACGAAAGCTTCGAGTCTTACGATATCGTTTAGCACATCGAATACGGAGTCTTGTAGCCTCCCTCTCCTCTTCTAGCTTGCTCCCTCCCCGATCTCCTCTGATGGATGTCGTTTCTGCTACGCATGCAAATGGTGAGTGTTACTGCATGCTAGACCACCCGTACGATTCTTGGGATACTCTTAGTGCAGGAATGGGGATTGAAGGGTGCAGTGATTGAGTGAGAGGATTGAGGAGCTCCTCCACAGCTGAGCGGTGAGGAGTTTGGGAGGGAGAGTTTTGGGGGGAAATTGCCCCCAATGTTAGCCACCCACTAACCTCAATGTTAGCCACCCACTAACCAAGGCACTAACCAAGCAACCTCAATGTTGTAATGGGGGAAAAGCTACACAACCCTGGCTATGGTCATAAGGAGAAGTTAGGATCATAGAAAATATGTGAAGTTGGGACACGGAAATAAAATTGTTGGCCATTCCACTAACAACTATGTGATGAATCTTCAAGCCTTCAAGGATGAAAGAGCATTGAACTAGTGGTTACATGTACATCGAGAGAACTTTAAGCATAAGGAACACCCATGTGAAAGTTCCCTTTAGAAAAGTTTCAAATCTTATCATACATTGTGCAAACATTTATAAGTCAAAATGATGATCATGAAAGACTGCTTTATAGAAATATATAAATTATATGAATTATAGAATTCAGGTTACTTACCTAATTAGGACTCTACAAATCCAATTCAAGGAAAAGAAGAAATATCTGTGGTTCACTTTATCAGAAAGGAAGGATATATTAATGGTGTAAGTTATTATGAGTGGGACAACCAAAATAAAGAAATAGGTGGATAATAGAAATGTATGAATGGCCTCATTTATAGAGTCTTGTAGAAAATGAGACTTAAGAAAGGATCCCAAAGGAACATTAGACTCACATGATAGACCATACATTAGATAACTTTGTACATCTATAACAATGTTCTTCAATGAATGTGCAAAGGATGCCCATATCCTTATATCCCACCATTGGTTTTAAGATCATTACAAAGGCTCAAGATCATTGGATGTCCTTTGTCATGCCAAGAAGACAGAATGGTGCAATCCAAATGTGGATCTTACATATATTGTCAAGGAAAAATACACATTCGATAAGGACATCCATATGTCCCACCATCGGATGGGCACTACAATGTGCACTGGTCTTAAGATAATTTGTTTTAATGCACCTGAAAGTATTAGGTTCATTGGACGTCAGATGTGCCACCGAGAGGGCAGAACGACCATACTCGCATGATACAGCTCCGTATGCGAAGCAAAAATATGTGCGTACCCTTTGTTGGGTCATTTTAAGCAATGAATAGCGAGTGAAGGTACATTGGCTGTCAGCCCCCTCATCCTCTTCCCTAGCCCTCTCCTTTCTTCAACCTTCTATCCCCTTCTATCCCATCCACGTCTCTTTCAGTTCATCTCTCTCTTCACTCCGACAAAAGTGCCCACAACGTCCTACTCTACCCCTAGATTGCATTATGGAAACCGCTCCTACCTTGGAAGCTGCTACAAGGTCTACCTTGCCCAGTACTTGCTTGCTCATTTTTGTCCACGCGACCAAACTTTGCAAGGGTCTTCAAACAAGTTCTTTAAATGGGACATCCGCATCCGTATATCTCACCGTCAGATCAGCACCAAACTTTGCAAGGGTCTTAAAACAAGTTGTTTTGATGTCCTTGAAAAGTATAAGCTGCATCGGATGTCAGATGTGACACTGGGGAACAAGAATGCCCATATTTGCATGTGAATGCTATGCGATATGAAGGAAAAATGGGCAACAGACATTGACATCCATATATCCCACCATCGAATTAGCACCAAACTTGGAATGGGACTTAAAACTAGTTGTTTAAATGTCCTTGAAAAGTGTAAGGTGCATCGT
Organism: Dipteris shenzhenensis; assembly: GCF_047967505.1. Classification (NCBI taxonomy): domain Eukaryota; kingdom Viridiplantae; phylum Streptophyta; class Polypodiopsida; order Gleicheniales; family Dipteridaceae; genus Dipteris; species Dipteris shenzhenensis. The sequence goes on from NC_141624.1 coordinate 50,042,495, forward strand.
AAGCCAGATGTGACACCGGGGAACAAGAATGCCCGTATTTACATGTAGATGCTATGTATGTGAAGGAAAATGCATAATGTACATCCACATATGTATATCCCACCGTCGGATTAGCACCAAACTTTGCAAGGGTCTTAAAAAATATGGTTTCAATGTCCTTGCAAAGTATCAGATGGATCAGATGCCTTATGTGCCACCGGGGAACAAGAATCCACATATTCAAACGTGGATGCTATGCGATATGAAGAAAAAATGTGCAATGGACACCAACATCCATATATCCCACCGTTGGATCAGAACCCAGCTTTGCAAGGGTCTTACAACAAGCATTTTTTATGTCCATGAAAAGTTTAAGGTGCATCAGATGCCGTATGTGACACCGGGAAACAAGAATGCCAATATTTGCATGTGGATGCTATGTATGTGAACGAAAAATGCACAACAGACATCTGCATCCGTATATCCCACTGTCGGATCAGTACCAAACTTTGCAAGGGTCTTGGAAAATTTTGTTTTGATGTCCTTGCAAAGTATCAAGTGGATCGGATGCTGTATGTGCCACCGGGGAACAAGAATGCACATATTTGCACGTGGATACTAATCGATATGAAGGAAAAATGCGCAACGGACATCGACATCCATATATCCCACCGTCGGATCAGCACCACACTTTGCAAGGGTCTTAAAACAAGTTGTTTTAATTTCCTTGCAAAGTTTAAGGTGCATAGGATTCCAGATGTGACACCAGGGAGCAAGAATGCCCATATTTGCATGTGGATGCTAAGTGAAGGAAAAATGCACAACTGACATCCGCATCCGTATATCCCATCGTTGGATTAGCACCAAACTTTTCAAGCTTCTTAAAATAACTTTTTAAAATCTCCTTGCAAGGTGTAAAGTGCATCGGATGACGGATGTGACTCCAGGGAGGAAGAATGCCCATATTAAAACAATGTACATTGGAAAAATGCACAATGTACATCCACATCCATATATCCCACCGTCGGATCAGCACCAAACTTTTCAAGGGTAACAATTGGTTTTAATGTCCTTGAAAAGTATCAGGTGGATTAGATGCCGTGTGACCACCGGGGAACAAGAATGCACATATTCGCACATAGATGCTACACGAGATGAAGAAAAAATGCACAACGGACACCGACATCTATATATCACACCGTCAGATCAGCACCACACTTTGCAAGTCTTGAAACAAGTTGTTTTAATGTCCTTGCAAAGTCTAAGGTGCATAGGATTCCGGATGTGACACCAGGGAGCAAGAATGCCCATATTTGCATGTGGATGCTAAGGGAAGGAGAAATGCACAACCAACATCCGCATCCGTATATCCCACAGTCGGATTAGCACCAAATGCGCAGTCCTTCTTCAATTCCCCAAAATCATCATCTTGAGGGAAGACCTACTTCATGATGTTGATCTTGAGGGAAGGTGTTGAGAGTTCACGCTCAACATCATGTGATCATGTGTGCATAGCACCATCACATGATCATATGTGCATAGCACTAACCTTATAGAGTGCTATAAAGGAAAGGGTTAGATCCCCTAACCCTAACCCTAAATGGGTTTGTATATAAACTAACTAAATCTAGTGTACAGTTGCCATTTGTGGTGTGCTCTCTAGTTGGGCCCTCTCTCCTCATCTCCATTCTTCTCCTCTCCCCTCTTCATATTTTGTCACATCGGATGCTGGATGTGCCACTGGGGAACAAGAATGCTCATATTCACATGTGGATGCTACGTATATGAAGGATACAAGCACAACGAACACCGAGATCCGGATACCACACCGTCAGCACCAAAATTTTCGAGGGTCTTAGAACAAGGTGCTTTAATGTACTTGCAAAGTTTAAGGTGCATCGGATGTCAGATTTGACACCGAGGAGCAAGAATGCTTATATTCACATGTGGACGCTATCTATATGAAGAAAGAATGCACAATGGAAATCCGCATCCGAATATCCCACCGTCGGATAAGCACCAAAATTTGCAAGAGTCTTTAAAAAAGTGGTTTTACTGTCCTTGCAAAGGATTAGGTGCATCGCATGCCGGATGTACCACCGGGGAACAAGAATGCTCATATTTGCATGTGGATGCTATATATATGAAGGAAACAAGTGCAAATGGACATCGAGATCCGTATACCACACCGTCAGATCAGTACCAAACCTTGCAAGGGTCTTTATATAAGTGTACACACTGTCAAATCAACACCAAACTTTGCAAGGGCCTTAAAATAAGTTTTTTTAATGTCCTTGCAAAGTGTAAGCTGCATCGGATGCCGGATGTGACACCGGAGAGCAAGAATGCCCATATTTGCATGTGGATGCTATGTATATGAAGGAAGAATGCACAATGGAAATCCACATCCAAATATCCCACTGTCGCGGATCAGCACCAAACTTTTCAAGGGTCTTTAAATTTATTTTTTTAATGTCCTTGCAAATAATTAGGTGCATCATATGCCGGATGTGCCACCGGGGAACAGGAATGCTCATATTCGCATGTGGAGGCTATGTATATGAAGGAAACAAGCGCAACGGACACGGAGATCCATATACCACACCATCAGATCAGCACCAAACTTTGCAAGGGTCTTCAAATAAGGTTTTTCAATGTCCTTGCAAAGTGTAAGGTGCGTTGGATGTCGGATGTGACATCGGGGAACAAGAATGCTTATATTCGCATGTGGATGCTATTTATATGAAGGAAACAAGCGCAATGGACACCGAGATCCATATACCACACTATCAGATCAGGACCAAACTTTGCAAGGGTCTTAAAACAAGTTTCTTTTTTAGGATGCTGGATGTGACAGCGGGGAAGAAGAATGCCCATATTTGCATGTGGATACTATGTATGTGAAGGAAAAATGCACAACAGACATGCACATCTGTATATCCCACCGTAGGATCAACACCAAACTTTGACACGGTCTTGGAAAAATTGGTGTTAATGTCCTTGCAAAGTATCAGGTGGATCAAATGACTTATGTGCCTCTAGGGAACAAGAAGGCAGATATTCACATGTGGATGCTACGCGATATGAAGGAAACAAGCACAACTGACACCGATATCTATTTATCCCACTGTCCGATCAGCACTAAAATCTACAAGGGTCTTAAAACAAGTAGTTTTAATTTCCTTGCAAAGTGTAAGGTGCATCGGATGTTGGATGTGACACCGGGAACCAAGAATGCCCATATTTGTATGTGGATGCTATGTATGTGAAGTAAAAATGCACAACGGACATCCGCATCCGTATATCCCACCATCGGATCAACACCAAACTTTTCAAGGGTCTTGGAAAAATATGATTTGATGTCCTTGCAAAGCATCACGTGGATCAAATTCCATATGTGCATCTGGGGAATAAGAAGGCAGATATACGCATGTGGATGTTACACGATATGAAGGAAAAATGCATAACGGACATCGATATCCATATATCCCACCGTCAGATCAGCACCAAAATTTGCAAGGGTTTTAAAAGAAGTTGTTTTAATGTCCTTGCAAAGTGTAAGGTGCATCGGATGCCGGATGTGCCACCGGGGAACAAGAATGCTCATATTCACATGTGGATGCTATGTATATGAAGGAAACAAGCGCAACGGACACCGAGATCCGTATACCACACCGTCAGATCAACACCAGACTTTGCACAGGTCTTAAAACAAGTTTTTATAATGTCCTTGCAAAGTGTAAGGTGCATTGGATGCCAGATGTGACACCGGGGAATTAGAATGCCCATATTTGCATGTAGATGCTATATATGTGAACACAATGGACATCCGTATCTGTATATCCCACTGTCCAATCAGCTCCAAAATTTGAAAGGGTCTTTAAAAAATTGGTTTTAATTTCCTTCCAAAGTATCACGTGAATCAGATGCCATATGTGCCACTAGGGAGCAAGAATGCACATATTCACACGTGGATGCTACGCGATATGAAGGAAAAATGTGCAATGGACACTGACATTCATATATCCCACCATCGAATTAGCACCAAACTTTGCAAGGGTCTTAAAACAAGTTGTTTTAATGTCCTTTAATAGTGTAAGGTGCATCAGATGTCGGATGTGATATCAGGGAACAAGAATGCCCATATTTGCATGTGGATGCTATGTATGTGAAGGAAAAATGCACAACGGACATCCGCATCCGTATATCCCACCTTCGGATTAGCACCAAACTTTGCAAGGGTCTTGCAAAAATTATTTTTAGTGTCCTTGCAAAGTATCAGGTGGATCAAATGCCATATGTGCCTCTGAGGAACAAGAAGGCAGATATTCGCATGTGGATGCTACGCAATATGAAGGAAAAATGCGCAAGGGACACCGATATCCATATATCCCACCATTGGATCAGCACTAAACCTTGCAAGGGTCTTAAAACAAGTTGTTTTATTGTCATTTCAAAGTATATATAAGGTGCATCGGATGCCGTATGTGACACCGAGGAGCAAGAATGCCCATTTTTGCATGTGGATGCTATGTATGTGAAGGAAGAATGCACAATGGGAATCAGCATCCTCATATCACACCGTTGGATAAGCACCAAACTTTTCAAGGGTCTTAAAACAAGTGGTTTTAATGTCCTTGCAAAGGATTAGGTGCATGTGGTACTATATGTGCTACTAGGAAGGAAGTTTGTCCACATCCATATATGCAGATCATATGTATGTCAAGGAAAAATACACAACAAACAAGGACATCCATATGTCCCACCATCGGATAGGCACTGAAATTTGCACAATTTTCAAACTAAATGTTGACATTTATGTCCTTGCAAACTCTCAAGTTCATCGGATGCCAGATATGCCACTGGGGAACAAGAATGTCCATATTCACATGTGAATGCTACATGATACGAAGAAAAAATGCACAACGAATACCGACATCCGTATATCCCACCGTCGGATCAACACCAAACTTTGCAAGGGTCTTAAAACACGTTGTTTTAATGTCCTTGCAAAGTGTAAGGTGCATCAGATGTTGGATGTGACATCGGGGAACAAGAATGCTCATATTCGCATGTGGATTCTATGTATATGAAGGAAAAATGTGCAACAGACACCGATCACATCCGTATATCACACTGTTAAATTGGCACCAAATTTGCACGGGTCTTAAAACAAGTGGTTTTAATGTCCTTGTAAAGGGTCAGTTGCATCTGGTACTGTTTGTGCTCTAGGGAAGGCACATGTGGGTTTGAATACGTATGTGAAGGAAAAATACACATTAGACAAGGACATCGATCCATATGTCCCACCATCGGATTGGCCCTACATTCTACACAAGTCTTAAATTAATTGTTTTTAATGTATTTGCAAAGTCTCAGGTGCATCGAATACCGAATGTGCCACCGAGAAACAAGAATGCCCATATTCGCATGTAGATGCTATGTTTTACTGCCCTTGTAAAGGATTAGCTGTATGAGGATTTAGGTTTTAGGTTTTAGGACTTCGGGTCTAGGGTTTAGGGTTTAGTTTTTAGGATTTAGGATTTAGGATTTAGGGTTTAGGGTTTACTTACAAAGGATCTAACTGCATGAGCTTTAATTTACGATTTAGGTTTTAGGGTTTAGGGTTTAGTTTTTAGGATTTAGGACTTAGGGTTTAGGATTTGGGAGGGTTTAGGGTTTGGGGTTTAGGGTTTAGGGTTTAGCATGTAGCGTTTAGGGTTTAGGGTTTAGGAATTATGGATTAGAGTTTAGGGGTTAGGGATTAGGGTTTAGTAGGATTTAGGGTTTAGGGTTTGAATATTAAATGCATTGTATTCTTAATTGACATAATTTTCATTTAAATATCAAATTACATTACACACTGTATTTTTATCATTATACATTTGGCAATTCGAGTATTGTCCTTAGAATTAAATCGATTTTATTTTAAATTATTTAAATGTTTATTGGATGTATATAATAAATAAAATAGCATTTAAAAGATCGAAACAAGATAATTATCCTATAATTTAATTAATATAAGCTCATGTATATTGTAAAATATTCTGGTTCGTAAAAATTTTATGATCATTTTTAAAATTAAAAAACATTTAGAATACAATGTTTTTGCTTATTTCATAGATAATAAACAATTCATTTCCTCTAGCTAGTAGACTACAACAACTATATTATTAATGACTCATTATACCATGCATAACAGAAGATACATTAATTTCTTGGATGCTAATTTCCTAGATAAAGACTAATATATATAGAATCCAATTCACATTTGCTTTTTTATGTGCCATGTCGTCTAATTAATCTCTTATACATAAATAAAGAACTTTTCCTTATAATATATATATAGGAATAATGTAACACACTCTTTTAATTTCCTAGATGACCACCCCTTTTCCTAGATAGAGGTATATATCTTAACTAGAGAATGAGATTTCCTATATAGGAATGCAACACACACGTCTTATTCCCTAGGTGAAAACCTCTTTTTCCTAGATAGAGGTATCGATTTCCTATATAGAAATTCGATTTTCTATATAGAAATGTAACACACTCATCTAATTTCCTAGATGACAATCTCTTTTCCTAAATAGAGGGGTGCATTTTATCTTTTTTCTAGATAGAGGTATCGATTTCCTATATAGAAATGTAGCACACTCATCCAATTTCCTAGATGACAACCTCTTTTCCTAGATAGGGTATGCATTTTATCTAGGGAAGGAGTTTTCCTAGATATACATACCAAAATGCCTAGTTATATCTAAGAAATTTTCTCCTTTTTCCTAGTTTGTGAGGTTTTCCCTATATAGTGAATGGCTATCTAAGCTCCTTGTGTATGGTCCATGAAGTCCACATGCACAAGTGCAAACAAGGGGGCTTTTACCACTTTACTTTTCATCCCTTACTAAGTGATTGGTACATCTTCCCACACCCCCTAGGCCCAAGCACCAAGTATGAGGTTTGACCACCCATATAGGGTAGGGCTAGCTATTACATTTGATCACCCACAGAGGGCCAAGCATAGACATTCAATTCGACCAGCCAAATAGGGTTGGGTTATCTAGAGAGTAAATACGATCACCCACACAAGGCAAGGCAACCCAACTCACAAAAATTGATGCAAAACAATTGCACAATAGCCACCAATCATAGAACAATCATCGCAAATCAAAGCACAAGTAAGGTCGCCACAACTCGTAAGTGCATAATCATTTTTTCCCGCATTATATATAATAGCCACTACCTATCTAGTCTTTACACAGTCAGCAAAGTCCAAAGGGTCTTTAATGCTTTGATACCATCATTGGCATTATAAAGAATGGACACATGTCAACTAGGAATGCGTGGGGTAGCAGAGGGTCCCACTCCTGTTCCTAATAGCGGTGTAGAGACTACCCTACCTCCCAATAAAAGGCTAGTGAGATACTAAGGAGGGGCAATCTTCCATCATATCGAAGGTGTATCCAATTACCCCTTTATATATGGGACTATAGTCCCCAAAATCTACGTGTCACAAGCAAGGGTCTTTTACCCCTCTCCAAGGATGTTTTTATCGAAGCTATGCTTATATATTAATGTAAAATCTTGGCAAAATTTTTCAGGCTCATTTTTTTAGTTTCACAATATTGGTAGAATGTAGTACTTTTTTACATCTTTTCTTTTGAATTTTGAAGGGAAAATGTAAATCCTAGCGAAACTTTAAATTTTCCTTCAAAATTCCAAAGAGGTGCTAGGAAAATGTAAATTACTACCCACAAATGATGTAAATCACTGCCAGGATTTACATTTGGTGTTTCGAAGGGGTTGGCACATGTTTCAACAATAGAGATCGACATTACTTCAAGTATATGTTTAAAACTTTTCATAAAAAATTGTGTTACTTTGTAACACGTCTTATACTATCACAAAGCAACATAACTTCTCAAATTTTTAAGTTCATCTTGCTCACTATGTGACAAAAAGAAATGGCTGAAAGAAAAAAAGAAGAATAACTTTCCAAGGATCCCATGTCTTTAAAATGAAACAAAGAGAGAGAAAGAGAGAGGGTTGGATGCTCCAATATTGCAACAAAAGAAAACCTTGTTTATGGGATTTATTGTGGTCATTTGTGAGGTAGATGTGACACTGGGAGTTATCTATGGGTTTGTTGTAGTCATGTGTGTTATTCTAAGATGCAAGATTGTGCTTATACTAGTATGGTCTAACTAAAGCATTGTGATGGGAACTAGAGGTGTTTGCCTTTCTTTCTAAGGCTGCCTTCTCTTTTTGTACATTCCAATTTATCTTTAATACATACTTTATGTTACCGCAAAAAAAAAAACTAAAGCATTGTGATGGGAACCCTTGTCTCAAAGAATTGTCTCGTCTCATTATAGTTGAGAAGAATTGATTTCATCCTTGTTTGGAATTTGAGGAAGTGATGGGAAATTAATTTGTAGTGATTATGCTAAAAAGTGGAGATCAAGTATTGATAGGTGCAAATATGAAAAGAGAGGATGAGACTTTAGAGAAAGTGTGGGGGACTCGGATAAGTGTCTTATGTGATGGAGGGTGGGTGCAAATATGAACAAGTGAAAGAAATGAATGACTCTTGTCATTCATAAGGCTTGTCCAAAATGTAAAACAAAGCAGGTAGGGAATGGAGAGAGAGACCGAATGACAATAAAAACGAGGGGCCCTAAGTCTTGAATGCTCACTGCCAAACTCATCTCAAAGCCATCAGTGCACTGAGAACTCCCACTTGATGGCAATAGCCAATCAAAGCATCACACCTATTTTAGAAGCAAATTAATCCTACAAATTTCGAATTTCTGCTTTACAAAATGTGAAAGATTGCTAGAGGGGAGGCCAAAAAGGGATAGGATATTAAAGGGTTTCTTTCAAGGTTTCAATGTGGGGACTACATAAGTGTCATATGTGATGGAGGGTAAGAGAAAATAGAAGGGAAATACATGACTCTATAGGCCTCTCTTGGATCATTATGGCAGCAGCCTAGTGACATGTTTTGGTTTTGAGGTCCCTCCTTGAACCACGGGTCACGGTCTTAGGCGTTGATCTTAGAAAAATCTAATGGTCTAAGTTGTGCATTGTGATATCTTTTCTCTATTTGCTTTATTGAGCTGCTATGGACTGTGAAAACGAAGCTCTCAATCCTTTTCTCCAGGCTTTGACACAAAAATTCTTAATTCTTCCATTAAATCCACGAAGAATCCAAAAACGTTTTGAAGATACTTTCTTAAGAACGTGTAGTTTCCTCTGTGGAGTGCAGAAATTACCTGTTGGCTGAAGTTTTGTGCGCGATCCCCAAAACTATCCCTGCAGTCCTACATGCCCGACGGAAACCTGAGTCAGCATGAATTCGATCTCTTTTGATCAAGCTGCACTGTGCATCCTCCTTGAAGGACCAAGCTATTGAAGATGCTTACTCTGCTCATCTGCAGGACTATCTAAAAGATAGAGCGCCACCAACTAACAGCAAAACTGCGAGCAGCAGGAGGCAAAGTCTGGGCAAGAGGCTGCATAATTCCATACTTCATGGATGGTACAGTGATCGGGTCCTTACTTACAACAGTTTGATTGCAAAAGCTGGAATTGCGAAGGGCAATTTCAGCAGGTAGAGGAATGCTGCGAAGTCCTCCCGAGATCAAGCAACAATCGAATCCAAAACCATGCAACATATTGTGTAAGCCAAAATTGACAGACTTGCTGACCATCGCAGGAGCAGAGCAAAGTTTGGGGGGTTTTTTCCCTGTTTCTTGATTGACTAATAAGACTACAGTGTGCGAGAAGTCCAGGTTTCGGATCTTTGGACACGCTATACCATTCATTTATGTGATTTCGTCGACAAGGGAGAAGCAGGGGAGGAGGAGGAGGATACTCGAAACCATCGGTGTTTGAACCTCAAATTCCTTGATTAGATGCTTCGAAACAGGATCGCTCTGAGTCCCAAAATAGCCGATCGTGGATGGTTCTAGAGCAACAGAATGAAAGAATTAACAGCAAAATTGTCTCGTTTGCAATATCACACACCTACTGATTACAATAGAAAAGACATCGCTGTCCGATCAAGATGTGTGTGACGAAAAGATCAGCCTGAGCCTTGTCTTGTAAGCTTCGTCGCACAGCTTCTAAATCAACTTCTCATGCTTCTCGTCACTCATTTGAAATCAAATGATTTTGTCTTGTAGAATCATCACGCAAAACTGTGCGTATGTTCATTCTAATCGTGGCATAAAGCTAAAGATCTACAGCTAACATGCTCGTCCAAACCACTGTGTTGAGGCGAGTAACAGTTGACCAACGCAAGTAAAATTTTGGTTCGTTTTAGAAATGTCTTGGTAAATTTCATTCTCGTGAAGAATTTCCACATAGTCGTTTGGTAACAACAACATCCAAGCATGAGAGTCTTGCTTATTTTAATTTTCTGAATCCGGTGTCCTGCATAATTATGTTTTCTTTTCTATTGAGACCAACAAAACCAAGAGGCCAAGGACGATGATGGGCCATTGAAGGAAGCCAAGCATTAGGTGCTGTGTTTAGTGGCGAGCCAGATATCGGTGCCGAGGATGGGGATAGAAAGAAGCATAGAGAGGAAATTGATGAGGGCGGCAAGGTGGTTGCTAGCGCCCATATTGGTAGGAGATCAAAGCAAAACTGCTCAATGAATTATGAGAGCTCAACTCAAGGCAACAACTCCCGAAGTTGATCACTTACTATGGATCGATGAGGCTTCTCAAAAAGTGTCAAACGATAATTAAAGCTGGGAACACTCTAGTGTTCAAAGGATGATATGTGAGGAGGCTTGGTAAACTGCAGTTTTCAAAACCTGTGGGGAGCTTTTTGCAAGGAGAGTTGATTTGCAGACTACAATACGATACGATCGAAGGAGAGATGGATAGACGGATAAGAACTGCAGTTTCCTGTGCAGATGAATGCTGATTTTTGCGAGGAATGCTGATTTGCAGACTGCAATAGGATGATGATAGGAGAGATGGATTGATGAAAGAAAACTGGAAGAACTGCATTTCCAGGGAGATGAGATTTTGCAGTAGAAGGAGAAATAGATTGATGAAGAAAACTGGGATGTGAGTATTTTATAGGAGAATTCCGATCTGTAGTCTTAGTAGAAGGAGAAATGGCTTGATGAAGAAAATTGGGATTTAAGGAGAGATGGATTGATCAAGAAAACTAGGATGTGGGTATTTTATAGGGATAGACATAGAGCTGGAAAAATGTGTTTTCAAAGACAAGGTCGCCCATACGCATCATTAAGAGATGAAGGCCAACGTAGCATAGCCTTGGCATGTGAAGCTTTGGAGAGCCTCACAATGACCTTATGCTTTACTCTCACAAGTCTAAAAGCTTGACTTACTACAGTGTTCAAACTCCCATTTTCTCGAGGTTGGAGAGGCACGTAATGCTAGCTACGTGGAGAGTGAGAATGTTGTGTGCTCTACTTCGAACTTCCTCTCGTTTAATGCATGTTATCGATGCAAGGGAGTACCGAAATCCAAGATGGATGCAAGATTCAAGGATGACTCCACCTTTATTTTATATGGTTGTAATCCATGTGACAATATTGTATAAACTACAATGAGGATCAGTTATTGTATCGCCTTATTCATGTATTTGTTAGACTTCAGCTTCCAAAATATGGACATCACAAAATCAATAATAAATCACCACCCGTGATATTTGCAAGGAGGATCCTAACGGACCCTGTGTCGCATCTCATGTCCAATACTTTACTAGTTCGCTTTTTTCGTTAAAATTTTGACAAAATATTAAATTTCGGGTTCAATTTTGAGTTAGTAGTTACGTGCCCCACCACGATAGGCTGAGTTATGTCATGCTTGAAAGGAAAACGTGAGTTTGGTGGAATGGGTGGAAATTAACTGTCCCGTGTCACACTCCAAATCACTGCCCAGCAGACAGACAATTTCCTGTTCTCGATGAATCCAATTTCGTGTTCTCATTGAATCAGTTCTCGTTGAGCCTTTACTAGTAGAGATCATCGACATGCACTGCTGTAACATTTCCAAATGCATCGCCTGGATAGCCCGCATCGGCATAGGTAGCTTAGGCATAATCATTGCTCTCACGCTTTTCAACCTCCAACTCTCGCTCAAGCCCGCCGTTAACGGCTCTACCATTGATATTCGTATCTTCATCGCCGTGGACGTCGGTGTTGGCTGCTTCGTGTCCCTGTTCTTGCTTTTGTTACGATGTGCTTGTCGTCTCAGGATCAAGGAACGTCAGCAGCGTGCGATAATCGCCGAGGAGATGCAGGGGGAGGAGGATGTTGATGCGGAGTTCTTGCAGACGCTCTCGGGGCTTCCAAAGAGGTTCCTATACAAGGAATTGGAGAGAGCAACGGAGAATTTCAGCAAGCAACTGGGGAGAGGAGGGTTTGGCTGTGTGTATGAGGGGACGCTGGCAGACGGGAGCAAGGTAGCGGTAAAGAGGTTGGAGAGGCACGGGAGGGGGCAGAAGGAGTTCTGTGCAGAGGTTGCGATGATATCAAGAGTAAGGCATATGAATTTGGTATCACTGAAGGGTTTCTGTTCGGAGGGAGGGAGGAGGTTGATTGTATACGAGTTTATGTCAAAGGGCTCGTTGGATAGATGGCTGTTCCATGACAAGGAAGAGACTAAGTCTGAAGACGCTCTGAATTGGGAGAAGAGATTTAGTATAGCGCTGGGGACTGCTCGCGGTTTGGCTTATTTGCACGAGCAGTGCGACGAAGCGATTTTGCATTTGGATGTGAAGCCGGAAAACATACTGTTGGATGATGAATTCGGAGTGAAGGTATCCGACTTTGGCCTTTCTCGGAGCATGGTCAGAGATCAAAGTCGCCTTGTAACCACCATAAGGGGCACCCGAGGCTACTTGGCGCCGGAATGGTTCATTGGAGCTGGCATAGATTGCAAGATCGACGTCTACAGCTATGGAATCCTTCTGCTGGAGCTTGTGAGCGGAAGGCGAAGCATGGATCAATCTCTGACAAATTCTGAGTACTGGTATCTGCCCTCCGCTGCCTACAAGAAGCTGGTGGTGGAAGGTAGAAGCCTTGACATTCTGGATCCGCACTTGAAAAGCAGCGTGCCCCTTGACCATCAAGCACAATACGAGCTCCTGATCAAAATCGGGCTATGGTGCATCCAGGGAAAGGCATCTGCCAGACCCACAATGGGCACTGTGGTGCAGACGCTGGAAGGTACTCTATCAGTAACGCAGCCCCCTTTCTGTCCCAACTTGTTCGACTATGCACCAGCCGCAGTAGATCTTCGTTACATTCCCACGTCCTCTCACACACTCTCAGAGTCTATCGTACTTGCAGAGACTCTCAGTCTTCCCAGGTAACTAATAATCTATCGATCGCCAATACCCTCCAACACTATTGTCTGTTTGGTCCGTTCCATCTTGATTCCAGCACGTAAAGTGACTTAACCAGGGCTAATCACGATTACAATGCCGCTTACCTTCTTGCTGGTGTCTCTAGTGGTCTGAAGGTTGGGATCCTTTAATTCAAGGAATAGTTTTAATTTACAAAATTTTTTAATGCTTTTACAAAGTTTTCAAATTGCATCTCCTTTAATTGCGAAAAATGCTTTAGTAACATTGCATCTCTCTCTCTCTCTCTCTCTCACACACACACACACACACACACACACACACACACACACGCACACACACAGACACTCTGAAAGTACGTTTGTATGCTTGCAAATTTTCAAATCAAATCCCAATGAAGCCCTAATAGTGCCTTTATTAGGAAAAAATATATTTACCAATACACTCTCAATATGTGTGTGTGTAGAAACCACCCACTATATGGTGATATCTTATACCAACAACATAACAAAAGAACTTTTATAAACAAACAAACAGAGTAATATCTAAATGCAAGCGACATACTTTAACAAAAAATGTGTTCTATGAATAAGTGTACTTCAAATGATACATTCGAGAGCAATGTATGAATATTCGAGGATATAATACGTGCATAAGCTTCCTAGAGACAAAACCCCAAAGCCCACATAGTCCTTGTATCTCGAAAAGGACATAGAGGTGCTATGTGGTCTAATGATCCTAGCAACTATATCCGTCCCCCAAAAAGTAGGTCGCAGATATGGATAGATAAACAAAGGAACAGAGCCATATATGAGGTCTACCCGTAAAGGGGCAAAAAAATGAACTGTCATAATAAAAAAAGCCTTCATCTATTTACTGTCATCCCATGTAGGAGTCGTTCATGGTTATACTGTGGAGTCTCAGAAATCCATATCACACCTATGCAAGGTAAATAAATAAAGTTAAAGAATTACAATTGTTAAACCAAAAGAATTTTGCAACTCATTAGTTAGAATACTTACGTATAGGAGCACGGATAAGATGTAAAATTTGATATATGTAATCTCCATTTTGCTCACGAAAGCAAGCATTGCATCCTACACGCTCTTCGTATCCCAAGAAGCATACAAAGACCCTTTGAGGTCCACTGGCCCCCGCAACTTGTCGAGGAACAATATGATAATATCCTTGGTGCATGTATCTCCCAAAGACATAATCTCAAACTTGGAGCTCCAACGAAAAACTCGAATTGGGAACAAATCCATAAGGAAAAATAAAATCATTCTTACACACTAATACGTAGCTAAAATAAGTCTCACTTATTGCGGAAAAAATAAAGTCAGAAAAAGAATAGTTTATTCACTCAAGGTAAGATGCCATTCTCAGCAAGTCAACCAATAGCTAAGGTATCACTGAAGCTGACCAATATGTGGGACCTATATATTTCTAAATGTCAACAGATATATTATTAAATAGATCAAGCTAACAAATTTAGGTATTAAACAAACATGTACCTGTGATATTAGCCACGCTGAGTCGGTGGTGAATTCGGGGGACGAGCATTTTCTGAGCGAAATCTTCCGAGCGTCCGAGCGAAGGAAAAAAAAAGCTTTCAACTATGCATAAATATGGCAAAAATCGATCAGAAGAAAACATAGTTTCACTTAGAAATATGCAAAGTATTATAGCAATGCCTATTTTATACAAAAATCTTTAGGTGAATCTATAGGAATGGTGAGAGCATAATGGGATGGTTTTTGAAGAAACCCACATGTAGAGTAGACTTCTCTATGAAAATTCCCCTATGATCCTTCTTACAACTTTTACTTAATAGGGGGTGACATTGAAAACCCTCTCTCAACCTATCTTCATGAAAGAGTTTCTTCAAAGAAAACTCATTGAAGTAAGCCATCCAGGTAGTTTCGCCAGCGAAACCCCTTTGAAGCAAGTCTCCCAAGGTAGTTTCGCTGGCGAAACTACCTTGGACAGCACTTTTAAAAGTGACATAACTTTCATATCCAATGTCCAAATATAGTCATTCAGCCACTCAAATTGATCGGAACACCCCATTTGAGCACATCCATGGAGTTATATTTTGGAAAATCTTTCATATATAGTATTAAATATTACATGTATTTTATGAGAGTGAAATATAAGCCCAAGTTAATACTTATTTATAGTAATTTAAACTTCTTTAGAAAAATGTCCATAAATATGCTATAAAAACACTAAAAAGATATTGCCATATGATATAAATGTGTTAATAAGTAATTATATATGCATAGTATTATTACATTGAGAGTGATTATGAGGAATGTTTCTTGAAGGAATCAACACTTTTTTAAGGTAATAACAGGGGTACAAAGGGATGTCTCTAAATAAGAAAATTATGTTGTGTAAAAATGAATGAGTGACTAGTCTGTATATTTTTATGATAAAGAGATCTAGTTCTAGTGAAAATAAAAGTGTAAAAACCATGTTTCCTAAAGAAAAACATTTTTAAAAATCTCTTGAAAAACACGCTCGGATAAACCTGCTCATAGGTTTTTGCTCGTAAAATTGACGCATCCGTGAATTCGAATGATTCATCCATCCTACCATATTGTAATAAAGACACTGTGTCAAAGTATATACAGAGGAGAAAACTACTAAAATCACCAAACCATAATATTTAGAGAATACATTGTGCACTTATAATATGATAAAGACAATATGAATGGAATTTGGTCGCCAAAGAAAGTCTCAAAAGTGTTTGAAAGACGAATAGCATACTTCAGCCTGTTGTTGTTGCCAATTGCAAAACTTCCTTGTATACAATGTTGGTGGTAGAAACCATTTCCGCACCATTAGCACCTCATCAGCATTGGCCTCACACGTGCATTGCCTTGAAGGAATACCTTAACACAATTTAATGATTGGACACATGAGAAAGCCACATACAACTGCCCATGACTAAACACTAGTGTCGCCAGATATAAGCCAAGAATAGGCATCGTTTGGCCTTGTGATTTGTTTATTATCATGGCAAATGCTATTCGAATAGGAAATTGCCTCCTCCTCATATCAAATGGAAGTTTCAAGCTATTGGGAAGAAAAGTAATCCTTGGAATGAACACTCTATCTCTAGCATTGGCATCAATCGTAATATAAGCTTCTAACACCTTCGTGTGGAATTTTTCGCATATCAATCAGGTCCCATTGCATAGTCCTTGTCAAGGATTCAGATTGCGTAACAAAATGATTGGAGCATTCATCTTCAAAACCAAACGATAAGGTGAGTATCCATCTCCAAGATCAAGGCTTTTGAGATACTCTATTGCATAATAGAAAGGATCTTCACCAGAGATAGTCACTGAATCTGCACTTAGATACTCTTTTTCATCGCGTAGCATTGCCCTCAGCGCAGCAGTATTGATTACATCAATGAGGTGCTAGAATAGCACGATCCCAAAAATATGGTGCATAATCCACAACTCTTGTAAGTCCCTCATAAGGCCTTCCATGGACTTTGTAGCTAAAAGCATTTTCGATCGAATTATGACAACAACTTCTTTTGTGCATCTATTTATCCCATTTCCAATGTCCAAAACCCACTATTGAACATGCTCTATTGAACTATCACCATTTTGAAGAACTTGCATATTTTGTGTTAGCTTTAATACCTTAATGCATCTTGAGATTTTTGAGTGGTATAACATAGCACTAACAGTCTCCTCTCATCCTGCCTTTGGAACCACTGGCAATACCTATCTAAAATCTCCTCCTAACAATACCACCTTTCCACCAAAGAGCTTATTGTTTGACATAATATCTTGCAATGTCCAATCTAATGCTTCAAATGCAAACCGATGTGTCATTGGCACCTCATCCCATATTATCAACTTAGCCAACTTCAAACCATCCGCAAGTTGACTATTGACCTTTAAATTGCGATTGCTAGTGGCATGCAAATCCAAAGGTATCTTGAATTGTGAGTGTGATGTGTGTCCATTGGTTAGTAGCAATGTTGCAATCCCCAAAGATTCGCATGCCAGTACCATATGCCCCTCACCACGCAATTAGGACAGCAAACAATTATAGAGGAAGGTCTTTCTGGATCCTCCTAGACCATCAAGAAAGAAAACCTCACCAACCTCTACATATTCCTTGCTAAAATTTGATCAAATACAGCCTACTAACAATGATTCACACTTTCCATCCGTTGGCCAATCTGTGCCTCTTTCTTAGCATCAAACATTATTTCTTCTTCCAATAAATCATTTGTAGCTAATAAAGATGATCTGTCGGGTATAGGCAATCCATCAAACTTTGCCAACCTTTGCCCATGCTGTCAAAGAATGTGATCCTAGTGTATTAGAGCCTTATTTCTTGCCACAACATGTCAGTCAATTAAATTCACCAAGCTTTCTTCCAATGGATGGAAGAAATCATCTGAAATATCGAAGGAGTTTCTTTCCCACAAAAGGCCAGGACACATTGGCTCACAAAAACCAAAAGTGTGACAAAGAGGTGTCTCAATTGTACACATTCTGATAAAACATAGCCTCTTGCATACACACAAACCATTCATCATCATTGTCCAACAAACCTCTGGCCACACCTGCTACCCTAAAAGTCAAAAAAACTTGCCCATGAAAAGTGCATAGCTCATAAAAAGTCTTGCTACCCTTGCAAATGTTAAGCAACATATACATGAAGTAGAGCTCTCTAGCAGACAAAGAAATATTATACATTCGGCCAGTGGTATTGCCTTGCTTTCTTCTAGTCCACTTTTTACCTCTTTTGTTCTAGACTAACTCGCTTGGAAAGTCATCATATAGTAAATTATTTGAGTCATTGTCATTGATTATAAGTGAACCATTCTATGAGAGTAGTCTTTATGTTCTGGTCTCTATCCCCACTACGTTTTGTAAATCATCATCATCCCTAAATATGACATTATTCATCAGACAAATGAATCTACAGCCTTTGGACATTCGAATTGTCATCGTGCATAGCATACTCATAAATCCACCAGCACGCTTCTGATGCTGACACATACCATGCATCTAAGTAGATACTTATCTCATCAACATCACCATCGATTGGGTTGTGCATTTGTCCTTGTCCTTCTACACGATTTAACTGCATCCTAATGGTTGCTCTATCATGGCCCTTATATACGTATTTATACAAATACTTGACTGCAATAATTGTTGAACAAATTTCAACATTAATATGTGCCTTGTACTTCATGGGGAGGAAAGGATTAATGGCATAATCCAACGATTATCTATTGTAGCCCCTTTCACCTAAATCTTTCTACCATCATCTCGATGCACATAAATAGGATAGCCTACCACAGTTGATTGAGACCGAACGCATGCGGGTAATGGCGACTACATTTGCCATCAATCATGCAAGCATTAGAGACATTGAGTGCACTACAAGTTCCATGAACATTACACTACCTAACAATATCATGCAGCTCAAGAAAAGGTGTACGATTCAGCAGCTCTGCATGATACCAATCGATCATAGTGACCAATATTCGCAGGTTTAAAAGCACCTTCCAAAATCAAAAGTATATGTGAGTGTGGCAAGCCTTTCTTTTGAAATTCAATCACACATACGTATCCAGTTACTTTTCCAAACAAATCATGCTCCATAATTGACTGAATCATATCCTTGTGCTTTTGATCAAACACATGGGTTGTCAAATCTGGTCAATCTTGTGCAGTTTGTCATGGCAATAATTCTTTAGATATTTTAGGCTAATTCAGATTGCAAGTACATGTGATGAATAAATCAAGTTTTCCCTTTTTCCTCACAATTGCCATTGCATCTTGGTAAAATTAACACATATATCGTGGCCCTCTAGTGAAAAAAGATTGCAACACAACTCTACGGCATGCAGCATTGGCCATTACATCATGTGGACCATACCCATCAATCCCTTGCATGGAAAGAATCTTGATTGTTGCGTACCCAAACCAACCTAGACTCTTCTATATATTGTTGTAACCATCAATAATGTATTGTTGCAACAATCTCCCCCCGTGCAAAGGACATGCATTTAGATCAAGCCTCACCTACAAACGATATGCATAGTACTCTCTTTGCGTAACACTTTTTTGACTATGTATCTCATGTAGTGACATGTCGTTAGGAACATCACTACATAGGACGATATATGCCAGCCACCCTCCCCTCGAGGAAACAACAGAACATACATGAGTGGCATGTATGATCAGATATTATTTTGATATGCCCATTTCGAGTTAAAATTTGAATGTCTCGATTTTCAACATCAAAGTCATCCCCTTGCCCTGGTATGATAACTGCAACTTGCTTTCAATTCTGCATATGGATTTTGTCTCAAAACTTCTCCCATAGCTACCAATGCATTGGCATATGGATTGCATGTATGCATCATTCTCTGCGATAACTCCAAAATGCCAGGATCCAAACCATCCAAATGGTTTTGCAATTCATGCTCCATGTCACATACATACAGTGTGCAAACAATGGGACTTCTTGTCTAGTCTGATTAGGCAATAAATTTCCAACATGATGATATACACTCCCATGAATCAAGAGTTTTGTATACCTCTATTTTCAGAAAACATTCCATCAATTTGAGCACCCGATGAAACAAAAGCCATCACACTATTATAAGCTCTTATGTTCCGCTTAAATATTCTACTTCTTGTGCCATTCAATAAAACTCTCAAATCCTCCGGTGGTTCCTCTTATGGAAATAGTGATAAACGCCCAACTTTACAACAATGCTTTCCCACAACCCTATGCATATTCCCTCTTGTCTCTTCCTCCCACAATTGAGCATTGCAAAAACTAAAAAAGTAATTCATAGCTCTAAGTGACTAAAAAGTAGGAACACAAAACACCAGTGGATATAAAGATGGGTGTCCCGCATCATCTCCCAAAGAAAATCGACACAGAATAGAAAGGCACCCCTCTGCATTGAAAACTGCAACCATGTTGCCAATAGTGCGTTGTCTTGCAACTCATTGTATGGAAGACCTAGTTGCAACCAATTAAACTCTTCTTATTACAGATGGAGTATTTGGCTCATTTCTTTCTCCAAAAGTATCTTGTCACACATTGTGTGCACCGTCAAGGCAAATTTTACAATTGTCTCTGTGTTTCTTGTAGCTTATTTTTTGAACATTGTATAGAGAAACGATAGGGTTTGCAGTGGAGCGATCAAAAATAGACGATACTCAGACACAACTGAAGAACGGAACTCACAAAACATAGTGCCTGTTGGTAATATGAAAAACTGAATACAAGAACCTCAAGCCGTCGTGTCTCAAGGATCGTGGCTGAGGCAAATCAGAAAGATGATTCCATGTAGAGAAACGGTAGAAAAGATAGCAGCAAAGGGAGCAAAACGCAATCCTCCGTGTAGCTCGATGATGACGAAGATGATACCATATAGAGAAACGATACCATGGTGATCTTTATAGGCAGAGAATGAGTTAGGGGCAGGCTTAATAGCCAGTTCTGGAGCAGGAGGGGCTACAGCAAAGGATGGAGGTGGTGAGGAGCAGTTACAGGTCCTGTCACTGAGAGTGAGGGGGTAGGAAGTGTTTTATAGGCCTGACCTAGGAGGTTGGCCAGCTGGTCGATCAGTTCCTAGGTCGGTGGGCCGGCCAGCTCCAGGTCGGTGGGCCGACCAGCTGGTCGGCCAGCTGGTTGGCTAGCTGGTCGGCCAGTTCCAGGTTGGCAGTTCCAGGTTGGCCAGACCAGCTGGTTGGCCTAATTCTGGCAGCTGGTCGACCAGCCCTGTTTGGTGCCCTTTTGTGCCTTTGATGCTCCTAAAGTAGGGAGCGCTGCAAGCTGGTATGTTTGCCCCTAAAATTGGGGATTGTAGTTGCTTAACACCCCCTCTCAATTGCCAATTTGGAGGGGCAAACATTGTGTGCTTGGAGCTTCGTGTAGAGATGTCGACGGTGGTGGTGGCTATCCCTACGAAATGCCCAAGAGATGCAATGCAAAAAATGCAGAGAAGGTCACAAGAGGAGTGCCCTTGCAAGGGAATTGTTCACTTCCTCAAGTGCCTGAGTTACACGTATGATCAGCAGAAATAAGAACACTGTGAAGCTCGAGAGAATAAGCCACCCCCTCTCACCGCTGAAAGGTGGAGGGAAAAACAAAGGTAAAGAACAAATATCTCGTAGCAGCACTGATAATCTAGAGATGGTGGGATTCCGCCAAAGGAAGAGGTTGTAGCTAAACAGTGAGCCAATGTGTGCCCGATCTTAGACCTCGAGAGAGAGGACTCTATCCCCGCCTCCATGCTGGACAAGATTCGAAACAACAGTCATCAAGACACATCTGAACAGAAAGGGTCCCGCCTAGGGAGAACTTGTAGATCCTAGAAGTCGATGCCGATGGTGGTAGAGGTGAAGGATCATGAACCCCTCGTTCGAAGGAATGGGGAGTGTCAAGCGTGTAACCGAAAAAGGGAGGGAGGGATGGGAGTAGAAGATGGAGGTAAGAAAGTGAGGGAGGGATGGGAGTAGAAGAGGGAGTTCTCTCACGTAGTGTGCAGCGGAATGAAGAGGAAACTGATATGTTCATAGGAGTGATGCTCCCCGTACCTATGGCCTCCATGAAGAAGCAGGATCTTTAGATCACCAGAGATCTGGGGTCTTTAGATCACCATGGCTCTGAAACCATATAGAGAAACGATAGGGTTTGCAGTGGAGCGATCAAAAATAGACGATACTCAGACACAACTGAAGAACGGAACTCACAAAACATAGTGCCTGTCGGTAATATGAAAAACTGAATACAAGAACCTCAAGCCATCGTGTCTCAAGGACCGTGGCTGAGGCAAATCAGAAAGATGATTCCATGTAGACAAACGGTAGAAAAGATAGCAGTAGAGGGAGCGAAATGCAGTCCTCCGTGTAGCTCGACGAAGATGATACCATATAGAGAAACGATACCATGGTGATCTTTATAGGCAGAGAATGAGTTAGGGGCAGGCTTATAGCCAATTCTGGAGTAGGAGGGGCTGCAGCAAAGGATGGAAGCGGTGAGGAGCAGCTGCAGGTCGGCCAGGTCGGCCAGCTGGTTGGCAAGCTGGTCGGCCAGTTCCAGGTTGGCAGTTCCAGGTTGGCCAGACTAGCTGGTCGTCCTGATTCTGGTAGTTGGTCGGCTAGCCCTGTTTGGTGCCCTTTTGTGCCTTTGATGCCCCTAAAGTAGGGAGCGCTGCAAGCTGGTATGTTTGCCCCTAAAATTGGGGATTATAGTTGCTTAACACCCCCTCTCAATTGCCAATTTGGAGGGGCAGACATTGTGTGCTTGGAGCTTCGTGTAGAGATGTCGACGGTGGTGGTGGCTATCCCTGCGAAATGCCCAAGAGATGCACTGCAAAAAATGCAGAGAAGGTCACAAGAGGAGTGCCCTTGAAAGGGAATTGTTCACTTCCTCAAGTGCCTGAGTTACACGTATGATCAGCAGAAATAAGAACACTGTGAAGCTCGAGAGAATAAGCCACCCCCTCTCACCACCGAAAGGTGGAGGGAAAAACAAAGGTAAAGAACAAATATCTCGTAGCAGCACTGATAATCTAGAGATGGTGGGATTCCGCCAAAGGAAGAGGTCGTAGCTGAACAGTGAGCCAGTGTGTGCCCGATCTTGGACCTCGGGAGAGAGGAGTCTATCCCCGCCTCCATGCTGGACAAGATTCGAAACAACAGTCATCAAGACACATCTGAACAGAAAGGGTCCCTCCTAGGGAGAACTTGTAGATCCTGGAAGTCGATGCCGATGGTGGTAGAGGTGAAGGATCATGACCCCCTCATTCGAAGGAATGGGGAGTGTCAAGCATGAAACCAAAAAAGGGAGGGAGGGATGGGAGTAGAAGATGGAGGTAAGAAAGGGAGGGAGGGATGGGAGTAGAAGAGGGAGTAGAAGAGGGAGTTTTCTCCCGTAGTGTGCAGCGGAATGAAGAGGAAATTGATATGTTCATAGGAGTGATGCTCCCCGTACCTATGGCCTCCATGAAGAAGCAGGATCTTTAGATCGCCAGAGATCTGGGGTCTTTAGATCACCATGACTCTGAAACCATATAGAGAAACGATAGGGTTTGCAGTGGAGCGATAAAAAACAGTACACAACTGAAGAACGGAACTCACAAAACATAGTGCTTTTCGGTAATATGAAAAACTGAATACAAGAACCTCAAGCCGTCGTGTCTCAAGGACCGTGGTTGAGGCAAATCAGAAAGATGATTCCATGTAGAGAAACGGTAGAAAAGATAGCAGCAGAGGGAGCGAAACGCAGTCCTCCGTATAGCTCGATGATAACGAAGATGATACCATATAGAGAAACGATACCATGGTGATCTTTATAGGCAGAGAATGAGTTAGGGGCAGGCTTAATAGCCAGTTCTGGAGCAGGAGGGATTGCAGTAAAGGATGGGGGCGGTGAGGAGCAACTGCAGGTCCTGTCACTGAGAGTGAGGGGGTAGGGAGTGTTTTATAGGCCTGACCTAGGAGGTTGGCCAGCTGGTCGGCCAGCTAGTCGGTCAGTTCCTAGGTTGGTGGGCCGACCAGCAGGTTGAGCAGCAGGTCGGCTAGCTCCAAGTCGGTGGGTCGGCCAGCTCCAGGTCGGCTAGCTCCAGGTCAGCTTGTCGACCAGCTGGTCGGCCAGGTTCTAGGTTGGCCAGATCAGCTGGTCGGCCTGATTCTGGCAACTGGTCAGCCAGCCCTATTTGGTGCCCTTTTGTGCCTTTGATGCCCCTAAAATAGGGAGCGTTGCAAGCTAGTATGTTTGCCCCTAAAATTGGGGATTGTAGTTGCTTAACACATTGTTCTTTGTCTAGCAAAATCATGATGTGCCCTACGTGTTGAATGCAACATTTCCCATGAAGATGTATTATATATATATATATATATAGTTGATTCTTTGGATCGACGAGTGAGTTTTTCTCCGTTCATGTGTGAATGTGGTGTTGCTATATTTGTGTGTCTATACATTTATCAGTAGTTATTTATTTATTTATTTGTGTGTGTGTGTGTGTGAATCTCTCTCTCTATGTGTGTGTGTAGATACACACACACACACATGTTTGTATGTTGATTCTTTGGATGGATGAGTGAGTGCATTTCTACGTGTGTGAACATGTGGTCTTGCTATATTTTCAAGTTAATGTTTGTCGGTGTTCACCTCTGTATTACACGTGGAACCATATATACTATATTTGCATGTGTGTGTGTGTGTGTGTGTGTGTGTGTGTGTGTGCGTGTGTGTGTGTGTGTGTTGAGTATTTGGACATATGAGTGAGTGTGTCTCTAAGTATGTGTGAATGCAGTGTTTGCTATTTTTTCATGTGTGCACATCTGTATCTACATGTGCTCACATATATGCATCTTGACTCTCACTCACATGATTATAATCTGCTACTCATCCATTTAATTTATTTGAGACATGTACACATTTTTCTATAGAGAACAACTATATTATAACATTAGATGAAGCTGGACAAAATTTAAGGTGTTGTTTTCTTACAAATGAAAAGTGGATACAAAACTTTAAAGTAATTCAAGGATGAGGGAAGTATGCATGTAATTACAATCCACCACTCATCCATTTATTTTATTTGAGACATGTATGCCTTTTCATATATTTGAGACATGTACACATTTTCATATAGACAACCACTATATTTTAACTTAAGATGAACTTGAACAACTTCAAAGTGTTGTTCTTACAGATGAAAAGCGAATACAAAACTTTGAATAGTACAAGGATGAGGCAACTTTGACTTCCAATGCAATATCAATACATATATATCAATTCAATTGCCATGGGTTGCAAGCTGGTCTAGCTTATGGCTCATCCATGTCATCAGAGCTATAAACCTATTTAAACAAACTTTAAATGTCAAAACCTCACCATCCAACAACTTCACTTGTTCCTTTAAGGTCTCTACCTCTAGCTTACATCCTTTATCGCATACAATTGAACCTCCTCCACCCCTTCCCAGAAGATCCTACTTGTACTAATTTTTGGCCTTTACGCCACTCTCAATTTGGAAAATCCTTGTAATTATAGTTTCAATAGATGTCCCCATGTCCTCTCATTGCTCCGCCACCATCCAAATGGATTTACATATCTAGTTCAAATGTTTTCCAATAGCAATAGTCTTTTGTTTTGACGAGATGTGCTTAGTTGCTTGCTTGGCTGCATAGGTGAAAGGCCCACCCCTTGCAAGTCATTTAATGGCAGGAAGGCCTTTTCATTCAACAATAGACAACACAATGATATCCAAAATGGCCTCTCAACACTTGGGACAATGACTGAAGTCATATTCGCAACTGCATCCAAAATAACTTGTGAAAATGTTTGTATGTCTAGAATATTTCATTGTGTGCATATATCCATATATTGATGTGTGTGTGTGTGTGTGTGTGTGTGTGTCCGCGCACGTGTGACTACACTAATAGTCATGCATCAACTATTTTTTGCTGATCCTAATATACAAAGACTCTGGGTACTATGCATTATGCTAACATAAAATCGCTAGGGAAGAAAGGTCCAAAATCATGCTTCATTGTGCAAAAGAGAGTGCTTGGACAAGAGTGCCTCTAATTAGAAATGCAAAAAATGCATGTTTGGTTTTCTAATTGTGTGCGCGTCATTGGTACATGCGTGCATGCATATTAAATGTGTGTTGTGACCCCTACCCTTCAAGAAAAGGTTTCTTTAAAAGTTTGCACAAATAAATCCCTTTAGAAGCTTCAAAAACAATGTTAACGTTCAATACTCAACTTTCAATGTCACATCCTACAATCAAGAAGCCCAACTTCGGACCTCTTTTAAACGTATTGCTTTAAACTCTTTACACCTTTGAAAAAAGTACACCTTAAAAACTTTCTTTGAAGGTGTACTTTTTCATGTATGCATGTAGCCATAGCTATTCGTGTGTGTGTGTGTGTGTGTGTGTGTGTGTGTGTGTGTGTGTGTAAAGGCATAAAAAAACAATCAAATTGTTTCTTTTCCTCATTAGACATACGATCTTACCAAGTAAAAGAAACTCCAACTACAACCATCATAGTACAAACGCATGCACACACACGTGCGCACACACGCACACACATCGAGAGAGAGAGAGAGACTACACTAATAGGCATGCATCAACTATTTTCCACTAAGCCTTAGATACAAGTACTCTGGGCACTATGAATTATGCTAAGATATAATCACTAGGGAAGGAAGGCTTAAAAGTATGATTCAATTCACAAAAGAGAGTGCTTGGATAGGAGTGCCTACAATTAGAAAACCAAAAACCGTGTGTTTGGTTTTCTAATTGAGTGTGTGTCATTGGTACATGTGTGCAGGCATATTAAAATGTGTGTTGTGACCCTACCCTTCAAGAAAAGAGTTCTTTAAAATTTTGCACAAACAAATTCCTTTAGAAGCTTCGAAAACAATGTTAAATTTCAACACTCAACTTTCAATGTCACATTTAAGGTCCCCTGTAAGAAAATAATACGATGTCTGTGCTCAACAGATAACAGGATCTCGTACGCAAGAGAGAAAACCAGATAGTGTGGAGAATCAAAAATTTGATTACTGTAGAGCTGATACAATAGATGGCGCTGCCTCCCAGCCGTGCGCTCTTGTGAAAGAAGCTTCGATGGCGAGCTAGAAACAGTAGAGGATGGAGGCTGGATGCTAAGGAATCAGGGTTGCTGTGGCCAGCGATGAAATGGGCTTCATGGGCTTGCTCTTATATAGCCACGAGTCATAGTCGGTTAGACCCAATTGGGTGACCAACCCAGTCCGCCCAAAACGGTCGACTGGGGGTCGGTCTCGAAATAGGCCACCAATTACACGATAGAACTGTGACGTAAAATAGAGCAACTAACCTATGGTTATCGTTCGGCCCACAGCCATCCGGGATCATCTGGGACTCCAAACGGGCCCCGCAACCCGAGAGTGGGCTGCCCCAGGAAATGCTCTGTCTACCCTTAGTGCGGTCAGTCATGGGATGCCTTCCCGCACTTGCATGTAGCCTATTTGGCAGTGTGCCAACTCCGTCCAGCCATCAGGCCACACATGGCCCCCATCTGGTGTCCAAACCAGGACCTACCAGATAACCGAGCTACTCAAATGCCTTCTCCTCATATGGGGGGCTTACAAGTAGAGTTAGCTGGTTCCCGCGTAGTTACACGAGAGTGAAGCATTGATATCTAACACCCCCCCTCAATGTCCACCCGCAAGTGAACTTACTTTTTCGGCCCAATGCCAAGTCGATGAAGATGCCTCTCCAGCAAGTCTCTTCCAAGAGCCTTCGTGAAGATGTCCGCAGCATTCTCTGTAGTCGGACAGTACACCAAGTCGACCTCTCCATCCATGATGAGCTCGCATACAAAGTGATATTGAATCTCAATGTGTTTTGTGCGAGCGTGGAACACAGGGTTCTTTGCAATCGCCATGCAACTCTGATTGTCACATGATAGTTGTGTAGGCTTGTTCTGCACTCTGCACCCATGTCCCCCAAAATCCTCCTCAACCACACTACCTCGCAAGAAGCAAAGCATGCTGATTTGTACTCAGCCTCGGTAGAAGAAAGAGCAACTGTGGGTTGCTTCTTGCTGACCCATGACACAGCTCCAGATCCAAGTGAGAAACAGTAACCTGTCACTGATCTCCTGCTGTCCACGTCTCCTACCCAACCCGAGTCACAGAATCCGGTCAAGATGTTGCCCTTGGTATAGGTGATGCCATAATCAAGTGTGCCTTTGATGTATTTCAGTACCCGCATCCCTGCCCTCCAATGGTTCTCCCGGGGCTTATTGGAAAACCTGCTTAGTACACCAGTCGCAAAGCTGATGTCCGGCCGTGTGTTGCACAAGTAAATCAAACTGCCCACAAGCCTTCTGTACTTCACTTCGTCCACCAGTGGTGATGAATCCTCATTTGAGAGCTTCACGTCAACCTCCATAGGGGTACCAACTGTCTTGCACTCAGCCATGCCAAATGCCTTCAGTATCTCTCTAGCATACTTCAGCTGTGAAATGAAGATCTGTTTTGGCTCTTGCCAAACTTCAATCCCCAAACAGAAATGCATCAGTCTGAGGTCTGTCATTTCAAACTCTCTTCCTAGCAAATGCTTTGTCTGCAAGATCTTCTCTTCATGGTTCCCTGTTATGACAAGGTCGTCCACATAAAGGACCACGATCATACACCTGCCTCCTTCTCTGAAGATATACAAATTTGCATCAGATGGGCTCCTCCTGAACCCGTTTTGCAGAAAGTAGGCATCAATCTACTGGTACCACACTCTGGGGCCTATTTCAGCCTGTAAAGTGCCTTCTTCAGTTTACAGACTTTACCTTCTGAACCGGGGATCGAACGGGGGATCACAAAACCTGGTGGTTGTTCCACGTATAACTTCTCCTTGAGATCTCCATTCAGAAAGGCAGATTTTACATCCATCTGAAACATGGGCCAACTTCCCTGGGTAGCTAAAGCCAAAACACTGCGAATTGTGGTTAGTCGAGCTGTGGGAGCAAAAGTATCTTGATAATCAAAACCATGTACCTGTGCGAATCCTTTTGCCATGAGCCGAGCCTTGTACTTATCCAACGTGCCATCGGACTTGTACTTGATCTTGTACACCCACTTAGTGCCGATTACCTTGCATTTTGGTGGTTGATCCACAAGGTCCCAAGTGTTGTTCTTCATTATGGAGCCATACTCCGACCGCATAGCCTCCATCCACCTATCATCACCCTGTGCCTCTTCAAGACACTTGGGTTCATCAGCACGGATCACCTTTGTCATCAAAGCGTAGTTGACCAAGTGTTCCTGCGCCCTTCTTTGCTCCTCTAATCTCTTCGACCGGTGGTGTTCAGCTGGTTCCTCCTCAATGGCTAGAGGTTCTCTGCCGTCCAAAAGCTGCTTTACCCACTTCGCGAATGGCCGTTGCCATTGTGGTTCTGCAGGCTCTTCTTCATCTTCTTTATCTTGAATCCTCTCAAGCACCGTTGGGGGAGTTTGGTCTGCTGTTGGTGGTGGTACTGGATGGATATCCTGGTCCTAGTTGTCTGGGAAGGAAGCATCCTCCTCCAATTGATGCGGCTAATCTAAGAAGACCACATTGCAACTTACTATTACCTTCTTGGTAATAGGGTTATAGAGACGGTAACCCTTCGCCTCTTCACTATAGCCCAAGAAAATACACTTTCGACTCTTCGGTTCCCATTTGGTCCTGTTAGCATCAGGGACATGCACAAAATAGTCACAAAATAGTCACTCTGAAATGTGCAGCTGGAGGTTTCTTACCAGAAAAGGCCTGTAGTGGAGTCATCCCGTTCACAGCCTTCGTGTAGCTATGATTGAGAATGTAAACTGTCGTGTTACATGCTTCAACCCATAAAGTCTTTGGCAAATCTTTCCCTTTCATCATACTCTGGCCCATTTCACAGATGACGCACATCTTGCGCTCTGCTACTCCATTTTACTGTGATGTATGTGGCGAGGGTTTCTGCCTCTTGATCCCGTGACTTTTGCAGTAACTTTTGAATTCAGTTGATGTGAACTCTCCACCTCTGTCTAATCTCAATTTCTTCACCTTCCTCCCCGATTCTTTCTCGACCATTACATGCCATTCCTTGAACTTACTAAAAGCCTCGTCTTTAGTCTTCAGGAAGTATATCCATATCCTTCTACTGTAGTCGTCGATGAGCGTCATGAAGTAGTAGGAACCACCCAAAGCTTCCGTCTCCATCTTTCCATAGAGGTCCGTGTGAACGAGCTCTAGAGGAGCCTTTGCCCTACTGGCCTCTTTAGGAAAGGGCTGCCGATGCTGCTTGCCCATCATGCAAGCTTCACATACATCGGGCAGATCTAAAATTTCTAGTAGGTTTGCAATCATTCCACTTTCATGCATCTCCTTCAAAGAACTAAGGTTTAGATGAACAAACCTCTCATGCCACAGCTTAGTGTTCTTCACATCGGCTCGAGCACTGAAACTTGAGAGTTTGTAGATGTTGTTGCGCTGTGTAACTTTACCAACGACCTTCCCTTGAAGATCCAGAATCTGTGCACCATTCTTATCGAATTGAACTTTGAGGTCCCGATCCATGATCGCAAAAATGGACAACAAGTTCCTCTTGATATCTGGCACATAAAGAACATCGGACAACTATTTTACAACTCCATCTGACTTGAGAGCAATCGTACCTTTTCCTTTTGCTGGACATTTTGCATCATCGCCGACTACTACCAGGATGTCATTCCCTACCGACTGTAGAGAGGTATACCAATCCTTCCAACTGGTCATGTGGCGCAATGCACCACTGTCAATAATCCAAGGTTCATCCGCAGCTACATGAACTGCCTCTGTGTAAATCTCCTCAATTGCTACGAACAGCTCTACTGGTACTGCTTGCGCGCTGTTGTTGGACTCTTTCTTTACTCCGTTCTTCTTATCTGCAATCTTCTTCCGGCACTCATTCTGCTTGTGCCCTGCCTTGTTGCAATAGAAGCACTTGATCTTCTTCTTTCTCTTTTTATCATTAGAAGAA
The DNA here is from genome assembly GCF_047967505.1 of Dipteris shenzhenensis. Lineage (NCBI taxonomy): Eukaryota > Viridiplantae > Streptophyta > Polypodiopsida > Gleicheniales > Dipteridaceae > Dipteris > Dipteris shenzhenensis. Next base: position 50,073,382 of record NC_141624.1, read on the forward strand.
GATGGGTTACCAAAGTCCTTAGCCTTACCTTCTTTGATCCAGTCCAGAAAGCTGAATCTTCTCCAGTCCTCGTCTTTTGATGCATCTCCTCCTCCAGAAGCATCGCGCTGAAATCCTCAAAGTTGAGGGGCGAATTTTTGTTCTACGTATTCAGCGCCGTAACAAGACCATCATACTTTGGTGGGAGAATCCATATGCACCTTCATGCTAGATTCTCGTTGGTGATGGTGATGCCAATCGCAATCATCTAATCACGCAGATTCTTCACCCTGGTGATGAACTTCTCTGCCGCTTCAGACTCAAATAATTTTTCATTCGTGAGTTGAGTCTCCAGATTCTGAATCCACATCTGATTCATGGTCTCGTACTGATTTTTCAAGACCGTCCATGCCTCCTCCGCTGTGGTGACATGTTGAATTAACACCGTGACGGAATCACTTACACTGCAGACAATAGAACACAGCGCATCTACATTTCTTCTTGTCCACACGAGAATCTCATCCGTAGTTGGTAGTATCTGTTGTCCTGCATTGGCTGGATTCGGTCTCGCAATCGGCCTCACGTCCACCCCAGTAGCAGTATCCCAAAGCTCGTATGCGCTTAGGATGGTCTTCATCTTAAACTTCCAGAGTGGATAATTAGAGCCGTCCAACTTTTTGCTTTTGCCGAACGGTGGGATTCGTAGTTTTGCGGGCTGGGCCATCTCTCACAATCTGCTCGCAAATAGAAACACACTACCAAATCTTCTTGCTAGAGTTCAGGCTCTGATACCATGTAAGAAAATCATACAACGTCTGTGCTCAACAGATAACAGGATCTCGTACACAAGAGAGAAAACCAGATAGTATGGAGAATCAAAATTTTGATTACTATAGAACTGATACAATAGATGGCGCTGCCTCCCAGCCGTGCGCTCCTGTGAAAGAAGCTTCGATGGCGAGCTAGAAACAATAGAGGACGGAGGCTGGATGATAAGGAATCAGGGTTGCTGTAGCCAGTGATGAAATGGGCTTCACGGGCTTGCTCTTATATAGCCACCAGTCACAGTCGGTCAGACCCAATTAGATGACTGACCCAGTCCGCCCAAAATGGTCGACTGGGGGTCGGTCCCGAAATAGGCCTTCGACCACACGATAGAACCGTGGCGTAAAATAGAGCAACTAACCTACGGTCTCCATTCAGCCCACAACCATCCGGGATCATTTGGGACTCCAAACGGGCCCCGCAACCCGAGAGTGGGTTGCCCCGAGAAATGCTCTGTCTACCCTCAATGCGATCAGTCATGGGATGCCTTCCCACACTTGCATGTAGCCTAGTTGGTAGTGTGCCAACTCCGTCTAGCCATCAGGCCACACATGGCCTGTGAAGATAGTGGGAGAGAGGGAAGGAGTCTCACTTGCGGCTTTCTCACATACACAATGGGGGAATACACACAAAGGTGGAGGCTGAAAATAGTTTTCTTGTTCTCAGTTGTGTAAGCCAAAAGAACTCAAGTACAAAGAAATAGAAGAACCCTATATGTGGGTCTCAAACCAAACTCAGCTAACTAAGGTGGCATACTAACTGAGCCACGAACTAGAGTAGATAAGGATAGTTTTCATCTAGCTATTATTCATGGGCGGTGTACCAACCGCATCTGCAGCTAACAAGTCGGTGACATAAATGCACAACGGTCACCCTGGCATATCACGAGTGGAGCTCGATATCTCAACACTCTCCCTCGAGCTCAATCCCAATTCTTGCACACCAAGCAAGTCTCTGAACTTGCGCAGCTTCTTTGCGCCCAATGCCTTCGTGAATATGTCAGCTACCTGATCCTCTGTGCTGACATAAACTAGATCAATAAGACCTAGTAAAACCTTATCCCGCACATAGTGATAATGCACCTCAATGTGCTTTGTTCTAGCATGATAGACTGGGTTATTTGCCAAGTGTATATTGCTCATGTTGTCACAATAAATGACAACTGGCCCATCTGTAGACTGATGCATATCATAGAGTAGCTTATGCAACCAAGCTACCTCACATGCAGCCATTGCTGCACCCCTGTACTCAGCCTCTGTGCTCGACAAGGCAACTGTAGGCTGTTTCTTGCTGCTCCAAGTGACTGCAGCACTCCCAAAAGAGAACACATATCCACTGGTAGATCTTCTATCAGAAATACTACCAGCCCAATCAGCATCAGTGTATCCATGCAACTGTATCTGAACCCCAACCTCATTAAATAGTCCATACTGCAATGTGGACTTCACATACCTGAGTATGCGTCTAGCCGCATCCAAATGCGGTTTCCTTGGAGCCTGCATAAACTGACTTACCAATCCAATAGCATAGCTCAAATCTGGCCTGGTAATAGTCATATAAATCAAAATTCCTACTATGCGTCTGTACATAGTAGGGTCTTCCAGAAGCTCACCTGCATCTGCGCTCAGCTTCACATTTTGCTCCAAAGGAACTGAAATAGGCTCATAGCCTGTCATCCCATATTTGGACAGCATGTCCAATCCATACTGCCTCTGTAAGAGCTGTATCCCACTTGGGGATCTAATCACCTAAATGCCTAAGAAATAACGCAGCTCTCCCAAATCCTTCATCTCAAACTTTTGCTTCTATAGCATTTTCACGTGAAGGATATCTTCATCACTATCACCTGTGATGATCAAATCATCAACATAAATGACAAGCAGCATAATACCTTTCTTTGTTTTTCTCACATAAAGTGAGAAATCTTCCTTGGAAATCTGAAAGCCAATAGTGACAAGATATTGTCCTATCTTGTCAGACCATGCTCTAGGTGCTTGCTTCAAGCCATACAAGGCTTTCTTCAACCTGCAAACAAACTCAGGATGAACAGCATGAACATAACCTCGTGGCTGCTCCATAAAGCCCTCTTCTTGCAAATCACCATGCAAGAAGGCATTCTTTACATCCATCTGACGTAAAGACTGTTGAGATATCGAGCTCCACTCGCGATATGCCAGGGTGACTGTTGTGCATTTATGTCACCGACTTGTTAGCTCGAGATGCGGTTGGTACACCGCCCACGAATAATAGCTGGATGACAGCTATCCTTATCTACTCTAGTTTGTGGCTCAGTTAGTATGCCACCTTAGTTAGTTGAGTTTGGTTTGAGACCCACATATAGGGTTCTTCTATTTTCTTTGTACTAGAGTTCTTTTTGGCTTTCACAACTAAGAAGAGGAAAACTATTTTCAGCCTCCACCTTTGTGTGTATTCCCCCATTGTGCATGTGAGAAAGCCACAAGTGAGACTCCTTCCCTCTCTCCCACAATCTTCACATGGTATCAGAGCCTTGTTCGTGGTAAGGAGCTCAAGAAAGCAAGCCAAGTTCATGGTGTCCTGGTAAGAGGACCAGTGTTGCTTTCCTATTTCGAGTTTGGGAGCAAATCTCTGCAGGTAGCACAGCCGGAAGTGCAAGAGTGCACTGTCTCAGATTAAGACGCCCTTCGCGGTATGGCGAGAGGGCATTATATGCTGCGGGCAAAGACGAAGCCCTCAGTGACGTTATTTTTCTGATTCGAGGTCATTTCGGGGCCCGTTTTGGAGACAGAAGTTCTCCGCAGGCACTCAGAAAAAGGCCCTGTTTTTGCTGTGCGACCACTGTTCTGCGGGTCGGTGAAAAGTTGCCGCAAAAATTGCATCGTATGCCTTTGTGCAGAGATATTGGGAGTTGCAAATTCATGCTTGTTGCCTGTTGATGCAAAATCGTCACTAGGAAGTGACTGTGTGGTGAAATACCACTTTCGTCAGTTTTGCAGATCTGCCCGTGTGAGGCAAAAATTGTGGTCTTTGCAGTGACAGATATTATTTTTCAAATTAGGAAAGTGTAGCATCTTTAACACAAAGTTTGAAATTTCTTTGAAAATGAAATAAGACCAAGGATGTACATCTAAATCCCTTTTTCAATAACACTGTTAAATAACTATTGTGTGTGCATCTTCCATTGAAGAGTGGAGCAACTTAGAGCATGTAGGGAGTGTATGTGTTGCATTTGCAACATAGTATTGTTGTAGGCATAGCCACACATTTGGCCCATCTACCGTTAGATACATAGGATGATCCCAACAACATCCTACCTCATCAAGGAGTATGTGACTAAGTGTAATCAATCAAACAAATAGGATGATTTGAACAACACATTCGCCTACACATCATTTTCAAATCATATGGTGCGAGAGGTTGATGTAAGGAGAGGGTAGATCATGTGGCTAGCAATACCTTTAGGTGGCACATGAAACTATAGAAATAGGGAACTAGGGAAGGTTGTAGATCTATGTATGGATATAGTTACATAGACAAATACAAAGACTAATGTGATTCCATGAAACCTTGTCATGAGCTTTTGCAAAAATTCAATCAAAATTGGGTAGCTAAAAGTTTTCATTACCCAAATAGATTATTAAGTCCCATTGAATAGAATATTAATTTTCATTATCCAAATAGAATATTAATTTCCATGTGTTTTTTTGTGCATGCGCCAACCAGCGCGCAGGTTCTAGCACCACTGTTCATATGCAGATAGCGATTTTGGGAGCTGAGATGAGGGCATTGCAGGATGCTGGGGCATCCCCTCACTTGGTTGCGAGTCTTGATTCAGTCATTGATGCTCTAGGTCGATTAGACACAATTAAGGACGTTTTGGATACCTTTCAGGCACAGACTGAGGCAGAGATCGGTGGTCATGGCTTGGATTGGAGAGTCATTCGAGAATTGTTTGAGCGTGAGTCACCTCACAGGTAGGCCTTAGAGGATATGTTTTGGGATGGTCACACTGAGGCGATGCGACCACGATCAGGGCAGCCCTTTTATATTTCACGTTATAGGCACCCCGTCATAGCTACACACATTTATCCGAGATATCTCGCTGCGAATGGTGGTCGATTGCCTCACAACCGTCAGATAGCCACCGGTCATTTGCCATGCAACTATACGCCGAGTTTGTGCTTGGTCATCAGGTAGACTACCTTGGAACCTCAGGAGCGGGACATGGTAGGATGGGGCATCAGGAGCGTCAAACTGTAGGTGTTTAGGGTCAATGCGAGGCACCAGTGCTGCACCTATACCTGCACCGGCATTGCGAGCTGTTGGAGGATAGGGGGATGTTCATTCAGTGGCCTCATCCTTGCACGACATGGTCTCTGCCCTATCGAGATCACTTTCGATTCCACCTCCCACATCTATGGAGCCTCCCACATCTATACCACCTCCCACATCTACACCGCCTTAGCATGAGTTGGATACTCGAGACGCACAGATTGCAGAGTTGGAGGCATTGTTGGCTAAGTCTAGGGTAGAGGTTAGTTATTCTAATTATTTTAGTTTATTTTTTTGTTGCGTGTTTTGAACTGAAGTTTTTTGGTTCATTCTCACCATGTACGCGACATGTTTGCTTGGCAGGCACATCTATTGCGACAGGATATGGAGTCTCGTGTACGACAGTTGGAGGCAGATTTGGAGGAGCAGAGGATTCGGACACGCATAGCCTACCATCGAGCGGAGCACTATATTTTGCAGTTGAGACATATTAGTCGTGATCCATCTCGCCATAGGATCCACCCTAGTGTGGCCTTGTACCTCGCTCCTCCTGTATATGTGTCGACTAGGACACCCATAGACGCATTAGTCATAGCCAGGCTTCCTACCGCTACTTGCGTCCTTTGCCATGAGGATTTTGACACCGTAGGGTGGTTTGGACTAGGGTGCGGCCACATGGTGCGGCCACATCGCACATCTCCATTACATGACCCACCACATGGTGGCACGATCAGTGTGCCCTGTATGCTTTGCTGACATTGATGTGGCCACATACATAGGACTAGGCATGGATGATCTGTATCCTGGTCATCGTATTAATCCATTTGCTCGCATGGTCTTGATAGAGCACTACGGGGAGGAGGAATAAAGAGCTTTGCTGCAGCAGGAGGGTGCTGATACTTCAGTGGTTGCAGCGTGTGTTCCGCGATGCTTCTCATATGATGATTTCATGCTAGGTGACGAGGCACGAGTAGAGGAGGTACCTCGTATTGAGCGAGAGGCAAAGCTTCATATATCATTGCAGCAGTGGGTAGAGCAGCAGCTTGGGCAGGGCCGAGACCAGCGTCTTCTACATGTAGAGACGATTACTCGTGCTAGATTTGAGACACGAGTATTCGCAGATGCACAACTTTGAGAGCTGAGGCGCGCATACATAGAGGAGGCGAGGGAGGCAGAGATGGTAGCGGTGGCTCGTGCAGCATGCCCTCCTCTTCATTAGGATGAGGCTGGCCCATCTGATCCAGGAGATGAGGCTAGCCCATCGGCTTTGCCTGAGGGCACACAGCAGATAGTTGGGCAGCATGTCATACAGGAGCCACGTCAAAGGACAACTAGAGGATCATATGTGGAGTTATCAGATTCTGATTCAGGATGATTGTTAAGGCTTCACAATATCTTGTTTAGGGATGCACTTTTGCATAAGTCCACATGCGTATTTGGTTAGTACGTGCACCATTTTCCATACGTAGTCACTACTAGGGAGTGCTTGCAAAAATGTACGCATTATACCTTCCATGTGGCACATACCAAATCATTTGGAGACCAAATCTTGCATGGATGTAGGTCTAGGGTAGCCTAAGAGCCATGCAAAGTTTCATCCCCAACAGATAAGTCCACATGCGTATTTGGTTAGTACATGCACAAATTTTCTTAGTCACATTTTTAAAATGTCCTAAAGCACAAAACACAATTACAACATAACTACTAATAAACAATTTTTTGTTTTACAGAAACAACAAATCCCATTGAGAAGACAACGAACATCATGTATAAAATAGAATCTAATACAATGATGCGTATGAACGTGTATAAAACCATCATAGTGAAATACGAAATATGAGTCCATGAAAATTACGATAGTATAGTCACACAATGAGCCTATACATATCGAATACAAAAATATGTGATCAACTAGTGATACCCAATAAAAATCTATCTGATGAACTGATGATCCCAAAACTATGATATGTAATGTGCTACTCCGTAGGATCGGCTCTCATGCCAATAGTTGCAAGTATGCTCTCGTGATCCTCCACTGCAAGGCACCATCATGGAGTGGATGTCACCTTGCGAGTGCGAACACGACTCAAAGTAATCTTGATCGCAACAACAAGATGAGAATACATGTATGCCTCCTGATCTGCCATGTAACATGCAAACCATCGAGAAAAGATCGCGCGGTGAGACTCACCTATGCTCCTGATGGAATGAAAATCAAGAGTGCTAGACACTGAATGATAATCAAAAGGCCTAGACCGATCAAGACTCCCAATGTCCACGCATCAAAAATACCGGCTCACCACCCTATCGTTACACGACTGAAACGAGGAGATAGCACTAGTGGATAAGTGATGGCTGCACCACCGCACCACATCATGTGCATCCTTGAAGCGATCGGCGCTGTGATGCAACTGGTATCGACGCAAAGCACGCTTCACGCAAGCACCTGCACCATCGTGCTCTCCCTTATCATGCCCTGTCTTGAAGTAGCTCCATGTGATCAGAATGCCTGTCTCATGGTGCCTTCTGCAGAACCGGGGATGCTCTGCAATGCCTTCTTGAACACCGGGGATGCTCTGCAATGCTCCTCCCAAAACTTTTGTATGAAGGACCTAGTGGAATCATCCAACAATCGATCGCTGCGAGTTGCACGACCACTCGAAGCCCAAAGAGCATCAGTCTCACTATCCTCTAGACTCTGCCTCCTAATCATGCCTACTCACAATGTGCGCGGTGCAATCTGAAGAAGACATGAAGCGGTACGCACATGACCTATCATATGAGGTCTACTAATGGCAGCCACAATAGCACGACGTGCTGCCAAGGCATCACTGGAGTTCCTATGCTTAATAGAAGCATAGGAACATCGAACACTGCTAAGGACCTCGCTACATACAACCCTATCTCTACGTGCACCAAGACCAGCAAGCCTCCTACACTCTACCAAGTCAGGGTGATCAATTAGGGATGTGAGAAGAGCAGACTGCGAAGCTGGGTGTAAGGTCACTAAAAAAAGACTGCACAATCTTGCTAGTACGACGATGGATAGTGGACTTCGGCAAGTCATGTCGTGAAGCAACACTGCTGCTGCAAGGTGGGGCAAGGGGATCAATGGGAGATGGTAGGGTGGAGGGGGGAAGGGAGGCGCCAAGGGGAAGGGGGGAAGGGGGAGGGGGAAGAGGTAGAGGTGGAGGGCAAAATGTAAGTGGCTAGGGGAAGGGCGGAGGCTGGACGTAGGGGAGCAGATGAGGATGTGGAGGAAGGGACAATGGAGGTGGGGGTGGGGGTGGGGGTGGAGGTGGGATGTAGAGGTGGAGGTGGATCGGTGATGGCCGCGCGAGCTCTAGCTCTAGAGGCTCTCTCTGGAAGGTGTGACAAAGTGATGGGGAGGCAATAATGGCTATGAATGGGTGAAATGAACCAAAACGTGGTGTCTTATAGAGAGCCTGAACTCATCCACTAGATTGCTCTTGGTGGAGAAGGTGCTAAGATTGAAAATAATTGGCTACTAAAATTCCGTTTGATTTTGTTTTGAAACTAATTTTTGTGGTCTACTCAAATAAGTTGATTTTAATCATATTATATATACATGGAATCCAATGTTAATTTTGAATATCTACATCGTTTGATTTTATTTCAGTTTAATATTGACATAACATATGTGCCTATCTTGATTAATATTTTTGTTAATGCAATTTGAGAATAACCTATGTGATAAACCATGATAATTTGATTATTTTGCCACTTCCAAATATCTCCAAATACCTCGATCGTGGTCATAAACCATGACAATTTGATTATTTTATCACCTTTGGATACCTCCAAATACCTCGATTGTGGTCATAAACCATGACAATTTGATTATTTTGCCACTTCCAAATACCTCGATCGTGGTATTCTATGCCTTCGTGGTCATAAACCTCGATCATGGTATTCTATGCCTCACGCACTCAAATCACATGCATGTATAACTTACCATGCATGTTGATGATGTGGCTCGCCATCATCATGATGTGTATACATGTGGCTGATGTGGCACCATGCATGGTGATGATGTGGCAATATGGTGTGGAATATATGAGTCTCTTCCATGACGTGGAAATGTGATGTGGCATGATGAGTTGGCATTCATGAGGTGGTAGATTGACATGGCAAATTGAGGTGGAGGGATTGGTGATGTGGCAATGTTGATGAGGTATGCCAAGGTGGCAAGGTGTGATGACATGGCTCTAAGAGTTCCTATGATGTGGAATGATGAGGTGGCACATGTGGCTGATGTGGCAACACGTGTGGCAATCTAAGGTGACATGGCAAGAAGTGATGTCACATCTCCTTGATGACATGGCACCATGCGGTCTAACAATGTGACATGGTTGCAAGGCAAAAATAGATGACTCAGCCTTGCACATGGACAGCATGCACACTCCAAAGGCTTGCCACTAGGGTCAGTGATGCTCCTAGCCTACCTCACCAAGCCTAATACCAAGCCTACCTTGTCTTGGTATTAGGCTTGGGTGGCCCTTTTTCCCCCACAAAAGGGAGATTTGACTCTTGGAGGCCATATTGTACGTTTCCCTTAGTCAAATTTAACCAAAATTTTTTCCTCTTATTCATCATGCGGAGGACTAAAAATATTGACATTTTTGAAATGTTTGGTCATGTTTGAGAATTACTAGATTTATTTTTAATATTCTTTGTTGATCCTCTAAGGAGTAAAAGTAAAAATTAAACTTCAATCTTCCTAAATCTAACTATTGGATTTGGGATTTGATGATTGAACCACACCCCCTTATGTACCTACTAACCTTCCACTGAATTGGATTTGCTTGATTATTCAAAATACTAAAAAAATGTGGTGTGCTACTAAAATGCATGTATTTTATGACTTTATTTATTATAAATAATTATTTATGATTAGATAAATCATTCAAATAATTACCAATAAATCAAGTTAAGCTCTACATAATGTAAAGAGACCACCTATAAAGTTTCAATAACATTTAATCGAAAATGAGTGAGAAATTTAGAATTTAATATGACACTCTCTGTTCGTGACAAAGGTGTGGCCGCCCTGGAACCATGCCGTGTGACACGAAGAAATTTTTTGTGTGTTTATCAAATTTTCGATCAGACTATATCATTGTGTGCACAATAGCATGTGTGATGTTGTGTCTGAAGACTTCAAAGACTAGATCCATAGGAAAGTAGGTGAGATTTGCATTTTTGTGTGCTAAAAAGCTTGTTTTTCCACCTCCTAAGGATTGGGGAGTGAACAAAAAGTGGACACTCTTAGCTTGCTACTTCCCATACACACACATACTCCCATACACTCTTACACACTTATGAAATACACTCACTCCCCCCCATTTTTTTCCAATGACAGTCATTCCCCCCAACCCACACACTTACATGGTCTTCCAAATAGTACAAGTGTGGCAAATTTGGCTTTATAGCCTATCAGAGAAGGTTTTAATAAGATTTCCCCCCCTCCGATTTCCTCACTTTGCCACTTCATGGTGTTTTATAGATAATTATTACTTTTTGCTCCCCCCTGCAAGTTATTATTTAAATCCCCCTTTTTGTTTCTCATTGTATTTTAAAAGGCCACCTTTTTAAATATTTATTTATTTATTTATTTAACCCCCCATTTTCCCCCCAACCTACCCCCCTTTTTTTCCTCTTTAGAACTTTAATTACACATTTAAAACATTAGAGATTTTATATCCACCCTAACTAATCCCTAGTCAAATTTATTCCCATCCCTAATATTTTCATTTTAATTAACCCCTAGTTAATAAGTCCCCCCCTTAAGCCCCCTTTAATATTTTCATTTTTAGTATTAAAAAAAACCCATTGAATGTTTTCATTTCAAACTAATTTTCCCTTTTTAAACCCCTTTTCCAGTTTCATTTTAGCAAAAGAAACCCTTCAAAAGCCCTCTTAATGATGTTAATAATTTAAAAACCTCTTTAAAAGAAACTACCCCTAAATGAAGCTACCGATGCACCTAACCAACCCATAGCCTAATCAATTCCACACCTTACCATCCTCTAGCCCTAACTACCCCTTGCACAACCGCATTTTCTCAAATTTCTCCCCCTTAATTCCCCTCTTAACTACTACTAATCTAATTACCACCATCCATTCCATTATGCCACTGCCCCACACATCTCTTCATAACCGCCTTGCATGGCCTTCTTGTAACATTCAATGTGTTTATTTAACTACTTGATTTCCCTCCCTTTGCTTCCATGCTCCCGTAAGCCAACTTTTTCACTCATCACAACTCCTTTCCCTAGTATGGCTTCCCTGCTCCTATAGTTCATGCTCTTTTTTGCTCACTTACCTTGCCTGGTAGAACATTTCTTTATTGTCTCCACCTTCTCGATACTCTCTTGGTTATCTTAGTTTCATTTTGGGTTTTATGGCTCGTCTCCTTGGAAGTTACATCGTACACACTGCCTGATGGCAATCCCTATGGTTGCTACACCTTCTAAATGCTAGCTTGTCATTCATGGTTAAGTCTACCTCCTCCTCCCACAAGGCTTGGCTTTGATGTAAACGAAAAAGGGGTTTTACATCGTGACTGAGGATTTTGCCGCTGCCTTTTGTGTTGCCATTTGCATGCCTTGACTGCAGTCTTCGCACCTTCTACCTCCTTGCAAAACTCCTCTCCTTTGCCCCCATGCCCTTCTTGATTACTACGCACTTCTTGGCTACATTCTCTCGGGTCTGCCACCTCTTCATCTTGCAAGCTGCCACAATGGCCAACGACTCCCTCTTTATCTCCCCCCACATCCTTAAACTTCTTCAGCAACCGTGGCATTCCACTAGTCCACTTCTCCACAAGTAGAGGCAGCTGTTCCATCTTGTCTTTAAACGTCGACAGCAACTTTGAATTATCAATCCAAGTTCTCAATTCATTAGGATGGTATCGACCATAAAATTTGTCTATCTTCTCATATATCTCTTCGTCTTTGTCGGCATCAAGATGAGCATGACATGCTTTGCTATTGGTTGATGATATTTTGACAAGGATGCAATTGCTAAAGGTGGTAAGAGGCTCTATGCACATTTGTAGCTCATCTTCTCAATCATTAACAAAAATATAGAAACATTGTGGTCTCGATCTTTCAACTCTTCCCAAGATGACACACTACTCAAATCAAAAGACTCTAGATCCTTTTTACAAATGCTTAGTGCAAACCCGTCAGTAGAGCCTTCTTGATTGACAGACTATTCTTATTCCCTTTCTTCAATTTAGGACCACACAAACACAGTGCCTGCTTCTCACAAAAAATCATATGACCCACCATAGCTTGTACAATAATGCTCTTCCCAGTGCCTTTTGCACCAATAACTAACATAGTTTCCCAAGGCTCCAACTTCATGAAATGCAATAGAATTTCTCAATAGCTACCCTGGCTACTTAAAGGCTTTCCTTCAAAGGAGGATAAGAAAACATTTTCCTTGCATCTTGCATCCATTCTGCATGACCTGTCATGTGGTTTGACGCACCTGAGTCAACATACCACACATCATTTTGTTCTTCTGCACTTGTCACAGAATTGGTCATATGCTGCACCATAAATAGATGCTCATTTCTGTCATCACCCTGCCTACTAGAAGATGCATAATTGCCTTGCTGCAATTTTCCATTCATAATGTCATTCTGCTTTTTGTAGCAGTCTTTAGCCATATGCCCCATTTTGCCACAGTAGTAGCATTCAACATTGCTGTTTGCATTTTGGCCTCTCTGCCATCCACCACGACCTCTTTGGCTCCCCCTGCCTCTAGAGTTACCACGTCCTCCTGCATAGGACTGGTCTTCTTGCGTTTGCTGCATATTCTGATTTCTACCACGGCCTGTAGATCGGCCTCCTCTACCTCTGCCAGCATTTGAGTAGAAGACAGTTTCTTTTGAAGTTCCTGCTGAAGAAGATGCACCCCCATTTCTCTGCTCTTCAGAAATTAGAAGAGCAATCAACTCCTCAAAATCTGGAAATTTTTCACGGACGGCAATGGATGTCCGGAATTGTGCATAATCCTTTCTTAGACCATTCAAGGTCACAGAAACCAAATCGTCATCATCCACTGGCGACCCAATGGAAGCAAGTGCATCCGCAATTTTCTTCACCTTCATGTGGTAGTCATTGATGCTCATGTTTTCTCTCTACACATTGTGCAGCTCCTGCTTGAGCTGCATTTTCCTGGCTTGCGTATTTGTGCTGTACATTTTTGCCAAAGTATCCCATGCCTCCTTTGGCGTACTTGCATCCTGAATATGCACAATCATGGAGTCCGAAATACTGATAGACAGCCAGTACATAACTTTCCTGGCTCTCTCATGCCATCCTTTGAATGCCTGCATTTCCTGTTGACTGGGAACATTAGGAAGAACAGGTTCTTCTTCATTTTCTGTAATGAACTCCCGATAGCCTTTTCCCATCAAGAAATTCGTCATTCTAAACTTCCATGCCTGGAAGTTGTTCTTGTCAAGCTTTTCAGTGACAATCTATGAAAGAGAATCAGATGCCATTACAGAACACTGCAAAATATTCTGTCACTGCAAAGAACACAATTTTTGCCTCACACGGGCAGATCTGCAAAACTGACGAAAGTGGTATTTCACCACACAGTCACTTCCTAGTGACGATTTTGCATCAACAGGCAACAAGCATGAATTTGCAACTCCCAATATCTCTGCACAAAGACATACGATGCAATTTTTACGGCAACTTTTCACCGACCCGCAGAACAGTGGTCGCACAGCAAAAACAGGGCCTTTTTCTGAGTGCCTACGGAGAACTTCCATCTCCAAAACGGGCCCCGAAATGACCTCGAATCAGAAAAATAACGTCACTGAGGGCTTCGCCTTTGCCTGCAGCATATAATGCCCTCTCGCCACACCGCGAAGGGCGTCTTAATCTGAGACAGTGCACTCTTGCACTTCCGGCTGTGCTACTTGTAGAGATTTGCTCCCAAACTCGAAATAGGAAAGCAACACTGGTCCTCTTACCAGGACACCACGAACTTGGCTTGCTTTCTTGAGCTCCTTACCACGAACAAGGCTCTGATACCATGTGAAGATTGTGGGAGAGAGGGAAGGAGTCTCACTTGTGGCTTTCTCACATGCACAATGGGGGAATACACACAAAGGTGGAGGCTGAAAATAGTTTTCCTCTTCTTAGTTGTGAAAGCCAAAAAGAACTCTAGTACAAAGAAAATAGAAGAACCCTATATGTGGGTCTCAAACCAAACTCAACTAACTAAGGTGGCATACTAACTGAGCCACAAACTAGAGTAGATAAGGATAGCTGTCATCCAGCTATTATTCGTGGGCGGTGTACCAACCGCATCTCGAGCTAACAAGTCGGTGACATAAATGCACAACAGTCACCCTGGCATATCGCGAGTGGAGCTCGATATCTCAACAGTCTTTACGTCAGATGGATGTAAAGAATGCCTTCTTGCATGGTGATTTGCAAGAAGAGGGCTTTATGGAGCAGCCACGAGGTTATGTTCATGCTGTTCATCCTGAGTTTGTTTGCAGGTTGAAGAAAGCCTTGTATGGCTTGAAGCAAGCACCTAGAGCATGGTCTGACAAGATAGGACAATATCTTGTCACTATTGGCTTTCAGATTTCCAAGGAAGATTTCTCACTTTATGTGAGAAAAACAAAGAAAGGTATTATGCTGCTTGTCATTTATGTTGATGATTTGATCATCACAGGTGATAGTGATGAAGATATCCTTCACGTGAAAATGCTATAGAAGCAAAAGTTTGAGATGAAGGATTTGGGAGAGCTGCGTTATTTCTTAGGCATTTAGGTGATTAGATCCCCAAGTGGGATACAGCTCTTACAGAGGCAGTATGGATTGGACATGCTGTCCAAATATGGGATGACAGGCTATGAGCCTATTTCAGTTCCTTTGGAGCAAAATGTGAAGCTGAGCGCAGATGCAGGTGAGCTTCTGGAAGACCCTACTATGTACAGACGCATAGTAGGAATTTTGATTTATATGACTATTACCAGGCCAGATTTGAGCTATGCTATTGGATTGGTAAGTCAGTTTATGCAGGCTCCAAGGAAACCGCATTTGGATGCGGCTAGACGCATACTCAGGTATGTGAAGTCCACATTGCAGTATGGACTATTTAATGAGGTTGGGGTTCAGATACAGTTGCATGGATACACTGATGCTGATTGGGCTGGTAGTATTTCTGATAGACGATCTACCAGTGGATATGTGTTCTCTTTTGGGAGTGCTGCAGTCACTTGGAGCAGCAAGAAACAGCCTACAGTTACCTTGTCGAGCACAGAGGCTGAGTACAGAGGTGCAGCAATAGCTGCATGTGAGGTAGCTTGGTTGCATAAGCTACTCTATGATATGCATCAGTCTACAGATGGGCCAGTTGTCATTTATTGTGACAACATGAGTAGTATACATTTGGCAAAGAACCCAGTCTTTCATGCCAGAACAAAGCACATTGAGGTGCACTATCACTATGTGCGGGAGAAGGTTTTACTAGGTCTTATTGATCTAGTTTATGTCAGCACAGAGGATCAGGTAGCTGACATATTCACGAAGGCATTGGGCGCAGAGAAGCTGCGCAAGTTCAGAGACCTGCTTGGTGTGCAAAAATTGGGATTGAGCTCGAGGGAGAGTGTTGAGATATCGAGCTCCACTCGTGATATGCCAGGGTGACCGTTGTGCATTTATGTTCATTGCCATCCTCATGGGATATCTTTCGTACAGCTGGTGGAGTACTAAAATTTGATGATGTTGTGGATAGCTTGTTGGCCGAGGAGATTAGACGGAAGTCTATGGATGTCAACAAGTAGGATGCAACCTTAAATATGCAAAGGGACAGATCACAATTCAAGGGAAAGTCCCAAGAAAGAGGGAAGTCTTGTAGTAAATCCAGGGTACGGAACATTGAGTATTACCACTGAGGCAAGAAGGGCCATATGAAAAAGGATTACTACAGCTGAAAAGAGAGCAAAAGGATAAGAAAAAGAATCTAAATTGGGGTGCAAATAAGAAGGAAGAGAGTCCAAGGGAGGACAAAGCAAAAGTGAAGATCGAGGAGATCAATGCAGTCACACATGATAGTGACAATGACATTCTCTTCATGTCTAGTTTATCTGCAGAGTTGCTTACCACTTCAGATGATGCATATTCTTAGGATTAGATTTTAGATTCTGGTGCTTCATTCCATGTTACTTTCCATAAGGAATGGTTCTCTACTTATGACAGTGGAAAGACAGGTTGTGTGCATCTTGGAAATGACTATGCATGTGACATAATGGGAGTAGTTTTCTTTTACAAATGGATCTACATTTATTTTGAAACATGTGAGACATGTGCCTAAGTTGACCAAGAGTCTTATTTCAATGGGTCAGCTAAATGATGCTGATTTTCACACCACTTTTGGCTTTCAGAGTTGGAAAATTCAAAAGGACTCTATGCTTTTGAGTAGGGGTGCCAAGTATGGAACTTTGTATCCCTTACATGTATCAGGGGTATTTGATCATGTTGTTGCAATAACCGAGCAGCCAAGCACTTCTTTATGGCATTGCCGATTAGACCATATGAGCCAAAATAGGATGAAACTCTTATGCCGTTTAGATTATGTACCGCATTTGAGTTTCTCTGATTTTGAGTTTTGTGAGCACTGTCTCTATGGTAAGCAAACTAAATCAGCCCATAAAAGAAGGGAAAGAAAGAGTTTGAAAAGCTTGATTTGGTGCATTCAGACGTATGTGATCCCATGCCTACACAGTCATTAGGCGAGGCTGAATACTATGTGACATTCATTGATGATGCAACTAGGAAAGTGTGGACTTATGCTATAGCTCGAAAGAGTGATGTGTTCCAAGTATTTCAAAAATGGTTGGTCTTGGTTGAGAATCAGTCAGGTAGAATGCTTAGATGCCTACGAACTGACAATGGTGGAGAGTATTTCTCTCATGACGTTCAGCATTTCTATGATACACGTGAGATTAAGAGGAAGCTTACATCCCCTCATACTCCAGAGCAAAATCCAATTGCAGAAAAGATGAATTGTACCATTCAAAAAAGATTGCAATGCATGCTTTCCAATGCAAGTCTTTCTGGTGGTTTTTGGACTGAGGCAATGAAGACTGCAGTGCATGTGATCAATAGATCGCCTAGTAAGAGTTTGGATGGTGGTATTCCTGAAGAGGCATGGAGTGGCAAGAAGCCCTCTTACTCTCATTTGCATATATTTGGATGTGAGGCATATGCACATGTGCCAAAAGAGCTTCGAAAGAAGCTAGATCCTAAGTCTAAGAAATGCATCTTTTTGGGTTATGGTGAAAGTGGAGAGATGGGCTATCATCTCTGGGATCCAGAAGCAAAGAAGATCATACGCAGCCATGATGTAGTCTTCAATGAGAAGAAGATGCATAAGGCACCCATAAGGGATGTGGAAATGAGGAGAATCACCTTCCAAGATGTGAATCCACCTGCATATGTTGATAGACAGCAAGCTGTCCATGCACCAAATGTACAAGAAATGGTACCACCAAGTACTCCCACAGGTATACAATCAAGGGTAGATGATGGATCATCTATTGGTGAAAATAATGAGCCAAAGGTGGCTGATATGCAAGTGGGACAGCAAGTTGAAATGCCCATGAGAAGATCATCTAGAGTATCTAGACCACCTGATAGGTTTGTTCCAAGGATAGACTATGTGATGCTTACTGATTGCGGAAAGCCTTCTTGCTACAAAGAGGCTATGATGCGCAAGAATCAATGCAAGTGGGAGTATGCTATGCAATCAGAGATGAGTTCACTTATGAAAAGTAAGACTTGGGACTTGGTTTCTTTGCCAGATGGAAAGAAAGCATTGCCATGTAAATGGGTCTACAAGACGAAGGTCACAGGTAATGATGTGCCTAGGCACAAGGCCCGTTTGATCGCTAAAGGGTTCAAGCAAGAGAAGGATGTGGACTTTGATGAAATATCCTCTTTGATTGTGAAGATGACCACACTTAGATGCATACTTGGACTAGTGGCAGCAAAGGATATGGAGCAAATGCAGATGGATGTCAAGACAGCTTTCTTGCATGGGGATCTGCATGAGGAAATTTACATGGTGCAACCGGAAGGCTTTGAAGAAAAGAGCAAAGAGCATTTAGTTTGCAAGCTGAAGAAGAGTCTCTATGGTCTTAAGCAAGCGTCTAGAGAATGGTATCAAAAGTTTGATGCTTTCATTCGGTCCCAGGGTTTTACAAGGAGTGAAATTGATCACTAGCTCTATACTAAAAGAGCTAAGGATAGTAGCCTGATAATCCTAGCACTGTATGTGGATGATATGCTATTAGCTAGCAAGAATACTTATGAGCTTAGCCTAATAATCCTAGCACTATATGTGGATGATATGCTATTGGCTAGCAAGAATACTTATGAGCTAGATGCATTAAAGGCCAAGTTGCATGAGGCCTTTGATATGAAGGATTTGGGACTTGCAGGTCATATTCTTGGTATGCGCATCACGCGTGATCGAAGTAGGAAACTCCTTTGGCTTTCACAGAAGAAGTATGTTACAAAAGTATTACAATGTTTCAATATGGAGGAGGGAAAGACAGTGAGTACTCCATTGCCTCCATATGTGAAACTGAGTCATACAGATAGTCCCAAATCAGATGAGGAGAGAGCCATGATGGCCAAGGTTCCTTATGCATCAACGGTTGAGAGTCTTATATATGCTATAATAGTTACTAGACTAGACATTGCATTTGCAATGGGAGTTGTTAGTCGATAAATGGCTAATCCAAGAAAGAGGCATTAGGAGGCAGTTAACTGCATCATGAGATACATGAAGGGTACCAAGGAGATGTGCATCTGCTTTGATAGAGGAGACATGCGTGTACTTGGGTACATAGATTCAAACTATGCAAGACATGTGGATAGTAGGAGATCCACTTCTGGTTATGTGTTCATCTTTACAGGTGGTACAGTGTCGTGGATGTCTCATGCACAGAAGTGTGTTGCTTTGTCTACCACAGAGGCTGAGTATGTTGCAGCCACAGGGTTGCAAGAAGGCTATAATGGCTTGATTGGCTAATGGGAGATTTGGAGATTCATACAGGTGTACCAACATTGCATAGTGATTCCATGAGTGCTATTTAGCTAGCACAGAATCCGATCTTTCATACAAAGACCAAACACATTGAGATCAAGTACCAATTCATCAGGGAGGTACTTGAGGACAAGCGCATAGAGCTTATCAAGGTTCATATAGATGATAACCCTACAGATATGCTGACAAAGAGTCTACCTAGTCAATGGTTTGAGTATTATCGTGTATTGATGGGCATTGGATAGTATGCTCACTGGTTGTTCTCCCTTAGAGACACATTGTCCTTTAAGTGGGAGATTGTGGGATTAAAGGTCACTGTACCTTTACCCCGATTATGTACAATACTCAAACACATATATAAATGAATCAAAAAGAAGATTAGGATATTCTACACCCACCAAAAACTTGTGTGGCTCTCTGTTTCTCTCTCTCCCTCTTCCGTTCCGCTTCCGTTGAGAGCACTCTCATATATCATAACCTAAAAATGCCCATGTTCTCAAACAAGCATGTGTTGATTATGCTCTTGCAAGCAAGCTATATGTGGATGTGTTTCATATACATAATGCCAAAAAAGCCTCCAATTTTTTGGATCAAGAGGCCCTATACATTATAAGAGAAACATTTCATAGCCATATACATGAAAGCAAAAAGATGAATCCACAAGCATCATATGCAACAACATAAATGCTATCAACCATATCATGTCCAAGGTGACTAGAAGCAAGTATACTATTTGTCTATTGGGTGCTTGCGCATGCATGGATGCATGCAAGCATGTGCACATGTGCACACACATACACACGAGAAGAGAAGGAGATTGTGCTACCAAGCATCAAAGCAACCTTGAGCTCATCGATGACGAATCTCTTAAAGATCCAGAAGTCACTACTCTACTAAGCATGAAATGTGCACTAACTACTATGAAATTAGAATAGGTGGAATGGGTTTGACTAAAAAGCAAGCAACTATGGCTGCAGGTGGGAAACTATCCCTCCAAAACATTTTTTAAATCTAGGGATTTAGAGTTTAGGGTTTTGAAGAGATAAAAGCATACCTCCTTTTCTCTGGCAAAGACACCTTTATGGCCATTGATTCTATTTGGATGTCATCTATATTTAGATTTGCCACTCTGCCAGATGAACAATTCACAATTGCAACTAGCTTATTCAAGAAAGGTCTTCAAACTTGGGGTCAGCTTTGGAATAGAGAGAATATCATATGAAAATCTTGGCTTGAAATCATAAGGGAGTTCTCCTTAACCAATCAACATCAGAGACTGATTATGCGAAGATTGGAATTATGGCAAGGGGATGTGAGTTGGAAGGGAGGCTCAACACCATGCATGCACAAGGAGCTTAGCTGGGTGGGGTGCTCCTCTTTATTACCTATCCCAACTCCCACTGTTGATATGGAGGATCTACTTAGAATTCTCAACAAGTGGAAACTGAATGATGACAAATCCAAATGATACCTCAAATTCCACAAAATTTAGATTAGGAATGTGCAAGAGAAAATATCCTGTCTTGCTTGGCTATTTCTTCATAAGGCAGTATGGTCTAACTTAAGAGGACTCAACTTTGGCAAAACTGATGGCAAGTGTATGAGGTGCTTATGCTCTGTTGAGGATGTCTTCCATCTTTTTGTTGCTTACCCTCATGCCAAAAAAGTGTGGAAATTTATTCAAATGGTGTGATGAGCATGTTAACTAGAAAGCTTCTACTAGGAGATGCTTGCAAAATAAGGCATGAGCTTTGGTTTCTCATCAAGGCCCATGCTCTCTAGTTCATCTAGGTCTCTAGAAATAATTTTCAATTTAATCATTAAGATATTTGTATTGATGCTATGTTTGCTTCATGGTGGGACCAAAAAAAGGAGACTTAACTTCTTTATTAGTGCATACAACCTTGAGCACCAAAAGTTAAGCTCAAAAATCTCCAAACACAAATGTTCTTGTTTCATTTCAAATGATCATGCCAAGTTACCCCCCTTCCTACAAACAAAATCTACCACTGAGGCTCCCTTACCCTCTTCCCCAAGTTCATCTCCTCATCATCCTCATGGCTCAAGTAAAGCTCCTTCTTCTAGTGCAACTGCTGGTCCCTTCCACTCTATTGTGGGTTGCCTCTCCACCAAATCTCCCTTTGTGATTGTGGATTCATCAAATCAACGTCATGATGCCTCTTAGAGCCAACACATAGCTCCCTAGTTTTGGATTCTCTGCTCAACTCTCTCCTACCCTTGATGATCTCACCCAAGTTCCCCCTATGTCAAACCAATACCAATCTTCTATGTCCATTGACTCTTTTCAAGGCCTTGCTACTACTCAAGGTCACTCTTCATATACTAATATTGCTCATGGACACTCCAGAGATACTTCTGTTACTGCTATCTCAAAGTCCAAATAGGAAACTTCTAGCTTTTCCTTTCATCGTTGAGAAGTCGCTCTAGACTTTTTTGGAAGTTGATACTTTTGTGGTTTCTAGTGAACTAAGGGTTGTTATAGTCACATCAATCAACTCTAGTGATATCTTTTTGATGTATTACATGTTATAAAGCAATAAGTCACATTAATTTTCTACCCAAAAAAAGAACATTTTTTAAATGGATTAAAAGAAAGAGGAATAAGGACTCAAATGATAAGGTGCAAGATAGGCAAGGTACATTGGTAATGGAGTATTGGCATATAGCTCATGTTTTTCTAACCAAGCATAGTGAGATTATGGGCATTGGGTGTGCAAGATGCTAACTGGAATGCCATGCTGTAGAGAGTGCTAGAAGATGTAGGATGCAAGATAACTAAAAGTTGTGATATCTAGGCACTTTTCCAAGGAGGAACTATGGGATGCATTGTTTGTTATGCACAAAGAGAAATCCCTAAGCCCACATGAGCCAACTACAAATTCTTTCAAAAGTTCTAGAATCTCCTTAAGTAAGATGAGCAAAGGAGAAAGGTGCACTCTGGGAGGAGATAACATTAGGCTGGTCAAACTCTTTCCAAAGAGAAAACATGTCTTTTGGTAGGAGACTAGTAGCCTATCACAATGCAAATACATGGTACAAGGTGATAACTAAGGCTCTAACTAAGGTGATAACTAGGCTTTGGGCTACAATTTGGCAAGATGGTATATCCATGTTATTTGGGAATGCTACGACATCTCTATGCATTAATGAAGGGGGTGGTGGAAAAATACGAAGTAAGAACGTCAATAAGGCAAGAGTACCCCACAACAACTTTGTTGTTCTCCCTTTGTTCGATGCCTTTGATCAAGATGGCCAAAAAGGCTCCACAAGATGGATTTATCAAAGGGCTAGTGACCTTTTCTAAAAAGCAACTATGTCTAGTTGTTTGCAAATGATATGGGGGGTTTTCACACCACCCCACTTGCTAACTTGGAAAAACAAGGCTTTTTACAAGACGGCATATCCATATTATTTGGGAATGCTACTATAGCTCTCCATTAATCTGGGAGACGAAAGGGGTATATGTGGACCATAGCACCTTTGTTGTTCGTTATTTGTTCGATGCCTTTGTTGTTTGCAAATGATATGGGGATTTTTCACAAGATGAGAGCAATGTACAAAACGTTCACCCCACGTCCCCACTTGCTATCTTGGAAAAACGAGGCTTCTTACAAGATGGTATATCCATGTTATTTGGGAATGCTATTATAGCTCTACATTAATTTGGGAGGGGGGAGGGGTACATGTACACCATAGCACCTTTATTGTTAGTCCTTTGTTCGATGCCTTTGATTAAGATGGTCAAGAAGGTTTTGTAAGAGGGAACTCTTAGAGGGGTCAACAAGGCTTAGTAAGAGGTAGCTATTAGAGGGATGGTGATCCCTTTTGGAAAGCACCTATGCCTATATAGTGATTCTCTCACAAGAAGATGAGAGCAATATTCAAAACTTACATGAGATTTTGGTGCTTTTGTTGAAGCATCCGATACAACTCTGCATTATTAGGGAGGGGGGGGAGATACAAACTAAGAAGATCAAGAAGTCTCTGCAAGATGGATTAATGAGAGAACTAGTGACCTCTTCTAGGGAGCCAGTGTGCCTTTAGTTGTTTGCAAACAATAGAGTGACTTCCTCACAAGAAGATGCAAGGAGAGCTCCCTCCCCCCTCTCTTGTTAGTACAAGACGACTAGGCTTTACACACTCCCAAAAAAGAGATTTAAAAGGTAGCTAAAAACAAATAAGTCATGAAAGCACTCCTCTAACGAAAGGTTTTAGGCTCGTGCGGCCTATATTTATGCAAAGTAGAGCCTAATCCTTGAGTGGCTTTAATTAGTGGGAATGTGTGCTTATGACAAATTTGAGCTCTCAAGAGTCGATGAAATGTACGTCAAACGAAGACTGCTCAATCTGCCAGACATTAAGGGCAGCGTATTCCTCCAGGCACTCCTTCAGCTGGGACTCGGTGTAAGCCTGCACAGTCAAGCAGCACAACAATGAAATTTGAATCTAATCTCTAGGAGCTCCAGGGTAGGATTGTCGACACAGACGTAGTGAAGCTTCTAATGAGTACCTTTCGTGAGATCCAATTGAGCGCATCTGCGTAGCTAACATCCAACGTATCTAATCGGGCGGCTTCATCCCGAATGATTGAATAAATGTCGGATATGGCATCCAGACCACTCTTACGCCTTTCGTCAGAGTAAAGGGAAAATTTTGACATTTGCATCAGCCTCAGGGCTTCGTCTACATCACTTTGAACAACCGTACTCGAAAACCTGAGTCTTGCAAGGGCCTGCCATCCCACATGACCATCCATCATCTGTGAGCACAGAAACCTGGATGCACTCTGATGCCCTCTCTAGTAAAATGAATGAGCTATACAATTGAGTGAAGAAAATAACACAGAGAAAGATGATCAAGACTGCTCCGGCTATTACATAAAGACATGAGGACCTGTTCACAATGGGATGAGAAATTTGGGAATGAAGGAAACACGAGTTGAATGAATGGTAAGAGAACCTCTGAGATGCGAAGAATGCTCAAGAGAGTTCTGGCTGTTGTATACGAGTGTGGTGCTGCACTCTGGGCCTCTTCCTGACGTAGAGCTGCATAAGCGCTTGCTACATATTCTGTAAGGTCCCGAGGTACTGACGGAATAACTCTCCTGGCTGCAGCAATGTAGGCTCTACCAAAAAGCTCAAACAAAGCCTAGTCATATGACTGAAGAAGCTGCTGCTGCAAAGCGAGCCAGCCGTTTAAACAAACAACTCCCAACATCATCAGTCAGGAGACGCTGCATAAATACCTCAAAACGGACGAGTCCAGAGGTGTGAAGCCTAGAGGTGGAGGCTCACAATTCTGATGTACATGCAAGATATGCCTGGCCATCTCAAGGTCGCTATCCATATCAGCCCGATCCAAGATCAGCCACATCAAATCAAAGCGAGAAAGCAAAGCTGAAGGGAGATTGATGTTCTCTGCAGGAGTTCTTCGCATGTCGTATCTTCCCCTTCAGTAGTCAGTCATAGGTTCGTTTCAGAGCAGAGCTTACCATCTCATAACTTCAATTGCATGCAAAATGCAAATCAAGACAGACGACAGATGGCTAGGCTTGAGGGACGCACCAAGCAGGGTTAGCCGCTGCCAAGACCGCTGTTCTGGCGTTGAGAGAAGTGGTGATGCCAGCCTTGGCAATGCTCACTGTCTGCTGTTCCATTACTTCGTGAATAGCGGTGCGATCTGATTCCTCCATCTTGTCAAACTCGTCGATAGCACATATTCCCATATCTGCCAATACCTGGACAGAAAGAAAAGGTCGACCATGTCTTGTGGAATGTTATATCCAAACTCCCGCCGTTGTCACTTAACTACAAATATATCATCCCTCTTGCGGTAAGATGGACTCACCAGCGCCCCTCCTTCCAGAACCATTTCATTCGACACTGGATCCCTGTGAACAACGGCCGTGAGACCAACGCCACTACTTCCCCGTCCTGTGGTATAAACACCACGGGGAGCTACATTTATCATATGCTTAAGCAATTGACTTTTAGCCACTCCCGGGTCTCCCATTAGGCACACATGTAGGTCTCCTCTTATCTGTCGGATCAGCCTGAATAACTCAGCGTTCGGTTGCGTAATCCATGTGGCCTGCGAAATTTGAAAGAGACATATGTCCACAGAATCGTCCCAACCTCAAATTTCTCTTACCTTCATTCCGTCAGCCAACTTCCGAGTTGGAGCAGCAACCAGCATCAGTAATAACGCCTTCTTCACATCCTCATGGCCAAAAATCTCAGGTGCCAATGATTGAGCAAGCTTGTTGTACATGTCTCCATCCTCGGTGAGCTTATCAATGATTTCTTGTTCATCACCCCGTAGCGCATACCTGCAGCCAAGAAAACATTTGCAGGCCTAGCGAATTTAAACGCAGAACGAAGAGCTGTAGGACACAAACCACAATTTCTCAGCTTTCAAGCTGCAAAGTCTGCAGATTAAGTTCTCTGATTGCAAAAACCATTCGAGGTCTCATTTGATGAAACTTAAAGAGTCCGGGACTTACTCTTCATAGCGTTTCTTCAAGTGTGTTATTGACATAGCTTCAAGGTATGTGTCAGCCACAAGCCCAGCCCGCATAGCCCGGAATCCTGTGAAAGGTGTTGGCAAGAATATGCCAGATATTTCAACCACGTCCCCGGGTCCTACCTGCATGTATTGCTCGAGATTACAAACCACTCACAAGGCATACGCTAAGTATGAGCGAAAAAAGAGCTTCCACACGAATGCAACCCCTACCATCCGGGTCAGTTCCCCTTGAATATTTACAGTCATGGACCTTGGAATGTGCCCCTTTGGAACATGCTCAGCGAGCTCTTGAATTTTTGCCTGTAAGGCAAGAGTTCCAGCGTTTAAACCAACGGGTGTGCACAGCAAAGAGGAAGTAGAAACCAAAGTAACCAAGGTCACTACCTCTTGGAATCTCAGAAACTTAGAAGCTCGAAGTTGCAAGATTAGGACGCCCTTGGTGTTATTCGTCCTGCAGCGGGTAGAAGGGCATTCGACCAGGGGCATAAACGACCTCGCGGTCACTTCCTGCTGGTAACATCCAGCGATTATGTTGTCATTGCGCAGCAAGAATACTCTTTAAGGCTCAGAACAAGGCACGCCCATAGACTTACCTGGTAAATCTCAAAACCACACTCTTCGCAGGTGTAAACAGCCACTTGCATCAGCGGCTTCACATCCGTGCAGCGGGTGATTATGCCACGAACTTTCACAATTTGCCCAATATGACAAGCTCTCACTTCGCGCAACGACTGAGGTTTTTCCTTAGCAAAAGCTTTGATATGGACCTCACTGCAACAGTCCCCCGGTATGAGATGGAGATGCAAGTTTGGTACTTAAATTTCAACATCTCAGCTAAGAAAGGGACTTACAAGAAGCGCTTGATCTCTTGGGGCATCTTCTGCAAGGGATCCGCAGTCTCGGCATTGTCAGCTGTGTCTTCCATGCGCTGCCGCATAAGAATCTCGTAATCGTCATCTCGGGCGAAGGCTTCTGTTGCTTCTGGTAAAATCTCGTCAATCGCTTCAGCGAATAGGCCAATGTAACGGCGGGCATTGCTACGGACCCGATCAACGAAGCCCTCGTTTGCCTCGTGAAACTGCGATATTCAGCCTTCCATGAAATCTAGTACTCAAGAAGGAATGAAGCAAGGAAGATAGCCAGGTAAAGAGGAGGCACTCACACTTCTTAAATCGTCAAGTTCCAAATCTACAGACCGTAACCTCCTGTTCGCCACCTGTTGCTGCAACACAGATCAGAGAATGCCTAAGAAATGTTCAGATCAACCAGCCTGAAACAAGAAAGTATATTTGAGCCGTGCAGTACCAGCATCTCGATATATTTGGCCTCGCCATTGTCGGCGACAAAGTTGTTGAGAAAATCCTTGCATAAATCTGCGAAATTTGCAGCATAAGAAGAGAAATATCAACAAAAGGGAATGAGGAAGGGGAAGGCATCGACAAGCTCCGGAGCTCACCTTTATCGGCTCTGAAGTCGGGCTTGGGCATGGCTGTGACTGTGACTGTGACTGTGGTTGTGAGAGTGGAAGCGGGAATGGCAGAGGGAGAGAGAGAGACGGCGTGGAATGGCGATGCGATGGCGGGAAAAAGGCTTCAATTCTTTCTTTCCCGCCCTCTCTTTAGCCCCTTTGCCCTGCTTAGGTGTCCATTCACTCATTTTTTGTGTGTTCTTGCAAGTACAGCAGCCTACACTAGCTTGCGCGAAGGGTTTACGTAAGTACGTGGCATGCCCAGTCAGTCAGCTTAGCCAAATTGCGTGCAAATTTCCACAAATGGCATGAGAAACTACTTTCATTACTTCGTAGGATTACTATTTTGAAGCACGTTCTTTCTCCGGTGGCACGTTCTTTCTCCCATGTTAGTGTTTGCATAGAGTTTTTTTTGTGTGGGAAGGTTATAGTGATGGTTCTCCAACTTTTGAAAGGTAAAATAATTTTCTTTCTATTTAAAGACTACATGCTAGGTGGAAATAGTTGATTGGCAGAGGTTCCCCTCTTTAAATGCCTCCACACCTCTTGCATTCGACTTATTTGTGTTTTGGCAGGCCTTTTGAATGATATAATCATTCATCTTGTTGTAGTTTCTCAAAGGAAGCTTTTCAAAGGAGCACCTTTCACAAGAGGTTCTATGTAAGCATCAATGGCATGAGTTTTTGTTGTCTTTTGCGACAACACCCAAATGTGTAGGAGGGTTGGGCCTTGAGACTCTAAAGGCAAAATGTGAACATTTATGTGGCAAGTGGCTCTTAAAAATACACTCGCCCTACCCATGGGCCATGTTAGCAAGATGTTAGCTTGAGCAACTTGGGGTTCTAAGGTTTACTCATGGAAGTGCAAAGCGGCAAGAACTTCTTTTCAAAGATTTTCCAATTCAAATTAAGCAATAGGAAATTCTTAATAAGCTCATTCCCATTTGGAGAAAAGGTGTTGGTGGCGGGGTGCTAAGCAATTGAAAGAACATAGATCGCTTAGTATGCTGAATAAATTATTAATCATGTTGCACTAGTGTAGATAAGCCCATGTCTTACTAAATGATTGAATAATCGAGGAATTTGTTCCTAGGCTGATTTTTGGAACCCACATCTGCATTATTGATTGATTGATATGGTCTATGATCATTGCAATTTGAGCAAAATTTTATATCTACAACTTCCAACAAAATTGGCCTACTAGCTCTTGATGGTGACATTAAAACACTAAGAGCATAAAACAATACAGAGTTTCTTGGCTACGGATACAAAATGACTCACGACACCCTCTATTAATCTCTGATAAAAATAAGCCTTAACCCTACGGGGTTTCTTGGTAATTACAAGCTCATGTAGAGACTCTACTGTCTAAGACTATAAGCAACTACTAGCTATGACTCCTACAGGCTCGATGGCCTCAATAAAAAGACCTGTGATATCTCAATGAAAAGGATTTTAGAAGGCAAACACCACCATGCACTGCCATATCACTGTGCACCGCCATATGGAATGGATCCCACGTCCAAGCTACCAATCCCCTTTGCCATGCTGTCACTAAGAACTGCCACGTGTCTGCCATGAACTGGCTAGCCTAAGACTATCAACCAAGAATAGTAAACTAATCACCAAAAGCCACATGCTTGCTTGTACGCTTTCATGAGGTCACGCACCCAACATGCCCTCCCTCGACTGAAATGGGAGTGCATCAAAAAATAACTGTGGACATTGTAGTCCACATGAAAACTAGGCATCATAGCCCTACAAAATTCTGTCATGCATCATAGCCTGACATTGGCATCGAAGCCAAAACATCGACCACTTCACAACCAAAAACAACACAAGCACAAACATATTTTGAAACTTGAAAAGAATTCGAACTCGGAATGCCCAGTCTTGATCAGGGAGACTATCATATACGAATCCTGCCATTTTATTTTAGGGTGAAGCATCTTCAACCAAGCAACCTTTGTTCTTCTCTTTCTTCTCCGCCTCGTCCTTTTGTTTCTTAGCACAAAACCTTTCGATGTGGCCTAGGTTGCCACAGTAGTAACACGAGTGTGTACTTGTCTTCCGATTATCTTTTGCAAAGTAGGCATTGTCACCAGTGAAAAGATCCTCTTCCTGCTTTTCCTCGCTCAGAAGCAATCCCACACTATCAATAAAATATGCCTCGTCATCTAGTCTCAGAATAGGAGCAATCTCATTGTATCGAGAGGCAAGCTTTTCAATATCATCCTCTTCAACCTTGGATCCAAGCTCGAGAAGCTGCTTCAATAACGCTTGCATATAGTTTAGGTACGTTGCCAGATCTTTGTTGTCATTCATGCGCAAGTCGTAGAGTTGTTGCTTCAAGTTGGCTTTGGAATGGCGCATTTTGACTCCGAATAAAGCTTCAAGCATTGTCCAGTTCTTTGCTACACTTTTTGTGACATGTAGATGATGGAAGTAGTCCTCACCTAATGCTCTCCCCATCATGCCAATAGCCTTGTCATTCTTCTTCCTCCATGCACGCTTCTCACCATCTCCAAACGTGGGTTCTTTGTCAGCATCAGAAACAATACCCCACAAGCCTTTGTGCATGAACCATAACTTAGTGGACAATTGCCAGCTCGCAAAATTCCATCTAATGAATCTCACAATTAATCCCTCAGTCTTTGTCTTCTTCATCGACTCCATAAATTTGTGATATAATGCCCAGAAAATCTTGAAAATAAACTTTGGCCAACACATCTAGTCTAGCTCGTCTTATGCAGCTTGACCTACTTCTTGGTCCTCAAACTCTCCGTGGAAACACAAGTACTACTTCAACTCTCTTAACAGACCCTCTCGACATGCATGCAAGAATCAAGACCTCAAATCAAACACTCAAGTGATCGAACCCACTTTGATACCACTGATGGTGATATTGAAACACTAAGAACATAAAACAATACACAGTTGCCATATCACTATGCATTGCCATAAACACCGTATTAGATAAAATGGGACAAAATTTACACTTTGGGAATTTTGAAACTGGGTGGATTTCATTAAATTTGGGAAAGGTTTCATTAAATTTAGAAAAATTTTCATTGATTGTGGGAATTTTGCCAATATTGAAATACACTATTATTTGAAAATGCCAATGATTATGAAAAACTTCATTGGTTGTGAAACGTTTCATTGGGTATAACAACTAGAACAAAGCATTTGTGGTAGAGTTTGAAAATCATGTATTTGTGGTGTTAAGAAACACCGTTTGGGGACAACATGTATATTTTACTTGTAGTGTTAATAAACACGAATTGGTAGTGTTAACAAACACCATGGACAGTGTTGGTGAAAGACAGCTTCTAAAAATTGTCATATTAATAATATGCAAATATGCATCGATAGGATAACAACAATTGAGAAATATCACATGAGAGTACATATTAAAATGAAAGTTTGGGACATCAAGAAGGAGAAAATGATCGCCATTTTCTATTATCTGATACCAAGCAAGCTCTCATGTGCTTTGATACATACATTATGTACCTGTGTGCACCTTGCTCCTCCTCACAATCCCGGAATTCCCATGCACATATTGTTGTACACCACTCTCAAATTGCTCCCTATATTGATAAAATGATGCCCTTGGGATTCCATGCATCTCATACCATGCTCTACAACACACATCCTGACCGTTTACCTTGAAATTGTAGTGTATCCTCCCAGCACACTCACGATGCCAGGCCATTGACAACACATCATATATAAAGTTTGCACGAGACTCCAAGGAGCTGCCCCAAAAATTCTTCCTTACAAACATTAAGACGTCTCGCTCAGCATGTTGGCAACACCTACTGCCACAACAATTGATGGACGAAACTTGTTGCACCGACTCGAGTGACATTTTGTACATTGGCATTGGAGGCTCCCTTTGCTTAGGCACCCTACTAGTGAAAGTGTACCTTCTTTTCTTTGAAGCTGGAGCATCCTTTTTCAAAATTTGATCATTGACCACCTCATCTGTGCCACCAGCCTGGCTCATGGGCACATATTATTGCAATGGGCTTCCATCAAGTAAGGTAATCTGCTTGATGGGCCACTTAACTAGACTGAGAGATTCGACATCTTGCATAGAAGACCCTAAGTCACTTCCTATAATTTGTTATTTCTTTTCAATACCCACACCAATGCAATCGTTACGCAATAAATCAAAGTTTATAGAGTCTCTCGGGAAAACAGACAAGATCACACCTTCCCCCATGGTCTTTGTTTTGCTGTCATCCCACAAGACAACCTTTTTCTCTTTCCAAGATTCACGGATGCAATTGTCAGTTTCCAATGAAGAAAATGGTATTGCCTCAACATAAGGTTGCTCATGCTCACTTGATGTGGCTTCTTGAGTTACCGGATCATCTAAAGAATCACCATGTTTTAGAGAGGTCTTAGGCCACTTGACAATGCTCCAAAGTGCCTCACCAATAAGCATTGCATCCATAGTGGGAAATCGCAAGAGCATGTCATTATTGATAGACTTCTCCACTATGACTGATACATTTTCTGCCCCAATCTTCACACCACTATAGTAGCCCTCTGGATCTATTACACACACTCCACCAATTGCAACCACTTCATTCCCCACCACCATCATGACCTTGTCCCCACATCCCCTGCCATTATGATTACAATAAATGAAAATTTGAAAAAATTACAACCAAAGAGTTTCATAAACCAACAGAGAATTATGCTAGTCTGTCCTTGCAATGGGGAGAATGGCACCAATGCCATTCTACATGTGAGATTGTGGAGAATGGATCTGGTGCCATTCTCCATGTGAGCCTAGATTTCTTACATAGAATGGCACTGGTGCCAATCTCCATTGTGGGTTTTTGGAGAATGGCACTGATGCCAAACTCTAGAATGCATGAATAGGTCTAATAAAACTTTCATGAAAGCATGAATTATTTCTCTAAAAAGTTTAGCAATTTGATAAAACCTTCTCTAAATTCCAAATGTTGAGATTGGCACCAGTGCCATTCTCCATAATCACACATGGATAATGGCAATGTTAACTCTATTGCCATCAGTGCCATGCTAAACATCCCTTTAGCGAAAAGGTGACATAACTAGATTGGCACCAATGCCATTCTAAACATCCCTTTAGCTACTTCAACCTTTAGGCTATGGGAGAGCCATCCAAAAACTCTCATGGATTAAGAATGGCACAGGTTCCATTCTCTATTAGAATGACACTAGTGCCAATCTCTTTTGTGACATTCATCACAAAAGTTAACTAGAATGGCAGCATTGCCATTCCAAACATCCCTTTAGCTACTTTAACATTTAGGCTATGAGGGAGCCATCCACAAACTCTCATGGGTTAAGAATGGCACTAGTGCCAATCTCTTTTGTCACACTCATCACAAAGAGAATGGCATTGCTACCAATCTCTTATGTGACATCACAAAGAGAAATCTCCATGTTAACTAGATTGGTAGCAATGCCATGCCAAACATCCCTTTAGCTACTTCAACATTCAGGCTATCCACAAACTCTCATTGATTAAGAATGGCACTGGTGCCAATCTCATTTGTGCTTTGAACATAACTAGATTGGTAGTAGTGCCATTCTAAATATCCCTTTAGCTGCTTCAACCTTGAGGCCATGAGGAAGCCATCTACAAACTCTCATGGATTAAGAATGGCACAAGTGTCATTCTCTATTAGAATGGCACTTGTGCCAATCTCCATTGTGACAGTCATCACAAAGAGAAGTCTCCAAGTTAACTAGACATCTCTTTAGCTAAGAGGTGGCATAACTAGATTGGCAGTTGTGCCATTCTAATTATCCCTTTAGCTACTTCAACCTTTAGGCTATGGGGGAGCGATCCACAAACTCTCAAGTATTAAAAATGCCACGGGTGCCAATCTCTTTTGTGACAGTCATCACAGAGAGAATGGCACAGGTGCCATTCGCTATTAGAATGGCACTGGTGCCAATCTCTTTTGTGATAGTCATCACAAAGAGAAATCTCCATGTTAACTAGATTGGGAGCAGTGCCATGCCAAACATCACTTTAGCTACTTAAAACTTCAAGCGATGAGGTAACCATCCGCAAAACTCTCAAGGATTAACAATGGCACTGGTGCAAATCTCATTTGTGCTTTGAACATAACTATTGGAAGCAGTGCATTTCTAAGCATCCCTTTAGCTACTTCAACCTTCAAGCTATGAGGGAGCCACCCACAATCTCTCATGGATGAATGAATGGCACAAGTGCCATTCTCTATTAGAATGGCATTGGTGCCAATCCCTTTTGTCACAATCATAAAGAGGGTCACATTAGTACCCACTGAAGGTTAGACTTTATAGAAATCTCCATGTTAACTAGATTGGCAGCAGTGCCATGCCAAGAGGTGACAACTAGAATGGCAGTAGTGCCATTCTAAACATGCCTTTAGCTACTTCAACCTTTAGGCTATGGGGGAGCCATCCACAAACTCTCATGGATTAAGAATGGCAAATGTGCCATTTGAGAATGGCACTAGTGCCAATCTCTTTTGTGACAGCCATCACAAAGAGGATCACATCAGTGCCCACTAAAGGTTAGATTTTAGAGAAATCACCATATTAACTATATTGTCATCAGTGCCATGCTAAACATCCATCTAGCTAAAAGTTGACATAGCTAGATCGGAAGTAGTTCCATGCTAAACATCCCTTTAGCTACTTCAACCTTTTGGTTATGAGGGAGCCATGCACAAACTCTCTTTGATTAAGAATGGCACAGGTCCCATTCTCTATCAGAATGGCACTGGTGCAAATCTCTTTTCTGACAGTCATCACAAAGAGGATCACATCATTGCCCACTATAGGTTAGATTTTAGAGAAATCTCCATGTTAACTATATTGGCATCAGTGCCAGGCTAAACATCCCTTTAGCTAAGAAAGAACATAAGTAGATTGGCAGTAGTGCCACGCTAAACATCCATGATAGTTTGTGGATGGCTCCCTCCTTTCTTTTGTGATAGTTATTACAAAGAGAAATCTCCATGTTAACTAGATTGGCAGCAGTGCCATGCCAAACATCCCTTTAGCTACTTCAACCTTCAAGCTATGAGGGAGCCATCCATAAACTCTCATGGATTGAGAATGGCACTGGTGCCAATGTCATTTGTGCTTTGAACATAACTAGATTGGCAGTAGTGCCATTCTAAATATCCTTTTAGCTGCTTCAACCTTTAGTCTATGAGGAAGCCATCCACAAACTCTCATGTATTAATGAATGGCACATGTGCCATTCTCTATCAGAATAACACTGGTGGCAATCTCATTTGTGAGAATCAGAATGATGGTCACATCAGTACCCTCTAAAGTTTAGATTTTAAAGAAATCTCCATGTTAACTAGATTGGCAGCAGTGCCATGCCAAACATCCCTTTAGCTACTTTAACTTTTAGGCTATGAGGGAGCCATCCACAAACTCTCATGGATTAATGAATGGCACATATGCCATTCTCTATCAGAATGGCACTGGTGCCAATCTCATTTGTGACAATCATCACAAAGAGAAATCTCCATGTTAACTAGATGGGTAGCAGTGCCATTCTAAACATCTCGTTAGCTATTTCAACCTTTAGGCTATTGAGCCATCCTCAAACTCTCATGGATTAAGAATGGCACATGTGACACTCTTTTTTGTAACAGTCATCACAAAGAGAAATCTCCACGTTAACTAGATCGGCAATAGTGCCATGCCAAATATATCTTTAGCTACTTCAAACTTCATTCTATAAGGGAGCCATCCACAAAGATTCATGGATTAAGAGTCATCACAAAGAGGATCAGTGCCATGCTAAACATCCCTTTAGCTAAGAGCTGACATAACTAGATTGGCAGAAGTGCCATGCTAAACATCCCTTTAGCTACTTCAACCTTTAGGCTATGGGGGAGCCATACCCAAACTCTAATGCACTACTGCCATGGTTTGATTTTATAGAAATCTCCATGTTAACTAGATTTGCAGTAGTGCAATGCCAAGCTGGAAGATGGAGAGGGACGCGGAGAGAGAGAGAGAGGGGGGAGGAACGTTAGAGCTACGAAGGAAGATAGAGAGAAAGTGGGAGACAAAGATAGAGCGAGTCAGACAGAGAGGGGGGTCTAGCTGTAGAGGGACAAAGAGAGAGGGGGGGAGGATCTAGATGCTCGGGAAGATAGATAGATGGGGGGGAGCCAGACAAAGATGGGGGTCTAGTTTCAGAGGGAGACAGAGAGAGAAAGAGGGGGGAGGTAGAGCTAGAGAAAGAGAGAGAGGGGAGGATCTAGCTAGAGAGAGAAAGAGAGAGAGAGAGAGGGAAGGAAGGAGGGGGTGGCGAGAGAGAGAGAGAGAGAGAGAGAGAGAGTCTGTGTAAAAGAGAACTGAAAAGTCTTTGTGGAACTGTAGTTCCATTTCTTGTCTAATACAACATTAGAAAACACATAAGTCTCTGTGGAATTAAATTTCCATCACTTGACTTTTTCACTATTAGAGAGAGCAGATGTCCTCGAAAGTGCCTGCTATGGCATTGGCTTCATGAAAAGAAGCGGACTTTAAAGCTGTAGGCCATGCGTAACCAGGGCTGGCATCATAAATCTCCTCATAGACTCTCCTCACAACTTGTTTTGAATCTTTTGCCAACTTGTAAGCATTCAACAACTCCTTTTTTCACTCCTGGCTTTCCTCATCTTCACCGTTTTGTTCAATATAGCCTCTAGCCACCGCCATATATTGTATGAAAATTTAGCTGGTTAGCATAAGAAGTACACGATCAAAAGAAGCAAAAAAGAAATCTAGAGATGTTCACCTCTTTTACTGAGTTCAAATCAAGTAGCCATGTGCATAACATATCCTCCTCAAATGATTTTCCATTCATGGGTCCATACACAAGAGATCTAACATAGAATTTGAGTTCAGTCAATGAAGTCACATAGTAACTAGCCATTGCCTTGGAAGGAAAGTGAGAGTAGGAAAGTGAGGGAGCGATAGTGAGGGATGCACAGTGAGCCACCCCTCCTTTAAGAGTGATAGAAAGTGAGGGAACAGACAATGACGTAAAGTGAAAGAAGCACCCTTTTCAAGGCAGTCTTATCCTCGGACCACTTTTGGTCAATTATTTATTTCACCTTTTGTATACTTTATGTTTTAGATCACTTTCCTTCACCTCTATCACTCGTTTTTCCCAAGATATGCCTCCCAATTTGTTATGTAGAGAAATCGAGAGAGAGAGAGAGAGAGAGAGAGAGAGAGAGAGAGAGAGAGAGAGAGAGAGAGGATGTGTAGGAATATGGTCCGTGAAGATGAGAGAAACAGTTAGAGTGAGAGTCAGAGAGAGGGAGAGGGAGGAAGAAGAGGATGGAAAATAGAGAGAATGGAAGAAGAGAATTGGTGCCAATCTCATTTGTGTCAATCACACACTGATCAGATCATTGCCCTGTGAAGTTAGATTGTAGAGAATTCTCCATGTGAGTTTGTATAGAATGGCACTTGTGCCAATCTCATGCAATTGATGTACCTCCTTATTTTGTCACTACTCCAATCCTTTGTTTTAGGATTTATAGCATAACTACTAGACCTTGAGATTGGATAATGTAATGAATAATAATTATTTTACCTTGGATCCTAGGAGCCACTCTAATCCAAGAGAGTTTGTGGGGATTGGCACTGGTGCCATCCTCCACAATCTCAATTAGTTTTCCACTCATTCTATGCACTCTCTATTAGGATGGCACTCTCTATCGGAATGGCACTGGTGCCACTCTCATTCTATGTTTATGTCAGTGTTAAGTAGATTGGCAGCAATGCCATGCTGATAGGGAATATGGAAGCAAATGTAGGACATTTATGCATAACATTTTTGAGAGATTGCCACACTATCACTATCCACAAACTCTCATGGATGAGAATGGCACTGATGCCAATCTCATTTGTGTTACTCACAAAGAGAATCAGCTCAGTGCCCACCGAAGCTACATTGTAGAGAATTCTCTATGTGAGTTTGTACAAAATGGCACTTGTGCCAATCTCATGCAATTCATACATCTCCTCCTTATTTTGTCATTGGACCCTGGTAGCCAT
This sequence comes from Dipteris shenzhenensis, assembly GCF_047967505.1. Taxonomy (NCBI): domain Eukaryota; kingdom Viridiplantae; phylum Streptophyta; class Polypodiopsida; order Gleicheniales; family Dipteridaceae; genus Dipteris; species Dipteris shenzhenensis. The sequence continues at coordinate 50,110,645 of NC_141624.1, forward strand.
CATAATCCATGAGAGTTTGTGGAGAATGGCACTGGTGCCAATCTCCACAATCACAATAAGTTTGCCACTCTCATTCTATGTTATCTCAGTGTTAACTACATTGGTAGTAGTGCCATGCTAACAGGGAATGGCACTGGTGCCACTCTCATTCTATATCTATGTTAGTGTCAAGCAGATTGGCAGCACTACCATGCTATTAGGGAAGATGGAAACAGATGTGGAATATTTATGCATAACATTTTTGAGACCTATCCACAAACTCTCATGGATTAGAATGGCACTCTCTATCAGAATGGCACTAGTGCCAATCTCATTCGTGTCTGTCACAAAGAGAATCATGCATGTCAGTTTGTACAAAATGGCACTTGTGCCAATCTCATGCAATTCATGTACCTCCTTGTTATTTTCTCACTAGTCAAGTCCTTTGTTTTAGGATTATAACTTAACAGCCACTGTCATTCTATGTCTATGTTAGTGTTATGTAGATTGGCAGTAGTGCCATGCTGATAGGGAAGATGGAAACATATGTGGAATATTTATGCATAACATTTTTGAGACATTGGCACAGTGCCACTATCCACAAACTCTCATGGATTAGATTTGCTATGGTACATATTGTAATGGAGGTTGCAAGGAGAAATCCTGTAAACAACATATGCACTGGCACTTATGCCATTCTACAAAAATGCACATTTGTTTTTATGGCACTGTGCCATCTCATTCTAAGTCAACATTATGTAGATTGGCAACAATGACCAACCAAAGAACATGGTGAAAACAGTTCAACCAAATGAATTCAAAATCATAGTCTAGAGACTATTAGTAGTTCAATGTATATAATGAATGCATTTCTTAGAATTATACTCCATAGGAATTATTAATGCATGGAAGGAGAGGGACAAATACTACAAATGAAAACATGACACCAAAAATGTGTACATTGTTGGAAGTGGTATCAAGAGAGAGCAACTTTGAGGTCAATAAGGATGTTGGAATGAATGATGCAAGGAAGGAGAGAGAGATAATTAAGATGCAAGAGAACGTGCCACTAGAAATGGGGATAGCTACAACCAACCTCACTGGCAATATATTTTTGGACATGGTGCTAAGAGCTAGCGAGTGTGAGGTCACCTCAGATCTTGGTGATGTTGGAATCAGTGATGCTTTTAAGAAAGCAGAGGCAACTACTAGACAAGAAAACATGCTATCAGAAGCAGATTAAACCCTTGGCAGGGATTGAAGCTAAGCCTGCAAATATGTATGAGGATGATTGGAATGAGTTGGATGCATTAGCAAAGTCTACTATTAGACTTCATCTTGCAGAGTCAGTTTATTTCACAGTAGTAAATGAGCAGACTACGGAAGATTTGTGAAAGAAACTGTGTGCCACTTATGAGAAGGAAACTACCTCTAATAAAGTTTACCTCATGAAGAGGTTGTTTGAGCTGCAGATGAAGGAAGGGGTCTCCATTGCATCTCACTTGAATGAATTCAATATTATTTTCAGCCAGCTTCAGGCTCAGAAAATGAATTTTGATGCCGAGACTAAGGCAATATTTCTCTTATGTTCATTGCCATCCTCATGGGATACCTTCCGTACAGCTGTCAGTAACTCTGCACCTGGTGGAGTACTGAAATTTGATGATGTTATGGGTAGCTTGTTGGCCGAGGAGATTAGACAGAAGTCTATGGATGGCAACAAGCAAGATGCAGCCTTAAATGTACAAAGGGGCAAATCACAGTTCAGGGGAAGTCCCAAGAAAGAGGGAAGTCTCATAGCAAATCCCAAGGCACGGAACATTGAGTGTTACCATTGTGGCAAGAAGGGCCATATGAAAAAGGATTGCTACAAGCTAAAAAGAGAGCAAAAGGATAAGAAAAAGAATGCAAATTGGGGTGCAAATCAAAAGGAAGAGAGTCCAAGGGAGGACAAAGGAAAAGTGAAGATCGAGGAGATCAATACAGTCACACATGATAGTGACAATGACGTTCTTTTCATGTCTAGTTTATCTGCAGAGTTGCTTACCACTTCAGATGATGCATATTCCCATGATTGAATTTTGGATTCTGGTGCTTCATTCCATGTTACTCCCCATAGGGAATGGTTCTCCACTTATGACAGTGGAAAGACAAGTTGTGTGCATCTTGGAAATGACTATGCATGTGACATAGTGGGAGTAGGTGACATAAAGTTTTCTTTTGCAAATGGGTCTGCATTTGTTTTGAAACATGTGAGACATGTGCCTAAGCTGACCAAGAGTCTTATTTCAGTGGGTCAGCTAGATGATGTTGGTTTTCACACCACTTTTGGCTTTCAGAGTTGGAAAATTCAGAAGGGCTCTATGCTTTTGGCCAGGGGTGCCAAGTGTGGGACTTTGTATCCCTTACATGTATCAGGGGTGTTTGATCATGTTGTTGCAATAACCAAGCAGCCAAGCACTTCTTTGTGGCATTGCAGGTTGGGGCACATGAGCCAGAATGGAATGAAACTCTTATGCCGTTTGGGTTATGTACCGCATTCGAGTTTCTCTGATATTGAATTTTGTGAGCATTGTCTCTATGGGAAGCAGACTAAATCAGCCCATAAAAGAAGGGGAAAGAAAGAGTTTGAAAAGCTTGATTTGGTGCATTCAGACGTATGTGGTCCCATGCCTACACGGTCATTAGGCAGGGCTGAATACTATGTGACATTCATTGATGATGCAACTAGGAAAGTGTAGGCTTATGCTATAGCTCGGAAGAGTGATGTGTTCCAGGTATTTCAGAAATGGCTGGCCTTGGTTGAGAATCTGTCAAGTAGAATGCTTAAATGCCTACGAACTGACAATGGTGGAGAGTATCTCTCTCATGACTTTCAACATTTCTGTGATACACGTGGGATTAAGAGGGAGCTCACATCCCCTCGTACTCTAGAGCAAAATCCAGTTGCAGAAAAGATGAACCGTACCATTCAAGAAAGGTTGCAATGCATGCTTTCCAATGCAAGTCTTTTTGGTGGTTTTTGGGCTGAGGCAATGAAGACTACAGTGCATGTGATCAATAGATCACCTAGTAAGAGTTTGGATGGTGGTATTCCTGAAGAGGCATGGAGTGGCAAGAAGCCCTCTTACTCTCATTTGCATATATTTGGGTGTGAGGCATATGCACATGTGCCAAAAGAGCTTCGAAAGAAGCTAGATCCTAAGTCTAGGAAATGCATCTTTTTGGGTTATGGTGAAAGTGGAGAGATGGGCTATCATCTCTGGGATCCAGAAGCAAAGAAGATCATACGCAGCCATGATGTAGTCTTCAATGAGAAGAAGATGCATAAGGCACCCATGAGGGATGTGGAAATGAGGAGAATCACCTTCCAAGATGTGAATCCACCTGCATATGTTGATAGACAGCAAGCTGTCCATGCATTAAATGTGCAAGAAATGGTACCACCAAGTACTCCCACAGGTATACAATCAAGAGTAGATGATGGATCATCTATTGGTGGAAATGATGAGCCAAATGTGGCTGATATGTAGGTGGGACAGCAAGCTGAAATGCCCTTGAGAAGATCATCTAGAGTGTCTAGACCGCCTGATAAGTTTGTTCCAGGGGTAGACTATGTGATGCTTACTGATTCCGGGGAGCCTTCTTGCTACAGAGAGGCTATGATGCATGAGGATCAATGCAAGTGGGAGTATTCTATGAAATCAGAGACGAGTTCACTTATGAAGAATAAGACTTGGGACTTGGTTTCTTTGCCACATGGAAAGAAAGCATTGCCATGTAAACAGGTCTACAAAATGAAGGTCATAGGTGATGATGTGCCTAGGTACAAGGCCCGTTTGGTTGCTAAAGGGTTCAAGCAAGAGAAGGGTGTGGACTTTGATGAAATATTCTCTCTGATTGTGAAGATGACCACACTTAGATGCATGCTTGGACTAGTGGCATCAGAGGATATGGAGCTTATGCAGATGGATGTCAAGACAGCTTTCTTGCATGGGGATTTGCATGAGGAAATTTACATGGTGCAGCCGGAAGGCTTTGAAGAAAAGGGCAAAGAGCATTTAGTTTGCAAGCTAAAGAAGAGTCTTTATGGTCTTATGCAAGCGCCTAGAGAATGGTATCAGAAGTTTGATGCTTTCATTCGGTCCCAGGGTTTTAGAAGGAGTGAAATTGATGATCACTGCCTCTACACTAAAAGGGCTAAGGATAATAGCATGATAATCTTGGCACTATATGTGGATGATAAGCTATTGGCTAGCAAGAATACTTATGAGCTAAATGCATTAAAGGCCAAGTTGCATGAGGCCTTTAGCATACGTGTGATCGGAGTAGGAAACTCCTTTGGCTTTCACAAAAAGAGTATGTTACAAAAGTATTACAGCGTTTCAATATGGAGGGGGAGAAGGCAGTGAGTACTCCATTGCCTCCATATATGAAACTGAGTCATACAGATAGTCTCAAATCAGATGAGGAAAGGGCCATGATGGCCAAGGTTCCTTATGCATCAGTAGTTGGGAGTCTTATGTATGCTATGATAGCTACTAGACCAGATATTGCATTGGCAGTGGGAGTTGTTAGCCGGTATATGGCTAATCTAGGAAAGAGTGCATCATGAGGTACATGAAGGGTACCAAGGAGATGTACATCTGCTTTGGTAGAGGAGACATGCGTGTACTTGGGTACACAGATTCAGACTATGCAGGGCATGTGGATAGTAGGAGATCCACTTCTGGTTATGTGTTCACCTTTGCAGGTGGTGCAGTGTCGTGGATGTCTCGTGCACAGAAGTGCATTGCTTTGTCTACCACAGAGGCCGAGTATGTTGCAGCCACAGAGGGTTGCAAGGAGGCTATATGGCTTGATCGGCTAGTGGGAGATTTGGGGATTCATACATGTGTACCGGCATTGCATAGTGATTCCATGAGTGCTATTCAGCTAGCACGGAATCGGGTCTTTCATGCAAAGACCAAACACATTGAGGTCAGGTACCATTTCATCAGGGAGGTACTTGAGGACAAGCGCATAGAGCTTGTCAAGGTTCATACAGATGATAACCCTGCAGATATGTTGACGAAGAGTCTACCTAGTCAGCGTTTGAGTATTGTCGTGTATTGATGGGCATTGGATAGTATGCTCACTGGTTGTTCTCCCTTAAAGGCACATTGTCCTTTAAGTGGGAGGTTGTGGGGGTTAAAGGTCACTGTGCCTTTACCCCGGTTGTGTACAATACTCAAATACATATATAAATGAATGAAAAAGAAGATTAGGGTGGTTCTACACCCACCAAAACTTGTGTGGTTCTTTGTCTCTATCTCCTTCTTCCATTCTTGCTTCCGTTGAGAGCACTCTCATTGCATTCTTTCCACTTGCACATCTCTCCCAAAACTTAATGTAATCCTTTATCCATGATATAACTTGCAAGTGATCTCTCACAAATGCAGCCATTAAAAGTATATCCAGGCAACTTGTAGGCAACAATGATCGACCCTCACTATCTTTCTTCCACAGCTCAATTCCCCCTTCAATGGGCATCCAGTTCGGTGATTTTGGATGCACCTTGTACTGCATCATAGGTTTCTCACCTCGCATGAAAAATCAAAATTGTAATGGCTTTGCATGACCAACCAACATTTCTTGCCCATCACATAGGTAGCCATCCACATAATCCTTGAAGTTAGGAAACCGTGTAAGAAGAAATAGTGCTGGAGAAGCTGATGTACATTTTTTGAATGTGTCCATTAGATGAGGGAAAGTGAACGTTTGTCCCACTTGCAAACTCTCAAAGAACCTACTAAGAATTGCATCAATGTCCTCATGTGTGTGCCCTACCATCAAGAAGCCCAATTGAACTATCTTGAAAATGCCCCTTGCTACAAAAAGAGAAAGGTATGCAAACAAGTATCTATTTTTGTTCTCAGACCTACAATTATCTAGCTGGAGTAGCAAGTTCTCTGGCAACTTTTGGTATGTTGGCTCAACAGCAATGTTTCCATCAGAAGAGGGTGGGTTTTCACGAGTAGCTGATGGCAACAAATTCCTCCATGTGTCTACAACACTCGCAATAGAAGTTGTCATGGCATCCGTGGAAGACTTAGGGTCACTCTTCGGTACAGCGGTCTCTAGATTTGAATTTGTGATCGTGGCATCTACAATTTCAGACAAGCCAAGTCCCCTTGTGGAAATATGTGCACCTTCAGAATTGTAATGGGAGTCCAAAGCGTTTCTTGAGCATAGAGCATTCAGAAGGCGAGCACGGCTTCTTGGAATCCCATCAATAGCAAGGCCTTCGAGGTCATGCATATTCGTCCTCTCTAGGTTGCACAAACAAATTGAGAGCGATCCAATTGTCAGGTTGGGATCAGATGGCCACAAACCATTGAGGGTGAAGTGTCCATAATGACCTTGTCCATGCCCATGGGTAATCATTCCAATGAGCGAAACCTATAATTGCTATGCAGAATCAGTGTCCTTCAACCTCACCCCAAGTCTTGGAATTGCCATCTTTTTTTGGTCCATCTTATCATGGATTATGCATACATACTTTTTTGGATCCATCTCAGAGTACCTACGCCATGCATAGTACAAGTTCCTGCAACTCTGTTGTTGTATCATATGCATCTTTCTCTCCTCCATCAATAAATTGGGCTCATCTTGACTTTTTACGGCTACCAATTGTGCCTTGATTCGACTGCACAAGCTACATTTAGAGAATTCACTTGTCTTAGCAAGGGCTACATTTTTTAAGTCCGATTTCCAAATCCTTCCAAATGTGGATGTGGATAGGCTCTAATAACCATGTTGATTGAGAGAAGTGTTGACCTCACGCATGACGTCTATCTTCTTATACACTAAAGGTATCACTTGTTGTGTCTCTCTAGAACCATCCTACATGGTTCTATTCTTGTGAGGCATATGCTATGTGCTATTATCCACAAAGTGTTGAATGAGAGCCCTCCCCATACCTGTGTGCACCTTGCTCCTCCTCACAATCCCGGAATTCCCATGCACATATTGTTCTACACCACTCTCAAATTGCTCCCTATATTGATAAAATGATGCCCTTGGGATTCCATGCATCTCGTACCATGCTCTACAACACACATCCCGACCGTTTACCTTGAAATTGTAGTCTATCCTCCCAGCACAGTCACGATGCCAGGCCATTGACAACACATCATATATAAAGTTTGTACGAGACTCCAAGGAGCTGCCCCAAAAATTATTCCTTACAGACATTAAGAGGTCTCGCTCAGCATGTTGGCAGCACCTATTGCCACAACAATTGATGGACGAAACTTGTTGCACCGACTCAAGTGACATTTTGTACATTGGCATTGGAGGCTCCCTTTGCTTAGGCACCCTACTAGTGAAAGTGTACCTTCTTTTCTTTGAAGGTGGAGCATCCATTTTAAAAATTTGATCATTGACAACCTCATCTGTGCCACCAGCCTGGCTCATGGGCACATATTATTGCAATGGGCTTCCATCAAGTAAGGTAATCTGCTTGATGGGCCACTTAACTAGACTGAGAGATTCGACATCTTGCATAGAAGACCCTAAGTCACTTCCTATAATTTGTTATTTCTTTTCAATACCCACACCAATGCAATCGTTATGCAATAAATCAAAAATATAGAGTCTCCCGAGAAAACAGACAATATCACACCTTCCCCCATGGTCTTTGTTTTGCTGTCATCCCACAAGACAACCTTTTTCTCTTTCCAAGATTCACGGATGCAATTGTCAGTTTCCAATGAAGAAACTGGTATTGCCTCAACATAAGGTTGCTCATGCTCACTTGATGTGGCTTCTTGAGTTACCGGATCATCTAAAGAATCACCATGTTTTAGAGAGGTCTTAGGCCACTTGACAATGCTCCAAAGTGCCTCACCAATAAGCATTGCATCCATAGTGGGAAATGGCAAGAGCATGTCACTATTGATAGACTTCTCCACTATCACTGATACATTTTCTGCCCCAATCTTCACACCATTATAGTAGCCCTCTGAATCTATTACACACTCTCCACCAATTGCAACCACTTCATTCCCCACCACCATCACGACCTTGTCCCCACATCCCCTGCCATTATGATTACAATAAATGAAAATTTGAAAAAATTACAACCAAAGAGTTTCATAAGACCAACGGAGAATTATGCTAGTCTGTCCTTGCAATGGGGAGAATGGCACCAGTGCCATTCGACATGTGAGATTGTGGAGAATGGAGCTGGTGCCATTCTCCATGTGAACCTAGATTTCTTACATAGAATGGCACTGGTGCCAATCTCCATTGTGGGTTTTTGGAGAATGGCACTGGTGCCAAACTCCAGAATGCATGAATAGGTCTAATAAAACTTTCATGAAAGCATGAATTATTTCTCTAAAAAGTTTAGCAGTTTGATAAAACCTTCTCTAAATTCCAAATGTAGAGATTGGCGCCAGTGCCATTCTCCATAATCACACATGGATAATGGAAATGTTAACTATATTGGCATCAGTGCCATGCTAAACATCCCTTTAGCGAAAAGGTGACATAACCAGATTGGCACCAGTGCCATTCTAAACATCCCTTTAGCTACTTCAACCTTTAGGCTATGGGAGAGCCATCCAAAAACTCTCATGGATTAAGAATGGCACAAGTGCCATTCTCTATTAGAATGACACTAGTGCCAATCTCTTTTGTGACATTCATCACAAAAGTTAACTAGAATGGCAGCATTGCCATTCCAAACATGCCTTTAGCTACTTTAACATTTAGGCTATGAGGGAGCCATCCACAAACTCTCATGGGTTAAGAATGGCACTAGTGCCAATCTCTTTTGTCACACTCATCACAAAGAGAATGGCATTGCTACCAATCTCTTATGTGACATCACAAAGAGAAATCTCCATGTTAACTAGATTGGTAGCAATGCCATGCCAAACATCCCTTTAGCTACTTCAACCTTCAGGCTATCCACAAACTCTCATTGATTAAGAATGGCACTGGTGCCAATCTCATTTGTGCTTTGAACATAACTAGATTGGTAGTAGTGCCATTCTAAATATCCCTTTAGTTGCTTCGACCTTGAGGCTATGAGGAAGCCATCTACAAACTCCCATGGATTAAGAATGGCATTCTCTATTAGAATGGCACTTGTGCCAATCTCCATTGTGACAGTCATCACAAAGTGTCATTCTCTATTAGAATGGCACTTGTGCCAATCTCCATTGTGACAGTCATCACAAAGAGAAGTCTCCAAGTTAACTAGACATCTCTTTAGCTAAGAGGTGGCAAAACTAGATTAACAGCAGTGCCATTCTAATTATCCCTTTAGCTACTTCAACCTTTAGGCTATGGGGGAGCCATCCACAAACTCTCAAGTATTAAAAATGCCACGGGTGCCAATCTCTTTTGTGACAGTCATCACAAAGAGAATGGCACAGGTGCCATTCGCTATCGGAATGGCACTGGTGCCAATCTCTTTTGTAATAGTCACAAAGAGAAATCTCCATGTTAACTAGATTGGGAGCAGTGCCATGCCAAACATCCCTTTAGCTACTTAAAACTTCAAGTGATGAGGTAACCATCCACAAAACTCTCATGGATTAACAATGGCACTGGTGCAAATCTCATTTGTGCTTTGAACATAACTATTGGAAGCAGTGCATTTCTAAGCATCCCTTTAGGTACTTCAACCTTTAAGCTATGAGGGAGCCACCCACAATTTCTCATGGATGAATGAATGGCACAAGTGCCATTCTCTATTAGGATGGCATTGGTGCCAATCCGTTTTGTCACAATCACAAAGAGGGTCCCATTAGTACCCACTTAAGGTTAGACTTTATAGAAATCTCCAGGTTAACTAGATTGGCAGCAGTGCCATGCCAAGAGGTGACAACTAGAATGGCAGTAATGCCATTCGAAACATGCCTTTAGCTACTTCAACCTTTAGGCTATGGGAGAGCCATCCACAAACTCTCATGGATTAAGAATGGCAAATGTGCCATTTGAGAATGGCACTAGTGCCAATCTCTTTTGTGACAGCCATCACAAAGAGGATCACATCAGTGCCCACTAAAGGTTACATTTTAGAGAAATCTCCATATTAACTATATTGTCATCAGTGCCATGCTAAACGTCCATCTAGCTAAAAGGTGAAATAGCTAGATTGGAAGTAGTGCCATGCTAAACATCCCTTTAGCTACTTCAACCTTTTGGTTATGAGGGAGCCATGCACAAACTCTCATTGATTAAGAATGGCACAGGTCCCATTCTCTATCAAAATGGCACTGGTGCAAATGTCTTTTGTGACAGTCATCACAAAGAGGATCACATCAATGCCCACTATTGGTTCGATTTTAGAGAAATCTCCATGTTAACTATATTGGCATCAGTGTCATGCTAAACATCCCTTTAGCTAAGAAAGAACATTAGTAGATTGGTTGCAGTGCTATGCTAAACATCCATGATAGTTTGTGGATGGCTCCCTCCTTTCTTTTGTGACAGTTATTACAAAGAGAAATCTCCATGTTAACTAGATTGGCAGCAGTGCCATGCCAAACATCCCTTTAGCTACTTCAACCTTCAGGCTATGAGGGAGCCATCCACAAACTCTCATGGATTGAGAATGGCACTGGTGCCAATCTCATTTGTGCTTTGAACATAACTAGATTGGCAGTAGTGCCATTCTAAATATCCCTTTAGCTGCTTCAACCTTCAGTCTATGAGGAAGCCATCCACAAACTCTCATGTATTAATGAATGGCACATGTGCCATTCTCTATCAAAATAACACTGGTGGCAATCTCATTTGTGACAATCAGAATGATGGTCACATCAGTACCCTCTAAAGTTTAGATTTTAAAGAAATCTCCATGTTAACTAGATTGGCAGCAGTGCCATGCCAAACATCCCTTTAGCTACTTCAACTTTTAGGCTATGAGGGAGCCATCCACAAACTCTCATGGATTAATGAATGGCACATATGCCATTCTCTATCAGAATGGCACTGGTGCCAATCTCATTTGTGACAATCATCACAAAGAGAAATCTCCATGTTAACTAGATGGGTAGCAGTGCCATTCTAAACATCTCGTTAGCTATTTCAACCTTTAGGCTATTGAGCCATCCTCAAACTCTCATGGATTAAGAATGGCACATGTGACACTCTTTTTTGTAACAGTCATCACAAAGAGAAATCTCCACGTTAACTAGATCGGCAATAGTGCCATGCCAAATATATCTTTAGCTACTTCAAACTTCATTCTATAAGGGAGCCATCCACAAAGATTCATGGATTAAGAGTCATCACAAAGAGGATCAGTGCCATGCTAAACATCCCTTTAGCTAAGAGCTGACATAACTAGATTGGCAGAAGTGCCATGCTAAACATCCCTTTAGCTACTTCAACATTTAGGCTATGGGGGAGCCATACCCAAACTCTAATGCACTACTGCCATGGTTTGATTTTATAGAAATCTCCATGTTAACTAGATTTGCAGTAGTGCAATGCCAAGCTGGAAGATGGAGAGGGACGTAGAGACAGAGAGAGAGGGGGGAGGAACGTTAGAGCTACGGAGGAAGATAGAGAGAAAGTGGGAGACAAAGATAGAGCGAGTCAGACAGAGAGGGGGGTCTAGCTGTAGAGGGACAAAGAGAGAGGGGGGGAGGATCTAGATGCTCAGGAAGATAGATAGATGGGGGGGAGCCAGACAAAGATGGGGGTCTAGTTTCAGAGGGAGACAAAGAGAGAAAGAGGGGGGAGGTAGAGCTAGAGAAAGAGAGAGAGGGGAGGATCTAGCTAGAGAGAGAAAGAGAGAGAGAGAGAGGGAAGGAAGGAGGGGGTGACGAGAGAGAGAGAGAGAGAGAGAGTCTGTGTAAAAGAGAACTGAAAAGTCTTTGTGGAACTGTAGTTCCATTTCTTGTCTAATACAACATTAGAAAACACATAAGTCTCTGTGGAATTAAATTTCCATCACTTGACTTTTTCACTATTAGAGAGAGCAGATGTCCTCGAAAGTGCCTGCTATGGCATTGGCTTCATGAAAACAAGCGGACTTTAAAGCTGTAGGCCATGCGTAACCAGGGCTGGCATCATAAATCTCCTCATAGACTCTCCTCACAACTTGTTTTGAATCTTTTGCCAACTTGTAAGCATTCAACAACTCCTCTTTTCACTCCTGGCTTTCCTCATCTTCACCGTTTTGTTCAATACAGCTTCTAGCCACCGCCATATCCTGTATGAAAATTTAGCTGGTTAGCATAAGAAGTACACGATTAAAAGAAGAAAAAAAGAAATCTAGAGATGTTCACCTCTTTTACTGAGTTCAAATCAAGTAGCCATGTGCATAACATATCCTCCTCAAATGATTTTCCACTCATGGGTCCATACACAAGAGATCTAAGATAGAATTTGAGTTCAGTCAATGAAGTCACATAGTAACTAGCCATTGCCTTGAAAGGAAAGTGAGAGTAGGAAAGTGAGGGAGCGATAGTGAGGGATGCACAGTGAGCCACCCCTCCTTTAAGAGTGATAGAAAGTGAGGGAACAGACAATGACGTAAAGTGAAAGAAGCACCCTTTTCGAGGCAGTCTTATCCTCGGACCACTTTTGGTCAATTATTTATTTCACCTTTTGTATACTTTATGTTTTAGATCACTTTCCTTCACCTCTATCACTCGTTTTTCCCGAGATATACCTCCCAATTTGTTATGTAGAGAAATCGAGAGAGAGAGAGAGAGAGAGAGAGAGAGAGAGAGAGAGAGAGAGAGGATGTGTAGGAATATGGTCCATGAAGATGAGAGAAAGAGTTAGAGTGAGAGTCAGAGAGAGGGAGAGGGAGGAAGAAGAGGATGGAAAATAGAGAGAATGGCAGTGGTTCCAATCTCATTTGTGTCAATCACACACTGAACCAGATCATTGCCCTGTGAAGTTAGATTGTAGAGAATTCTCCATGTGAGTTTGTATAGAATGGCACTTGTGCCAATCTCATGCAATTCATGTACCTCCTTATTTTGTCACTACTCCAATCCTTTGTTTTAGGATTTATAGCATAACTACTAGACCTTGCGATTTGATAATGTAATGAATAATAATTATTTTACCTTGGATCCTAGGAGCCACTCTAATTCAAGAGAGTTTGTGGCGATTGGCACTGGTGCCATCCTCCACAATCTCAATTAGTTTTCCACTCATTCTATGCACTCTCTATTAGGATGGCACTCTCTATCGGAATGGCACTGGTGCCACTCTCATTCTATGTTTATGTCAGTGTTAAGTAGATTGGCAGCAATGCCATGCTGATAGCGAAGATGGAAACAAATGTAGGACATTTATGCATAACATTTTTGAGAGATTGCCACACTATCACTATCCACAAACTCTCATGGATGAGAATGGCACTGATGCCAATCTCATTTGTGTTAGTCACAAAGAGAATCAGCTCAGTGCCGACTGAAGTTAGATTGTAGAGAATTCTCTATGTGAGTTTGTGCAAAATGGCACTTGTGCCAATCTCATGCAATTCATATACCTCCTCCTTATTTTGTAATTGGACCCTGGTAGCCATCATAATCCATGAGAGTTTGTGGAGAATGGCACTGTTGCCAATCTCCACAATCACAATAAGTTTGCCACTCTCATTCTATGTTATCTCAGTGTTAACTACATTGGTTGTAGTGCCATGCTAACAGGGAATGGCACTGGTGCCACTCTCATTCTATATCTATGTTAGTGTCAAGCAGATTGGCAGCACTACCATGCTATTAGGGAAGATGGAAACAGATGTGGAATATTTATGCATAACATTTTTGAGACATTGGCACAATGCCACTATCCACAAACTCTCATGGATTAGAATGGCACTCTCTATCAGAATGGTACTAGTGCCAATCTCATTCGTGTCTGTCACAAAGAGAATCATGCATGTGAGTTTGTACAAAATGGCACTTGTGCCAATCTCATGCAATTCATGTACCTCCTTGTTATTTTCTCACTAGTCGAGTCCTTTGTTTTAGGATTATAACTTAACAGCCACTCTCATTTTATGTCTATGTTAGTGTTATGTAGATTGGCAGTAGTGCCATGCTGATAGGGAAGATGGAAACAGATGTGGAATATTTATGCATAACATTTTTGAGATATTGGCACAGTGCCACTATCCACAAACTTTCATGGATTAGATTTGCTATGGTACATATTGTAATGGAGGTTGCAAGGAGAAATCCTGTAAACAACATATGTAGTGGCACTAATGCCATTCTACACAAATGTACATTTGTTTTTATGGCACTGTGCCATCTCATTCTAAGTCAACATTATGTAGATTGGCAACAATGACCAACCAAAGAACATGGTGAAAACAGTTCAACTAAATGAATTAGCCATTTCAAAATCATAGTCTAGAGACTATTAGTAGTTCAATGTATATAATGAATGCATTTCTTAGAATTATACTCCATAGGAATTATTGATGCATGGAAGGAGAGGGACAAATACTACAAATGAAAACATGACACCAAAAATGTGTACATTGTTGGAAGTGGTATCAGGAGAGAGCAACTTTGAGGTCAATAAGGATGTTAAAATGAATGATGCAAGGAAGGAGAGAGAGATAATTAATATGCAAGAGAACGTGCCACTAGAAATGGGGATAACTACAAGCAACCTCATTGGCAATATATTTTTGGACATGGTGCTAAGAGCTAGCGAGTGTGAGGTCACCTCAGATCTTAGTGATGTCGGAATCAGTGATGCTTTTAAGAAAGCAGAGGAAACTACTAGACAAGAAAACATGCTATCAGAATTGTGGACAACTGCAAGCAACCCAATAGCAATGAACTTTTGGAAGTGGTATCAAGAGCTAGCAAAAATGAGGTAAAATTGCATCTTCATGATGTGCCAAACATAACTGAACACAGCACACAAGGGAGCTTGGAGGAGGCAAGGTGTAGCAACTTTGCAGATAGTCAAGATATAATCCATCCAATTCCATCATCCTGGGATAAGCCAAGGATGACTATGATATTGGACTTGAATGGCTTACGATTAACACGTTGCTTGTTCAACTTGCCAATACACATGTCTATTATGTATGCGCACAATAGTTATATGGTTTTTCGACTAGGGTGCATTGAATTTCTAAGGATCTTGTTACAAAAATTTAATGTAGGTATTTGGTCAACAACAATGGAGCATAATGTCATTGAAATGGTAGAAAATCTTCAAATATATGCAAAGGAAAACCTCCCTTTCTTCATGATATGCTCAGCAAGGATGCTACTCTTACAGTAAGAGGAGGATAAATAGGCCCGACAAGGTTGGTGTTGAGGCTATGTTCAAACCCTTAGCAAAAATATTGAAGACATTTGGATGTGATGCTAGGAGGACAATACTTATTGATGACTCCCCATACAAGGCTTGTATCAATCCTCCATCAAATTGCATATTTCCTCTTATGTTTAATGTCCAAGACAATGAAGTTAACATTCTACTAGGTGAGTTGATGCCTTACTTACTACAACTTGAAGCGACCAATGATGTGCGCGTCGTGATTGAGAGTAATCAATATGGGAAATTACCGATGGTGAAGGGCCATAAAGATTTCAACCTCATCCAGGAAGCTCTTGAAGAATGGAGTGATCAAAAACATCAATGGTCAATAACAGAATATAATACAGGAAAGCTTCCTCTTGCAGACCAACTAAGGGCGAGGGTTAGATGTGATGAGAGAGAATTAGAGGGTGCATTCCATACGCCAAGTCACGGTGGTAGTGAATTCTTTCCTCAACTTAACATGTCACAAATAAATATGCTAAGGATTGCTCGACCCATCGATAGTATGAGTGCTATGCAAGCTTCTCATATGGCTATAGAACCAGGGTACAAAGGTCGCTATATCAAGAAGCACATTGCTAAGGCCTTTCTAAAGAGACTTCTAAATGCATATTTTCCTTGAAGGTACATATGCCAAATTTTCAATTGATTTTCTCTCAAGTTATTGTAATGTTTTTTGGGCTAATTGGGTTGTCGTTTGCCATACAGATAGATATACTTTAAAATCTTGTCTAAGTATATACATACCAGGACGTGATCCACTTAGAACACCAAAGTTTCCTATCCCCATTAAGGAAGTCTTTCGGATAAAAAATGTGGATTTTGAGGTGCATAAGTCAACTATTACAAGCATTGGCCACAGCTTATTTGTGCATGACATCATTAAGAGAGGGACTACTATTCTCCATTACGGACGTAGCAAATATGTGTATCAAGATTGGAAAGAATTGTGTGAGGTTAGACCAAGGCTAAAGAAGTAATCTATCCAAGAGGACACTTATGTTTCTATGGAGGATATGGTGTGCATTGTTGGCGATGTTCGGCATGGCAATGTGGTCTGGTATATCAACAATTATAGAAATACAAATTCAAAGCCAAATGTTTGTTATGTATTTTTGCCTTATTTACCACCTTGGTCCATCTCCAGGATGAGAGTAGATGTTGAAGAATATGGATACATTTGTGTTGAAACCATAGATGATCTATGTGCAGGAGAGGAGCTTCTTGTGATCTATGATTTTTGATACATGATATATACTCATTTGAACATTCAATACTAGCCAATTCATTTTTTTCTTACAAGTTGTGAACTTGGGTCTTAACTTTTATGTATGATTTTTGTTATCACTAGAGCTCTAGCTACTACAAACTTTCTATTTTTTGATGCCCTTTGAATGCAAAACAACTTCACTTATACTCAAACTCTTGGGGGCAATGCTCTAGGCACATGTGCCTCTTGTTTACATAATGTGTCAACATAGTTAAGGCAATGATACATAGTTCATATCAACACTTTGTGAATATTAAACGCTTTGTCATTGCCTACATCAACTATAATCTTGCATACCTCCACTTAGTCTAGGGCTTCTTGGGATATGGACACCATTGAGGGTGATGACATGTCAGAAGATTCACATGAATAGGTATGGTTAAGGTAAGAGATCCTAAGGTGTTCATGAACACCACCAAGGTTCATGAGATGATTCTCACTCCTAAAATTCTATTCATTTGGCTTGTGTTTGTAGACTAAACAGATATAAACTTGGTACCATTCTCCTTGGCATAGAATTATCGAGGAATGGCAGTGGTTGGATTCTTTCAGTTAAGTATATACTTTGACACAGTACATATTTATTAGGATAGTTCATTTTTTGATTAGGATGTAGGTTTTTTTAATTAGGATGATTCATTTTTTACATGATTAAGATGTAAGAGCTATGATTAAAGGTGTTTATGAACACCATAAAGGTTCATGAGATGATTCTCACTGCATAGATTCCAAGCTATTTTAAATACTATGATTTGAGAATCATTCTCCGTGCAAAGAATTATGGAAGAATTTGATTCTCCCTAGAAATACTACAAAGTGAGAATTTAATAATGTTTGTTTTCACAATAAAATGTTCAAGTTTTTAAGCACAATCTTGCATGGTTTGTGTTACGATGCAATTAGGGAGAACATAGTTAAAATTTCATGATTTTGTGAATGATAATGTAGTTGCTTTCTCCTATTTCTCTAGTTTTTCATGGAGGAAGGCTACAATTTATCAAAATACTACCAAGCTGAGAATTGGGATTTTCCCAAATTATCTAATACGGTCTTCATATGGATCATACGTAATAGTTTCCATGTCCAAGCTGCACATTGCCTTTGCTATGTTGTCACTAAGAACCACCAAGTGTCTGCCATGAACTGGCTAGCCTCCAAGAACCATGGACCAATCAAAGACTGTCAACCAGCAACAATCGTAAACTAATCACAAAAATCCACGTGCTTGCTCGTAAACTTCCATGAGGTCGTGCACCCAACAGCTCTCTGGTTATTTGGCCAGTAGGTCTACATAGGTGGATCAATGCTAAAGGAAAGGATGTTCTGCAGTTTTGTGTGAGAGATTTCCCTTTAACGTGTATGTTTGACATCACTAGCTTGACTAGAATGCAGTGACGAAAGCAAACCCTATATGATGAACTTTACGTTTGGGAAAGGTCCGCCACTCCACAACTGGTCATCCACACCTTCAAACATATTAAACTTTATACTATGGAGGCTAGTAAAAAATGGTTAAATTATTTACTAAGATCGGATAGGTAAACGAAAACCCATTTCCCAGGTCTGTTCACTATGCACAATGGATATCGAGACACTTTCACATCTTTTGGGGTTGTCGCATTTCGAATGGTATCTAGTGTAAACTGCAAAGATGGCTCTCCCGAGTTTACCTCCATGTTTCGCCTTTGTGGAAGTTGTCCCTTCTTCAAGATAAAGTAGAACTAACCAATTTGCAAAAAAAATCTAGAATTTGATGAGGGTGGTTATTATTTAACAGATTTGCAATCTTTGGAATAGTCTTGTATTTTGGTATATGGTCATCCTACCTAATGTTTTTAGTCAAGTTTGAGCTTCTCTTCTAGATTTGCTAGGCTATTTCATAAATCGGTCTACAGCTTTGTAGTAGCTACACAATGCTCACTAGGAGGTGCTTCAACTTATAAAGCTGTTTATTATCATCTTTTGTACTTCTTTCTTAATATACGTCTCATCTTTTTCTTTAAAAAACACGGTCATCTAATAGTCCGAATTGGAAGCCATTGAACACAAAAAAAACCATCGAATTAGTGACTCTTCATTGATCAGTGACCACCTTCTTGTAGAAAAGCGTCCTCTCTTCAAAATACCTAGGTGCACAAAGTAGTGGCAACTCATGCAGTTCGGCATTCGTCGATGTGAGATGGCTCACTGTATTTGATTACCTCGAGGCTCCCCTACGGCCTGTCAGTGTAGGCCATGGGTGGATGTGGTGAGTGCGAACAAAAAAAACATTTTAAATACCAAAATGTATGGCCTCTCTTACAAACATCCCATCTATTCACATTAATTTATTTGTTTGCAAGGCATCGTTTGATGATAGGAAGAAAACCTGAGTGCATAGCCTCTCTTACAAAAGTAAATTAAAATGAGCCCATTGCCTTTACGAAAGCTAAAATAGCATGCTAGGAAAGGATGTAATTTTTAAAAGCCTTAGGGGGGTCCATAAATGGCCCAAAGGTAAATCTACTAACAGTGATCCAAAATTTACGATTGTGTTTGGCCTATAATAAGAGAGAGAGAGAGAGAGAGAGAGAGAGACAGAGAGAGAGGGGGGGAGGGAGGGAGGGGGGGGAGGGAGAGAGAGAGAGAGAGAGAGAGAGAGAGAGAGAGGGGGGGGGGGGGGGAAGGGGGAGGGACGGAGGGACGGAGGGAGAGAGAGATGCACACACACACAAACACACAGGGAGGAAGGGAGGGAGGGAGGAAGAGGGGGAAGAAGGGAGGGAGGGTGAGAGAGAGAGAAGGGGGGGGAGGGAGGGAGGGTGAGAGAGGGAGAGAGAGGGAGAGAGAGAGAGGGAGAGAGAGAGAGAGAGAGAGAGAGAGGGGGGGGGGGGAGGGAGAGAGGGAGAGGGAGAGGAGGGAAGAGAGAGAGAGAGGGAGAGAGAGAGAGAGAGAGAGAGAGAGAGAGAGAGAGAGAGAGAGAGCACCGCAACTAATCCAAAGAAGATGAAATTGCTTGGGAGAAAGAGAAGAGAGGCCTAGAAAGTGATGGCAGTAACCAATTGCATCCAATGCTCTAGATTAACCAGATTGATCATATTCCTATATTGGTCATAACCATTTTCTCTCATTAATAGATAATTAGATGGTATTAAGTGATTGGGTGAGGAAAAACATGATGTTCTGATTTTGTTTATCCAAATGTGCTCTAATTGGGAGTGGTAGATGGTGGTTGGTCATATACATTGTTGTGGTTTGTAATCTTGTGGATGTGTTGTTCTTTTTTTTCAATGTCAATGTTAAAATCATAGAATTATGTTTCTATCATTGTTCAAATGTATGAGAATCTTGAAGATGAAAGTATTGAGGTCTTTATATATGATGTTGGTGGTCCACATATGTTGATACATCTTCTAAAGAGTGTAGATATCTGAGACCCATACTATATCTAGTGCTATTTGGTAGTAAACAACTATCTTGAAACCATAGGGAAGGATATGTGAATGGTAGTAACCACTTGGACTTTGTGCAAGAAGACCCTACATCAAGCAATCATTTCATGTTCCAAATGTAATCAAGGGAAAATGTCTCATCACTAGGCTATCTCCATATCAGCTTGTCAATAATCATCCAAACAAAGACGTCAAATGGATTGACTATCAATCAATCCAAGCCCTTTTATTAATCAACCCATGAGTGATTGCTCAATTTCAAGACAAAGGTTATCGAATGGAGAGCACACAATGTTGAATTAGCTCAATATCCTTCGAAACTCACTCCAAAAGCTTCTCCAATCCCCCAACTTTTTCACAACTCATTATTACACCATATCTCAAGTTAGTAGGGGAGAGAATGTTGAGATTTCACAGTCAATCCATCATAGGTTCTATCATTTTTTCAATCATATGATCAAGGTTGTAGTTTGAAGACAACATAGGATTGACTTAGCGAATCATTTGAAGGGTAGGCTCATCTTTCTTGCACCTCCAAGAAGCTCTAGCCCACTATATAAGACAGCATTAGTGGGAAGTCTATGGGCCTATTTGAAATTGTTGATATTGAGAGAGTGTTCAAGCTAGCACTAATGTGGAGGCTTGTCCTCCCCCCATTCACTTGTAGTTCTTGTGGTAAACCTTTGTAGCTATTTAGAGCATTCTCTCCCATCTTGACATTGTCCCCTCAACAACCTTGGTGGCATCCCCTTCACAGCTATCTAGGGGACTCTCTTTGATTTCAAGGTTGTCCCCTCAATGACCTCAATATCCAGTGTACATGAATGTGTGGTAGCCTAGTTGTACCCTTGGCATCTCAATTTTGTTGGCACATGAGTCCCGTGGTTCCTAATCGATTAAAAACCTATTTATTTAGTGAATGTGTAGCTTGTCCTTGAAATTCGTAAACATGTGACCTTGTGACCCAAAATGCAATAAATGTGAGCCAATTTATTATTATTATTATTATGACTAGGACTCAAAACCCGGAATAGATGAATCTAGATGAAACTCAAGTCAAGTATGGCTTGTAAGTTATAATCAAACTTTCTTTTTTTTATAAAAAATTTAAATCTATTAATGCTTGAAAACACCATACAAACAGCTTCCAAAAGGAGCTATCGATGATAGTACAAAGAAAAAACAGGTTGCCAACTATAGTAAGGCTACCTGTTTTCAAATCTCACAGCTCACCGTCTAAAGAGATTTTGAAACAAGAGCTAGCAACCAAGATGGAGGTCTGTACATCCAACGAATCCCTCTCACGAAAATGCTTGGTAGAAGTGCTCCCGCATTTTGATGGTTGCTCTTGGACCTGGAGTACCACGCTCCCAAATGGCATGCAAAGTGAAGATAATATCCTGCCTGATGGCTACTAGGGTATCCGTGTGGGAAACCTGCTAGCCTCCCATCACCCGGATACACCAAGTGACCCAGATGTTCCAAGTAATAATGTTGGATACTGATGGAAAGCCTTCTACCACTGGCCTTTCCAAGGCATGGATCTTCGGTGAAGACACCCGCCTCAAAAGCTAACCAGAAAGGAACCAATTGCCCCCAAAATTGGCGGTGAATGTGTGTTTCCCTACTATAAGGGTTGCCACTGAGAGGCAACCTAGGGGGAGCTTGTTGACTCAGGGGTGTCCTAGGCTTTGGCCAAACTACATAGGGGCAACTGCGACCAACTGATTGGAGCCTCGTCATGCCCAGGAGCTCGAGTAGGGGGGCCGCAGCACTCTCAACTGCCAGACACTAGGATGAGCAAGCCACCAAGGCTCGTACTAGCCACAGGAGGAGAAACACACCGTGACCAAGGGGGGGCCAGTGCCTACATGGCTAGGGGTGGTCGGTGCAGCTTTGTTGATTGTAGCCACCAGTGGTTCTCCAATTGGATACTCCGGTAGAAGCTTCCTCAACCCCTTAAGATACCTACACTCTCGGAGGCATCATGTCCATGAATTTCACAAAATGTTCAAAAGGAGGTCGGGGTGGGTACCTTACGCTTCGATGGACATTCCTAGTAGCCATGGCCAAAACCCTTGCAGTCGGTGCGGGGGAAAGGAGTGAAGGCTAGAAAGAGGCGTGCATCAAGGAGGGAGGGCAAGAGGGAGGAGGGGAGAGCGAGGCATGGGGGTGAAGCAAGAGGAGGTGAGTAGGGAGTTAGAGAAGGTGGAACATTCATGGCTTTAACCTACATAGAAACTCATGTCTGGGTCGCCAAGGGTGTGGGCACGTTCATCTCAATAGTTTGCACCATTATTGGTGAGCCTCCACAAAAAACTGATGTATCGAAGTATTGAACACTTAGCATTCATGGTCGAGATTTTGATAGCAAATCTATTTCTTCAAAAGTTGTTATATGATATATTGCTTCATGTTCTTGGCATGGAACAACATGATTCTACTGTAATAAGAGGGTGGACCTAAGAAATAAAAAATGTAAAGTTGAGCACTCTTGCGCAAGCTACCTGTATGTATATTTCTACCAAAAGATTAATCTAGGTGTGCCTTGGCATCCACAACTAATACTCAAAGCCTTGGTGATCCATGGAGACTTGGTTTTGGGGTTTCCATTAATATTTTACATTTGACACCTAAGAGCTTGATTAAGGAATCATTTAGGCTCCACTATATCTTTCCTAGGATTAAGGATGGATTTGACCATCAACTCGTGTATATTAAACTTTAATTTGAGATAAACTTGAGTTGGGTTTATGTTACCACAAGCTCAATCATGTGTATATATGCCAATAGCTTTTCAAGGGGTCACGCACGTTCATGCAATTGCAAATTTTAACCAAGTGGATCCCCATTTGTGTTATATCCACATTTATGATCAAAACAATATGTTGTGCATATCTTAACCACTCTAAATAATTTGGAACCAACTTTGGCTTGACAAGAATATTCAATCTCTGTTATTTGCATTACATCCACCGTATCAATCACATTGGGAAACAATAAAAAACAAGAGAAAATGGAACTTTCTTTTTCCCTTCTGTTAAAACAAGGTTTCTACCTGCCCAAAAAACCAAACAATATACTACTTTAAAAGTTCGGCACAAGCATTTTAGATGCATGTAAGATGAGGGAGTATAACTAGCCACCAAAGCTTCATAAAACTATCACTAACATCAAAAGAAAGGTGGCATGCATGTTATTGTCCATAACAAAGCATAGTGGATAGGCTAATGAAAACTTAGCATGAGAAATTGGCTATTGTGATTGAAAGCATAAATTAATATCAATGAACAATGTCATTCTATACCATCTTGGTTCCAAATAAAGAGAAGGCCACTACTTTATGGCAAGTCTACATGCCACTAAAGTATCCAAAAAAGCTTGCTTATGCATCCATCAATTTACTTAGATTGCCTCTTGTCTCATGAAATCATAATAGCTATATACATCTTTGTGGAGCTGATGAGTAGCATGAACATCATCCATACGATGTCCTTCCCTTACTAAACTATTGTTGTGTGCTCCACATTTAGAAAAATCAAGGGAGAATTTATGCCACCCCCCCGAGAAAACATGGTCCTTCATTTTAATCAACAAATCCATTCAATTTGTAGATCATAATAAATAAAATAATCTCAATTTCTCAAATCATAGTATATAAAAATCATAAAATTATATTGCCTAAATGTCAACCTTATAATTGAAACTGTAGTAAATTCATGACATTCATGTTTGAATAATACATCAAATCCACCTGCTGATTGGGGAATAGCTCTTCATCTCAATATTCAATCATGGACCTTGTCATAATTTACTTGAAGTCAAACACATAATGCTTACTTCGTGTTGTTTTAAAATGATATATTTGAAATTTTACATATTTCCAAATATGATGGATAAATTTGTTTGGCTTCGTTCATAACTAATACATATCCTTCATTTAAGGAATGTTTATTCATCATATTAAACCTTGGTCGTGTGGTATTCTTCATATCAAACCTTTTTCATGTGGTATTCAAATGCCTCAGTTTTGAGTTTCGTTTTTGCACTTTGTTTTATGCCTTTTTGTGTAGCCCTTCTTTGTGTTGCTTTCTCATCTCCTTGCCTTACATGCTCAATTTCTTTACAATGTGGTGTCCACATGCCTTATTCTTTGCATTTCTTTTTGTAGACTTTATATCCACTCACAATCTTTCTAGTTTCAACCTGATCATATCTAAGGGGGTGATGGGTGATCACATAAAACCCAAAGCAAGACACTTTTTACTCTAGCTAATGGAGGTTCCCCCCCCCCTAATCTAGTTTTATGCTTAGTAAGAGCCTACACTTCGTGTGACCACCATGGGTGTCTAAGGGGTGTGCCTATCACACAACCTTAGGTATTTGTCCTTTGTATATCTTTTATATGTGACATTGTAGTCATAATCACATTATGCACTTCACGTTTTTTTCTCCCATGATTCTCCTTGTCCTTGTTCTCCCTCCTCCAACAATTGGTATTGCTTTCTTATTGTCTTGCCTTGCATGCTCAATTTCTTTACAATGTGGTGTACTCAAGCCTTATTCTTTGCATTTCTTTCTGTACATTTGATATCCCCTCAAAATCCTCTTAGCCTCCAGTCAGATTTAGGGCATGCTTACAAAGGAGGCCAAAAGAAAGTGTGATTTCGTTTTGAGGACTCAAGAGACCAGTTTGATAAGACTTTATACAAACATGCTATGGGCTATTTGATTTATTTATGCAACACAAAGACGGATATTCAGTTTGGGGTGCCACAATTGAGTAGATTCATGCATAGCCCAAGGAGCTCAAGCTATTGTTCACCTACTTACACAATACCTAGCACCTTAGATTGTTTTATCCAATATTATGTTGGTTGCTTTGACACACGAATGTCCACTTTTGGTGTCTACTTCTTAGGTACTTCATGTTGAGCAAGAAGAAACCACTGATGGCCACTTCTTGTTGTGAGGTTGAGTACAAGGCAACATTCACAACTATAGTTGGCTGTGCATGGCTCAAACGATTCTATGGTGATTTAGGTATGGGATAGTCATCCGCTACCTCTATCTTCATTGATAGTCAAAGAGCTTTGGCAATCTCAATGAATTTTCATTTTCATGATCGCACAAAGCACATTAAGATACACTATCATAATGTAAAGGAGAGTTTATGTAGGAGAGATCAACATTATTTATGTGCCTACATATGAAATATGGCACATGTATTCACCAAGGCTTTGCCTCATGAAAAGTTTGAAGGCTTTCGCAAGCTTTTAAACTTGCTTCCTTCTGGTGATTGATGTCACATTTCCACCTTGTGTTTGATTATTGCATCTCTCACCGGAGTTTGTAAGCATTTCTATGGGAGTGATGGTAATCTCATGTAGGACCTAGACTGGGGCACTTTTTCCTCCTACTAGTGGAGGTTTTTTCCCCAGAGGTAGTTTTAAGGTTTAGGGTTTAGGGTTTACCATGAAGTGTAAGGAGTGTTTAGCACACAACCGTAGGTATTTATACTTTGTATATCGTTTTGATGTGACTAGTCATAATCACGTTATCTACTTCACATTTCTTGCTCCCACAATCTTTTGTGCACTTCTTAATGATTGGCATAACATGTAGGAATGCATTGAGCTAGTGCCATATTAGAATTTTCATTCTATCCCTTTCTTTTGCCCAAAGAAATGATTAAAGTTGTACAAAAGACTACAAATAAGAAAATTCCTTACCTTATAATAACCACTATGGTCTTGGACTTCTTTTTATTTGCTTTTCCATATGAGTTTATATAATTGGCCCACAAATGTGATGATTGAGGGGTTCCATGCAAAGCCATCTTTTGAAAAATCTAAGTCATTTTTTTCTAAGCAAGAAATAAAACCATCTTTAGGAAAATCTAAGTCATCTTTTTTCTAAACCATCTTTTTTCTAAGCCATCTTTTGGAAAATCTAAGTCATTTTTTTCTAAGCAAGAAATAAAACCATGTTGCTCTAACTCTAGACACGTGGGATATAAAATGTGTTTGATTTTATGACTTTCTAGTAAGTCACTTCAACCCTAAGCAAGCAAACAAAAAAATTAAAGTGGAGGTTTGCATGTATGTACACAAAGGTGGATACAAATGCGTGTTGGAGTAGGTACTTAGGCACAACCGGCTTTAAAAAATAGGGGAAGCTCACACTTGCATCATGCAAGAGTGTGTGTGTGGTTGCAAGAGCATGCACATGCAAACAAGCATGTATGTGTGCAAGAGCATGCAAACAAGCATGTGTGTGGACTCAAGTATGCATGCATGTGTGCTTGACTCATTTGGGAGTCTCAAGTAACAGTTCAATATTTTTGGTAGGAGTGGCTTAATTTTCGGCGTTGTTTTGTTGTTCGAATTTTTCCTTGGATGATGGAATACAGCAGAGCTATTATTCAGTATCATCCACTACAAACAGATTTCTACGCCTCTTTCCGGAATGAGTCTCTTCGGACTCAACGTGCGGGTCTTGCATAAGCTGCAATACACCATCGCCACTTAATTCTTCTTTTTCAAGTTCGTCCTCTAAAAGCTTGTCAAAATTTGATTCACCATGCACTGGTCGCCCACTTCTTTGTGTCTCACCCACCTTTTGAATGCTGCGACGCTTGCGTTTACCAGAGGAAATCGCCACCTCCAGATCCTCTCCAGAAGTTCCAAATTTCCTGAACTCAATTATCAAATTCCCACAGATTTTATGAGCTTTCACGCACACCTTCATGAGCCCACACATTTTAAGAAGTGGGAACATAATATTGACTGTGGCTTTGGCAATTGCAATCCTTTCAGTCTTGAGCTATGAAGGGTCATGCAAGACAACAATTAGAAAAGTCTTTAGGGAAAGACATACACTGCATGTGGTCTATTGGACGTTTGCTCCTCTCTCCTCTGCACAATGAATGCTTCTCCATCTTTGAGATTTCTGCTATCCGTGTCCACGTTGATGATGTGAATGTTTTTCTTAGAAAAATGATGTTTTTCGCCATGAGCACGAATCTTTAGATTATTCCTAGATCAAGCAGAGGATAAACATAGTTTAAGCTAATGAGGATCACATGGAAAAGCTGAAAGAGCAGCTGCAGAAAGCTATACATTCCATTGCTTTCAGAGCACAATTTCATAGTCCTTTAAATAGAGAGTATCAAAGGCATACGACTAGGTAATCCAGTGCAACTTAGAGCAATAGACCAAGAGACTTACTGTCTAGTTAAAAGATCCTGAATGGTTGGATCTTCAGATGGTTGTTCCTCGCTAAGCCTGTCCTTGTCTTCTTTAGCTTTCAAATCCGTTGACTTTCTATCTTTTTTCTTGCTTCCTTTAGAAAAAGGAACTCTTGCATCATTTTCATCATGTCCACTATTGTTGAGCCGCACCTTGCTGTATTGAAAAGTTAAAACACATCAATAAAGAGAAATATGATATCTAGAGGAAGCTAAACACTTACTCCATTAAAGTGACTTACTCCATAATCTGGGTCAAAGTTTCATCGTCAGATTCCTGTCTGTCAGTGTCTACCGTGTAACCTTTGAGCTGGTTTCTTTTAAAGGCAGGCTTTTTAACACCCTTTTTCTCCACACCCTCAGGATCCATTGAGTCATTTCCATGGTCCACTTTATTCCTTGACTGGCGTTGGTGTAGAGGATTCAGGTTGAGGAGCCTGAGCTTCCGTCGTATTTGTGCTGCAGTGATTTTCCCTTCTGAATCAAGTGCTTGGGCCAAAAGGAGACAGCATTTTTTATTCTCTTTATGCCTGCATTAAAATCAATATCTATATTTCAAAGCAGCCAAATTCAGGGGATGTCTAATGCACGTCTACTCTCCATATGAGATATGAGAGCAAAGTAATGTGAATATTCAAATAAAAAAGAAATTCATCTTAACCACATGTCAAAAAGATTAACCTATGCTCTAAAAAGAATAGCCTGTACAAAAGCATAGGGTGATTGGCCATTGTGGACCAAAACAATGGGTCAATTGAAGTTATGCTAGTATGTCCATTCACTGATACACACCTCATGGTAGGACCTGTTTTGAGTGACTTCAAGTAGTGGGCCTTTTCATTGTGTTTTGCATGTGTTGATGATGTCTTCTACTTCCTTCAGATGAAAACATTTGAATTCCATATGTATGATTTAAAAATTCCCTCAGATTATTAGTTCCTGAGATAATGTTCTATTTTATTCTCTAACATGCACTTCTTTTGAGCTTTGCTGGTCCTTTAGATGAGTAACAAAAATGTTTCTCCTACACTGCGAAGTTGCTTGATATTTGTATAGCTCAAGACTGACTAATTTGACCTGCAAAGCTGGAGAAATCAGATCAGAACTTCAAATCCACAAGAGCTTGTCTCAATTGGAAACTTACTGCTCAAACAAATCTTTCAGTTGTGATTCTTGCTCTGGAGTAAACACGGCACCCTTTCTCCTTCTCTTTAGTTTCAAGGAGTGCGACTTTTCATACAACTGTGGTTTCCCACCTCTGCTTCCAAGTCCAATTGAAAACAATGAAGTTAGCATCTTTTGGTATCCCCATACGTAAATGCTGGATTACAAACATGCAAGAGGAGATGGCTTGTAGCCTGCTGCTTACTCATCGCTAGACCGATCTGATGGTGGACAATCAGCATCAAATTCGTCATTGCCTAGAGCATCAGCTATGGAATTCTTAACGGTACGATTCCCAACATCAAAATCATCATCGCCTAGAGCATCAGCTATGGGATTCTTAACGGTACAATTCCCACTTCTTCCAGCCACTCTTCTCAGTGCCTGAATCTCATAATCACATGAGACAAGATAGCAGTCCTGGCGGGTCTTCCAAAATAGTATATCCAGAAAAAGAAGGGGCTGCACTTTCAATTTCTTGAAGAAGTTTCTGACTAGCTTGGTCAAAAAAGCAAAAAGACTTTTATGCTCCTCTGACTTTGCTGCCTTGCCATTAGACAGGATTTCGTAGAATGTCCGAAATAAAGATAGCTGCAAATTTGCAAGAGCATTAGCCTATAGGCTAATTATTAGACTTACAAAATTTAATCACATAATCGCACTATCGACACCAATCCTGTACCTGGAAAAACATTGGCTTAAGAGAATGGTCTTTATAAACTCTTTGTAGCATACAAATAATGTAGTGATTTGTAGCTGCGGAATTACTCTCATAATATTTCAAAAGCCAGCAGTAGTTGTGAATGACTGTGTTGTCTGCAAATAGTGAAGAGCACTTCTCAACATCAAGAGAAACTTCTATGTGACGGCTTCCTTCCTCTTTCTCTGCTTCCTCTTCCACATCTATCTTTTCTACCTCATCTGCACCCTGAGGTTGATTTAATTCTATTGCAGGTTCTACGGTATCCGTTTCTTCTTTGTCCTCTGCATCAATATGAACATCTATAAGAGAACTTGATGTCCAAAATTGCTCAGCAGGAGAATTTGCCATATGGATATCAGCAACTTGTTTCTCACCTTTAAAAGTTTCACTGGCCGGATTTTCTTCTAAAGGTACATGACCAGCTCCATTGGAGACTATGTTGGCATCAGAGTTGACAGTATCTGCATGTGGTGAGTTGTCTGGACGACTGTTGCCTAGATCGATAACCCTTGATTTAGTCTGGTCAAGTTGCGAATTGTTTGCCTGGGTTTTACGTTTGTTTCCTTTTCGACTTTTCTTCAAAACCTGAAAATTTTGAACAAGAATGGGACTTGCACTGGATTCAAAAGAATAAAACTTAGGGACACGAAAAGTGAAAGTCAAGATAATGATACCCGAAGAGCACCATCTGCATTTGTCAAAAATTCCAGAATCCGTAACACAACGTGAACAGTTTCAATCAGATCAGCTAAGTGACTGCAACAAAAAATATTCAGCCACGTCAGCACCATTTGCAGAACTCTGTTAGAATATGGATAGCCTTTGTAGAAACTAATTTGTGCTTCAACGAGCTCACATGAGCCATCAAAAATTGAGTTTTGTCTTTGAACGTCTGTGCAAACATAGATCCCATCTAAATTAAAAAGAACAAAAAAGATAGCCTCCTAGTTCCAGCAAGCCTGCCCACTGAAATAAGGCTTAACAAAGAATGAAATGCCCTCTTCATGGCACCATTTCCTCAACCCTTCATATACTTCTAGATGAAACTGGAACATGCTCAAAGTCATCCTCTGAAAAGAAGATAGCTCTCCTCAGCTTTCAACCTTATCATAGTTGCCCATAAAGGTTGAAAACTGCAAACTACATGGATAGCAAGGACTAGCTACTATAACATCCCCATGAAATCATCAGCCCAGAACGAGAATGGCGGTTATTGAGTTTATGATCAATTCAATATGATAAACATGGGACCTTGATGTACCGATGCAAGTGCATCATGCCTCTGTTTATAAGTGATATCATAGAGATGGCACCTTAACATATGTCAATCCAAGCTTTCTAGAAATAATACAGTTTCACCTATTGCAGGTGTCACCAAGAATTTTTTCTCATATAAGAGCACAGCTGAAGAGGCAACAAAGGTTTTATTGATATATATTTTTACTAAGTGCAAATGGACCCAGAGCAGTAGCTGCATGAGATCAAAGTTAGTTGAGATGGAGTGCCCATCAAAGGCAGCAAGGGTCATGATATTCCAAATTGTGGATGCTAAAGTCATAGGCCAGGGAATGAGAACACATCACGACATCTTACGCCATAGTTTGTTTCACAATGGCTTTGACCGTAGATGGGTGCATGACTACGATAGCAGCTACAAGTGTCCCAACTATGACACTTTGTAAGCGAGAGGTCAATTTTCTTTGGATTGTTATATAAATTGTTCACTTTGAGAGTCTTCAAGACTCCAAATGGACGTCCAAGATTTGTCATCAAAGATATATCAGTCTCCATGTATCCTGAATAGGTAACCAATTCATTTGCCAAATTAAACCCATAGACTACGATTCATACAAGAGAAAAGTGGTTCAGAGGGCAATTTCAAGTATGCATTTTGGCTCCACAAAGGAAATTGACTCTTAACAGTAATCTCCTTGAGTGTCATACAATGCACACAAGTTCAAAACTGTCTTTTTGCACGAGGAGAACCAGAAATCCAAAAGGAGAACTCTATTAAACCTCTCTTTGACAAGTATTGTACTTGTATTCAGATGTCTTTCTGTTGGGCTTGATTACTTTGTGAGGGAACTTTTGCATAGAGAAACCCCTAGTATTTGATCAATGTCATAGTCGGCTTCTCTTTGGGAAGGATATACCTTTGTAAGACTAGAATATATCCAATCATACAAAGTTAGATTTTTATTATTCTGAAAGTCCAAAATTCTACAAAGAAAATAAAAGAGATGACGAAAGAAAAGAAAAATCAGCTAACAAAAGAAATTTTGAAAAACGATAGCTTTCTAAAGACCCACGGAGTCTCTTGGGCAAACCCAGGGTTTACTAAAATACGTCAAATAAACAAAAGAGAAAGATAACAAGAAATAAAGAAGAAAGGAAGAAGGTGACTAAGCAAAAATAAACAAACAAATCAAGAATCAAAATCAACAAAAAAAGTCTCTCTCTCATGTAGGAATGAAAGAAAGAATTTACATAATGAATGAATTATTTAAAATATAGCAAACTAAATGAACCTCTTACACTTATGTACCGCTTCCTTCAAAAATGCAAAATTACATTCCTAACTTAGAAAGCACATGCATACTCAATCAAACTCTCTTTTGAAACTAAAAGAAAAGTGGGCTGTTCAGCCCCCTGTTTCAGCTTATGTTTAATCATTCTAAACATGCCTAAGGCTGATACACCATAGATAAAAGACTTCATATCTAAGATTGTGCACACTTTTTTCATTATTTTTCTTGGATTATACCTCTTGTGTATTAGTAAAGTGATCAAATTACTACATTGAGTGATAAAAGACTCCTTAGTTGTACAAAGGCGGGGAAATCTATGGAATTGGGAATGACTCCATATTTTGCCAAATCAAAAATGTTTGAGTCAATGTGAAGCATTTTTATAATGTGTAAACCACTATATTCATCTTGCTCACGTTTACCATATATATCAACCTCTAATCCGACAGTAGATTGAGAAAGTCTAAGATCTAAGAAAACATAAGAATCCCCTCTTGAAGTGCAGTTCAGTTTACAAGAGTCATGAGGATTATTCCTTCTCCAAAAGCACAAGCGTCTTTGTACATAAAGTCTTGAAAGTGAGGAGCATCTGGTACAAATAAATTATCTATAAAACGCCTAACTTGGCTAAGCTTATGTAAAATGATAGGACGGGTATCAACCTCTAATGTCTTTGGG
The DNA here is from genome assembly GCF_047967505.1 of Dipteris shenzhenensis. Classification (NCBI taxonomy): domain Eukaryota; kingdom Viridiplantae; phylum Streptophyta; class Polypodiopsida; order Gleicheniales; family Dipteridaceae; genus Dipteris; species Dipteris shenzhenensis. Next base: position 50,142,965 of record NC_141624.1, read on the forward strand.
AAGGAGTCTCTTTAAGTGAGGTATCAACTAAGAAAGGAATGATGACATTATGGAACTCCATCCTTCAAAGAGGGTATTGATTGCAGTTATGGCTAGGAGGGAGACTTATAGTTAAAATCTTTTGCCTATGTTGGTATATCTCGGTTGGAGGTCCTCCAAGAGCAATTTTCCCAAGACAATAGAATACTATGCTTAGCTTCATTTGGTTTGACCCATAAATCTCTAGAGGACAAAAGTAAAACATTTCATTACATTTCACATACTTCCTCTAGTCCCAAATAATTCAAAACAAAGATATATTCCTACCTACAATTTTAGCAACAACCAAAGTTTTATCTTCATGTTGCAAGCGAATATTGCTGGCATTATGGTTTGGGACAGTGTTCTTATTTCTCCTCACGAGATTCCGACGACTTGTACTCCTTCAAAAGTATCTAGGCAAAGCCTTGAGTACGAATCTAATCTCATATTTTTGGAATGGCCTATTCATTGGGTGCACCTTCGTCGAAATAGAGAGACTACTATTTCAAAAAGTGAGTACTAGATGTCAAGCAATCACATATCTTAAGCAAGAAATGAGCATATTGCTTGGCCTCCACATGATTGACTCCAGCTAACATGCTCCTCTTCTTGCTGTATATTGTCATCAAAATCAATCCATTGTCCAAGGCTTCCTCGCTACATGGAAGCATTCAATTTCTGTTTATAAGTTAATTCCCTTGCAACCTTGAGTTCAGTCTTCTTGTTCTTGCTCCCTTGCTATCCACTCTCTGGGTGATGAGATTGAGCCTCTGTTCCTATAGGGCTTCTTACCATTCTTCTACTTAAAGCATGGTGATTCTTGTTTCTCCTTTGAAGTAAAAAATATTTGGCCAACCTTCTTGAGGAGTTAACTCCCTTCAAGCTGCAAAATACAAGACAACTGGTTCTTAAAGTTTAATTAAGACAAGCCGCATACTCACCTACATAAGCTGCCTTCTTAACCACCTCACTGCTGATGCACACACTTCTTAACCACCTACATAAGATACCTTCTTAACCACCTCACTTGTGCTTGCTTGTTCAATTTCACCTTGCCTCACCACCTTACTAGTTATGCAATTAAGCCTCACCACGGACCACAAAAACAACACTGGTCATTGCTCCTTTATGTGCAGCATTTTCTGCTCCTTGAAAAGAAGGTGGACAATCCAATAGCCTTCGTACTCCTCCGTTGCAGCAACACCTAGCCCCTATGCATTGACATTCAAAAGAAGGATTGGATCAGACCCACAGGAACAAATCTACTACCTACAGCATGAAATTAGAGAGCTCAGGCTTATGGTTGCAGCTCTTGGAAGAAAAGTGAAGGAGATGGAGAGCAAGGACAAGCAAGAGATTATTGCAGAGGTTATGGAAAAATGCAGCACATCCCCACCAACACCAACACTCGTTTTTACGGTCAAAGAGATAATCAAGACTCAGGTTAGCTCAGCCAAGGCAGAGATGGCTATTGTGGCTAGCAATAAAATTAATAAAGCAGATGCCTATGCAGAAGTTAAAGAGCAGGAAGCAGTAGTACATAACAAGAAGATACTACGCATTGGGGGGTTGCCCAAAGATTGCTGTGGCAGCTCTAGTGAGGATGTAGCTCTCACAAAAGATGAGAAAATAATGCCTCAAGAAGAATATACCTCAAATTGAATGAATCAAAACCACATTAGCTACATAGCTCAAAAGGGAACACAAATGCAGGTGTATTTCAATGAAAGGATAGAGAGAGTCAATATCCTCCAACAGACAAATAAGCTTAAGGGTACAAAGATATGGATATCTTGGGAGCTCACTCCGACTCAGCTCAAACAAAGGAATAGTGAGCTCACCAAAATCAAGGACGCACATAAAGCTGGCAAATGGGCAGTATATCAAGATAGAATAGCATAAATCCGAGATTTCAAATCTAATCCTAAAGACCCTCAGTCTTAAATTGATGTAATGAAGGCCTTCCTGATATAGGACTACAACTTAGAATTGTGCTTTAATAAGCTCGAGCTGAGTTGCCATGTGCGCTCCTCAATCCTCTCTGGTTTATCCAGATGATGTAAGGATTTATGTTTCGCACTTTGTCCCATAAGCCCATCAGGCTTTCTGCGGATGTTAATAGATCTTTCTTTCTTTCTTTCTCTCTCATCCCACCAACTGGGAATAGAGGCAAGCGAAGCCGCTGGGATACCGAGAGAGCAGCAGATATGCAGACTCCATACTTTAGGAGAGGTGGAGACAGAGGAGCAATCTTTATGCATATGCCCAGCATACTGTGAGATTCAAAATCGATACCACTGTTTGTACCAGGAGGGATCTGGGTTTGGACCACTTTCTCACTTGATCCGTTTCCAGGACCAAGTTTGTGTCGGTCTCTATTTGATAGAGATACGACAGCATAGAGAGACCCTACCTGAGCCAGAGATAGATGCAGCCACTGATCCTACCTAAGCCAGAGATAGATGCAGCCCAGAGGCAGGTCACAGATTTCTATGCCTTCAAGTCAACCCCAGGGCACAGCGGGGTTGAGATAGAGGAGATAGATGAGACGAGGGCAGAGTGGGCTCGTGAGAGGAGACAAAATGTAGGGACAGAGCAAAGAGTAGCTAGACCGCACACCATCAAGGTTCTGCCTATCACAACCTTTCTCAGAGGAGAGCGCCAGAGCCGAGGGGTCACTCTTGACATGGCACGCTAGATACAGAGATCTCAAAACCCCCCCGGCCGTTACGCGAGTCGACACAACAGATACAACTCTGAGATATCCTCGCAGCACACAAGAGAGCCACCATGGCACCTGGATATGTTTTTTGAGTATCTGTATCTCCATTTGCATTGTTTCTTGAGTCATATTTCTTTTGAGTTTCTTTTAGGACTTGTAGGGGTCTTGGTGAGCCCCTTGCTTCAGCCCATAGCGGCTTGTATTTGCCATTTGTGATTGCACTGTGTCTCATAGACCCGCGAGGCCTCCCAAAGAACTCTCTCTGTCATAGGCCTATGAGGCCTCCCAAAGACCTCTCTCTCTCTCTCTCTCTCTCTCTCTCTCTCTCTCTCTCTCTCTCTCGGCCGCTTAGCCTCTCCGCTCAACTCTCAACCTCTTTGCTCGACCTCTCCCGCTTAGCCACTTAGCCTCTCCCGCTCAACGCTTAAGCTCTCCACTCAACCTCTCTAGCTTAGCTCCTAGCAGACCTTACACAAAGGGGCAACTTTTCCTTCTCTCCCACCCAGCCCCTCCCCCTCTCTCTTTGCTTAGGCCTTCTACTCTGGTTTCCCGCCCAGCCCCTCCCCTTCATGCTTCAGTGTTTGCCACACCCAACTCTTTGCCCTAACACCTAGCCTGGTTTGGGACACAGCCAAGCCACGGCGGTTAGTGCTGAGACGTAACCCATTGACACAGCCACCAGTGGCACTAATTTTTCCCCAATCTGTCACAAGCAAGATGCAAAGGAAATCATTCGCTAGTGCTTTTTTAACACCGATCAAGCTGTTAACTAGTCAAAGCTCAAGCTCATGGGAGGTGTTCCTATTACCTGAGATCGACAACTACGAGATGAAAATTCTGCCATGAAGGATCAACTCAAGAAGATCGAAACCGCCCTGAAGGATCAGCTTAGCTAGGTTGAAACCAAGCCGGCCACTCTCGAAGGCGAACCTGACCTAGTTCAAGAGATTCAAGAGCAAACCCAAAAAGCCAAGAAGGAGCTCATTGCCACAAAAGCTCGAATCCAGGTTCTTGAAGAACCTGGCAAGCAAGCAATAATCGACAAAGTAATGCAGTCTTGCAAGGCTACTGTGGATACAAAGGCAAATAAAACTGACATTAAAGATGAGATCAAGGAATATGAAGCGAAATGCAACAATACACTGAAGATTAGAATAGGAGGTCTTCCTAAAGGGTGGTTCAAAGAGGATGATATGCACAATGAGACTTCCGAAAAAATCAAAGCAGCCACCTCTAGTATTGCATGGCCGGAAGACGAAGACAAAGATGGGACAGATTCCACAACTAAAGGGCGCACCATTATTATACTTAGCACATGGGATATGTGTATCAAGCTTCTTCGCCAATCTTACAAGCTGAAAGGGACCAAGATATGGATTGCAGAGGAACTCACACGAGCTCAGCTGATCAAAATGCAACAGAATTGGCCAAGGCCAAGGATGCTAGGAAGGATGGAAAATCAGCAATATATCATGAGGGTGTGGCCCTCATTAAGGAGTTTAAATCCAAACCAAAAGACTCTCAGTCTTAAACTGATGTATTGTTGTTTATTGTCTTAATTTTCAGTCTATAATGTAGGTACCCTATAATAACTCGGATTTGCTTTATGCACTCCCTGACAGATGTATTAGCTGGGGTTTTTGCTGTCCCATAGACCTGTTGGTCTCCTGTGGGCATTAATAGACTCTCTCTCTCTCTCTCTCTCTACAGGTCTCCTGTGGGCATTAATAGACTCTCTCTCTCTCTCTCTCTCTCTCTCAACCCATCCCATGCCTGCTTTCAGCATCCAGCTGCAGGAATACCATTGAGACCTGCTCCAAATCGTGCCATTTGACAGCTCCAAACAGCACTCTAGATCTGTGGGTTTCTCTGCTCCAACCTCGTCCCAAGTCTGCATCAGTTTCCTGCTCCGGATACTGATCAAGATCACGACCAAGAACCTGCTAAAGCTGCACCCTTTTCAGCTTTGGGACCTGCTCCAGCATTTTGCCATTTCCAGCATTGGGACGAGTATTGTGCCAGCTTCAGACCTGCCAATATCTGGACAAGGACAGCTTTGGGATCTGCTCCAGCACTGCACCATTTCAAACTTTGGGATCTGGGTATTGTGCCTGCTTCAGACCCGCCAATATTTGCTCCAAGACCATAACAAGGACAGGTCCATATCAAGCCAAGAATAGAGCCATTACTTGCTCCAAAGTCACTCCAACACCGCCTTCAGCCTACCCTTGGACCTTTTCGAACTGCTTGGCTTGTTCTTGACTACTATCGGTGTCACATGCACCCCTGCGCTTGGGTGCATTGCGACACTGGCTACATTGACAAGTGCTTAGTACATCCCTTTATAGGTGATTTTGTCGTATGCCGTGACCCCACTGTGATCCCTCAGTCCAGGGACAGTCAGGCACGAGCTACATAGGTCAATCTCCTAGCCTTAGGATCAGTCGTAAATAACTTGTGACCCACTGGAGAACTAGTCAGGATAGTTAGGTTCAGCCTAGGTTAGTAGTTAGGAGGCATTCTTAAAGGCCAGGTCTAGGCAGCCAGCAAAAGTTGACTGGTCAAAGGCTGCCCAGTCAAGGTTGATTGGTCAAAGGTTGCCCAGTCAAAGGTTGATTGGTAAAAGGCTGCCCGGTCAAAGGTTGAGTGGTCAAAGGCTATCCGGGCAAAGGTTGATTTGTCAAAGTTAAAGGCTGACCAGTCAAAGGGTGATTGGGCAGCCTAACCAGCCTTATATAAAGGACTCCTTGGGGCCTTCAGTCTTCAGCCTCTCCTCCAGCTTCAATGCAGCTCCCCTCTTACCCTAAGATCAGCCCCTGTGCACCCCAAATCTGGCCCTGAACAGCAGCAGATCCTTAGCAGTTCAGATCAGCCATCTTTGGAGGGTGTTCACACAGCACTTTAGCCATGGTTTGGAGCAGCAAACAGAGGGAGGTTTGAGTTCTGTTTGATCAGCTCTTTGCAGTTTTCTTTTTTAGTTTACAGCAGCTCCTTTTCAGCTCTCTTTCTACACTCCACATCTCGCTTTCTCTCAGTTTCTCAGCTCCATATCTCAGTCCTTACATCTTTCAGTACACCTCTCACTCACACAGTAACCCTGCATGCCCGTGGATAGCACAAGCCTCATCCTTAGCCTTGCAGAGTGGTCTACATCACCAGTGTGGACAGCATTGATGCCTTGGTCAGTGGCTGGTCTGTTGCTCAGGTTGTGGGTCAGTTCACAAGGTCAAAGTGTCACTTCAGAGTAGCGTTTCATGTGCTCTTGAAGAGTGTTATTTGTATTTCGAAGTTCTCCAAGTTAAAAGAAAATTCTCCCCTATATTGGGGGAGGGGGCCCTCAGTGGGTACAGGGACCCAATCGGTTATCGTCTCCATTACTCTATCCTTTATCTCTCTCTCTCTCTCTCCTCTTTGTGGTGTATAAATACGATGCCTCGCTAAAGGTTTAAAGAAGGTCTTGCTGTGATTAAATGATCAGTTAACCGTTGCATGCTACATTGGTATCGGTTATCGTCTCCATTACTCTATCCTTTATCTCTCTCTCTCTCTCTCTCCTCTTTGTGGTGTATAAATACCATGCCTCGCTAAAGGTTTAAAGAAGGTCTTGCTGTGATTAAACGATCAGTTAACCGTTGCATGCTACATTGGTATCGGAGCTTCGGTCTGTAATCCAGCTTGACTACCACGAGTGTATGGTTGTGTTTGGATCCGGAAAGATCACACATCCACGCACCATGAACCAAGAAAGGAGAGATGAGTCCGACATCTTAAAAGACAAAGTTCCTCAGCAAAGTACGCTTCCGCTAAGCCCTGAGATGATGCAAAAGCTTATGGAGCAGAACCAACTACTCTTTGCTCAGCTCGAAAAAAATTCTAGGCAGCTGGAAGACAAACAAAGAGAGTTGGACGAAGCAAAGAAGCAACTTGAAGAAAAAGTGGAGTCAGAGCCTGAAGCAGTCAAAGATGTCTCAGATTTTGAAAAACTGCTCTTGGTTATGCGTGAAGAACACAAACATGAGGCAATTCGAACACAAACATGAGGCAATTCGACGCTCAAAAAGGGCTCTAATCGAGGAGCAGCAACATCTTGACCGAGAGACCATGCTGCCCCAACACAAACAGATGTTAGCTACTATGCATGAAAGTTTTAGCGCAGCAGTTCTAACAGTCACACTAGCCTCCACATTAGTTAAGGTAACTCCTCTAGCCCGGTCCACCCCGAACTTCATCAAGTATGACGGTAAGTGTGACCACTCAGCTATATTGCAATTCATTCATCAATTAGTGGCTCATTTTCCTTTAGCACGCATTCAGGATGAACAAGACAAAGTCCACCTTGCAGCCCCTCATCTCGCAGGTAAGACGGTTACTTAGTGGCAGCATTGGGCCAGTAACCATACTGACCCTAACATGCATGTCAGGAATATCATTTGGGCTACGTTTGTTGCCGACCTGAAAGCTCATTTTCTGCCACCCCAATATATGCTTAGCTTGGAAGATGAGTTCTCTCGTCTCTCCCAAAATGGTGTGCATGTGTTGTCTTACAGTAACAAGGTCATCACGTTGGCGCAACAATTGGGGGTGCCGGATGAAAACAAGCTGAAACAATTCATCAGAGGATTGGATTCCAGCATCCGTTTTCTAGTACGGAACTTTGACCCACTCACCTATGAGCGTACGCTGACCCTCACTCAGAATCAAGAAATGATGCTGCATGGGGGAAAGCCCAAGCAGGTCCAGAAGGATACCAAAGCCCCGCAACAATTCTCAAACCTAGCGGGTAAAGGTGATTAAAGGTGATCAAAAGGACAACCAGTATCATAAGAAAGACAGCCAGTCCTCTGGTCAGAAGGAGTCCAAGCCCAAGATGACTCCAAACGAAAAAGCTAAAGCGGGTATTACAGGAGGTTACTTACAACGGGACGAACAAAAGCGGTACCACCAAGAACTTCGATGTTTACTCGTTCCAACCGGATTTTATCCTTACACCTTTACTGGGATGCGACATGATCCTTGGGATTCAGTGGTTCCGTTTGCATTCACTGGTTCATGATTGGCGACAGTATATCTTTACTATTGTAGACGGTCTACCTGAGCCGGCCATTATCCACGATGATCGGAGTATACCAGGGATTCTGCTGATTTCTCATATTAAGGCAGCTCGAGCGATCCGCAAGGGCGCAATGTGTGTGTCAGTTGTCAACTTAATGCAGTTCAGCCCGCTCCTCCATTGGGCAAGCCATGGCTGCTCTACTGCGAGAGTTTCAAGATATCATGCTCCGTGATGATCTGCCACCTCAGCTTCCACCACACAGACTGAAAGACCATTGTATTGAGTTGATTCCGGACTCCACTCCTCCAAGTTCCCATATTGTCTTTCCAAATCTATGGAGGGGGAGTTAGAACAACAATTGTCTCAGTTACTGTGCGTCGGTTTTATACGACCATCATCTTCGTCGTTCGTTGCTCCGATTCTATTCATACAAAAAAAGGACAAGTCAACACACTTATGTGTTGACTATAGGGCACTCAACAAGCACAATAAGCAATAAATTTCCCATGCCCCGCATTGAGTAAATTTTGGAGCGACTCAACGGTGCCAAGTACTTTTCAAAGATTGATCTCAAAAGTGGCAACCATCAATTCCGCATTTTTTAAGATGACATTCCAAAGACAGCCTTCAAGACGGAGCGAGCTCATTACGAGTTCCTTCTTAGGCCCTTTGGTCTAAAAAATGTACCGCCCACGTTCAACAAGATGATGTCATGGGTCTTTGCTCCGCATATTGGCGTGTGCCTATTCATCCTTTTAGATGATATTCTTATATTTTCAGCTACAACAGAGCAGCATATTAAGGATGTGCGGAATGCTTTACAGTTATTGCGCAACAATCAGCTCTATCTTAATGCCAAAAAGAGTGAATTTGGGCTGATGGAGATTCAGTATCTGGGTTACATCATCAGTGCGGATGGCATTCACTTGGATCCCGAAAAGATTCAAGCTATCACTAGTTGGGCTATCCACGACGACTAAAGAGACCCGATCGTTTGTTGGTCTTTGCCAAGCCTATAGCTCTGATATGGATGGATTCTCGAATTATGCGGCGCCTCTTACAGATCTATTAAAAGGGGTGAAGACCCGCCGGCAAAAAGTGTCAGTTACAAGTAAAGCTTTAGAGGCTTTCCATGACTTACAACGGTTGGCTATCATAGCGCCGGTTATGAAAATAGCGTAGTGGGGGTGATCCTTTCTTGGTCATCAATGTAGCCATCGGGACAGTCTTACAACACGAAGATCGACCCGTTGCTTACTACAGTCGGAAGCTCAATGACACCGAGAAGAACTATTCAATATATGACAAGAAATTGCTCACGGTTATTCAAGCATTGAAGCACTGGAAGCCGTTTCTTTATGGGCAGACTTTCACAGTAAAGACAGATCATGAAGCTCTTAAGTGGCTTCAGACAATGCCAAGTTCACAATGTAGTGATCGGCAACAAAGATGGAGTCATATCTTTCAACAATTCGGGGGTATGATTGAGTATGTCCCTCGCAAGAACAACCCCATCGCCGATGCTCTTAGTCGGAAGGGCTCTATTCAGACCATTCATAAGGCCACTGTGCTCGAGATACAAGGGAAGGACCTTGACAATATGAAGGCATAGTATGCAGATTCAACAGAGTTTGGCACTCGGTTCCACTTAGCCACCACCCTCAATCCCGGCCATTATTCAGTGCAAAATGGTTGGCTCTTCTACAAAAAATAGGTTGTGTGCGCTTAAAGACAAAAGACAAGCACTTCTCCATGATGCCCACGACTCCCTTTTGCAGGTGGCCATTGAGGCATCAATGGTACATTGGAGAAGCTAGAGCGCTACTTTTATTGGCCAAAGATGCGCAAGGATGTTTACGATTATGTGCAACAGTGTCAGATCTGTCACAAAGTCAAGGCATCCCACAAGAGGACATCTGGTTTACTTATGCATTTACCTATTCCAGATGGTGCTTTCCAGGACATAGCCATGGATTTCGTGGGGCCTCTTCCGACATCAACATGTATGCACAACACACAATGCTTAACTATTATTGACCGTTTTAGTAAGTTTTGCATGCTTATTCCTTGCAAGCATACGGCCAGCACAGAAGATGTAGCACGCTTGTTCATACGGTATCGGTATCCTATTGGAGGGTTGCCACGGACCATTACATTTGACAAGGATTTGAAGTTTACCTCTCATTTTTGAAGGGCTCTGTTCGATAATTTTGGTACCAAGGTGTAGATGTCCAGTGCTTTTCATCCGCAATCTGATGGACAAACAGAAGTATATCATGGGCTGGCGTTCGACGTCCTTAAAGCTTAAGTGTCATGATACACAATCAAAGTGGGAGCAGTCTCTTCCACTTGTGCAAGCCATCCTTAATGACAGTGGTTGCAGCCTACAATTGGCAGCCCCCTCCTTGTCACATTCCCTCTCTCTTTCTTTCTTTCTTGAAAACAGCAGCTGCTCCACAGCCCCGCACTGCAGGCCACTTCAGAAATGGAATGTGTGAAGGGTCGTGTGCCCTTCTCCCCTGCGTAATTCAGCAAGGAAATAATCTGCAAAAGCGAAAGAAAGATATAGCAAAAGGGGACAAAGCTGAGAAGGAAGAGAAGCCCAAGAGATGCAACAAAAACAGCTAAAAATCAAAAATATGAATGAACGCATTGGTCTACAGACTGATAGAAGGCAGACATTACATCTTCTGCCCCAGCAGCTTTGACATCAACATCAGCGTCTACACCTCATCACCGAAATCCACCACAGCATCTTGGAGGTGACAGCATCACCATCTTTGATGGTGACAGCACTGTCGTCGGAGCTAGCTCATGCCCTACTCGTACCCATCACTCCAAGCACACACGATCCAGCCCCAAGCCTAGGAGCAGCTCGTCATGGAGGTCCACCGCTTCCATAGCCTTGGTCAGGAGTTATCACAGCTCCAAAGGGAGGTGGCAGCCATAGCAACAGGCATGACCACTGTGCCAACTGTAGAGGCATAGAGAGCCACCATGCAGCCGGCTATTGCAAAGATTCCTTGATGGGTGGGCATCACGAAACGGGAGCCTGCGAAGACCAACATTTCAGCCACTCTCCTAGAGCAACAGCAATGGGCCAGTAAGGCGCTCAACATCACAATTCAGAGGATCCCCCTGCAGATCCTCCACTCTCATCGAGGATGTGACTACCTTCATGGTCTCCACCCTTGAGTCTTGGAGCACAAGTTTAGCATTGCGAGATCACACAGAGATCTACTTGGATGGCAACCTCACACCTCTGAAGGTGGAGAGGTGCGCCCTACTACAGCAGCAAGACATTGCCCTCTAGGAGCGAAAGTGGGCAATGGTTTGAGATGGGCAGCTCTTGATAGGCTCCTGACAGGCATCTGGTGGCTCCCCTACATAGGGGGCGGGCGGAGTCTCTGAGATTCAAAATACTAGATCCTCACCTGCACTGTTGGATGTCATGTGGCTGCCACTAGCCTCCAACTGATTGAAACAGTTTAAAGGACACTTCAATGCAATTAATTCCATAGGCCAAGGCAAGGGACTGAAGGTTAGAGAGGGGTAAAAATCCCTTTCGCTAAAAATAGCTCGAGGAGCCACGTTTGGCTAGCTCGCTTGGAAAGCACTTTTCCAGGCAGTTTGGAGCTTCCAAGCAACTCAATTTGCTTCCAGATTCGGCGATTCTCTTCCAGCATGTTATCCAGGGTTGCTTTTGCTGATTTTCACCTGCCAAGGTGCACAAATCTTGCCAGGGAATTTCGTTTTTTCCATGCTTGCTGTTTTCCCAGCTTTCCGACATGGGAGACTGTTTCGGGACGGGAAACGTGAGACAAGTAAATTACATGGATCAGGTGTGGTAGTACTTTACAAAACATCTCACTGGGACGATCTCTATTGTCAGGCAAGATACGCAGGCGAGATTTATGTGAATTTGGATCCGACGCCCATCCTCTTTCCTCCCAAGACCTCACACTTTGCTCGAGACTTACGCAAGGTGGGTGAGACTTCACCATATGCAACCCTCAACCAAGGCATCGTGAATTTCTTGAGCTAAGGGAAGTTCTCCTTATTAGGGACTTCAATGCGAGAATGAACACACGTCAAGTATCACTTCTAGATTTCCGTGATGACTATCTTATTACCAGACGATCTAAATGAGGCTAAGATGTCTTGAGTCTCCGTAGACAGACAAGCCCCAGTCACATCCTAGGGGCACGCACTCTTGGATAGGGGTAGAATACATGTTCTTTTAATTTATAATGGTTTGGACAGATGACCTCCTCAAGTGGTTTCACTTGTTTCCTGCATATCACAAATTTCTTTATTTCACCATCCCCTCCAAGAGCGGGCCACACCTATCTTTTCTTTCGTATATCCATCCCCCGTCTTCTGACACATACCACAACACCGCTCACACACACTACATATCCTAAAATACATTTTGATCATAGTTTTTCACCCAAGTGCTCTTCAAGCCTTTTCACTTTACTCACATACATTCGATTACATACCACTCTTAGAGGATCGAGCCGTTCTAATCACCTCCTTTCTCCATGAAGCTTCCCTATACACTTTTGCACACTCCACCTGTTCTACTCACCCACCCCCACTTGGCTCAGTTCCACGTAACAACTGGTATGATGATCAGTGTAAGTCTTTACACTAGCAACTCAAATTCGAGACCAAGTACAAACTTTACACGAGTACCGTCGTCTAGTATGCTGGAAGAAGTAGGCTTTTGTTCACCAGAACGAGGAGTTTAAAAACACTTTTTTTCGCAACTACTCTAAGAACTTCTAAAGGAAGTTTCTTGAACGACGAGCTCCATGTGCTCTCATGGACACCGCATTCTAGCATTCCTATGCACGCATGTTATATGATGTCCCTATCCGACCGGCACCCGACCTCTGACACTCACCATGTCCTACGTCCTATACACTTTTCACAACTAGTGGTGTTGAACACGCAGCCTCGAAGCTTCACAATGGATAATCACAAGGGCCCACATACGAATACAAAATAAATAATATGGCCCTGATCTTAGCAAAGCTTTTTCACAAGCGGTTTGCACCAGTTCCCCTCACATCTTGACCCTAAACACTATCACTCCCATTCACAAGGCAGGGGATTCCATGAGTCAAGAAAGCTACAAGACCATTATGATTGGAGATGTCAAGTCAAGATCTATGCATTAGTACCCAACACAAACATTAGCCAATTTGTAGAGCTCTAGGGACACAAAGCAAAGGGACAGGCAGGCTTTCAGATTGATGACGAGATACACGTACCCAAACGCAAAGGTATTATTGAGGAAGCTAGAGCACATAAACAAAGGATTTAGTGCAGGTTTGTGGATTTTTGCAAAGCTTTTGACAGTATGGAGAGCTCGCCTCATTAGACATTTGCATGAGTTGGTGTACGACAATCAAGAGATCATCTGAGCAATCATGGCCATCTTGTTTGATTCTAGGAAAGAGTTGATTACAATGGGATTCTTCACCAACTGAAGATGTTAGCAGCTGCTGCAGACAACGGTCCAAGCGTAGAAGGCAATTAGGCATTTTGAAATCAACAAACATTTCTTTTGTTAGCCTTGCCCTGTGTGGGGGTGACTATATTCCCTTCAGACATTGATTATATGGGTGGCCAGGTTTTGTTTATCCTTTGTTTGGTCTTGTGCTAATAAGAAGGGAGAGAGTCCAAGGGAGGACAAAGGAAAAGTGAAGATCGAGGAGATCAATGCAGTCACTGATGATAGTGACAATGACATTCTCCTTTTGACACCTATTTGCCCAAGCCTTCAATTTTGTCCATGGGGTATGTGATTATTTCACAATCCTCTTGACATTTTTTGCGACATATAATCACCCTTTTGAGATTCGCCATTAAGTCTCAGTTTGAATGCCTAGTTTCAAAGCAGAGTTAGCTGTATATACACTGCCAAAGCACGCATGCATAGCTCTTTAGGAATATGTACATCCACATGGATACAAACCATTCCATCAATAGGTCCACTGACATCATTCCCAAAAGCAGACCACACATGCTTGCATACACACACAAGCGCGCGCATGTCTGCGCACATAGGATTAATGTTCTATAATTGATTCAATGCCCAGAGTTCTTTTTTTTTTTTAATGCCTTTCGGGAAGCTTCAAATGAATCTCCAAGCACCTAATGCTACCGTGCAGGGCCGTCCAATGATTTCAATATTTATGTATCCACTTTTGGACTTGCTCAAAGAGAACACGCGATGGGCACCGTGAGAAGGGAGGAATTTTGCACCTGCGTGTTTGCTTGTGTATGTCGAACGATTTTACTAGATGCAGAAGAAACTGAATAATTCCTTTCTCAGTTTGGTCATAGAAGACTTTATATAAAAGAATCCGTGTGACCCTGATTTCTTGTTCTTCTTCCCTGGATGTACTTTGAGCCACTTTCAGGACAAGATCAAGCATCCGAATCTGCAACGCAGTAAAGAAAAATTACTGTATAAGCATCTTCGGGGGGAAACAACAGATCAGCAATGTTAACATTCCCTGCATACAGTTACAAGAAAGGAGGTAAATTTTGCAAGATATAGACATTGGCAAGGCACTAGTCCCAAAGTCAAATTGAGCTGTGAATACTATGAGCCACAGATTTGCATCTGAAGTACAGAATTGGACTACTTCAAGCAATGCAGCTTAACTAGATATGGCCTGTCCGCATGGGGACAAGACTTTCAAGAGAGAATCTTTTTTTAAAATTTGAAATATATTCCAATTGAAAAGTAGCATTACCATTTCCTTAATCAATGTTCCGGTTACAGTTAATGGAACCCAGTCTTTTGTTTCCTTGGCAGACTCTGAAAACTCGTGCCATCGAGATATCACCATTCTAAACATCTCTTCATCCATGGTCGAGGCAATAGGACCACAAAGCTGCCCTTGAAATAACCCATTCATTTCAGAATCAGGTACCTCATTGAAACCCTGGCTTCCTCCTTTACCCTGCCATTGCAGGACACAACATGTAAGAAAGTTATTACTGATGCAATTACAATTTCTCCACCCAGATATAAGCAAAACTCTTAGAGCAAATATGCCCTTGGGCCCCTTGTATATCCACCTTTAAATCAGAGACCCTACACCGCTGATATGCTGTGAAAAACTTGGCAACTTCAAAAAATAGTGTCACATCTGCAGACTGAATCCCATTTTTTTCTCTGCGGATGTCATCTTTAACAGCCTGCATGACCACTGGCACAATGATGAAAATAGTCATGCCTATATTTCACACGTGGAACAAGTTACATGTTAAGGGTGTACTGTCATGATATTCCTTTGTGTCTACTGCGAGACATCGTCTAGTACTTGTCCGACCATTTTCATATATCAACTAAGGATGTGGTGTATACGCCTAGCATCCATCAAATGACCTTATCATAAGCTATTTTATCTGACAGCCTTGCAGGAATTATGAGGTCATGTATATTTTCTCTTTGGAACACAGTTGCATTTTGATCCTTTCTTCAGGATAGTTGGCATGTCAGCAATCAGCAGTAAAATCTAAGCGCAGAGGTATGAACAATTCCAAACTCCTATTACCAGGTTACCCAACACTAAATACAATCGTACAGCCTCAAAGATCAGGCTAGACACAGATGAAAAAAGGTCAATGACCAGATTATAGTCAGCAAGGGAGCTGTGAACGCAGTTTACATGCAAGTAAAATGGTGGAAACAGATCAATCTTGTTAGTGTCTAAAGGCTCAAACATCACACAGGTGACAAAGTAGCTCAGAATGAAGTACCTCCATCACACCTCACCTCACAAAAAAAGATTACCATTACATCCAGGAAATCCAGGCTTACCATTGTAAGCTCCTGCCAAGATCTGGTCTGCAAACGACTTGAGGAGCTCAAGAATTTTTCCCTTTGATGTTAAGAAAGAACCCCTGTCACATGCTATGCGCTTCACAGGACCATGTTTGAAGCGTGGTCCCTTTAACACAGTCTCTATCGGTGATTGAAATGGATTCCTCTTTAGCATCCTTTTTGAGCCATCCTGAAATTACAAAACATGAGAAGAATAGCTCAAGATAGAAGAATAAACCATGTCTTATCCCTGACAGCCTGGAAGGAAAAAAAATATGTGAGCATGTACTACACCTCAGCCACCCGCACAAATGTACCACTAAATCGTGAATGGCGGGATATATCTCTAAGACGGATGTTCTTGAGCTGCTCCTTTTCCTCTTCCATCATCACCCGTAGTAATCCTGAAGGTGGACTCGTATGATTGTCCTGTAACAACAGTTGTCTAGTGAGATTTACAAAATTTCTTTTGGACTTTGGAAGAGCTAGCATGCATTTTCTTGAAAACAGGAATAAGCAAGCAGAGTACTCTCACAATTAATTCAAGCAAGGTGCTCTCATAACAGCAATTGTCTGGTGACTTTTACAAACACTTACTTTGAACTTTGGAAAAACTAGTCTGCACTTTCTTAAGAACAGGAATATCAAGCAAGGTGCTCTCACAATAAAATCTAGCAACTTACCTTGAAGTTTGCTTCATTTGCTCGCGCAATCTTTTCTGCACTCTGACCCCAAAAAATATGATGAAAAATCTCCAGGAATAGGAGGCTGTCTTGACGAAGAAGTCCATGGGTTCCTGCTACATGAAGGGCAAGAGCCAAAAGCAATTCCATGACATTCTCCTGAAACAAGTGCTGAAGAAGCTGATCTCTGATGGATAGAGCCGTAGAGCTCTGCAGTACTGCAGCTTTATTCATTGGTTGATCCTGAATATCTAGAAGGTTGCGCACAAGTGTAAGGACCAGCTGGACTACCTTCCAGTCATCCTCTGAGAATGAATCACTGCAAAAGAACAAAATTTAACCCTACGCTGCAAACCCTAGTAGAAAAAACTGGCATCGATCAGCCTCAAACATTCATGAGCACAACAGTATGCAACCAATGATGTCATCTTTTAGTGTTACTTCAAACATGCAAAACTTCAAACGTTTAAGTCAAGCAGGTAAACAATGCTTTCTACTCCTACTTCCATGATATAGCATAATTGCTAACCGACTGAAGACCTTATTTAAGCTTGCAAGATTGGAGAAAATGAGGACATGTTCTGCTAAAAGGAACCCAAAATAACTTATTTACCTTTCCAAATGTTCAAGAGGCTCTTCCAGGAGAGTCAGAATGACCGCTATAGCATCATTTTCTAAGAATGAAGCTTTGAAATTCCATATGTACTCAATTTGTTGAGAAACTCCATCCGACAATGCATCCACAGGCATGGTCAGGAAAACCACCACCTTAACTGCACATAAAGCACTAGGTAAATTACTTTACTCGATATAAGCAAAGAGTTCTAATGCAGAAATGCACACTTGAGAGGCTGGGAGGGAAGCATCGCAACGGGCCAGGGCTCTTAAGCAAAGTAATCAACAAGAATCCCTTTTTTTGACCCCCAAATAATGGTTTTGTAACCCCCCTTACAAGCATTTCTTGCTTGGAAAACAACTGTAAGATTGGCTACTGGGCAACCACTCTCATAAAG
Source organism: Dipteris shenzhenensis (assembly GCF_047967505.1). NCBI lineage: Eukaryota > Viridiplantae > Streptophyta > Polypodiopsida > Gleicheniales > Dipteridaceae > Dipteris > Dipteris shenzhenensis. The sequence continues at coordinate 50,160,306 of NC_141624.1, forward strand.
AGTTCGAACTGATATGAAAGCAACAATCCTTGATACGGCAGTCTGTGATTGTATAGAACGGAAAAAAATGTATTTGCATGACGCAGCAAAGGTTTGTGATCCAAAAACGCAATTTATGGTCAGTGTCTGCAGTAAGGGTTTAGATTATCTAGAATCCTTGAAAGAAATGTGCCTCTTAATTGTGTGCGCATGCACGCACACATTCATGTATGAGTCTGTGAATGGCCACACGTCTATGGGTTTTTAAAATTACAAAATATCATAAGATGAAATGTCCAGAAGTGTGTGCATAGAGTGTGAGTGTGAGTGGAATTGTGACTGTGAGTGTGAGTGTGAGTGTGAGTGTGAGAGTGAGAATGACTTAGATGTATCTTCTTTAGAGGTGTTTTCCTACTGCTTTTGACTTTTCAGAATAGTCTGTTTTCCAGGCTATTATCATTGTAAAAAGTTTTTCTTATTATAAATTCAGTGGTTTCACCAAAAAAAAAAAAACAGAGTGAGTGTGAGTGTAGAGCATGTACATGTGCATGTGCATGTGCATGTACACACACGGGCACATTTCCCAAATATGTACCTCTTGAATCACAAATACTACATATCTCCCAAATGTCACTTGAATTTAACATGCAAGTTGTTCAACATCACAAATACTACAAAACTCCCAAATACTACAAATTTCCCAGATGACACATTTTAATTCAACATGCAAGTTGTTCAAGAGATTTGTTATTTATGAAATCAAGGAACGTTATAAATGGACAAATGAAAAAGTGACATTCAAAAGATTTGCCTTGTAGCTTTTAAAATAAGTCTCCATTTCACATATATCACAAAAGTTTGGAACAAAAATTGACGGTACAAAAAAAATAGAGCTTGGGCATAGAAGACTTACTGCAATCATTTTGTGCTTCCAAATAAAAAGAATATCAATGGGTCCCACCAAGACCCCAAGATGCAACTAATTACAAATCAGTTGTCTTTGTTGGCAATGGCGAGAAACACCACCAAGGCTCTTGATGTTCCAACTAAAATCCTCATCGATGGGAGGAAGAAGTCTGGAACCGCTTCCCTAGTGATGAAAGCATCTACCCTCTTTGAATGTCTCCTAGCATAACAAGGAGTCTAGCACATGACATCAATTGGACAGCCACATCCTATTTAAGCGAACGACGAACACTGAGTGAGAACCTATTCAGCAACAAATAGTTCGCTCAAGCAGAGGCTTCACTCTTTCAAGATAAGTCATGCTCCATTGCCGAGGTACAGCTTTCAAGTACTTGTGTAGATTTTGTTACCCGATGTATTCATAGCATATATGCATCTGAAGGTCTACCTTCGCATGACATCAGAACCCCTTACAAGAGTACGCCTTTCATAGACACTTCTTTTATCATAAAAAGTCATTTGCATATCATATCCATCCATTGTCAAGGAGCTACTAAAGAAGCAATCATATGACCGACCCATATCCAAGTCTCACTAGAAATACAGTATATCCAAGTGTCACTAGAAATATTGTGACCTACAAACTTAACCCACACATCGTCACAACATAAATGCTATCCACTAGACATTTGCAATCCCAATCCTCTCCAACACCCATAGTCAAAGTCTAGTCACCTATAATGACCTCGTGCAAAACAAATTGTGTGAAAAGGCATTTCATCCTTAAAGACCGTTACATTCTAGTTTGAAAAACTTTGAATGTAGAATCTTGGACAAGTCGGTTGACAATGGTGCCATGTGTGGTTTAACATAAACTCAATCTCGCATAATATAATTATATTAGGTTTTGATGTGTGGCTTTAAGTGGTTTGCTTGAGTTATGGGTTAAAACCCAATGCCTATTTTGCATTGTAAGGTCCTTGGTATGAGTTGCAAGAGACTCATTACCCACAAAGCTAATACTTGGCTTAAGTGTAGCACCCATAAATCTAGCTGAATCCAAGAAGATGCCCAAACTCCTCACCGACACCCAACTGAGGGGGTAGACCATAGTATAAACATATGATCTCACATGCATATCCTCACACCCCCACCTATTTGAGCATCCATTTATACAAAGATCTTCATTCCAAGTTTCTATCAACACTCCGAAGGTGAAGGGCAGACTCAACTATGACATGCTAGCACTAAGGAGAAGGCTAATCAAAGAGTAATCCTAGTGTGTGGCTTTAAGTGGTTTGCTTGAGTTATAGGTTTAATTTGCATTGTATGTTCTTGGTGTGAATTGCAAGACACTCGTTACCCACAAAGCTAACACTTGGCTTAAAAAGTGGCAACCATATATCTAGATGAATGATGAATCCACGAAGATACTCAAACTCATCCTCTGGAAATGCAACACAGTGTACAATATAACAGTCACAAGGTGGATAGCAAGGGACTAGCTACTATGACATCCCCACCGATGTCACCGACGTCCAACTGTGAGGGTAGACCATAATAGAAGCATATGATCTCACATACACATCTACATACTCGAGCATCTATTTATACAAAGATCTTCATACCAAGTTTCTGTCAACACACTGGAACTGAAGGGCAGACTCAACCGTGACAAAGGCTAGCATCAAAGAGTAGTCCACGTTCTCTTCATTAAAGCTATGACTGCTTGTGAAGACTATACAATTTCATTGTAGCTCTCCCAAATGAGCATTTGTAAGCAAAAATGCTTAGAAAATTGAGCTAATAGGACAACCCACCACTTATGAGAAAGAATTTATCACAATATTAGCGAGCCGTAACATTTTTACGTCCATGTGGGCAAGCTAAGAAGTAGGACATGAAGCTAGATTTGGAGTCACAGGGTGTGACTATGAGTTTTACAAGCTTGTAGAATTGTCACATTGGTTGAATGGAGACAATGTTAGAAAATACCCAACAGAGGGTACACGCAACGGAAATAATGCCCAGGAGCTCACACAGTGTACGGTGTGGGTGTGGAATCACAAACTTCTTTACTTATGTGCATTCAATAGGTGTGCAGACTCATCAATAGACAATGAACCAAACCAGATAGAGAAACCACCAAATAATATATTTCCGTCCACAACTATGGACACAATACAAAAGAGAGAGATCCAGAGTCCCACCAATGGTGTTGTCCTCTGATCTTACCACAAAAGTCCTCCTCCTATCTGCTGGCTATCTCTAGACTAGAGTCCGCGTGCTCCACCTCGAGTGTGAGTAGACTTTCCATCTAGAATGATTTCTCCACCTTGCTGTCTGGAAACCAGTCTAGGTGGGCAGCTTCCTGCAAGCTAAGTCTGCAGCACAAGGTACTTCTTTCTCCTCTTGACTATAGGCCCAAAGATAGCCCTGCTGCTGCTCCTTCTGCTGGTGGAATTGCTGCTCCAGATGATGTTGAAATGAGGCCTGAATGGCCTCTTTATATAGGCCCCAAGGCCTGTACCAAAAAACCAACTCAGTCTGTAAAAACCGCCCTTAAAGGGCTCACAAGTCAGGCCTTTTATGGCCCAAACTTCCAGGGCTTTTTTCAAGGCAAATATGCAGGCTATAAAAGGCCTGCCACCTGCCCACTGACAGTCACATTCCTTGCTGCAGATCTGAGCCTGCACTCCCTGCCATGTCTGCGCCTCTGCAAACAGTGCGCCTCCATGTCCTAGATCCTCCGCAATCTGTCCCAGACTGTCTTGCTTCTGCTCCGTACTTTCCTGTTGGGTACTGCCCTAGGTCTCCCTCCCCCATGCTCTCCTCATATGGGGGCTTACAGATGGGGAGGTGACCTTTCCAACAGACAACTCGTGCAAGCTCATAGGCTAAGCATGTTGATGGATTGCTAAGTATTCAAGAGATGATGGGTAATTTAAGTCAGTTGAAGCAACTCATTTTCTTAAAAAAGTGGAAGCTGACAGCTTTTCTAGCTTGTGATTCAAGCAAGCACTCAAAACACTAAGAGGTTTGTAAGGAAAACATTGTCGAATACTTTTAGTTTTGTTGCGAGGGTGGAAAAGTGAGTCGGCAATTCATATGTCGGTTGGCAATCGTGTTAACAATTGAATCATGTATAGTGGGATGCATATGCAATTCCAAACCTCATATTAGTAACCTAGCGACCTCAAAAATAGTTTGTTGGGTTGTTCTACTTGGCTGGTGCCAAATTTAAGTGCTAAGAATACATTGTTAGAGGGAAGCGTAATAGAGGTATGAATCTTTGAATTAGTGACAACAAGGAGCATTCAATGCATATTGAATGGCTTTAATTATGCTATTGAAGAGCTAAGCATATGCCATTGAAAGCAACCACACTAGAGAAGGTCCAAATCTTTCAGCAAGAACTCCACGCAGAATGATGAATAGAGTTCCAATAAATTTCATCTGACGCTTGACAATAAGTACATTATAGCGGCTGTTAGGTCATCTATTTCCGTTACTTTGCAATTTGGTTGGCACTGGTGTTCAACAAATTTGGTTGTGTAAGATATAGAGCACTCTAAATTCAAACCAATGTATCTATTTCATCTACGCCCAAGAATGACTTTTGTTTTTAAATGCCTGCTTGGTCGTGCAAAGCCACAAAAAATAGCATAGAGTATAAATACCAAGGAGATATGGGGTTTTCTTGGAAAAGTAGGGCTAAACAGTTGGTGGAAAGAATCTTGGAATTGTCGTAATCCAAGCAATGTAAGTTTTGGCAGGGTGATCGGTTCAAGAGATTGGTTGATCATGTGATATTTTCACTCGTCAAGGATTACGCATTTACAAAAGGGAGCAGCTGAGCCTCATTATGCTTTATCCTTAGCCGGTTGAAGCAATCCATGTGATATTGTGGTTGCCAGCAACAATAGTACATGGTTCTACATATCAAAGGTCAAGGGATTCTACATATCCAAGAAGCTCTCCTTTTGCTTCATATCATTTAGTTTTGGTTTGCATTATTGCAAAGAGCTCATTTTGTGGATAGTTTCATTCATTGTTCTTAAGTCAAAGGTTGTGCACAGTCTTTTGCGATTCGAAAGTTTGGGTTATAATTCGAATTTCAATTTGAGAAAACAGCAAGGAAAGGGAAAAATGGAGGTAGAGGTAGACGACTCTAATGTGGACCCCGTAGTGTCAAGGGTTCAATCAATATTGCATGTATTGAGCCCATTGGCACTTGAAACCATTGACAATGAAATATTTAGACTTTGAGACTGCCATTCATCAAGCTATGTTGCAACAGTTGTGAGTCACAAGGAGGTCGAAAACTTCTACATGCATTTGCAAATAGCCATCCTAGTAAGGAAAAAGAAAAGGATGTTATGGAACCTGAATCTATCACCATACAAAGTCCCAATTCAAACTACCTAACATTACTACTTATAGGCCAAAAAAATATTCAGGTCACATGAATGATGAAAGACAGAACCCTAGATGCTATTGAGGCATCGAAAGAAGCATTCGCAATTAATGATATGCCATGATGCCCAGGCAAGAAATAGGTGGTACACTAAGTTGAAGACAAATGATGTAGCACCCTCAACTTGGGAATTGGAACTTTGAAAACAATTCTTGACTTCGGATGAAGCATCCACTTGGGATGAGTATATGTACCTAAAGCAGAGAAATCTATTAGTAGCAAATTATAACACTAGATTGTGTGAGGTCTAATGAAGATTCCAGAACCATTACCCAATTTGTTGTAATCGAGATACGTACTCATTTCGAGAGACTCTAACCATAGCCACCTCAATACTCTCTAATAATAATCTGAAGGTGTGGTTGATAGTGGATTGACCTAGGGACCCTCCTTGAGAAGGTATTACTTGAGACTATAGATGAAGGAGTCTTCAAACAAAGGAAAGAGGTTCTAGGCTTACTAGAGCAATGCCTCAAATGGGCCACCTTGCCAAGTCCTACCAATGCTATGTTTGTTTGGGCTTTGGGCCCCTCCAAATCGCCAAAAAAAATGGGAGTGGGATATGACTTATCCCCTCCCATACCGCGCACCACAGCCCCCTCAATCGCAAACCCCTCCGATCACCCTATAGAGGGAGTCTGGACTAGAGTGAAGGACAAGAAAAGCGGCAAGAGAGCAACAAAGAGTCGCAAATGACGAAGGATGAGATCTCACAAGGAGTCCTCTCCATAGAGAAGCAGTCAAACGAGACCTAGCTAATGCACCTTGCCTCCCTTGAGACGACGGAGTCCTTCGATCTTCTTCCCCTAGAGGTGGAGTCGCAAGTTACAACTGAATAGTCCCCGATTCAACTTCTGACTACTATAGCTCCAAGGGTCCCTCCTCCTGCCCCTTCCCTTCACCCCCTCTTGTTGATCCCTCGCTCCCCGTCCCCCTCTGTCTTCACCTCAGCCTTCTTCTCCGGACGTGCATCCCATCTCAACCTCCCCACTGTCCCGGAGTGTCATAACCTCGTCACACGCCCTCCTTCCAAGCCTCATCCTCCTCCCACATTTCCACCCTTGAGTTCCTCTACAACCACAAGTTTCCTTGCCCACAACACCCCCTCCTCCGTTCCCTTTTCCTACCTCTCCTCCATTGCAAACTCTATTTCCCACTTCACTAGGCTCTTCCTCCCCTAGATTGGCATCACAACTTCTCATTTCCTCAAGACTCTAGGCCTTCATTTTAGCTTCCAAGGTGCAAGACCCATGCCACTCCCATGGAAGTTTTGGCACCCAGGGCCCTCAAAATACACAAAGACTACATAAAGGTACCCTCTTGACCTAGAGGTTTTTGGTGGAGTTATGGACAACGCATGGCCTCATCGTCACATTCTAACACAAGGATAGATGACGTTTTGGTTGTGCAATGCTAGTGGTAAGTGGTATTCGCCAATGCACACTCTATTTGGGAGTCTTGGCCTCTTGATGTCTTTGGTCCTCAAGGAGAGATTGCAGCCAATGATGCCTCTTGCATGCCATTGCACAAACCCCTTCCAAACCTCCGACAAGGTCCACTTGCTTAGTAGTGGCCATGCAAGCTTCCAAGTATTGGAAGGCATGTTTGTCAACCCCCCCCCCAATCCTCTTTGTGAGTTGAAGTTGCGCGTCAACAGCCACAATGCTTGACCCTTCGTCAATGGTAGCAGAGAGCCCTTGTTGGGTAGTCAATAAACATCTTGATTCTTCAAAAGCATATGTTCTCTGCCTTGGATACCCGCAGGTAGAATCACCTTCTTCCAAGAAGAGGCCCAAATATATGGTCCCCACTGCCCAGCAATGGAATAGAGTCGATGTGTTTGTATATCCATGCAATAGAACCTTAAGTACTCCTTTGGACTAGCGCCCAATGTGCTCTTGGAGAGCTAGACAAAATCTGCATTGGTGGCGGGGGCATGCAGAGGCGGAGTCCAATGGCATTCTCGCTAGCACGACGATATCAAACCACTCCCACACCACAGAATATCTCAATAAACTACAAAAGGGGCTCTCCTAAAAGGAATGCATTGTTTCATAAGGAGGAGGTCCAACAAGCCATAGCTTAGATATGACTAGTGGAGATGCCCTACTGAAAGAGGGGTGGGCCAAATGGACGGCTGATGCCATTCAAAGAAGTAGTGCAGAGCTCTAGTCTCACATGCTGCAAGTGGAGGCAAACTTTCCAAGACCGAGGGAGACAAAGAGAATACTAGGAATGCGTCGACTTGGGCTCCCTCACGAGAGTAGCATTGCTTAAGCAATAGGTGCCACATGAGGTCTTTACATGATTTGGTCCTACCTCTAGACTAGTCTTCAAACTATGCCAACTGCCCAGTGGTCTGACTGCCAGGTTTGATGGAGCCAAACTTTTGAACAGTATGGAGGGATGCTTGAGTACTGGCCCGGGGCAGAAAATGTAGTGGCTGATGCTCTCAATCCACGAGGCATGGTTACCTCCATCTCCGAAGAACAAAAATCTTTTGTTCCAGCCGTGCGAAACCAATACCACACAGACTTAGATTTTCAGGTTCATTGGTACAAGGTATGCTTGATAACCAGCACGGTGAGTATGCCATACAGTGTGCTGCCCCAATTCCATGCTATCATACTCCACAATACGCATGATTCCATTGTTGCCAAACACCGAGGTGTTCAAGGCACTCTTGAGAAAATTAAGCACAAGTTTTTCTGGCCTCATCTACACAGCGACATCCATGAATATGTCTCGCACTGCCAGACAGCCAAAAAGTTAAAGTATCTCATGGGAACTTGCTAGCTCTTCATCAGGCCCTTGAAATTCCAGATCAGCCATTCGAACAAATCAGCATGGACTTTGCCAAAAGCCTTCCGCAGGCCACTGATTCCAAGAACACCATGTGTCTGACCGTTGTGGATAGGTTCAGCAAGTTTGTTGTGCTCATTCCATGCAAATGTACCATTGATGAACAGCTGGACTTTCCATCTAATATTGGTATCCGATGTGTGGGTATGCCACGTACCATTGTGTCTAATAGGGATTCCAAGTTCAACAATTAATTTTGGAGAGAACTTTTCGACAACTTTGGTACAAAGCTCAGTTTTTCTAGCAGCTTTCATCCTCAATCCAATGGCCAAACAGAAATCTACACCAATTGACCTTTGACTTTCTGAAACATTATGTTGTAGATTCATTGTCCCGATGGGAGCACTTTCTACCCGAATCCTGAATGACATACATTCCACCAGTGTGGGTGGGACTCCCTACGAAGCAGCCTTCGGTAAGAAGTTCAAGTCCTTCTCACCAGGAGTACTGAGAAGGTGTCCCAATATCATACGAGCAGATCATGGAGCCCATAAAAGATTCTATTGCCAAAGCACAGCAAGCCTATCAGATGCAAGTCAACAAACACAGGCAGGATGTGGGTTACAAAGAGGGGCAATGGGTTATCTTTGGATCATGAAGAAGCGGCTTAAGCAAGTTGGGAGGAATGCCCGAAGCTCTCAAATCAAAGCTTTGATCCCTTTCCAATCATCAGGGTTATCAATGATGTGTCCGTGAAGTTACAGCTACCTACGGCATGGACCATGCATCCAATATTCCATGTGTCGTGGCTCAAGCCATATGTGCGTCCTGCACTGACAGGGGTTCCAGATGTGGAGCAGCCTAAGATCGTCGATGACGTAGAGGTGGTCAAGCCTGAACAATTTTTGCTTCATCGCTTCAAAAAGGATACAGGCAACCTTCGGCGTTTGTACGCAATCAACTTCAAGCACAGGGGCTCCCACGAGAGAGCATGGGTCGGAGAGGACTTCTTTACAGATTATCCCCACCTCCTTTTGTAACCAGATTTTACTATCCTAGTCTCTTGTTCAGATCACGGGAGTAGCACCTTGATCTTCCACCCAGCCAAACTGCCAAAGCTTCCCAGCAAGAGAGAGAGAGAGCAATCTCTAAATCACGTAAATCATCAAATTCTCCACTTCTCTCACTAGCCTTGACAGACCCCAAATCCCTAGATAGATCTAGATGCCACATGTCATCCATATAGGGCCTTCCTAATGCAACATTTCACCCCTCTCTTGGGATGCATTTAATTCCTTGCCCCTAGGCACATTCTTTGCACTAGGCCCTTGGTCTCAGATCTATCTAGTCTGGTGCTATCAGCCCTCACCTAGGACCTTGACATTAATCCCTCCCGATCATTTACATAAAGCGTAAACACATATATTACAAAGATAGATCCTATAAGGGAAATGTCGACTGATTCTTCCGAGGTCATGCTACCTCGGCTAGAGCGTAACATTCCTTCCCTCTTCAGACATCAGCGTCCTCGATGATAAAGTCTGGGAACACTCTCCGCAACTGATATACGGATTCCCAGGTAGCTTTGGATAGAGGCTGACCATGCCATGCAACCAACACCGTGGGTATCTTCCGATTTCGTATTTGCATTGTTCCTCGGTCCAGGATTCTTGTTGGTTTGCGCCTTGCAATATCCTCTATCTCCTGAAACAAAACCACACCTTCAATTAGTGAGTCACCAGTATGTAAAAATTTCTTTAAACGTGAAACATGAAAAACCGGGTGCACCTTACACCCCTGTGGCAATTCTAATTTATAGGCTACACTGCCTATTCTTTTCAGAATTAACCACGGCCCACAGTATCGAGGTGATAACTTAGCACACTCTCCTGAAGTCAACGACTTCGAGTGCGAAGGAATTCTGAGAAAAACTTTTTCTCCTTCTTCAAATACTCTTATAGACCGATTTTCATCCGCATACACCTTGGCTCTATCCATAGCCTGGCGGATATTAGCTCTCGCAAGTGCTAGCATCTCCCGCATCTGAACTACAAAGTTCGCGGCACTAGGCACTTTCTGAGGTACTCCAACTATAGTCGGATTGGCTGGTCTATAACCATAGTTCAGTTCAAACGGACTGAACCCAGTAGATGAATGTTTTCTATCATTGTAGGCAAACTCCAACAATGGCAACCACTTGTCCCATGTATGTTGCCTCAATGACACATATGCCCTCAGCATATCCTCTAAAGTCTGGTTGACTCTCTCCGTCTGACCATCCGTCTCAGGATGATCCCCACTACTCATTCCCAACTCAGTCCTTAGTGTCTCAAATACCGCTGTCCAAAAGTGACCGGTAAACCTGACATCTCTGTCTGACACTATGGATCTAGGCAATCCATGCAGACGAAATATATGTCTAATAAACAAATCCGCTACTTGCGGGGCACTAACAGACTCTCTAGTCGGAATGAAGTGAGCCATCTTGGTTAGACGATCAACCACCACAAGGATAGAATTATACCCTCCTTGTGTTGCAGGTAACCCTACAATAAAGTCCATGGAAATGCTCTCCCACTTACTTAGTGGTATTTCCAAGGGCTGTAAAAGTCCGGGTAGCTTTACCCGTTCGGCCTTACTTACTTGACACGAGAAACACCGTGTCACATATTCATGAATATGCTTTTTCATCTTTGGCCAAAAGAAATCTCGCTTCACGAGATCATATGTCTTCTCGACACCTGGATGTCCCGCACACGGGCTATCATGGCATTGTCGAATGACTCTCTGCCTGAGATCATTCTGACCAGGTACTACAACCTTGCCATTTCTAACTAGCATACCATCCCTTATGGTATATCTTGCATAAGTTTGGCCCTTTCTGGATGCCAGGTCATCCTTTTCAGTTTCCCCGGGTTTTAACACATGAGCTTTAGGCCATAAGCTCTGGACAAACTCGTCCACCTTCTGAGTTTCTCTGATCTCGGTCATTAGAGCGCTCTCTAATACCGTGAAACTCAGATTGTGCATAATGCGAGATAACGCATCAGCTACCTTATTGTCTTTTCCTCTTCGGTACCGAATCGTAAGATTAAACTCCTGCATGAGCTCTGCCCACCTAGCTTGGCGGCCCCTCAAGTCAGGCTGTTTACAGAAATGTTTCAGAGTATCATGATCCACATCCACATAAAACTCTGAACCATACAGATAATGCCTCCATGTTTTCAAAGCATGGATAACAGCATACAACTCCAATTCATGAGTTGGCCAATTCCTTTGAGAGGGAGAAAGCTTCTTGCTTTCGAAGGCTACTGGCCTTCCCTCTTGAAGGAGGACTGCTCCTACCGCAATGCCACTTGCATCGGTTTCTAGGAACAACGGTTTCTGGGGATCAACTATTTTTAACACCGGTCCTGAGACCACAGCTTGTTTTATGGTGTTAAAACTTTCCTGTTGATTCTGTCCCCAAATAAAAGGTACTTTATCTGAGGTCAGATCAGTCAATGGCGATACTATTTCGGAATATCCTTTGATATGCCTTCTATAAAACTGGACAAATCCCAAGAATGATCGCAAACGCGGTCAGACTCTGAGGGATTGGCCAAGTTAGTATCGCAGCCACTTTCTTCGGATCCATTTCTACCCCCTGTGGAGTAATTATGAACCCTAGATACTCAAGCCTAACCATACACAGTATAGTTTTCTTTTTATTCACATAAAGACTGGCTTTCCTCAAAGTACTGAACACTATCCTTAAGTGTTCACGATGCTCAGTAATACTTTTACTGAATATCAAGATATCGTCAATAAAATGTACTACGAACTTTCCGATATACGGACGTAGTAAATCGTTCATAAGCATGACGAAGGTCGCTGGAGCATTGGTAAGTCCGAAGGGCATTACCAAAAACTCATAATGACCAAACCTGCTTCTAAAAGCGGTTTTATGCACATCCTCGGCTCTAATCCGGATCTGATGATAGCCGCACTTAAGATCTATCTTGCTGAAAATCACGGCTCCATGTAATGCATCTAGCAAATCATCAATCCGAGCCATCGGATACCTGTGCTTAACAGTGATATTATTCAATGCTCTGTAATCTATACAGAGGCGAAACGTATTATCCTTTTTCCTCTTTAATATCACTGGTGAAGCAAAAGGTGAGAAACTTGGTTGAATCTGCCCCAACTTGAGGTATTCTTCCAGTTGCCTACGCACCTCCGCTTCTTCAGTAAAACTCATTCTATAGGGAGGTCTATTTACAGGTTCTGCCCCCGGGATCAGTTCAATCTTATGCTGAACTTTTCGCTCTGGAGGTAACCCATAAGGTAGTTCATCCCTAAAGCATTCAGAGAACTCCTCTGTTATAAGATCAGCCAGCTTGGCCATCTCATCACTTTGCGTAACATCAGTGCTAGTCGAAGAATCATTCACCGACTCTACCGATGCGGTGCAAAGGTATAAAAACTCTACTTGAGCCTTTCTGATTTCCATTACGGAAACCAACGGTCCCTGAGGTATATCTTTTCCACCTCGCAAGACATAAAGCACATCATTCATCTTGAATTGATATACGTGCTTTTTCCAATCAATGGCTGGATTCTTCCTAGAATGCCACGCCATTCCCAGGGCTATATCCGCATGAGCAAGCTTGGTTATTTCAAAATCAAGCTTCTCAGTATAGTCCTGAATCTGAAGCTCCAACTGGGTAACCCTTTGGTCCCATACTTCAGTTGAACTTCCATCAGCCATCCTGACTGTATACGCATAGTCAGATGGACTTGTCTTTAATTTCAGCCTCTTCACGAGCTTGGAGTTAATCACATTGTGAGTTGACGCTGAGTCAAACAACACAATGACATCATGACTGGCCACTTGCCCTTTCATTTTGATTAACTCCGTATCATTGAAGGCTGTATACCCCGTTGCTGCGGGCTTAGATAGGATGTTATCAGGTGCACTCGTCACTAACTTAGTAACAGACACACAGAACAAACAAGGTACTAACCTCTGAGAAGATCCCGCTAGCTGAATCTGCATCTCTTCCGCTCTGGGACTTCCCTGCATCTCCACGTCGCACTCTGAGATCACCATCTCAGCCATCCGATGATCTTTATTACGTGGACAATCTCTCCACTGATGAGGTTGAAGGCAACCAAAGCATAAGCCTTCTCTCCTCGCTTTTTCCCTTTGTTCCGGGTTCAAGGGAGACTTAGACCAAGCCCGGGCTGCCATTGGAGTTACTTTTCTCTTCACTCCAATGGTGGTACTTGGTTTAGGAGTTTCAGCCGGTCTCGCCTGCTTGGCTTGACCACTCGGCTGCGAACCACTCCCTCTACTAGTCCACTTCTTCTTAAACCCAGATTTCTTCGGATACCCATACTGGGTTCCGACCTGTGCAAACCCACTTGGCTTGTTGCCCTTGGCATCCTCGTAGTTCAGGGCTATAGCTATTGCATCATCTAGCGTGTTCGCGTACTTAGCCCGAACTTCCATTTTTATTCGGTCATTCAATCCAAATATGAAATCTTTCACTTGGATTGATTGAGGCAGGGGTTCGTCAACCTTCATTACACTCTCTCGAAACTTATCAGTGTATTCTGCCACTGATAAATTTCTCTGACGCAGGTTCCTATATTGATCCCAAGCTCGGGATGCCTCGTCAGGAGGTAAGAAGTGTTTCCTGAACTCTCTTTTAAACCCCTCCCAGGTAGTGGATGCTATACCGTCTTTTTGTTGTTTAATCCACCACCGATCCGCAGCCTCACTAAACATATGGGTGGCCTCGCGGATCTTTTTGATGTCATTTCTGATCTCACAAATGGCGAACGCCTCGTCCCATTTGTGTAGCCAGGTCTCAATGACATCGGAGCTACGGTCGTTCATCCGACCAGAATACTTTTCCGGTCTGTAATTAGCAATATTTGGCACTTTAGCCTTCCTAGGCTCGACCGTATGGACACTAGACTCCGGTTCCATTGGAGCCTTTCCCTTCTCCTCTCGAGAAGGTCTGGCAGACATACTCTGTAGTACTCTCCTAAGTTCGGACTGCCCTGCATTGGCTTGTAACTGCTGTGCTAACAACTGTTGCAAGGCATCTTCCAGCAATTCAATCCTGCCAGATAACGTATGAGCTACTGGGCGCGATCCCTGCTGGGTCGGCCGGACTCCTGATTCACCAGGGTCCCTCCTGGAAGCCCCTTCTTCTGCTTCCATTTAGTTCAATAGGTGTTTTGTTTTGGGGTTTTTTTTTTTTTTTTAAACACCCTTAGAACACTGTAATCACAAACTGACACTCTGAACACAATTCCCTATACTAGGGAATTCCTGCAATCTGACATGCACACTAATTACGTATTTGACACAGGCATATATATTCAATCCCGCCTTTCCCTATACTAGGGAAATTTCTGCAAATAACTCAAGTATACAGGCATAGTCTCAAGCACAATCTGTCCTTGTTACAGCATCATATTCTATGCATACTTGTCACTTTTCACGCAAACGGAGCATCAGCAAACCAAATCAGGGAAAAAAACATAGAATTGACAGAAATGACAAAGAGCCTTCCTGGTCTATGAATTCTGATCGAAATTTGTCTGAAGGAACGAATCGAAGACTGGCACGGGTTGAGGTAGCCAAGTATCCCGAAGCCAATCGTCAGCCACCACGCTCCTTTGCTCTTCAAAGATCACCACGTCTCCGTTAAACCCACGAAGGGTGTCGTGATATGTGTCTGCGCTCCACGCCTACACTACGCAACCAGACGCCGTCACATATCCTCGGGTGTCCGTCGTCACGGCACCCCTCTGGTTCGTAGGCCTGTCAATTAGTTACTGGAACCGCAAGTCCTCTCGCAGGCTCTTCAACCCATAGTGCCTTTCAAGACCTCCGCCATAGCCAACGGGCTTCGGAGAAACTCCGAACGCTGAAGAAGCCTGTGCACGACCAGTCTGCGTTCCACTCAGAAATCTCACCGAAGACCGATCAATTCCCTATACTATTCGGTGGTCGAAGACCTTCGTCAACGAACCTCCGTCAGGTCCGGTGATACCAACTGTTTCCGTCAGTGACGATCTCCACCCTAGACTAGGACCTGCGCTGACGATCTACTCTCCAGCTAACCCCTCGAACTGCCTTCGTCAAAAGGGTGCTGCACATCGACGTCACGATCGACGCGTTCCGTAAATCCACCACCTACGGGACCCCAGTCTGAAATCTGTTCATTCGTCGATTCGTAGGGCCCCACGTCCAGCCCATCGACATGCGCTGCCCACAGGTCTACGCTCCACTCCTTTCCCCTACACAACCTAAGCTCTGATACCAAATGTAACCAGATTTTACTATCCTAGTCTCTTGTTCAGATCACGGGAGTAGCACCTTGATCTTCCACCCAGCCAAACTGCCAAAGCTTCCCAGCAAGAGAGAGAGAGAGCAATCTCTAAATCACGTAAATCATCAAATTCTCCACTTCTCTCACTAGCCTTGACAGACCCCAAATCCCTAGATAGATCTAGATGCCACATGTCATCCATATAGGGCCTTCCTAATGCAACATTTCACCCCTCTCTTGGGATGCATTTAATTCCTTGCCCCTAGGCACATTCTTTGCACTAGGCCCTTGGTCTCAGATCTATCTAGTCTGGTGCTATCAGCCCTCACCTAGGACCTTGACATTAATCCCTCCCGATCATTTACATAAAGCGTAAACACATATATTACAAAGATAGATCCTATAAGGGAAATGTCGACTGATTCTTCCGAGGTCATGCTACCTCGGCTAGAGCGTAACACCTTTCAACCTATAAGGAGGTTTTTCACCTACCCTAGTTCTAATCTCAGCAAGGGATGTTATGGGCCCATGGCATTTGTACCATGCCAGGTAGGGACCGGACCTTGGGTCAACTAGGTTGGCTGGCTTGTCAACCAAAAAGACCCTCGGTCAACCAGGTCAACTAGATTGGTCAGGAAGTTTCCAAGGCCCTGGGGACCAACAAACGCAGCCCTCAAAGGCTCCTTTCAGAGCATGTGTTGGAGCTGGAGTTGGGCAGATTCCCCTCAGCTAGCAGATCTCAGATTAGTCCTGGAAGGGTAGCAGCAGATCAGCTCCCCTCTCCGACCCCTAGAATTCTTCAGACTAGGTCCAGGCTCAACACTGGTCGGAAGCAGTAGGGCAGCATTAGAGCCGCCCTCTTTCTCCATCTCTCCAGGAAGGATCAGCTCCTTTCATGCAGCATTATTCTCCATCTTTTGGAGTGGAGGATCAGCTCTTTCCATAGAGTCTTATTTCTCCATCTATTGAAGTGTATGGAGCCCTTTGGGCAGCCGTAAATAAAGAAATATTCTCCTCTTCGGAGGCCCCTACTCCCTTTTGTGTTTATGAGTGCATCTTCTCTCAGTTTCATCTCTAATTCAGCCAACAGTTAGTAGGAGAGAGAGTGAGTTAAGACTTCTCCCTGCTACAAGTGACGACTCAATTCGCCAATGCACAGTATGAATCACATCTTCAACGATCATCTACATGCCCTCCAAGAACGTAAGCGCCTGACCATTGACTGGTCAGTGCTCGCCAATTTTTTGCATTTTTAAAAGATCACTCTCAATGCATTTGCTTTCTACAATTGCCTCGTTGGCCATGCATGAACACACGTCTTACACACACATCTTTCTACAATTGCCTCGTTGGCCATGCATGCACACACGTATTTGTTGCATGTTTAGCTCACTTGTGTATGTGAATAGAAATTTGCTTTACTCAGCCTACCCCACTGTTTCCCACTAGTTCAAATGATGTTTCCAAAACACTTCAAGACCTCTGCATTTCTTGCATGGAAAATTTCGTGCAACTTAGCTTTTGGTGTAGATCCCAGATAGCTGTGACTTAGTCCTATTCAGCAGGTTTGCAAGGAGGCCCAAAGTACTCGGCAAGATGATGAGAGGCTTTGTGGCTTGGCTCACACAGTCCAGTTTCACAATATGGACAAGGTCATTCTCATCGTCAAAGTAGACCCTCAACTTATCACTTTAGATGCAGTCTGGTTCTTTGCACAGACCTCAAGCTCCTACATTGCCTCCCAAGATTCTTAAACTGAGGCTACCTTGCAATCTCAAGAACTCAGGCTCCGCCATGAAACTTTAACTTTCGCTTGAGAAAATGAAATGATTCCACAAACTCTCTCCATTTGTGGAATATCTGAAAAGGATGTGGCCATGAGTTGTCGCCTATAACGTAAGAACCCACTTTAGACTCTGTGAGCTACCGCTTAAAAGAGGATGTACAGCCCCTAATCCAGACCCATCCACACTGCTGACCCACGAATAGGACTGTGCGAAAGGAGACAACCTCGAGCAATCAAAGCCAAAATCAAGGCTCACCAAATGCCTCACGAGAGGAATGGTAGCAAGGAAACCGAAATCTGCGCTTCAAACAAGAACGTGCAGCCTAGAAAGCAGGTGTGAGATGAACAAGCCACTAATGGACTTCCTGCGGAATTGAGGGAATTGAATCTGAAGGGCGAATCCTGTACAAAATGACGGGAGTAGTCCGATCAAAGCCCCGTTTACGTCTGTTGTTTCAGCTAAGGAAAGCGCAAATCTTACCGATTGGAAACCAAAGCTCACAATACAGACGTCTCCATTAATGTCTCAATAGAACTACCAAAACAACATATAAACATCTCGTAAAAACGTAAAACGGCACCGGAACGCGTACTAGCATTGATAACAAGTTCGGGGGCATCACGGTACTGCACGATGATAGGTACAAGATCTTGACCCACTGTGTTCCACTTTCCAAGTTGTTTGAACACAGGTCTGCTTGTCGGGTGGTCTCTGCGTAGAAATCGCTGCAAATTCTTCAAGTTCTCTGTTTCACAGCGGAAACACGGACTTTGTGAACTACGATGACGGTACGATAAAAATCGAGATGAAACGCGACGCAGTTGCGAGGCAGAGAATATCTATCAAGATTGCAGCCAAAGTCGATTGCGTAGAGGAAAAACGATGCGCCATACGAAACACGCTGGATCCACAGAAATGCAGGAGGTGCATACCCAAACAATGGTCGCTCTTGATGTACCAAGCACCAGGCTCTTGAGATACGCAGCCCAGACCTGCGCACACGACGGCGAGACCTTCGACTTCGACTTCCATGCCTGGCAATCGCAACAACAAGAAAGGCAACGGTGGACAGTGGAGAGTGAGAGCATAGGCATATTTGCGTGGCGGGAAAACTGCCTCGGGTCAGGATTAGTAGTAATTGATTGTTCGTGGCATTGTTGCTCATGTCCCTTTCTATGGGTCTACTCATCTAAACAAGATGAACATGATTCATTAGGCCTGCAATTTAGGTGTGTCTTATTGAATGGTCCGACCAATATGTGTAGTGTGTTCCGGTTTTTGTTGAACGAATTTGTCCAGATATGATCCAAGGTTGAACCGTGAATTGTAGTTGGTTGAGTTATTAGTTGTTTCATTTTGTATTTCTCCATGAGTGTTCGTAGTTTTTCCATATTATTACACTTTACTTTGTAGTTGATATTAAAGTCTCCTAAGATGTACGTCGTAATGTCTCTATTGAAACCTTTTAGTATGTGGATTAGAGTTTGTGTTTTTGTTGTGGGAGGCTTATATACATTTACAATGGCTATTTTATGAGTTTTTTTATGGCCAAATATAGTTAGAAGGCATTGCACTCCATTATCGGAATAATATTGTTTGTTTACTAGATTTAGTTCTGTTTTATAGTAAGTTGTAATTTCGACACCCATTGTTTCCATAACATGTTTGAAGTTTGGAATGGAAGGGTCTTGATAAATTTTGGAGTTTGTTTCTTATAGGCACAATTTGGGAAGTAAGAATGTTTGTATCTCTTATTATGTCATCTTTATGCTTTTGACTTTTAAGTCGTACTCGTGATTTGTTTTAGCATGTCTGTAGCTTTTTATGTTGTTGAACTTGTTCTTATGGAATTAGAAGGTATTGGGCTAGTTGGTATTAGTTTGTTGTATTTTCTTCGTTTGTTTTTTATACTCTCTTTGTTGGAGTTATATAAGTTGTGCCATGTGGGAAATTATGCGGTTAGTGTATGTTATTCATTTGAAAATGGCAAGTATAGTAGACATAACTCTCTAAAATATTTCTCTCGATCTTTGTTTATGTTGTAGTTGTTGTAACGTATTATTTTTTCGTGTTTTCTTTTCTTGTTAGCTTTTGCATCCCCCCTTGTAATTACTAACAAATGATGCCCGAAAAACATCATTCATGCTTTTTTTTCACTGCAAAGACTTTGTGACTATGTCTACAAAGAAGATGTCATTACTTTCAGGATCCAACTTCTCTAAATCTTGTCTTCGTTTCAATAGGATTGGTGTTAATGTAGGAGAATTCGCGTGTGGTGGAAGTGAGAGGAAGGGACAAGTATAAGTAAACAACTTGTTGAGCGCTTATGTGTTGTGTGTTTAGAATGGCATTGCCGACCTTGCATAGCCGCTCATTGGCTGGTAGTTGTGCTTGCATGCATTTAGAGAATGCTTTGCGAACTATATCAATTGTGTCTTTATCTCCTTTTGTCATATATGACGTGCAATATGATGCTGCTCCATGTGGATTGAGAATGAATTGGAGATCTGTATTAGCACCCCATAATTTGGAAATTGTTGGATTGAGGTTGTTAGTGAATACATCCTTTGGTTCACGCCTTAGAAATATAGCTGGTTGGTTAATGTTTGATCGTGGAATTAGGATGTATTCTTCTTCTGTAATGTGTAGTTGTTTGAGTTGATCATCAAAAGTTTATTCTTGTATTGGTGGGTTTTCTATAAGATTGGTGATACTTTTCATTAGGTCTTTTGAATTGCTTTTAATTTCTTATGTTTGTAGAGGAATCAACAACTTTGTTGTGCACATGGGTGCACGGGTAAAACCAAAGCGACATTTTTTCCCTTTCTTTGGCAAGTTTTGTGATGTTTATGTTTTTCGATCTATGGATTAGGCAAGTCTAGCTCTGATAAGTCACAAGATATGTATTTGTCGATAAACTCTTCTATATCTATGCTTGTTAAAGTACCATAGGAGGTGTGCCTTTGATCCAAAGTAGCCCATGGTCGTGTTGGCTGCCACAGTTTTGAAATTCTGTGACAAAGAAAATATCCATCACCTTCCCTATGATTATTAGTTCTTGTTTCAACAAGCGTTTCATTTCTTGGAATCTGTGGACATAATATTGAGCTAAAGTTATTGGATCTCTTCGAATCAAGTTTTTATTTGTGTAGAAGGAGTACCTTCTGTGGTATCGCTTGGCTCTTCGCGAAGAGTTTCCAAGCATTTGCAACAAAGGTTCCCATAGTCTTTCTGTTGATGAGAAGGTAATAAAAAAATTTGGGGGCCTTAGTTGTCTAACCGTGGCAAATAGGTTTTTTGGTAACTTCATCTTGTAGTCGGATGATGTTCGCATGGATGTGAAGTCACGATATCCTATATTGGAATGGAGAAGGCTTTCAACGTTTGTGTTGTGAAGTGTGTCTTTTGCTCTTAATGTTTGACCACGCAATTGCGCTTTGCGCATACGTACCCAAGTTGACGATAGTACTTAACGCACGAGTATTTTCATGATTTTAAAAAATATGTTTTCTATGGAGAATGCAAAGCGGCGATCTGTGTTAGTGAGTTCCCATTGCACAATGTCTTGGTATGAAGTTCGATCTGGTATATTTTATAAGCGTTCATGTCTGTAGAAGAGTTTAAGGAATGCTAGTTCTTCACAATGTTTGTTTTTGAAAATGCTTAAAGGTGAGAAGCCTTTTGAGGGTGAGACATTTATTGTCTTGTCTTCGAAGTTAATGACTAACTTGCTATTGTAAATCCCATGTATTAGCATGTATGTTTCTAAGTTATTATTATCATCGTCCATGTCATTGTTTGTTAATGAGTTCTCTTGTATTTGAGTTTCTTACAAAGACGCTATATGTTGAGCCCATTCGACGTTTAATCTGACATTTTGTTTTTTGTATAGAGAATTTGTAAGTAGCTCTTTTAACGCACGGATTGTTAAAGTAGGTCTTACCAATCTACTCATATAATAATGAGTGTACTCTAGCTTTCTTTTTATCGCAACCATGGCTGTTGCCCCATCTATAAGGAATCTTGGTAATACATGATGGGCTCTGTCAACATCAGCAAACACATTCACTATGCTTCCCTTGAGGCTGTATTGCCCATCAAAATTCAGTTCACGTATTTGAGCAAAAGGGATTCAAATAGAATAAGGCATGCTTCAATATCATTAAGAAGACTACAGTATTTTGTTTTCTTTGCAAGTGGCATGTTGATATGGGAAAATGTTGGTACAATATTTCTCTCAATATATTTCAAACAAATTGAGCATAAGCATTTCTCTTTGGGAGTAACTTCCTCACTGATGATATTATTTTGTATTAAAAAAGGAGTAAGTGTTGGATCTATTGTGTGTAGCTTTGACAAGAATGTAAATGTTTGACAACATTGCAAGAATGTTGAGGAGTGTCCACAATTGCTTTCATGTATTTGTGTACAGCACTAGGCTTACTTGCTTTTCTCTTCTTTGTTTCTTGGTCCTTCCTTGAATCAAAACTTGTTCTTTGCTTTGAAGAGCAATTGTCTTCTCTTCTATGGATTTCTTTGTTTTGTGTGGTACTTTTAACCTGGTTTGCTCTTTTGCCACATTTGCAACCTTCATTCTATATATCTTTCGTGCAATAGATTGAATACTATAATGCACATCTTTGTATGTTTCAACTAATATTGTAGAAATCTCTTTAGCACTTAATCAAAGGTTGTTAAAAAGAATTAAACCAAGTTGGCTTTCATGTTCTTTGATCCAAGGGATGTATGCTAATTTTTGTTGGATATGGTGCAAAGGCGATATTTCCATCGATATTGTAGTTTCATCTAGTAAAAGTGTATGCACTAAAATATTATTATGAAAGTGTGCATGAAAACATTGGTAGGCATTTCTAGTAGTTTTACAAATGACTTTGAATGAACAAACCAATGTGCTTGAAAAGTTTGTCAAGCAACTATATAATAAAGATCTTGATGTTGAAATATTTGCTACCACTCTTTTGACCTCTTCAGCACATGCAATTTTATTATATGAACCATTGTCAATGTTTGAGAGGTTTTTCTAAGGAAAATTTACAAAGTTTGCATCTGTTGGAATACAATTAATAACGATTTCTAGCAAAGTGGAATATGATTGCAATGGAAGAAGATCAACTAAACAATTTATAATTTCTATGTTTTGTGGGTGTTGTTGCAAGAAAGCAATGGTCAAATGCATTTAGATTTTTGAGAATTTGTTTTTCAAGTGAGATGTCTATTTTCTATTCAAAAAAATGAAAAAAGAATATCAACACAATGTTTAATAGTCCATTGATAAAGAACACCCTTGGTGAGTTTAAGAAATGCCTTAGCACAATCAAGAGCTTCCCTCGAAGCCTATTACATGGCTAGAACTATTCACAGTGAAAGTGCCACTACACTTAATGTAGTGAAGCATTGAGCGTACACGAAGAACACTTTCACTATGAAGTTCTAATAAAGGAGCCTCCAAAGGTAGATTAGTGTCTCATGGGATCCTCGCAAGTGGATCACAACATCTTCACCAAGCCGTTGAACTATCTTTCCCATCAAGCAAGGTGTTTGAATAATTTCTTGTGCACGGTTGCAGGTGGAGCAAAAAGGTCGTTGATGATCTCGACTCACACGAGTGCGTGCACGGACAACACATGAATACTCCACAAGTTGTGAGTTCAAATTTGTGAATTATATAATACCACTAACCTACACAAAAGATTAGAAGTTATTGGAAAGCAATAAAAATTTAAGAAACCTTAAAGAGTAAGTTTAGGATTTACCATGTGGCCGTATCCAAGACTTCCAACTTGGGTAACAAACACTTGGGTAAGCTCTTCTTTCTTCGGACCACCTGGGATGTTTGCTAAGATTGTGAAGTCAAAGACACACAATGTATTCCTTACTGCCATATATGATACATTCTTTTGTGTGTACATACAACAATGCCTTCTTCATTGTACTCCTCAACAAGGTGTGCAAACAAACTCTTGCATTCATTCATGAAGGTGAGCTGAAAATGCTAGAAAATTAATACATTATACAAAGTGTTTTAAAATTGATTGTATTATGAATTTCAATTAAAATATTGTGTGTACCGCAGCTCTATCTTCATTTCTTGGCCCATCTGTAATGATTAATTAATCTACTGCTCCTCCATCCTTGTCAACTTTGATGATAACAAATGATATAGTGCCCATTGCCATATTCAGATGTTTCAAGGACCTACAATTCTTTGTCATGAAAGGTATATATTTTGCAAGATTGTGATCGTTCAATAAAGGGACCCCTATTCACTCGACGCGCTCTTGCATGCCTCTAGTTCATTGATGCAAGTTGCAAATGATGGTGAAGATTTTGAAGGATATGTATGATATGGGAGGAAGAGCAATGATGAGGGAGGAAGAATATCAAGCTTCTCTAGCTTAAGCTCTTCTCCTACTATGCCTTTGCGTATTGATAAGCTAAAATATTGACTCTCTTGAGGTTAGCACTCTTCGAGAGAGCAAAGTCTCTCTACCATAAACCGTTAAAATCTTGGTGTCCCAACCAACATAGCTTCTCTAAATTATGTTCTAGAGGGCTCAACTTGATTGTCAACAACTCAGAAACTGTCTCCAAGGGTGCATTTGGGGGTTCTATTTACAATCTACCACTCCTTTTCTAGCTCTGTCCTTTATTCTTTTGTTCTATTATGATGTCAAAGGCTCTTGCTATTGGTTTAGGTGATTTTAACTTGGATATCTACAAGTGGGAAGTTAAAGATGGTTTGTAGCTGTACCTTCATACACTTTGTGTCACTCTTTCTAATGAACAAAGGGTATAATGGCATTTTGTTGGTCAATAAATGGAAGTGGCTTGGTATTTATCTTCACGGTGGGGAATTTTTGTTGTCAAATGTTAACTTAAGAAATTATAACACTAGTAGCTACGGATGAGCGAAATTCTTGATAGTTAGTATTAAATACTTATCTGAGACCATGAACTCTTGTATATATGACATACATTTATGATGTTGAATAAAAAATCCTAAGTAAATATTATGCAACTTGCAATGTCTAAATTCTTAAACTTAGACTCAGAATCGTAAAAATGTAAAACGAACAGTTATATTGAAGATATATAGTTTAAGAAATTTTAAAGTTCTAGTTTGCTTCACATCTTTAATATGACTCAAGCCTAGGTTGGAGTTGTTTCAAAGGTATTTAATTTGTAAAGAAATTATGATCATTATGGTGCAACTTCGTTACATTTTTTGGTGGATTTACAAGAGGGTCTTTTTCACAAACTAGTAATCTAGTCTCAAACATGACCCCAACTTTGTGTCATGAACTATAATGAGGATCGTGATAGAGATCAACTCCCAACTTTCACAACTCAATCAAATCCCCATGTATCCACATAGATACAACACACAAGTTTTAGAGTTGTCCCCTTGACCCCTAATGCCCCTAGACTTGGCAGCTTGCCAAGTGTCAACCACTCACACAAGTCTTCCGAAACCTCTCTTGATTAACCTTTGGTCCTAACATGCTCCTACTAGGCATTTAACCACCATAAACAATGTAAGCACCTAGTACGCTTATGAAATGCTATAAGGATATTTATCTTCCCATATCCCACACCAATACTTCAAGAAGTAGTCAAACTTTATATACATCTACAATTAACTTTTCATGGGCTCTCTAAAGACTTTTGTCCACTGATTCATCCAAGGTCATGTTACGTTCTAATTGGAATGCAACATTCCTTACCTCTTCATGAATCAATGTCCTCAATGATAAAGTATGGGATTGCTTTCAAAATTTATTAAACAAATTCCTAAGCAGCCTCAAATTGATGGAGTCATGCCATGTGACACTATGGTTATCTTTTGGTTGTGAACTTTTATCCTCCTTAGCCCAAGATTCCAGTTGGTTTGCATCCTACAACATTCTCTATTCCAAAACATCATAATACCCTCGATTAGTGAGTCACATTGCTTTAAATAAGAAACATGCAGCATGCATGTTACAACCTTGTGTTGATTTTAGTTAATAGGCGACCTTGCTTATTCTTTTCATAATCGACCACAACCCACAATATCAAGGTGATAATTTTCACATTGTTAAGAACTCTGTGTGTGAAGGAAATTTGAGAAATGCTACCACTCCTTTGTTGAACTCTTTGAACAATCTATTCTCATCCGCAGGCATTTTCACTCCATCAATAGCTTGATGAATATTTGCTCTCACAATTGTTATCGTTTCACATCTCTAGACTATATCATACATTGTGAGGCACCTGCTAAGGTATTCCAACTTTAGTTGGATTGGTTTGTTTAAATCTATAGTTTGACTCAAGTGGACTCATCCTTGTGGATGAATGTCATATATCGCAACATGGAAATTCTAGTAGTGTATTTTTCCTTAATGAAAGATATGCTCTCATCATTTCTTCAAGACTATCATTAAATCTATCTGTTTAACATCTGTGTCACAATAACCCCCACTGTTCAATCCAACATCAATTCTGAGTACATCAAAGACTACTGTGCAAAGTTGATTAGTAAATCCAGTATCTCTCCCGTATCATGTATATCTACTTTATAGTATGGAATTAGATAGTCATTAGTATTTCTAAATCCGATATCTCTATATTGATGCTATGGGTTTAGGTAATCCATGCAAACAAAATATGTTACTTATAAACAAATCTACTGGTTATGGGATACGACTAGTTATACACTCCGAATCAAGTTGAGCCATCTTGGTAAGATTGTCATCCACCACCATAAGAGTGGAATCATATCCACCTTGTATTCTTGGCATATCAACTATAAAATCCTTGGAAATTATTTAAAAAGCCAATGTGTCACATATTCATGATATGTTTTTTTGTCTTTGGCAAAAAAGTTTTATGAGCTCATATGTATTCTAGACACCTAGATGTCCCAAACATGGACTATCAAGGCATCATCGAATGACCTTTTTTTAACAATCATTCCTATTAAGTATAACAACTTTGCCATTTCTTATAAGCATACCACGATCTATGTTTACAAAATTATTTGAGAGTATCGTGGTGGTCCTCTACATAAAACTCTAAGCCATTAAAATAATGCCTCCATGATTTCAAAGCATGAATGACACAGTACAACTCGTATTCAATGAGCTGGCCAATGATGGGAAGAGGGAGAAAACTTCTTGCTTTCAAAGGCTACTAGCCTTTGCACTTGAAGTAAAAGGACTCCTACTTGAGCTCTTCCATTGTTTTATAGGAAATTTTTATTTTGGAATTAGCAATCATTAACACAAGGAATTCAAAAATTACTTTCTTTACTATATAAAAGCTTTTTTTTGGTGGGACTAGAATCTTTAGCACAAGGTCTTCAGCGATTGATTTTTTTACCACATCAAAGTTTTTGTGTTGGTTCTTTCCCCAAATAAAGGTATTTTTTATAAACTAATACTAATGAGTGGTGGTGATACCATGTTGAAACATCCTTTGATATGTTTTCGATAAATGTGAAACCTTAAAATTGATCGTACATTATTACACTCATGAACTAACCATACTAGTATAGCATCCACTACATTTGGATCCATTTCAAACAACAAAACCCAAATACTCTAATCTAACCATGCATAGCATGGTTTTCTTATTATTAACCAAAATACTAGCCTTAATATAAAATCAAGAATAGATTTCTTTAAGTGTTCATGATGCTCAACTCTTGCTATATAAACTATTATATTGTCAATAGAATGTACTACTAGCTTTCCAATATATGGGCATAATATATCATGAGAAATGTAGCTAGAGCATTAGTTAGTCTAAATGACATTACTACCAAACGTGCTTCTAAAAGCATACTTGTACACATCCTTTGCTTGGATTATAATACGATGCTAATCACACTTGGGATCAATCTTACTAAACATTATATCCTCATGCAATGCATCAAACAGATTGTCAATGTTGACCATAGGATATATGTGTTTGATGGTGATAGTAGTTGACATTAGCAATTAGTACATAGGTGAAAAGAAGGATCCTTTTTTTTCTTTAATGTCACTAATGAAGCTAATATGAGAAACCAGATTTGAATCTACCCCAACTTGTGTATTATTCTAGTTGTCTTCACAAGTTTTGCTTCAAGAATAACCCCCATTTTATGTTCAACATTCCTTTCTAAAAGTAACCCATTAGGTAACTCATCCTTAAAACAATCAAACAACTCACAAGATATATAATCATCTCATAAGGCTATCTCCCCATATCATCAGCTAAAGATCTAGTCGATGCATCCTCAAATGACTATATTGATATGATACAAAGAGATTAAAACTCACATGGAGTTTTTATAACCTACTTAGTCAAAATTAGTGGTCCTTGAGATAACTCTTTATTTCACCTCAAATAACATGTGACACATCATTTAATTTATATTGATGATGTGCTTTTGCTAGTTGATAATGGGATTCTTCTTCGAAAGCCATGCAACTACATGTGCATGATCTAACATATTCATGTCAAATCAACCTTCTCCATGTAGTATCGAATGCAAAGTTCCAACTGTATGATCCTTTGGTCCCGCACCTCTATTAAACTCCCATGTGCCATCTTAACTATATATGCATAGTTAGATGGACTAGTTTTAAGTTTCAATCTTTTAAGGACCAGGGAATTAATAACATCGTGTGTTGATTCTGAATCAAACAAGACAATCACATCATGATTGGCTACATTCTTATTAAAATTTTCTCAACAAAGACTAGATACCCTATTGATGTGGGCTCTAAAACGATCTCGTTTGGTGCATTTTCTATTTAATAGATTATTATTATTATTTGCTCTTATATCTCTGTGCATATTCTATGAACATGCACCTTGCTTTGGCCTTCTTACTGCACTCTAGTCTCTTTTGTCTTTCCTATAGCTTACTTCTCTCGTAGCAATATCTATGTGACAATTCAAGACTAGGGACCAACTCTTGGTCCAAGCAATAGATAACATCTATGCACTTAGAAACTTCCTTGACGAGTGTTCTAGTCAAAGGATCTATCCATACCCATCAAGTCATGGAAACTAAAGATGTCTCCCCAAAGATTTGGACTCGTTGAAATCCTTAAGATTTGAGATCCCTATGAAAGAAATGGAAATCATGCTGGTAGAAGAGAAGGTGGACAGCTCAGGGGACAAAGAGTTCAGCTTGGAAGAAGAAGCATCTATAGAGCTTGTGCTAGGTAGAGATGGTAAATTGCAAGAGAATATCAGCTAGAGGGGCTAGCAACAATGATGGCAAAATCTCAGAGAGGATGCTTGATGCAAGAAGTCAGAAATAGTTGGATTACTATTGTGATGGAATAGACTGTGCACTATAGAACCTATCCTAGAATCCATTCCTAATAAATCATAATGAAGATAGGCTGTGCGGGGCTTTGGACAAGGGAGGTGGGGTTGTAAAACTGATGTCCTGTGCTTTTGGTTCCTAAAAAGCATCCAAAAACTCGAAAAACAAATTTCATTGTGGGGTCCACGATCTCTCCATATGGACTCTATTTATGTATGGTCATTACCCTTAGTACATATAAGGGGTGGTAGAGGGAGTATATGTCAAAGGAGGTTCTTGCATAAAAGATAGATAGGGACATTAATCATTGATGTATAGTGCCTTCCACACCTAAGAAAGATAGTCCTATTGCGAGGAAAAGGAGATTCCTCATGGAGATGGAATAGTGCATGGTAAAAGGCCAAAGCTTGCCTAGTAAGTTTTAAATGGATGTAGTCATGTGTGCAACCTATGTATTTAATAGATACCCTAGCAAAGCTTTGCAAACCATAACTCCTCATGAGGTTTGGCATGGCTCGAGATGTGATGAATGTCATGAACTTGGTTTTACCAAGGTTCAACTTTAAATCATGTGTATCACAAAAAGCATGGAGTGCATCCAAGCGTTACTGGAAACAAGTAGCAGAGGATGAGAGTAGGACCACATTATCTGCATAGAGGAGGACTGCATGTCTCCCACTTAAGGCAACCTCATTGCAAAATGATTGAATTTTGTCAAGGCCACAACCACCTGGTACAAAAGTTCCTCCCCATGTGTCCAAGTGAAATTTTGGAGGGTCTCAACCCCTCCTTGCACCTCCTTCCATTGACAAAGAGAGTCCAAGATGTGGTAACTCCTAAATAGCAATACCTACCTACAGTTGTCAGAGAGGCTTCCTCCACACATGAAGCACAAACTCCTTTGGCAGGGACTCCTCATCCTCAAGAGATGGAATCTCCATACATCCACCCTCAAGTAGGACGTCAATGGTGTCATGCATTATCTTCATCCACGGTGTTAACGACACTCCCTTAAAAGCCACTTTGGACTTCAACTCCTCCATTTTCACAGAGATCTCTTCTACACACCTATGGAAACCTATCTTAGGCTTGACCTAGCTATTTCATTGCATAGTTCTCTAGTTGGTACAAGGGACTTGACACTAAGGCTTGGAGGGTGATCTATGTAGCTTGTGCTTAATTAGTCCCTAGAAGGGCTCACAATGGGGCAATGAGATACGATAAAATGTCCTAATTGGCTCCTTCTTCTATACATTTTTTGCACTTGGTGATGAGCTAGTGTGTCACCGTGCACCCTAGTGTAGCGGTACATGTGACAGTGTGCCTAGTCTTTAGACTTGTGCATGTATCTTCAACATTTGAGAGCATTACCCCAAGGCAACACAAACCCATTTGATTCTCAGAGATCATCCAAATTCCACATTCTCTCAATTCTTGAGCACATGATTACTATTAGAATAGACTTCAATGATAGCCTATAGCTACACATCATTTCAGGCAAGGTTTGGGGTGCCTTGCCCTTCTGTTGAGCATTCCTCAGTCCGTCATTTGTCAGTAAGTTCTTAGTCATCATTTGTAAGCCATATTCCAAAAAATAATAAAACAAATATTGTTGCTTGTAGGAGGGGCCCCTCAATGGGTAATTGGGAACACATTAATGTTGTTGACTCTTTATCTTCTTTTCTCTCGCATTAGTTTGAAGTTATTATGGATTGCTCATAAAAGAAAATGTGGAAGGCCTTGTTTAGGAAAATGGTCCTACCACTTCCATGTAACATTGGTACCATTGCATATTAGTTATGACCCAACTTGGAAACTTTGAAGTACAAGCATTGCGTGGATCATGAAACTGAGGTCAAGAAACACCACCCAATCATCCACCATATCTAAGGAGGATGAGGAGCACATCAAAGAAGTTTGGATTCAAAAAATAAGAAACCACTCAAGAGAAGACAATTCTGCAAAGCACTAAATATCTTATCTCAGAGTTGATGGAATAGAATCGATTGCTAAAGTTACAATTACAATACAAACAAGCAAAAAATCCTAAATAGCAACCCAAAGAACAAGAACCCTTAAATTTTAAATGCATGCTCTATAGAAACTTGATCAGGAACTAAGGATAGAGGAAGCCACATGGAGGGATGAAGAAGACTGCTACCATGCACAACTACTGGCTTGGGAGCTTCAACGGAGGCCACCAAACTCCAACACCAACATACATTAGCAACTATGTTAGAATAGTTTTCATCCAATGCATGTACCTCCATTGTCACAAATCCTAGGTTTTGAGGGCTTATGTTGCTACACTCATGGATTGTATCTAGATCAAACATAAGCCTATAGACATGTCATTCTCTTTTATGAGGTGCATGATTATTCATTGGCTTGATATGGAAAAGGGGTCACATGTACATATTCCCTTATAAAGTGCATTGGCCTGATATGGAGCAGAGGATGGACAAGCTCGAACAAGGGCTAGGTAACATTGTGGTCCATGATTCCTCCATAGGAGGTAGCAACTATGTGGCTTGTAAATCTTGCTACCTACTAAGTATAACAAATAAGCTGGGACCTAATCTTTCCAGACAACAATACATTCATATGTGTGCATGTCATTCTTTGGATTTGTGCGACTTGTTGTCTTGTTGCCTAGACAATGTGCGCCTTTTACACTAAATGTGATAGTCCATGGGATCACAGATACCTAGGAAGCACTGGATATGTGCACCAGTATGCCTAGTAGCCAAAGGCATCCATGTTTAGCGAGACTATTTATGTCCCATGGTCTAGGATGGAAGGACGTACCTTGATAAACAAGTACAATTCCCTTTTCCTATTGAATGTAGTAGCAAGGCTCATTCGGATTGTCTTCCAGTGGAGGGTAGTTGCTCAGTTGGAACTCCGGTTGATCATCCCAATCGTGCAACTCTTTGATTATCACTTGATTCACAAGGGTGGTCCCTAGCATAGGAGGTTGTGGTGGTAAAAGTGGTGGAGGAAGGGGTACATCAGAAGATCTAAACCCTCCTCTTAGTACATTTGGTGGTGGGCCTACTCCTTGGGTCACATTATAAATTGGGGGAGTTGGTAGGGCCAATAGTTGTCTTGGTGGATACTATGGGGGATTAGTGGTTTGAGGATACCGACACTGGGATGTGAATGGTACAACCAGAAGGGACCATTTCACGTGCACCCATGGACACAGAGTGTCTCACATTCAGATTGTTCGTTTGAGGGCTATGGGAGGACGGCTTTCTAAGAGGACTTTTTCGTGCATGCTAGTGTGGTTGTCTCAGCTGCATTAGCAGGCAAGTCTCACAAACCTATGGAGGGCTAGGGCTAGGTGAGAATGCTAGGTTGGCATTGCAGCTCTAGCTCAACATCCTAAAATTTCAGGATTCTGTACTTTTGCAATGAAGGATTTGGGTGCTGCAAAGCAAATCCTTGGTATGCGCATAACAAGAGACATGAAAATTTATTGATTTTGTCTCAAGGTGAGTATATTGAGAATGTATTGGAAAGGTTTGGAATGCAGAATGCAAAGCCAGTTTCTATGCCTTTGGCCAATCATTTCAAATTATGCAAGGATATGTGTCCCAAGACACAAGAAGACATTGATTACATGTCAAGAGTTCCATATGCATCAGCAATTGGCAGTTCGATGTATGCAATGGTATGCACGAGGCCAGACATTGCACATGCAATGGGAGTTGTGAGCATGTTTATGAACAATCTAGGAAAAGAGCATTGGTTGGCAGTGAAGTGGATGCTCAGATACCTGAGAGGTAGGTAATGCATTATGCTTTGAAGGTTCAGATGTTATTTTGCAGGGATATGTTGATTTTGATATGGCGGGTGATAAAGATGGTAGAAGAAGTACTACTGGATATGTCTTTACTATAAGTGGAACAGTAGTAAGCTAGATTTCAATGTTGCAAAAGGTCGTTGCACTCTCAACAATAGAGGTTGAATATGTTGCAGTGATAGAGGCTAGTAAGGAGATGATTTGGTTGCAAAAGTTTATGGAGGAACTTGGAAAGAAGCAAGATAATTGCAGCTTGCATAGTGATAGCTAGAGTACTATTCATCTTGCTAAGAGTGCAACCTTTCATTCAAGAACCAAGCATATACAACTCAGGTATCATTTCATACATTCAGTTTTGGATGATGGTTTGTTGAAGCTGGAGAAGATACACACTAGTCAGAATCCTACAGATATGTTGAGAAAGGTTGAAACCAAGGAAAAGTTGGGCTTCTGCTCAATTTCAATTGGCCTTCAAGGATGAGAAGGAGAATGGGAAATAGTCAGATGAAAGCATGTATGTGATGCAGTAGTAAAGGAGTTACTGTGATCAGTCTCCAAGTGGGATTGTTGTATGTCAAGCCTAATCTCTATTGAGAAGAGGTTTTTTTAATGCCGAGCTTGTCCAAAACTATGCATAATCCTTTTCTAGACCATTCAAGGTCACAGAAACTACATCATCATCTTCCACTGGCAACTCGATGAAGGCAAGTGCATCTGCAATCTTCTTCACCTTCATGTGGTAGTCATTGATGCTCATATTTTCTCTCTGCACATTATGCAACTCCTGTTGATACCATGTGAAGAGAGTGGGAGAGAGGTAAGGAGTCTCACTTGTAGCTTTCTCACAAACACAATGGGGGAATACGCACAAAAGTGGAGGCTAAAAACAGTTTTCCTCTTCTTAGTTGTGAAAGCCAAAAGAACTCTCTCCTAGTACAAAAGGAATAGATGAACCCTATATGTGGGTCTCATCCAAAGTCAGCTAACCTAGGTGGCATGCTAATTGAGCCACTAACTAGAGTACATAAAGATAGCTGTCATCCAGCTATTATTCATGGGCGGTGTACCAACTGCATCTACAGCTAACAAGTCAGTGACATAAATGCACAACGGTCACCCTGGCATATCACGAGTGGAGCTCGATATCTCAACATTGAGTCCATTGAAAGGCCTTGTGCACAGTCATTAGATAGTTTTGGTTGCAAATGGCTAGATAGGGACTATGTGCGACATACAATCTGGGACTCACAATTTATTTGTTGAAGTGGAGTCCACATACTTCAAGTGTTATTTTAATAAGAGATTTTGACACTGTAACATGATTGGTTTCCAGTTTGTTTGTCATGGAATTCAATCCAACCAGTTGGTGATTGTGTGTTTTTTTGGGAGTGCCTATAAAATTCATCCACGCCATTCACGAGGCCTATAAGTTGTAGATGAAGGCCACTTATGGCTTTTGGGTCATTAGGGGTTTTGATCGTTTGTTACTTTGCCCTATGCCAATTGCTTGAAGGATGTGAGAAGGGGTATCAAGAATGTTTATGCTGTCCTGTGCAGCATTCATGTAGAAAATGTGCACCACATTTTTTTTTGAAAGGGGACACAAAGATAAGTTATCTACTCACAAAAATGCAAGCATGATTGATTTTCCAACATGCACTTTCTATCGTTGCTACTATTGGAGTTCTATTGTAAGTGGATTGAGAGTGGTGCATGAGTGGGGTTTCACACGCACATCTAAATGCCTGCAATTATTTGCTGTATTCATGGGGGAGGGTACATTACATGTATGATATTTTCAAGCTAGTTTTGTTAAGAAGATAAACTTCTATATTTGTGTCAAAAGTATGTATGCCCTTTTTAAAAAAAAATGTTCGAAAGA